>NC_138769.1:375563843-377963843 GCF_965119305.1 Pelophylax lessonae | reverse complement strand
CCTCCCCAATAAAGTTAACCCCTTCCCTGCCAGTGTCACTTTGCAGTAACAGTGCATATGTATAGCACTGATTACTGCAGTAATGTCACTGGTAACCCCAAAAGTGTCAAAAATGTCAGTCAAGGGTCCGATCTGTCCGCCGCAATGTCGCAGTACCGCAAAAAAAATCGCAGATCGCCGTCATTACGCGTTAAAAAAAAAACACCAAAAATTACAGAAATCTTTCCCTTAGTTAGTAAACGCAATAACTTTTGCGCAAACCAATCAAAATACGCTTTTTGCGATTTTTTTTACCGAACATAGGTAGCAAAAAACAAATTGGCCAAAAATGTTAAAAAATTTAGATTTTTACATTTTTTGGGGGGGGGAATTTCATATAAAAAATGTGAAACTTTGCGACCTTTTGCCACATTTCAGGCTTCAAACATAAAGATATAAAACTGTAATTTTTTGTGAAGAATCAACAACAAGTGGGACATAATCATGAAGTGGAACGAAATTTATTGGATATTTCAAACTTTGTTAACAAAAAAAAAACTGAAAAATTGGGCATGCAAAATTATTCAGCCCCTTTACTTTCAGTGCAGCAAACTCTCTCCAGAAGTTCAGTGAGGATCTCTGAATGATCCAATGTTGACCCAAATGACTAATGATGATGAATAGAATCCACCTGTGTGTAATCAAGTCTCCGTATAAATGCACCTGCACTGTGATAGTCTCAGAGGTCCGTTTAAAGCGCAGAGAGCATCATGAAGAACAAGGAACACATCAGGCAGGTCCGAGATACTGTTGTGGAGAATTTTAAAGCTGGATTTGGATACAAAAAGATTTCCCAAGCTTTAAACATCCCAAGGAGCACTGTGCAAGCGATAATATTGAAATGGAAGGAGTATCAGACCACTGCAAATCTACGAAGACCTGGCCGTCCCTCTAAACTTTCAGCTCATACAAGGAGAAGACTGATCAGAGATGCAGCCAAGAGGCCCATGATCACCCTGGATGAACTGCAGAGATCTACAGCTGAGGTGGGAGACTCTGTCCATAGGACAATAAATCAGTTGTATACTGCACAAATCTGGCCTTTATGGAAGAGTGGCAAGAAGAAAGCCATTTCTTAAAGATATCCATAAAAAGTGTTGTTTAAAGTTTGCCACAAGCCACCTGAGAGACACACCAAACATGCGGAAGAAGGTGCTCTGGTCAGATGAAACCAAAATCAAACTTTTTGGCAACAATGCAAAACGTTATGTTTGGCGTAAAAGCAACACAGCTCATCAACCTGAACACACCATCCCCACTGTCAAACATGGTGGTGGCAGCATCATGGTTTGGGCCTGCTTTACCTCAGCAGGGACAGGGAAGATGGTTAAATTTGATGGGAAGATGGATGGAGCTAAATACAGGACCATTCTGGAAGAAAACCTGATGGAGTCTGCAAAAGACCTGAGACTGGGACGGAGATTTGTCCTCCAACAAGACAATGATCCAAAACATAAAGCAAAATCTACAATGGAATGGTTCACAAATAAACATATCCAGGTGTTAGAATGGCCAAGTCAAAGTCCAGACCTGAATCCAATCCAGAATCTGTGGAAAGAACTGAAAACTGCTGTTCACAAAACCTGCTGTTCACAAACGCTCTCCATCCAACCTCACTGAGCTCGAGCTGGAGCTGTATCCAATAAATTTCGTTCCACTTCATGATTGTGCCCCACTTGTTGTTGATTCTTCAAAAAAAATTACAGTTTTATATCTTTATGTTTGAAGGCTGACATGTGGAAAAAGGTTGCAAAGTTCAAGGGGGCCGAATACTTTCGCAAGGCACTGTAGCAGTGTTTCTCAACTCTGGTCCTCAGGGCCCACTAACAGGCCAGATTTTAAGTATTACATTGGGGAGATGCAGACTAGAATACTGCAATCACTGAGCAGCAAATTATATCACCTGTGATGTATTTCAGTTTTCTTGCAAACCTGACCCGTTAGTGTGCCCTGAGGACCGAAGTTGAGAAACACTGGTATATAGAGTTGAGTAATAGGTGGTTTATACACAGGGATAGCGCAGAAAGTTTTGTCACACAACTTTTTTGCTAGCTAGTGCTAAGCATGTCATATATTCTAGATAGTGTTATTTGATTTGTTATTTGTATAATTATATATGTTCACAGATTGCATTAGGTTATGCCAATATGGTAATATGAATTGTTATTTGAATAATGACATATGCTCACACAGTACGCCATGTTATGCCAATATGGTTATTTTTTTGTACTTGTTATTTTGTTTACAATTTTTATTTTTCATATTTCAGTTTTTTTTCTTTTCGCTTTCTTATTGGTAAAATCTTTTCTCAATAAAAAATGATTAAATAAAAAAAGAAAGTTTTTTCACATTTATAAATTGAACAAATACTGCATTCAGTATTTAACAGACATAGGAGTAAGTCACACATGTGCAAGTCACAAGCAAGTCTCAAGTCTTAACCTTTAAGTCTCAAGCAAGTCCCAAGTTACTGTGGCGAAAAGCAAGCAAGTCAAGTCGAGTCCCTGCTAGAAGTCAAGCAAGTCAAGTCGAGTCATTTATTTTGGTCAAGTCACAAATCAAGTCAAAATACTGATCTACCCCAATTTTCACCTTTAAATCAGTTAAGTCAGTGGTCAGGAAAGGTTTTGTTTTATTTTCAACATTAACAAAACTGCTTAGTGCTTTTTTCTTGGCATATTAAAGAAACACTTTGAATGCCCAAACAGCTCAAAATCCTTCGTCCGGTCATGTTTCAATACCACAGTCACTAAAAACATGTGTAGCAAGGTTTCCAAGCCTATGGCCTGATGTGGGTCTGCCATTAGTACCGGTAATCTCTCCAGCCCATGTGAGCCTGGGTGTGACAACTGAAGCAGCGACAACTCCGGCATCTTTGTTTTTGGTTTTTATTGGAATAAAGGGGATGGGAGAAGAGGATGGGTGGGATACTCCTTGAGGCTTAAACTAATTACAATTGGGACATTACTTCTGAAATGCCCGTTGGCGCTTCCTTGAAGCCAGCCGGCTCCAGCCAACGTTCACTGACACTGAGAACACTCTGTAGAACAGAAGAAGTGCTGAATCCTCCACTTATAGTCCAGAAGATCCAAGACTGAGAACTGTAGAACTCCTGACACAGTTGTATTATGAAAGTCACTGAATACTTTCCCCCGCCTGGCACAGCTTGAGGTAGTATATAGTAGAACTCTGTATAGCTATCACTTTAACTGGCACGCTCTGTGCAATTCAGGGCCCAAACTGCAGGTGCCCCCTTTGACCTTGAACTCTTCAGGGTCCACTGACTATGTACCCCCTCTGTAGCTTCAGGGTCCTCAACCTAGATACCCCCTTTGCAGCTAGCTAACACTGGATCCCAGAACCTCTTCAGGAGTGGTCCCCTCTAACTTCAGGCAGGGGCAATCCTCAGTACTCCCGACCTGTGTAGGCTTTCCTGGGACCGGACCCCTCTCTCTCTCCGCAGGCTCACGGCACACCGGATCCCCTCAGCTCAACTCAGCACTTTCTGGACACTCAGGCGACACACCGAGACATCCACCTTCCTCAGACAGGAGGAGAGACAGCCGCACTCTCCTTGCTGGGACTCTTCTCCCACCAAAGACACAGTGCCACGCACTTTCCCCCAAACTTATACCCACTCCCAGAATCCTTTGCAGCATAATCTGCCTTCTGGGGTAGTTACAAGCTGGGATGTGTCCCCTGATTGGGCTTCCCACACCGCCCTATGAGAATCCTCTCACAGGAGCCAGTGGGGATACTTCTCCCCTCAGCAGGCACATCTGGACTCCCTGTCCCTCTAGCTAAATAAATCACAGCTTTGCTGTTAGGCAGACAAGGCCCACTATACATTTACCTAGCACCTATCTGTAGGGTGCTACAAATGTTAAGTATTTCCATTGTTAAACAGCCAGTGTCCTAAAATCAGAACACACTGAAGTGTTTTAAGTGACTGTGGTGTCAGAAACAAACCAGGCACATTAATTTTGCTTTAACACATTTTGAGAAAATGCAAATATTTAATAACTTAAAAATGTAAAGTCATTTTGAGTCATATGTCTCAAGTCAAAGTCAAGTCTCAAGTCATGAATGCCAAGTCAAAGTCAAATCGAGTCTTTAATTAATTTTAGTCAGGCAAGTCTCAAGTCCTCAAACTGCTGACTTAAGTCTGACTTAAGTCAAGTCATGTGACTCAAGTCCCCCACTTCTGGTATGTAACGATACATTCTTAGTGAATTGAACTTTCACAATTGATTTACCACATTTTATTTGCCGTTATTTAACTCTTAGTGAATTTACCCCAGTCCAGTGAATAGTCAGCGCTTAACCACTTACCGACCGCTCACAGTATATTTACTGCGGCAGTCAGCCTCTCCTGGGCAAACCGACGTAGGACTACGTCGCTCGCACAGGAGCCTGTAGGTGTGCTCCCACCCCCGCTCGTTCACGGGCATCCCCGCACAAGTGACCGGCAGCTCAGATGTCTGCCGGCCACTTGCAATACCGCTCAGGAGAGGGAGAAAGGCAGATGGCTGATGTAAACACAGCCGTCTGTCATTCTCCCTTAGATCATGACAGAGGCTATGCGATCGGTTCGTATGTCTCTGGTATGATCTAACAAGCCGCGCCCCCTGACAGTTAGAATCATGCCCCTAGTGATACATTTAACCCACTGATCACCAATAAAGTTAACCCCTTCCCTGCCAGTGTCATTTTGACAGTAACAGTGCATATTTATAGCACTGATTACTGTAGTAATGTCACTGGTACCCCCAAAAATGTCAGCCAAGGGTCTGATCTGTCTGCTGCAATGTCGCAGTCCCGGAAAAAAAATCGCAGATCGCCGCCATTACTAGTTAAAAAAAATAATAAAAATGACATAAATCTTTCCCGTAGTTTGTAAACGCAATAACTTTTGCGCAAACCAATCTAAATACGCTTATTGTGATTTTTTTTACCAAAAATATGTAGCAACAAACAAATTGGCCTAAAATGTTAAAAAATTTTGATTTTTACATTTTTTTGGGGGGAATTTCATATAAAAATTGAAAAATATTGTTATTTTTTCGAAATTGTCCCTCTTTTTTTATTTATAGCGCAAAAAATAAAAATCGCACAGGTAAACAAATACCACCAAAAGAAAGCTCTGTTTGTGGCAAAAAAAGGACGTCAAATTTGTTTAGGTACAGCGTCGTACGACCGCGCAATTGTCAGTTAAAATCACACAGTGCCGAATCGCAAAATAGGCCCTGGTCTTTGAGCAGCCAAATCCCCCGGGGCTTAAGTGGTTAAAATGGTAGTTCCCAGGATAAAGAAACTACTTGTATACAAGCTCAATGGCGTGGTTAGTTCAGACGTAGACTACGTCCTACATATGAGTCGTATTTATCCTGGGAACTACCATTTTATTCACTGGATTGCTGTAGGTGTTTAGTAACCTTTTTTCAAAATAAAAGTGTTTTACAGTTTTACACTATGTGGACCCCCTTTTTCTTCCTTATTGGTCACATCTAAGGAAAAACCAAGGATTTGTTTGGCCAGCCATGTTAGCTTCCTTTCCAGTCCAATCACTGAGGGATTTGCTTTGAGTGCTGGATCATTTATTAAACGCTTGTCTAGACTCCTATAATGTGGAGTCTAGAGATCTGGTAAGCTCACATCCTGTTTAGATTGACCATAGTATTGACATTGAATGATATACAGGGTAAGCGCTGTCAAAATGTAAAGCAGAAATATGGAAATTACTGAAAACTTAAGGAAAATAATGGCGTATAGCAATAGTGCCAGGGGTGGCGGGCGATCACTAATATGATTTCTTGGATCGCCCTTTCAAAATGTTGGTGCGTTGGTGAAAAACCCCTTTGAGAGCCTGCATGCAATAAACAGTGAGTACCGGCTTGCTTTCAGAATAGCTTTTGCTGGGTGCAATCAGATATGCATGTAGTTCGATATTCCTGCAGGTCAGACTCTTTGGGAGGGGTATAGTATGGTATTGATAACAAGAGTGCTGAGTTCAATTTGGTTCAGGAGGGTTCTGGGGCCTTAATGTCCTGGTCTCACTGGCTCTGTGTGTAGCAATGGAAAGAAACATGCACTTGCAGCCCTCTCACTGGTTCCTGGGCTTAGCAGTCTGCTCTTGCAATAGATGGGGCCCCTTTAATTCCAATATGATGTAGCAAAGGTCCAGGGTTCTGTAGAGGTGAGGCTCCGTACACTTTGGTTTCCCGGCAGCAATGAGAAACAAAGCTGTGAATATTTCTATTTTAGACCACGCTCTCAACCACAAATAATCAATAATAATGTTCTATTATATTGTGGTAGTGTGTGAATAAAGATAAATAAATAAAAGAAAACCAAATGAGAAAAAATAATTGTCCATCAATACCAAAAAAGTGTTCCAAAAATGGTGACTTGATCATGATGAACTCCAACTCTTCCAAAGAACTGTGATAAAGTGTTCATCAACCACCATAAAATGAAATGCCTACTCACCAGAAGTAGGATTTTTAATGTTTGTTTAATCAATCAGAGGTCTCCCTCATAGCAATGGAAGCTTCCCACTCTTGGCACTACTCCAGTGGAGCTCTGTTTTTTAAACAGAGTTTGGGAAAAAGCAGAAGACCCTTCATAGTGTAGTATTATTTGTTTATTAATAGTGCATAATGGTTAAAAACACTTACCCGACAGATGATCCACAAAAGCTACTTCATGCATTTGGGACGCCATTCCGCGTTCCAGACTAGAGTAAATGATGTGTCACGTTGTATTACCCTACGCGAGCTTCGTCAATACGTCCGACGTCATCAGAGGATGTGACCCCCCCCCCCCACTGACTGGAGAATAGTGCAGCATAATTTCAGTATCTCAGCAAAAGGGGGACAGAATATAAGAAATATCTCTATCTCCATTCTGCAGTATATATATATATATATATATATATATATATATATATATATATATATATATAAAAAGGAAAACCTTGGATTGAGAGTAACTTGGTTTGAGAGCATTTTGAAAGACAAGCTATTTTTATTTTATAAATTTTGACTTGATAAACGAGTGATGTCTTGATATACAAGTAGCGTCACATCACAACTGAGTTTAAAAGAGAAGAGAGGTGCCTCTAAGTGTAGCAATATGGTTACATTTAATGAAGGTACAACATTTTGCAACTCACATGGTTGATGATTAAAACAGGCACATCTAAGTATGCAGGCATCCGGGTTAAAGCTGTCCACATAGACCATTCCCCACACCACCATCGACACCATCCCTTCCACACTGCGCTCCACGAACGCTTCAAGCCTCACTTTCAGATTGCTCTACTGCAGGGAAGTCTTCCCGGTCACGATTGCAGACTGACAGCGGTGAGAGCCAGCGTTACGGAGGATGGTCTATGTGGACAGCTTTACCCTGGATGCCTGTATACTTAGATGTGCCTCCTTTAATCATCAACCATGTGAGTTACTTAATGTTGAACCTTCATTAAATGCAACCATATTGCTTCACTTAGAGGCACCCCTCTTCTTTTTTAAACTCTGTTGCTCCTGCTGCATTTTGCTTCTAATCCCCTTGTGGAGGCTGCGATTTGTGGATGGACATTTTATGGTTAAACAACCTATCACATTGCTATAATCTTTTTATATGGACTATAAACTGAAGGACTTATGAATAAATGGTTGTAGAACGAATCATCCGAGTTTCCATTTTATTTCCTATGGGGAAATTCGCTTTTATATAAGAGTGCTTTGGATTACAAGCATGTTTCCGGAACGAATTATGCTCGCAATCCAAGGTTTTACTGTATGTATACACAATCACTTACCTATACAGTCGCATGGCTGGCTATCCCCTCACCTGCTCTTTCAGTGGGAAAGCATGGGGGTAGCAGTGTTAAGGAATCGTGACTTAATGGGCTATACTCTATTTAAAGCTGCCCTTCTCATGCCTTTATAGAAAAATGTGCCTGCCCAGAAGTAACATGTTGGGCATCCACAGGCATTAGAGAAACAAGGCTGGCAGCTGCAACAAGAACAACAGCATTAGGCAACAGACGCAGGGCAGGTGCCCCATGTGCCCCAGGTTCCTGGCCCCATTCTCATGCCATGGGAACTTGCGGGGGTGGTAGGAACATCCTTTCCTCCCTTCCCCATCTATGCGCATCTGTGGCTCCTATGGGGTATGATTAAATATAATTGAGTATAAGACTGCTATTGGGTAGAATTTTTTATAGCTGACCATACATGTTTAACAGAATGGGTAATCAGCCAAATGATCAGACAGGGTGTAACTGTAACATGCAAATTACTTAAATAGGAAATTCTACCCTCATTATCATTTTTTTAATTCCCTCCCTCTTAAGTGGTTTGGTGGGTTATCCTCAGTTCACATACTCACACCCAGTAAATCCAGCTTGCCTTGTCATAGAGGGTGTGGTTACTGCATGCCAGGTCCTGTGCCACTATCTTCAGTCATCGGGAGCTGGTTTTCTCCTCCTGGTTTAGACATATGGCCCCTTGTGTGTCCTCCTCCTCCTTTCTCAGCTGACATGGCTATCTCAGCAGGCACCAGATGCAGGAACACATCATTCTCGTTTAGGTGAACATAGAGGGAGGGGACAGGGTGGAGAGAAAAACTAAATCAATAAGTAAACACAAAAAAATATCTTTTTACCTTTGTGAGGGGAAAGGAATCCAACGAGGAAAAGTTTACCTTGTGAGTGAAGGTCCGCTCTAACAGATGCAAAGTTAAAAGCAATCATGCAAAACAGTATCAGAATGAAACAAAACATGCTAGCACTGCAGAATAATGAAAGCCGCACCAACATATGAAGCTGCAGAGACATGGACTTTTCACGGCAATGTTTCTGTGGCTCAATCACAGTAACATGTGGCTCCATAATATAGGCTTTTTTAAGATTCTATAAAAATAGGGAGTCTAGCTGAGAACCACTACTTCAATAAAACAGATACTTGTGATTTTCCTCATAAACATTACCCTTCTCAGTGAAGTCCATTGTAGCTCTGAAAACATTGGCCAACAGCTGGAGGGGTCCAAGGCCCAAGGCTTCCCCACTGCAACTGAAGTACTCTGGTGCCAATTGGGGAGGAGTTAGCCAGTATCTGGGAGTTTTGGAAGCTGCACACGAATAGGCTCTAGCATAGCTGCCCCTTATATGGGTTCTGAAGAATTTATACTCCCTGGACATGTCCAGGAACCCAGGCAGTTTATGGAAAATAAGTTACAGGGGCATGTGCCTGCATCTGAGCATGGTAAATAAATGGGTACCCCTCTATATGTTTCAATCTGCTTGTATCTTTTTTAGATCAACCAACAACTGTCAGTGTTGGTCATGTCACTTAAAAAAAGTAATTAGTTATAGTTACTAGTTACTTATCTCAAAAAGTAACTGAGTTAGTAACTGAGTTACATCAGTAAAAAAAGTAACTAATTACCAGGGAAAGTAACTATTGCCATTACTTTAAAGAAATAATCAAATATGTCAAATAACTTGTATGAGTGGTATATGCTGAGTGGTACTGGTTGGCTGCGTGGTACACTGCTGGTGTATAGGGTGGGTGGGTAGGTGTATATAGGGGTCAGTGGGTGTATAGGGTGAGTAGGAATGTGTATAGAAGGGTCAGTGGGTGAGTGGGTGTGTAGGGTGGATAGGTAGGTGTATATAGGGGTCAGTGGGTGTATAGGGTGGGTAGGTAGGTGTATATAGGGTCAGTGGGTGTATAGGGTGGGTAGGTAGGTGTATATAGGGGTCAGTGGGTGTATAGGGTGGGTAGGTAGGTATATAGGGTGGGTAAGTAGATGTATATGGGGGGGGGGTTGGTGGATGTACAGGTACAGTGCAGGGCTCTCACGGTTACCCTCGGCCGGTCCGCTCTCCCTCTCCGCTCTCCTCCATGTCCCATATGCCAGTACCGCAGACAGCGCCGGCAGGGTCATAGAGGAGTGAGGAGGAATTACACTACTGCCATCTGGTGGCGGTAGATGTAATTGCGGTAATTACAGTAATGGGAACGGTGTTACCACGGGGGGAGAAGTAATAAATTAGATTACTAGTTACCCGCAAAAGTAACGGCGTTGAGTAACGCCGTTTACTTTAACGCCGTTATTCCCATCACTGACAACTGTGTAGTACCTTATGGGATATCAGCATAGTTAGGTCTTCATATTAGATCATTTTGGTGGATCTAAAGGGAATTGTACAGAAATTGTAGAATCAGATTGTAACATTTATGACTTTAATATGAGAGCCACCTATGTGGTTGCTATGGCACTGGTGAATTGTGGTTGGCTAGTAACATTTTAGAGCTGGCTGTTAGATTTTGAAAAGATTTGTCCAGATCTGGCTTTATACATGCCTGTAGAATAGAAATTGTAATGGAAGTTTACGCTGCAAGATCCCTTTCCTGCATAATGGCCATCTTGTTTACAGTTTGGTTGTATGTGTCGTTATCTGCTTGCAATAGACAGGTAAGAAAGTCTACTTAGCAATATAAAAGTCTCTCTGATATATAGTACTGCAGTCCCACTGAGTGACACAAAGACATCTCTGCAAACCACACCTGCTAATAATATCATGAACTTAGAACAGGGTCACAGTCACCTTTGACCAATCCTCACTTGGCAACAGCTACCTCACTTCCCACTTAAGCTGAAGTAAGTCCATGTGCAGAAGGGCCTCGTCAGCATATTAAAGTGGAAAGATGTTTGGATTAGCAAGAAAACCTATTTCAAATCTCAGATAATAAAATGTCCTACTTAAAGCTAATAGCAACTTTCATCTTACATCTTAGACCTCATCTCCAGCTGATGTGCCGTTACAGATCAAGCGCTTAGCTTGATAAATGCTTCTTATTGGCCTCTTGGTATTGCTGAGTGACAGGGCAGTTGAATACAAACTAGCCTGTTAAAGGTGATTATCTGTCTAAAGACGGAAGAGGATGAGCACAGAACAACCTTGTTTGTCATTTTGCTCACTTAATCGGACAAAGCTAATAAGTCTAAGAGCTTTGCTACAGTAAAGAAAAATAAAACGAAAAGCAGCTTTCAAACAAATTACACCATGGCAAAGTGCAGAAGCCAGTAGAAGCAAAGCCAACTTTCCTGCAGAAGTCATCTGTATTTTTCCAGCAACACTGAAGTTGGAGCACTGCATGTTCACTAATGTGCTTTTTAATTCAGGCTCTCATAGAAAAGCAATAAAGGAGAGCCTGATTGCATGTCTTCAATAAGAAGGGAATATGTTAAATGGTGCTTATACAAATATAAAAATAAATAATATAATAAAATACTGTACAATATAACATTATGTGTGTATCTGAGTGAAGACTATTGTTTTATGTTATCAGCCATTTCAGGCTGTTAATAGGCTAAGTATGGGTTAACGACTGAAAAAAAAAAGGAAGTTGACTGTACCGTATAATAGCCTCCCTTTTTGAAATTTTATATAAATATAGTCTGTTCCAACATGTTCCTAAAACTTTTCTTGCTGTATAAACATGTTACTAGTCCCTGCTTAGTTAGCTTGTACGTTTGGTGAATCGCTAGGTAAACAGCTAAATACACAGATGAAATACTCATATGAGAGCTGTTTTACTTGCAAAAAAGATTTATATTTTTGCCCATCCAGTCCAGAGATTTACACAGATTTTTAAATCTATAGCAGTCCAGTTCAGTAGGAAAGGGAACCTGATTTATCTCTATTGCAGTTTCACTTTCACTTACAGTTCTCCTCCCCACCTCCACCCCGTGACTGGATATTGAATAAGGAAACAGCACATTGATTGAATCTTCGCTGTGATTCTCTGATCGTCCCTCCTATCAGCATGCTGTTTGTACTGCAGCACATCTCTCTACTGGATAGGGGCTGCAGGAGGGTGATAACAAGTCAAATTCAGGTATCTACACTGCTTACATTTCAAAAATACATTTGTAGATGTATTGAGTACAGAGCTACATTAACTTCTTCCCACCCAGGCCAATTCTGACATTTTTCTCCTACATGTAAAAATCTGTATTTTTTTGCTAGAAACTTACTCAGAACCCCCAAAAAATATATGTTTTGTTAGCAGAGACCATAGACAATAAAATGGGTGTTGTTGGAATTTGTTATCTCACACAGTAATTTGTAAGATATAAAAGATGATGTTACATCGAGTAAATAGATACCTAATATGTCATGCCTTAAAATTGTGCACGCCTGTGGAATGGCGACAAACTATGGTACTTAAAAATCTCCATAGGCGACACTTTAAAATTGTTTACATGTTAGTAGTTTAGAGTTAGACCCCTTTCACACTTGTGCAACTTGTCGTGTGATTTGGGACTGCAAAGTTGCATGACAAGTCGTACTCCATGATTTCCAATGACTACCATTCTTATTTGTGCAACTTCAAGTCTCAACTACTTCAAAGTAGTCCCTGCACTACTTTGGTCTGACTTTGAAGCGTTTTGAGGTCCATAGACCCCAAGATTACACAGGCATTGCTTCAAGTCTAGTCAGAATCGCGGCAAAAAATCGTGTGAATTTTAGGTCACACGAGTGTGAAAGGGCCTTACAGAGAAGGTCTAGTGCCATAATTATTGCTCTCGCTATAACATTCACAGTGATACCTCACATGTGTGGCACAAATACTGTTTAGTATACTAGTAAAAAATACTGTTTAGTTTAGTTTAGGCGTGACCTACATATGTGTTCGCTTCTGCGTGCAAACATGAGGGGATGGGGCACTTTAAACTTTTTTTTTATTTTATTTTATTATTTTATTTCTATTTTTTTATTTCTACACTGTCCCTTTGTTTTTAGTTTTCTTTATCACTTTATTCCTATCACAAGAAATGTAAACGTCCCTTGATAGAAATAATGCATGACATGTCCTCTTTATGGAGACACCTGGGGTCTTTAATACCCAAGATATCTCCTCTACCTTGGAAAGCATGAGTTAAAAAAAATAATAAAATTGATGTCTGTTTTCTAGGGGGAAAAATGTCAGTGTTTAGATCTGTCAGAGCCAAAAGTAACTTCATGACTAGGGATGATCGAACTTTTGAAAAGTTTGGTTCGACCAGAACACCCGAACTTCCCGAAAGTTCGGCCCGGATTTCAGAACCCCATTTAAATCAATGGGACCCGAACTTCGGTAATCAAAAAACACAATTTTGAAGCCCTAAAACCCAATAAATGCCCCTAAAAAGTGCCTAGGGTTCTGGGTTATGCCCAGGGACTATTAATCACACAAAAAAAAAGTTCTTAAAATTTGTAATTTTTGATAGAGAGACAATTATTGAAAAAATTATTGAAAAAAAAAAGAGATTTCTTTGGATTTAGTGTCTGGGGGGTCTAAAAAGTGTACCTGTGAAGTTTCAGCTCTGTAGCATGTCTAGAACCAGAAACAAAAAGTTTGTTTGTATTAGAATTGCAGTGGAGCAGGATGGTGGCTTTGCTATTTTCACACCCGGCTTTTTGTTGCAGGCGTTTATAGGGCTTTTTTGTGGACATGTTTGGAAGCAGGCATGACATCTGAACTTCTGTGTATGTGTATATATACATACATGTGTGTGTGTATATATACCCCTACACAGAAGTTCTGATGTCATGCCTGCCTCCAAAGACGTCCACAAAAAAGCCCAATAAACGCCTGCTACAAAAATGTCCGGGTGTGAAAGTAGCGAAGCCACTATCCTGCTCTATTACAATTCTAATAGAAAAGATCTTTTTCCGATGGCGGTCACCCTGACATGGAAGGGTTTGGTCACCCTGCCATAGCAGTCAGAGTCAGTTCACCCTACACTACACTACGGTCACCCTGACACTTAACACTTTCCCTACAGAAACTAGATTTTTGAATCTAACTATAGTGGTATATAGTACCCTAACTACACTAGATATCCCTTTCCTCACACTAATAATTGCTAAATGACACTTTGAAGCAGGAGTAACAGAACTGCTTCCACGTCCCTGTATTACAATGCTAGAGATTTGGCGGGGCTATGTTATATACTGGGGGGCGTATTCACTACTGATTGGCCTCTGGACCCCCTAGTCACTCCAATCACATTCCTAGCATCCTCCTGCCCCCTCAATTGGCTTTTACTGATGGTTCTGGTCCAATCACGGGCTTTTAAAGCCCAGTTCCTGTCCCATTGCATTTTGGTCGCTTCTGGTTGCCGAATTCTGAACTTTTTCAGCAAAAAGTTCGAAATTCGTCCGAATTTCGAACAGTCAATGTTCGGGTCGAACCGATGGTCGACCCAAACCGTTCGATCATCCCTATTCATGACATCACTTCCAGCCTTCCAAGGACATAGAGATGGCCACCGCCAGATTAGATCTCTGGCTTCCGGATCAAACTGGAGAGGCGCCAATGGGTGGGTGGGGAGGCTGTCCCCTCCCGCTGTCTGTAAAAGCAATCCAGTGGCTAGTCAGCCCTTAGGATGGCTTTTACAGTGTAGGGAATCGGTAGCTGAAAAAAGATATATGGATGATGCCTGTAGCTGCATCGTCATCCAGATATAGACCCTTAAAGTTCACAACGTCATATGACGTCATGCGGGTGGGAGGTAGTTAATTTGTGTATTTTATATCTGCCTGGAGTTCAGCTTTAGGAATCTCCTGGGAAGAAAGAATATATTTTTCACAAAGTCACTAAAGAAAATCCATAAATATACATCTTTTACAGTCAGACAGATACATGCAAAAACAAGCAGAATCCCTCATCAGAAATTCTAGGATTCAAGCCAGCTATATACTGGGCAAAATTTGGACAGTTCCACATGTACCTGAAAGGCTGAGGTTCATTTCATGGGCTGCCCTGTTAGCCCCCCACCCAACATCCTTTGATTAAAAAAGTGAAGGAGGAGGGCAGAAAGGTATCGACCAAACAGCTAGTCAAATCAAATGCAGCTGATGTTTGAGTATTCTGATGCAGCTGTCAGAATATAATAGTCCAGCAGATGGAATGAGCTAAATTTTGGTGTAAAATGCAACAATTTGGTGCAATGCATTGGGGAAACCTGAGCTAAGGAGTTTTTAAGGGTGTATTTGGCTGTTAATTGCTTTAGGATTAGGAATCTTCTTTTCATCAATCCTGGACCTAGTTTTGAGTCAAAAGATGGCCCTTGGTTAGTTGGGAACCTAATGTTATAAGAACCCTGTTGTCAATCCTAACCCTAGTGCTAACTGTAACCTCTAGTTTATCAACAAAGCAATCTGATCCCCTTATCAGCATTGACATTATGATCACATGACTATTATTATTAAAAAAAGCCATGAGATAGCCCTATCAATGCAGACATAGTGATCCAGGGTTAAGGTAGGCATTAGGGTAAGGGATCTTATTTTTTTTTATATCTAATATCTGTGTCAGTGCAGTGTCCTGTCACAGTGTTAAATGAGCTTTAGGTCACCCAGGGTTCTCAACTAAACAGGTGGAGGGACTCCAGACTGCTTATTTCATTTGGAGGAAACTGCAAACGTTTGCAGTTTCCACAATGGTTGGTAAAACCCATTTTGGGACCTGAAGGCTAGAGATTTCATTGAGATTTTAAGATAAAATTTCTAATGCTGGGACCAGGATTTGCAGCCATCCAGCACACTGATGACACATGTGTTCACATCTGTTATAGTCTGGGACCTAATGATAGATTGGGGCTCTACCCTCCCAAGGAGTCCATGGGGTGTCAAGGGAGCATTCACTGATGACACATGTGTTCACATCTGTTATAGTCTGGGACCTAATGATAGATTGGGGCTCTACCCTCCCAAGGAGTCCATGGGGCATCAAAGGAGCATTCAGAAGTGTGCATGTCTGCATGGTTCAGTCTGTGATAGAGCAGACAAAGGGCACAAACCTGGAGCCAAAGCATCAGGAAGCTGCCAGAAGGAGAGTTGACAGAGGTACAGTATTTGTACATGAACACATGGATGCTCTGTTAGATAGTCAGGTACAAGCACAAGGACCTGAGCAGTAGCGCTTCTAAAGAGAGCCAGCAGGCTGAATATTAATTTATTTTGTGTTGATGCTGGAAACACCTACGAGGGAAACTGTTTGTTCTGTTAGACTTTTTCGTTCTCTTTTCATAAAAGCGGGCCAACATGCCCATAAACAGCATATCTGGCGTAAACTGTACTCACTGCTAAGTGCTACAGTTGAGCTCAACAAACCCTAAACATCACACATCGTAATCAAATAACTTTGCTAAATAATGACATTGCTTTGATATCAACAATCCATTCATCAGTATGCCAGAATGGCCATGGTAAAAATATAGCTTTGTTGGAAAAAAAAATTTTCAAGCAAATTCACATGGATTACTAATTTCTACAGAAACAATTGAGTACTGTCTGATACTTTTTTATTTGCACTAATGTACAATTTTTCAGGACAAGCTTTCGGGGTGTGCCCCCTTCATCAAGGTCCAAGCATTAGTTACTGGACCTTAATGAAGGGGGCTTACAAAGTATCACAAACAGTACTTAATTGTTTCTAGTGCACTAATACGGCTACAATCACCCCAGGCTGATTGACTGCTATGATTTGTAGTCAACTAGGAACTCATTTGGTCTGCCTTACAACATGACTTATATCAGCCACCAATACAGTAGAAAGCAAGCAGCAGCAACATCTCAGCTGCTCACAAGTCTCTCCTTTCAAATAGCAGACAAGCATTAGAACAATGAAGAAGCTACTTTGGTCATTTGATGTAGTGTCATACATTCCTTCCTCATGGCTGCAAAGCATAGAAAGAGAAACTTGTAAACACCAGAGACATAGAACTATAACTTTACATGCTAAAGTAACCATCAACAAACCAGTGGTGTGCCTATAATAAATAGAGTTTACCCGATCAGAAAGTTTTAACATGCACACTCAATTGTGTATTTTTAAACAGCTACATTATATCAAATAAAAAGTTGACCAAGTAAAGTCCTATTTCTTAACTATTTTTTTTTTATAAACAGTGCATTCCCATAGTCTACAAATTGCAGTCATACTTAGCTCTCCATAACTTTTTTGGAATATAGACTTTACCCCCCCCCCCCACACCCAAAAAAAAAAAACTACAAGATCCATTTCACTCATTAGAATTTAGAAAGTCTTGCTCTTTACAATTACGAGCCCTGGGGTTAGGCTAGATTACTGTTAAAATCCTTTTGCCATCCTGAAGAAAAAACAAACACACACACACACCCCTATTTACAACATTGCATGAGACTACAGCTTACCTTGTTTTTAATAACCATATGTATAATGTTTTCAACCATAACTATGCATTAGAGCTGGCTCCTATATATAGAAAAAAAAAAACTTTCATTTTTTAAAATATAAAAGACTAATCAGTTGCAACATAAATTAACAATATATCACATTTTAGCACATTTCAAGCAGAAATAATCTTATTAATTTGATTTAAGCTTTCATTAAAACCGAAACACATATTTATATAAATTGTTCTTACTCTAATTCAATTAATGTCACCTATTAGCTGTGTGAATTAAAATATTAGATTCAGTAAGAACAGTATGACTGTGTTTGGGAAAAGTTACTAACATTTTATCTATTAACATTTTATTGAATGTAATTATATTCTTTCTGTTCAAACCATTACATAACTGTATATATAATTCACATCCTCCATAAATAATAGTCTGTTAGTCAAAATTGTAAGCACTTTCAGATACACTCAAAAGTAAGGGATTAATGTTGTGCAGTTCATTAAAACCTCAGCAGCAAGTAATACACAATGCAAACACAGAGTAAAGCTCATATTTAATTGCAGCTGTATTCAGCTTTTATGCAAGCAACCAGCACAACATGTGACATAAATCTGAGCCCTAACCTGCATCACTTTATAAAGACTGCAGCGGCTAACAATAATGAATATGAAGAATAACATTGCGTAATTAAGGTAACTCCAAATAATAATTAAATTACCCTGGAAAGGACCAAAGGTTAGAAAAAAAACAAAGTGTGAAAGATAGCAAAAAACACAATTTAGTGTTTTTGTCATTCCCTACACAGGCAAAATATGCTGTAAAAACAGCATGCAAATGAATTAAAAACTGGCTTAAGGATCAAATCCTAGAAGCTAGGATCAATGATACATACTCTGAATGGTCTTATGTAACAAACAGAGTAACCTACGATTCAGTTCATTAAAGATATCTCCAGCTTAAAAGGCAAGCAACCTTCACACACTTAGCGAAGGAGCAATTACATGAAAAATACGTTTCAATATGGAATAAGGTATAAAGTTATGAATTCGGGATAGTGAATATTTAGTTTAGTTTAGTACTTGTACATCACAGACTTGCAAGAACAGGTCACTTTGCCGATTCAGATTCTCATGAAACCCCCCCGAAAAATACTCACCTTTGGCAAACTCTCCAAACACCGCATGCTCCAATTGCTGCATTATTTTGTCAGATCCTTGGGTTTAAACCCTGTATATGTCACTTAGTTTTGGAGCTTACACAAGGTTAATTGTTAATTAGAGAAAAACAACTATTGGCAAAAACTAAGTACAATTGTCTAATAGGGGAAGTATGGCTTTAGAATATAAAGTCTTAGTACAGGCAGTCCCCGGGTTACGAAAAAGGTAGGCTCTGTAGGTTTGTTCTGAAGTTGAACTTGTATGTTAGTTGGAATGGGTACATTATTTAAGTGTAGCTCCAGCCAAAAATAATTTTTAAGTATTTTGGATAGCATAGGGAAGAGTTAACACACCTGTAACCTTTGTTTTGCTGTCTGTGCCCCTGGTCAGAAGATTTCACCTCACTTTCTGTCCCTGTGACAATTTAATTTTGAAAATGTTGGATTGTCGTGGAAACAAGTATTGGTGATAAAGCTTGAATGGAGACACCCTTTTCCCATGATATCTCTTACAGGAGTGAATTTCCCCTTCCTAGGGATAGATTTCCTCTCGCTTCCTGTTGTCTCCCTTGGTTTGTAAGTATGGGTCCAATGTAAGTTGGATGTTCGTAACTCAGGGACTGCTTGTAATTGGTATAAGATCAGCCCAGGCCACTGGATGATGGTTGCAACTCCTTAGTCTTGTGTGAACTCTAAAGTCTATATAGTAAACAAAACAGAGAGGGTTCTACCATCTATGTGCAGCCATTTATTAGTAGATATAAAAACATGTATGCACTCGCTGCATTTGGTAAATGATCAGCATGTCAATAGTAAACCTCCATTCAAAGTTTGTCCAGGAAGCAGCCAGCAGTGGCAGAGTTCATCAGGGACACAGCCGGTGTATGCACAGCTGCACCAGGAAGCTACTGGATAATACGCAGCAGTCGGGGGAACCACACTGGAATGCAAACTCCAGGAGATTTAAACTTGTAGCCATGCAGTGGTAGATTTTCCATGTATTTCTTTGTAATGTCTTGGAATACTATAGTTAGTACTACCTTGTTCTATCACCCAGTGATGCTCACCAAATCAGGCTCTCAATACATACTCTAATGGCCCGACCTTTGTATAAGAAGCCACAACGGCACATGAGACAACATATAATGAATTGGGTCCAATAATTGTAAATTGTTCAATTGACCATAAAGGATTTTTTTACCGTGTTGTACAAAATGGCATGTGAGGCATTTCAATTTTCAGCACTGGAACATACCAAACACATTTTTGAAAAAAATGGCCTACCACTGGGTCGGTGTTGGTCTATATCTGAAGTTTATATCCAAAGTTTACTTGGAGATATATGGCTTTTGATGATGGAAATGTAAAAAAAAAACACAATACATTGGGCAAAGGGATTATGGTGGTAAATATAATTAAACTTCCACAAGCCCATGGTCAGATTAGCATAAAATGGGTAAAAATGTGCCTCTATAGCTGTGCCTTTTGTCTGTTATTAATGCTGACCATCAAAATTAAGATAATTGTGTTCCAGGCAGAAACATTTTGCATCCAGAATAAAGGGAGTTTGTTTGTAGTGTATTTCAACTTGAATGAGAAGGAAATGTTTGACTGATTTGAGTCCTACGTCATGCGGAATAGAGGTGTATAGTGAGGTTACATCGAATAAGAGCCAACAGTATGATGGTTCCCATGAATAATTCCATAGAATATCCATAAGATGTGCTTAATCATAAATGTGAGAGATTAGTTCTTGGACTAAGGGCTGTAGGAAATGATTGATGTATTGAGAAGCCATTTGTGACACTACTCATACAGGCTACAATGGGTCTGCTGGGGAGGTGTTGTGGGTCTTTTTGTATCTTTGGATGATACTAAAAATATGGTGTTTGATAGAATTCTTTAAGGAGATAAGATTTTTCTTTTTTATTGATTGCACCATCTTGTCGTGCCTTTGCGACCAAAGTTTTTAATTCTCCACTGTAGCTGTCAAGTGGATCTTTAGCAAGTTTGATATACAGTATCTCACAAAAGTGAGTACACCCCTTACATTTTTGTAAATATTTTATTATGTCTTTACATGTGACAACACTGAAGAAATGACACTTTGCTACAATGTAAAGTAGTGAGTGTACAGCTTGTATAATAGTGTACATTTGTTGTCCCCTCAAAATATCTCAACACACAGCCATTAATGTCTAAATCGCTGGCAACAAAAGTCAGTACACTCCTAAGTGACCATGTCCGAATTGGGCCTAATTAGCCATTTTGCCTCCCCAATGTCATGTGACTCATTAGTGTTACAAGGTCTCAGGTGTGAATGGGGAGCAGGTGTGTTAAATTTGGTGTTATTGCTCTCATTCTCTCATACTGGTCACTGGAAGTTCAACATGGCACCTCATGGCAAAGAACTCTCTAAGGATCTGAAAAAAAGAGTTGTTGCTCCACATAAAGATGGCCTAGGCTATAAGAAGATTGCCAAGACTCTGAAACTGAGCTGCAGCATTGGGGCCAAGACCATACAGTGGTTTAACAGGACAGGTTCCACTCAGAACAGGCCTCGCCTTGGCTTACCAAGGAAGTTCAGTGCACGTGCTCAGCATCAATTCCAGAGGTTGTCTTTGGGAAATATACGTATGAGTGCTGCCAACATTGCTGCAGAGGTTGAAGGGGTGGGGGGTCAGCCTGTCAGTACGTCGCACACTGCATCAAATTGGTCTGGATGGCTGTCGTCTCAGAAGGAAACCTCTTCTAAAGATGCACAAGAAAGCCCGCCAACAGTTTGCTGAAGACAAGCAGACTAAGGACATGGATCACTGAAACCATGTCCTGTGGTCTGATGGGACCAAGATAAACTTATTTGGTTCAGATGGTGTCAAGTGTGTGTGTGGCGGCAACCAGGTGAGGAGTACAAAGACAAGTGTGTCTTGCCTACAGTCAAGCATGGTGGTGGGAGTGTCATTGTCTGGGGCTGCATGAGTGCTGCGGGCACTCGGGAGCTACAGTTCATTGAGGGAACCATGAATGCCAACATGTACTGTGACATACTGAAGCAGAGCATGATCCCCTCCCTTTGGAGACTGGGCCGAAGAGCAGTATTCCAACATGATAACGACCCCAAACACACCTCCAAGATGACCACTGCCTTGCTAAAGAAGCTGAGGGTAAAGGTGATGGACTGGCCAAGCATGTCTCCAGACCTAAACCCTATTGAACATCTGTGGGGCATTTCTTCAGTGTTGTCCCATGAAAAGATATAATAAATTATTTACAAAAATGTGAGGGGTATACTCACTTTTGTGAGATACTGTAGGTGACAGGACCAGACAATAGTCGCCTCTGTCATATAATCATACCTATTTAATATCACTATTCCCCCACCTTTGTCAGCTAGCTTTAATGTTGCGATTTATTTTCAAATGTTTTTACGGCAGGAGTTTCACTTTTGCCAAAATTATTTTTGTATTTTGGACAATCCTTTCACATCTCAGCATATACCATATTGTAAAAAGCATCTAAAAAGGGGGATATAATATGGACTTGGGATTAATATAAGTATGTTGAGTTGAAAGAGTATGATGGTCTTTATTTCTGAGTCTAAATATCCACAATCCCAAAGAAGTCCTCTAGCTCATCAAGAGTTGTCATATCCTGTGAGTCAAAAAGGGCTTCTGCAGGGACAATGTTAATGTTAGACTCAGATCAGTAATATGTGTGTTTCTATTGTGATAGAACTTTTTTACACAGAGATTTCTAATGAATCGATTTAAATCTTTGAAAAGGGTAATTGGATTGGGTGCAAAAAAAGGTGTAAAATGAAAGCCTTTGTTTAGAAGGGATATGTCATGCTTAGAGAGAGGGAAGACATATCTTTTTTGTGCTGTTTTCTTCTCTTTTTTTTTGGTAATTCTTGTTCCAACCCCCTCTTCTTCCTCTTCTACAAATTTTCTTTTTACTGTCCAGAGAGCAGAGTTCCTAAAAAAAGTAATCTGTATTTTATGTGATACGTCAGTGTTGATATTGGGGGCTGCAGGAGGCTTACACTGCATTTCAGCAGTGTAAATCACAGGTTCCTCAACTGATGAATTCTGAAGCTCTTCAATAGGTGTGTTACTGGATGTTGTGCCCTTATCTAGGGGAGGACCCACTGCTACAAAAGTCATATTGTCCACTTGAGTGGAGACACTAACAGATATAGTGGAAGTTTTAGTGGGACTATCATTACATGATAGAGTTTCATCCATTAGTGTGTTCAAGGGAGAAAGAACACTTTTAGAAAGGAGAGACTGTGTATTTACTTTAGGACTTCCATGGGTTTAGGACCTCCAGGGGAGTTGATAGCATTAGGAATGATCCTAGCAGGTAAGCCTTGGAGAAAATTCTATATGAGGATCATGTAGTGTCAAGAATCTGTGAGGATTCATTTCTAGTGGAGTTATGGATGGTGAATTGGATAGGGTCACGTGTTTTCCTATGGACACCGAGTTTTTTTTATTTTTTTTCATGTGCCCTAAGTTGAAATCAATATTGTTATGCTCAATAGTTACTTTCTTTTACAATGTTTTCTGCTGCATGTGAATAATAGTTTATAATAATTATTGTAACGTATCAATAACCCATTCATGGTCCTATTCTTAGTTTGTACTAGATTTAATCAGTCTCACTGATCCCATTTCCCAGTTCCCTTTAAATACGTCTCCTGTCTTTCCCTTCCATCTCTGTTCAGCTTGACAAAGGGGGCGGGCACAGCCCTGAAAAGCATAGCAATGCCCATTCACATCAGCATGTCCAGCCAAGCCAAGCCTGAAAGTCCCCTGCTGCATCTCTTACAGCTTGCATTCCAGCATGGTTCCCCCGACTGCCGCCTTTATCCAGCAGCTTCCTCTGCCTACACTGGCCTCCCCTATGCAGCTCTGCATATACTGGCTGTCTACCTGCTGAACTCTGCCAATCCCGGCTACTTCTTGGATTAACTTTGCACAAAGGTTTTCTGTTGACACGCTGATTATTTACAGAATGCAGCGAGTGCATACATGTTTTTTGTGGTTTTATATTTATGTATTTATTAATAAATAACTGCACTTAGATGGTGGGGCCCTCTCTCTTTTGTTTATTAATTATTAATAATCTGTTTTTCTTCATCATGCGGCTGTGTTTGGGTGTGGCGGTTGGCCACCCAGGCCTAGCACTGCACCCGAGAAGGAGAAGGTCACATGCCTCCTTATATCAAGGGGAATTTCTAAGATCTCCAAAAAAAATGGAACAGAGCAGCGAGGGAAAAAGAAGAAGCTGAATGAATGCAGACTTTTTTTAACAGTATATAATGTCAATCTCCATCTTCGAATGGTTAGCAAAATGCTTGTGTCAAAAGAGACATAGACCTGAGAGGAATAACAAGAGAAATCCTTATATCAAGGGGAATTTCTAAGATCTCCAAAAAAAATGGAACAGAGCAGCGAGGGAAAAAGAAGAAGCTGAATGAATGCAGACTTTTTTTAACAGTATATAATGTCAATCTCCATCTTCGAATGGTTAGCAAAATGCTTGTGTCAAAAGAGACATAGACCTGAGAGGAATAAAAAGAGAAATAATTTTTCCCTAGATAAAGGCCTCATTTTCTGTTTTAGTTTAGTATTGACACCAGTTCACCAAAATGATGTCATGGACCTGGAAAGAGTGCAAAGGAGGATAACTAATATTAGAACGTGGAGGACTTCCAGAAATTACTAAAAGAACAGAGAAATAGTGATTGCCTTTTAAGCATATAAAAAAGACCATATCAAAAATATAAAAAAAGATTTTCACTTTTTGTTACCAAAAAAAAGACAGAATGACACCCATTGAGGTAGCCCTTACCCTAACTTGCCAACTGTCGGTTCAGGTTGAAAGTAGTAAAATAGACACATCAACCCCCATGCTAGCATTAAAACTTGTACAAAGAAATAAACACTAAAAAATTCTAAATATCATAAGTAGCTTCAAAATACAATAGTAAAATATACAAATTTTATATTGTATTGTACTCTTAGAACTGGCATTTTTGGTTCTTAGCAGAGCTGCTGCTAGAAATCACGGGGCCCTGTACAGCCTCAAGACAACATTTTCACTAAAAATACATTAAAATCACTATTAGCAAGCACAAACATAACACAGAACCTGTGTAAATTAGCCCTTTTAATAGTTTTTTATTATTTTATTAATTAATAATTAATTATTATTTTAAATTATAATTTTTTTTTAAATGTTAATATTTTTTACAATTTTAGTTTTTTAAAATGATTTATTACAAGGTTTAATTATTATTATTTTTTTTTTTTTACAATTTCTAATATTTCTACAGGACAGGGAAGCCTGCAGCGCTGTGGCCGGGGGAGGGGGGGGGGGGTATGGCGGCACAGTGAAAGGGGGCACACGGGGAGGGAGGGGATCAGAAGCAAGCAGAACGGCGAGGGTGATCTGTGTTGGAGAAGAAATTACAGGAACGATGCCCTGTGTCTGTGTCTCTCCCTGCAGCAGCTGAAAGCTGGCAGGAGGGGGAGAAACTGGCTTTCAGCTTCTGCAGAGAACCGCACAGGGCTTCCTTCTGTAATTGCCCCTCTGACCGACTGCACTGATTCCCTGTGCTGTTGGGGCCTCCCTGTGTGCCTGAGCCCCCTACAGGGGGACTGTTGGTCCCCCCCCCCTATCAGCGGCCCTGGTTCTTAGAATAAAAGTCATGTCAGGATTGCGGTTTGCACATAGTTAAGTGCTTCAATCAGCATTTGCCCCTGTTCATATATCTTCTACCCCCCTTGAATTTACAGGATCATTTTTTCATGCAAAGCATTCCTGTCTATTGTCTGACCAGCTGATTCTACAGCCTGAAGAGAATCAGATCCTCAACTATATTCTAAAGCCTATTTCTACTTTTGCAGTCAAATTTGAGAAAACCCTACTGTTTGCCATGTGTTCTCATTCTTTTAACATGTCTATTTTATTTCTTTGTAAACATATTTCCTACCTTTCAGAAGTTTCTCAGGAGAAGGTGGCATGGCTGACTCCAAGATTTTTTTAATAATAGAGCCTAACCCAAGTCTGTTCTCATTAACATACAATGCAAAAAGCACAGCATCAACACCTTTAATCATTTGTTAGGAAAGACAAGGGTTGCTTTACTAAAACAGGACAATACAAAATCTGGTGCAGCTCTGCGTATAAACTAATAAGCTTCCAGCTGTCAAAGCTTATTTGAACAAGCTGAAATTGGAAGCTGATTGGCTACCATTCACAGCTACACCAGATTTTGCACTCTCCAATTTTAGTGACTCAACCCCACAGTGTCCAAATCTAGTTACAATTGATAATGAAGATCTGCCTGCACAGTACAGACAGGGTTAATTATAGAAAAACCCTCTCATAAACAGAGCGGTACCTAGGATGTTTTCCTTGCTGGATGGTCCAGAATAGAGCATCCAAAAAAGGTGAATTGCAATTTTTCAACTTTTTTTATGTTATGCTATGTGAATGGGGACATGTAACAAATATAAAGTAGGTGTTATCCCAACTTGGTTGCAAAAGTGGAAATACACTTTAACCACTTGCCGACCGCTGCCCGACTATATACGGCGGCGGTCAGCCACTCCCAGGCAAAGTGACCTACCGGTACGTCACTAGCGTGGGAGCGAATAGGGGGCGAGCGCGCGCTGCCGGAGGCACGCTCCCGTTCCCGCTCGTACCCGAAGAAGCCGGCGCGTGTGACCGGCGGACCCGATGTCCGCCGATCACTCGCGATCGTCGGGTGGAGAGGGAGAAAGGCAGGTGGCTAATGTAAACAAAGCCGCCTGTCACTCTCCCCTGTGTAAAAGCACTGATCGCTCGGTCATGCTATGTAGGACCGTTGATCTATGCTGTTACACACAAAGCCACATCCAATCACAGTAAGAAACACGCCCCTAGGGACACACTTAACCCCTCCCTCTCCAATAAAGTTAACCCCTTCCCTCCCAATGTCATTTTTACAGTAACAGTGCATATGTATAGCACTGATTACTGTAGTAATGTCACTGGTACCCCCAAAAGTGTCAAAAATGTCAGTCAAGGGTCCGATCTGTCCACCGCAATGTTGCAGTACCGCAAAAAAAATCGCAGATCGCCGCCATTACTTGTTAAAAAAAAAACAACAAAAATGACAAAAATCTTTCCCTTAGTAAATGCAATAACTTTTGCGAAAACCAATCAAAATACGCTTTTTGCAATTTTTACCAAACATATGTAGCATAAAACAAATTGGCCTAAAATGTTAAAAAAAATTGGATTTTTAAATTTTTTGGGGGGGGGATTTCATATAAAAAAATTTGAAAAAGATTGTTATTTTTGCAAAATTGTCGTTCTTTTTTTGTTTATAGGGCATGATCAAAAAATCGCACAGGTGATCAAATACCACCAAAAGAAAGCTCTGTTTGTGGGAAAAAAAGGACGTCAATTTCATTTGGGTTCAGCGTCGCACGACCGCGCAATTGTCCGTTAATGTCACGCAGTGCCGAATCGCAAAATAGGCCCTGGTCAGGAAGGGGGTAAAATCTTCCGGGGCTTAAGTGGCTAAAGGATAAGTCCAGGCAAAACCTAACTAAAGCTAAATCTGCTCTGTGCCACTTTCTAAACCTAATTTTTCCAACCCTGTAAAGCAAAAATCACTGTACTTGTCTATTCTGCAGCTGATCTGGTCTGGTCCCACCCTGAGCTGTCAGCGGCGGCTTCAGCGTGGAGGCAGGTGCAGGAGAAGCACTCGACAACGGAAGCCCCATAGTAACTCTATGGGTGATGTCACTTCCCATTCATTTTACAGCCTTTGTCGGTCCTCTCCTGCCCAGGTTCTGCTGCTGGAGCCTGGACCAGATCAGCTGCAGAATAGGTAAGTAAAGTGGTTTTTGCTTTACAGGGTTAGATAGATTAGGGTTAGAATGTGCGTTAGTTAGGTTTTGCCTAGACTTATCCTTCCAAGTGTATTTAAGAATTTCATTACCACGATACACCAACAAAATATAAGCAATATGTCTTGGGGAAAAAACAGTCACTGGAGTGAAGAGACAAAACAAAATCTGTGGATTTATAAGCTTTGTTCCAAAGGTGACTTATTTAAGGTCTACTTTGATCTGTAAATAAAAATTATTGTGAAATTTCTGTTTCAAGATCAGGTAACTGGACAATGTCTTATTATTAGGTGCCTTTTCAATTAAATTTAAACTGAGTAGATTGGTAAATAAAGGAGCACTTTATTATATTCTGATAATGATATACTATAAAAAGAGAACAGAAAGTTTTAGATTCAAGTGCCCACTTCCAAAAGAGGGAATCCGTTCATACTTGATGTTGACCAGTGGCGGCCGGTTCGTTGGGGGCGCAGGGGCGCTGCCCCCCTATCCATGCGTCTGGCCCCCTAATCTACATGCGAGGCGCTGGACACATGGAGTTCAATGGAGCTTTCTTTTTTCTAATCACCTGATTAGAGCCAGAGGCTCTAATAGGCTTCAGCAAAGGGTGGACCCGGGGCGCAGATTAGTGCGCCCCGAGCCCACCCATTGTGTGACAATAGCGAATGAAAATTCGCTTTTTTCACACGGATCCTCCTCCTGGCCAATCAGGCCGAGGAGGAGGCGGGAGGACTCGAGGAGACGCCGCTGCTGCCTGAGGTAAGTGCCCTGGTCTCGTGGGGGGGGGGCACACTTATTCTGGTCACTCTGCATTGAAAGGGGGCACGCTGGTCTCTGCATTGAAAGGGGGCATGCTGGTCTCTGCATTGAAAGGGGGCATGCAGGTATCTCTGAATTGAAAGGGGGCACGCTGGTATCTCTGCATTGAAAGGGGGAATGCTCGTCACTGTGCATTGAAAGGGGGCACACTGGTCTCTCTGCATTGAAAGAGGGCAAGCTGGTCACTGCATTGAAAGGGGGCACGCTGATCTCTGTGCATTGAAAGGGGGCACGCTAGTCTCTGTGCATTGAAAGGGGGCACGCTGGTCTCTGTGCATTGAAAGGGGGCACGCTGGTCTCTGTGCATTGAAAGGGGGCATGCTGGTCTCTGTGCATTGAAAGGGGGCATGCTATACCTTAATTACTGAAGGCCCCTTTCACACTTTTGTGACCTCAAAGTCACGCAATTTTTTACAGCGTTTTTTGCCGCAAAGAAATGCCTATTACATTTTTCTGTTTGCACCCCCCCCCCCCAAAAATTTTGAGCAACAGCCGCCACTGATGTTGACACTCTTTACCTTTAAGATTGCAAGTTGACTAAAAGCAAGTTTTGGAAGAAAAAAAAGGAGGAACGCTGTAATACTTTAAAAACAAACAATGATAGATATAACAGAACTGGAAACAAAAGATAAATACAAAACAAAAGACAAAAAGTGCATTTAACTGAAAGCTTTTGGAGGCTTACAGTACAAAGGCAATAATTGGTTTGGACCGAGCATAAGTTCAACCCAAACATCGCCCATACAGCGAACAACCAAATTTGCGGGGCGCTCGTGGGGTTTTCACCCACTGAGCACGAGCACCCCACAATGCACTGCGTGCTGCACAGTGCATTCTAAGCCCTGATTGTGCAATGCTTTGCCATATCAGGGCACAGTGAATAGCTGGTTGTTAAAGAGTGGGCCGGGAAGCCAGCTGCTGCGCCCTTAACAACTGATGACTCATCAGCTGTCAACGGGCTTCCTCACTGACTGACTGACTTCCTCACTCGCTGAATGAAAAAAAAAAACATTGCTGGCAAATGAAAAATGTGAAAAAAATGGCATAGAGCCCCCCGCCCCCAATCCGTACCAGGCCCCTTGGTTCTGGTATGGATTTTAAGTGGAACCCCATGCCAAAATTTAAAAAAAACAGCATGGAGTCCCCCCAAAATCCATACCAGACTCTTCAGAGCCTATTCCCAACAACCCTTGGCTGTGGTTGTGGGGGTTTGCACTCAGGGGGCTTATCAGTATCTGGAAATCCCCTTTAAGGGGGCCCCCAGATCCTAGACCCCCCATGTGATTGAGTATGGGGTACACTGTGCCCCTAATTATTCACCAAAAAAAGTGTCATAAAGAAATAAAAACATACACACAGTTTTTGACAATTCCTTTATTAAAAAAACAAAACAATGTCACCTGATGTAGAGCCATCATCAATTACAACGCCACCCCTGGGCCCCGAAAAATATAAGCTCCACCCGCAACAAAGACTAAACGCGACTGCCTGCTCCGCCATTTGACAGATCTTAAATAGGAAAGAGGTGGGGCCACCTGGCAATGTCGCCAGGTGGCTCCACTTCTACCTATTTAAGAACTGTCATAGCCTTCATCACGAGAGGAGCTTTTTTTTTTTGGTTCGATGGCAATTGGCTCCATGATTAACGATAGATCTAAATTGGGGAACATTTTTTTTATTTTTAAAAAAGGAATTGTCAAAAACTGTGTGAGTGTTTTTATTTCTTTTTGACACTTTTTTGGTGAATGTGTAGGGGTACTATGTACCCCATACTCATTCACATGGGGGGCGGGATCTTGACAGGTTTGAGATTCCGATAAGCCCCTTGCCACAGACCCCCCACAACCACAGCCCAGGGTTGTCGGGAAGAGGCCCTTGTCCCCATCAACATGGGGACAAGGTGCTTTGGGGTGGGGGGGAGCATGGTGCATACATGTTTTGGGGTTTACCCCTTCTTCAGGTCACAGGCTCATCTTCAGTCTCCTCTCATCTCCGCCTTTGCACTTTCCATGGGGATTTTTGAGTTATATGACCTAGTCCATCTGCTTATGCACTTTGTTGACCTGGAATACTTGGCTTTCATGTGAGCTGCTTTTATTCATTGCTTAGAATAAACTGTGACTCTTTATATTTCATCAACCATCTCATGATGTTCATTGGTTCTCACAATGTTCTTCTGATTATCGTGGAGCCGCTTCCAATGTGGTTCTCTCAATTTTCCAGTGCACTTGGTTTGTTATAATATGGAACAGGCAGTGGCTGGAGCAAACTCCAAGGAGAAGATCTGGGGTCTCATATTGCATGCACAGATCAAGCACAAGGCCACATAGCTTTTGACATCTTTCTTGTAATCAGGCCACCAAAAGGAATGTGATAAAATTTCACCTGTCTTAGAAACACCAAAATCCCCAGCAAGTTTGGAGTCAGAAACCATCCAAAGGGTTTCAACACCTTCAAATTTAGGTACATAGAGACAATGCACTTGAAAAGCCCTCTTTAACCAAGTTTAATGTCCTTAGGAGGATGATTAAGAAGTGGTTCATTATTATATCCCTCTTTGAGAAGTTTTGAGAATGTCTTAGAACTTGTGGCCCCTAGAAAGTTCTTTTGAGGCAGGATTGTACATTCAGTTTTTTTTTTTAATGGAGAGGTTATTGTTTTCTGAGGAGGCCCGGACAACATTCACAATATGGCATCAGCCTTACCATTCCTTGATGCAGGTCAATGTGAAATAATAAAACTGAACCCGAAAAAGAACAGCAACCAACGTGCTTGTCTAGAAGACAATATCTTGGCAGAAGGAATTAATTCTAGATTTTTATGATCTGTTAGAACAGTTACAGGATGATTAGCCCCTTCCAGCAGATGCCTCCATTTGGAAAAAATATTTTTTAATTGCCAGCAACTCCTTATTTCCAATGTCATAATTTGTTTCATCTGAAGACAATAAGCGAGAGAAATATGCAAAAGGATGAAGCTGCATCTTTTTTCTTCTTTGTTGAGAAAGGATAATTCCCACAGCGAAATCTGAAGCAACCACTTCAATGATAAGAGGTAGTTCAGATTCAGGATGTACCAATATTGGTGCAGAAGTAAACAATATTTCGTTTACTAAAGGCAGCATGTGCCTTTATGTCATGTATTCCTTGTCAGCTGCATAATTGGTAATGTTACCATAGAGAAGTTCCTTATGAATTTTCTGTAGAATTTGGCAAATCCAACATTTATAGGGGCAGGCCAATCCACCACTGCTTTGATCTTATCAGGGTCCATACTCACTCCTTCAAGAGAAATTACATACTGTATCCTAAGAACTGGATCTGGGTTTGTTCAAAGTCACATTTCTCCATTTTGATGTATTTTCCCTTAATCTTTCAAACAGTGGAAAAATGACTGCAATGCTCCTCCAGATTGTCAGAAAAGATAAGGATATCATCCAAGTATGCAATAACAAACTGATCCAACAGATCCACTGAATATCATTAATGAAATGTTGAAAAGTTACTGGAGCATTTGCATTGCACAGACAAAAAGGTATGACCAAAGTTTCAAAATGCCTAAATCTGGTAAAATTAGTGTTCCATTTCTCTCCTTGATGAATGCAGGCAAGGTTATATGCCCCCCTTAAATCTAGTTTGGTAAATACTTTAGCATTTAAGTGGAATCTTTACAACATTTCGGCAATTAAGGGAAGTGGATAACAGTTTTTAATAGTGATTTTATTCGATGTAATCAATGCATGGACGCAACAAAGAACAGGCCTACCCCTGTATAAGTGTTTGATAAAGCCCTTCCCTGAATTCTCATCAAGTCAATCCCTAAACACCTTTATCAATATGTGTCTGTAACAATACCTGAGTAAAAAGAAGGCGAATATGGGTCATTGAGTCCATCCAGAGAGGGCTTCCAGCAGCAGAAAGGTTTATGCGACTTTGTCAGCGAGAAACCTATTGGATCTATGCCCTGGACGTCCTCTCACCTGGAGGACTCAATGAAGAACTTGATGTTAACACCATCTTTTAAGGTCCAGTCCTGTTTTTTCATAATTTAGCTGTGTAGATTCTTTTGAGGGAATGTTTAGAGTGGTGTTCCATTTCACTTTATTTTACTGTTATACATTATATATATTATATATATTCTTCATTATTCCCTTTTTTTTTTTTTTTTTTTGCTTTTGGTTTCTTAGTTTTTCATTTTTATTTTTTTCCATTATTATTATTATTATTTATTTATTTTTATTCTAATTTTAAATGTTTATGTTTATTTTTAAAATGTTCGCTACACCATGTGCCTGGTATAAATTAGTGTATGGTTATGTATGCTAGTATATATTATAGCCTTTTAATATTTAATTGATTTGTTATGCTCTGTATGTTTTATTTACCAACATTGGGGTGGAGTCCTCCTGATTCGGGTGTCCCCGACTTAGTGGCTCCATTTCCTATTTCCCCTTTATTAATTGATACTTCTGGCCAGAGCTTGCGTCTGGCCGTGTATTCTATTGGTCTGAAGAAGGAGCTGTTGTGAGCATGCTCCGAAACCGGTAACCACCTATTTCACCGCCCCATCCTCGTCTACGGCCGCACTGTCTTTCTGTGAGGTATGCGGTCCGCCGCAGCCTCACTCTGATTAAGCTCCAGGATTGGCTAGGCTGCTGGCAGCTTCCACAATGGGTACTCGGTGAATCAGGAAGGACGCCGGGTCATGAAGTTCCACCTCTGCCTTTATGTAAGTCTTGATATGAGCCAAATAAAATTGTAATTACTGCTTCACTGAGTGGCGCCTTCTTTTTACTCTGCTTACATGTGGGATCTTGTTTCGGCCCTGTAAGAGTTGCCCTCGATGATAGCACTAACACTGTGCTTTTGGATCATTTACCATCAGTCTGGTTAACATTTCACCTATCAAGACTGTCTGGAACAAAGGACTCATCCCCCAGCAAGAGCGCCCATTCCTTTCCTTTTCTAATTGTAACAATACCTCGGCCATGTTTTTCTTATAAATTAGGCCAGTTTTTACCTTTGTTCAGACTACAATTTTAAGCTTGGAATGATTGAAATGCATTACCACTTGCCGACCCCCCCCCCCCCCCATAAAAGTTGTACTGCTATAGGGGCAGCCATGCTGCTCAGGATCACGTATATATATATATGTATATATATGTATATATATATATATATATATATATATATATATATGTATATGTGATCCTGCGCTCCCAGGTATCAGACATGAGTGTGCGGCATCGTTCCTGCTGTTGACAATTGTCAGTTAAATTAACACAGTGCCGTATCACAAAAAATGGCCTGGTCAGAAAAGGAGGTAAATCTTCCAGAGGTATACTGGTTAAGAAGTTGTTGCTGACAGTCCATTAAACAGGTTTTTTTTTATTACATGGTTAAAATAAAAAAAATACAACACTGTGCAGCCCCAGAGCACCTCACATTACATCACTCATATTAACCACACCTCTCTATCCCCACAGATAAGTTAGGCTACATCAGGTAGGACAATTAACAGTGACAGAAAAAAACTGACCTGCTGATGGCCAATTTTACACTGCTGTATCCTCTGCAGTACCTTGATTTAGAAACTCTCTATGTCACTATGTAAATGAAAATAGTTAGTATGATAGAACAGAACAAGACTAAAAATGATATAACTTAACTAGGGCATTTTTTCAGTGGGAACATGGGGGAAAGCAGTTCCGGCACCTCCAGCACTGACATTATGGGAAGGGTTTCTGGGATGTGCTGTAGGGTCTATTGATTCTGGCTTCTGGGGGATCTATTCTAGCTGGAGAGGATCTATTATTGCAGGGGGGTCAATTGATGCTGGTGGGGGACTTACTGTTGCTGGGGGTGGGTCTTATATTGCTGGGGGGGACAGTTGTTGCTGGGAGAGATCTACTGTTGTGGGAGGGGTAAATTGTTGCTGGCTGAAGGGAGTCCATTGATGCTGATTCTGGGGTAATCTGTTGTTGCTGCTGGGGGTATATTGTTGCTAGCGGGGGGGGGGGGTTTGTTATGGGTGGATCTAATGTTGCTGCCGGGGGGCCTATTGTTACTGGCTGCAGATGATCTATTTTACTGCTTTCTTGTTATCATTACCAAATTCCATACAAATTATTTAGCACCACAAAATGATACTTGGTTCTGTATTCCCTAGAATTGCAGTACTGGGAGATGGGTAGAGGATGGATGAAAGGAATAATGCTAATTAAAACAGTAAGTTATTCATAAGCTGCCTAAACATGTGTAGGCCTCACACAATGAGCTGCATAAACAGATAACATTTTATCTTTCTTTTTCAACAACAAAAAAGGGATTCTGCCAGAAGCATACGTTGAATTTTTGTATAAAATAAATAAATAAATAATTGCTCAAAAAAATGTGCATTTATTATGTTTTTACTCTGCAACCTGTAAGCCAGTATCTGCTGATCGCACGTGTAAATCCTGGATCATGCAGACTCTCAGTACACTGTCTGCCCATACCTCCAATACACAGTTACTGAATGGCAGGAAGAATGAACAAACTCTGAGAGCACCCACCAGTGCCCTCACAATTCATTGAGAACTACAAACTGTCTGCCACAGAGGCCGATGGTACTTGTAGTTCAATTTATTCACACAACTCTATAAATGAATGACGCAGCCGTGTGGGTGTTTTCAAATTCTGACAGCGCGTGCAGGGAGAAAATCCCCGCTCGCTGTCACAGAGAGAGGAGAGGGGGGGGGGGGAGGTTGTAGGACCTGGAACATAAGTGGAATATGTAACATGTTCCAAAGGTGTACTTATACTTTAAGCAAGGGCAAGTGTTGCTTCATTTTCATCAAACTCTTCATCTTTGTCAGGCAAGAGAGTAAAGTCTGCTTTCAAAATCAGAAAATATTCACGAGCCTTGAAGCTGGATAGAAGACCTTTTACTTTTGTATCCTCATTAATCATGTTTAGATCAGGATATCATTTTAGTTTGAGGGGAAAATCTTTGTTATCAACCCAGAGCAATAGCAAGATCATTCCGTAGGTAGTAGAGGGTGGGAAAATGCTTGGGTCTGGATCAATGTTTGACTCTCAGCACAACCAAAGGTCAGGTTTCTGTCTATTCTATCTAGTTTAAAAGACCATTGTCCTCTCTCCAATAAGACCTAATCTATGTCAACAGCAAAGCAGATCTAGAGTGTTTGGTTCTACTAACATGTGGTCTCTCCTTCCTTGCTACAGCATGCTTTGTTCCAGAACTGGGAGGCTAGGCATCACCAGAACTCATCTGATGTTTTATACAACACCTACAAGTCCCCGCTCAGCTCGCTAGTCAAACTCACTATTTAGTACTCACACTAACACCTGTTACCTGTGCATTCTGTTCATATTCTAGCCCTAAGCTCCAGTACATAATATTTCCTGCATTACTGTTTCTCCTTTTACCAGCTTCAGCTTGTATCTGACTATGTTTGTTTGCAGCCTATCTTTTGCATGTCTCTGTTTTTAATACAGCATTGCTTAATGACTATGTACCACACTGGTTTAATTCCTGGTGAGTTGCACAGATGTTTCTGAGGGTAACAACCTGCAACACCAACCTGGAAAGTCCATCAATCTCTGCAGGGTGGTCTGGTGACCTCAACCATTTCAAGGCTCACACACTTTCCAATGTGTAGATACTATAGAGGTTCCCTTTTCATTTTTTTTCTGTGACAGTTTGGTTCTGTTCCTGTTCAGATTCCATATGCACAGATGTGTCTGAAGGTCACAACCTGCAACGCCAAACCTGGAAAGTCTTTCCAATCTCTGCAGGGTGATCTGGTGAAGATCTAGTGTGTGCACTTAAACACTGCACCTCAAACATTATAAAGGCTCACACACTTTCAAATGTGCAGATACTATAGAAGGTTCTCTTTTCATTTCTGTGACAATTTGGTTCTGTTCCTGGTCAGATGCCATATGAACAGATGTGTCTGAGGACCACAACCTTGTACACCTAATAAGGAAATACATCAATTGTTGTGGGTGCTCTGGTGAACATCTTGATTATATGCTTAGGCAGGCCAAACATGGTTCAAACCGTGTATGGGCAGGCTTAATGCACCAATTTTATCGATCGATCAACTTGGATACAGCCAGCATGCCCGGTTTTAGCTGCGATTATCGCTGCCAGCTGCTATAGCCGCTAGCGATAATCACTGTCTTCTTCCAGCAGGGATGCCTTCCCCCTCACTGGGAGAAGGCAGTGGCCCAGCAGGAAGGATACCTGCAACAACACTGTCTGTGTTGATGGAGGAAAGAAATTTGCTCTGTGTATGGCTGGCCTTAGACCCTACAGCTTAGCCAATTTAAGGGATCACACCCTTTCCAACATACAGATACCACAGAGGCTCTCTGAGATTCAGAATGGACTCCATGTTGCTGCTTTTAAGCAATATCAACCTCAGCTGGCCTTTTAGTACTTTAACCACTTTAGCCCAGAGGATTTGGCTGCTCAATGAAAAGGCCCTATTTTGCGATTTGGCACTGCGTGAATTTACCAGACAATTGCGCAGTCGTGCGATGCTGTACCTTAACGAAATTGATGCCCTTTTTTTCCCCATAAATAGAGCTTTCTTTTGGCGGTATTTGATCACCTGTGCAATTTTTTTTTTTTTGCGCTATAAACAAAATTTTTCACATTCTTTTTTATGAAATTCTCAGAAAAAAATGTAAAAATCAAAATTTTTTAACATTTTAGGCCAATTTGTTTTCTGCTACATATTTTTGGTAAAAAAAATTGCAACAAGCGTATTTTGATTGCGTTTACTAACTACGGGAAAGATTTATGTTATTTTTATTGTTTTTTTTTTTTTTACTAGTAATGGCAGTGATCTGCGATTTTTTACGGGGCTGTGACATTGCGGCGGACAGATCGGACCCCTAACTGACATTTTTGACACTTTTGGGGGTACCAGTGACATTACTACAGTAAGCAGTGCTAAAAATATGCACTGTTACTGTAAAAATGACACTGGCAGGGAAGGGGTTAACAGTATGGGTGATCAAGGGGTTAAATGTGTCCCTAGGGGCGTGATTCTAACTGTGGGGGGCGTGGCTTGTGAAGTCATCACAGAGACATGCGATCCTATATAGCAGGATCACATAGCCTCTGGGATCACTTCAGGGAGAATGACAGACAGCTGTGTTTACATCAGCCGTCTGTCCTTCTCTGTCAGTGGGGGAGATCGTGAGTGGCCGGCGGCCATCGGAGCCGCCGGTCACACGCACTGGCTCCCCGGCTGACGTGCGTGGGCGGGAGTGCACCGCCGGCGGCGCGCGCTCCCCCCTAGAGTCTCCTGAGCGAGCGACGTAGTATTACGTCGGGAATCGGGATATAAAAAGTGCAGCGCTAACATAAAATTAACAAACTAAATGTTTATATATTGAGTGAAAAAACCTAGAATGGACATATCCATAAAAAATTCCTAGAGAAAAGTGAATGGAATAAGTCCCAATTAAAAAATAAAGTCCATATGTGGAAGTGTTTAATCAAATCAGTCCAAGAATGAACTTAATCTGTGTTGGATAAACATAATGAATCTAAAATAACTTAAAATTCCTGAAGATATGTTATATTAGAAATATTATGAAAAATGTGAAAAAATATATAAGAAAGTCCAAATAAATCTGTAGCAAATTGAAGAAGATGTAGATATCTTGCCCTCCATTATGGTGGTAGATAGGTGAGCTTACCAGAACAAGTGTACTTACACTACCCTACGGTACGCAAGTCAATTGGGCCAAAAAGTTGATGTAGGATGACTCTGAAGAAGGTGTCGTCAGGCCTTATTTTCTGGATATACAATCTTCAAGAGGTAAAAGAGATGGAGTCCCTCATCCAGACTGGGTGGTTGTAAGCATTCAGCCTTCCTGCAGTTCTCTCTGTAATTCCTTTCTACTGCCTTGCAGTGCAGAGCCCAGCACAGTCCATTGATATTACACTGTCCTCTCCTTTACAGACATGCCTCCTACTACATACACAGCACTGGCACAGTGGCCCTAATGTCCGGGCAGTCATTCACAATAACCAGGCATACCCATTGGCTTAAAATGACAAGGTCAAAAATTGGTGTACAATTTTTCTTATTAGATGTTAAAGTAAACCTATACCCAAGCAATTTACAGTCACGTGAGTGCCAAGCGACGCTCTGAAAAAAGGTATACTGCTATATATTTCTTATATAGAACATACGCTGGGGCACATAACTTCATGGAACATAGGGGAAACTATTAAGTACACAAAGTTATTGTAGCAGCAGGAGGGAGGGGCAGGCACTGACACTAGCTGACAGGCAGGGAGGGAGGCGAGGAGAGGGGGATAGAGGAGAGACAGCGCACTGACGGAGGCACAAAAACTGACCACGATATCATAGATCAGCAGCCATGACAAACGTAGTCAGTTTACAGAGGAGAGGGCAGCACCAGCCAGGATCAGCCAGGTATTTTAGATGATAGAAAGGGACAAATTGCACATCAAAAGCACTGTGCTGATATTCATGCTTTGAAGGAACATGATGAATTTTTGTCTTTTTTTAGGGTTACAATCACTTTAGGTTCACACTATAAGCACTTGCTCGGGTAATTGTTTAAGTAGGTTGCTCAAGTAATTCAGCTGGTCAGCTCACCCTGCTCTCCTTCTCAGAGTACCAGTTCTGAGTTTACATTAGAGATTAGAAAGGTGTAATGTTGCTGGGTCACTACTCGGAGGGAAGGTAGAGGACAGTCTAAGCTACTGAGAAAAGGATTTGAACAACTTTAGAGTTTCTGCTGGATGATTTGCTCCACAGTGCCTAAACCTACACAAGTTAGAGAATGCTTCTTTTAACCACTTGCCGACTGCCAACAGTAATATTACTGCGGCAGTGCGGCCCCCCTGTGTCTAGCGACGTAGACCTACGTCAATGGACTTCTAGTGATTCCGGTGGTGCACTTCCACTGTGTTTAGACACAGCGGGAGTGGAGCTGGAGGAGGAGAGGCGCTGACTGCCGCCTCCCTTCCCCGATCGTCGGGGAAACTGTGAGAAGACCCGCCTGCTTATGTAAACAAAGCAGGCGGGTCTTCTCAGTGACAGACAGGAAGAGATCACTAGATTCAGCATAGCTGAACCTGCGATCTCTGTCTGTCACAGAACCCCCCCCCCCCCCCACACACACACACACGTCAGTACGCATGAGGCATACATTTAACCCATTGATCACCCATAGGGTTAACCCCTTCCCTGCCAGTGTCATTATTACAGTAACAGTGCATATTTTTAGCACTGATTACTGTAGTAATGTCACTGGTCGCCCAAAAGTGTCAAAAATGTCAGTTAGGGCTCCGATCTGTCCGCTGCAATGTTGCAGTCCCGCAAAAAATTGCAGATCGCCGCCATTACTGGTAAAAAAAAAAAAACAATAAAAATGACATAAATCTTTCCCGTAGTTAGTAAACGTGATAACTTTTGAGCAAACCAATTTAAAATACGCTTATTGGGATTTTTTTTACCAAAAATATGTAGCAGAAAACAAATTGGCCTAAAATGTTAAAAAATTTTGATTTTAAATTTTTTTTGGGGGAATGTCATATAGCAGAATGTGAAAAATATTGTTTTTTTCTTTTTCAAAATTGTCGCTCTTATTTTGTTTATAGCGCACAGGTGATCAAATACGGCCAAAAGAAAGCACTATTTGTGGGAAAAAAAGGACGCAAATTTAGTTTGGGTACAGCGTCGCAAGACTGCGCAATTGTCCGTTAAAGTAACGCAGTGCCGAATCGCAAAATAGGGCCTTGTCAGAAAGGGGGCAAATCCTTCCGGGGTTGAAGTGGTTAAAGTGTTACTAAACCCACAACAGTAAAATCAGTCTCTATATGCAGTAAAGAATGCTTGTTATACTCACTGTGGAACCTAAGGGGTTAATCTTCTGCATTGAGTAAAACAAGTCTGTTTGATCCTGTCTTCTCTGATTGTCCCCTCCTTCCACTGCCCCCTGATAATTCCCTGATAACACAGAGTCTATGGAGTGAGGCTGCACATGCTCAGTTTGCTGTGTATTGCTAGAGAGGTTTTTTTTTACTTGGGAGAGTGCATGTGATCAGCACAGGGCCAATCAGCAGTGTCCAGACAGAGGGTCAGGCGTCTTGCAGTCTCATAGGACAGTCAGAAAACTCCTCCTACAAGCTTTAACCAGTACTTGGCTGGACACTGATAGAATCTCTAACTGCTGATGAAAAAAGGTATTTAGCAGTTTATATTCACTAAAATAATTGCATTTTCATGTTCTGTGTATTGTGGGAGACCAGATATAGTGAATGCAGAGTCCTGGATTTAGTAACATTTTAAAGCTCATTTATTTCTTGTTAAGAATTTATAAATGCTTTGGTGTCTTTAGCCTGGTCACAGCCTAGGCAGCCAGCGATCTTCATTATAGAAGGCCATTCTCCAAGGGGTTTGAAAGTAAATTGCAATGGTGTTTTGTGGAAAGGTGTGAAAGCAAGGCAGAGTTCTAGGAAAGGAGAGCTGTTAAATTACATCAATTTACCCTGTCACCTGTTATAATAGTGATTTCAAAGAATGTAAGCAGGCTAATAATTTCCCTAGAACAAGTATAACATTGTTGTGGCCAGAGGGGTATATTTCCTATAATGCCTCACCTCAAAATGATTTTAGGGCAAGGACTTTAGCATCCATAAACTCATGTAGAACAATACAGTAATGTCCTTTTCTAGGAGAAATTATAGTTAGTGGTATCACATTTGAATAGATTTTAATTAAAGATACATACACTCAGAAAGCTTTTACTCTGCACTGTTCACTGGACAGTACCTACAAGTTCATACTTATTATATCTGCAAACACAAATCATGCCATGAGTTTGAGGCCAAATGGAGAAGAAATGACTTCATGAAGCCCAGACAGTATGCTTTTTAATTGATTTTCTATAAAAACAAATATGGCTAAAAAGTTAACACTTACCATATGAAAACAACACATGAAATATATTAGATATCCAGCTTAGAGTTTGGTTCATATTGGGTATCTGTTAACAGACAGCCTGCTTGCATTGCCCTATATTAGTACATGCTTATGCTAATCCATAAATAGCACTATGATACTTTTTTGGTGCTTATTTATTTGTTATTATACTCTATTTCCTGAGGTGTAGATTAACCACTTCAAAGTTGGGCTTTTTCACCCCTTCCTGGCCAATTTCCAGCTTGCAGGGCTGTTGTACTTTAACCACTTAAGCCCCGGAAGATTTTACCCCCATTCTGACCAGGGGGTTTTTTTGAGATTCGGCACTGCGTGATTTTAACGGACAATTGCGCGGTCGTGCGACGCTGTACCTAAACTAATTTGACGTCCTTTTTTCCCCACAAACAGAGCTTTCTTTTGGTGGTATTTGATCACCTGTGTGATTTTTACTTTTTGCGCTATAAACAAAAAAAGAGCGTCAATTTTGCAAAAATAAAAATATTTTTCAAATTTTTTTTATATGAAATTTCCAAAAAAAATGTAAAAATCAAAATGTTTTAACATTTTTGGCCAATTTGTTTTCTGCTACCTATGTTTGGTAAAAAAAATCGCAATAAGCGTATTTTGATTGGTTTGCGCAAAAGTTATAGTGTTTACTAACAAAGGGAAAGATTTTTGTCATTTTTGTTGGTTTTTTTTTAACGCGTAATGGCGGCGATCTGCGATTTTTTTGCGGTACTGCGACATTGCGGCGGACAGATCGGACTGACATTTTTGACACTTTTGGGGTTACCAGTGACATTTCTACAGTAATCATTGCTATACATATGCACTGTTACTGTAAAATTACACTGGCAGTGAATGGGTTAATTTTTTTTGAGAGGGAGGGGTAGTGTGTGTCCCTAGGGGCGTGACTCTAACTGTGATTGGCTGTGGCTTGATGTGTAGGAACAGTGATCAACGGTCCTACATAGTAGAACCGTATGATCACTGTTTCTACACAGGGGAGAATGACAGGCGGCTTGTTTACATCAGCCGCCTGCCTTTCTCCCTCTGCACCGACGATCGCCGAGTGACCAGCGGACATCGGGTCCGCCGGGCACACGCGCGGGGGGGCCCGTGACCGCGCGGGAGCGCGCCTCCGGCGGCGCACGCTCGCTCCCTAGACCCTCACAGGCTAGCGACGTAGTACTACGTCGCTCTGCCTGTGAGGGGCTGACCGCCACAGTAAATAGTCATGCGGCGGTCGGCAAGCGGTTAAATGACAATTACACAGCCATGCAACAGTGTACCCATATGAAATGTTTATCATTTTTTTCACACAAATAGAGCTTTTTTTTGGTGGTAATTATTCACCACTTGTTTTCTTTTTATTATTTTATTTTTTATTTATTATTTCATTGTAGCCCTGCCCCCTGGGGAATGGCTAGGTGTACACAAATCCTCCTCACTTCGATTGCCCTGAGTGTTATCCAACCCACTTGACACTATAGGTTCTGTCATTGTAAATTATAAGAAACCACCAGAATTTGCAGTAAAGAATCAGGTTTACTTGTCGTTAACTTGCGTTTTGTAAAATGCACAAACAACCTCAATGAAATAGTGAACAAATAGTAATGATAAAATAGATCCTGAATCCCCAACCTGGAACAGGATAAGGTTCAGCACTCAGGATCAAAGAACAATCCTAACATGTATATATATATATATATATATATATATATATATATATATATATATATATATATATAGCTATATTATGGAGAATTGATATTTCAGAAAATCTGTAAATACACTTCTTCTCAAGTGTAATGCAAGAGTGACCACAACAAATGCTTAACAGTATTAATAACTCCTAAGTAGCTCCAATATCTTAACACTAAGCTATCTATCAGAGTGCACTCTGTAACCTATGGGGGCCCCCTTTACACTGAATAGCAAGAGTCTCCTTGATGAGCAAGGCCTTGCTAGTCTTCGCCGGCAAAGGTGTCCTCAACCAATCCAGAGAAAGTATTTGTAATCCACAGTAAAGGTGGTTAATTACCTGAAATCCACACAGGAATAACCATTAAATGTAATCCAAACAGGAAGGGAGAAGATAGGTTTCTGTACTCCACAGGTGTCAGTCAATCTAGAACTGAGAAAGGAGGGCTCAGGCCTTCTGATCTGCCTCGCACTATTCAATGCTACAGTGTCATGTGGCGACCATTTTGAATTGATCTGCTTTTCAGACCTGCCCTGACTCAATCTAGAAGTTCAGTAGACAGTTTAAATCTGACTTCTCTCACCCAGTGGGATGAGCTCTGCATTCAACAGTCCACTCCAGCAGTGTCCCGCTCTCCTCAGCGACAATCACAGCCTCCCAGGGCGTCCCTCCGCTCGGCCGATTACTGAGAGCCCTCCGCACACCGCTCACTCAGTCTTCGGTGTCTGTCCGCTAGGCCTCTGGCCTATTCGCCTCTGCGTTCCGCAGCAGCTCTTTCCCTCCTCAAAGCGCACTGTCCTCGAGGCAAGAGCGCAAATCCTGGTGCTGCCCCCCCTTTATAAAGACGCTCCTAGCGGGCTCCGCGAATCCCTTTGCTCCATGGGAGAAGAATTTAGTCACACTGGCAATCCCTGGTCCTCACTCCTCCCCAAACTACATCTCCCATAATTCAACAAATCAGTACCGTGTAGAAACTTTAATAACAAATAACAGTCTGAACAACACCAGGTTTGTGACCAGGTTACATCATTTTGAAAAAAAAATGTTTAATATTTTTTTAAACACACTGTGATTAGAGCAATATAGTGTTACCATAGTAACACTGTACTACACTGGGGACGTGATCAGAAATTTTTTAACACGTTATGATTGCTTATATTAATACATTTTACTGTTATAAGCAACCATTCTAACTGAATGAAATCAATTTAGTGTTTACTATTGTGGTTAGCTGTGATTGGTACATGTCCCTGTCTGGACCATGTGATCACAGAGATCAACAAAAAGGTACACAATGGATGTCATGAATAAAAGCCATTCATTGTGTACAATTGTCAAGTGATAAGCTGTGATTGGTTCCAAAGGTCGCATAGCACTGGCAGTGTTAGGTGTGCACAGCAGGTGACAGATTGTGCCACAGTGCGGGCCACGGGGCGTGCACGAGGCCCGTTCAGGAAGGACGTCATATGATGTCCACCGGTAATGATGAATGTCCCACCCGCCCCTTTATTTGTCTATAGGCTGGATGGGAACTGGTTAAGTAAGTGTCTTCCAGCATGCATAAAAAATGCACTGAAGTGATCTGGAAAATTATCAAATTAATGTTTTTGTAAATATTGGTCTTCTAACATAATCTCTCTGAAGAAAGAAATAGTTTAGAGATCAATCTTTGCGTAATATATACATTGATAGATATAGATAGGAAAAGAGAACATAGGAAAGGTGAGCTGGGCCAAAATTCATTCATTCAAAACTATTTCACTAAAGTCAAACATTTTTAGTAAAGCTTGTGTACCAAATAGGGAGTATATCATACTTTATTGCACACATTTCAATGTATTTAGACTAAAAGATACAGCTTGCTCTGTTATTTAAATTGGAGCAAACATCTATATGCATATGGTACATAAATTGATAGGAAGGTTTGGCTAGAGCTACAGATTCCTAAGGTTACAGTTTCTTTCATTAATAAACTTTAATCCCCCAGAATCTCAAATTCCCACACTTGACCTGATTTTACCATTTCCTTTGGAAGCAAGTACTGTATAAAGGTTTGATTGCCCTTTGAATAACTCATAAAACATATTTGTCACCACCAGACTGAGCGTTTCAGAAACCATTTTATTGTCTAGTCTGAATATTTGATATATCACATAAAAGTAATATTTTTTTTAAATAAAATCACTGAAATATTTTCAGATCGTAAACAAACCTCAATCTTGCTGCTGTAATCTATATTTTCTCTAAAGTAACCAACGGCTTTCCCTTGCAAAACTCCTATCTCCTATTAAACACTTATTTTTATTATCAGTGATAATGTACAAACACACAAGGTAAAACAATTTATTTTATTTATTTATTTATGTTTAATCTGGATGCATAGGAATGCAATATATTATAAACAAGATCCCTTTAGATCCTATATATATATATATATATATATATATATATATATATATGTGTGTGTATATATATATATGTGTGTGTATATATATATATATATATATATAACTAGAATCATTGTTATTATACAACAACATATTGATTATGCTACATTTAGGCAGTCCCCAGGTTACAAACAAGTTAGGGTCTGTGGGTTTGTTCTTAAAGCATAACTCCAATTTTGTTAAGGAAAAAACATTCCCCTCTTGGTGATCTCTGTACATTACAAGGATTTAACAAACTTTTTTGCAGATTCCTACCTTTTGTTATTCTGAAGAAATCATAGTTTGTTCCTCTGTGCCTCTGTGCTGAGCGGGTAAAATGGGAGTGGCTTCATAATTATCTGTCAGTTGTGGCAGCTGCAGGGCTCTAATGAGGAAAGTCGCTGGGCCTGCAGCCTGCATCCCTTTAGATGTGTTCCTATTGGAAGTATCTCACCAGAAATTACATTTTTGTTGCAGGGGATGCCAAAAAATTTGACTTGGCAGACCTCAGGGAAAATTGGTGAGCCAATCACACAAGCAGGAAATGATGTTTCTGGGGTGTGGTCAGTACACATTCTATGTACAGAACAGCTCCAGGTAGCCATATTGCCTTGCATTTTCAGAAAATTACAACAGCTGCAGATTGAAAAGTAAAGGTCATTTTTAATAACATTCAATTACAATATGACTCATGTCGCAATTGTACACGCTATATTGTTTTTTCTTTATTTGCTGATTTTTTTCCCCACGGAAGTGGAGTTACCCTATAGGTTGAATTTGTTTGTATGTCGGAACAGATACATTTTTTAAGTATAGCTCCAGACAAAAAAATAATTTTTATGTTTTTTAAATAGCATAGGGAAGGGTTAACACCCCTGTAATGTTTGTTTTGCTGTCTGTGCCCCTGGTCAGAAGATTTCACCTCTCTTTCTGTGACTGTGACAATTGGATTTTGAAAACTTAAGGTTGTTGTGGAAACAAGGATTGGTGATAAAGCTTCAGTGGAGACACCTTTTTCCCATGACAACTCTTACAGGAGTGAATTTCCCTTCCTAGGGGGAGATTTCCTCTCACTTCCTGTTGTCTTCCTCCATTTGTAAGTAGGATTTGTTTGTAAGTCGGATGTTTGTAGCCCGGGGACCGCCTGTACTAATTAATTTAAAAGAGAATATGACTGCACTCAGGTAAAATACTGCTAAGCTGCTAGCACTAAAATGTGAGGTTACTCTATGGAAGTTGTTTTGTGTCTCCCTCTGTGACATTATTATGGGGATGTTTAAAAACGCTTTCATTGTGTGAGCTTGGCGGTGAGATCGGGACAAGGAGGAATTAACCCCTTGTGTGCCATTCTGTTATAGTGGTCATACTGATATGGTGTCTAGTGTATACTGTATATTTGCGGGAGCACTCATTTGGTTTTTTTGACATCGGTGACAATGAGAAACTGAACACAGCAGCATCTAGTATTTGGACATTTTAGGGACACCTTATGGGCACTACTTTATTACTTATGAAGTGATGAGTGGTAAATATACATGTTAATTTTTTCATACTTTGCATATTGATTTTTCACATTTATGTTTTTGGGGTCACCCCATATTTTAGTTGATAGTTTTTTCTCTGTATTTTAGTGCTGCACTGTATTTATTACTGCACAGGAATGGCAGACATTCATTTAGGCATTGTACTAATATTTCTGTAAATAAAGACAGGGGGCCAGTTTTTGACAAGTCTTTTTTAAAAAAAAGAATTAAAAGGAAAAAACAATTGTCCTCCAGTGTAGATCCAACGTTAATCACAATAAACGGCAGCCGCTGACTTGAAGACAAAAAAGCGGTCCGCACCCTACGCTGGCTCCCGCCGTATGACAGCTCCGCTGCCTCCCACCGCTAAATGAACTAAGCATGCCCCGGGCGGTGATGTCCCTAGGGGGTGACATAATTGGGTGGCTCCACCTCTTAGTTTATTTAGCAGTGAGTACTATGTACCCAATACTCATTAACATGGGAGACCAGGATCTTGGGGCCCTCTTGTTAAAGCGGGCTTCCAAATTCTGATAAGCCCAATGCCCGCAGACCCCCACAACCCCCCTCCTCCAAAGCACCCCCCCCCCCATGTTGAGGGCATGTGGCCTGGTATGGTTCAGGAGGGGGGGCTCGCTCATCCCCCCTTCTTCCTGGCCTACTGGGCTGCATGCTTCCCAGGCCATTTAAAAAAACATTTTGGCATGGGGCTCCCCTTAAAATCCATACTAGATCCGAAGGGCCTAGTATGGATTGGTGGGACTGAGCAGTTTTTTAAAAAAAAAACATTTTTAATGCTGGCATTCTTTTTTACAGTCAGCTGTCAGCAGGGAATCCCACTGACAGCTGATGAGTTGTTGGTTGTTAAGGACGTGGCAACTGGCTTGCCTGCCCCCTCCTTAACAACCAGCTAGTCGCCAGCAACCAGCTACAAGCGGCACAGAAAGTGCTAGATCCTGGCATGAACAAAAACACTAAATGTGATAATTTTTTGTGTTTTTTGAAGCTCCTAGTGTGCATGGAGCCTTACAGCCCACCCTCTTTTCTACCACAAATATGTGTTATGCAGGCAGCAAGAGGTTAAAGATGTATTGTGTGTAAAGGGTAAAGGTTTGTGCAAGTCTGCAACCAAATGGTGCAGGCGAGCCCAGACCCGGGGGTTTAAATGTGCCACAGATACTGAAAGATATTTCCACACTTCCAACAATATAAAAAAAAAAAGTGAAGTACAAATTTTATTTGTTTTTGTTTACAAAGTTATAAAACAGGGTAGACATGCATATACAACACAAAGACATATGTGGATAGTACATAGAGTACATTCGTTACAATACAGTGAGCCCAATTAAGGGACTATGTGATCAAAAAAGAAGCTGGAACTACGCGTTTCGCAGAAATTGCTTCTTCGGGCTCCAGCAAGTTAAAAGAATTTGCATTTCTATGAAGTAAATAGCATGTGCATTAGTGTTCAGAAAAATCTCACATTATCATCATCAAGCTTGGAACGTGTTGGTTAAAATCTAAAACAATCACATGATTATTTAATTCTATTTTATGTCAAGGTACAATCTATTATTTATCTCTACAGAGTTATATATAGTATTTTCTACTTATACCCAATGTGGGTGCCATGTAATGTACAATACAGCGTTGACCTACATATTTATATGATATTTATTTGTTACATCAAAAGAGCTTTGTCAATGTTGCCCTTTCAACAACAGATTCAATATGGGAGCAAGAAAGAGAGAGAAAAGGAAAGAGAGGAAGAGAGGGAGGAGAGAAAAAGAAGGGTTGGAACCAGTTGTATAAAAAGTAGTCAGTCAGAAGAGCTTAAGGGGGGGCGTGTTGGCCGGACCACTGGCCACAGCGAGGCATACGTCCCGGAGTGGCTAAGGGGAGGGGCCAAATGGGGAGAGACGGGGTATTCGGGCACATAGATATTTTCTATTTTTCCTATGTTGTATCATATTCACAATATTTCTCATTACTAATTATTACTGTATGTATGACACCTACAGTAAAAAACAAAACATAAGATAATATTTTTAAAAAGTATATGAAAGATAGCTTACCTATTGATTTTTATCTGGTTGATTCTTACTGTATAGAAATGTATGATCTGATGACTGAATACATGTCTTTGCAATAGAGCATGAATAGGGGAAGATAGGGGGAAAAGCAAAAAAAGGGGGAGGGGGGGGAGGGGGGAGGGGGGAAGTGGGAGAAGGAGGTCGGGAGGGGGGATGGAAACAGGAGGGTGCTTATTTGAACCTAGGACAAAGAGAAATAATACCAGGGTATGTTTAGATTAGTTAAAAAAACTCTTAAAATCTAGAAAAAAGGTGGAAGTGAATAAATAGTTAAGTGCTGGATAAAGCCCGTGCTGGAAAAGAAATCAGATTATGATCACCGTTAAGTGTATTGATAGTACTGGTCTATATAGGGAGAGACACTGGTGTGTGAAATGAGGACAGGGGGAGGGGGGGAGAAACAGAAAAGGAAAATCGTGAAATTTATCAGGGAAATGAGTGTGGAAGTTGCTTTCACAAGAGAAGGCTTACCCTGTGGAGGTGGGATAAGTTATTTTAGGGTAATGTCTAAAGATGAACCTCAAATGAAGTAGATATTCTGCGGTATTCGTGAGGTTGGATATACTTCAGGATTGTATTAGTGTGGAGTGGATCCCCAACTGAGCCACATTGAGAGGCTGTTTAATAATTCTATATGACCGTAGCTTTACACAGCGTTGTTTAGGGGTTCCATTGATTAAGAGAGACCTTAAAGATTTTATCTGTAAGGGAAACAAAACAGAGGAGATTTGCAGGACTTGTGTTGCCAAATAGGGGTCAATTGAGACCACCTATAAAGAGTACATGGGGAAGCTATATTAAAACCCAATGGGGCTTACCTTATTCCGTGAGCAAGAATTGAAAAGGTATGCTGGTTGTAAAGCGAAAAAATCTTCCAGAAGGTGTATCCCCCGTGTATCAGCTGGAAATAGTGATGTACATGTTTGTTTGTGTTTAAATAGGAATGAGATTGGCGCCAACCCGCCTCTCTCACGTCTCCCGCCCCCCACATCCGCCCGCCAATTGTCCGGATTGGACAAGCGGGAGGATGTTCCTGTGTATCAGACCCTAGCGTCGATTTCCGGTCAAGCGGACCGGAAGTGACGATAGAGTTCCACCCTGGGTGTCAGCACAAAATGTATTTCAGAACATGATCGAAGGGGATGTCTATCATACATTGGGACAAGTAGCATGAAGTAGCGGCATGCTATAAAAGCAGCACATAGTCAGATAGTCAATATGTCAATTGAGAAGATAGAGCAAAAAATAAAAAAAGATAAAAGAGAGTCCCAAAGGAAAAACTTGATTTCTATGTGTCTTCATAAACCGACATATTGACAATTTCATGTTGACATATATATGAAGCAGATACATTAAATTATTTATCAACTATACGTTTATCTTATATTAGATGCATGTTATATATAACGAATTTATCGTCAAAGGCAAATAGCGGTTTAAGGGCACATCTATTGAAATCAGTTTGATATAATAATATGATATAATAACCCCTGTTTTTTACATCTTAAAAATAAGGAGTGGAATTAATGATACCAGGACAAAAGGTCTCCTGATAGCTAGTTCTATACAACAAAGGAGGGGGGGGGGGGGAAGGTTAAAGATGTAATCACTCATTTGCTAGACTGGAACACAAGGTGTTTAGAACACCTAGGAAAAGCCGCTCAGGTGAGGCACGAATACCTAGGTGCTGGTCGGATCCGCCATCCAGTAATCAAGTATCCAAGGAGAAAAAGTGACCGCACTCAGAGGAAAATGAACTTGTAGTGTTTATTCCCATTCATGAAAAACAACGGTGCATCAAACAGACATGGACACGGTTAACGTGTCTTATGAGTAAGCGACCCACAGAGTCGTGAAACGCGTTAACCGTGTCCATGTCTGTTTGATGCACCGTTGTTTTTCATGAATGGGAATAGACACTTCAAGTTCATTTTCCTCTGAGTGCGGTCACTTTTTCTCCTTGGATACTTGGTTTAGAACACCTACTCCTGCACTAAGATACCACAGTTCTACAAAAAACTGCAATCCATTTTTAAAGGGCAAGCCAAAAGAGGATAGCAGTTTTTGACCGTTTCTTGTAGTAAAATGGTTACAAATTTATAAGGTTTAAAAAAGACACAGGTCCATACAGTTCAATCACTTGAAACACACATACATGCATATACCTACAGTAATTCATGGACTGCCATAATAAATGAATAGTTGGACTGTTTAAAAAGTTTTACCAGTAATCTGAGATCCTAGAACAAGTGGCCTGTATGATCTCCACATTTCCAGTGTAGTATGAGATGAGAACACTTTAATGTCTGTCCTTCTTTTATAGCAGCAATGTTTCTTAGAGGTTTTCTTGCCCCCAGGAACACAGGTGACTGCCCATGTTTGCTGTTTTGGTCCATTAAAGCACAGTTCCTGTGTTTAGTGTATACAACACATAAAACGTAAATGCTGACCAATGTTGCTGAGCAACACGTAGGAATGCGAGACACTGAGCAGTGCCTTTTTCTCCAGATTGATCAACGATCATAACACAGTAATCCAGAGAAAACAGTTACATGCAGGAAAGCCAAACGACATCTGATAGTCTGTTGTTTTGCAGCCATATGTGTGTACTTTTTATCATTACCTTTCTCCAGGCATTTATTACCCTTCTTTTGGGAATTCATAATAGACAATCACTTTAAGAAGGGCATCAGCTGCTCCAGAATATATGATATACTGTTAGTCACTGCACGCCGCTAATCACTTCCAAAACATCCACTAATTGAACCACTGAAGACAGAAAAATATTTTTATTAAAAGAAATGCTCCCTTTGGACTGATCCACATTTTCTAGGATAAAGAGGAATTATTTTCTGTGCAACAGCCCAAACACCTCATATTTGTTTCAGTCATAGAATTTTATGTTTAATTTGTGATTCACAGAAAGCTTTTTCCTAACACGCTGATACTACTGCCAGTTTGCTGTGTACTGTAATTGATTGATAGTAAATACAGAACAGAGGGTTCATAAAAACTCCAAATAAGCTATCCAGCCAAACAACGCACATTTAAATTGGAGTTTTTATTATGATTTTATAAGAAAAAATATTATTAAGGCTTTCTGTGGATTTCTGCTTATAATAAGTTACTGTTCCAAGAATAAAAAAGAATCACATTAGAAATTTCAAATGAAAAGTTGCAAACTGAACCATTTTTTACAAAGCGGTAAGTAAGCAGTTAGCAAGTGGTAAGCAAGATATGACACTGAAAAGTCAGGTTTTATGACATAAGCAGAATAGCTTTCTATTAAGTTAGTTATAGTAGCTTTATGACAGTTAAACATGCATATTATATTTCAGCTGTAGTTATTTTTCACTGGCAAGACTTTCCTTAAAGTGTATGTAAACCCTAACAATGAACTTCTCTTATATATGCTATTTAGTATGTTAAATATACTATTGAAAGTATTTTGTTATATCTGATTAACTAGAGAAAAAAAAACCCCTATGGATCCTGACAAAAATCTAGTCATCTGAACATCCTGTGCACTCTGCCTCTGCTGATTGTTCAAAGCTCTCTCTATGGACCACAGAACACCTTCCCCTTCTGTTATGGGGAATCAGTGAGGAGTAAGTATTCTGCAGTCCTAACACACTTCCTATCCTATGGTGACAATGCTTCTCCATTATAGATAAAGTACAGCGATTGAGTATTGTCACCCTGGGACAAAAAGTTTGTTACTGGCAGGATAACCAGGTTAAAATAAAGGAAAAACCGCCTGAAAAACGCAACTAAAGCAGCCACCACATCTAAGGACTGGTAATCTGCAATATGTAGTGTACACGGAAAATAATTTAAACATGCTTTATAGGAGTTATTCTGGATCTGATTATTCTATATTTAACGTGTGCAAATAAAATCTGTGATACATTACAGCAGGTGTTGGTGGCTTCTGGCAATCAAAGGCTTTTTTTTTTCTGGCGCTCGCTACAACTGGCAATAATTAACAGCTTACCAGGCTGTTGGTTACAAAACCTGGGCTGCCCATGGCCCACCCATCTTTCTGACATAACTGAAAACATCCACATGTTTCCTCTTCTTGTTTGAACCCTACAGAACAGATATGTAAATCCCTTCTCATTTGTAGTAGCAGGGTTTGGGGCTGATCTGAGGTCTGAAGGTAAAGGGTTGATCTGAGGTCTGAAGGTGAAGGGTATGGGACTGGTCCTGAAGCCTGAATGTGAAGGGTATGGGGCTGATCTGAGTTCTGAAGGGGAAGAATTTAAGGCTGATCAAAGATCTAAAGTTGAAGGGTATGAGACTGATTTAGGGTCTTAAGAAGAAGGGTACGGGGCTAATTTGAGGTCTGAAGGTGAAGAGTATGGGGCTGCTTTTAGGTCTGAAGGTAAAGGGTTTGGGGCTGCTCTCAGGTCTGAAGGTGAAGGGTTTGGGGCTGATCTGATCTAAAGGTAAAGGGTATAGACCTGAAGGTGAAGGGTACTGGGCTGATCTAAGGTCTGAAGATGAAGGGTATGTTTGCTGATCTGAGTTTGAACATAAATTATTTGGGGCTACTAATTGGGGCTGATCTGAGGCCTGAAGGTGCAAGAAATTAGACTTATTAAAGGTCTGAAGGTACAGGAGTTGGGTCTGATTTGAGTTCTGATCTGAGGCCTAAGGGTACAGGTATTGGGCCTCATTTGAATTCTGAAGGTGTATGCATTTGGGGCTGATTTAAGGCCTGAAAGTGCATTAAATGGGACTGAGATGAGGTGTGAATGTGCAAGAACCGGGTTGATCTGAGGTCTGAAAGTACATGAATTGTGGATAATCTGGGGCATGAAGGTGAATGCAATGGGGCTGGTCTGAGGTTTAAATATGAATGTGTTATGTGTGTACAACAGGTAATATAATAATAAATAATGAGTTCAACTTGCCATTAGCAAGCAAAGAATATGGCTACAATGCACTAGTGTTACAGCATGGTGAATGCTACAATCATATTTGCAGAGTGATTTTTCTTTTTCAAAGCCTTTCTTAGAGATCCTATATTTGCAAGAGTATAGAGCTGGTCATAACTGCATCTTTCACCCACATTCAGTGTTTGATGTTGGGGATGCACATAGTGTGAGAGAGATGGCAGGGATTTTTAAAGAAAAGGCTGAAATAACTAAACTACAACTGCTGTATAACATGAAACTGCTCAGCCATTGTTAAAAAGATTTCAGTCTGTTGTTATCAAGATACCATGACTACACTTATTTGATGTGAGAACTGCTGCATGTGCTGGGAGCTCAATATACCCTGTGTATCCTCTACCATGTGTATTATGATAGCATCATGACTGAACTCTTGCAAAGGCTGAGCAGCTTCATGATGTACAGCAGCTATAGCCCAGCTACTGCAGCCTTCAATGTGCTAATCCCTGCTATCTCTCTTACTCCCCTGCAGGTGTGTTGAAACTTTTGTCTCTTTCAGAGGTCTGCGCACTTTTGCTATCAAAAATGTCTTGATGTGTTAGATAATGTGTCCCCTGCAGACTACTGTGAATTTCCAGTGTCCTGCAAGGACTACCCTAGCAAGTGTAATACTCTGGTCCTGCATTAGGAGTGCCAATTATGCCTGATCTTCCCAACCCTTATGCATTTATAGAAACTTGAGGATCTTTACATGGAGGACGTGGGCCTTTCATTCATCTGTCCCTCCTGCATTCATAGACGAGTCCCTCTGCTCATTTTAATCCCTTTGGCACTGAAAGATTACTGCTGTGGAGATAGGGGGCATCAGAGGACAGTGGATTTCAGTTAAAACCTCAGCCACCAGCACAAGGGATAGTTTGTATTGACTGTAAGTAGTGTCCCTTGTGCTGATTTTTTTAAAAACATATTTGACTAAATGTAGGCTTTAGTCTAAGTTAAGTCTAAGTTTACCTAAAAAATATATAAATAGGCACAAGGCACATTACTTACCTTTAATGTGTCTCTTATGCTTCCGTCTTTTAGTTCAGTAGGAATCGTCCTCTTCCAATGTCACCCCCACCACTGTAATCTTCTAGTGGGGCAGAGGAGCTGTCACAGGCTCTCATAAGAGTGCTGACTATACCCACCCTTTCTGCCCAGCTCTTCCATTCATAGAAGTCATACTACAGCTTCCAAGAAATAAACGTGGTCTAAGAATGAGTTGGGGGGGGGGGGGCAAACCTTCAATCATCCATCAGTCCTAAATTAACGGATTGTGTTTTATCCATAGAAGCTGTAGTACAGCTTCTATGAATGAAGGTGGTATTTGGAAAGGGTGGGCATAATCATGCCTTCTTGATTGCAGCTTCCCTACCAATCCGGAAGATGTGAGGGAGAAGGAAGATTACTTTTGTACTAAAAGACAGAAGCACAAGCACTAACACTTTACACTGACAGTAAGTAATATTCCTTGTACTTATTTTTTTTTTTTGCCAATTCACATACCAGCATGTCTTTGGAGTGTGGAAGGAAACCTACGCAAGCACAGGGAGAACATACAAACTCCAGGCAGGTAGTGCTGTGGTTGGGATTCGAACCAACAACTCTAGTCAGGAGTGCTAGCCTACAGTTTTATTTTACTTTAAGGTGAGATAACTTTACTGCTATTTTTTTAATGCTTAGAAACAATGACATATTGTAACATCTTTTTAGATGAACTTTTTTGTTCATGAAAATGTTGTTTTGAAAATCTCATTACAACAGTTTTCTAAAGTGATAATGTTAAGCAGAGGGACAGCAGTACAGTGATTTTCCCAGTGAAGAGCTGTGCAGAAGGGTGTGTCAGCAGAACTCTTGGCAATTAGAGAACAGGCAGGCTGTGCTCCCAGCACAGCCAGAAAACTGTCCGTGCTGGGAAGGATGTGCTTCTATGCCTAGCGTGGTCAGTTTGAGACAGGAAAGCCTGAGGACTAGCAAGATCACCGGGTATTTCACACAAACAAAGAAAACCGGATGCCTTTTAACACAAGTACATGATACAACAGTCACACATCAGGAATATAAAATGTTGGAGTAACATACAACTTAACACGGTAGCAAAACACTTGAATTTAAGGAGTTTAATATAGAACACCTTTTGCAGACCTCTTTCCTGCTGCATAGCACCTCATAAAACAGTTCACCTTTATTTCAGATCCTATCTATCACTGAGGAGTCAGTTTTTTCATACAGTATTTTGTGAAGCAAAGATTCTCTGTCTGTTGGGCCTATATTAACTAATATGAAGAGCCTTGCTCTGTTTATTTGTATAAGTTAGAACTATGTTGGCTGTTCTTTTAGTGACAGAGTATCTCACACTTTAGGCTTACACTTATTGGGGCCATGTGCTATTTCTCCCGGGCCTTGGCCCTTCCCCTTATAGTTTTGGCACATGTAAGTGGTTATCCTGCTGCTTTCCCTCACAAAGCAAGAGTTCAAAAAGTAAGGCTGTTGCTAGGCTCCTAGTCCAGCAACTGCACACCCCACAAAGGTTGGGAAATCCAAGTCTGCTGGCTGGGCCAGTCCAACATGAGGGCACCAATACGAGGCTCGGGTCTGCATCAGCAGTGACACAATGAGTTATGCAATAGGAATATCACTTTACAACAAACAACATATGGTCACTGAATGAATGATGAATGATGCTGCAATGTGCACTACAGACACTTTACAAGTTAAGAAAGAAGGAAATGTCATGTTGTAGATAAAATCAATAATACATTCAACACATTTACAATACATTATTTCGCTTCAATTACAGTTAGGAGCTTATAAAGTGTATGTATAGACCAACTTTTTTTGTATGGTGGGGTAGTATGGAGAGTCTAATACCCCATTCTATTTATTATTTACTATCTATGGCCTGTTTAGGCTATTTCTTTTCACATTCTGACCTGGAGATGCAGCAGAAAGTGAGAAGGAATCTCTACAAAATGAAGGGAGGTGTCCTCTGTGGAAGAATTCTCCTCACTTCCATGACAAACCAAACAAAGGGTGGATCTCTCTAGTTGGAACACAGATCACAGAGTAAATTTTGCAACTTTATAACTCTTACGCTATCCAAAATTAAAAAATGTTTTCCCATACATACACTATGGGGTTGATTTACTAAAGACAAAAAGACTCTGCGGTTTGCAAAAGTGCAATTGCACTCTGGAAGTGCAGCTGCTCCAGAGCTTAGTAAATGAGGTAAGGCTTAGCTTTGCAAAGAATACCCAATCACATGCAAGGAAAAAAAAAGAACAGCATTTTTTCTTGCATATAGATATATGACTTAAAGCGGAGTTCCGGCCACAAAAACATTTTTTCAATAAACATACCCCCGGGACAGTCAGGGCTAGTACATTCCACAATGGCTAGCCTCTGATCTGCCCCAGTTCGCACTTACCTGCAAGAAGAAATACTCACTTTTAAAATTTCTTCTCCAGCATTGCCATCTCTGTTGTGGGCAGCTGAAGCCAGCGCGATCCTCTTCTGTGTCCTCTTCCGCGTCTTCCTCTCCCAGAATGCGCCTTCACCGGCCCCTCTCGTCACTTCCGGTGCGGCGCCACATTCCTTCACAGCTTCTGGGCATGCCCAGAAGCTGTTTAGCAAGGAATGCTGCGTCGCACCAGAAGTGACGAGCGGGGCCGGTGCCATCGCATTGATTCCTGGGAGCGATGACGTTCAGCTCCCAGGAATCATTGCAAACCGGAAGTGACGGCGCGGGCCGCGGCCGCCGAGGGAGGAAGTGGAAGACAGGTGAGTATTTCTTTCTACAATTACAAGGTAAGTAAAAAAAAAAAAATATCCTAACTATCCAATTCTGTTTCAGGTGGGGAAAAGCAAGCGCATGGCCACAAAATTGGTTATGTCGATTTTGTGGCCGGTACTCCGCTTTAAGTCAGTAGAATTTTTGCTCATTTACCAAGCTCTGGAGGACTGCTCTTGGAGAGTGCAACTGCACTTTGCAAAGTGCACAGTCTATTTGCCTTGAGTAAATCTACCCCTATAACTGCACATAGTCTAAATGTACCTATAAATGAAATTTGCCTTTTTCAGCCAGATAACAATCTCATGCCCCTTTTATGACAATTACATTTATTCTCCACAGCACAGTTACAATAGCAGCCACTTAGCAAGGCTGCCACAGAAAGAAACCTTTCCTTGCTCTTATATAAAAAAGAGGTTTACAAAATTTTTCAATTCTGGACAATTTTTGCAGTCTAAAAACATAAAAAAACAAAACAAAATCAGAGACATGTTTGCAAGAGTACAGAACGAGAAAAAATATACAAATATCATGGGTAACACTCAGAAGAGACTGGTATGTAATTAAACACAAGAATTAAACAAATGAAGTTTTGCACCACTATATTTTCTATTTTTTTAAAGGTTTTTTGTTTCTTTTGCACCATTATATTTTTGAACCACAGCATACATCACTATAAATATTTTAGAGGCTTTAGGGTTAAAGTAAATCTTTTAGTTTACAGGCCTACAATAAGCAGCTAAAGACACTAACTAATAGGACTAATTAAGGTGTTATCAAAAGGATTAGTTCAGGGAAGCTGATCAGTTTGTCAACACATGGTCAAATGTTATGACTCTTCGTACAATGTACTAACAGTTAAGCTACTAAAATGTATATTCTGATTTTTAAACTTTTCTCCTGCTCAGGGCCACTGATTTGTTGTTTCCATATTTTTGTACACATATGGGTAGGTATAAGTATAGTCCAAAAGTAATGCCAATAAGAATCCTGGTGCCGGGCAATGACCCTTTTGAATTGATTTACTAAAACTGGAGAGTGAAAAATCTGGTACAGCTCTGCATAAAAAACAGCTTCCAAATTGTTTTGTCAAAGCTTAATTGAACAAGCTGAAGTTGGAAGCTGATTGGCTACCATGCAAAGTGGCACCAGATATAGCACTCTCCAGTTTTAATAAATCAATCCCACTGTATAAATGACAGGGGTCTGCATACGGAAAAAAAACATTCCACACTGATCTTCTATTCATGATGATCATGGCTACCTATCACTGGTGTTGCAGGTAACACTATGGGGGAGATTTACTAAAACTGGAGCACTCAGAATCTGGTGCAGCTGTGCATGGTAGCCAATTAGCTTACAGAGCTGCGCCAGACTTTGTATGTGCCAGTTTTAGTAAATAAACCCCAAACTGTCTTTTGTGATAAAACCTACAGTTGTGGGGTAGTAGTGGTTATTTTCAGTGGAACAGTTTCATGATGAAAATGTGAATTTTGTTTCCATTTATTACATTCAGAGCTAAAAAAAAAAAAAGTTAAAAACAAATAATTGTTTAGTCATTTAACTGATATATTGCATATCAACATTTCCTATTTTGACTATAGCTAGTTGAAGTATAAGTTATCTTATGCATCTTAAAATAGTTTCTTTCAATTGGTGTGTGTGTGTGTTGGGAATAGAAAAAAAATGAAAGTACATGCCATTACAGGCTTTGCACCACAGAGCAGTAAACAACATAGCAAAATTGGTGGTGATAGTGTTAAAGGGGAAAATTAGACTTAATTTTTGTAATTTTGGACCTTATTGTCTTCTTTCCACTAATTCAGTGCCTTACATTTTTACTTTATTTTTTAATTGCCCCTTAAAACTAGAAAACTACAATGAATTTATATTTGTATCATTGCACAGCTTGTAAACATATGACTGTTTGAGCTGGCCTAATTTATGTTTTAATGGAAAACGCATGTACCTTCACTGACTTTTTAATTCTTTCCATGTAAATTACATGAATACTCTGTTAATGTAATATTCTTATTTTTACAAGCTTGTTGTGTCATATTATCCAGGATTCTATTAGTCATCATATTTCAGATATAAATAAAAAAAATGCACCTTATGCCCAGAAAAGGCCTATCACAAAATGCATTCTTGAGGGTAACCCCTATTTGCAGTGTAGAGTTTAGCTTGTTCTATACCAAAAACACATAGTAACACTTGTAATCACAACTAAACAGATGTACAAAAACAACAAAAATATAGTACCAAAAGTGCAGGCTTACTAACTTAGATCCTGTCTACAAAACAGCCGGACTTTATACGCTCAATATGGGGGACCACACAAAATTATAAAACATAATGTATTTATAAATGAACATTACAATAGAGTTTAAGAACAAAGGCAAAAAAAAAAAACCTTCAAAAGATCCACATATTCACATCAAAGATACCCGATTTTTGGCACCGGAAGTCTGACCATACTAGGTTTGTTTAAAAAGAAAGTTTTATATATATATATATATGAACCTCAACAACATACTGTATAGATAATTATAAATATAGTTTCCATGATTCTATAAAAGAATGCTTATATCAATGTGGTGGATCATATAGCGTCCATTAGCAAAACCTGGGGGTGGGCAAAGGGGCATCAGAACCAACCACCAAATAGTGGGACAACACCCTAGGCACCATGGAAATGTAGGGATCTGGAAAGTATATACAGTATATATACAACATATCCATTGGCCCTTGGATCAAGTGCATGATTTCTATCCTATTCTGTCACTGACTGTCCTTTTGATCCTGGTATCTTAATTAATACTATGGTTTACTCTATGGGGGTATTTGAGTACTTCCTGATTATAGTATTTGCATCAATATTCCTATTTGGGTCCTATTATTCTTTTATGTTTTTTCTGGCTTTAGGTTTTGAAAACCTGTACACCATTGTATAACATTTATCTGGTGGCCCAACAGTACTCATGTGCTTAATTGTGCCTCTTTACTTTAGTAAGTGGACCTACCATATATTTAATTGGTAAAAACAATGAATGACCTATATTCAGGGGATCCTCCCCTGCTTTCCAGATCCCTGCATTTCCATGCTGCCTATGGAGATGTCCTGCTATTTGGTGGTTGGTTCTGATTCCCTTGTGCCCGCCCCCAGGTTATGCTAATTGACGCTATATGATCCACTATATTAATATGAGTATTCATTTATAGAATTATGGAAATTATATTTATCATTATCTAAACAGTATGTTGTTGATGTTCATATAAAAAAACGTTCTTTTTAAACATGTTTACTTCTGCTCTACCTGCCATACTGGGTCTGAAGAAGCTGAGAATTGGCGAAACGTTGACCTGGCAGATCTGGCTACCAGACGCATATTCTACAATTATATGAATCTTCTTAGACAAATCTCATATGGTCAGACTTCCAGTACTAAAAAAAAGTTTTTTTTTATGTGAATATGTGGATCTTTTGAAGGCTTTGCCTATGTTCTTAAACTCTATTTTAATGTTTATTAATAAATACATTATGTTTTTTAATTTTGTGTGGTCTCCCATATTGAGCCTATAAAGTTTTGTAGGCTGGATCTGAGTTAGGCCCCTTTCACACATGCTGTCCGTTTGTCCGTTTTTCATCCATCCGTTGACGGATGAAAAACGGACATCAATGCATCTCTATGTAAAAACGGATGACAACTGATGATCATCAGTTAACATCCGTTTTCATCCACTTCCATCAATGTCCGTTTTTTTGAACGGATGAATGCCCTATTTTTCATCCGTCAAAAAAACGGATCGGACGAAAAACGGATGACAACGGATGAAAAACTGATGTCAACTGATGACAACGGATGACAACGGATGAAAAACTGATGTCAACTGATGACAACGGATGAAAAAAGGATGAAAAACAGATAACAACTGACGAAAAACGGATGACAACTGACGAAAAACGGATGAAAAACGGATGAAAAACTGATGCAAAACGGATAAAAAACGGATGAAAAACTGATACATTTGACGTGACTGAACTGATGAACTGAACGGACTGTATGTGTGAAAGGGGCCTAAGTCAGCACGCACTTTTTTGTATTCTCACATGGGATGTAGCTATACAATTCAAAATTCTCTTTTCTTAACGAAAATATAGTGTTTCTTTCTATTTCAATCAATCCGATTCAAGTTATTGAGAATCAAAATTTGAAATCCAAGCTCATTTTCTAGAACAATGCTCAAAAGTATTATACAGATCTATCTCGATTTTGTTTTTCAACGTACGTTAAATAAACACCACAGATTCCATACTCAACACGGTTTATATAGAGATTACAACAGTTATAAAATGATGAGTCTAGAACACTACAAATCAAATTCAATCATTTAAAGAACAGCATGCAAACCACAGTAATAGACAGGAACCAATCATTTTTTTCACTGACCTGTATCGGAAATCTAATTGGACATTATGCTCTTGCACTGCCTTACTGTTTAACTCTGCAGATGTGTGATCAAAATAGAGTGAAAGAAAGTGACAAATAGGAACAAACAAGCACACCGTTGTCATACATTTAGAGACGCATATATTTCCTATGTCTGAGATCTGTAAACTGAAACAAACAAAGGCTTTTAGAAAATGCTTACAGTAGAGTTTTCCACCAACTATTGAAACCATCCAGCTTTGTAGAAATTGGAGCGGCCTGTGTTCTGAGTAAAGAAAGGAACACCTGCTGAAATATCATCCTGTTATTGTTTGTTGGCAACAGCGGGCTTATAAAAAAAAAAAAAAACATTCCCTGACAAAAGTTGATTTCGCTTGTGCTTTTAAAATGTTTAGTGTTCCTCCATTGATCTGTGCTTGCTTTGGGTCTATTGTACCACATCACATAAGAGAATACTTCATTATTGGTGAGGTACTATTGGTTCAAGCTGTGAAAAGTTCAGGAGAACTGGTGATTCAATAAAAGCATCTCAGAAAACATTGCAACTTTTGTGTTAATGGGTGTAACACACAGCGAGCGTGGCCTTTTATGTATTATGTCTGCATCGCATTAAGACCCAAAGCAAACATCAAAAGTAGTCTCACACAAACTAAAAATCCCTTTAATGTTCAAGGTATTATACATAAAAAAAAATCATTTATCTGCACAATAAAAATAACAACAATGGCAAAACAATGCGCAGTTTGAATGAAGCAGTACAAAAGCAAAGCTCTTCAGAATTTAACTTTACGTAGGAGATGCAAAGTGTTTGGATGGTTTCCAGTTGCAGGGTTCACTACACTTTCATCGTTCATTAAACAATGTTGTTTGCCTTATATTGTAAATGAAAAAAATGTATAAGTGGTTAATTTAAACTGCCCTATCAGAGATGAATACTATGTATATTTTATGGTTATTTATTTATTAACTGCCTACCATCCATCCATCAAGCCATCCATCTACTTACTGTATACAATCCAATTGTTAGCCATTCCATTCATGTCTGTGCACTAATAATAATGCAAAAGTTTGTTAGTTAAAGTGTTACTAAACCAAGGGTCCTGCATTCACTGTATATGGTCTCCCTGAGTACACAGAACATGGAAATGCTATTATTTTAGTAAATACAAACTGCCAAATACACCTTTTCTCATCAGCAGTATACAGCAATCTTGTAACTTCTATCGGTGTCAGATTAAAGTTTGTAGGAGGAGTTTTCCATTTTACTCTGAGTGTCCTATGGGGCTGCAGGTCCCCTGACCCTCTGTCTGGACAGTGCTGATTGGCCCTGTGCCGATCCACATATACCCTCCAAAGAGAAAAATAAAAACTCTCTAGCAATACACACTAAACTGAGTCTTTCTGGGATGTTGGCAGAATCCTCTACCTTTGACGTAGACTTTCTCCCTATAACGCTAAAATGAGCATGTGCAGGGTGACTCCAAAGGCTCTGTCTTATCAGGAGATGGACTGGGGACAGTGGAAGAAGATGATAGGATCTAACAGCCTTTTTACACAATGCGGTGGATTAACCCCTTAGGTTCCACTGTGAGTATAACAAGCATGCTTTACTGCATATACACACTGATTTTACTGTTGTGGTTTAGTAACACTTTAAATGCACAAAAGACAGCTACTCACTTATGGATAAAACATTAGCATGTCCCCTTAAGGCTGTCTCCTTGCTTTTAGATACATTGGTGTTAATTTACTAAAGGCAAATAGCCTGTTCAATTTGAAAGTACAGTTGCACTCTGCAAGGGAAGTATTCCCAGCGGTTAGTGAATGAGGTAAAACTCTGCTGCTGATTTCCATCATCTAATCGTGTGCAAGTAAAAAAGCAGTTTTCTTTTGATAACCCTCATGATTTTCCACACGATTAGGTAATTTATGCAAAGTGGAATTTCACCTCATTCATTAGGCTCTGGGAAAATAAAATTTGCAAACAGCAACTTCCTTTGTAAAGTGAACAGAGTATTTGCCTTTAGTAAGTCAGCCTCGATAAAAGTTAACTCCACTTTTGTGGAAAAAATTTAGCAAAAAATATTATAGCATATACAATTGCTTTACTAGCCATATTGTAATTTATTATTAAAACTTACATTTCCTTTTTTGAAACTGTACATTTTTGTAAAATTTTATATAACATGGTAACATGGAGGCATTCTGTACACCATTCGTGTGCAGAATGCCTCTAAAAATGTTATTTCCTGCTTGGGTGAAGTCTTCTGTACTAAGATGCAAGTCAGGCTTTAGGCATGCTCTGCAACAAAAATGTAATTTTTAGTGAGATTGCCCAAAAGTTTAATCCATTCTAAAGGGATACAAACACTGCAACATTTTTCATCAGGGCATCAGCTGAATATAATGAACCAGTCACTCCCATTCAGAATCAGTCTCTAAAAGACATATTGAAACACAGAGCTATTCCTTCAGAGCAGAACAGGTGGCAATCTGCAACAAAGTTTGCTGAAATCCCTGCAATGTAGTGTACATTGTTTGCCCAGAGGGAAATGTTTCTTCAGCAAAAGTGAACTTACTCTTTAAGTGTTGTGCTGTTCGATATTGCATATTGATTTCATTCCAGTGAGAGCCAGTTAAAGGCATGATTCCATATGACAGGGTCTTGCAGCACAGAACCCTTGGCCAGGGCTGCTGTTAGAAATTGCGGGGCCCCGTACAGCCTACCTGGCAGGGCCCCCCCAAGAAAATATTAAAAGATATATTTAGCTAAAATTACAACAAAATCACTATTAGCAGACACAAATGTAACATAACTCGCATAATACCTGCAAAATCTAAAAAAAAACTATGTTAAATAAAAAAGAAGATGAGATGAGAAAAATATACAGGCTGGGCAGTTGGAGCTCAGTGATCAGAGAGACAGAGGGAGAGAAACAAAGTTACAATTTACAAATAAACTCCTGAGCAGAGATAAGTGCTGGGAGGGGGGATTAGTGAGGGACAACTGTCTCTTTCTCAACAGATAAAAGCTGATAGCAGGGAGAGGGACAGATCAGATTCAGGTGCTGAAGGAAGATTTCTGTATTTGTTGTCCATCACTAATCCCCCTCTCTGTGTGGGCCCCCCTGTGTGCTCGGGCCCCCTACAAGAGGGCTGGTGGTCCCCCCCATCAGCCGCCCTGCCCTTGGCTGTCCAACTTACACTATATTAACACATAAAAACCCCACTGCAGCTTTTGAAGAAGTCTGATAGGGGTGAATGAAATACATATACACACAACACATCGAACCTTGAAAAAGATGGGCTACAGCAGCAGAAGACCACACTGGGTGCCACTCTTGTCAGCTAAGAACAGGAAACTGAGGCTACAATTCACACAGGCTTGCCAAAATGTAGCAATAGAAGATTGGAAAAATGTTTTCTGGTCTGATGAGTTTTGATTTCAGCTGTGACATTCAGATGGTAGGGTCAGAATTGAACAACATGAAAGCATGGATCCATCCTGCCTTGTAATAACAGTTGAGGCTGGTGGTGGTGTAATGGTGTGGGGGATATTTTCTTGACACACTTTCGGCCTCTTAGTACCAATTGAGCATCGTTTAAACGCCATATTGCCATGTCCATCCCTTTAAGACTACAGTGTACCCATCTTCTGATGGCTCCTTCCAGCAGGATAATGTACCATGTCCCAAAGCCCAAATCACCTCACCACTGGTTTCTTGAACATGACAATGAGTTCACTGTACTCCAATGGCCTCCACAGTCACCAGATCTCAATCCAATAGAACACATTTTAAATGTGGTGGAACAGGAGATGCACATTATGGATGTGCAGCTGAACAAATCTGCAGCAACTGCGTGATGTTATGGACCAATATGGACCAAAATCTTTCCAACTTGGAAAAGGAATGTTTCCAACACCTTGCTAAATCTGTGTCACAAAGATTTAAGGCAGATCTGAAGGCAAATGGGGGTCCCACCCGGTACTAGCATGGTGTACCTAATAAAATGGCCAGTGAGTGTATATATTTATTCTATCCAAAAGAAATTTGACAAATGTTTTTGCTGTCTGGCGAAATCTTTATGCAAATAGACAGTGCTGAGACCTTTTCTCCTGCTTGTTGTGAGTCACCTTGCCACTGCTGTGAAAATAACTCTAAACTCTTCCTAGAATATACATCATATGACATTAGTAATTCCCCTGTTCCTTATCTCTGGCTCCAGAATGAGGGATATGGAAGCAATTTATTTCTGTGCAGTCTGAAGAACACATAGTGGCACCAGCAACTCTGCTATTTAGTTATGTAAATTGAATTTGGGATATAATTTAAACACTGTGGTATTGTTGAACTGCTATCATAATGCAACGTCTGATTTACAGCTTAACTCCAATCATGCTATTACTTTAAATAGTCCTTTTGGGCCTAGTTGGCCTAAACAAACTATTTCCTATACTAATACATGCTGCTGCTGTCAGTTATGTAAAAAAATGTATGTAGCATCAGCTATATACAGTAAACAGTCCCATCCCATTCCCGGGACAAAATCAAGTCAGACTGAGTGCTGATCAGCCATTCACAAGAAGTCTTGTGTTTTTTTAATGAATACCGGGCATCTTCTCATGTAGAGGTGGGAGGATGACATAACAATACCTACCTCAGCCAATCAAAGGACACATTGTATTCATTGATAAAATTCAAGGCTTCCTGTGAATTGCTGGGCAGCCCTCTGCCTGACTTGATTTTGTTCCTGAAACAAGACCGGAAGTCCCCGTACTGCTGCAGAAACACAACACTGTATACTGTATGAAGCTGAAGCTACATACAGTTTTTACAGTGATGACAAAGTCCACAGGTAGTAGTAAATTAAACAGTTTGTTGGGGCCAGCTTGACCCGAAATAACCATTTAAAATTATAGGAAAGCTTGAAGAATGCTTTAAAGAAAACCTATACTTTGCACAAACAAGACAAAGCAACAGGTTTACGTTAACAGTGACACCAAGTACCAACACTTTCACATGAGAGAAAGGGAAGAGAGTAACAGGTTCCTCCATACCCAGAAGTACCAGGTATTTTCTTTGTTAATGTCGTCAGAACATACAGTAGTGGCAAGGGAATGAAGGAAAGCTGACTATGTTTTGCCGGGATTGGCCATGGTGGGCCGGGGTGGGCAATGTAAAGCAAACCCGTTACCTTTCCCTGCATAAAAAGAGTACAGATTTATAAGGCATTTGTGAAAATGTCTAGTCTAATCTCATACCTCCCAACTGTTTGAGATGGGAACAAGGGACACCTATTGGCAAAAGTAAGTAGACATAGGACACACTCCCTGCCATACCCTTTAAAGGTAAATTATACAAAAAAAAGGATTAAATTAAACCCACAAGTGCTTTTTTTACCTCTATTATTCCTTTATACTGGCTTTTTAAATTTGCAAATGCAGCAATTTAGAAACTGGATGAAATGTTTAGCACTGGCAAACACTTTTTGAAAGGTAAATAGTGCATTTTATATACAACTATACAGATCAGACTAAAATGAGGGACAAATGAGGAGGAAAGAGGGACAGAGGGACATTGTTCCAAATCAGGGACAGTCCCTTGAAATCAGGGACAGTTGGGAGCTATGCAATCTTTTAGTAGGTAGCAGGGTGACAATTCAACTTTTCTTTTTTTATGTCTGCCTGAACAGAATGAATAGATGTAAAATAGGCTAACCTTATTTATACCAGGACTGACACCAAGATCAAACATGAAAAGTGAATTTGGTGGAAAAGAAATGTTTTGAAGTGTCCCAAATACACATATGCAAGTTTCTGAAACATTCCCAAGACATAAACGAAAAAAGTCACAACTTGTGAGTCCATTTTAAAACTTTTCTACAGCTGTATTTGCCGTAACCCAACACTTTACTGCCTTCGTTCAAAAATCAACATGCATTAAAATATAAAAAAGTCATTTCAAGGCCGGCGTGAATTGGAAGGTATGTATTTAGAAAAAAACTTCAACTTTTTTTCTTGACCTGGGTAGAGTTGGGAAATGTTAGAACATCCGTCCGTCAGATCATGATTGGTGTATACATGTCCCCACTGGGAAGGTGCATCCTTTCATTATCCAGAACAGATAGTTGGGGGTTAATCTAAAACTTTACAGTTGTCACTGGGACAGAAATAGAAGGCACACCTCCCAACAGGGACACCTTTTCCAGAACAGCTCCTATACAATCAGATTATAAAGTGTTTTGCCCTCCTAAGACACCATAGAACTTTTTGAATCCATACCTACCGAAATAGAAACACAAAGCAGAGGGCACCAAATTGTGCAGATAAAAACATATTTTAATGAACTAGAAGAATGAAATTACACATAAAATAATGCAATTTTATCAGAGCATATCACCAGGGACAGACACCTCCGGTGAAACATCAAAAAAACACCTCTAATGGAACACCACTAACATGTTTTAAGGACCATGCCCTTTTATTAGAGTGGAGAAAGGGCATAAGCCCCAAAATATGTAAGTCGAGGTATTCTTTTACCCAGGGTACAAGTGCAGTCCTCTTTTGCAATACCTGGGGACTTTTTTGTATATGATCACCCCCGTGGTTCCTGATGTGTTTAATCCACAGTATACCACGCTTGAAGGGGGGAAGTCGCAATGTGTTTTCAAGTCTGCAAGATGCCGGTCCTGGGCATGCGCACTTCTCCATCAGTCTGCCTGACAAAGGAGTGTGCATGCCCAGGACCGGCATCGCACAGACTCGGAAACACGTTGCGACAGCCCCCCTCCGGAGACGCCATATGCATGCGCTGGGGTCCACGACGCAGTCCAGCTTCATCCCCTCTGCTTGGCTTTCCACCTGAGGACTCCTGCCTGGCCTCATCGATGCAGCAGTGGACCCTGGTGGTCCACTTCGCAGACATCCAGTGCTGACATGCCGGACTCCCCTTCCTGATGAGCTTGTTTTACTTCACTCCATGTTGCCCCTTTTATTTTATTGCACCTAATAAACATGTAAACTGTCTGCACTTAAAGGGGCCTTTTCTTCTTTCTCCTGCCTGTCATTTAGAGCCTGCTTCTGTGAATAAGTCTGCCCTAGTGCTTGGACACCATGTCTCAGGATCCCCCCCCATTCTTGTTGGATCACTCCCTCCTGTCCTATGAACTTCATACTTATATGGATTTATTATGAACTAATTATACAGAGACTGCCCCCCTCCCACAGGATCTGGTACCTGTTGGCGCCTTCTACCCTTGTCATGTTTATGTGTACGACTAATTCTCCCACCTGAGTTGTGAATCTCTACAGCTCCTCCAGAGTTAACATGGGCCTTTTGATTTGCAGTTGTGCCATACCCTTTCCATTCTTTTCCACTCTTTTCATGATAGATTGAACGGTGCTCCATGAGGATTTGACAGTTTAGGATTTTTTTTTATAACCTAATCCTGCTTTAAACTTCTCCACAACTTTATCCCTGACCTGTCTGTTTGTTCACTAAAGCCCTGTACACACGTATTGATCGTCGGCCGTCTTTTGTCCAGGGCTGTCGTGTCTGTTGAAAACTGCAAAAGACTGCACACGAATTTTGTCTGCCAACAACAGCCGACTGCAGAAGTGATGTCATGTGATGGTTAACTTTCCTTGTCTTTTTTCTTTTCTGAGCATGCCCAGTCTTGCTAATCTGCTGTCTGTCGGCCGAAATCTGTACTGACTGGCGAACAATCGGCCGTTCTGGTGTTGGCAACAAAAATTTTAATGCCTGCACGACAGATTCTGTTCGGCAGAAAATGCGCTGTCGGCTGTCGGAAGCATTATACTAACAAGCCTACAATCGGCCGATCGGTCGTCGGCCGAATATTTACGGCCGACAATCGGTACATGTGTACGGGGCTTAAGGCTCTCTAACAAACCTCTGAGGGCATCACAGAACAGCTGTATTAATGCTGAGATTAAATTACACACAGGTGGACTCTATTTACTAATAAGGTAACTTCTGAAGGCAATTGGTTACACTAGATTTTATTTAGGGGTATCAGAGTAATAAAAAGGTTGGGTTTTAAGTGATAGCTTTTATTGGCTAAAATAATAAAGATGTATGCTTTAAAAACACTGTTGGATTTTTGTCATACTTCATATATTTTAAAAGACTGCATCTTTAAAGCTTATCAATCCAAATTAAAAATATTTTTTTAATATAGCAGTAATTAACGTCTTCCCATCCACGCTATAGCCGAAAGACGGCTACAGCCCAGACCTTAATTGCCGGGAGGGCGTCCATGTTCGTCCTCCCGTGCATGAGCTGACTGCGCGCTCCCTGCGGAGCACATGCGGCTTGCTCTGTGATCAGGCTGATCACAGATCGGAGTAAGGGGCCAGTCCCGGCCACTTACCATGTGATCAGCTGTCAGCCAATGACAGCTGATCACATGATGTAAACAGCAGCTAGCGAACACCTTTTTTTTTTCTCCTCATGTTGACAAAAAGACAATCGCCGGCAGCTGTCAGAGGGCATCGGTCCAGAAGAGGAGGAGCATCTGTGCCACCTACCAGTGCCCACCAGCGCAGGTCAGTGCCACCTACCAGTGCCCACCAGTGCCATCTAATAGTGCCTACCAGTGCCACCTATCAGTGCCCACCAGTGCCACCTATCAGTGCCAATCAGCGCCCCATCATCAGTGCTGCCTATCAGTATCACCTACCAGTACCTATCATTGTCCATCAGTGCCACCTATTCGTGTCCTTCAGTACCACCTACCAGTGCCCTTCAGTGCCGCACATCAGTGCCCATCGGTGCAACCCATCAGTGCCATCTATCAGTGCCCATCAGTGTTGCCTATCAATGCCCATCAGTGCAGTCTATCAGTGCCTATCAGGGCCCATCAGTGCCACCTCATCCGTGCACATCAATGAAGGAGAAAAATTACCTGTTTGCAAAATTTTATAACAAACTAAAAATCCTTTTTTTTTTTTCAAAAATGTTGGTCTTTTTTTGTTTGGTTAGCAAAAAAATAAAACCACCAGTAGTGATTAAATACCACCAAAAGAAAGCTCTATTTGTTTGAAAAAATTATGAAAATTTGATTTGGTTACAGTGTTGCATGACCGTGCAATTGTCATTCAAAATGTGACAGCGCTGAAAGCTGAGAATTGGCCTGGGCAGGAAGGGGTTTAAGTGGTTAAAACTGCATGAAATATTATTTGTAATGATAATATTCAATATATAAAATCCTTTATTTCGCATGTTTTTTCTCTACATTTACATGCAAACCAAGCTGTCCAGCAAAAATTACTGTAACAGGGGCTGGGTCAAAATTTTGTCACTGGTGCTAAAGCAGTTGCAACAACAGTTAAAAAAAATGACATTATAAATAAAAGATGAGTGTTTTAAATACCTTTGACAGTGTTAAAGTATGTTTTAACCCTTGTTATCTCTAACTTTGCTGGACAGTTTGGGCTGAATGTAAATGTTGAGTAAAATATTAATAAAGGCACATTAAATTAAAATAAGTAGTTTATATATGAAATACAAAAATTACACGTTTTAACTAAATACATTTGTAAAAAAATATATATATTTTTTGCTATAGTGGTCTTTTAAACATGGTTATATTTTACAGTAAAACCTTGGTTTGAGAGTAACTTGGTTTAAGAGCGCTTTGCAAGACAAGCAAAATTTTCAAATAAATTTTGACTTGGTTTACAAGCGATGTCTTGATATACAAGTAGCCTCAAGTCACAGCTGAGTATAAAAGAGAAGAGAGGCACCTCTAAGTGTAGCAATATGGTTACATTTAATGAAGGTACATTTAGCAAATCACATGGTTGATGATTGGAACAAGCACATCTAAGGATGCAGGCATTCAGACTAAAGCTGTCCGCATAGATCATCCTCCGCACTGCCATCTACGTCATCCCTTCCATGCTGCCCCTCGCTTTCAGATCGCTTTACTGCAGGGTTGTCTTCCCGGTCAGGATTACAGACTGGCAGCCGGCGGTGCAGAAGATGGTCTATGTGGACAGCTTTACCCCGGATGCCTGCATACTTAGATGTGCCTGTTTTATTCATCAACCTTGTGAGTTGCTAAATGTTGTTCCTTCATTAAATGTAACCATATTGCTACACTTAGAGGCGCCTCTCTTCTCTTTGATACTCTGTAGCTCCTGCTGGATTTTGCTTCTAATCCCCTTGTGGAAGCGGTTATTTGTGGATGGACATTTTCTGGTTATATAACCTATCGCAATGCTATAATCTTTTTATATGGACTATAAACTGAAGGATTTATGAATAAATGGTTGTGGAACGAATCATCTGAGTTTCCATTATTTCTTATGGGGAAATTCGCTTTGATATAAGAGTGCTTTGGATTACAAGCATGTTTCCGGAACGAATTATGCTCGCAATCCAAGGTTTTACTGTATATTGATTAATAATAATTAAAATAATGAATTGATTAATGTGTGATAAAGGTGTTTAGCATTTTAAATAAAACATAATTTCTGCCTTTCATGTAGCGATAGGGAGGACCCTACACATACGAGTAAATCTATTCCTCCGCTATTTTAGCTGAACAAGAACCTGCTATGTTAGAGTTCATCAGCAGCACCTCTGCAGGAGAAACCTGGTATTGCAGCCTGGCAATGGAATTCTATGAACTCTTTTATTTTCTAAATACTAGTTAGTTTACTACTAAAACGTAAAGTGAAAACTAGGGTTTCACTGCTGATTAGGATGATAATGTGTAAGGGGGGAGGGGGGGCACCTTATAGCATTTGTGCATGAAGTTATTTTTATCTTAAACTAGCTATGCATCCTGTTTTATGCATGTAATTTATGTTGTTACATTCTATAATTACCACTACAAGCATGGAACCAAATACTCTAGTGTTTAGTATAGTAGTATAAGCACTTCACAAAGAGCTCACTAAAAAGCTCCTATTTGTTTGGTTAAAGATGGAGAGCCAAAAGGCTGATTTATTTTTTAGCTTACATTTTCATTCTATCAGTTTCTGTGAGTGATACCAAAGTAAGATTTAATGAATAACATCTCATAATTAACTTAGTTATTATCATAATTCTTGGTTCTTTCAACAAGGGCAGAATTGACTGCAAGGCAAACCAATATGAAAGGCAAAGGCTATGATCTTTCAAACTGTAATAACATATTCCCAATATAAAAATACCCTAAATCAAACAGATAAACAGTTTAATAGAAGGGAATGATTCTGGCCAAAGAGTAACCTTTTACAAAAAAGGAAAAGCTTTGGATTTGTGGTAAAACAGTCTCCAATAAAATACTGTGAAACGCATATTCTTGTTAAAAGAAAACATTTTCTGTGCAATAAATCAAAACACATGCAGCAACAGAATAGATCCTGGGTAACATAATGCTGGATAAAAGAAAATGCTGGGGATAAGAATAATAGGCACAGCACCAAAACGTGAACGGACAAAATTAAAAAAAAAAAAAAATCACATGCTACCCAGAACCTTTTGATATAAAAAAAAATGTCTGCGTAACGAGAAGTATTAATGTCCACACATTTAATACTCATTTAACGTTTATTTTATTTAAAAGGATCCTCTACTAGTAAATCACAGATAAAGAAAGTGACATACTGAAATGCAATATAGTTTTAAGCATTGCATAAAATAAACCTTTGCTAAATATTATTCTTAAACTTTAGGCATTACAGATACACCAAAAACAAGCACTGAAATTCTGCATCTGGCAACAATCGCCTGGTAAAGAATACATGCTTATTTCAATATTCATGGGTAAACAGCTGCAAGGTAAAGTAATGCTGCCACCTACAGGTGGGTACCCTGTGCATCGTTTATTATTATTTAAAATAATGACCCTATATAAAAAGAAACCTCTACTGTGGTATATACGGTTGCTCTTACTGACCTCTTTTCCAAACTGTTAGCTGGGTGACCATCTCTAGCCTTCTGAGTCACTGACATGTTAATTACACAAATGAATACAGCTTCATAATAATTAATACATCATTAAATGCATGTTTAAAGTGCAAGCAGTGTTAGTACTTGAACTTACCGGTAACCTCTTGCAGTTTATATATAGTAAAGCATTAGTGTGAGAAGAAGAAGGAGCACAAGGAACAATAAGGGTGCAGTTTTATTTAAATGGCTTATGAGAATTGCAGAGGTTCATTTCAACTATCGTGCACCTGCTATTGTGCCAAAAAATGGGTCATCATTAGTCCTATTTATACAAATAATAATACCAATTACAATTAATGATCCGATGCAAAAAAAGGGAAACAAAAATACAAAGAACAATAAACTAAACTACCCTAAATACACCCCACTTGTTAAAGTAAACTTAAAGCTAAGGAACATACACTAAATTGTCAGAAGTATTGGGAGGCCTGCCTTTAATATTATTATTATTATTATTATTAATAATATTATAAAGGATTTATATACCGCCAACAGTTTACGCAGCGATTTACAATAAAAAGGGGGAAAGCACAATTTATAATACAGTTCAATACAAAAGAAATAGGAGGGCCCTGCTCATGGAGCTTACAATCTCTACATGTACATGAATTTTAATGGCATCCCAATCTTAGTCTGTAGGGTTCAATATTGAGTTGGCCCACCCTTTGCAGCTATAACAGTTTCAACTCTTCTGGAAGGCTGTCCACAAGGTTTAGGAGTGTGTCTATGGGAATGTTTGGCCATTCTTCCAGACTCACATTTGTGAGGTCAGGCACTGATGTTGGACGAGAAGGTATGGCTCTCTACTCTAATTCATCCAAAAGGTGTTCTATCGCTTTGAGTTCAGGACTCTGTGCAAGCCAGTCTAGTTCCTCCACCCCAAACTTGCTCATCCAAATCATTTGGTGGAGGGGGGGGAATATGATTTGTGGTTGTTTGTCAGGGGTTGGGCTTGGCCCCTTAGTTCCAGTGAAGGGAACTCTTAATGCATCAGCATACCAAGACATTTTGGACAATTTCTTGCTCCCAACATTGTGGGAACCGTTTGGGGATGGCCCCTTCCTGTTCCAACATGACTACGTACCAGTGTACAAAACAAGGTCCAAAAAGACATGTATGAGTGGGGGGCAAAGCCCAATAAAACCTGGAGGCTGTTCCTCACATACAGATAAGAGACAGGTCACCTGACTACATCCAAATAAATAGCCTTTCCCAGCATGCTCAGTTACCAGTGTGATTGGCTGAGAGAAACATACATATTTGTAACCTGACTCACTGTAATTCGTCACACTAATGCCAAAGGTAACAGTGCCACCTACTGACAGAAAGGAGAACTACAGTCAAACCAGGATTAGGAGGGAAATCCAATGACCACAAGACTATAAATCAGCCAGGCTAGCTGCCACCTTGCACAACTTACTAGCAACCCTGCTTAGGACAAGGGTGCTACATTCTCCCCCTGCCAAGGAGATGACATCCTTGGAGTTTGCAAAAAAACATATGCTCTCAAGCCTGAGAGTGGATGTTTTGGCAAAATGTGTAAAGGGAAGGGTAAGAGGAGAGAATAAACTGTGGAGTAAAAAATACATGTGGCATTCCACACGGAAACAGATGAAAAATATAATAGACAAGTTACATTATATCCTTACGGTCTACCTAGCTAATACTATATTCTAAGGTAATGCAAAGCAATGTTATTATACCAGCCTGAGGCACTGTCTCTCCTCATCCGAGAAAGACGCGGTGTGTATAGAAATTTGGCAACATACTATAGTGTAATCTACTATGACATTTATATATACATCTGAAATGTTGTCTATCCCCAGCCGAGGAAAGACAAAAATGTAATAGGTAAACTCACGTTAGCATATCTTAATATATTTTACTCTTTTAGTAAATCACTTTACATAGAAATACCAACATTATGAAAGAGGCCCCACTCCCTAGAGAGTGACACATTTTACCAAAGGCATTTTAACACATTTGAAAGTAAGGTTCACCTGGCAAACCATAATTGAAGCACAGAATTTACTGCTTACTCAGATTGGCACACTCACGCCATCTGGTGGCAGTAAGACAGAGACAGTTTGCATGCAGAGATTTTAAGTCCATAGGTTTCAAATTGCAGGTAAAAGACTTGCCCATTTGCCACAGCACAGCCTACCTGACTGGCTAGCTAAACATCTCATTGTCTCTGTCACACCAAAGTCCAGCAGGTACTTTTCCTTGAACTTGAAGAACATGAAACTCAAGTGTGATAGGAATGGGAGTGATCTATCACAGACCCCCATTGGTAGCAACAACATTTCCATTGGATCCTCAATCCCAGGAACTAACACTTGAGCTGTATGTGTGGCTTCTTTCAACAAGTGACACAGCCATACAAGTATGCAAGGGACTGTAATGATGATCCATCTTCCGGAGAAACAAAAGTCCCACTGCATACGTAATCACAACTTTTTATGGCAGAACACACAGACAATCCAGAGCAACAGGTCAGCATGTCACTTTTCAGGGCACTTCCTGTAACTGCTGGTATCAGGAACACAATTCAGCAGTAAAGGGCACAAACAGGAGTGTCCCTACAGCAAACTTTTCCAGGTGAAGAACAACTTCTTGCAGAACTATGTGCATTTTATTTTCTGACAGCAACAATAATTGCAGTGGGTACTTTCTTCAAGACAGGACCAGCAATTTCCACTGGCAGCAAATGTCATGGCCATCACTGTGTGACAATGGCTGTAATCGCAGCAAACTTAGATATCTTCACAAAAGTGCACATCTCAGAAGATACATAAACGGTTATCACTTTTTCTGCACATTCTCTATCCTGGTTTGGCTTACCAGCTTCAGACATCAGTGCGGCAAGACACGGAATCGACTCTTCCCATGGCTGCGGGACGAACGGGCCTGCCTAGCCCAGCGGATGGTGATGGAGGCACTTTGATTTCCTCCAGGACTACTGGTGCTGCAGGTACCAACTGATCAGAGCTAGTGATGGCTGCAGAAGACTCACAGCAAACAATTGCAGTGGGAACTAACACTTCCACTGCAGCAGCGGTGGTAGGCATGAAAAGACTGGCGATGACCCTCGGATCATAGGCGGGATGGATGAACCCAGAAATGTCCTCCATATTCAGCACCTCTTTCCTTTTGTAACAATTTCACAGCACATGGATCAAAGATGGCTGTGCACATGACTGCGATTCCATCTTCTCCACGTTGGAGCAGTAACCCCTCCCCCTGCCAAGGGATTGGTTCAGCTGCTCTGCAGGAACTTCAGTGTCCACCTCTTTCTTCCAGCAGCCTGCCAAAATTATTCTGGAGTCTGCCTTAACCTTCAGCACTGGCATAAAGTGACAAAAGACCAGGCTAACACTCTCCCAAGAGCAAAAAAGACAATTAGGTTCTTCCCCACATGGTTCAAAATGACAATAGCACAGTCTCTAAGGCACAAAGATGTTACTTGCCACTTTCCCACAGAGCCAAACTAAATTCCTGTGTAGTTGCAGTCCGTTGCTAGGGGCGACCACAGCAAAAATAACGTTGAGCCCCACATTGGGCACCAAAATGTAATACCCTACCCAACCTCTAGAGGCCTGCTGGTGACCCCCAGAGACAGGGAGGGCTGTCATCCCTCCTCAGGTGGAAGATTACTAGGCATGGTGGGTGGTGAACAAGATAGAAAGATGGGCACCAGTCACTTTTATGCTTAAACCAAGAGAAGTTTATTTCCCACAACAGAAACAAAATGGGAGAGAGGGGTAGGGCACAGGACACGCTTAGTGAAAAATGGCAGATTGGCAGACTCCTTAGACACAAGTGTAAAATAGGCAGACAGAAGTACAGGAAAATAGCCTTTAAGCGATGGACTGACCTGGGAGGCAACTCCTCTCCCCTGGGTCCAGTTTCCTATAGCAATCTGTACTTTGTAGCATCAACTGTCTCCTATGGCAACAACATGTAACTCACGGAAGGTGCCGGAACTCTGAGGATGATTCTCTCTGGATGCTTTGCCAGGCTCTCCATGGTTCCCCGCTCCATGGCAGAGTCACCTCTGGTACTCCATCTCAGGTCTTCCTCCCTTCCTTCACTCTTCCAAGCAGTGTGCAGGCTCTCCCTCCCAGAGCCCCGAGCACATGATTAGGCCCCAGACTTCAGGCCTACCCAGCAGCAGCTGTTCCTCACACACCCACCCAGGGAAATCCAATGACCACAAGACTATAAATCCTCCAGGCTATCTACCACCTAGCACAACTAAATTTACTAGCAACCCTGCTTAGGACAAGGGTGCTATATTTAGTTAATTTCCCCAGTGCGCCTTATGTTGGAATTGGGTCTACAACCTTTTAGCTGTATATCCGGTGTGTGATAAGCACTGCAGCTGGGAAAGGATTAGAACCTCTGCCAGGTTTTTATTTTTCTCTGCTTACCCACTGGGGATATTCACCCTCTCTGTTGCTCCTGGTGACCACTATCTCTGACATGGAAAAAGACATGAGAAATCCAAAATGTTTCTGTTGGCACAGGAACAGGAGGTAAGGATAAAACTTACAAAGGGTAATCTTGTTTTGGTGACACTTGTCTTAGAGGGGATATCCTCTTGCTTTGGAGAAATCTGTGACTGTGTCTCTAGGATAGAGAGGCAGGACACAGGTTGAGGAAGAAAAACTGAGAAGGGTCATAACAATTCCTTACTGTATTGACAAAAAAATTTTGGCTTCACATACATCTAAAGGACTTTTATTAAATTGGTTTTAGAGGCTGTCTGAACAAAATATGCAAGGTGATTTATGTTAATTCCTGTACATACTAAATGTGATGACATCTTCTCAATCTATGGATGGGGTGGTTTCCAGATTGCGAACTGGTTTTTATTTACTCAATCACTATTAACAACCATAACAGTAGGCTGGCAACAGTTAGAGATGAAGTTAATGATGTGTCACACTGACTAAATTCCAATCTGTGTTCAGTATGACCAAAACTGACATTACATTTTTGTTAAAAGCAGGCACTTATGATGCAAAATAGCCTTTTACCCAGCCTGCTGTTTAGTGAAGGGGTCTTAATTCTTTTTGGATCTCCTTCTTGAAGTACATGTCTGATGTTGAAGTGTATTTGGGCTGGTTTGAGCATCCAAACACTCTAGGTTTGTTTCTATCCTCATTTAGCAAAAGACGAAACACTCTTACATTCACCAAAAGAACTTAAAAAGAAACTCCAACTTTGTTTAGGGAAAAAAAAAATACCCTGTGGGTGATCTAAGTATATTGCAAGGATTTTACCAAACTAAAATCGGTTTCTGCTGTAAAGGAATAATTCTTTGTTGATCAAGTCTTGTGCAAGATTTATTCTGAATGGGAGTGACCTTTTCATTTTTGGTCAGCTGATGCACTTTCAGAGCTGTAATGAGTAGAATGGCAGGGTCTGCAATTCTTTAGACATGATTTAGGCCCGATTCACATCTGAGTGGAATTCAAGGCAAAAGCGCATGTTTCTGTTAACATTTCCAGAACATGGAAAAAAATATTTGGAAAACGTGTGTTTGGGTGCCATCTATTCTTAACGGCACCCCAAAAGTGATAAAGACATTTTGTCACACAAAAACACTCAAAAACACCCTGTACAAAAATGTGCCAAAGTCTGCTTAAAAAGGGTAGAGGAGCGACTTTGTTGCATTTGTCACACATAGAGCAGACCTTTAAATTGAATTAGCTGTTCTACAGTGTTGTGTGGAAACCATAAAAAGGTGTGAATGGAACCTAACCCTTAAGGAGCATCTCATCAAAGCTAAAACATATTTGCTGATTTGGGGTGCCATCTATTCTTAACGGCACCCCAAAAGTGATAAAGACATTTTGTCACACAAAAACACTCAAAAACACCCTGTACAAAAATGTGCCAAAGTCTGCTTAAAAAGGGTAGAGGAGCGACTTTGTTGCATTTGTCACACATAGAGCAGACCTTTAAATTGAATTAGCTGTTCTACAGTGTTGTGTGGAAACCATAAAAAGGTGTGGATGGAACCTAACCCTTAAGGAGCATCTCATCAAAGCTAAAACATTTTTGCTGAAGGGGGTGTCTAAAATCTTATTTATAACTAAGTGCAGACTTCTGGGAAAATCAGTGAGCCAATCACAGAAGCAGTAAATTACATCTATAGGGACTTTTGTACACCATCTATGTATGGAATGCCTCCAGGTTGCCATATTGCAGTGATATATAAAGAATGGCTAATAGGGCTACTAAGCAAAAATTCAGACCTGAATCACACCGGATTGGTGAATAGACACGCACCAGACCCCAGGCACAAACCCACGGCTGCACAACTCTATTCAAAGCTGGAAAAAAATGCTGGCCTGACATGCACAAAATACGGAGAATCAACACTTTGAGCCTAAAGAACTTTGGTAAAATAGTCAGTTAGCAACCTACAGCGGTTGAGGCAAAAAACACTGTGGTCAGAAGTGTAAGAAAGGTCAAGAACAGTTCCTTATGACAGCAACCACTTTCTCCCAGTGCTCACTGTTCCACCTTTTAACTCAAAAAAACAAAAGCCATCATTGTGCTTTCTACTTTTAAATTTCACCAATTGTATTAAAAGAATGAAATAACACTCACATATTATGGTGCACAGCACAATGTTCTAGTGCACTCCAGTATACAACACTTTATCTGGACACTGGCCCCTTAAAGGGTTTTCAGATTGGTAACTTGAGTATGACTCCTACTTCCAGGTTTGCGCAATGACGTCATAGGCTTCACCCCATTAACATAAGGAACCGTACTTGATGGAGGTGCAGAGATCTCTCTGAGGATACCTCTTAAAGGATATGTACAGTCAAAGGCCGTTTAGCTGTACATCTCCTATGGATCACAGGAGTGCAGTTGGTTCCTCATACCTGTGACCTGTTTTCAGCAGAGAGCGGTCTGAAGTCCGCTTTCTGCTGACGTAACAGAAGTTGGTCCAAGCACGAAGTCGGGATCCATCAGGTTCCTGGACTGACACACGGTTCAGCCTATCAGCGAGCAGCTAAGTGCCTGAGCCGGCCGCTCCCCGCCTCTCCACAGCTCAGTGCTCCAATGAGCGAGGAAGGGGCAGAGCAGAGAGCTGCTGACTGACAGGCAGCAGCTCTCTGCTCGGGGAGCTGTCAGAACTGAGCGACCAGCGGTGTTCGATTGCTCAGTTTTCATGGCAGAGGCGCCGGGAAACAGATACAGCATCGGACCGATGCTGCATCCACCTAGGTAAGTATAAATGGGGGGAAAAATGGATTCCCATAAATCTACTTTAAATGAGAAGGCGCAATTTGACCTATTGTTTTACAAAGGTTAATTTCCTTAAGTGAGAACATAGCCGGTTAGGATGTTGAACACAGGGGATTCAAGGTGTTCAAGTTACCCATTGGGATTTTCCTTTTTTGATGGACTCACTTTAAGGACTTTATAACTCACGTATCTTGGGAACATTTATGCTTTAATATTCACAGATGGTGTGTTATTCATCTTTTTTTTTGTCGTTTTTGTAAGTGAGCAAATATATGTCGTTTTTGTAAGTTAGCAAATATACGTATAATTTCCAGCATGCAGCACGTACTTTTAAATTGGTTACATTGTTTGATATTCGATGACAGAAGTGTATATTTGTATGGGCTAAATAGTTGCAGGAGCTGTGTGTCACTAAACTATTATCTGCTTTGAGGTGTGGGAACGCATATCAGTGCTCGCGGCAGTTCTGGTAATAATATACACACATGCATTAGACAGTTGTGCAGAGGATAATTTATTACACTATTAAAGTAAATAGATGAGCTTGTAAAATGGATATTAACTTCAGTACTCTATTTTTTGATAGGTGAGGCTTCAAAAGACTCTACAGGTCATCAGTTTAGAGTCATTCATGCATGGCAATATGCAACATGTGTACATTGGTGTCCCCAGTCCTTGTGTTAACATACGTATGTGCATGGATGTGGGGGCAGGACGTGCTCAAAACATTTCTTTGCTTGGGGGGGGGGGGGGTAAGTGCTAACTTTATTATTTTACACTTTTTAATTTTTTTGTTACTAAAAGTTTATATTTATCACATAGGGTATCAAAATTCACTTATGTGATTACGTTTTTTGCAACAGGTTCATTATGAGACCCCTGATGTCTTACCTGCCCTACACTGAAGCTCATGGAACTCAAGTAATGTCACATCTGGGTTTTTGCTAGATAGGGGAGGTCGCCACCCCACCCAGTGGCAACCACCATGGGTGGGAGAGTGGAGCCCAGAAAACATAGTGGTGAGGGTTGGAAGGGAGGGGGCAATGTGCCAGAGGAGCATGGAAGCAATAGGGCAGCTGTGCAGCCACTCATTTCCAGCTGACAACATACCAGCTTGTCATATTTTTATGCATTCCTAAACCCCCTGCTACTGCAGATACAGTGGGTACGGAAAGTATTCAGACCCCCTTAAATTTTTCACTCTTTGTTATATTGCAGCCATTTGCTAAAATCATTTAAGTTCATTCTTCTTCCTCATGAATGTACACATAGCACCCCATACTGACAGAAAAACACAGAATTGTTGACATTGTTGCAGATTTATTAAAAAAGAAAAACTGAAATATCACATGGTCCTAAGTATTCAGACCCTTTGCTCAGTATTTAGTAGAAGCCCCCTTTTGATCTAATACAGCCAGGAGTCTTTTTGGGAAAGATGCAACAAGTCTTTCACACCTGGATTTGGGGATCCTCTGCCATTCCTCCTTGCAGATCCTCTCCAGTTCTGTCAGGTTGGATGGTAAACGTTGGTGGACAGCCATTTTTAGGTCTCTCCAGAGATGCTCAATTGGGTTTAAGTCAGGGCTCTGGCTGGGCCATTCAAGAACAGTCACGGAGTTGTTGTGAAGCCACTCCTTCGTTATTTTAGCTGTGTGCTTAGGGTCATTGTCTTGTTGGAAGGTAAACCTTCGGCCCAGTCTGAGGTCCAGAGCACTCTGGAGAAGGTTTTTGTCCAGGATATCCCTGTACTTGGCCGCATTCATCTTTCCCTCAATTGCAACCAGTCGTCCTGTCCCTGCAGCTGAAAAACACCCCCACAGCATGATGCTGCCACCACCATGCTTCACTGTTGGGACTGTATTGGACAGGTGATGAGCAGTGCCTGGTTTTCTCCACACATACCACTTAGAATTAAGGCCAAAAAGTTCTATTTTGGTCTCATCAGACCAGAGAATCTTATTTCTCACCATCTTGGAGTCCTTCAGGTGTTTTTTAGCAAACTCTATGCGGGCTTTCATGTGTCTTACACTGAGGAGAGGCTTCCGTCGGGCCACTCTGCCATAAAGCCCCGACTGGAACTTAAATGATTTTAGCAAATGGCTGCAATATAACAAAGAGTGAAAAATTTAAGGGGGTCTGAATACTTTCCGTACCCACTGTATATTATGTACATTGATGGCAGCAAATGGGTAAATCAACCACAAATTTTAAAAAGTCCATATTGATAAGAACAACAAAAAAGAAGGCTGCAAAGAATTGCCTAAAGAGCTAGTAATCAGAATCAAAGTACAGTTTTCTAACTGACCCTTATCTCCTCTTATGCAGCTTGTCAGCTTTCCTATGTTTTCCCTGCAACAGCATCTGAATAAATTACACTATTTGATATTTGACTTTGCAAAGTGCACAGTCTATTTGCCTTTAGTAAATCAACCTCATAGTATCAGAATGGCCAATAAGGGGGCTTTTGGTTAAGCCAGGCCCATCACTATAAAAGAGGGCCAAAGAGCAGCTATAGGGATTGATTTATTAAAGGCAAAAAGACTGTGCTCTTTGCAAAGTGTATTCACTTCAGAGCCCTATGATTGCTCTGTGGCCCCCTTTTATAGTGAGGGACCTGTCTTAACCAAAAGCCCCCTTATTGGCCATTCTAAAAATGATGACTGTAGTTCAAAGGCCATGCAATGCAGTATGTTTTTTTTTATTCACCTGAATTAATCTAGGGAATGCCTTCTCAGATACAAGTAAGGCCTCATGCACACGGGGGGTTGATTTTCTAAAACAGGAGAGCAAAATCTGGTAAAGCTCTGCACAAAAACCCATCAACCCCCCCATCAACCCCCCAGGTTTTTTGTCAAAGCTTAATTAAACGTCGATTAAAGTCGATTGACTACCATGCACAGCTGCACAAGATTTTGCACTCTCCAGTTTTAGTAAATCAACCTGGGACATGTTCTAAAAAGTGTTTTACCAAAGGATTTATAACATTTCCAAGTGCAAAATTGGTCATGCAACTTTAGTGATGTCTTCTCTGATGAAGCTTCTTTGTGATATTTTCCTTCCGTCTGTAAGAAATCTCAAAAGAAAAAATACTATATATGGTGTAGTATGTCTGCTACCATTATTAAATATCATGCCTTTATATTGTACTTACATCAAACAAATCTCCACCAGATCCAAATGTATTCATATAAATGTACCCTTACCCTCATGTATCACAAGAGATTGGCTACAAGAGTTCGCCCCTGGAAGACGTGGGGAGACGAAACGCTTAGGGAAGGGCTTGAAATATGACGTCACCATGCATACTAAGTCAATGCTCACAGCCAGGAAGGGCAGCTGGAGCCGGTCTGGTATACAAGATATTGTGTGTCAGCTGTGGCACTGAAATATGCAAGTGTTTGGCAGATGTTTTCATGAATAAAAGAAATTACGGTTTTACACTATGGGAGTTTTTTCTTCCTTCTGACTGGGTCCATTGATGCACTGTGGTTACTGTGCAGAAGTGCCAAATTGTCTACTGCGGCACTCTGTAGAAGTTCCAGTGGTCTAGATGAGCTGTGATTCCTGTAAATAGCATTATCTCATGCATTGCGGGCTAGTCTTTTAAATTACCAGCAAAGAGTTCTGGTGAGTGATTTTGTGTATTTAATAGTGGAGGACACATTTGCGGTGGAGCCCTGAAGGAAAGCAGGACTTTTATGCACCTTATTTCAAACAATCAATAATGAAAATATTCTCTTCTTTTGCAATAGAAACATTATAAAATAAAAGAAAGAAGGTTTATATATTTGTAATTTGGGACTGTTTTATTTTTATTGACACGTGAGCATGGGACATTTTGAGGGTTATTACACTTTATTTGATTTTCACCTTTTACCATGTGCACTTTATTTTTCATGAGATCGTATTATTTACACATTTTTGAACCTTATGTTTTTATTTATTTATGAATTTCGGTTGCACTGATGAATTATTATTATAGTAAGTGGTGTTACCATCATATAGATAGCGGTTACTTTTTTTGTGCTTTCTGCAGTGTAGTTCAGAATTTTCTCTATTACACAAGTGAGTTTAAAAACACGTTTCTAAGGCTTTGTATTTTTAATTGTAAATGCAAATAAAGTTTATTCAGCAACACACACAAAGCCTTCTCCTCTGATCTAGAGCTGTTTCAGACACACTGGGGTGAAGTCGTGCCCATTCTCCCTCTGTCAAATATGCATGACTACATTTCCTGTTTAACAAATACAGAGGTTCATCCATACTCTTCCCACCACATGCACATACTAAGGGGAGAAGGGGTAGAAGACTATGATTAACAACAGATAAATAAGCGATTCATTGGTACGGTAGGTACAGTTTTGATTATTTTTTTTTGGTTTTCATTTGTGAGTTTGCTTCTGCTAGTAAAATTATTTTGTAGCAATATTGTTGGTACAGTGTATTTTTTTTAATGATGCCTACAAACTTTATTTTCAGTAGGCCATGGCATGGAAGAAGACCAGGGCAAAGAAAGAATCTTCGATCAATTTCTTAGTGTGCACCTCATATGTCCAAGGCCCTTAAAGAAGAAGTAAATAGTTTGAAAAAAACAAAAACAAACACACATACTCCCCTCCATACTGCTTCTGTCCCATGTCTGCTCTAAGACCGAGAACTGATCACATGTGATCATATGACCACTGATTGCTCAGTTCTTGGTCTGCTCAGAGTGCAGAGCAATGACTGTCAGTCACTGCTCTGTACTCTGCTCTTCCAGAGTTCACTGGAGCGACAGCGAGGGTGGGTGCAGCTGACACCAGCTCACTGCTGCATGTTAAAAGGTAGAGCCAGCTGGGTGGTTCCCAACAATCAGGCAGCTGGGTGGTTCCCAACAATATTGTCAAGCAATAGCCTGCTTTTAGCTGACTCAGGGTCACAGGTATGTGTACTGCTGTGACCTACAAGAGAAGTATGGTTAAAAAAGCTTTAGACTTACTTATTTAAGAGGTTAAATAAAAAATAAAAAAAACAGTATTTACTCAGGGCTACGACCAATGTTAGTTTAAAAATATATATTGTTACTGTAGATAAAAAGTATATACTGTATTTTCTGGCGTATAAGACTACTTTTGAACCTCAAAAAAATCCCCCAAAAATGGGGGGGTCGTCTTAAATGCCGAGTACAATATCTCCAAGGTAACCTAAGTATAAGTATTACCGGTAGATGAAAATTTGGGGGGTCGTCTTATACGCCCAGTCGTCTTATACGCCAGAAAATACGGTATTTATTTCCATAATTTGTCTCTTTCATAATGACACTAACATTATGTTTCTGGTACAAAGCATTGAAAAGTTATTTACAAATAAAATGTATCTCATGGAAAAGGTTTAAGAGCCTACAGAGCCGCAAAAAGAACCTTACAACCAAAGCCGACATCAGCAGATGGTAATATTCGACAAACATGTAAACTGAAGACCAGGTTTCAGCCCTGAAAATCTGATAAAACAGATTCTGAAAGAGCCCAAGAAGCATCAACTGTTCTAGTTTAGCGAACATTGACAGAAGAAGGTGGAACCTTGTCCTTAAGTCTATAGGCTTGAATGATGAGTTGTCAAATTCACCTAGTGATAGTGAATCGAGAAACATGCCATTCCTTTGGAAATAACAATCAGAGAATCAGACCATCTAAGGGGGTATAGCTGAGAGAAAGAAATAAACAGACAATGGAGGTGAATTTCCTTAAAGTGGTTGTAAAGGCAGAAGGTTTTTTATCTTAAGGCGTTAGGATAAAAAGCCTTCTGTGTGCAGCAGCCCCCCTCAGCCCCCTTAATATTTTCTTGAGCCCCATCTCAATCCAGCAATTTCCACGAGTGCCTCGGCAGTCTGGGACTATCCCTCCTGATTGGCTGAGACACAGCAGCAGCGCCATTGGCTCCTACTGCTGCCTGTCAGTTAGCCAATGAGGAGAGAGAGGGGGTAGGGACAAACCGTGGCTCTGTGTTTGAATGGATACACGGAGCTGCGGCTTGGCTCGGGTGCTCTATAGCAACCTGCTTGATGTGGGGGTACTCAGCAGGAGGAAGGGGCCAATGAACACAGAGCAGGTAAGTATAACATGTTTGTTATTTTTATAGAAAAAAACGAGACTCTACAATCACTTTAAGGTGTCAAAAGTAGGGAAAACAACTCCATGGTTAATATGAGAGGAAGAAACCAACTTGAGAAGAAAAGAGGCTTTAGGTCAACTTTTTCCTGTTCTCCACAGAGGCAAAGTTATTTACAGGAACGCAGAAATGTGCATTGCACAGGTGATGGCAATGAGGAAAGCAACCTTGTGAGTAAGAGTAGAGAAGGGAAAACTCCTGAAAGGTTCAAAGGGCAATTTCTGAAGAATCAGCAGAATTAGGTTGCAATCCCATGGTGTCATTGGGGGATGTACAGGGAGAATAATGTGAGTGATGCCATGTATGAAGGCCTTCTCCAAAGAGGGAGAGGCAAGTGGTCTTTGAAAAAGAACCACCACAGCCAAATTTTGACCCTTGATGGTACTCAAGGCCAAATGTTGATCCAAACAAGAGTATAGAAAAGACAGGAATTATCTGAGGAAGTATATCATAAGATGGAATTTCCTAGCTACGGGGTATTAGCCATTAGGATGGGGACATGCAAGTAGGCATCCTAATGTCTACAGAGACCAGACGTTCTCCCGAATTGAGGAAAGCTATGACTAGCCTTGCAAAATTTTCATAGTTGAACTTCAAAATGGGGTGCATGCCCTCTTTGGAAATGGTGAACAAATTTGAATAAAACTCTTGGAACTTTTCCCTTTCTGAGGCAATAACTTTAATCACTTAAGAGAGAAGTTGCACTAAAGAAAGAGGGCACTATCCAATCATTGCAGGGATGCACTGATTGCACTGCATGAATAACATGAAGCAAGGTAGAGGCTGAGACCAAAATTCTAGCTTGTAGCCTCCGAATACAACATTCAGATGTCTGGAATGTCCTTGGACCAGATGGGTGCATATGCCAACAGATGCCCTGCCACTTCAACAAATGAGAGCAGTCCTTCTTTGCAAGGGGGACTTGTTCACAGGTTTTGAAAATGTGCAGGTCCAGACTTTACCTTGGACATGGAGGCATTGGAGAAATGAAAATAAAGTTTCTTATTCTTAGAAGTAGAAGACTTCCCAGATTGAGGTTTAACCTTCTTTATCTGGGGCAAAAGGTTACAAAAAGACCTTAATGAAGCTGTCTAGGAATTTTCCAAAGAGGCATTCCCTATCAAAAAGCATTCACAAGAGGTTTTTCTTGCATTGATGCTCTGTAATCCAACATTTGAGCCAAAGGGTCTTCTGCATGTGTACCAAAATAATATTTGGTAAAGAATATTTTCCTGCCTGTCAACACAGTAGAGTAGCAACACAAGCAACACGTTCTAGTTGTTGGGAGACAGAAGTATCCACTAGGATAGATTTAGGATCCTGAGGAAGAATAAGCTTTTGGAAAGGACTCTTAGCCTTTTATCCACATGGTCATTAAATAAACACTGTAAAGGTGGTTCCGAAAGAATAGTCATAAAACCTATTAAAACAGGAAATGGCCAGGTCCACAACAGGAATGACCTGTATTACTCCCTTATAGATATAAAAATAGGCAAAAAAACATATACACACGCGCCCCTTCCCCCTGCCCCTTATGACGCATTTAGCTTCTGAAAGTCAGTGTGATAAAACATGTCAAAAAGGACTACAGCATAGTGGCAGCATGTACAAAAGTAGGTGTGCACACAAAGAGTTACATAAACTGTTAAAAGTATAACCATGTATCTTTAGGGCTGGGAGAGCACTTGATAATGTGGGTTTTTATGATGTTTTTTTTTTTCTACTTAATAAACACAGTTAGCCCTTGCAGAGTGGCGCTACTAAAGACATATAGGCTGTATAGCTGGTAGTTCTTAATAGATGCTCTTCTAATGCTTATAAGATGATGTCCCAGCTTAAGAGTCACCATTATACCCCAAGAGATATCAGGCCATGTAAATTCCCTGATTTTGGGATTGGCCGGTGTGACCAGGATGAAAGTATTTTTCTAAAGTCAGTTTCTAACTAATAATAAAAAGTCTTTGAAGTGTACCTTAAGAATTTGTACCATAGTAATGACAGGAAAGCATAGAATGTACCTCTAGTTGCATATTGTGGAGTTCTCCTTTAAATACCATTTAGACAGTGGTGCAAGCAGAGCTAACTCCGAACTGAACATAGGAGAAATGATTCTGGTGAGAGGCTGCACAGGTCCTGTAGTGGGTTTGCTTGCACAGCATAGGGCTAGGACATGGCAGGAGAGTACCCATGATAAGTTGCAGTAATGTCCTGATAACTGTGTCAGGGGTTGTGGCCATGATGAGGATACAGCGAGATTAAGAGTTGTCAGTCCTTGTGAACTCCCCTCCATCCTCAGGAGAGTCATGCTGCAGGAAGCTGCATGTGGGTGTGGATAGACAGTCAAGTGCTTTGACCAGTCCATTGTCTGGATCATACACAGTGAGAGACAGTGTTTGAACAGGCAGGGAGCCTGTAGAGCCCAAGCTAGGCAACCTAATAGTCAGGAGGCTGACTCATAGTCTGGGTGGTGACTGACTTTGGGTCCATACCAGAGCTTTTCATTTATATAAAAGTGGGTATAAAAGCAATAAAATCACAAGCTGGTGGATGAACAGAGTATTTGAAAGCTCTACACTCGAAGTTACATTATATATATATACAGTATATATATATATATATATATATATATATATATATATATATATACATTTAATAGTCATCCTAAAAACATAGTTTCCAAAACTGTGCCCATAACTTTCTTGCTATAAATAGTAATAAACCAGTTGCTATAACTTCTTGCTTCACTTGAAGATTTATTTGGAAGATAAGCAGTCTTGTCTGCAGGAGTAGTGATAAAATAACACCTAAAAGTAAACAAGCAGTCTTTAGGCATGAAGTCAGAAAAACATGTTAGTATTTTGGACAATCTGGCTGGACTCTGGTTGGAGACTGTTGCCAGCATCGTAAGGTTTATAGGCATTTTCCTTTAACATTATGTCAGAGACACTAGATGCAAAATGTTTCCAAATTTTGTTCCAGTCTTGGGATATTTCCCCCTCTTGATCTTTTTTTCCAGACTATCATATAAAGTAATTAACCAGTCAATGGTTGACTAAGGTGTTGAAACATAAGCAAGATAAGGTCTTTCTCTATTTTGTCATTAAATGTTTAAAACATAAATGTTTTAAACACAATAGGCTAATTTAATAGAAAATTGTCCATGGTAACTGCAGCCTTACAATACAAACTAGAGTGTGAGGTGGTAGAAGAGCAAAGTAGCAAAATAAAATTTACAGTAAGAAAAAAAAAAAAAACGTTCTGATTAAAAAGGATTTTAAGGATTCTGAAGTTCCACTTTAAATGTTATACTGCATTTTAAAGTAAACCCATCACAAAAAAACTTGGGGAACTCATCAGCCTACAATCGGAAAATGCAAAAGCAGGGTTGCCTTTACTGAAAATCACATTTTTAAAGAAGAAGTAGGTGCCAAGATGCATATAACAACTCAACCATTCCCCTTCCAGGTCCTAAGCCTCTCCATTGGTCCGTGATACCTTCTATTTCATTAAAGTAAGAATTTGAAGGTTTGGGGGTGGAAAGGGTGGGACTAAGATATCATTTTACAGTAACAGTTGACATTTACATTTTGAAATGCCTATATCTACTAATCAATTTGACATGAATAAATCTTTGAAGGTAACCTATGCTTGTGCATTTTTTCCATTATGGTCTGTTTAAAGTTTGTATGAACCACCCATACAAACCCCTGAAAAAAAAAAAAAAAAACATACCTCAGCAAAATAAAAAGATAAAAAGTTAACTTTATCTAACTATCACCAAGCATCCTTGTTAGCGGATCTTTACTCCTGCCTAAGGTGAAGAATTGTGTATAGTAATCAATCTCTTTCTGAGAGCAAACATAAGTATACGGCATTTAAGACTTGCAATTACAGATATAGATTGCAAAAATATACTGTAAGCAACATCATATCATACAAATAATTAACAAAATATAAAGTGAGGTGGAAACACCCATATAGTCAATTTCTGAACGCAAACACTACTAAACAATATAAATTAAGGAAAAAGAGAGAATGAGCACTGAGGGGTAACAGAAAAATACAAGGTAATAGAAACTATAAGCAATAGACATGAAAAGCAAAGTTAGAAAGAGAGTAATGTTCAAGGACTAAAGTTACTTTTTCAGCTTCTACAATATAGCCAGGCAGAGCATGGTATTGAAGAAGCCAAACAGATGAGCACTGCTTACCTGGAGTCAGTAATTTACTTAGACTTCTATGGTGACCTTATATTTAAAGATCCCTCCGTTCCCTGCTCAATCTGTTGGCAGAATACTTGAAACTCAAAGCTCAGGAACTGTCATTTACAGCCCCACTCTATAGGGCTCACTGCACACGCAAAGCTAGAACTGAGCAGTTCCAATCCTTCTTCACCCACTGGCACTCCTGGCTCCTCTTTTTCTCGGTATGCCACCATAGGAAGCTGTGTCCTATTGTGACACACCTGCGGGCTAGATTCTGAGCCACATTGCCTGTGTCCATAGACACAGACAGTGCAGCTTGCCCCCCCCCCCTTTCACAGGAGTGCACAGTACTGGATCAAGTGAGGGCTCAGGTAAGCACATGGGGAGATAAGGTGGCATACTGCTACCTAAACATTTTTTTACCTTAATGTAATGAATAAAAATAAAGTAAAAATGTTTAGGCTTTAGAAAAACTTTAGGGTTAGGAAATTCCAACTATTTACAACTTGCATTGATGACTGCTAATATGCTCCATATAGCATGATAAAAATTGTAATCACTATGATATATGCTGTACCTTGCCTTTCAGGTTATCAGTGGAGATTTTTCTGACTTCAGTAAATTTCACTGGCTTCCCAGTTTCAAATAGGGGGATGTCTGCCAGTGAATTGTGTTATTCCAATTCTTCCTTACACTGAATATTTCTAACCACCATGATTAGGGATAGACTAGGTGGGCCATGTTCCATTAAATGTTTAATACATATGGGTGGATATGCTTTCAAAGTGGTGGCAATGAGTGTTCATCTATTGTGTAATGGTTTATGTCATGTCTGTAACTTTTTTGTTACTCAGAAGCATGTAGAAACCAGACACAGTGCTTTATAGGCATACTTTTGCTCTCATTTGCCCAAGCAGAGATCTACACATGAATTCCCAGATTGCAAAAAAAAATGCTTATACGTGCGTAGTCTCTTAAATGTATATCCTTTTTGGCAAAAGCATGATCCAGAGTATTACTTTTAAACAGGGATAACATGATGCTTACATGGAAAGTGTTTCTATATGCACATACAGTATAAATGTATAAATTAATGTACGCCAAACTCTTACTATAGCAGTATAAAGAATTTATAAAACCTTTTTTTTAGATGCCATACCTTTGAAAATTGCAAATTCTGGATTCAACATTAAAGAAGATCTATCTATACCATTACAAATCTAGGTTTATACATTCTGGATATGTCACAGTATACATCAAATGCATAATTTTTAATGTACAATACTTAGAAACAATCACTTCAGAGAAACATATTGAGATATACTGCAAGCAAAACAAAGCATTTCTTCAGTCTCTACTCCCCTGATTATTACTGTAGTATTCCAACATGTGCCAGTTATTGTGCAGACATCCCATATGTATTATATACATTAGGCAGTGAATGTGCCAGTGTATATTTATAAACATACTCATTATATACAGGTAATTCACAATTTTATTGAGTTTGTGTATATACAGCAAGACAAGTTAACATAAAGTAATTTACCATATCATAATCATTTTTTTAACCTCTCACAATAAACACAACAAAATATGACCCACTACTTTAACAGTGGGTTAGTATTTTCTTTAACTATGCCATATCCGATGTCAGACTTTTATCCCTTAGTAAAGATGGGTGAACAGTTTGGCCTGAGCATGAGTTTGGGCTGAACATTGCCTGTTCGCCCATTAAGCGAACACCCAAATTGTAAGGCCGTTCAAACGTTTGTGTGGCCCGCCAAACGACCACAAAGCACTGTGCTACTGCTCAGTGTGTTGGAAGCCCTTAGTGGCTGAAGCAATGAAACCTTTACCCAATCAGGGCACAGAGCACTGTCTGAGCCATGACTGGAGAAAGTAATGATGACTGTGCCCAATCAATATTCTCCCCATAGCGGCCCTTTGCAGTGTGATATTGGCATGGAGAGAGATAGAACAGGGCTCTGTTCAGTGCTACTAGTAGTGAGTTAGTGTGCCATAGTGTACTATTGTGCTTCTATTGTGAGTGTAGAGTGTCACTTTAGTGTGAATCTAGTGAGAGTGCAGTGTGAGCGTAGTTTGACTGTTCATTTTTACTTTAGGGTCAGGGCAGGTTTCCTGCAGAATATTTCAGTGCATTACAGGACGTTTAACACAATATATTTCAGTGCTTTACTGCACATTTAAAGCAGTACATTTCAGTAAGTTACTGCACATTTAACGCAGTATGTTTTAATGCGTTACTGCACATTTAATGCAGTATATTTCAGTGCATTACTGCATGTTCAGCACAGTATATTTCAGTGCGTAGGTGCACGTTTAATGCAGTATATTTTGATGCAGTATATTTCAGTGCGTTGCTGCACATTTAACACAGTATCTTTCAGTGCGTTACTACATATACTAATGCAGTATATTTTAGTGCACTACTGCTCATGTTTAACGCAGTATATTTCAGTGCACTACTGCACATGTGTAACGCAGTACAATTCAGTGCGTTACTGCACATTTAACACAGTATATTTCAGTGCATAGCTGCGCGTTTAACGCAGTATATTTCAGTGCAGTATATTTCAGTGCGTTACTGCATGTTTAACACAGTATATTTCAATGCGTTATTGCATGTTTAATGCAGTATATTTTAGTTCAGTATATTTCAGCACATTAGTGCATGTTTTTTCACAGTGTATTGCAGTGCGTCAGTGCAGTTTTACTGCAGTATACTGTAGTGTGTCTGTGGAGTGTCTGTGTAGTGAGTATTCAAGTTAAAGTGCACCAAAGACCACTTTCCATTCATTAATGTGCATCCATGTACACATTTCCCCATCTTTATTACATTTTGTTAAGAGGACCCGCCCATCATGTCTGGGAGGCCAACAAGGAGAGGCAGATGTTCCCATGGCCCTGTGAGGGGGCCAGCAGCATCTATGTCTAAGACAAAGGTGGACATGGTCTGTCCTCACGCAGGGCATTATTTCCTCTGCTTAGTAATGTTGCCGGTGCTATCCAGCCACAGCATGCAGAGGAGGGGGTGGACTGGCATACTAAACCATCCTCATCCTCCTCATCCCCCATCTCCCAAGCAGAGACTAGTGCGCAGTCCACCGCATCTGCCAGAGTGGCTTATTCTGCCTCCTTGTCCACCACCAACACGCAAAGCCAATTTTTCTGCCACTGTTTGACCGGGGCATATCATTTTAATTTTTGACAGCAAGGCCAATTCTTGCTTTCATTAAGAGTACCTCTATACTGTTACTATGTGAAGGGACTGCCAACTCCCAAAGCCCAATTTTTACACACCCTTTACTATCCAAAGTCTGCAAAAGAGACCCCAGAATTTTACCAAAAACATCTCTAATCTTGTTCCGAGTGCACTAAATTGTGGCCACATCATACAGACTGGCTCCCCAAGCTGTTGCTTATAAAATAAAGTTTGCAGGGAAAATTTTATTTTTTGGGCTTTATAAATGTCATTATTGCTGCAGCAGGTTCTAATCTATACATGGTACAGATATGCCACTTTACAGGCAGACCAAGGGGACCCCCCAGGCACTATATTTAAAGGAATTTTTATTGTTATTTTCCATTTTTATGGTTTCACTTTAAGCATCAGGAAATCACTGTTTATTTAAAAATGATGTTTTTTACAAACTTTGTGTTAATTGATACATGTCCCCCAGGGAAGTACCTGGACCCCTATACCCTTTTTATTTTACTTGCATATAAGCCTTAAAAATGGGCACTTTTGATGTTTCAGTTTGAGTCCCATAGACTTCAGTGAGGTTCGTTATTCAGTTCCAAATGTTTGTGATGTTCGAAAGTTCTGCCACAAACTGATCAGAGGCTCGTTCTCTATCCCTTAGTTCTATACCTTTAAATTAAAATAAACTTTGTTCTTGAACCCTAATAGGATATTTATTACAAGGCTTTATTGAAGTTTTAACACAGCGTTGAATAAAAGAGTGCACAGATCCAGGGAACATGGTAGGTACTGTATGCATGGGAACTGTACATTAAAGTTACATGGAGATACAAAATGAATTCCCCACAATTGAGAGCTTATGGATGCTAAAATCAATAAGAAAAGAGGTGCACAAGCAGCCTAAAAATACACAAAACATACCACCAAAGGGGGGTACAAAGACAAGTAAATATACAAATAAAGAATATTGGGGGACAGAGAAAAGAACACAGAAAAAGAAGAGAGTAGAAGATGAAAGAAGAAGCAAAAACTGATTTCATACAGATAAACAGAAACATATTGGCCTTTCCTAGGGCACTTTGTTGGCTTGTTCAACCTGATGGGGTTTTCTACTTTTACAACCAAAGCATAAAAACCCATTCGTGGCCACACTGCCAGGATGTTAGTTATATCAAAGAATGATTGCACCACCAAATATAAAACTTTCTTCCAGACTTGTTGTTTTAGAATGTCTGTTGGGATCACAAGGAAGGCTTTTTCTTAAGTGACCTGAATAGGCTAAAACAAATATTGCTAAGGATTAAATGAACTCTTCCCAACCTTTTTTCTTTCACCATTGTGCATTCTTATAATGAGTAACACTGCTTGAGTAAACAAATCTATGGCCAAATACAGATTTTGAAGACCAGAGCCTAGCAAAATCTAACAAAACGTGCTCCATGTTTAAGACCTTCCATCAATATAGTTTACTCATACATCTCAGTTTGTTTAAAGAGATGTAAGTGATAAGCAGGAGTTGTCTTCACTCCTAGCAGCAGGCAAGTACAACACAGAGAAAACATATCGTATAATTTACATTTAACAAAGTTAATAGGCACACCACACTAGTTTGATCACCAATATAGAGAATACATAGTGTACTTTCTGTAAATAACGAGCATGTTATGTCGTTATTTATGTTAAAATATTATTTATTATGAAAAATTGTCTTTTTTGTGCCCTTGCAGAGAATTTAATTTACTTTTTTCTGTGCCGAAAAAAACTCATGTGACAGCAGTGTTATGATGTGAATAGGGCACATAGAAAACAATTGTTTTTTGTGTCCTTCAAGAGATCTACATAAGAAATACACGTCTCTGCACATGGTGTGAACAAGTATATGCAAGTCAAACCTGTGCATTTATTTCATCACTGTTTATGCTTGTATGATGTGAACAAGGCCTGACATTTGCAAGCTTGCTTTTCTTTATTATAGTTGTTATAATAAATATAGAAATTTGTATATGAGCCAATAGATGGAGGTCTCAGTGGCGACAAGACATAACTCTTTTCACCAACTGTTGAGATAAGATATCAGTCACATAGGAAGTGCAATGTTTTTAATGAGTTGGCTGGTTTAATGACTTGCATTGTGAGAAGAAGCTGTAAAATATAACCTGGGGTTTGATTTATTAAAGAAATAGAAATTGTTCTAATAGCACAGCTATTTGTTTGCTTAGCTTAGTAAATAAGGTGAAGCTGTGTTTACTTTGAACACTCATCCGTGCACAAGGGAATAAAAATTTTTTTTTTTTTTTAGCATGTAATTAGATTATTGACGGGAACATGGCTTTATCCTATTTACCAAAGCTAAGTGAACATGCATTTTTCAGAATGAACATAAACTTTCCAAAGTAAACATTGAATATCCAAATGAACATGCTCCATTAATTTACTAAATCAACCATATCAGTGGCGGCTGGTGCTTAAAATTTTTTTTTGGGGGGGGGGTGCAAACAGAAAAATGAAATAGGCATTGCTTTGCGGCAAAAAACGTGGCAAAAATTGCATGACTTTGAGATCACAAAAGTGTGAAAGGGGCCTTTAGTAATCAAAGTATAGTGTGCCCCCTTCAATGCAGAGTGACCACAGCATGCCCCCCTCAATGCAGAGTGAGCACAGCGTGCCCCCTTCAATGCAGAGTGACCACAGTGTGCCCCCTTCAATGCAGAGTGACCACAGCATCCCCTTCAATGCAGAGTGACCACAGCGTGCCCCCATCAATGTAGAGTGACCACAGGGTGCCCCCTTCAATGTAGAGTGACCACAGCGTGACCCCTTCAATGTAGAGTGACCACAGCATGCCCCCTTCATTGTAGAGTGACCACAGTGTGCCCCCTTCAATGTAGAGTGACAACAGCGTGCCCCCCTCAATGCAGAGTGAGCACAGCGTGCCCCCTTCAATGCAGAGTGACCACAGCGTGCCCCCCTCAATGTAGAGTGACCACAGCGTGCCCCCTTCAATGTAGAGTGACCACAGCGTGCCCCCTTCAATGCAAAGTGACCACAGCATGCCCCCTTCAATGTAGAGTGACCACAGCATGCCCCCTTAAATGTAGAGTGACCACAGCGTGCCCCCTTCAATGTAGAGTGACCACAGCGTGCCTGCTTCAATGCAGAGTGACCAGCGTTCAGAGAGACCAGTGCACTTACCTGATGCAGCGGCGACTTCTCCTCAGTCCTCCGCATCTCCCGAGTCCTCCTCCTCCTCCTTGGCCAATGGCAAAGGTTCGCCTTTCGGCCAATCAGGAAACAGGTCTCAGACCCGCTTCCTGATTGGCCAGGAGGAGGATCCGTGTGACAATAGCGAATATTCATTCGCTATTGTCACACAACGGGTGGGCTCGGGGCGCACTGCTCTGCGCCCTGGGTCCACCCTTTTCTGAAGCCTATTAGAGCCTCTGGCTCTAATCACATGCTTCAGAAGAAAAAAAACCCCATTGAACTCCATGCGTCCGGCGCCCCACATGTAGATTAGGGGGCCGGACGCATGGAAGGGGGGGGCGGCGCCCCTGCGCCCCCAATGCACCGGCCGCCACTGAACCATATTCTGTATGTGTTTATGTATCTGTATGTGCATGTGCATGTGTTGTTGCCCCGTGTACATATATATATAAGTACACCTTAACCTCCCTGGCGGTATGATTATGTCTGGAATTACATACCAAAAGCGGTACAATTCTTTTCATGGAAATTTGGCGTTATGTATTATAGGCCTATAATTCTTAGTAATTACTGACTTAAACCTGACCAAAACAAGACTCTAGTAGACATTCCAGATGTGATAAATTTGAAACACAAACGCATGAATTATAATCAAATCAATAATATTATTTTATTATTTAATATATAATATATATAATAAAATTATATTATTGATTAGATTATAATTCATGCATTATATATTATATATAGATATGTGTGTGTGTGTGTATATATATATATATATATATATATATATATATATATATATATATATATATATATATATACATATATATATATATATATACACACATATATATATATATAATATATAACGCATGAATTATAATTGAATCAATAATATAATTTTATATATATATATATATATATGTGTGTGTGCATATTATATATATATATATATATATATATATATATATATATATATATGCATATATATATATATATATATATATATATATATATATATATATGCATGCATATATATATATATATGCATGCATATATATATATATATATATATATATATATGCATGCATATATATATATGCATATATATATATGCATATATATATGCATATGCATATATATATATATATATATATATGTGCATATGCATATATATATGCATATGCATATATATATGCATATATATATATATATATATATATATATATATGCATATATATATATATATATATATATATATAATATAATATAAAGTGTGTTTTGTGTTTTGTGCAACGTTTTTTTTTTTTTTTTTTTTAATTTCCCTCCCTAGTTCCGCTCCCATGCAGCATTTCTGCTGCAGGGAACGGAACTAGGAAGTGATCACACCGACGGAGGGACGGAGGAGCGGCGGGACTCTCGGCTGGCGGTCGCAGCAATGAGAGATCATCGCTGGATCGCCAGGATAAGGTAAGAGAACACCGCTGCGCTCTCTGCAATCCACCCCGAGCGTGACTCGGGGTTACCGATCCTGCAATGAAAAATCAACCCCGAGTCACGCTCGGGATTACCGCTAAGGCGGTTAAAGTAAAACTATAGCCAAAACTTTTTTTTTTTTCGTTTAGATAGAGTAAGGTAGAATTATAACCCCTGTCACATTTTTTTTGCCACCTGTGTCCCATTGCAGAGATTTCCCTTCACTTCCTGTCCCATAGCCAAACAGGAAGTGAGAGGAAATTCCAGCGAATTAAGGGAATTCCCTGGGAACCCCCAGAGTCACCAGAACTAGTGTTCCCATTGGAAGATTTCCCCTCTATTACTTTTCTGGGGACAATCAAAAATGTGGGATTTTCTTTTATTTTCACTTTCAATAATAATGGTAATCAGGACAAATAGAAGAGGGTGACACTTTTTAACAGGAGACACAGACAGCAATAAAAACTGACATCCCTCTGCAGTTTATCCAAAACAAAAACAAAAAAGTTTTGCTTTTAGTTATACTTTAAAACACGGTGTTTAAAACATTATGAAGTTGAAAAGACTATGCATGTCCTCTACACCCAACCCTGTCAGGTAAAAACAAATTTGGCCAGAAAGCTGTTCCTGCAAACCACACAGCTTACACCACTCAACTCAACTCTGTTAAGAGAAATCTTACTCAGAAGTCTTCAGAGAAACTGACACTTCTGGCTTTGTTGATCTCCCGTGTCCCCAACAGCACTCAGTCTTTGTTCTTACCAAACTCCATGCCAAAACGCTGTGCATAGGAAGAAACTGTTCTTTTTTATTTTTTTTTGTTTTTAATAAAATACTTGTTTTCATCTTTTTTTTATCTTTTGTTTCATCTCAGTGCTACTAAACTCCCACAGCATCTCAATGTCTACATGCATGCACTCCAGAGATGGCTGCATAAAATGTATTAAGATAGGTTTCCGTATGGTGACAATACTGGACTATGCCTGTGCAATGTATGTTAAAATGGCCACTTGTAGACTCTTTCGGAACCTGGCGTGACAGGGTGACAATGCTGTAGCTCAGTTTGAAGACAGGAAATGAGCGTTGCCACGACACAAGTAAAGTGCCTGAACAAGGACTTTTAGGAGTACCTAAAGCCAGAACTATAAGAGAATTTTAGATAGAGTGGTAGGGGTTAAACCATGATCTAGTATTTCCTGTTGTCCGTGTGTTTGCCAGGGAGATTTACTTTATCCTGGTGACCGCTACCACTGAAAAACAAAGGGAGTCATCACCAGCACAGGAATAAATGGGAAGTCTTCCAAGGATTTTACTCTATTGACATTACTTTTGAAATTACATTATCATGTTAAATCCTATATGAGATTTGAATAATCGGGGTTGAATAGATTGTATTTGCTACCATTGGGTAACCACCTTTTTTTAGTTCCTGTTACAATACCCATTTTCTATTCCTTTATATCTATCTATGTAATTCTACTTCCAGTAGCAAATGAAATGCAGGTACTTTGTCTCCATTAATACTAATACTAGTCATACTAGACATAATAAAATTCATTTTATTTTAGCAGCATTTTAGCAGTATCATTCAAGTTATTTTGCACTTGCACCATTTGTAAACAGATAAAGCACAGGTCTGGAATAAAATGTCATGGTAATTCACTAAGGAGAAATTAGCTGCCACCTTACTTGACCAAAACAAAAAATTCCAAAAAATTTGAGGCCCCTGCATTACAAACTACTTAGGGGGGAATCCTACCAACTCAACATGGTCGCTAAAACTTGCTATACTTTACCATATTGGGCTTGACTGCCTAGGTGGGATTCATCCCCAGCCATGCTCTGACACTTTCCTTTTTTTTTTTGCTTTCTTCCCCCCCCCCTTTCTTTTTCCCCATGTTTATTTATTTATTGTGTGTTTTCCCCTCTTTTTTTTCATGTGGGAAAGAGGCCTTTCATTTCCTTCTTGTTCACATCATCCCTTCCCCTTATGTTTTTTGTGGGATAACTTACCACCATGAAATATTACCTGTTTTTAAGTTTAAACAATACCTACTTGGAAAGCCTCTTATTCTTTCCATCAATCTATTCTTTCTATCCTGACTATATTTTTTCCCATGTGTGGTCTCAAGATAATTGCGTTTATTAAAAAAAAAAAAAAAGATTAAATATAAAAACTGAAGCTACCGTATTTATCGGCGTATAACACGCGCCGGCGTATAACACGCACCTAAATTTTAGGGCAGAAATTTCAGGAAAAAAAGCTGAAATTTAAAATAAACAGCTTTGAACTCAGAACATTTTTTAAAAAATTAAATGTAGTCTTACTAGTGCCCACGAATGCAGCCTCTCGGCGCTGCTAGTGCTTTCTGGACATTTTTTTTTCTTATATCGGCGTATAACACGCACTGCTACTTTTTCCTCCATTTTTAGGAGGAAAAAGTGCGTGTTATACGCCGATAAATACGGTATATATAATACTTCTTCTTTAATTACTTATTTTTACATTTCAGTGATGCCTTTGTCTCCTGGACAAAATTGTTAATTCATTCTTTTCTCTTATATTAACAATTAATAATTTACAGTACATGGGAAATGTATGTCTTTTCTTTTTCCACTTCATTTGTAACTTTTTACTTTAAAATGTATCCTGATATTGTAAACACAAACTATATCTATGTTATCTGTTCTAAAAATTCAATAAAAACTATTGAAAGAAAGAAAAAAAATTCCAGCTGGCCTTTATTTAATGGAGAAGAAAATAGCTTTAGGCCCTGTTCACACCTAAGCGTTTTTCAGCTCATAAAACGCTTATCTCTGAAAATCCAAAACGCCCAACAAGCAAAATCCCATTTATTTCAATGGCCCCTGTTCACATCTGAGTGTTTTGTCCCCTGAAGCAAAACGCCTGAAGCTCAAAAAGTACATGAGCTTCTTTTTGGGCTGATTACAAGCGTTTTTGTTAGATGTCAATACCTTCCTCCAAACACCTGCAAAAAAACGCCTGAAAAAAGCGAGAAAAATCATCTGAGAAGCCCCAAAAAACACCTGAAAAAACCCCAAACAAACGCCTGAAAACGATATGCTCAGGTGTGAATGGAGCCTTAGGGACAACCTTGTGTGCAGAATTTCTTCATTGCAAGCCTGTGACTAGCTCGGAACTTGTTGTCTGTTCCTACAAAAAGAAAATCCAGGTGAGCATCATCTCTACTAAAAGAGGCGAAGGGCTTAATTTTCATCCTCAAAGTGTTCTACAAACCCGATTCTAAAAAAGTTGGGACACCGTACAAATTGTGAATAAAAACAGAATGCAATGATGTGGAAGTTCCAAATTTCAATATTTTATTCAGAATACAACATAGATGATATATCAAATGTTTAAACTGAGAAAATGTATCATTTTAAAGGAAAAATAAGTTGATTTTAAATTTCATGGCATCAACGCAGCTCAAAAAAGTTGGGACAAGGCTATGTTTACCAGTGTGTGGCATCCCCTCTTCTTTTTATAACAGTCTACAAACGTCTGGGGACTGAGGAGACAAGTTGCTCAAGTTTAGGAATAGGAATGTTGTCCCATTCTTGTCTAATACAGGCTTCTAGTTGCTCAACTGTCTTAGGTCTTCTTTGTCGCATCTTCCTCTTTATGATACACCAAATGTTTTCTATGGGTGAAAGATCTAGACTGCAGGCTGGCCATTTCAGTACCCGGATCCTTCCTCTGTGAAGCCATGATGTTGTAATTGATGCAGTATGTGGTCTAGCATTGTCATGTTGGAAAATGCAAGGTCTTCCCTGAAAGAGACAACGTCTGGATGGGAGCATATGTTGTTCTAGAGCTTGGATATACCTTTCAGCATTGGTGGTGCCTTTCCAGATGTGTAAGCTGCCCATGCCACACGCACTCATGCAACCCCATACCATCAGAGATGCAGGCTTCTGAACTGAGCGCTGATAACAACTTGGGTTGTCCTTGTCCTCTTTAGTCCGGATGAAATGGCGTCCCAGTTTTCCAAAAAGGACTTCAAATTTCGATTTGTCTGGCCACAAAACAGCTTTCCACTTTGCCACAGTTCATTTTAAATGAGCCTTGGCCCAGAGAAAAGGCCTGCGCTTCTTGATCATGTTTAGATATGGCTTCTTTTTTGGCTTATAGAGTTTTAGCCGGCAACGGCGAATGCCACGGCGGATTGTGTTTACCGACAATGTTTTCTGGAAATATTCCTGAGCCCATGTTGTGATTTCCATTACAGTAGCCTTCCTGTATGTGATGCAGTGCCGTCTAAGGGCCCGAAGATCACGGGCATCCAGTATGGTTTTCCAGCCTTGACCCTTACGCACAGAGATTGTTCCAGATTCTCTGAATCTTTGGATGATATTATGCACTGTAGATGATGATAACTTCAAACTCTTTGCAATTTTTCTCCGAGAAACTCCTTTCTGATATTGCTCCACTATTTTTCGCCGCAGCATTGGGGGAATTGGTGATCCTCTGCCCATCTTGACTTCTGAGAGACACTGCCACTCTGAGAGGTTCTTTTTATACCCAATCATGTTGCCAATTGACCTAATAAGTTGCAAATTGGTCCTCCAGCTGTTCCTTATATGTATATTTAACTTTTTTGGTCTTATTGCTACCTGTCCCAACTATTTTGGAATGTGTAGCTGTCATGAAATCCAAAATGAGCCAATATTTGGCATGACATTTAAAAATGTCTCACTTTTAACATTTGATATGTTATCTATAATTTATTGTGAACAAAATATAAGTTTATGAGATTTGTAAATTAGTCCATTCAATTTTTACTCACAATTTGTACAGTGTCCCAACTTTTTTGGAATTGGGTTTGTATATGGATTTACCCACTGTGGTCATTTGCATTATTGTGATGTTTCATATAAACTGCTTGTACTGTCATACCATGATATCTTTTGTGATGCTGTAACTTTGTCTTTTGACCCTTACTGTTAAGGTGGCTTTTATTTTTTGTATTCTTTCTTATGCACACTTAAAGTTGTATTAAACCCGAAATCAAACATTAATTATATTGCAGCTTACTCTTTATTAGATGTGATGGTTGCATTCATTTTCTTATTTTAGGATTTTTTTCTTCTATTTTCCTTTGGTCCTTGATCAAGTCAGTAAATCTGTTGTGTTGTAAATTAACAAGCTCTCCAGCAGAATGTATCGGTTACAGAGATTAAGCAAACCATTTACCAAGAGCAGTGATACTTACAATGATCAGCTTTAGATTATTTTATGTAAAACCTTTATCTTAAAGGGGAAAAAAAAGGTTTCTGCTTATAAAGTGTGATGTAGAATTTAGCTTCTATTTGTTAGTGTATTTCAATCTTCTAGTACATCTAACACTCCCTTCTCCCCCAGACTGACAATGCTGCTGTCCTAAGGTGCCCCCTGTGTTCATGCATCCAGTTTGGAGGCAATCTAATATAGGAGTAGTGTTACTGGCCAGATCACCAGGGGAAAACAGAGGGGGGAAAAAAGGGTCTAATGAAGAAAACAGATGCAGCTACCAAATCAAATTAATGGCAATCTGCAATATATTACAATTTTGGTTTTTATAATTCAATACTGCTTAAAAACATCATCTTTTTTTAAAAAAAAAAAAGGTGGGAGGGCTGTTCCCCCTCTGACATATTGAGCTTTGTGGGTCTGCTCTCACATAATTTGCTTTACAGGACGCAACTCATTCAACATTTTGTAAAATTAATTACAAAATTCAAAAATGTTATTTTTTAGTCTTGAATTTTAACTATAACACTAGCATGACTACAGGTTTTTACAGTCACATAATACAATGCACCTATTCTTAAAAAAAAATAGAGCATTAAAACAAGCATTGTTTATTATTTCAGTTTCACAGCTTTATTTAAAACAGAAAAAAGAGGACAATTGGTTATTTCTATGTGTCCATTTCATAGATCTGGCCTAGCACTGCAAGACTTTAATCCAAAGAGTTTAAGACTTTTGGAAAAATTTTACATGTTAAAAAACTGGTTCATAAAAAAGTCCCCAATATTAATGGCACATTCTAGACTTTCTGTCTGTCCTTTCAACTGTCTGGACATGTATCTATCACTACTTTGTGTACTTAATGTTGACTAATTATAAGTTGGAACATTGTAGCAACTTTGCACTATTGTTATCTGGTGTTCATTATTATTTCTGTACATTGTGCTTTTCCATCCAGCTTTCAACTTTTGTGGTATATATTATATAATATGATAAGTGATATGTCATACACTATTGAAATTGAACATTGTCCTAAACTGAAGAAAAAAGATTGGCATTGCGTACAAATCCTTTTGTATCAAAGTCTTGGCGATGGCCCCACATTTTTAAAGTGATCTGGGTCATAGCCCTAGGAACACACATGAGCTCTTGCTGGTTTGCCAACTCTTTTATTTACTTAAAATATTTTACCAACAGATTGGTTTAATGCTGCCAGTGTTGGAAAACTCCTGAAGCATTTTTCTCATGCAATAATGTTTAAGTGGTGCAAGGACTTTGGAAATTGACAGGAACTGAAAGTGGTCTATTATAATGTAGCTTTTGAGGCTGTGTGAAAAGAGCCTGACAAATAAGACCAAAGCAAAAGCGTTAATACAGTAACTAACAAATATTATTCACCTAGAATAGAAAAACTAAATGGATTTTGAGTCATTCTTGTATTTTATTGCCATACAGCCTCTAAAGGAAAATTAAGCATGACTTTAATTGAAAGCAAACCTTTCATGCAATGTTGAAAAATCTGACAATTAAACAACAGAAAGAGAAAAGTGATTTTTTTTTTTTTCATATTTGCCAAAAAATATTTTAATGAGGATGTAGAATCCTTTTTTACTCTTGATGCATGAAATGCTATGACCCGTTATCCAAAAACTGTCTATGAATAAATCTACCTAAAACAGTGTCAGTTTGCTAATTATACTCAAAGAAGTGCCTCACTCACGTCCAGCCAACCTAGTCTAGACTTGGAAAGGGCTCTCAGCCCATGAGTCTCCGCCAAAGGCACGCCCCCTGACATGTTTCACTCCGCCCACTGGAGTTTAATCATAGGGTAGTGAGCCTAGAGCCAAGCAAGGGAAATATATACAGCATCAGCCATTGAAAAAAGAAACAAGGAGAGAAAGTGAATAGTGTGTCATGACCAAAGGAGTGTGGATAAAAAAAAACAACCATGTGAAGCGGTAGAGGAACCAAGTGATGTAAATAAATGGCTGATGATGTACTGAACACATAGCCCTTATTTGGCTCTAGGCTCACTATGCTATGGTTATACTCCGTTGGGAGGAGAAAAACATGTCAGGAGCATGGCTTTGGCGGGGACTCATGAGCTGAAGCTGTTTTCAAGTCTACACTAGATTGGCTGGACGGAAATGCGCCACTTCTTTGATTTTATACATTTCATAGATGTTGTTATCAACACTTTGCTTAGAGATTGCCTTTTTTCAATGACATAAATTTACATCAAATTGACCATTGGATAAACACAGCTGTAAGTAAAAGCTCTCATGTAATCTATACTGTATAATGAATGCATTTTATCAGCACCTTAAAGGAGAACTCAGAGAAACACTATTTATATCTAGATTACACTCTTAACAAAATCCCACAGCAAATTAAAAAAAAAAAAGAAACAACAACTTTTCTTTGTGTGAAGCATCTGACGGTTTTGCTATCTACATAACTATATAAGCATCAACATTTATTACATTTTACATATGTTATAAAAAGATAACCGTAATTATAAATCCATCTCCAGAATTGTGCCATGGTCAAGAACTAAAAAACAGAGTTGCCAGTATTTCTGTCTACTTTCCCCCTCATCCTTTATGTTTTATAAAAATCCATCTTAAAATCCCAGGAATGTACCATTTACCTACTGGCCACTTTTGCCCCCTTCCTGCCCAGGCCAACTTTCAGCTTTCAGTGCTGTCACACTTTGAATGGCAATTGCGTGGTCATGCAACATTGTACCCATATGACATTTTTATAATTTTTTCACACAAATAGAGCTTTCTTTTGGTGGTATTTAATCACCACTGGGTTTTTTATTTTTTTCTAAAAAAGACTGAAAATTGGCACTGATGGGCACTAATAGGCAGCACTGATGAGGTGGCACTGGTGGGCACTGATGAGGAGGCATTGATGAGACTGCACTGATAGTTGGCACTGATGGGCACTAATAGGCAGCAATGAAGGGCACTGATTGGCAGCACTGATGGGAACTGATTTGCAGCACTGATTGGCATCACTAATGGGCACTGATTGACACAGATAGGAAGCACTGATGGGCATTGTTGGGGCTGCACTGATAATCAGGACACTGATGATCACTGCCCTGATTATCAGTGCAGATGTCCCCTTCCACACAAGCTGGTTACCGGCTCTCTCCTCTTCTCATGCTGTGACAGCGTGAGGAAAGGAATGCTGATAACCGGCAAGTATGTTTACATCATGATCAGCTGTGATTGGACACAGCTGATCACATGGTAAAGAGCCACTGATTGACTCTTTACCCTGATCTGTGATCAGCAGTGTCCAGAGGAAACAGCAATCACAGAGCACCTCACCCGCGCACCATAGCATATGATGTCATATGACAACCTCCCAGAACTCGCCATCTACTTTGTAGCCGTAATTTTGCTATAGTGCAGTTGGCAAGTGGTTTAAGTACAACTAAAGTCTCCTGTATCACAATCTAATCATGCACCAAATCTAGGTACAACCCAGATAGCAAGGATAACTTGCCACACATTTGTGGCAGTGTTGAATTGTAAGTCTAATAACTTGCTGAACATTTTTACTGGCAAGTTGTACACTTGAAGAGCACTTGAAGCACAAGTTTTAGTTGACACTTTTCCAGTTTGTAGCAAATTTACATGGCAAGTCTCTAGCAAGAGCAAAGATAATCCACATGACTAAGCTCCAGGGGGTTGAGTGAAACGCGTTGGAATCATGGCCTGGCGGGAGCCCAGACTGAGGTTGTCTCTCTTTCTGTCATACCCCCATAGGACTCCATGGATAAGTGGCACTAGGGATCTTTCCTCTCTTCCTTCCAAGAGCAAATTTGCAGTGGTGAGTCTACAGCAAGAGCTCTGCAAGTCTACCGCATGAAAATGCAGCCACAGTGACCCCTGTGGTGGGATGACTATTGCGCAACATAACTGAACCAGAACATGCTGCAGACTTGCAGAATGTTTACAAATTAAGTTGATCTGGAATCATGCAATGCAGACTTACTGCAATTGTACAACAAACTAGTGAAGCCTGGCAATTCATTTTCAAACTTGCAGCACAATTGCTTGCTATGTGGGTATGTGATGCACAATCCTCATAAGTTACACACAAACCTTCATTTACCTTTCCTGACTGAGCCAATCCAGATTAATTTACATCTTACATTATGGTGGACTGCACTGACAAGAACAACAGGTATTTGTGGGACATTGCAGGGGGAATAAAAATAATAAGTGTGGGTGCACCCAAAAAAAAAAATGTCAGTTCCCTTTGCAGAAAAAAAAAGCTCATATACTCCTTAACCACTTAAGCCCCAGAGGATTTGGCTGCTCAAAGACCAGGCCCTATTTTGTGATTCGGCACTGCGTGACTTTAATGGACAATTGCGTGGTCGTGCGATGCTGCAGCTAAACGAAATTGACGTCCTTTTTTCCCCATAAATAGAGCTTTCTTTTGGTGGTATTTGATCACCTGTGCGATTTTTATTTTTTGCGCTATAAACAAAAAAAGAGCGACAATTTTGAAAAAATAACAATATTTTTCACATTTTTTATATGAAATTCCCCAAAAAAAAATGTAAAAATCAAAAATTTTTAACATTTTAGGCCAATTAGTTTTCTGCTAAATATTTTTGGTAAAAAAATCTTAATAAGCGTATTTTGATTGGTTTGCGCAAAAGTTATTGCGTTTACTAACTACGGGAAAGATTTATGTCATTTTTATTGTTTTTTTTTTAACTAGTAATGGCGGCGATCTGCGATTTTTTTTTTGCGGGACTGCAACATTGCGGTGGACAGATCGGACCCTTGACTGACATTTATGGGTACCAGTGACATTACTACAGTAATCAGTGCTATAAATATACACTGTTACTGTCAAAATGACACTGGCAGGGAAGGGGTTAACTTTATTGGTGATCAGTGGGTTAAATGTATCCCTAGGGGCGTGTTTCTAACTGTGGGGAGCATGGCTAGTGATGTAACCACAGAGACATATGATCCTACATAGCAGGATCGTATAGTCTCTGCAGTTACATCAGGGAGAATGACAGACGGCTGTGTTTACATCAGCCTTCTGCCTTTCTCCCTCTCCTGAGCGGGATCGCGAGTGGCCGGCGGACATCAGAGCCGCTGGTCACACGCGCGGGGATGCCCTTAAACGAGCGGGGGTGGGAACACGTCTCCGGCGGCGCGTGCTCGCCCCCTACAGGCTCCCGGGCGAGCGACGTAGTACTACGTTGGTTTTCCCAGGAGCGGCTGATTTCCGCATTAAATATACTGACGGCGGTCAGCAAGTAGTTAAGGAGTGTTTAGCATTTTTTCTGCCAGAAAACTCCAATCAAAAACAGAAACCGGAAGGGTTTTTTTTCTTACCTTTAAATACTAAACTTAAAATATGCCTCTAAACATCTTAATGTGCATGAACACATAGAATAACATTGAGCTGCTTCTACAGGCAGAAGACAAAAAGCAGCGTTTTTTAAGCCAGTATGCATGGACCCTTACTGCACAATAAACCACCCCTCCAAAACACAGTGGCAACTGCAGTATTAATGGTTTCTTAAAGTATTTTTAAACCTCAGACATGAAAAATGAATAAAGCACATGCCTCTATAGTGTGTTCTTGTCTCAATTAAGAGCAGTAAATGCTGTCTGCAGCCTCATTTCTCTGCTATCTGAATGAGTCACTTCCCAATACCAAGAGAAAAAAGGTGACGGGGAGGGATCTCCAGCTTACTGACCGCCTCAGCTTTGTTCCTGTGTGCTGTGTGAAGGGGGGTGGGGTGTTCCTTCCCTCCAATCAGCTCTCAGAACTCTCCTCACTGAGTCTCCTTTTTTCTGACAGCTCAGACAAGCTTTATAAATTCTGGACTTTGAATGGATGTAAAGAAGATAGCACTGCAGATAAACATGTACAACTTATGTAGGAGGATTTGTTTTATCTCTGTGTATCACCTGAGGCCAGTCGCTTCAATGGGTATATGTAAAGGTTTACAATCACATTAATTGCCACTGACAACTGTCATAAATCAGCAAATTGGGCCAAAAATTGGACACAGGAGTTAAGCTTCACTCAGCAGCAGGAGAAAATGGTGTCATACACTACCACACTGATTTAAAGGCATCAAGGGCAACACGGTAGCTTTTTCTTTAATCTCTTCCTGACCACATGACAAATATTTGCAGTGGTAAAGAGTGTGGGCTTTAATGCCTATGTGTCACACATACAGCTGAGAGAAAAAGTATGTGAACCCTTTGGAATGATATGGATTTCTGCACAAATTGGTCATAAAATGTGATCTGATCATCATCTAAGTCACAACAATAGACAATCACAGTCTGCTTAAACTAATAACACACAAAGAATGAAATGTTGCCATGTTTTTATTGAACACACCATGTAAACATTCACAGTGCAGGTGGAAAATGTATGTGAAACCTTGGATTTAATAACTGGTTGAACCTCCTTTGGCAGCAATAACTTCAACCAAACGTTTCCTGTAGTTGCAGATCAGACGTGCACAACGGACAGGAGTAATTCTTGACCATTCCTCTTTACAGAACTATTTCAGTTCAGCAATATTCTTGGGATGTCTGGTGTGAATCGCTTTCTTGAGGTCATGCCACAGCATCTCAATCGGGTTGAGGTCAGGACTCTGACTGGGCCACTTCAACAAGGCGTATTTTCTTCTGTTTAAGCCATTCTGTTGTTGATTTACTTCTATGCTTTGGGTCATTGTCCTGTTGCAACACCCATCTTCTGTTGAGCTTCAGCTGGTAGACAGATGGCATTAAGTTCTCCTGCAAAATGTCTTGATAAACTTGGGAATTCATTTTTCCTTCGATGATAACAATCCATCCAGGCCCTGACGCAGCAAAGCAGCCCCAAACTTATGATGCCCCCACCATCATACTTCACAGTTGGGATGAGGTTTTGATGTTGGTTTGCTGTGCCTCTTTTTCGCCACACATAGTGTTGTGTGTTTCTTCCAAACAACTCAACTTTGGTTTCATCTGTCCACAGAATATTTTGCCAGTACTGCTGTGGAACATCCGGGCGCTCTTGTGCAAACTGTAAAAGTGCAGCAATGTTTTGTTTGGACAGCAGTGGCTTACTCTGTGATATTCGCCCATGAAATCCATTCTTGTTTAGTGTTTTACGTATTGTAGATTCGATAACAGGGATGTTGGCATTTGCCATTGACTTTTGTAAGTCTTTAGCTGACACTCTAGGATTCTTTTTCATCTCAATGAGCAGTCTGCACTGCAGTGCTGAACTTTCTCCATTTAAAGACAATTTGTCTTACCATGGACTGATGAACAGCAAGGCTTTTGGAGATACTTTTATAACCCTTTCCAGCTTTATGCAAGTCAACAATTCTTAATCGTAGGTCTTCTGAGAGCTCTTTTGTGCGAGGCATCATTCACATCAGGCAATGCTTCTTGTGAAAAGTAAACCCAGAACTGGTGTGTGTTTTTTATAGGGCAGGGCAGCTGTAACCAACACCTCCAATCTCATCTCATTGATTGGAATCCAGTTGGCTGACATCTCACTTCAATTAGCTCTTGGAGATGTCATTAGTCTAGGGGTTCACATACTTTTTCCACCTGCACTGTGAATGTTTACATGGTGTGTTCAATAAAAACATGGCAACATTTCATTCTTTGTGTGTTATTAGTTTAAGCAGACTGTGATTTTCTATTGTTGTGACTTTTATAACCAATTTGTGCAGAAATTCATATCATTCCAAAGTGTTTACATACTTTTTCTTGAAGCTGTATGTGTCCATGGTGGACAAGATATCTATGCTTAGAACACACTCACGGTGCACTCCCAGCACAGTGACCAAGCTTTCAGAGACTGCTCCCAGTCTCCAGTTATGACTAGGAGCTGGCAGGCTGGGCTCCCAGCCATGTGAGCACTATCATAGCCAATCACATTGATCGTGTGATGGTAAAGTCTGTACTACCCCTGGCATAAAAATTCAGTCAAAGGGCCACTGTAATTGGGCAGGAAAGGGTTAAAAAGCAGTTCTACCTTTAATCATGTGACAGTGCTTAGGCTGTCCTTAGACTATCCCTGAAGCAGTATTCTGCCTCAAAACAAACTGGAAGTTGGCCATAAACCATTTTTAATGTTCTTTATTTATAACCACCAATCAGATACATAGATACCATTAGGGAGATTTATGGGTGCACTCAGAATCCAGTGCAGGTCTGCATGGTAGCTAATCAGCTTCTAACCTCAGCCCAATAAAACCTGAAAGCTGATTGGTTTTTTATGCTGAAGTGCACCTGATTTTGCTCTCTCTAGCTTTAGTAAATAAACCCCAATGCCTTGTATAGCATATGTTTTCACATAGTGTATACAGTGTATAGTGTGACTGACAATATTTATGTGGTATGCTTACAATCCTGTTCACTGTGAAGTAGAGCAGTGTGATAGATTTTGTGGCTACTGAACACTGAAAATACACTATTTTACCAAAAGTATTGCAATGCCTGCCTTTACACGCACATGAACTTTTATGACATCCCAGTCTTAGTCCAAAGGGTTCAATATTGAGTTGGTCAAACCTTTGCAGCTATAACAGATTCAACTCTTCTGGGAAGGCTGTCCATAAGGTTTAGGAGTGTGTCTATGGGAATGTTTGACCATTCTTCCAGAAGCCCATTTGTGAGGTTAGGCACTGATGTGGATGAGAAGGCCTAGCAAGCAGTCTGCTCTCTAATTCATCCCAATGGTATTCTATCGGGTTGAGGTCCGGACTCTGTGAAGGCCAGTCAAGTTCCTCCACCTCAAACTCGCTCCTTCCATCTCTTCATAGACCTTACTTTGTGCACTGGTGCGCAATCATGTTGGAAGAGGAAAGACCATCCCCAAACTGTTCCCACTAAGTTGGGCGCATGAAATTGTCCAAAATGTCTTGGTATGCTGATGCCTTAAAAGTTCCCTTCACTGGAACTAAGGGGCCAAGCCCAACGCCTGAAAAACGACCCCACTCCATAATTCCTCCTCCACCAAATGATTTTCGACTAGCACACAAAGCAAGGTCCATAAAGACATGGATGAATGAGTTTGGGGTGGAGAAACTTGACTGGCTTGAACAGAGTCCTGATCTTAACCCGATAGAAAATCTTTGGGATGCATAAGAGCGCAGAGTGTGAGCCAGGCCTTCTTGTCCAACATCAGTGCCTGACCTCACAAATGCGCTTCTGGAAGAATGGCCAAACATTTCCTTATACACTCTCCTAAATCTTTTGGACAGCGTTCCCAGAAGAGCTGAAGCTGTAATACCTGCAAAGGTTTGGCCAACTTAAGGCGTCCCAATACTTTTAGTAATATAGTGTATGTAGAGCAATAAGTACTCTCCATTAGAAGATAGGGTAGCTTTCCTGGTTGGCAAATAACTAATTTGGAGTTTAACATTTTATGCTCTATTCGTTTTGCTACATGTTCTTCTGAGAAGCTGTGTGGTGTCTAAACACAGGGCTACATGAGTTGAGGTGTATCCATAGCCAGCCAAGTACATAAGGTGAGCTCCTCCATCTTTCTACACTGTAGGGTTATGTATCACTGATAGAGAAACATTATTTTTATGGTTGTGTATTTCAAAAGCATACATGCTAAACATGGATTTACAGATGCCTAAACTTGATACATGTTAACCACTAGCCGACTGCCTAATAATGATTTACATCGGCAGTCAGCCCCTCACAGGCAAAGCGACGTAGGTCTACGTCGCTAGCCTGTGAGGCTCTGGGGAGTGAGCGCGCATCGCTGGAGGCGCGCTCCCGCTCGCTTACGGACCCCCCCGCCCGTGTGCCTGGCGGACCCGATGTCCGCCGGGCACTCACGATCGTCCGTTAGAGCGCGAGAAAGGCAGGCTGCTAATGTAAACACAGCCGCCTGTCATTCTCCCCTGTGTAAGAATGGGGATCAGACGGTTCTACTATGTAGGACCGTTGATCTCTGTTCTTACACCAGTAGCCACATCCAATCACAGTAAGAATCACGCCCCTAGGGACACACTTAACCCCTCCCTCTCAAATAAAGTTAACTCTTTCCCTGCCAGTGTCATTTTTACAGTAACAGTGCATATGTATAGCACTGATTACTGTAGTAATGTCACTGGTAACCCCAAAAGTGTCAAAAATGTCAGTCAAGGGTCCGATCTGTCCATCGCAATGTCGCAGTCCCGCAAAAAAAAAATCACAGATTGCCGCCATTACTCGTTAAAAAAAAAAAACAACAAAAATGACAAAAATCTTTCCCTTAGTTAGTAAACGCAATAACTTTTGCGCAAACCAATCAAAATACGCTTTTTGTGATTTTTTTTACCAAACATAGGTAGCATAAAACAAATTGGCCCAAAATGTAAAAGAATTTTGATTTTTACATTTTTTGGGGAATTTCATGTAAAAAAATGTGAAAAATATTGTTATTTTTACAAAATTGACGCTCTTTTTTTGTTTATAGCGCATGATCAAAAAATCGCACAGGTGATCAAATACCACCAAAAGAAAGCTCTGTTTGTGGGGAAAAAAGGACGTCAAATTCGTTTAGGTACAGCGTCGCACGACCGCACAATTGTCCGTTAAAGTCACGCAGTGCCGAATCGCAAAATAGGCCCTGGTCAGGAAGGGGGTAAAATCTTCCGGGGCTTAATTGGTTAAAAGTGTGAATGAAAACTGGAAGGTGTTCCTGGCAAAAGTATCAGGTAAGCCTGTGACCTTTATCTTCAATTTTTATGTATCCATTTATTTAACCTACAGATCTTCAGGATACAGTCTCTGCTTTTGAATTACAGTTCCAAATGGATCAGGCAAGGTCTGGGAGCAATGATGTAAATTGCAGTATAGATGATAGAACATGTCTACCTAGTGGAAGCAGGGATTCAGTCATGGTGGGGAATGGTGGGGATCAGTCGTGGGACAATTATTGATACATTCTTTGGCAGTTTGTTTTGCTTAACAAGTATTAATTATTACAATGAATACAATATAATTTCAAGCTGGACAAAGGAAAAATATCAAGTTAACAAATTGTGTGAATTTTTCAAGAATAATTTAATTAGACTTACGCTCTGTATTATTTTTTCTTTAATCTTTAATGCGCTATTGAATCTCCCCGACGTCAATAAGTCTGAAGAAAGAAAGCACCTTATTCTCTGTGTACACATTGAAACTAGAACAAGGTATTCTTTAAGATGCAAGTCAAAAGGTCTGCTGAAAGAAAACACCTGCATTAATCGCAGCGTGGTAAAACATTTGATCATTCAATTTGCTTTTCATATGAACTATCTTAAAAAGTTGGCTTGCCAAACCCCAAAGGGAGTTAAGACAGCATTAAACCTGGCTACCGTGTTTGCTATCAATAATTATATTTGTCTTTATATTGCATATAACCTTCGGCTGTGTGAGATCATGTCATCTATAATCCACCCAGCACAAACGACAAATACCAAATAGTGCTTTCTTAGTCCAGCTTCTACAAAATTACTTTTGTTCTTAAGATAACACAGACAAACAGAAATTTTTTTTTTCTTTTTTCAAATCTTTAAGAGTGAAAATATGCTGTCAGGATGTATGTGGATTACAATCTATTTGCTTAACTGCTTTCCCAGAAAAATGTTGGGTGTTAAGATACAGCCCTTAAGAAATAAATAATCAAACAATAAATGCTAATATGTCTGTTTTTGCAGTGCACACAGCATGTTGTAAGAAGAGAGCAAATGTATCCATTGGGGAGCTCTTCAACAGCCGAGAACGTATTTCCTACAAGTATGAGATGTGTGCCTAAAACACGACTTTCTCATTGCCAGTTTGAAACAAACCATTTATTTCCTTTTCATTCCCCATTTATGAAATGACACTGTTTTTCTTGGCTGCTTCTGGAATTGACTGTAGTCTGCAGGGTAAGCGATTTAAACACAGCTGCAGGTTTGAAGCCTCATGCTCGTCAAACTGGCATGTTGATAGAAGCAGTTAAAGTCCTGAAGGTTTTATTTCAGAAGAGTTTTTTTTTTTTTCACTTTCCAAGTGAAACTTTCATTTATATGTGCTGTTGTTCAGTTTTATCAGATATTATTTCAGGAGCCCCACAAATATCTTCAACCATACAATATGGGGGAATTTTACTAAAACTGTGTTTGCTTCATAATGTCAGACGGTTAGGAGATATCATTTTGGGTAGATGTTTCATTGGCTTGCTTATGTTTTTAAATCTCCATTAGAGGGGAATAAACCAATCTACTAGGTTCAAGATTTGATCTAGGGAGGACTAGATTGAGAACAGCAGATACCTACAACTATCATGAAACCCACCCAACCAGTTTGAACATTTTTTACACTTAAAGAGGAAGTAAACCCTCCTCTGACACTTTTACCTATAGGTAAGCCTATGATAAGTCTTACCTATAGGTACAGTAAATATCTCCTAAACATGTACCATTTAGGAGATATTTACCTTACATGCAGCCAGTGATGTCACTGGCGCATGCACTCTGAAGATATGGCTTCTGGGGCTGTTTCTTCAGAGCCCAAGCCCTGACTGTCGGCGCGCGCACGGGAGTGACGTCACAGCGGCTCCAGCCAATCAGATGGCCGGATGCCGTGATCCCGGAAGACGGGCGACTGGACATGTCACCTGGGTTTACAACCTCTTTAAAGTAATTGTAAATCCTAACTGAACATCTACCATTTATCTTGCTAAGGCACTGTGTTTCTTAACAGTAAATAATTGTATTCAATATAATACTATTTTCACCATTTTGTTATCCTCATTTGCCTCCCAGTGCTGTTGATATCCTCCAATTTTTTCAGCCTCTTCTTGTCTACATGCATTCTCTCGAGCATCACTTCTTGTCTACATGAATATCATTGCTCTGGACTGACTTCCTGATAATGACAATGGTGAACCATGCATGAGCAATGGTCCACAAGGAGTGCATGTGACAGGGTAACAACCCAGGAGCACAATTAGGAGACAGTTGTCAACTCAAAATAGGAAGACCTTCATGTCAGAACCACCAGAGAAATTAATTTAATTAAATCTTCTTCAGTTTTTCTGTTGTTTAGGCAAAGGTTTTCGAAGTGTCTCCCCACTGCCATGTGGTCCACTCCCCTTATTGACTGTCAGGAGCCAGCAGCTGGGATGACCAGATAAATGTAGCTACGTAAGGAAACTGGGACCAGACCATTTACAGTATCTCACAAACGTGTGTACATCCCTGACATTTTTGCATATATTTTTATATAGCTTTTCATGGGACAATGCTAAAGAAATTACACTTTGCTACAATGTAAAGTAGTGAGTGTACAGCTTGTATAACAGTGTAAATTTGCTGTCCCTTCAAAAAAACTCAACACACAGCCATTGATGTCTAAATCGCTGGCAACTAAAGTGAGTACCCCCCTAATTAAAAATATCCAAATTGGGCCCAATTAGCCATTTTCCCTCTCCGGTGTCATGTAACTCATTAGTGTCACAAGGTCTCAGGTGTGAATGGGGAGCAGGTGTATTAAAATCGGATTTTTGTAAGATCTTACCGTAAAATCCTTTTCTCTTAGCTCATTGACAGACGTAGTCTTCTTGATTCACAAGAACTGGGTTATGCTGTCTCCGCAGGAGTAGGACTAGGCAGAAAGAAAAAACGTTCTGGCTCCACCCTAGGGGCAGTCCCAGAGGGTATAACCTCCCTCTCTCTGCTACAAGGCATCAGTTCTGTCACAAAGCAGCAACAGAGAATTTAACCCAACTCAACTCAATGATAGAGGGGCGGGTACTACGTCTGTCAATGAGCTAAGAGAAAAGGATTTTACGGTAAGATCTTACAAAAATCCGATTTTCTCTGTCGCTCATTGACAGACGTAGTCTTCTTGATTCACAAGAACTGGGACATCCAGAAGCAGTGCCACAAATGAGGGGTGGGATTGACAGAAATCAAAATCCAATCTAGAAGGCCCAACCGGTGCCAAACTAGAAGTTTTAAAGGCTCATTATAAACAAAGAATGAGACTCAAATAAAAATTCCAACGGAAAAAAACCCTCGAGGTAGACCACTGGTCTCCTCAAATGGCGGCCTGCAAAACCTTGCGGCCAAACGAGGCATCAGACGATGCCATTACATCAACTTTATAATGTTTTGTAAAGGTATGCACCGACGACCAGGTAGCCGCCTTGCACACCTGGACCACTGACGCCTGATGGCGAAAGGCCCATGACGCACTAAGTGCCCGAGTGGAGTGCGCCTTAACAGGGAACGGGGGCTCCCGACCCTTAATAGAATAAGCCTGTACCACCGTCTGTCTGATCCATTTGGAAATAGTCGCGGCAGATGCAGGCAACCCCTTTTTGGGTCCATCCGGGATCACAAAAAGTGAATCCGTCTTGCGAAACGAGTCTGTCGTTTTCAAGTATATCCTGATCGCCCGGACCACATCCAAGGAGTGTAAAGCAAACTCCCGAGGATGACTGGGCTTAGGACACAGGGAAGGTAATACAATTTCTTCATTCAGATGAAATTCTGAAACCACTTTTGGTAGGAAGGATGGATTCGGACGAAGAACCACCTTATCTCTATGAACCACCAGATATGGGGAACGACAAGATAATGCGGCCAGTTCTGACACCCTGCGTGCAGAAGTGATAGCCACCAAGAAGGCCACCTTCTGGGACAACGTAGGTAGAGGAATCTCCCTAATATCTTCAAAGGGAGGTTTCTGAAGAACCGACAATACTAAATTAAGATCCCAGGGTGGTAACGGCGCGCGCACTGGCGGAGCCAGATGTCGCACCCCCTGGATGAAATTCCGCACCAAGGAATGAGTAGCCAAAGGCTTCTGAAAGAAGATAGCTAATGCTGAGACCTGACCCTTGATAGTACTCAAGGCCAGTTTCTGCTCAACCCCTTGTTGCAGAAAAGCTAATATTCGACTAACCGAATAAGACCATGGACGGAACCCCAGAGGTTCACACCATGCAATGTAGGACTTCCATGTGCGATGATAAATCTTTCTGGAAGTCGCTTTCCTTGCTTTAACTAAAGTAGGAATAACTGAAGCTGACAATCCCTTGTCCTTCAGCACCTGGGTCTCAATAGCCAGGCCGTTAAAGCCAGCGATCGTAAAGCAGGATGGAAGATCGGTCCCTGAGACAGTAGGTCCTCCCTGAGAGGAAGTCTCCACGGGACGTCCGCCACCAGTCTGACCAAGTCGGCGTACCACGCTCGGCGAGGCCAGTCCGGAGCTACCAGGATTACTGGAATTCCTTCCTCCTCTATCCTGCGAAGAAGTCTTGGCAGTAACCCGAGAGGAGGGAAGGCATACATTAGCTGGTATTGCCCCCACGGGGCGATCAGTGCGTCTGCGGTCTCTGCTAGAGGATCGCGGGAGCGAGCCACGAATCTCTGTACTTTCCTGTTGAATCGTGATGCCAACAGATCCACATCCGGGGTGCCCCAACGTAGGCACAACTGGTGGAAAACTTCTGGATGGAGGGACCATTCCCCCTGATCCAGAGTCTGACGGCTGAGATAATCTGCCTGCCAATTTTCCACCCCCGGAATGAACACCGCAGAGATCGCTGGAACAAATCGTTCCGCCCAGCGAAGAATGCAAGCCACTTCCTTGGCCGCTCGGACACTCTTGGTGCCCCCCTGGTGATTGACATAAGCCACGGCCGTGGCGTTGTCCGACTGGATCCGAACCGGGCTGCCCTGGAGCTGCTCGGTCCAGTGAATCAGACAAAGTCTGATCGCTCTCAGTTCCAATACATTTATTCTGTAACCTGGATTCTTCCCGGGACCAAAGTCCCTGGACAGATAACTGACCGAGAATTCCTCCCCATCCGGATAGACTGGCATCCGTGGTCACTATCGTCCAATATATTGGCAGAAATGACTTTCCCTGGCTGAGCATCAGAGACCGAAGCCACCAGACCAGAGACTCTCTGGTCTGTTTGCTCAATCGGATCCGATTGTCCAGGGATTCCGGATTCCGATTCCATCTGAGAAGAATCTCTTGCTGAAGAATTCGGGTATGGGACTGGGCAAATGGGACTGCTTCGAAGGAAGCCACCATCAACCCCAGAACCCTCATGCAAGTTCGAAGAGAAGACCAGCTGTTGGATAGTAACAACTGGACTGCTGATTGAATCTTCCGGAGTTTCCCTACCGGAAGGAAAAACACTTGTCCTGACTGTGTCTAGAATTAGACCCAGATATTCGAGCCTCTGGGTGGGAACCAGAAATGACTTTTGCTGGTTCACCAGCCACCCGAATTCCTGTAAAGAAATTATAGTAATTTCTATGTTTTGTAGCAGGGTCTGAGGAGACTCTGCATGAAGTAGGAGATCGTCTAGGTAACCTAGAATCGATATGCCTCTTTGGCGCAGTAGTGCCAACATTGGGGCCAACACCTTCGTGAAGACCCGAGGAGCCGTGGCGAGACCGAAAGGTAACGCCACAAACTGATAGTGGTTCTCTTCTACGGAAAAGCGTAGAAACCGCTGATGTCCTGCGAAAATGGGAATGTGAAGATAGGCGTCCTTGATGTCTATGGACGCTAGGACATCCCCTGGATGCAGGAAGGCTGCTACTGTGCGAATGGATTCCATCTTGAATTTACTTATGTTGAGAAAGGAATTGAGTGCCCTTAAGTCCAGAATTGGACGCACTTTGCCCTCTTTCCTGGGTATTGTAAATAGGTTTGAATAAAACCCCTGAAAACGTTCTGTCCAAGGAACGTGGACTACCACTCCTTGTTGTAGTAAATCCATGACTGCTCTCCGTAGATCTTCTAGACGATCCGGGGATAGTCGGATATTGGAAGGGAAGAATCACGCCGGTGGGAGAGATCGAAACTCGATCTTGTACCCTGACCTTATGACTTCGCAAACCCACTTGTCCGGGATTCTGGAAAGCCATGGATCCGGGAACCGGCGAAGACGTCCCCCCACCCCAGTTATGGGTGGGGGCGCACCTTCAGGCTTTGGACGATTTATCTTCAGGTCTGGAGGGGGCGGGCTTTTGCTTGCCCGACCAACGTCCCCTGAAGCCTCCTGAAGGAGCTTTGGAGGACTTAATTTTTTCACCCGCGGGACGAAAAAACTTTTTGTGAGCAGAGAAAGAAGGCCCTCGTCTTTGACGAGGTCCTTTACCTTTAACATTTTGCGGTAAAAAGGTGCTCTTTCCTCCCGTGAGATCCTTAATGATCTCATCTAAGTTGGCTCCAAATAGACGCTCTCCTAAAAAGGGGATATTAGCCAATGCTTTTTTGGAACCTTGGTCGGCTAACCAACCTTTTAGCCACAGTGTACGCCTGAGAACCACTGCTGAAACTGATGCTCGCGCCAATAATGGAGTGGCGTCTAACGCCGCATCACACACAAACTGTAACCCCTGTATCATTTGTTCCAACAAATCTGATACCGCCTGAGGGACTTCTTCTAAGTCCCGGCGCAACCACTTGGTCCATTCAGTTACAGTCTGCGAAACCAGTCAAATAGCAATTATTGGTCTGAAAGCTGATCCAATCAAGGAAAACATGGTGCGAGACATAGCTTCTATCTTGCGATCCACTGGATCTTTAAAAGACGGAGCGTCTTCTAAAGGAATAACCGTGGCTTTATTCAATCTAGCAATTGGTGAATCCACCACAGGTGGTTCTGTCCATTTCTTAATGAGGGTTTCCTCAAACGGATAACGCCTGTTAATGCGTTTAGAAATAGCAGAAGTGCGTTTTGGCAGACTCCATTCTTCTTTGATTGGATTGCCAAAACATTTGGGCACTGGAAAAACCTTCGCTACTTTGATGCGTTTTTTAGTCCCAAAGGGGATTTCAGTTTCAGCTATTTCCGACAGAATACCCTGTAATCTTAAGGTTTCTTGAACAGATACAATGAGTGCGTTTACCAACGCTTCCTCTCGGGCTATGGCTGATGCCGAAACATCCTCCTCACTGTCTGAAGAGACAGTACCCGAGACACCAATCCCAGATGAAGTACCTGCAACTGCAGAAATAGGCTCAGATTCTGAATCCGAAGTTTCAGATAATAAGGGGTTAGGCGGGGGTCGCTTTCTTGCGCCCTGTCCCTGACAAGCCACTTCCACCCGGGACACAAAAGTTTCCAAAATAGCTGACAATGATTCAACCGTCAGTGGGGTGCTGGAGGATCCTGCAGACACCTCGAGGGGATCCGGTGGAGATACATGAGTGACAGGGTCCATGTTAATTCAGGACACCTCTGCCAGAAAAAACAAAAACTTTTTTTTTTTTTTTTTTTTAAATAAAAAATACCTCTTTTTTTTATGTGTATCCCCCTAGCGCAATAGCGCCCCTCAGAGTACCTGCTTCTCGATCCCCACAGAGAGAGAGAGGGACCCTCAAGGCTCACCACCCGATGCAGAGAAGTTTCCAACCAACTGCAGTCAGCATCTGTCTTTTACAGACTGGAAAGAGCTGTGTTAGTTTTCCCGGGTAGAAGGACGTGGCTCCGCCCCCTGTGTACGCCTTCCGGCGTTCCCAGCTCTCCACGAGGTAGCTGGGCTCATCAAACATGGCCGCCCCCATACAGGAGACAATAGACTCCAAAAACATGGCGGTCGGCGTGACCTGAGGACATTCATGCACCCGTTCTACGGCAAAATGGCGGCGGACTGCCGAAATCGTTTTTCCCAGCACATCCACCTGCATCTCTGCTAAATGGCGGTTTATCGATCTGCAGGAGGTACACTACAATTAAGGTAGGATTATACCTCCTTTGTCTGCTGTAATACTACAGTCTGCTGGGTAGAGTGTTAGCTCTCAAACCAAGTCCACTTCCCACCAAACACATGCTGTATTTACAAGGGGGACTTATAGTGTCAGACAGATACTGACCATGTATGGAGGGGCCCATAATTCATACTGCCTCATAACGAGGAAAAAAGGGAACGTTTACTCACCATACCGAACCGACAGGCACCCTCTCTTCACAATACCCTCTCCACCGGGGTGGGGGGTTGTGGACAACTCCGGACGCCTCGACTCTCTGGTTCCTGGCGTCCAAGCGAGACTTTTAACTCGCAAGGTCAGTCCCTCCAATGGGACTCCGTCGCGGCCGACCCAGCGCGGAGCTCTGGTCTGCACGCGCTCGTAGGCAGAAACCGGGGTGACCACTGGATCTCAACATCCAGCCCGTCGCCCGGCCCCGCATACTTACTTGAATGTGTCGCGGCCGACCAAGCGCAATGCAATGGTCTGCGCTCGCTCGTAGGCCGGCTGGGGTGACCACTAGTGTCGCCCAGTCCGGCGTATTTGCTTGAAGATCTCACAGGAAAAAACACTGGAGAAAAAACTACCTAAAAAATATTTTTTCTAAAAAAAATAAAAAAATCTTGCCAGGACCAGAGATCCCAGCAAGGAACTTAGGTCCTTACTCCTGACTAGACAGAAAAAAACTGATGCCTTGTAGCAGAGAGAGGGAGGATATACCCTCAGGGACTGCCCCTAGGGTGGAGCCAGAACGTTTTTTCTTTCTGCCTAGTCCTACTCCTGCGGAGACAGCATAACCCAGTTCTTGTGAATCAAGAAGACTACGTCTGTCAATGAGCGACAGAGAAATTTGGTTTTATCGCTCTCACTCGCTCATACTGATCATTGGAAGTTCAACATGGTACCTCATGGCAAAGAACTCTCTGAGGATCTAAAAAAAAAAAAAAGAATTGGTGCTCTTCATAAAGATGGCCTAGGCTTTAAGAAGATTGCCAAGACCCTGAAACTGAGCTGCAGCACGGTGGCCAAGACCATACAGTGGTATAACAGTACAGGTTCCACTCAGAACAGGCCTTGTTATGGTCGACCAAAGAAGCTGAGTGCATGTGCTCAGCGTCCTATCCAGAGGTTGTCTTTGGGAAATAGATGTATGAGTGCTGCCAGCATTGCTGCAGAGGTTGAAAAGGTGGGGGGAGTCAGCCTGCCAGTGCTAAGAATATACACTGCATCAAATTGGTCTGCATGGCTGTCATCCCAGAACGAAGAAAATCCGCAAACAGTTTGCTGAAGATAAGCAGACTAAGGACATGGATTACTGGAACCATGTCCTGTGGTCTGATGAGACCAAGATAAATGTATTTGGTTCAGATGGTGTCAAGCGTGTGTGGCAGCAACCAGATGAGGAGTAAAAACACAAGTGTGTCCTGCCTACAGTCAAGCATGGTGGTAGGAGTGTCATGGTCTGGGGCTGTATGAGTGCGGCCGGCACTTGGGAGCTACAGTTCATTGAGGGACCATGAATGCCAACATTTACTGTGACTGCCTGAAGCAGAACATGATCTCCTCCCTTCAGAGTCTGGGCGGCAGGGCAGTATTCCAACATGATCAAGGTCAAGAAAAAATGACAACAGAGTCAGGCAGCACAGCAACCAGAGTACAGGGCAGAAGTATCCAAAACACTGAGGCACCGTGTTCTACTGGGAGAAGCAATAAATGTCCTGCTAGCAGCTGAGACCATTTGGAACTGATTACTGGAGCCTGCTGGCCTCCAGAGAAAACACCTACTGATAGACACTGGGACTGCAGCAATCAGCCCAGAGCACTACAGTGCCACCAGCAGGCGAACTCGGTCCTAACATTGACAGTAGGCAGATCCATACCAATAGACAGTCTGGTATTGACTATATAATCCACCCACTGCTTGCTGTCCACCACAAGGAGAGAGCATTCCTAAGGGGAAGCTAGTCCATCAGCGTCCCCATCAGGCTCCACCCACTGTCAGCATCAACAGTTGCTAGGTGCATGTTGGCTATGAAGCCAACAGCATCCTTGACAGTCAGTGACAGGTGGGGAGAGAAGAGGTAGCAAAGGCAAACATGCTGCCATGCTACATAGTGTACAGAGACAGGCACTCTGAGCTTTTAGAATAGGTTTTAAAACATATATAATATTATCAATTTGCCCTTGTTAACATTTTCAGCAATGGAAGGGTCAAGCTCAATTCTGGATTTGGAAAAATAGGGGTTAAATGCAAAGGTGGAAAAATATGAAATGCCATTCCTTGTTACATCTCTGGTATTTAGTTATTGACCGCCGAGCACTTCTTTTGAGCAGTTAAGGTTAAAGATTAGGAGGAAGAGGGTATATAACTTGGGTTGCTGAGTCATGTAGCCACCCCCTGTGATGAAGTCAGAAAGGACGAAATGTGTCTGGGCAAACTGGAGGTATTTCTTTTTGCATTTGATGCAGCCATAGCACCACTTTGCAAACAAGGTCCTATTAAGAAATATCTGAATCTGTCACACATTTTGGTAAAGCTATCAAAATTGGCAGCAGGGCTTTTTGGATCTGGGATAGGACCTTCTAAAGGGCAAGGTAGTGCAAAAGCTTTATTAAATTCCCCCCATGGACTTTTATCTCTATAAGACATAAAGGCCCTCTGCTTTGTTGATATCAGCTTTTACACCCTTCATTGTCATGGGATAATCATGGTGACTGCCATTACGGACCTCACCTTCTGAAAATGCTAGTGGTCTGGCTGTCATGCTAATCCTGTTTTTTTTTTTTTTTTTAAATTCAACTGAGATATTGACCTATAACAAAGATGAAGATGAGGACATCTGACTTTCCCCATCTGCACACTAGTTCATTTGATTTTATTTTGAAAGTTTTGAGGCAAGCATAACTACTAGTCAACTAGAAAATTTAGCAGAAGAAATTTAGCACTAGCAGCATTCGTATGACAGGGGGCAAAAGGATCCTTTTCCCAAATCAGCAGCCTTTTGACGACAGGCCCTGTGGTATTTTGCACACTGTGCAAAAGAGGACAGGCAAGAATATCTGGAAAGATGTTACATAGTTACATAGTTAGTGAGGTTGAAAAAAGACATCAGTCCATCCAGTTCAACCTATGATGTGTGTGTGTGTGTTTGCTTTTAACCGTACATTGTATACCCCTGTATGTTGTGGTCTTTAAGATGTCCATCTAATAGTTTCTTGAAACTATCAATGCTCCCTGCTGATACGACTGCTTGTGGAAGAGAATTCCACATCCTTACCGCTCTTACAGTGAAGAACCCCTTATGCACTTTAAGGTTAAACCGCTTTTCCTCTAGTTTTAGTGAGTGGCCACGTGTCTTATTGTATCTCCTTTCTCTGAATAGTTTGTTCCTTATGCTTGGGTCACCAGTACAGTATTTGTACATTGATATCATATCCCCCCTCAATCGTCTCTTCTCCAGAGAGAATAAGTTCAGTGCTTGTAGTCTTTCCTCATAGCTGATGTCCTCCATTCCCCTAATTATTTTTGTTGCCCTTCTCTGGACTTTCTCCAGTTCCAGCACATCCTTCCTAAGGACCGGTGCCCAGAACTGGACAGCATACTCCAGATGTGGCCAGACCAGAGTCTTGTAGAGTGGGAGAATAATCTCTTTATTTCTGGAGTGAATCCCCTTTTTTATACATCCCAGTATTCTGTTGGCTTTGCTTGCTGCGGCTTGGCATTGCATGCCACTGCCAAGCTTGTTGTCTACCAGTACCCCCAGGTCCTTTTCCATCCTAGACTCACCCAGAGGTTCCCCCCTGGTGAGTAGCTTGCTTTCTGGTTTCTGGCCCCCAAGTGCTGCATTACTTTACATTTTTCAACATTAAATCTCATCTGCCATGTAGTTGCCCACTCCGTTATTTTGTTCAGGTCCGCTTGCAAGGTTTCCACATCCTGCATAGAAGATATTGGCAAGCCTAGTTTAGTATCATCTGCAAATACTGAGATTGTACTCGATATCCCCTCCTCTAGATCATTTATGAATAAATTAAACAGGATTGGTCCCAGGACAGAACCCTGGGGGACCCCAATTTCCACACCCGCCCAATCCGAGTACTCCCCATTAATCACCACCCTCTGTACTCTCCCCTGGAGCCAGTTCTCTATCCAGGTACTCACCTTATGGTCCATACCTACCTTCCTTAGTTTGTACAGTAGGCGTTTGTGGGGAACGGTGTCAAAGGCCTTTGCAAAGTCCAGATACACCACATCCACAGGCTTTCCTTTATCTAGGTGGCAGCTCACTTCATCGTAGAAGGTTAATAGATTGGTTTGGCACGAACGATTTTTCATGAATCCATGCTTATTACTACTTATAATACCGTTTTCATTACTAACGTCTTGTATGTGGTCCCTTAACATCCCCTCCAAAATTTTGCAGATTACTGATGTTAGGCTGACCGGCCTATAGTTACCCGGGATATATCTCGGCCCCTTTTTAAATATTGGTACCACGTTGGCTTTTTTCCAATCAGCTGGTTCCATACCCGTCTGTAAACTATCCTTAAAGATCAAGAATAATGGTCTGGCAATCACCTGGCTGAGCTCATTAAGAACCCTCGGGTGCAAACCATCCGGTCCCGGGGATTTATTTATGTTAAGTTTCTCTAGTTTAGCTCTAAGTCTATCTTCTGTTAGCCATGGCGGCACTTCCTGAGGTGTGTTGTTTAGTTCGGCCTTACAAGCTGGGTTCGTGTAGCCCCCCGATTCTTTTGTGGAGACTGAAGAGAAGAAATTATTTAACACTTCTGCCTTTTCTCTGTCCTCAGTGGCCATATTTCCTTTATCATCTTTTATGGGGCCAACGTGTTCTGGCCTTGCTTTCCTACTGTTTAGATACTTAAAGAACTTCTTGGGGTTCTTTTTACTCTCCTCCGCTATATGTCTCTTGTGTTCTATTTTAGCCGCCCTGATTTCATCTTTACATTTCTTATTACACTCTTTGTAATGCTTAAATGCTGCCAATGACCCCTCAGTCTTGTATTTTTTGAAGGCCTTTTCTTTAGCACTAATATACATTTTTATGTTGGAGTTTAGCCACCCAGGGTTTAGTTTTGCTCTTTTAAATGTATTTCCCTTTGGAATGCACTGGCCAATCCCCTTGTTAAGTATGCTCTTGAAGCACTCCCATTTTTCCTCCGTGTTCTTTGTTCCCAGGGTTCTATCCCATTTGATATTTTCTAGCAGCGAGCGCAGTTTAGGGAAATTGGCTCTTTTGAAATTCAGTGTCCTTATATTACCCTTGTGTTTCCTATTACTGTAATTAATACTGAAACCAATTGACCTATGGTCACTGTTTCCTAAGTTGTCCCGTATTTCTATATCCGTGAGCAGGTCTGTATTGTTGGTAATCAGTAGGTCAAGTACCGCATTGTTTCTTGTCGGTGCATTCACCATCTGACCCATGAAATTGTTCTGCAAAACATTTAGGAACTGCCTAGCCTTGGCTGAGTGCGCGGTTCCTTCTGCCCAGTCTATATCTGGATAATTAAAGTCCCCCATTATAATGACATTTCCCATCCTTGCTGCCAATCCTATCTGTAACATGAGGTCCGCCTCACCCTCCTCCCTCTGGTTGGGGGGCCTATAGCATACGCCCAATATTACCTTCCCCACTGTGCCTTCCCTTTGTAATGTTTTACTTCTAATTTAGTGGGCTTTAAAGGCTAACTCCATCTTTTGCACCATGTTACATCTGTATTTTGGTTGCAACATGTAATATGGGGCAAATGGGGCCCAACCTAAACAACTTTCATTCACAGAGAATTATGAATAAATGAACTACAAGTCCCATCTTCTACTGCAGTAGATGGACTTGTAGTTTTCATTGGAATACGAGTACAGTAATCACCACATTCATAGTCCATTGACATTGTACCTCAGTGCAGAATATAAAGCTAAGAAACAGATTACGGGAACCAGCAGGGCTGGATTAACATAAGGGCTACTGGAGCTGCAGCTCCAGGCTCCTACCTTAATATAGACCCTGTGGCACAAGTAAGTCACTAATATGTCTATCTCGGGAGTGGAGTGCACCCCTCTCCTGCACATACTACCTGCCACTATACACTCCTCACACCTCTCCTGCACATACTACCTGCCACTATACACTCCTCACACCTCTCCTGCACATACTACCCGTCACCATACACGCCACACTCCTCTCCTGCACACACTACACACCACCATACACTCTGCACTCCTCTCTTGCACATACTAATTTTCACCATACACTCTGCAGGCCTCTCTTACACATACTACCCACCACCATACACTCCGTACTCCTCTCCTGCACATACCATCATATACAGTGCCATCATATAGAATGCCATCATATTCAATTTATTCTTCTCCTGTACATACTAACCACCACTATACCCTTCACACACCACTCCTGCATATACTGGCTGCCACTGCACCCTAATCACTCCTCTTCTTTCATACTACCCACTGTCCTACACTCTGTACTCCTTTCCTACAAATACCCTCATACCGCCTGTAGTGAAGTGAATGTCCCACACATAAATTACATACAATAATGGCTTATTGAATGCACAGCAAAAATGATGTGCCTGGAACTTTTTGAAATGCTGGCAACTATGTCCTATGTGACTATCCGTATATACATTATATTGTACATTACAGACTCCTGCACAATATACACTATTTTGCACATTGCACACTTCTGCACTATATTGTACATTACACACTCCTGCACTATATACACTATATTGTACATTACAAACTCCTGCACTATATACACTATATTGTTATTACACACTCCTCCTGCACTATATACACTATATTGCTCATTACACACGCCTCCTGCACTATATACACTATACTTACATTACTATATTCTACATTACACACTCTTGCATTATATACATCACACACTCCTGCACTATATTATACATTACACACTCCTGCACTTTATACACTATATTGTACATTACTTACGCCTTCACTATTTACACTATATTGTACTTTATAGACTGCTCCTGTACTATACACAATATATTGTATATTACATATTTCTCACCAAAGTGTTCATTATCCCAACAGTTGCTGGTTGCTAAGGATTCCCTAACAATTTTAAAAAGGTTCTTCTTTAAGGTCGGCTCAGACAAAGTGTTAGCTCTCTATTTTCAGTGTACACAAAATCATATGTAATGGCAGTGTTTTCATTTTTAAAATAATGACAGTGCTTAGGTTTTATATGTCGCTAAGACTCTGGATTTCAGGACAGCATTTTTAGCATATTTTATGAGTACAAGAATGCTTTTGTTTAGTTTAACCACACTCACCACGCTCATTTAATCCCCGCTCATACTTACCTCATTGTGGACTCACCCACAGTTCGCTGTGGCACGCTACGCCACATTACTACTCTGCTCAGCCTACCCAAAGGCACGCTCTCTCTTACCCCCACTCTCTCTCTCACCCCCTTCTCTCTCTTACCCCCACTGTCTCTCTTACCCCCACCCTCCTTACCCCCTCTCTCTCACCCCCCCCCCCCCTTTGAATTTTATTTGTTTTATTATTTAATTTGTTTTACCAAAAAATGTTGCGTTTTCATTTCATTTATTTCCATAAAAAGGCCCACCAAAATCCTCAGCATCAGGCCCATGATGATCTTAATCTGGCCCTGGGAACCAAGGATGGCATCTGCAATCCATTGATCAGGGGTGCGCAGGCTCCTATGAAAAAAAATTTCATATGGGATACAGTTAATCAGTGACTGGAAGCAACAGAGTAGTGATGAAGGGGAAGTGACCCAAATGTAGTACTTGACAGGGGTTTACTTAATGAGTTTGTCCTATGTATTTAAGTTTGAAGTGTATGTCCAGGCAAAGCTTTTACTCTAAGTTTTAGAGTGTAGAAGGGTTACTACTACATGGACCATCTGTTCTTCTAGAATCAAGTTACTCTTTTAAAAAGTATTCTTACTATCATGGCCCTTGGAGCACATTTGTACTATTTCTGCATTTAACACCCAAACCCAAAACTTTATAGTAGAACTTGCACTGGTAGAGATGGGACAGACACTCCATTTAAAAAAAGTTTTATACAAAATGTATTATGCTAAAAATCACTTATATTTTTTTAAATTAAAGAAAAATGTTGATTACAAGGCCCTACATAAAGTGAGGGACCAACATAACACACTTGTATTACTCATTTATCATATGGACCCCATAAAAGGAAGTTTAACCAGGAGATCAGATGCTGACATATTTTGCTTTGAAAGCTTCCTCAGGACCCAGTACTCCTGGATATAGGGGTTAGTAGCTTAAACTAAAAGATTAACAACCATCAAGGGTGATGGCATACCCCAGGGATGCAGGGGAGAAGGCTCAGTTATTTCAAGATCAAGGTAATTAGTATCCTCCCAAGGGAGGACAACATTACCTTGCTTGACCCATTTAAGAAATTAAGGATCAAATAATTACAGGGAAATCTCAATTGAGGCTGATCCCTTTCACATCAAGTCCTCATGTGTTCATCCAAGATTCATAATCAATAAAGCAGCCTTAAGGTTAGAGATATCCTGCTCCAGACTCCAATATTCTTCAGAAGCTGTCAAAGCAAACCCCAGTGTGTTTTGGAATCTTTACCTGTCAGAGACCTTGCTGATGCAGTATAAGTACCTTGCGTCTTGTTGCTGTGCTCAGTCTTGCCACTTGTGACATGAAATTGTCTTTCACAACCTCACCTTAGTAGTAGAGTTTGGCTGTTCCTCACCCAGTTTTAAGCCTCCTACACAGCTATTTCTGTTTCAAATAACCACTTGCCGACCGCCGCACAGGTCATGATACAGGCATGGAACAGATGATGGTATAGGCATAGCACAGGTCATGGTACAGGCATGGCACAGGTCATGGTACAGGAGATGGTACAGGCATGGCTCAGGTCATGGTACAGGCATGACACAGGTGATGGTATAGGCATAGCACAGGTCATGGTACAGGCATGGCACAGGTCATGGTACAGGTGATGGTATAGGCATGGCAAAGGGCCATGGTACAGGCGTGGCACAGGGCATGGTACAGGAGATGGTATAGGCATAGCACAGTAGGTACAGGCATGGCACAGTAGGTACAGGCATGGCACAGGTGATGAAGTGCTGCGGGCATGGTACAGGAGAATGTCCTGTACCATGCCCGCAGCACTGCATGAGGAAATGCAGGGGATGCGGAGGAGTTTCACTTACCTGTCGGTGAGGCGCCTTCGATTTAAAAATGGTGCCGCCTGGCGCCAACACATCCCCGCGCATGCGCCGCCGATGCTCGGGAAAGCCCGTACATGTTAGGCTATTCCTGGGCATGCGCTGTGACATATCGGCGCCGGGCAGCGCCATTTTTAAAAAGTAAGTGAGCCAGTGACTCGAGTATAAGCCGAGGGGGGCTTTTTCAGCATGAAAAAACATGCTGAAAAACTCGGCTTATACTCGAGAACATACAGTAGGCTTTTATTTAAGTCTGGTGAGTCAGTTTGGGGTTATTGTTGGAAGCAGCACAACTTCCATTGAAGATTTGTCAACATAAATATTTATTTGCACTTTTTTGCACATTTTCTAGCACCTTTTTGGCACTTCATTGGACTTTTCTTGGAACTTTTTTATGTTCACTAATAACTTAGCCCCCCTTACATTAGAGAACCCTCCACGGAGCCTCCCCCACCCACGGAGCCCCCCCCCCTTAAATCAGAGACCCCCCACCGAGCCCCCCTTACATCAGAGACCCTCACGGAGCCCCCCCTTACATCAGAGACCCCCCCACAGAGCCCCCCTTACTTTAGAGACCCTCAGAGCCCCCCCCCTTACATCAGAGACCCCCACAGAGTCCCCCTTACATCAGAGACCCTCAGAGCCCCTCCTTATATCAGAGACCCCCCACAGAGCCCCCGTTACATCATAGACCCCCCCACAGACTCCCCTTACTTCAGAGACCCTCACAGAGCCCCCTTTACATCAGAGACCTCCAACAGGGCCCCCCTCCTTATATCAGAAACACTCAGAACCCCCCCTTATATCAGAGACCCCCACAGAGTCCCCCTTACATCAGAGACCCGCAGAGACCCCCCCCCCCACAGACCCCCTTACATCAGAGACCCCCAAAGAGCCTCCTTTACATCCGAGGCCCCCCCCACAGACCCCCCTTACATCAGAAACCCCCCCACAGACCCCCCTTACATCAGAGACCCCCCCACAGAGCCTCCTTCACATCAGAGACCCCCCCCACAGACCCCCCTTAAATCAGAGACCTCCTCACAGACCCCCCTTTTATTTGAGACCCCCCACAGAGCCTGCTTTACATCAGAGACCCCCACATCAGAGACCCCCACAGATCCCCCTTACATCAGAGACCCCCCACAGACCCCCTTACATCAGAGACCCCCCCACAGACCCCCTTACATCAGAGACCCCCCCCACAGACCCCCCTTACATCAGAGCCCCCACAGACCCCCCTTCATCAGAGCGCCCCTTACATTTGTTACATACTGAGGCAGGAGAGAGGGTAAGCTTACTTACCCCAGGATGAAGACTGGCTCAGGCTGTCTGCAGCTTTTCTTCTGTGTTAAACTTCCCGCCCACACATCCCCGTAGAGTGTGGGCGGGACAGACCCAGGAGGAGAGGGGCGTCTCGCGTCCCTCAGGCTGAGCTGTGTGTACACAGCTCAGCCCTGCAGTCTGGACTCGGAACTCAGAGACACAGGCACAGCCACACAGTGGGAGGTAAGCGGTGGCCGCGGCCTGTGTTACCCCTGTCCAGGCCGCGGTCGCCACTTACCTCCCGCTGTGTGGCCTCATCATTTGCGAGCTGTGATGGCCGCACGGTGCCCCTGTTGCCTATGGCACCCTGTGCGGCCGCACAGCTCACACAACCCCAAAGGCCGGCCCTGCTAAAATCTGTGGTATAGACAGTAAATGGAAAGGGAGTGAACTGTCCTCTGTGGAACCCCATTATTGCTGATAACCCTATCTGAGACACAGTCTTGCAAATGCACATACTGCGGCCTTCCTGTCTACAATCCATGACACAAAGGAAACATCAACCTGTATCGCTGTTAGCTTCTCGCCCAAGAGATCCAGCCTGGGATTTAGCATGAAGATGAGAGCGTCCTTAACTCTCAGTCCTGGCTGGTAAGCAAACTGCAAAGGGTCTAAATATTTTCTAACCATGGGCTGTAACTGATGTAAAACAAGTCTTTCCAAGGTCTTCATGATGTGGGAGGTCAAAGCCACTGGTAGCCTACCCCATGTATTCCCTGTAATGGAGGGTCTTACGTATAAAAGCAAAGTTTGCAATTAGTGGAGGAAAGGAGGTGTGTGTATAGCGCATATCAAATAGTACACCCAGCATGTAAGTGAAAATTAAAATTTAAAAAACATTTTAAAAACGTAAAAAAAGGGAGGAAAGAAAGGAGGATTTATGTCTGACATTAATCGTTTGTGATGAAGCAGTTAAGGTCAATGTCTATATTCAGACCCCCCCCCCCCCAAAAAAAAAAAAACAAATAAACTTTTTCTAAATTTAAGAGGATTGTTCAGATGTCAAAATTGTTTACTGTGCAGAACGAGTAAAAAACAAGCAAGAAAAAAAGAAAGAAATTTTCAGATCCACAGCAACGGGTAAAGAATACAAGATCGTGGATATGATATCCTGCACAAGCATGGATGTAAAGTATGTCATTGAATGCCTATGCTAATACCAATATGTGGGCAGGACCATTAGACCACTGTACGCCAGAATCACAGAGAACACATCAACAATAATAAAAAGGTTTTACTAAGCACAGTCTATTAAGACACTTCAGAGAAGTCCACCGCAGGGACCCCTTGGTTATGACTTTTTATGGCATTGACATAGTAAAAGGACATTGGAGGGGTGACAACAAGAGGATCAAGGTTTCACAGAATGAAACCAAGTGGATATTCTTGTTAAACTCCCTCCAACAAGCAGGCCTGAATATAGATATCGACCTTAACTGCTTCATCACAAACGATTGTCAGACATAAATCCTCTTATCTTCCCTCTGTTTTTTCAAGTTTTTTAAATTAAAATTTTTATTTACATGCTGGGCACACTATTTGATATGTGCTATACATACACCTCCTTTCCTCTACTAGTTGCCAAAATGAGCATTTATACGAAAGACCCTCCATTACAGGAATACATGGGGTACCCTATAATGACAGCAGATAGAGTTATCTATAATCAATCTCACCCCTCCTCCACCAATGTGAGTGTTGTTGGAATTGGGGAAATAGAGCCTTTATTAAAAAACAATTCTTCTATATACATTTTCTCTCATATTGAAGTTTTATATATCTAGCCTCCTTTATATTAATACAATTTTAATTGTATTTTTTTTATTTTCTTCTTTTTCATTTTTTGTAATTTTTTTAGCATATTTTAAATTCACATTTTATCGATATCTGTATATGTTACAATATGTTGTAGCTTGGTAAAATGACAGTTTCTAAGAAAGTATTATTTAGGTCTGATGGCAACCTATTAACCTTGAGACACTATAGCATTTGGATATAGTGGCAACAACAGAGAGCAGGTCGCTGTAACACATAGTTTATTGGTATAACTCGCGGATTACCAATATGGCCGCTGAACATATGACCGGACAATAGTGTATTAGTAAACCCGACGGAGTACCAATATGGCCACCAGACATGTGATCCAGGGTTGCTAGGATACCGCACCTTATTTAAGCCAGATGGTGTAGCAATATGGCGCAGCTCCCGATGACGTCTGAATGACGAAATGCATAGGGCAGAGCCACAATGTCATTGCATCACTTCCGGTTCTAAGTCCGTAGTGCTCATCACAATCGCAGACTTCCTGATTCTCTGTATACAAAATTGCTTGGCTTTTATTTGATGAATGTAAGTGCACTACCAGAGTTTTTCTATTAAGTTTACACCATGGAATTATATATAGTGTATGAGACTGCGGGGGTAATGGAGCATAAGAACAAGGATTGACAGCCACCCATTTGCATAGAGGAAACAACATGCAGCCACTGGTGCCGTGAATGTTGGTTACCCCCTGGTGGGGAGATCTTTCTAGTGAGTGCGGTGCACGGGGGGGGAGCACGAGTGAAGACACCGACACATCACACGAATATGAGGGATCTTGTGAAAGCACATACTTTTTGTTTTTATGGTTAAAGGGATTTCTGTGCAATATCAAACCGAAGGGCCATATATTATTACTTTTCATGCACATGTCACTATTATTGGTTTAAAGCACGTCACTTAATGTATTTATTGTTTTTTTTTTTTTTGCGATTTTGCACCTGATTTTGGTATATGATTTAAATGCAGCACATATTTTATCAGGCTTGGTATATTATGGGCCATACATCATTGATTTAGTAACACACTGGAATTTGCAATATATACCCAACACAAGCAGCCCCACACCCACTGCAATTTCTATTATGCCTGGGAGAATTGCTGTACCCTCCTTCTCTTGTTGCAGGGTAGTCTGGGTAGGGAAGTATTGCAGTCATTCACCTCCTAGCACAGTGTTCTACAGACAACCTCAAGTGCGGGGAGGGGGAAGAAGGAGAGTGGGGGAATATTATACAGCCTGCAGCACAGCCTGCAGTGAGGAGAAAAAAGCCAGCTGCATTTCTCTTTCCCCAAATCACTGCTGCTGCTGCTGCTGCTGCTCGGTGGGGACTTGGGAGGACGAGTGTGTGGAGGATTAAACAGCCGGCACAGCACCTGGCTACAATAGCAATTAGTTTGTAGTGAATAAAATCAATTGTATTTTTTAAAATTCTATACTATAAGGCTATACAGAGGAAAACAGGAGAAGAAATGTGTCCAAGAAGAGAAAAGCCTGAAACAGAGCAAGGAGAGAGGTAAAGTAATGGAGAAGGAGGAGTGGGTTAGGATTAGAAAGTCCCGTGGGGCCCAACCCCAGCAGCATCCATTGGGAGCCAGGTGAAGTGTCAGATTAATAAAAGGGCATTTTTCGAGGCATATGTGTCTGTTCTAGTCCAGCCATGGGCACCAAATCTTCAAATATTTAGCATGAGTGTGGGCAAGAATGGAGGTCAATTTTCAGAGTATCAGAGTAGGTCAGAGTATCAAAATTCCCATAAGTCTTTTATCGACCAGCTTTTCCAGGCCCTGACCAAAGTTTGCCTAGCCTCCAAGAACACATATCCAGCTTCTGTTGATGTGGGCACAGGTAAAGGATGTGGCTATGTAAGAGGGGTTCCCATAGGTTTTGGGCTAGGTTTCCATTCAGGACCAACAAGAGCATGTTAGAAACTTGCATCTAAAAGCAAACCACCTTGGGGCATGTCCACCAAACATATAAGACAGTTCAACGGCCAGTACAACCTCGAAAGCAAGGGGGAGAGGTGGCAGTGACAAATTTAAAGATAAAGACGGTAGTCATATACCATTGCGTGATGACTTTTTAGGTGTTTTCTTGGGCAAGGATATTTATGGAGCATTTGGAAGATTCCAGCCAGAAGTTGTTCCAGTCGGCTTGTTCAAGGGTGGTGCCCAGGTCTTTTTCCCATTTATTCATATAGTTTTTAAAGTACAACCGTTTGTTTCCAACTGCCAACATTTCTTAACTGCTGCCACTCCCACACACACACCACAAACACACACCACAAACACCACACACATACTACACCGCACCGCACAAACTGCTGCCACTCCCACGCACACACGGCATGAACACTTCACACAATTTCCCCCTGGAAATTGTACGTTTTCTAGTTCACATTGCTAGTGTTGGTTTAGTAGGTTTATGGATTGTTCAGGTTTATTTTAGGCATGTTTTACAAGATTATTTTGTGATTTGTTTTTATGGTTTTTAATTTATTACTGCAATATTATTCTCTCTACGTCTCTATTTCCTGCAATTGGATACAATAGTGAACACTGCAGAAGAATTAAGACAATGAGGTTGATTTTATGGCAAATGCGCCAGTGACTCGCTAACTTATATTTGTTGCAATTTTTTTATGTCGCACAATATTTGTGCAACTGTTTATTAAACGCATATTTTCAGGAAAAAAATAATAACATGAATTTTAGCGCAATCACACTCAATATAATACCAATTTTTGTGTAATATATAAAATATGAGGTTGCATTGCATAAATAAATATCAAACATGTCAAGTTTTGAAATAGCATGCACCCATGATATTGCAAAAAACTTTGGTACCCAAAAACTGTTAAGAGTTAAAGAGGAACTAAACCCTCCTCTGCAACTTTTACCTATAGGTAAGCGTATGATAAGGTACTGTAAATATCTCCTAAACATGTACCGTTTAGGAGATATTTACCTTACATGCAGCCAGTGACGTCACTGGCGCATGCGCTCTGAAGGAACGGCTGCTGGTGCCGTTTCTTCAGAGCCCCGTGCTGTGACCGGCGGCGCGGGAGTGACGTCACCGCAGCTCCGGCCAATCAGATGGCCGGATGCCACGATCCTGGAAGACGGGCGACTGGACATGTCGCCGTCATACAGGTAAGCGGGCGGCACGGCGGGGGCTCGTTCTAAGGTATTTCATAATGAGCTAGTATGCGGTGCATACTAGCTCATTATGTGTTTCTCTTTCAGGTTGCAAAAAAAAAAATGTATGGGTTTACAACCTCTTTAAAGAAAAATGATAGGCAAAAAGAGGGTTATAACCTCTGCCAATTTTTATTTTTTTTGCAGTTTGTGTCCCATTGGAGAGATTTACCTTTCGGATTTACTTTTACTTTCAATGATAATGGAAAACAGGACAAGTAGGGAGGGCAAATTTTACTGTGCTTTTACATGTGTGTGTGACTTTCTTTAAAGTGGCATTATCCATCAGTCTGCAAGCAAATCAATCCTTAGCAATTAAATCTTCCAAGTATGTTAGCCACAAATGGGATAATGATGGATAACCTCAAACGTTGGGACCCAATAAAAACCTTGCAAAAACCAGTTGGAGGAATCCATTGGAGTAATTGAAGAATTCATTAATGACAATTCTAAAAATCATGTTCATATCATGTCCATATCATGGCATTTATGAGCAAGTAAATTCACTATGTGCTGACTAATGTCTTCTCAGTCTAGACTACCTGAAATAAAACCAAGAAGCAGGAAAAGTTGACTTGCTCTGAGATGCTAGAACCTGCAAAAACTTTGAGCCCTGTTATTAAATAAGGCTCAGTGTGCCCTACTTTGACTTAATGTGTGTTTATTGAAATTTGGTCTTAACAGCATTTATTCAATACAGAAAATGTTTGCATCACTGGTTGGAAAATACACATAGGTGGCTGCACCATATGTTGCAATATGTCATAGGTATGTTTCTACATTTTAATCTGTGGGCTGTAAAACCTTATTTATAGGTTAGATACGAGAACAGCAGATTTTATTAAACAGCAAAAATTTATAGATACATTAATTTAATGTACACGCTTCACATGGACCATATAAAGGCCCCCAAAACTCAATAACTAAGATTTTTTTCAGAGCTTAATAAACTACTAGACCTTTCTACCATCTGGTTAATGCAAATATTAATAACGTGCATGGCAAAAATTCAATATAGATAAAGTTTCTTTCCTTCTGAGAATTTTATTTGGCTAGCATAAGGGAATCTGGTAAAAAAATGATGCAAAGGCAGAATTTCAGCATGAAAATAAGCGTTTAATGGATGTGGATCCCTAACAAGTGTTTTATATAAAAGGAAATATTTGGGAATCTTGTATGGTTTATAAGCCTGGGTGGGCTGGCAGAAATACAACCAAAATGTTGTGCCAAAGGCACAACTGACAGCATGATATGCTTCAGGAGGAAGAATTGAGAGTGAATGCCAACAAACCTATACAATAAATGGTTAACGTGGTGTTCACTGCGTGGCAATTTAAAGGTTGGGTATATTAAAGCAGTGGTCCTCAACTCCGGTCCTCGGGGCCCACTAACAGGCCAGATTTTAAATATTACCTTGGGGAGATGCAGACTAGAGTACTGCAATCACTGAGCAGCAAATTATATCACCTGGGATGGATTTCAGTTATCTTGCAAACCTGGCCTGTTAGTGGGCCCTGAGGACCCGGGTTGAGGACCACTGTATTAAAGGACCATTGCCTGAAAACCAAAAATAAACACATCAACCTGAATAATTTCAATTATTTAAAATATATTTAAAAATAAATTAGGGACCTTAGATTGTAAGCCCCTTGAGGCCAGGGACTGATGTGAATGTAGAACAGCCCTCAAAATTTCTGCTCGCATTTGGCGAGTGGAAAAAACTTGAAGACAAGTTTGGGGCTTCCTCGGGGGGGAGGGGTAAGCGCCACCGGCAAGCGAGGTTGAATGTTAGCCATTATCCCAGCGATCGGCCAGGAACCTAGGCAAGAGAGAAGAGAGTAAGGGGAGAGCCAGCCAGATCACACAGAGAGGGGATCTTCCGCTATAACACAGCTTTGATTTAAATTGCCCGGCTGCCACAGTCAAATTAAGTCCCGCCTCCTGGACCAGCTTCTATGATAGACAGAACACTGATCCAATGGCACTGGTGAGACTGCATTAATGGGTACTGGTGAGGCTGCGTTGATGGACACTGTTGAGGCTGCATTGATGGGCACTGGTTAGGCAAAACTGATAAAGCTGTTGGTAATATTTATCTTTGTAACTTAATTCTGCATAAAAGCATTTAACAGTGTCATTTCATGAGATAATTTATGAGGGCGTGTATAGGGGCAGAATTATGGGTGGGGCAGGGTAGGGGTATTGTGGGGCAACTGGTGGCAAGTTACTGTTAAGACCTGGCTAGTAGCTCGGGACTTAAAATTTTGAGCCCTGATGTAGAATATAATAAAGTAAAGTGCTGCAAAAATTGATGGAACTATATAAGTACTGTACCTATAATAATAATTAACAAAGTATTAATTGCTCTTTAAAAAGTGGATCTGTGAGCAGCGCAAAGATGTAGGCTGTTTTTATTGTATACTAAAATATAAATGTTGCATACTGGTCAAGGTTTATTTATGGTAACAACAATATAGGAGGTTTCTTAACTGCACTTTGCTTTTAAGTGTATGACTAAGTTCTTTACATCACAGTCCCCCCCTTTACATCAGTGTCCTCAGTCCCCCCTTCATATCAAAGCCTCCCTTCACATCACAATTTCTGTCACAGTCCACCCCCCGTTAATGTCACTGCCCCCCTTTACATCACAGTTCCCCCTTCAGGTTTATGTTCCCCATCCCTTTAGCTTCCCTTTCATAGCAGTGTCCTCACGCCCCCCCCCCTCCTTTATAGCACAGTTCTCAGCCCTCCTTTATAGCAGTGTCCTCACGCCCCCCTCCCTTTATAGCACAGTTCTCAGCCCTCCTTTATAGCAGTGTGCTCATGAAAGTAAATATTACAAGAAAATAGATAAGGGGGTAATTTTTTCTTTTGAGGGCTACCTCATTAGGTTCAGTGATCACCTTATTAAGAGCTGCCGGCATGTTATAGTGCCATCAGGTTTTTTATGTCCCCCTTGTTCTATCATTCCTACTCACTTGGATTTCTCGGCAGTGATACTGCACATGCCAGATTGACGTAGTGGCCGGGGATGGACCTGTACATGTGCGATTGGCGCTATTTTGTATCCACTTCCAGGCTTGATGTGAAACGCTGGCAAGGCAGAAGGGGTATTTAAGGGATTTGCTCCAGTGGGCATTTTGCTGGAGCACGTGGGAATCTGAGGAGTCATGGCCAGGCCTTGATGTTTGACATTTTTTACCTGTAAGTTTACTCCTTTCTGAGCCATGATATCAGACATTGGCTCTCTTTTGGAATGATTCCACTAGTGACATTTCTCCATTATCTATGTTTGCTTGATAGAAAAGGGTGAGATTTGTGCTCTCCTAACGTTTTAAATCTGGTTGGCTCGAGGTGATCCTGTCTAAACACTCACTTACCAAGTCCTGTTAAAAGGTATATGCAGCACTATTTAGTCAATTTGGAGTATGATACTCACGTTTAGCTCCTTATTTTTATTGGGTTTTTTGTTAATTTATGTAAAATTTTACATTGTCTAGAGTCCTTTTTGGGTGCTCTACCTGTATCCTTCCTGTTTCCTCAAAATACCACCTTGGACTCGTGGGGTGCTAGTTTTGATGGAGGTACTTTCAGATCCCTGCAGTTCTACATTTTGAGGGTTGTACTTATGATACTTATCGATGAGATGCCTTTTATCAAACTTATATTGATGTTGTTTTTGTAAAACTTACTGTATGTAATTATGATTTCTCATTTATATCAAGGGGGGAGGGGAAAGGGGGGAGGGGAAAGGGGGGAAGGTGATGATGGTTGGTATCAGGTAGCAGAGGCAATCGGCATATTGGGTAAAACAAAGTAGTGGATAATGTATGGTAAGACATAAAATTCGTAGACTATATTTGAATAATAAGCCAATTCGCCTGAGGTTACTGACAAATAAAATAGGTAAGAGGGGAAACAGATGGGACTTTAGATGAGGTGCATGAGAACGGTTGGCAGATAAAAAGTACAATCACAGATATAAAACATATGAAAATATTTAATGGACAAATCTCATCACAGTACATGAATGTGGATAGATGCATGATACAAACATGTAATACATAATAATGGAAACAGAAACAGTGTTGGGCACTCCATGCAAACTATAGGATGCACATTGGAAGGGGATGAACAATCATGGTAGTTGCTGTGTATGGAATCCAAATCAATGGAAAATAGGAAGGATGCACGTAAAGAAGCTCAACGCGTTTCGTGGATTTTCCCACTCATCAGGAGCAAGTGCATCACCAAACCCACTTTGACAGTGGAGCCATGTAGGTATGATAAAAGCGTTTGATAAAATAGTTTAGTGAGGAAATTGGTCAAAGTATTATGGACGATTGTCCAGAAGGGCCAGGGGTCTTATACGGGAGCTGTGGTGGCCTTGTCTGCGGCCAGAGGGCACCCCTCATGGACATCCCTGGAAGAAGAAGGTGACAAAAGCCCAGGTTGAGTGTGATGATGAATGTCAACATAAGATCCCCATGGATGACTGTGTAAATAAGGTAAAAGGTAAATGATTACTCAAAAGTTGGGGTAATTGGGGTGACAAATAAAGTGAGAGTAGACACCCAAAGTGAGGAAAGAATTAGACCCAAGATCACCTAAAATGAAAAAGTGACGGAAGATGGTAGTACTAATGCATAGGGAGTGAATGGAGGGTGGAAGAGAGAAAAGAGAAGAGAAGACGACAACATTGTCGTGAGTGAAAGTCCAGTGAGATAAGGCAATGATAGCCATAGAGGTGAATGCTGAGTGCCTGGGAGAGGAATAAATAGGGTGAGACAAGGCTTAGAGGAAGTGAAGGGTGTCCAAGAAGGGGCGTACCGGAGGCTGGTCACAGCGGGGTCATCAGCATCATGTCCACGCTCAGTAGAGGGAGAAGATTGCCGCATCGCGGACAAGCAAGCTTTGTCCAGGATAGCGGCACCGCACAGTCTCCCATGTTACATAGTTACATAGTTACATAGTTAGTGAGGTTGAAAAAAGACACAAGTCCATCCAGTTCAACCCATGATGCGTGTGTGTGTTTGCTTTTAACCGTACATTGTGTACCCCTGTATGTTGTGGTCTTTAAGGTGTACATCTAATAGTTTTTTTAAACTATCTATGCTCCCCGCTGATACGACTGCTTGTGGAAGAGAATTCCACATCCTTACCGCTCTTACAGTGAAGAACCCCTTACGCACTTTAAGGTTAAACCGCCTTTCCTCAAGTTTTAGTGAGTGGCCACGTGTCTTATTGTATTCCCTTTCTCTGAATAGTTTGTTCCTTATGCTAGGGTCGCCAGTACAGTATTTGTACATTGATATCATATCCCCCCTCAATCGTCTCTTCTCCAGAGAGAATAGGTTCAGTGCTTGTAGTCTTTCCTCATAGCCGATGTCCTCCATTCCCCTAATTATTTTTGTTGCCCTCCTCTGGACTTTCTCCAGTTCCAGCACATCCTTCCTGCGGACCGGTGCCCAGAACTGGACAGCATACTCCAGATGTGGCCGGACCAGAGTCTTGTAGAGCGGGAGAATAATCTCTTTATTCCTGGAGTGAATCCCCTTTTTTATACATCCCAGTATTCTGTTGGCTTTGCTTGCGGCGGCTTGGCATTGCATGCCACTGCCAAGCCTGTTGTCTACCAGTACCCCCAAGTCCTTTTCCATCCTAGACTCACCCAGAGGTTCACCCCCTAGTGAATAGCTTGCTTTCTGGTTTCTGGCACCCAAGTGCATTACTTTACATTTTTCTACATTAAACCTCATCTGCCATGTGGTTGCCCACCCCGTTATTTTGTTCAGGTCTGCTTGCAAGATTTCCACATCCTGCATAGAAGATATTGGCATGCCTAATTTAGTATCATCTGCAAATACTGAGATTGTACTAGATATCCCCTCCTCTAGATCATTTATGAATAAATTAAACAGGATTGGTCCCAGGACAGAACCCTGGGGGACCCCACTTTCCACACCCGCCCAATCCGAGTACTCCCCATTAATCACCACCCTCTGTACTCTCCCCTGGAGCCAGGTCTCTATCCAGGTACTCACCTTATGATCCATACCTACCTTCCTTAGTTTGTACAGTAAGCGTTTGTGAGGAACGGTGTCAAAGGCCTTTGCAAAGTCCAGATACACCACATCCACAGGCTTACCTTTATCTAGGTGGCAGCTCACTTCATCGTAGAAGGTTAACAGATTGGTTTGGCACGAACGATTTTTCATGAATCCATGCTGATTTCTACTTATAATACCATTTTCATTACTAAAGTCTTGTATGTGGTCCCTTATCATCCCCTCCAAAATTTTGCAGACTACAGATGTTAGGCTGACCGGCCTATAGTTACCCGGGATATATCTCGGCCCCTTTTTAAATATTGGTACCACGTTGGCTTTTTTCCAATCAGCTGGCACCATACCCGTCTGTAAACTATCCTTAAAGATCAAGAATAATGGTCTGGCAATCACCTGGCTGAGCTCATTAAGAACCCTCGGGTGCAAGCCATCCGGTCCCGGGGATTTATTTATGTTAAGTTTCTCTAGTTTAGCTCTAAGTCTATCCTCTGTTAGCCATGGCGGCACTTCCTGAGGTGTATTATTTAGTTCGGCCTTACAAGCGGGTTTCGTGTAGCCCCCCGATTCCTTTGTGAAGACTGAAGAAAAGAAATTATTTAACACTTCCGCCTTTTCTCTGTCCTCTGTGGCCATTTTTCCTTTATCATCTTTTATGGGGCCAATGTGCTCTGGCCTGGCTTTCTTACTGTTTATATACTTAAAGAACTTCTTGGGGTTCTTTTTGCTCTCCTCCGCTATATGTCTCTCGTGTTCTATTTTAGCCGCCCTGATTTCGTCTTTACATTTCTTATTACACTCTTTGTAGTGCTTAAATGCTGCCAATGACCCCTCAGTCTTGTATTTTTTGAAGGCCTTTTCTTTAGCTCTAATATACATTTTAATGTTGGAGTTTAGCCACCCAGGGTTTAGTTTTGCTCTTTTAAATTTATTTCCCTGTGGAATGCACTGGCCCACTCCCTTGTTAAGTATGCTCTTGAAGCACTCCCATTTTTCCTCCGTGTTCTTTGTTCCCAGGGTTCTATCCCATTTGATATTTTCTAGCAGCGAGCGCAGTTTAGGGAAATTGGCTCTTTTGAAATTCAGCGTCCTTATATTACCCTTGTGTTTCCTATTACTGTAATTAATACTGAAACCAATTGACCTATGGTCACTGTTCCCTAAGTTGTCCCGTATTTCTATATCCGTGATCAGGTCTGTATTGTTGGTAATCAGTAGGTCAAGTACCGCATTGCTTCTTGTCGGTGCATTCACCATCTGACCCATGAAATTGTCCTGCAAAACATTTAGGAACTGCCGAGCCTTGGCTGAGTGTGCGGTTCCTTCTGCCCAGTCTATATCTGGATAATTAAAGTCCCCCATTATAATGACATTTCCCATCCTTGCTGCCAATCCTATCTGTAACATGAGGTCCGCCTCACCCTCCTCCCTCTGGTTGGGGGGCCTATAGCATACGCCCAATATTACCTTCCCCGCCGTGCCTTCCCTTTGAAGCTCTACCCATAGGGATTCTGCCTCGTCCATAGCTCCATTATTAATATCATCCCTCATATTTACCTGTATACTGTTCTTAATATACAAACATACCCCTCCCCCTTTTTTACTTTCTCTATCTCTGCGATAAAGGGAATACCCCTGAATGGACGCCATCCAGTCATGAGAGCTGTCAAACCAAGTCTCAGTTATCCCCACAAAATCTAAGTCCTCCTCAAACATCAGCAGCTCCAGCTCTCCCATCTTGTTGGCCAGGCTTCTGGCATTGGTATACAAACCTCGTAATTTTGATCGGTTATATTTATCCTCTTTTGATGTTATTAGGCTGCTCTCTTGATTTTTCCCCGTACCCACCCTGGGTATAGGAGCTCCGCACACCCTATCGCTAATGCCCCCATTTCTGCCCTCTGAAACTTGCTTTCCACTGGGTAATTCTACATCTGTACCCTCCCCCCCATTCCCTAGTTTAAAAGCCCCTCTAACTCTTTGGCCATCCTCGCACCCAGTACGGCTGCACCCACCCCATTTAGGTGCAATCCGTCCCTACCAAAGAGTCGGTGACCGACTGAGAAGTCGGCCCAGTTCTCCAGGAACCCGAAACCCTCCTTACTACACCAGCTCCTCAGCCACTCGTTAACTTCCCTAATCTCCCGCTGCCTCTCTGGTGTGGCTCGAGGTACAGGTAGTATTTCGGAAAATATTACCTTGGAGGTCCTAGTCCTCAACTTAGCGCCTAAGTCCCTGAAATCGTTTAGGACTCTCCGTCTTCCTCTGCCTATGTCATTGGTACCCACGTGTACCATGACAGCTGGGTCTTCCCCAGCCCCACCCAATAATCTGTCCACCCGATCCGCTATGTGCCGAACCCGAGCGCCCGGCAAACAACAGACTGTTCGGCGCACACGGTCTTGGTCACAGATTACACTGTCTGCCCTTCTAATAATTGAGTCCCCTACCACCAGCACCTGTCTTTCCTTTCCCTTTCTCCCAGCCTCACTGGAGGAGTTCTTCCCCTGGCTGCTAGGGGCGTCGCTCTGCTCCAGCAATGCTGGTCCCTGACTGGTTTCCCCAACATCACACAACGGGGCGTATCTATTGGGGTGCTCCAGCCCAGGATCAGCCTCCTTGCCTTGTTCCCTTCTACCCCTCCTAACTGTCACCCCTCTACTCTGCTCTGATGCCTGCACCTCCGATACTCCGCCCACCTCTGTGCAGACCCCTGCCTGCACCTGATTGGTACAATCCTGGCTCTCCTCCGGTATGGACATTCTTCTCAGTGTTGCCAGTTGCTTCCCTAGATTCAGGACCTGAGCTTCCAGGGAAGCAACGTGCTTACATTTTGCACATTTGTATTCGCCCTCGATCACATGACCGAGGAACGCATACATATCACAAGATGTACACCGAGTCGCATCTCCACACCCGCCGGGCATTGTACCTACTATCTAATCTAATGGGGATTCAGCAATTTAAGCCTATCCTATGTGGCTATTTCCTGGCTTCCTAACGCTACCTTCTCACCCTCTGGTATTCCGCTCCACTCACTTGACACTCAGTTGCACAACACTCACAATCTCACAGCCAGGTCAGACGCACAACACTGAGTCGCACCGCCCGGTCAGACGCACAACCCTCAGTCGCACAGCCAGGTCAGACGCACAACACTAAGTCGCACAGCCCAGTCAGACGCACAACACTAAGTCGCACAGCCCGGTCAGACGCACAACACTAAGTCGCACAGCCCGGTCAGACGCACAACACCGAGTCGCACAGCCCGGTCAGATGCACAACGCTGAGTCGCACAGCCCGGTCAGACGCACAACGCTGAGTCGCACAGCCCGGTCAGACGCACAACACCGAGTCGCACAGCCCAGTCAGATGCACAACGCTGAGTCGCACAGCCCGGTCAGACGCACAACGCTGAGTCGCACAGCCTGGTCAGACGCCCAACACCAAGTCGCACAGCCCGGTCAGACGCACAACACTGAGTCGCACAGCCCGGTCAGACGCACCACGCTGAGTCGCACAGCCCGGTCAGACGCACAATGCTGAGTCGCACAGCCCGGTCAGACGCACCACGCTGAGTCGCACAGCCCGGTCAGACGCACAATGCTGAGTCGCACAGCCCGGTCAGACGCACCACACCGAGTCGCACAGCCCGGTCAGACGCACAACACCGAGTCGCACAGCCCGGTCAGACGCACAACCCCGATCGCACAGCCCGGTCAGACGCACAACCCCGAGTCGCACAGCCCGGTCAGACGCACAACCCCGAGTCGCACAGCCCGGTCAGACGCACAACGCTCAGGTAGTAACAGGTACACCCAGATACTCAGGTACTCACAGATACTCACAGATACTCAGGTACTCACAGGTACTCAGGTACTCACAGGTACTCACAGATACTCAGGTACTCACAGATACTCAGGTACTCACAGGTACTCACAGATACTCAGGTACTCACAGGTACTCACAGATACTCAGGTACTCACAGATACTCCCAGATACTCAGGTACTCACAGCTACTCACAGATACTCAGGTACTCACAGGTACTCACAGATTCTCAGGTACTCACAGGTACTCACAGATACTCAGGTACTCACAGGTACTCCCAGATACTCAGGTACTCACAGATACTCCCAGATACTCAGGTACTCACAGATACTCCCAGATACTCAGGTACTCACAGCTACTCACAGATACTCAGGTACTCACAGATACTCAGGTACTCACAGGTACTCACAGATACTCAGGTACTCACAGGTACTCACAGATACTCAGGTACTCACAGGTACTCACAGATACTCAGGTACTCACAGGTACTCACAGATACTCACAGGTACTCACAGATACTCAGGTACTCACAGATACTCCCAGATTCTCAGGTACTCACAGATACTCCCAGATACTCAGGTACTCACAGCTACTCACAGATACTCAGGTACTCACAGGTACTCACAGATTCTCAGGTACTCACAGGTACTCACAGATACTCACAGATACTCAGGTACTCAGATACTCAGGTAGTAACAGGTACTCACAGGTACTCAGGTACTACACTACACCCTCAGTCAGTGTACAATCTCAGTCACCAGTCTTACTTACCTAGTGTATGTCCCTTTAAGTCTGACTCTAGCAGTTCCTGGCTTTTTTTTTTCCCTCAGACGGTCAGTCTCCGCTCTGCACCCGCCTCCCTCTGTCACTTCCCGGTCAGCCTTTGGGTCAGGGGGGGGGTCCGCACCACTCGCCGCCCGCCGCAAAAAAAAAAAAAAAAAAGGGGGGGGGGTTTACTGTACCGCTCGCCACCCGCGATAAGAGAGGGGGGGGGGTCCCGACCCGCTTGCCGCTCGCTTCTGGGGGGGGGGGGGGGTTCGAGCGCCGCTCCCCGCCGCTGCTCTCCTGGGGGGGGGGGGTTACTCACACGCGGTCGGTCGGTCGGTCGGTCACGCACAACACACTCCTCTCTTCTGCACGCCCTGACAGCCTCTGATCCCGCGCTCTGCTCCTCTGCTCCACAGCACCACCTGTATATGAGCGCGAGGTGGACATCACGTGCCATTGACGTAGTGGCGCCAAATGATGACGTCACACGAACAACACGGAAGACATAACGCCGATGCACAGCAGAGTATCGCCCACACACCCCGCGTCCACAGGGGAACGAAGGGGAGGCCCCCGGAGTGTATCGCAGCTCCCGAGCTAGACAACGGCCCAAGTGGAGAATCTCCCAGAAACAAAGTTAGAAATCTATGCTTCCAACCACTATGAACCCTGTGCATGATGAATGGCAACAGTGATACATAAATCCACTGATAGAGTAGTATACATATTCAAAAATAACAATAGATACAATAAATACATTGGTAACATGTAGGCTGGAAAAACCTGCATTGCTGTCCAATCACAGAACCATGCACCTCCATCCCTGTGAATATCAAAAGACTGAAAAAACAAAAACAAAAGTTGGGACTTTAGATGAGGCATTATACCAATGGTATAAGTCTCCATCCCTAATGTATATATATCAAGGGGGGAGGGGAAAGGGGGGAAGGTGATGATGGTTGGTATCAGGTAGCAGAGGCAATCGGCATATTGGGTAAAACAAAGTAGTGGATAATGTATGGTAAGACATAAAATCCGTAGACTATATTTGAATAATAAGCCAATTCGCCTGAGGTTACTGACAAATAAAATAGGTAAGAGGGGAAACAGATGGGACTTTAGATGAGGTGCATGAGAACGGTTGGCAGATAAAAAGTACAATCACAGATATAAAACATATAAAAAGATTTAATGGACAAATCTCATCACAGTACATGAATGTGGATAGATGCATGATACAAACATGTAATACATAATAATGGAAACAGAAACAGTGTTGGGCACTCCATGCAAACTATAGGATGCACATTGGAAGGGGATGAACAATCATGGTAGTTGCTGTGTATGGAATCCAAATCAATGGAAAATAGGAAGGATGCACGTAAAGAAGCTCAACGCGTTTTGTGGATTTTCCCACTCATCAGGAGCAAGTGCATCACCAAACCCACTGTTAGGGATACAAGTGGTAGCCTGATGGCAGAGGAAGGCCCCACTGGTGCTGGAGGGCGGAGCTTAGACGGGACCCCCCAAGGTAAGTGACACAGGCTAACCTGAGGTGCGGAATCTAAGTATCCACCGGTTTTCGCCAGGGCCTCTAGTGGTGAGGATGGACTTTGCTGCGTGTGGATACCAGGTCGCAGTCCTCAGGGTCGCCCCACCAAGGGAGAAACCGGTCAAGATCCGAAGGCAGATAAGCAGACAAGGGAGATCCGAGAGAATGGTCAAACAAGCCGGGGGTCAGGACGGGCAGCAGGTCAACAAGGTCAGGAACAAGCCAAAGGTCAAACGGATATCAAACAGGTAACAGGAAGCAGGCTTCAGGAACACAGGAAGAGCTGCAGACAAGACAGCGAAGACACAGTGCTTCTGAGCTGTTTAAATAAGGCAACCTGTTTGCCAATTACTGCAATCAGTCTGCTCTAGGTTAACCCTTTGGATTGCAGAATCATGACAGCACATCAGTGTGCTCAGGAAGCATTCCTAACATTGCCCCCCCCTTAAAGGCAACCTCCGGGTGCCCAACAAACTGCTTTTCTGAGGATGGGCAAGAAAAAACGCCTGGATCAGGTCTCCGGCATGAATGTTACTCTCAGGTTCCCATGAATTCTCTTCCGGCCCATAACCCTTCCATTTAATAAGGAACTGAAGCTGGTTACCTCTTTTCCGGCAATCAAGTACAGCCTCAACTTCGTACTCCATGTCGCCATCCACCATCACTGGTTCCGGAGGTCCAGGGCTTCTGCCGGGGAAGGCGTCGGGAACTACGGGTTTTAAAAGAGTGACATGGAACACAGGATGGATCCGTAGGGTATCAGGTAAGGATAACTCATAGGACACGGCATTGAGTCTTCTTTTAACGGGGAATGGGCCGATAAACCTGGGAGCCAACTTCTTGGATGGGCATGCCAAGCGGAGGTTAGCTGTGGATAAAAAGACCTGGTCACCTGGTTGGAGAATCAGTTCTCCCCTCTTTTTCCCATCAAAGATTCTTTTGGATGCTATCTGAGCCTTCGCCAAGGTGTCCTGCAGAAGTTTGTTGTTACTCGTGAAGAAGCCAATGGTGACCTGAACTGCGGGCACTCCGGAATCAGATGGGAAGTCGGGCAGAAAGGAAGGATGAAACCCATAATTGGCAAAGAAGGGAGATTGGCCGGTGACAGAATGTCGTGAATTATTAAAGGCAAATTCCGCAAATGGTAGTAATGCTACCCAGTCGTCCTGGACGAAGGTGGTAAAGCACCGGAGATATTGTTCCAGGGTCTGGTTCATTCTCTCTGTTTGCCCGTTCGTCTGCGGGTGGTAAGCTGAAGACATAGATAATTCAATTTTTAGTAGCTTACACAAGGCCCTCCAAAAGCGTGACGTGAACTGTACCCCTCTGTCCGAGATAATGTTCTTGGGTACCCCGTGGAGTCGCACGATCTCCCTAATAAAGACTTCTGCAGTTTCTTTCGCAGAGGGAGTACCTTTGAGGGGTAGAAAGTGGGCCATCTTAGTAAGCCGGTCTACAACCACAAAAATGGCGGAGCACCCGGCCGAAGGTGGAAGTTCCACGATAAAGTCCATGGCGATAGTTTGCCAGGGCCGGTCAGGGATGGGGAGTGGTCTGAGGAGACCCCACGCCTTACTTCTGGTGGTTTTACTCCTGGAGCAAGAAACACAGGAAGACACATAACTTCTGCAGTCTTTTTCCATTTCAGGCCACCAGAAGGTGCGTTGCATGAGGTCAAGGGTCCTATGAACGCCAAAATGGCCAGCCAGAGGGTGGTCATGGCAGGCAGCTAGAACCGAAACTCTGACTCCCTCTGGGACAAAGATTTTGTCCTTAGCCCACAACAAACCATCCTTGCGTGACAGGGGTATCCCAGGAGGACCGGAAATGTTGGCAGAGGCTTGCTCAAGATGGGATTTCAGGCTAGTGAGCAGGAGCAGGAAGTTTTTCTCTGACAGGATAGTGTCAGGTACCAAATCTTCTTTAGGATTATCAAACATCCGGGACAGGGCATCCGGTTTGACATTTTTCGACCCGGGCCGATAGGTAATATGGAACGAGAATCTGGAGAAGAAGAGTGCCCATCGGGCCTGGCGGGGTCTAAGTCGTTTTGCAGATCTTAAGTATTCAAGGTTCTTATGATCGGTAAATATAAGAATCGGGTGTGATGCTCCTTCCAGTAGATATCTCCACTCTTCGAGAGCGGCTTTGATAGCCAGGAGTTCCCGGTCCCCGACATCATAATTTTTCTCCGCAGGAGAGAGTTTCCGGGAAAAGAAGGCTATTGGGTGAGTTAAGTCTTTAGTTCCCTGTCTTTGGGAGATGACTGCCCCGACCGCAACTTCCAATGCGTCTACCTCCAGGAGATAGGGTAAGGCAGGATCCGGGTGACTCAGGATAGGGGCAGAGGTAAAATGTTTTTTAAGAACCGAGAAGGCGGACTGAGCCTCTGGGGTCCACTGGAAGCGGACATTCTTCTTAGTAAGGTGAGTAATAGGGGCTATGATGTTGGAGAACCCCTTAATGAACCTCCTATAAAAATTGGCGAAGCCAACGAAGCGCTGTACTCCCTTTTTGTCTGATGGAGGTGGCCAGTCCAGAATGGCAGAGACCTTCTGAGGATCCATCTCTATTCCATCTGTGGAAATTATTAACCCCAGAAACGGGATACTGTTCTGCTCAAAAACGCACTTCTCGGCCTTGGCGTAGAGACCATGCTGGCGAAGGCGACCGAGGACATTTCGAACGTGCCCGCGATGCTGCTCTAGGGATGTTGAGAAGATTAGGATGTCATCCAAGTATACGATGACGAAGATATCCAACCAATCCCTGAAGATGTCGTTCACAAAGTGTTGGAACGTGGCAGGAGCATTACAAAGGCCAAATGGCATTACCAGGTATTCGAAATGTCCGAATCTAGTGCGGAAAGCAGTCTTCCATTCGTCGCCCTCCCGGATGCGCACCAAATTGTACGCCCCACGAAGATCCAGCTTAGTAAACAAGACGGCAGATCTGAGTCTCTGAAAGAGTTCGGGGACTAGAGGAAGGGGATAACGGTTTTTAATAGTAACTTTATATAAATCCCTATAATCAATGCATGGTCGGAGAGTGTGATCCTTCTTCTCTACGAAGAAGATACCTGCCCCTGCTGGAGAGGTAGAGGGACGGATGAACCCCTTCTTCAGACTTTCGTCTACATAGTTTTTTAGGACGTCCAGCTCACGTTCAGAAAGTGGGTAGATCCGGCCGAACGGGATTTCGGCTCCTGGGAGCAAGTTGATGGGGCAGTCATATGGACGGTGGGGGGGCAAGGTCTCTGCTCCCCGTTTGCTGAATACATCCAGGAAATCATGGTATGCTTTGGGCACCACAGAACATACATCAGGTTCAGATTCAAGACAGAACAGAGTCTTGGGGAATTCAGGAGGAGTGGGTAGACAGGAATTCTTGCAGTACAGAGATGGGAACTGGATGGTGCCTGTGATCCAATTGACTTGTGGGTTATGTGCTTGCAACCACGGTAATCCCAGGATAATGGGAAATAAGGGGGATTTGATAACATCCAAGATAATCAGTTCCTTATGGCCGGAGGAGGAGACCATAGGAAGGGGAAAAGTTTCTTGGGTCACAGGCCCGGATTTGATGTGGGAGCCATCAGCCAGGAAGATGGTGAGGTCCTGGGTCTTGAGCCGGAGAGGTACGCCATGTTGCAGGGCGAACGAGCGATCAATGAAACAACGGCAGGCTCCTGAGTCAATGATTGCTGTAACTGGGACGGGTCCTTCCTGAAGCTGTAATGACACAGGAAAGGCTAGGTGGGAGGAACTGGTAACAGTTGCCACAGAACTGGATGGTAAGGCCTGCAGGAACTTATTATATTTTGCCGGGCAGGAGCGCACATAGTGGCCAGCTTCACCGCAATACAGGCACAGGTTACCCAACTGGCGACGGCGTCTCTCCTCCGGGGACAAAGCAGGCCTTATGATCCCAAGTTGTATAGGTTCGGGCGTATCTGAGGCGACTCCAGCAGGAGCGGGGTTGGTAGGAGCTGACCCAGCGGAAGAAAAGTATGCAGGAGGAGCAACTGGTAGCGTCCAGGCTGGTCTGAACTGCTGCGGAGATCGTTCTGCTCTGCGTTCCCGTAGCCGCCGGTCGATTTGAATGGACTGGGAAATCAAATCTTCCAAGGCGTCGGGGACACCTACCCGCGCCAGCTCGTCCTTCAGTCCTTCCGACAAACCGAGACGGAACTGATACCGGAGTGCTGCTTCGTTCCAGGACGTATCGGAACTGAGGCGGCGGAAGTCAGTGACGTAGTCTTCTACGGGCCTGCGACCCTGCTGAAGAACATGAAGCGCAGTTTCTGCGGTGGAGGATCGCTGCGGGTCATCATAGAGCTGTGCCATGGCCTCAAAAAATGACCGTAAGGAGTTTAAATGGGGGCTGCCCTCTTCAAGGAGTCGATGAGCCCAGGACTGGGGTTCGCCTAGGAGCAGGGAGATAACAAACCCCACCTTGGTGGTCTCCAAAGAAAAGGTTTGAGGTTGCAGGGAGAAATACAGCTGGCAGGCGTTGCGAAATGCGCGGAATTTACCGCGATCCCCGGAATATTTTTCTGGAGCAGGAACTCGAGGTTCTGGTGGCAGCATCACTACGGTAGGGCCAGAAGCAGGTCCAGAGGGTGCTGCAGCAGGAGAGGAAGCAGATAATACAGGAGGACCCCCCTGAAGTGTCGTAGAGCGCAACCGTTCCTCTAGCTGTGTGTAGCCGTTTTGAAGCGACTTTACGGCTTGAGACAGGGTTGCGAGGTGTTGGCAGATCTCTTCCAACGGTGAGGCTTCTCTTGCAGGCTCCGTCATGGCTGTCTTGTACTGTTAGGGATACAAGTGGTAGCCTGATGGCAGAGGAAGGCCCCACTGGTGCTGGAGGGCGGAGCTTAGACGGGACCCCCCAAGGTAAGTGACACAGGCTAACCTGAGGTGCGGAATCTAAGTATCCACCGGTTTTCGCCAGGGCCTCTAGTGGTGAGGATGGACTTTGCTGCGTGTGGATACCAGGTCGCAGTCCTCAGGGTCGCCCCACCAAGGGAGAAACCGGTCAAGATCCGAAGGCAGATAAGCAGACAAGGGAGATCCGAGAGAATGGTCAAACAAGCCGGGGGTCAGGACGGGCAGCAGGTCAACAAGGTCAGGAACAAGCCAAAGGTCAAACGGATATCAAACAGGTAACAGGAAGCAGGCTTCAGGAACACAGGAAGAGCTGCAGACAAGACAGCGAAGACACAGTGCTTCTGAGCTGTTTAAATAAGGCAACCTGTTTGCCAATTACTGCAATCAGTCTGCTCTAGGTTAACCCTTTGGATTGCAGAATCATGACAGCACATCAGTGTGCTCAGGAAGCATTCCTAACACCCACTTTGATAGTGGAGCCATGTAGGTATGATAAAAGCGTTTGATAAAATAGTTTAGTGAGGAAATTGGTAAAAGTATTATGGACGATTGTCCAGAAGGGCCAGGGGTCTTATACGGGAGCTGTGGTGGCCTCGTCTGCGGCCAGAGGGCACCCCTCATGGACATCCCTGGAAGAAGAAGGCGACAAAAGCCCAGGTTGAGTGTGATGATGAATGTCAACATAAGATCCCCTCCCCCCTTGATATATATACATTAGGGATGGAGACTTATACCATTGGTATAATGCCTCATCTAAAGTCCCAACTTTTGTTTTTGTTTTTTCAGTCTTTTGATTTCTCATTTATGTTTTTGATACAGTTTGTGTGTCTATGCATGTAAATATGATTTCTCATCTATGTTTTTTGATACAGTTTGTGTTGTAGTGCTTGTTCTCCTGATGAAGTCATTGAGAAGGAGAAACATGTTGAGAGATGACTTCACCAAACATTCTTGTTGATGCAATTTAAAGTATCAGATGATCAAGGAATTACACCAATCTTATCTGCAGGAGTTTATTATGGGCTGTAGTCATGTTTTTATTATGAAAATATGTAAATACACTTTTTGTATATATTGATTTATTGTATCACAATATAATAATATCTAAATATGAAGAGGAAGAGAATGATGGAAAACATGTGCTGCCTGAAAGTTCGATATGGTTTACATTTACAAATAGGACCATGGCCAAGCAAAATAGCTGTCCTAAAATCCTATGTAAGGAGTGGGATAAATTGCAAAAATTTGTGGATTTGACATTGGTATAGTCTTGCTGCTGTAATCATGGCAGTGCTTTTTAGGATGCAAGGTAACACTCTTGTCTTGCATGGCACTTTATTAGATTGGCATAAGATACTTCTTGGCCCAATATACAGTATCTCTACACAATGAAGGAAAAGTACCATATTCAAGATATAGTAGGGGGTTTACCTATTTGGTATAAAAGTTCCCACTGAAAGCAGATTCTCATGCCCATGAGTTACCTACAGGTTTTGTGGTTTACCTAGGGGAATAGGCATGGGGTATTTTGGAAATCTGAACCAGTGCTATTGTTTTTTCACTAATATTCTGATACCAGAGGTGTCTGAAGCATGGCTCTAGCACCCTACTTAACACACAAACCCTAAGTTGATACCTTCCTTTTTAAAGATGAGCTGGCTAGCAAATATGTCATGTCTGGGGTCAGACGGATCCTTCCTGTACATCAAACTGCCTTCTAGTATCTTCAGTCTTCAGCCCAACTTTGTTTCTGAAAAAACTTTACTTTAATTAGAAAATTCGATCTTTATGAGATCTTTTTAAAGGTAAGAATTTGTGTATGTAGATGTATTCTTTTGCTGCAATGTAGTATTTAATCACAAAGGTAACATCCTGGATTTAGATGGCACTTTGGATGGAAGGATCATTCATCTTCCTCTCAATCCTTAGGACAAATAAAATACATAAAGCTAACAGTGTATTACAATCTTTTCAGTGATGTCTATTTGTTCTCATGAATCTTACTCCATCACAAGTGTTGCTCACACACTCACTACATTCATATTTAAGACAAAGAGCTTACAGAAAATAAGACAGCGATTCACTCTTTGACTGATGCCAGCTTTTTAAAATGTGTTTATACCTGCCTGATGCACAGATAAATATGACCTCCATGAGAATTTTTTTTCTTTAATTAGATTTCTTCATCTTTTCAGACAAACTTGCAGTAAAATATTTTTCAAGCAACTGATACCTTATGTAGCAAGCCTTAAATTGTTATTAAACCCAAACAGTAAAATCAGTGCAGTAAGCATATAGTAAAGCATGCTTGTTATACTCACTGTGGAACCAAAGGGGTTAATCCTCTGCATTGTGTAAAAAGGCTGTTTGATCCTGTCTTCTCCGATCCTGCCCTTCTTCCACTGACTCCAATATAAATCCTGATATTTACAGAGCTAAGGGACAAGCTGCACATGCTCAGTTTGGAGTGTATTGCTGTGATGTAAAGGAAAGTGCGCTGATTCAAATTGGGTGTGCTGCTACCTTAGAGTGAATATAATGAAGTGTGTATGAAAAAATCAGGTGCGCTGGCCCAAATAATGTGGTACAACATACAGAGTGATGTGTAAATAAATCACCAGTAAATAAGAATGGTATACTGAAAAGTAAATCCAAAATGGTGAAAAAACAAAATACAAATCCAAACTTCAAACTAGTGAACCACCATTGAACAACAATAATGAACGTCCATGACATTTAATCAAACAGTCCAAAAGGTGAAGATACAAATGCCGTGCTGCAAACACAAAAATCTGAAAGGTGCAAAACTTGTGTTAGGAAAGTTCAGGGTGCCGCCACCAGCTTAGCCTCTTACAAGAGAATGGAAATGAAGGGCATATATGGATATTACTACTCCGGGGGTCATGCAGCTTGTGAAGGGATTCCCAGACACTCAGGTGACACTCTAGCACACTCGTGATCCCTGGACTCTTACCGGACAAAGCCAAAAAGAGAGCCTGGAATGGTGATATGAGGTGATCCTGCCAGGAATCGCTGGACTCTGGATAGCTGCTGTAACTTCCTGTGTCATGCCCAGGACTCCTCCACATCAGCGGCCTGTCCGGTACATTGTCTGCCCTCTCCGGTACACAGGATCACGGCTGTAGATAGAAGTCTCCCCGTCCGGATCTCTATCACTCTCTCTATGATCACCCTGTACGAGCTGCTCTGTGTGCCAGGGCTCTGCTACAGGGAGGCGCGTCTCCTTGTAGCAGAGCCCTGGCACACAGAGCAGCTCGTACAGGGTGATCATAGAGAGAGTGATAGAGATCCGGACGGGGAGACTTCTATCTACAGCCGCGATCCTGTGTACCGGGGAGGGCAGACAATGTACTGGACAGGCCGCTGATGTGGAGGAGTCCTGGGCATGACACAGGAAGTTACAGCAGCTATCCAGAGTCCAGCGATTCCTGGCAGGATCACCTCATATCACCATTCCAGGCTCTCTTTTTGGCTTTGTCCGGTAAGAGTCCAGGGATCACGAGTGTGCTAGAGTGTCACCTGAGTGTCTGGGAATCCCTTCACAAGCTGCATGACCCCCGGAGTAGTAATATCCATATATGCCCTTCATTTCCATTCTCTGGTAAGAGGCTAAGCTGGTGGCGGGACCCTGAACTTTCCTAACACAAGTTTTGCACCTTCCAGATTTTTGTGTTTGCAGCACGGCATTTGTATCTTCACCTTTTGGACTGTTTGATTAAATGTCATGGACGTTCATTATTGTTGTTCAATGGTGGTTCACTAGTTTGAAGTTTGGATTTGTATTTTGTTTTTTCACCATTTTGGAGTGTATTGCTAAAGAGCTTTTTTTTTCCTTTTGGAGAGTGCATGTGATCAGCACAGGGCCAATCAGCACTTTCCAGATAGAGGGTTAGGGGTCCTGCATTCTGATAGGACAATCGTGGGAGAATGAAAATTTCTCCTACAAGCTTTAACCAGACACTCATAGAAATCACAAGACTGCTCTAAATGCTGATGAAAAAATGTATTCAGCAGTTTATAGTTACTAAAATATTTGCATTTCCATGTTCTGTGTATTGTGGGAGACCAGATATAGTAAATGCAGGGTCCTGGGTTTAGTAACACTAACTTACTTTTGTACAAACGCCTTGACAAGACAGCAGTCTGATCATCCAAAATAGAATAAGAAATAACTTTGACCAGGAGCTCATTTTCATTGTTCTACACAAAAACCAAATACAAATGTTTAATAGGGATGGTGAAAAAAAAAAAAAAAAAACAAGTAGGCTGGCTATTCTGGCCAGACATCTGAAAGATTATTTTATTATGTTCTCTGCGTAAAATAATTGCGATGGACTGCCACAGCAAAACTCAGGAAGAAAAACATACCAGTATCCTTATGTTTACTAAAAGGATGACCTGCACATAAGTTGACCATATGTCCCTGATATACAGAACAGCTCATATTTTGGCAGGACTGGACTGGGCAGAAAATTATAATTAATTGCGACCTTGGAAAATGAAAACTTGTCCTTGCCTTTATGAGAGTCTGAAATTGATTCACTACGGAGAGTGTGGGCCAGAAAACTGCTCCATATATAATAATGGTTAGGAACATGTCTTTGAATGTATAGATTGAAACAGCTGAAGGCACTAGTGATCCATTTCAAAAAAGTTAGCCATTACCCAAAAAAAAGCATGAAAAAAATGGGTAGGCTGGTAATAGTGTTGAGAAGGTACAAGAAGGCTGGGCAATTGATGAACATGTTAAAGCGGAGTTCCACCCTAAAAATGAACTTTGCACCATCCGTTAGCTTAAAAAAACCTGAAAAAGAATTGGATAATTAATTTTTTTTTGTTCACTTACCTTGTTTTTAATGAAAATAAACTTACCTTCCTTCCTCTTCCTCCTTGTCTGGCCGCGGCCCCGACGTTACTTCCTCCTTTGCATTGCGTCCTGGGAGATGAGCGTCATTAATCCCAGGATGCAATGGAAACGGCCGGCCACTACTCTGATTGGCAATCGCAATCTACAGCGCATGCGCGAGATTGCGATCGGCATTCTGGGTAGCCAAGAACCAGGAAGAGGGACACAGCAGGGGACACTACGGCTTCAGATGCCCACAACAGAGATGGCCGCGCTCTGCAATCAATTTTAAAGGTAAGAATTTATCTTCATTCTATAACTGTAATGTGGGGTTAGTGTTAGGGTAAATCTGGATATGTTAGGATTAGAGGGGTATTTTTAGCTTAAAAATGTATTTTTGCCCCGAACTCCGCTTTAAGAGATTACTAAGCAGATGGGTGAATGTTAAGAATCTTGTAGGTAAATACTAACTTGTTTTTGCATGTACAGCTACTAGACATAGGACTTAAAAACATTTTGTGTGCTTGCTTTGCTTGCTGGGTACAGTGTTGCAGTACTACTTTGCAGATAATACTGTGATAGGGGCAAGAGATAATGGACCAACTAGTGTACAGAAGGCTGTATATATAAATAAAGAGACACGGGGTTGGGGTGAAAATGGAGGAAATTGGGCATAGAATAGAATTAGCATGCACACTACCACCGACATACAGCATTTTTCTTCATGGATGACACTCCTCAATGTGCAGCTTACAAAACTAAAAACAAATAGGGGGGGGGGGGGTTGGGACTTTGAGTGAGGCAAGTGGCACAAGAATGCAAGATGATGCACAAGAAAGCCCCCAAACAGTTTGCTAGAGACAAGCAGACTAAGGACATGGATTACTGGAACCATGTCCTGTGGTCTGATAAGACCAAGATAAACTTATTTGGTTCAGATGGTGTCAAGCGTGTGTGGCGGGTGAGGAGAAAAGTGTGTCTTGCCTACAGTCAAGCATGGTGCTGGGAGTGTCATGGTCTGGGGCTGCATGAGTGCTACCGTCACTTGGGAGCTACAGTTTATTGAGGGAACCATCAATGCCAACATGTACTGTGACATACTTAAGCAGAGCATGAACTCCTCCCTTCAGAGACTGGGCGGCAGGGCAGTATTCCAACATGATAACGACCCCAAACACACCTCCAAGACGACCACTGCCTTGCTAAAGAAGCTGAGGGTAAAGGTGATGGACTGGCAAAGCATGTCTCCAGACCTAAACACCACTGAGCATCTGCGGGGCATCTTCAAACGGAAGGTGGAAGAGCGCAAGGTCTCTAACATCCACCAGCTCCGTGATGTTGTCATGGAGGAGTGGACGAGGACTCCAGAGGCAACCTGTGAAGCTCTGGTGAACTGCATGCGCAAGAGGGTTAAGGTAGTGCTGGAAAATAATGGTGACCACACAACATATTGACACTTTGGGCCCAATTTGGACATTTTTACTTAGGGGTGTACTCACTTTTGTTGCCAGACATTAATGGCTGCGTGTTGAGTTATTTTGAGGGGACAGCAAATTTACAGTGTTATACAAGCTGTACACTTACTACTTTGCATTGTAGCAAAGTGTCATTTCTTCAGTGTTGTCACATGGAAACATATAATAAAATATTTACAAAAATGTGAGGGTGTACTCACTTTTGTGAGATACTGTATATTAGCTCTTATCAATAACCAACTTACCTTACTCTATTTCTGTAATATGTCATATCTAATTTTGTTTCTTTATTATCTAACAATTAATAAATTGGTATTGCATCACATCTGTTTATCAGCTGTTTGCTACTCCCCTCACTCAAAGTCCCAACCATCTCTTGTTTAACTAAACAAAAAACAAGCATGAAAAAAAAAGGTAAACCCACATGCCTTGACTGCTGACTTTAAAGAAGAAGTACAACCTAAGCTTGTTTTGCTATACTTCTCCTGTGGCTCAGGAATGCAGTTCAGTCTGCAATCCTGTCACCCATTTTCAGCAGATAGCGGGCTGATGTCATAAAGCTGGTCCAGGCTCGGGCACAATCACGACCATATGGTCGGGATCCATCCACATGCCTGGACCGGCACCCAGCTCAGCTTCTTAGTGAGCTGCTGAGAGCCTGAGCCATTCGCTTCCGGCCCCTCCACAGCCAAGCGCTCCAGTTGGTGTGTGGGGGGGGGGGGATGAGCAGAGAGTATCATTATCATACTTCTCTTTGAAGCTAGCCCTTTGTTGCTTGACAGGCTTGTCAGTGCATGCTGGGCCACCAATGTCAAAGGGAGGTGGTGCCACCAAGTGAAGCCACTGGGTGGCCCCGCCCCATAGCTATAAGAAATGTCACACGGCGGGGCAGGAAGACTGCGGGCACGTTCATCGCGAGCAGATCTTTTTTCGGGTCTGGCAGTGGTGGCAGGCATCATGATTGACAATGGATCTACATCAGGGGACATAGTTTTTTATTTTTTAATAATGGACTTGTCAAAAACTCTTGTACTGTCCATTATTCACTTTTTTGGTAAATGGGTAGAGGTACTATGTACACCATACTCATTCACATGGGGGGGGGATCTGGGGGCCCCCTTGTTAAAGGGGACTTCCAGATTCTGATAAGCTCCTCGCCTGCAGACCACCATAATCACAGCCCAGGGTTGGGTTGTGGGAAAGAGGCCCTTGTCCCCATCAACATGGTGTTTTGGAGTGGGGGGTGGAGCCCCCCCTATCGCAAAGCACCCTCGATGTTAAGGGCATGTGGCATGGTATGGTTCAGGAGGGGGGCGCTCGATCCTCCCCTCTCTTTCCTGATCTGACAGTCTACTATGTTTTTTTTTTACATTTTGGCCTGAGGTACCCCTCAAAAGCCATTCCAGAACCGAAGGGGGGGCGCACCGTTTTTTTCCCAATTTTATTTTGCCAGAAATAAATTTTTTTACATCCAGCTGCCAGCAGGGAACTCCGCTGACAGCTGATATCTCATCGGTATTTAAAGATGCGGAGGCCGCCTTCTGACCATATTATCTGACCATTATATCTTTTTCCATGTGGCCCATGTGCTTTTAAGGTGGTGAGATGATACTAAAATGTAATTATTTGGCCTCAACACCAAACAATATGTCTGGTGGAAATCCAACATAGCTCACCATCCAAATAACACCATTCCTGCAATAAAGCATGAAGGATGCAGCAGGAATTGAAACACTTATCAGGATAGAAGAAAAATGGATGGGGCAAAATACCGTCATATTCTTGAGGAAAATCTGCTTCCTTCTGCCAAAAAGGTGTGAATAGGAAGATGGTTTACCTTACAACATGACAATGACCCAAAGCACACAGCAAAAATGACCACACAGTGGTTGAAGGAGAAAAAAAGGTGAATGTCCTTGCATGTACTAGTCAGAGCCCAGTCTTAAACCACATTGAAAATCTGTGGGATGACTTGAAGACTGCAGTCCACAAATGGTCACCATCAAATGTGAAAGTGAGCATGAGCAGTTCTGCAAAGAAGAGTGGGCAAATATTGCAAAGTCTAGATGTGCAAAGTTAATAGAGACATATCCCAACAGACTAAAGGCTGTAATTAAAGCAAAATGTGGTCCAACAAAATACTGGCAAAAGGGGGTGATCCTTTTTCCAACTTTTTTTTTCTGACATGTTGTTGTTATATCTTTCACTTGGATGTTTTAAGTTGCACTAGTAAACACAGCTGGATAAAACAAAAACTGTGTCTGTCTGCAAAGCAACACAATTTGATTATATTAAAGGGTGTGATATTTTTTTTGTATACCTACTGTATACACAAATGTCTTTCCTTTCATAATTTCCTATTAGCAGTCAATAGGCAGGGCTATCTGGCCAGCAAAGGGTCAGTATAGGTGTGTATGCGCTAGGTCCACAGCTGTTTCACTACATACAGTACATGCAGTATGCTTCAGACATAAAATAACTATTTCTTATGTGGCTGCTTTCAAACACGTTCTTGCAAGTCTAAGTTTAACCGATGACCCCTATTATTGTAAAACTCCTTGTTTATATATTCAGATACCTTAAGTACACTGGGGTGTTAAGCGTGAATGCAAGATACACAAGGATTATATTCCTTCCTGAATCCATAGGGCAGTATTTACGGAATTTCTGGTATAATGCACTTCAAATGTCTTTTTCTTATACAGAAAGTGTTGTTAAAAGGTCAAACCCTAAACGTCTCAACATAATTTGCTAAAACCAGAATAAAGTGTTTTAACACCAATCAATTTCTTATAATACTTTTTACAAGCTAAGGCACAGGAAAGTGTGAAAAGGTTGCAATCCCACCCAGAACTATAAACCTATGCATTTTTTTCTCTAAAACCTTATGTTTAATATTCACTCGACAAAGAGCTCAGCGGTGATTGTACAAACGCATTAGTTAAACTGCTATATAAAGCATCCACAACAATGCTTTATAGTTAAAATACAACAAGGTTTTGGCATACAAAGCATTTAATATTGGGCTTGGCTGCCCTTTTTCTATTTAAAAAAAGGCTCTCTCATCACAACCTCAGAATCACTTCCCATTTAACAAACACCTGGGATGGCTAAGTGAATGAAGAGGGCTGAAAGCTTGGGCTAGAGGCGATAAAAATTGGATTCATTTTTATCCACCTTGTGCAAAGAATTTCCTGTAAAACGTTTTCTTTTAAACATGCCTTTTCATAGTCATTGCTAGTATAATGATCCAATGTTATAAAATATTATGTATATGACTATGCTTTTATTTTGTATACAAACTGTGAATCAAACGAGCAGAAAGGAACACATTACACTTCCTATATTATTAGTATATAATACATACTGAACAAAATTATAAACGCAACACTTGATTTTGCCCCCATTTTTCATGAGATGAACTCAAAGATCTAAGAAAACCGGGGTTCATCCGTGAAGAGAAAACCTCTCCAAAGTGCCAGACACCATCCAATGTGAACATTTGCCCACTCAAGTCGGTTACGACAATGAACTGCAGTCAGGTCAAGACCCTGATGAGGATGACGAGCATGCAAATGAGCTTCCCTGAGACGGTTTCTGACAGTTTGTGAAGAAATTCTTTGCTTATGCAAACCGATTGTTGCAGCAGCTGTCCGGGTGACTGGTCTCAGACGATCTTGGAGGTGAAGATGCTGGATGTGGAGGTCCTGGGCTGGTGTGGTTACACGTGGTCTGCGGTTGTGTGGCCGGCTGGATGTACTGCCAAATTCTCCAAAACGCCTTTGGACACGGCTTATGGTAGAGAAATTAACATTCAATTCATGGGCAACATCTCTGGTGGACACTTCTGCACTCAGCATGCCAATTCCACGCTCCCTCAAAACTTGCAACATCTGTGGCATTGTGCTGTGTGATAAAACTGCACATTTTAGAGTGGCCAGCCTAAGGTACATCTGTGCAAAAATCATTCTGTCTAATCAATATCTTGATATGCTACACCTGTGAGGTGGATGGATTATCTCGGCAAAGGAGAAGAGCTCACTAACACAGATTTAGACAGATTTGTGAACAATATTTGAGAGAAATAGGCCTTTTGTGTACATAGAAAAAGTCTTAGATCTTTAAGTTCAGCTCATGAAAGATGGGGGCAAAAATAAAAGTGTTGCGCTTATAATCTTGTTCAGTGTATATCAGATCTACTGATTAAATGTATAAATAAAATATAAGCTTTGACCTGAATGGGTTAAGTGTGATTAAAAATGACGGTGATTAGTTTGAAACAACAAAGATTTAAAAAAAAAAATTAAAATTAAAAAAAGAAGGAAACTTAATGGACCACTTGTTCTTTTTCTGAGGTCATCCTTCTATGTTTCTTGTCCCACAATGTTGTCTATTATCAGAGCCATCTTGGTTTCATTCTAAAGTTTTATGCAGAGCTCAAACCAAAAATAACAAGATTAAAATGGATAGTTCATTTAAAGATAAACTAAAATAACAGCTTCAGCAGAGATATTCACATTCATTTCAGATATTTTCCCACAGTACTCTTTTCTACCACTAGATGTCCTCAGTCTGGTCCCAGCATTATTTAAACAACTTCCTCTGATTCCAGGTCATCCTGGAACTGTCCACAACCTGTGACTAGACACAGAAATGAGAATGAACACAGTGATGAGCTCACGTCTTCTCTGCTTTCTGTTCTTTTAGCATATGTCTTGTCAACACACACACACACACTGATTGACTTCTTTTGTTGCTTCTTCCCCGCACATTCCACCAGCCTTTCAGTACAGAGTCTGCAAAAGGCTAATACCGAGTCAAATGCAGGTACATAAACTGCAAAAAATATATGTTAAAGTTCATTTGAGTATTTTATACAGTATCTCACAAAAGGGAGTACACCCCTCACATTTTTGTAAATATCTTTTCATGTGACAAAACTGAAGAAATTACACTTTGCTACAATGTAAAGTAGTGAGTGTACAGCTTGTATAACTGTAAATTTGATATCCCCTCATAGCCACTGCCTTGCCAAAGAAGTTGAGGGTAAAGGTGATGGACTGGCAAAGCATGTCTCCAGACCTAAACCCTATTGAGCATCTGTGGGGCATCCTCAAACGTAAGGTGGAGGAGCACAAGGTCTCTAACATCCACCAGCTCCGTGATGTTGTCATGGAGGAGAGGAAGAGGACTCCATTGGCAACTTGTGAAGCTCTGGTGAACTCCATGCCCAAGAGGGTTAGGTAGTGCTGGAAAATAATGGTGGCCACACAAAATATTGACACTTTGGGCACAATTTTGACATTTTAACTTAGGGGTGTACTCACTTTTGTTGCTAGCGGTTTAGACATTAATGGCTGTGCGTTGAGTTATTTTTAGGAGACAGCAAATTGAAACTGTTATACAAGCTGTACACTCACTACTTTACATTGTAGCAAAGTGTAATTTCTTCAGTGTTGTCACATGAAAAGATATAATAAAATATTTACAAAAATGTGAGGGGTGCACTCACTTTTGTGAGATACTGTATATGCCCAGATTTCAGCTTTAAGAATTTCTTTATACATTCATTTTATTTTAGTATTTTGAAAGGTTATTTTATTGCCAATATATGTAAATATATGTAGATAGCTTCGAGGTAATATGTTACCATAATCCCGACATAAATTGAAAAGGAAACCCCCTTGGTTTGATGGGACTTTAGAGGTAACAGTAGAAATCTCTTAAGAGAAAAGATTGAATATAGGTAAAACGTGAAATTTATTTATATAATAAGTGTTGTCAAAATCATCATATCCACAGTGACATATAAACGTGAACTTAGGACTTCATAAATGATACAATACAGTTACAGGTAAAAAGCAGAATCCAACGCGTTTCGAAATGTTGTCTAATACAGAAATCTTCCTCAGGGAATCTGCATATATGCCTGAAAAGCATAATTGGATGTAAATTATAAGTCCCAGGAAAGGACAAACAAATATACATTTTACAATATTGGTTGACATTTAAACAAGTAACTTTGCAACTGCGACAACATCCTACCTCAAGTGTACCATGGAAATCTCTTCTGATTTACCAGGGATGCCACCCAACCCCCCTTACTGTGGGGTACCCCCCCGTGGGGAAAGAAGACCCCCCAACAGTTTGAAATAGAGCTAGAAAGGAGCAGCAGTGGAGAAAGAAAAGTAGACAAAGAAAAACTTCCAGATGAAATGCCAATTGTGTTTAGGTCACATACCTGCGAGAAATAGAGCCCCGTAGGATTACCCTTCAGGGGATACAATAATTCTCCCATAAGTCAAGAGCTAGAGTCAGGTGTATTATTATCACATAATGTTCTTGACCTGAAAATAGTGAGTATGTTTGGTGACTATCAAGGAACCTGGGATGGTATATATATAGATATTCATACAGTATAAAGAGGTGTTCAAATAAATTCACCTGTTGTGATGATTTTCCATACAAAATAGAAATTGGAGAAGGGGGTTTTGTTTAAAAGAGGAAGGAGAAAAATTCCAAGAAGTTATCCTCCAATATGTGTATCTCCCGGGCTTGCTGTATTGTTAATCCTGTTATGGAAAGAGGGGGGGGAGGCCATGAGGGTATATCTTGAGCCCTTATGGGTAGACGTCATAAATGAACAATGCTGGATTTATCATATTCAGTGTATCTTACCTCACTGCTCTATTGGAAAGTCTGGAGTGTCCTATTGACCTCCATAGATATGGTGCCCAGAAAGCTTTGGCAGTATATCCAGAGTTTCAGGTATTAGTACCGATACTTGCCTAAAACAAATATAGAGAAAAAATATATGTATGCACTGTTGTGTATATAAACATATATCTAGTGTGAGTGGTTGTTCCAAAGTAAGTAGATAGGTACCGCTCAATTTGGGAACAGAAACATCCCTGGCGTCACAATGTCCACTGGGACCAGCGGCGTATCATCCCTAAAGATGTATGGTATTGTCTCAATGGCTATGGATCCTAATGGTGAAAAGGAAGAGAGCCCCCTTGAGTATAAATGTAACACAAGTTTAAAGTTTAGAGGTCCAGGTCCCCTGGGGGGTACTTACTGTTAGTGCGGGGAACCACTGGGGACCAGTAGGAATGGGCAGGGGAAACAGAGCCCCCCCTAACAGAGCCACCATGAGAGGGGGCCTGGAGATGGAGAATCCACCCACAATTTCCCAGTATAGATAGGGGGTGTTAGTCACAAGGTGCAATCACAAATTATTTCAACAATTTAGTACAAACATCGGTGATCATTTCAAAATGTGCTACAAACATTAATATCAATATTAGACCCACTAAGAGATAGAATATCTCATAATTTTCATGTAACATATGCTGCCATATTCCTTCAGAATAAAAGAAGGGGGGGGGGGAATACTCCAGGGTACTCCTCCTCCAACGACTTCTTAGTTTCCCCCTCCTCTCTTTTTCCTTCTCTGTTTCTCCTTTTATTTTCAGATTTTTCCTACTTTTCCTTCTCTTCCCCTCCATTGTGCAGGCTTACCAGCTAAATATGACCCCTAGCCATGCAACCAGCAATGCATGGTCTTTTTTTCCCCCTCGGGGGGCTCCCTGTTAGCCGAGAGCCCGGCACGGGTAAGACATCTCCAATGGGGACCATTTTGTATTTTCTGGCCCCCGAACATCTGGAGAAATTAGCGTCCTCAGAATGGTAACATCTGGCTGCTATGCTCCCAGGGATTCCACTTCTGAACCCCTAGTGATCTGAAGTCTTTATATTTTTACCCCTTTTAAATTCCGCTGCACTAATGTACCACTATACTTTGGGCGGACATGCAGCTAGGTCCGTCTGCAGTAAGGGCGGACGTGATGTCACCGCTAGCCCTGTGGAATTCCCCGCAGGAGACATAGGTGGAGATGTACAGCCGCGTCTGAAGCTAGGGCGGATGTGATGTCACCGCCAATCCCGCGGGACTTCCCGCGGGAACAATAGGCGGAAATGACGGCATCGCAAGCAAATCTAATCAAACATGGATCTCGCGGGAGTTACCGCGAGATTCCCAGCCATTCACCAGTATATAAGGGGACGCCGAGAGTCAGTACGGAGAGCTTTCTCTCCGAGCTACCACAGGACCGCCGTACCTTCTTGCATCTTTTGACCTGTACTAACAGTAAGTACCCCCCAGGGGACCTGGACCTCTAAACTTTAAACTTGTGTTACATTTATACTCAAGGGGGCTCTCTTCCTTTTCACCATTAGGATCCATAGCCATTGAGACAATACCATACATCCTTAGGGATGATACGCTGCTGGTCCCAGTGGACATTGTGACGCCAGGGATGTTTCTGTTCCCAAATTGAACGGTACCTATCTACTTACTTTGGAACAACCACTCACACTAGATATATGCTTATATACACAACAGTGCATACATATATTTTTTCTCTATATTTGTTTTAGGCAAGTATCGGTACTAATACCTGAAACTCTGGATATACTGCCAAAGCTTTCTGGGCACCATATCTATGGAGGTCAATAGGACACTCCAGACTTTCCAATAGAGCAGTGAGGTAAGATACACTGAATATGATAAATCCAGCATTGTTCATTTATGACGTCTACCCATAAGGGTTCAAGATATACCCTCATGGCCTCCCCCCCCCTCTCTTTCCATAACAGGATTAACAATACAGCAAGCCCGGGAGATACACATATTGGAGGATAACTTCTTGGAATTTTTCTCCTTCCTCTTTTAAACAAAACCCCCTTCTCCAATTTCTATTTTGTATGGAAAATCATCACAACAGGTGAATTTATTTGAACACCTCTTTATACTGTATGAATATCTATATATATATACCATCCCAGGTTCCTTGATAGTCACCAAACATACTCACTATTTTCAGGTCAAGAACATTATGTGATAATAATACACCTGACTCTAGCTCTCGACTTATGGGAGAATTATTGTATCCCCTGAAGGGTAAACCTACGGGGCTCTATTTCTCGCAGGTATGTGACCTAAACACAATTGGCATTTCATCTGGAAGTTTTTCTTTGTCTACTTTTCTTTCTCCACTGCTGCTCCTTTCTAGCTCTATTTCAAACTGTTGGGGGGTCCTCTTTCCCCACGGGGGGGTACCCCACAGTAAGGGGGGTTGGGCGGCATCCCTGGTAAATCAGAAGAGATTTCCATGGTACACTTGGGGTAGGATGTTGTCGCAGTTGCAAAGTTACTTGTTTAAATGTCAACCAATATTGTAAAATGTATATTTGTTTGTCCTTTCCTGGGACTTATAATTTACATCCAATTATGCTTTTCAGGAATATATGCAGATTCCCTGAGGAAGATTTCTGTATTAGACAACATTTCGAAACGCGTTGGATTCTGCTTTTTACCTGTAACTGTATTGTATCATTTATGAAGTCCTAAGTTCACGTTTATATGTCACTGTGGATATGATGATTTTGCCAACACTTATTATATAAATAAATTTCACGTTTTACCTATATTCAATCTTTTCTCTTAAGAGATTTCTACTGTTACCTCTAAAGTCCCATCAAACCAAGGGGGTTTCCTTTTCAATTTCATTTTATTGCCAATATATAACTGCCAATATATAACTCAACAAACAAAAAATCTTTCTATGATTGCCAGAACAGCTAAAACAATTGGCAGCAAGGTAAGTCAAAAATTATGAATGAACAAAATTAGTTAAAAAATAGTTTTGCATTTTTGGAGACATGGTACAGAATGCATTTTAAGCAACGTCATGTGTTAGTACATCTGGGCACCCTAAGGAGGATTTGTTTTTATAGTGTAAAACACCCCTTCATCGCTCACTACACCTTCAGGGTAGTAGTTCTTTACTTTATAATAGAGTTTTTTGTCTGCTGTATATGCTATATTTGCTTGGTAGACAACGTCCTACCCTTATGGTTTTTATGTAAACAGCCACTGAATTTAAAAGGTCATGTTAAAATGCCAAATTTAGATAGTGGATGGAGTCTAAAATAGTAGCTGATATTGCTTGTAAAATTGGGGAGCAGCAAAAGAAACAGACCGATACTTGTTGCTAAATGGAGAAGTAGAAGTTCATGAGAAAATACATTAAAATCAGGAAACCTAGTTTTTCTGTTTTTACTATATACTGTAGCTTAAAAATTTACCCGAATAACAAATGCAGTATTGTTACTCAAAAGAGCAGTATCTTTGTTATATAGAACAGTACATTATATGTATGTTATTTATTAAGCTAAGAAAAAAACAGAAATGTGTAATTCCAACATGTAATAATTGTCTAAACAAGCATGATAATAATGCAGTGCTATCTAGGTGGAGCCATAGTTTTATAATATTCTAGAAATTAGCCCCTTTAAATAACTATATTGTTTATCTACTATTTCATAGACAGTTAATGGTATATTTTTATTTTATTGAGAATATCTCATCATCTTGTACACTACAACTGTCTACTGTTTATAAATTGCATTTTTAATAATATCTAGACTGTAAAATTTCTCTAGAGAAGTTGTAGTGTACAAGATGATGAGATATTCTCAATAAAATAAAAATATACCATTACACTAAACTACCGGTATTTTCCTAAAAAATTCAACCAGTAAAATGCAAATAGAGCAATGCTAAAAGTGTTCATTCAGCACACTCCCAGCATACTTAAAAGGTATGTACAGTGCCTTGTGAAAGTATTCGACCCCCTTGAACTTTGCGACTTTTTGCCACATTTCAGGCTTCAAACATAAAGATATAAAACTGTAATTTTTTGTGAAGAATCAACAACAAGTGGGACACAATAATCAAGTGGAACGAAATTTCTTGGATATTTCAAACTTTGTTAACAAATAAAAAACTGAAAAATTGGGCGTGCAAAATTATTCAGCCCCTTTACTTTCAGTGCAGCAAACTCTCTCCAGAAGTTCAGTGAGGATCTCTGAATGATCCAATGTTGACCTAAATGACTAATGATGATAAATAGAATCCACCTGTGTGTAATCAAGTCTCCGTATACATGCACCTGCACTGTGATAGTCTCAGAGGTCCATTTAAAGCGCAGAGAGCATCATGAAGAACAAGGAACACACCAGGCAGGTCCCAGATACTGTTGTGGAGAAGTTTAAAGCCGGATTTGGATACAAAAAGATTTCCCAAGCTTTAAACATCCCAAGGAGCACTGTGCAGTATCAGACCACAGCAAATCTACGAAGACCTGGCCGTCCCTCTAAACTTTCAGCTCATACAAGGAGAAGACTGATCAGAGATGCAGCCAAGAGGCCCATGATCACTCTGGATGAACTGCAGAGATCTACAGCTGAGGTGGGAGACTCTGTCCATCGTATACTGCACAAATCTGGCCTTTATGGAAGAGTGGCAAGAAGAAAGCCATTTCTTAAAGATATCCATAAAAAGTGTCGTTTAAAGTTTGCCACAAGCCACCTGGGAGACACACCAAACATGTGGAAGAAGATGCTCTGGTCAGATGAAACCAAAATCGAACTTTTTGGCAACAATGCAAAACGTTATGTTTGGCGTAAAAGCAACACAGCTCATCACCCTGAACACACCATCCCCACTGTCAAACATGGTGGTGGCAGCATCATGGTTTGGGCCTGCTTTTCTTCAGCAGGGACAGGGAAGATGGTTAAAATTGATGGGAAGATGGATGGAGCCAAATACAGGACCATTCTGGAAGAAAACCTGATGGAGTCTGCAAAAGACCTAAGACTGGGACGGAGATTTGTCTTCCAACAAGACAATGATCCAAAACATAAAGCAAAATCTACAATGGAATGGTTCACAAAACATAAACATATCCAGGTGTTAGAATGGCCAGGTCAAAGTCCAGACCTGAAATCAATCGAGAATCTGTGGAAAGAACTGAAAACTGCTGTTCACAAACGCTCTCCATCCAACCTCACTGAGCTCGAGCTGTTTTGCAAGGAGGAATGGGCAAAAATTTCAGTCTCTCGATGTGCAAAACTGATAGAGACATACCCCAAGCAACTTACAGCTGTAATCGCAGCAAAAGGTGGCCCTACAAAGTATTAACTTAAGGGGGCTGAATAATTTTGCACGCCCTATTTTCAGTTTTTTATTTGTTAAAAAGTTTGAAATATCCAATAAATTTAGTTCCACTTCATGATTGTGTCCCATTTGTTTTTGATTCTTCCAAAAAAAATTACAGTTTTATATCTTTATGTTTGAAGCCTGAAATGTGGCAAAAGGTAGAAAAGTTCAAGGGGGCCGAATACTTTCGCAAGGCACTGTAAATCCAAAAATTGTTTTCAATCATAAAGACTTCCGTCATCTTTTTTTTCTCCTGATTGGCCAGTTTTTTTTAAAATCTTGAGACATGTAGTTGGAAATAGGATCAGAACTTAAGATGTTATCAGAGCAGGTTTGCCCATTGGAAAATGTACCCTAGCTTTCTGTTTCCATGACATCTCAAACATTTTGGATTTAACATCACTTTCCCTACCAGAGAAAATGTTAACCAGGATAAAAGGTGAAGGGGGATTGTTCTGTATTCTGTGTACTGCTTCCACATCCTATCCAAAACTACAAATAAAAGTTTTGGTTATACAAACATGTTAATAGAATAAATGATGGAGGAAAGGCTTCAGTAAGCTGCCCCACACAGCATTTCAATATGACTTTTCACACTTATCATGGGCATGGCATGTAGAGGCTTGAATAGACCCTAATTACTATTCCCCTTGAGAAAGTCACGTGCGTAGTGACGCAATGCGTTGGGAGGAGCCGGGTGACGTCACTTCCGTGTTCACGGCCGTAACCGGAAGTTCCACAGTGTACCGCTCGTAGCGGAGATTGCTTGTATTTTATCGTTTAAGTGTAAGTGCAATACTTTCTTTTCATTAAACTTCTTTGGAAATTACTGCACCGTGAGTGTCCTGCTTTATGTCCCCATGAGGCTAGATTGGTGCTTCTGATACACATCGGCACAGCTGAGGACCCATAGTAGATTGGTTAGTGGAGGATATCAGTGACCACTTTCTTCAGGGACTCTGCCATCCATCCATCCGGAGAGAGTATCTGTAGAGCCTTTTGGATTACACACACACGCGTTTATTGGTGTGTATTGAGGAAGCGGCCACTGCACACCTACCGATAGTGGAGTAATAAGAAGATTTTTTCATTGATGTTATCAGACCACCTAGCTTTATACCATATTGAAGACTTCTTTGTATATATATGATTTGGGCTTCAACACAAGTTATTATTTGGACATTTATTTTCATCTCCACCAGCACCAAACATGTATTGATCTAGACCCTGCCAGTTTTTTTGCCAGCATAGTAGTTCACATTTATACGATTTGGGCTTTAGCACTAGTCATTATTTGGACATTGATTTGGTATTTTTGTTTATCGGCACCACACACTGATTTGGATTTTATCAAGTTTTTTGCCAGCAATATTTGTTTCACATTGTTGTATACAGCACTTTTTTATTGGAGTGTTTTTCAGCTTTGTCATATATTGGTTTCGTATACAGCACTATTGGATTATAGCTTATTTTCAGCTTGTTTTTCATCAGTTTTTTATTAGAGGCTTTCATTGGAGCTTTATTCACCTTTATTTATTCACTCAACATATTTATTTGAATTAGCGCCGATCTTGTTCACCATACACATATTCCCCTAGTAATAATATCATGATTATTATATACTTTAAATATTATTTGTGCTACATTTGATTTACACTCTTGTATTAGAGTGGTCAAACTTTTGGAATTTCTTACGGCCATATCTAATAATACCCTGTCTACAATGGGTGTGGAACCCCTGGACTTGCTTTAAGGCTCCCATTTAGGAAATTTATGCTGGACGCTCTCCTGATTTAAAAAAAAATAATAATAAACTTGACTGTAGTCCTGTTTCTTTACATATTCCCTTACTCATCCATGTCCTCCCTTTCTTATATTCTTCCCACTCACCTTTCTTCTCTTTTACTCTCCTTTTATCATTTGATTGCATGGATTACAATACCCCATGGTACATGTTACCAGAACAGAATCATCGACCTTTACTTCACAGGCTATTACCCTAAAGCTACAGGCTTGTGCTATAGCCTGATTGGCAATTTCGAACATTATTGCTGATGAATGAACAGATGAATTGTTGACCAGATAGTTACCTATTCTCGTTTGCAAAGACTATAATAAAATGTCTTTTTGAACTTTTATCCAGGAACAACTTTCCAAATAAAATTAAATTGAAAAATAAATGTTGCCACTGTCTCTGGAAAAACCAAAAGACAGGCAACAAAGTCCATGGCACTAAATGTTAAAAAGTTGTAGACCATGTCAAAAACAGTAATGAAATATAGTTTATTTTATTCTGTATCAAATCAAGTGTTACCCAAAACTGGTTGAAATTGCTTTTAAAAAGTAGTTTAATCATATTTTCTAGTAAATACACATCTATACATAACTTGCAAAACTTACATGTATTAATACAGAGGAGTGTTTTCCTTCTCATAGTTACCCTCTTTTATCATTTTCCAAAATAAATAATTTAACTTACACTTTCAAATTGTGTGATGAACAAAAAAAATGTCTGTAGCAAACAATCAGAATCCTTGGTTACATTTTTTTTTAATGTACACTGCTAAATGACTGCTTGAAGCTGATTACTTGCTATGGACAGAGAAACAAGATTTCCTTTTCTTACAAACTTTTTATACATCAACTTTCTATGCTAAACAAACTCCAACTCTGTCTGTTCTTACTGATTTACAGTACGCTACTGTTGAAAGTCTCTTTTAGATTTTGACATATAATGCCGTTATGAATGCAGACATTAAGAAAGACCAACTATTTCATCCTATAAAAGTACATTAGGGTGTACTTTTATATCAATGCTTATTGTTCCAAAAAGTGCTAAAAATTACAGCAATAGTATTAAAAACACTGCCATTGTTTGTGCATGAGTGAGTGAATTCAATAACTAATTGGTAATGATTTTGTGGACAGCCCTTGAGAACATCCAACATACTGCTGGACTGGAACTTCTTTCTTAGCAACAACAATAAAGTGAAGCCAAGAGGATTAAAGTAGACTCATATTGTTAATCTTACATCTGGCTGGTAAAGGGCAAGGCTTCACCACAGGGACCCTTGCGTCAGGAGTTCTTATATAGTTGTCAGTACCAATTGAGCTTACTTACACACACAGTTTTATGCAGGACAATGCAGAAGGACTATTGTAGAAAGGAGAATGAAAACAGGATTTACTGTTGCCAATTAACCTTTCATTCCTCACATACGCAAGCACACCATATAGTGCATGTTCCATTACTTGTAGCAAGTGCAGACCATATCTGAATCATATTATTTATCTTTAAAGCATCATAAAATAGCAACCATTGTGTTATGACAGCCATCTGAAGTGTTAACTGTACTTAAACAATGTGAAACGCCATAAATATTATCAGTCATAACACCACACAATGCCCATGTTGTAAGAGGTAGAGCTACAGAATGGGGATATTACTTTTCTACCTCCCCTGACCTTGGTTTAACCTATATTCTGCTCATTAATTTCTCGTAGCATGTTATTGGTATTACTAAAAAGTTAAAAGGTGAGTTTTGTGGAAAGGTACTGTAATATCTTAATCATACAGTACAGGATACAGGCTGAGTATTAATAGACCCTGGTTATAGGCTTGTACCTTCTGGTGATTGGCTACTGGCAAAGCTTTTAAGGACACACCCCCAGGGGCACCACCCCTACCCCACTCCATGAGTTCTCCATTTTTTGCTAGTCTTCTGAGGTAATGGACTTACATTCACTTAAACAAACATCTCATTGTACCAACTGAAAATGTTCCTTTGGGGGGAAGGAGGCGGCCAGATGTGAGAAGACATAGGTAGGTCTTCCCCCACTCTAAAACCCTGCTAATTACCCATGTACAGCAATCCTGTATGAGGTTTCTTCTTCCTTTCACCTCAGCAGTGCCCCATAGAAGCTCCTGGCAAACCTGTTGCTCGGTTCCAGTGCTCTAGTGCTGGAACCAAGCAGGGACAAATCGGCTAGACTGGAACAGTTTGTCCTTACTCCAATGAGAAGCTCACACCCTACATCGCACCACCCCTAGTCATCCTCCAGACTCTCTCCAGCTAAAAAAAAAGCCTAAGCAATCCCAGCACATGCTAAGGGAAGGATTCTACAAATACTGCACCGGTCAAGACAGAGCCTCCTGCGCAGCCATCCAATGCTGATGTCCAGGCAGAAAGAGGTACTGGCAGCAATTAATACATGTAAATCCTCCTTGCTTGACATGTCAGATTAACTAAAGGACATCAAGGAAGATATATCTTCCTTTAGACATGATTTACTAAAATGGAGTGCACCCTACAGCCCTGGGGGGCAGACTCAGCCTCGTGGAAGATGATTTAATACTCATGAAGACATCGAGGCCACTAGAGAGGAAGTTTCTGCACACACTTACAGTATAAGATGGAGGACTTAGAGAATTGATTGCACAGGAACAATGTAAGCATTGTGAATTTTCTCTAGTGTAGCGAAGGAAACAGCCCTGTGGATTTTTTGGAGAAATAGCTCTTTGGCACCTTTAGGAAGGATGCCCCTACACCCCTGTTCGCCATTGACAAAGCTCATAGGGTTCCTTATAGACCTCCACCACCAGGGAGCCCTCCCAGACTCCTCCACTACAAAGATAGAGAAATTATCCTCTGAAAGTCAGGGAATTGAAAGATATTACCTATAATGGAGTCAGGATTTATGATTCTGGATTTCTCTGCCGATTTGCAGAAACAGACAGATAAGTTTGTGGGTGGCAAGCACCAGCTGTGGCAGTTGAATGTCGCCAAATTTATGCTATACCCCTCATGGCTGAGAGTAGTGGCGCGTGGCGAGACTCACTTCTTTGACACTCCTAATGCAGCTGTCATATGGCTGGAGCCAAATGAGCAGTTACTCCAAACAAACTGAACCATATCTATCTAGGAAAGTTCAGAGAAGTTGACCATCCGTACATCCAGCAGTTTCAATATTCTACCTTATCGAAAGAGTAGATTCAAGAAGCTACAATCCTGAGTTGTGCTTACTACTGCACATCATGTATGTCCCTACACTCTCCCATGTCGCTAAAGATGAGGACCTGTTTCTCACACCAGTAGACGCTTGTGTCCACCTCCAATGCCGTTCACAATGGTCCTGCGAGGATCACTTTTTGTTGCATCATTTTTTGTTCTTGTTTTTTTTTCTGGTTCTTACATGGATACGCACAATTTTGTAGGTGCTGTTACCCAGGTTAGGTGCCATGACTGTAATACAGCTTGCTGGTGTGCTATTGACACTTGATTGACCTGATCTCAAACTCTCTACTGTTCTGCAACTATGTGCACTTCCCCTGAAGAGTCACCTGATCGCCCAGGTAATTTGGAGACACTGCTTTGCCCTGGTATTCCCATAGTAGTGATAAGGCATTGCCATTATTATTAGTGTCATACTAAAATTAGAGGTCTTCTTCATTGTATTTCATCTGGTATTTACAATATATATGACTTGTCTATGTTATATTTGTCTTTGACCTTATGCTCCTGGAATGTTCTGGAGTTGTGAAACCAAGCAAAAAAAGAAAAACAGCTGTCTTTACAACAGTATCCGTCCCTAATGCCCCGTACACACGTGCAGATTATCTGAAGACTTTTGTCTTCAGATTTACCTTTTCTATGTAGTGCAAGGGCCTGCCGGATTGCATACAAATTGAAAGTGTTTAGGTTTGACCTCATATTATATGGTTTTGGTAAGTCTGCAGACAAAAGTCTTCAGATAATCTGCACGTGTGTACGGGGCATTAATATTCCTCCATACTTTGTCTGCAGGGGACGCACCTTATCAAATATACCACTAACCACTTTGAAACATCGTCAATGCAGAGGAGTAAGTATTCTGATTAGTTACTCTATCAGTTGCTCTGCAGACAATCTCGAATTGACGACAGGGGTCGATATGTCTTTCTTTACTGCTCCTTTTGTGTACTAGGAAGTGTACAGTATACAGCATATACTTCCACTGTGTAATGTGGAGACAATGCACCATCTATTGCATTTTATTGCTGACAAACTCAGGGTACCAGTTTTGGTCATTGGGGATATTAATATGGTGTTGGATGTGCAGCTGGATAGACTCCTATCTGGGGCAGTGATGGAACAAGGTCCACCTTCTCCGCTTTCTCATTCACTTACTGCAGCAAGACTAAAAGGTTTATGGAGACTGCGACACCCCACTAATCGGCAGTTTTCAGGTTATTCCTCTCACTCCTGCTGAATGCCACTGGAGCAAGCAGCTTGCAATGGGAGCACCCAAGCAGGCTCACTCCTGAGCCACCGCTCTCTGTGTCCATTCACACACAGAGCCGTGACTCAGCCCCACCCCCCTCTCTTCTTATTGGCTCACTGGCTATGACTGACCGCAGCGGGAGCCATTGTCTCCCACTGCTGTAACAGCAAATGAGGAGGGAGAGTCCCCAGAGATCTCAGGCTCTTGTGCACATCACTGGATCGTGATGGGACTCAGGTAGGTATTTGGGGAGCTGGGGGGCTGCTGTACAGAGAAGGTTTTTTACCTTCATGCATAGAATGCATGAAGGTAAAAAGCCTTAAACCTTTAGAACCACTTTAAGGCCTTCCTTTGGGAACTATTAATACAACTATCTCAAAGACCAAAAAACATACTAAAGAGTGGATCACACACCTCTCTCAATTATATACCTTCATGACACTGAAATAATTCCAAGACTTGAAGGATGAGTACATACCTATCAATGCTTCTATCAGTATTTACAAATTTGGCATGATTTAACAGCTCAATTTAAGGATACCTCTCTAGAATAGGGTACAGCACTCTACTCCTACTCGCTCTGTAATGTATGCCACTTCTACTAAGGAATTCTTTTCAGATCATTACTTTAATATACACCTAGCAGCATTGGACATTACTGCTGACCTTCCCTGAAGGGCACAATGGGTAGAGGATTTAGGTGCATTGATGGAGGAACAGTGGAAGTATGTTTTAGAATCAGTACCAGTTCTTTGTCCCCTCCACACAAAACAACACAGTTTTTGTTACATTGATCATACTGCACCACTCAGAAATTGTTTACATTTGGAAGACACCCTAGTGAACTCCTGCCACTCTCATTCACATGTCCTGGAGGTGCCCCAAATTGCATAGATATTGGACAGCTGTTCTTCAAATGTTGAATTCTGTCCTCTCATTATCTTTTTCATTGGACCCAGTATTATGTTTGTTAGGCTATAAGGCTGAAGAAATTATACCACCCATTATACAGATCCCAGTATACTCTCGATGTCTATTCCAGGCCCGCAAACTCAGAGTGGCTGAAGGCTGTAAGTTATACTATAGTGAAGGAAAAATGTATATATACCAAGCAGGGATGTCCTGGGAAGTTTGACACATTTTGGGAGCTCTGGCTGAACACTCTGGAACTAACACTAGATCTCTTGTGTTAGATAGGATATTAGCATAATTCAGAAAGCCTGAGAAGCCTTAGAAATTATATATGTCATGCCATTTGGAGCTATACTGTATCTCTCTACCCACCCTTGCTAGGCGACAGGAGTGCCTGAAAGACAAATTACACTGACCAGAGATATGTTCAACTAAGATTTTGTAACCACTCTCTTCTGCAGTATACAGTTTCATAAAACGACTCAAGTCAACAGGCTGCATTGTAATTAAAGTTGATATGTCTTTACTGTTAAAAAAAAAAAAAAAAGTTGATATGTCTTATTTGGGATTCCACAGCAGCATCTGTCTACTTTGTCTTGGGGGTTGCTTTGATTTCGGCATGGGGTTTTCAGTGCTTGAAAACCTGGGGAGGATAAAAGAGGGTTTTTTTTTCTTTGTATGCTATTTTTTTGTATATGCTGCACACTTTCAATAAAAATTATCTGATGTAAAAAAGAAAATGTTCCTTTGTTTTAAAGATTTTCCAGATAGGAAGTTTGAGACTATCCTAAAGACCCTTTGTAGAGTCCAGGCTTGGCTCATTCTGATGTGCATACCACCAAAACGGTATCAAAGCCCAACATATCTTCAAATTTCAAAATTTCACATGGATCTACAGGGCGGTTATTGCTTCTCCGAGATAGGAGGAATACCTGGCATTCATAGACATTCAAGATGCCTATCGGCATGTTCCGAATTATCCACTTCATTATCATTTTCTGCACTTTGCAGTGGACAACAATCATTTCCACTTTGTTGTACTGCCTTTTTGGCCTATCCGCTGCTCTCAGAGTATTCACAAAGGTCCTAGCACCTCTTCTAGCCCTTCTAAGAACAGGGAATTCAGGTCACAGGTTATATGAATGACCTTCCCATGCAGGACTTCTCTTCCAGCGGCCAACAAACATCCACAGGACAATTCAGGTGCTCCAGGCCTTCAGTTGGGTAATTCCAAAAATCTGCTCTCCAACCTTTTCTTTACCTGGAATACTTGGGTCTAGTCCTGGATACATCCTCACACTCGGGAGTTTCAAAATTAGATTCTCCATAAAAGATCTAGGCCTCATGGTAGCCACTTTCAAGGCTTTGCCATTCACACAATTTAATTTGAAACCTCTCCAGCACATCTTTTTGCCCTGTAACAAACATGTTCCTTCTCTTCCCCTACCATGCACCTCTTCAGCCAAGCAAGGAATTCTCTTCAACCCAGCCTTACAAATGGGGAAGTCTTTCCTTTTCATATTACTGGAAATTAATTACAACAGACATCAGTCTTTCAAACTGGAAAGGCGTGCTGCAGTCCCTTATGGTCCAGGGAACATGGTCATTGGTAAAAGCCCTATCAACATCCTGGAGCTCAGAACAATAAGGAATATTCTGCAAAACGGGACCTCTCTTCTGAAAAGACATTAAATCAGGGTGCAATCAGACAGTGCTACAGCTGTGTCTACATAAACCCCCAAGGGACACCAGGAGTTATGCAGTCTTAAAGGAAGAACGTCAGATCATCTCATGGATGGAGAATCACTGTCCAGCAATCTCTGTGGTCCATGTCCCAGGAGGGGACAACTAGAAAGCCTCCAACCCCTGGATCCAGAGGAATAGGTTTTCACATCTTCAATCTAATATGGGGGACCCTAGATGTCGCTATTCTGGCCTACAGTTTCAACAACAAACTACCTGTGGCCAGCACCAAGGACCCTGTAGAGTTGGCATGTCTTCATAATCCCCTGGTCTCAGTTGAGGTTAATCCTTGCCTTCCCTCCAGTACGAAGTCTACCTCGTCTGCTCATTTCCCAAAGCTGGCCCAGAAGGACCTGGTACAGAGACATACTCAGACTACTAAGAGATAACCCCTGGCCTCTCCGCAACAGGCTCAACCTGTTGTTTCAGGACCCTCTGTTCCATTCTGCTTCTTAGTTACTGGCTAGAATGGCATGACTTTTGAATCCCAGGTCTTAAGAGATAGAGTTTCTGTCTCTCTCATTCCTACCATGCTAAAAGCAAGAAAAGCCACTTCAAAAAATATCTATTATCATACCTGAAAATCATTGGACTTAAACACCCTGAAATAACAGGTTTCAGCCTTGTCCATTATTTTTCCAACCTTTAGTGGATGCAGCTTTTGGCCTACAAGGTTCTTGGAGAGACACTCTAAAGTTGAGTCTATTGACTCTTGATGTTGCTGGGCCTTTTGGCACAGTTCTGTTTGCCTAGTCATTACCCACCATAAACATCCATTATTTGGGGATGTCCCAGGGTTTATGAATACTCAGCCTATGTACAGTACTGTACAATTAAGATATTAGGGATTTTTAATTACCTGTAAATTTAATGTGTTGGTGTACAGTACAGAACACACTCCCTTCTGTTTCTTGGTTACTCTGTATTGCTTGCTTTAAAACTCATAGTGTGAGGTAGGTTTATAGGAGAGGTGCCCAAGGGGGCATGTCCCTAAAAGCTTTGCCAGTGTCCAATCACTTGATGGTACACAGGTTCTGGATGCAAAATAACAGTGTTCTTTACCTGGTCTGCATGACATTGTATAAGGACCGCACCAAAGCCATTGTCCAGTATCTGTAGTATCAAAAGTAGGTTCAGAGGGATCAAATAAGGCTAGTGCAGGGCTTATCACAATGAGCTGTATAACTCTTTCAAAGCTGTACTTGATGGTCTCTAAACAGACAATGCTTGGATTTTCATGTATTAATAATTGGGAATAATTGGGAATAAATTTGAAATACCAAGTAAAACCTAGGAAAGCATGTAAGGTCTGAATGTCAATTGGAGCAGTTGTTTGAATCACAGCTTTCACATGCTCAGGATCAGGCAAAAGTGCCTCTTATGTCATAATGTGAGCCAAAAATGACAGTTGAGTTTGTCTAAAACAGCATTTAGAAAGATTCAGTTTCAGTCCTTCAGATTCATTATGATTTAGAACAATTAAAGGTACTTTTAGTAATATACCAGAGTCGGGCCACAAACAAGTGTTTCATACAGATAGCTCTGTACATCAGGTATGTTTCTAAAGATTGAAAACTTGGAAACATTTTGCTACAAAGGTCATTGCACAGCTCAGTGAGTTGCTGCCTTGTGGTGAAACTTTGGACACTGATAGCATAGGGGCAGCCGGAGCTGTTGTGATAAGTCTACTAAGTGTAGATGTAATGCAGCAAAAAGATCCCTACCCAGTATAGCAGTGCCTTTGTTTACAATGCAGAATTCAACTTGCACACCAACATCAGTTGATTGAAAATTTACAGTCACTTGCAGATAACCAAGCACAGTAATAACGTCTCTAAAATAACCCGTTTTAGAGCAGGTACAGTATGTGGTTCATTTGCAAAGTTTTGTACCTCTGGCAGAGTTATTCAGGCAGTATAGAGACAGCAGATGCTGTATCAAGCATCAGAACAATGGAGTGGCCCACAGGGTATCAACTTCATAATCCTGTCTAGTAGTAGAAATGTGGCAGATTGTTGTGTTCTGTGTTCTTGCATTTATGATGACATAGATCTTTTGCAGGGCATACAGCATAGCCTGAAATGTGCTGTGTTGAACCACAGGGTAAGCAGTACTTATTCTATGTATATGCAGCTTCACTTTGCAGTTTAGATGAATCTTTGTTGAACCTTTGTATTGGGTCTGAATGTCTGCATTATAAGAGGCAGATTCTGACATCACAGCCCGTATGATGCCAGTATTCCCCTCAGGGAATGTTTTTCAGCCACAGCAAGTTCAATTTGGCTTGAAATTGTAATAGCCCTTGTAAATATTTTTCTATTGCAGCCTATATTTTTTTTTGTTTTTTTGCTAGTTGATCTCCTATCATTTCATCTTTTAGACAACCAAACTCATTGGTGAAAATCAACTCTCTTGAAGCTACTATAAATCAAACTTTGGATCCTTCATTATGCGATTGATGTTGCTGGGATTTATATATTTCTGAAGCAACATTTAATTTAAAAATAAAGTGCTTAATGCAGGGTATGCTGTATCATAAATGTAATTTGCCTCTGGTAGAATATAGAAAAGATGCTGTCCTTCTGCTCCCAGCTAGTGAATAAGTAAAGCAAGCTTTCTAGAAGTAGCGAAGTCCTCCTAAGGCCTCATGCACACTGGTCATTTGTGCAGCTGCTTCTAGGGGTACCTGATGTTTTTTTCCTGCCTCTTAACTTCCTTACATATAAGCCATGCACACATAGGCTTTTAACAGTGTTTAGTGGCAGTGGCTTTTAGAAGCAGGAAACAACCCACTGCCAGTGCATCTAGGAGCAGCAGAGTTTTGGCAGAAAAAAACTTGCTGCTTGTAAACGTGTCTAAACACTAGGTGCGTATAGCGCTTGAAAGTTAATTCAATTTCAATGGCCAGAATAAATAATATTCTGGTCAATTAAATGAATTAACGCCCAAGCGCTTGACGCCTGTAAATGCGCTTAAACACTTGTAAAAGCGTTCAGCTGTTTTTTTTCTGCCAAAATGCTGCTGCCAGGAGAAAAGGCTCCTAGGAGAGCTTGCGAAATGTACTGTGTGCATGAGGCCTAATTAGCAGCAAATAGGTTATTCTCAGACATTTGAATCCAAGCAGTAAAAGGTAATGCAGGCTCATTAGGGTGTGTAATTAAAGAAAAGACATCCTCGTTGCCAGTCTTGTTGTGTCCTGTAGTTTGAGAGGTAGAGTAGTTTTACAGTGTTTTATAACAATTCAGGCATCCATAATACACATGCACCCCTCTGAGTATATAATAAGAGGAGCAGGAACTGGAACCACCTTGCACAATGTATAGAAAGTATTATACATATGACAACTGTAAATAGTAACATTTACGGGCAGGCAAAAAGTATGAAAACCAGAAGTACTAAAGATAGTCCATCCTTCAGGATCTTGGGCGAAAAAACTAGCATTTTTTTATTTATCCTACATCAAAGCCAAGAGTACACAAAATGTATGTCTACATAATTATGCAAAGTTTCACAACAAAATTGTCAGATTGTTTTATTCTGGCTTTCCTTTTAAGTCTATGATTAGCTGTATAGCTGCAGACAGACTATCATTCAATTAGCAGGTCAATCGTGATCTCCCAAATGGTATAAATCATAGAACAAAAAGTAAAGTCTATTACACTAAGACGACGACCCCCTGAAGCTGATCCAAATGTTTGTCTCTAGGATCTGTCTGCTCACATTTTCTTAACCATTTAACAGTACCTAATCCCACTAGACTTTAATGGTTTTAAGATTTGGTTCTGAAAAAACATCAGTTGTGTCCAAGATTTGTCAGCGATGGAGGCAGACAGATTACACAAGATATGCAATGGATAATCTTAAAGCTATATCAGCTCAGACCAATTAGAAGATTAGGGAAGAGTTGTCAAACCATACATCAGTGCCAAGAAACAATATGTCTTTTTAATAATCTCATTATGGTATAGGGGGAATTGAGACCTCTTATGGTGCTCACGTTTGCAAAGTTTGTAAGCTTAAAAGAAAATTTCAAGCTTTATATATAGGTCATCTATACATTTTAAATGCAATAGCATGAAATCCCAAGCTTGTCTGAAGCTTTTGTTGTCTGTCCATAGATAATCATTTATAAGTGAAAAGTAAATAATTATCCAAGTCAGGAGAACTTGCAGCTGTTAAGGGTGCTAGGTAATTGTTTTTACAGATTTTACAATACCTGAAGAAAGATCTGACCATTTATGACCAGCCTTATCAGCACTGAATAACAGGTCCAATGCCTAAATATTTTAGTCTTTTCAATTGTTTATACATGTAGGAGATCACCTTGATGTAAATAATCTTATAAATGATCAACATGTATAAATATATAAGGGGTCCATATAGTGAACTTGGTGTTGAGTTATTCACTTTAAAAGGTCATCACAGAGGACAAGGGGGCACTCTTTACGTCTAGAGGAAAAGAGATTTTGTCTCCAAATATGGAAAGGAGCTGCTGTGAAAATGTGGAATACACTCTCAAGAGCTGGATCTGGCCAGCTCAGTAGATTGCTTTAAAAAAGGCCTGGATTCTTTCCTAAATGTACATAATATAACTGGATACTAACATTTATAGGTAAAGTTGATCCAAGGAATATCTGATTGCCTCTCGGAGGATCAGGAAGGAATTTCTTCCCCTGCTGTAGCAAATTGGATCATGCTTTGCTGGGGGTTTTCACCTTCCTCTGGATCAACTTAGGGTATAGGATTGTGTATATTGGATTGTATGACTGTTGTTTTTTTTTTTTTTATTTATTGGTTGAACTAGATGGACTTGTGTCTTTTTTTCCAACCGGACTAACTATGTAACTATGTCAGTTAGTGTTGTGTTAACTGTTAATGTGTAATAACATTGTTTCCATGTAAAATGTGTAATTATATACAGTATCTCACAAAATATTATTATACCTTTTCATGTGACAACATTGAAGAAATGACACTTTGCTACAATGTAAATTAGTGAGTGTACAGCTTGTATAACAGTGTAAATTTGCTGTCCTCTCAAAAAAACTCAACACACAGCCATTAATGTCTAAACCGCTGGCAACAAAAGTGAGTATATCCCTAGGTATACCCCTAGGTGAAAATGTCCAAATTGGGCCCAAAGTGTCAATATTTTGCGTGGCTACCATTATCTTCCAGCACTGACTTAACCCTCTTGGGCATGGAGTTCACCAGAGCTTCACAGGTTGCCACTGGAGTCCTCTTCCACTCCTCCATGACAACATCACGGAGCTGGTGGATGTTAGATGACCTTGCGCTCCTCCCCCTTCTGTTTGAGGATGCCTCACAGATGCTCAATAGGGATTAGGTCTAGAGACATGCTTAGCTAGTCAATCACCTTTACCCTCAGCTTCTTTAGCAAGACAGTAGTCATCTTGGAGATGTGTTTGGGGATCGTTGTTATGTTGGAATACTGCCCTGCCGCCCAGTCTCTGAAGGGAGGGGATCATGCTCTACTTCAGTATGTCACAGTACATGTTGGCCTTCATGGTTCCCTCAATGAACTGTAGCTCCCCTGTGAAAGAAAATAGGGTGCGCTAACCATACAATTATGCGGCAGAACTGAAATGGGCAAAGTAAATGTTTTAGTGATACCTTTTTTACATGTAGCTCCCCTGTGCCAGCAGCACTCATGCAGCCCCAGACCATGAAACGCCCACCACCATGCTTGAGGTAGGCAAAACACACTTGTCTTTTTGCTCCTCACCTGGTTGCCACCACACACGCTTAACACCATTTGAACCAAATAAGTTTATCTTGGTCTCGTCAGACCACAGGACATGGTTCCAGTAATCCATGTCCTTAGTCTGCTTGTCCATAGCAAACTGTTTGGGGGCTTTTTTGTGCATCATCTTTAGAAGAGGCTTCCTTCTGGGATGACAGCCATGCAAACCAATTTGATGCAGTGTGCGGCGTATGGTCTAAGCACTGACAGGCTGACCCCCCCACCCCTTCAACCTCTGCAGCAATGGTGGCAGCACTTATACGTCTATTTCCCAAAGACAACCTCTGGATATGAAAATTTATTTTACTCTAAGAGTGTGGTTCCTGCGCTATCTTGGATAAGTAAATAGCCCTGATGCTGCACGTACAGTAACTGATATCTTAAAACTGTTTGGAATATTAAATATGAGGGGGGGGGGTGTACTGTGCTTCAAGGGTGTTTTAGTAAATCACATATTTTTTTTTAAATATTTAAATAAATAAATAAATAAAGTGCTTCTGTGTGTATCATGTGACTACAGACATCATGTGCAAATTTCCTTCACTTTTCCAAACTAATCAGATTGATAGATAAATAAATATTTCAAAACCATAAACAATACCGTAAAGTGCTTAAAAATCACAGTATAAATAAATATAAACTATAAGGTGCTTATAAAGCTTAAAGTGAATCCGTGCAAAACATATAAATATGTATATTCAGTGTAAACCAGTTATAAAGTGCAAGTGCCTCTATCCTGTACACATATATATACACTTGTGTTCCAGTAATGGTGAAAATAGAAATTATAATCAAGCGAATCGTGTAAAAAGTGTCCAATCAAAAAATTATAAAAAGTAATTCCAAGTGCTGTTTATCTTCCTCCACCTTTGATCTCCGTGATTGGGGGATTTTCAGTGATAACACGTCTAGGTGTCCTAAATGCTCACCTCAGTGAGGTCAATAATACGCCTGTATCATTAGACCTGCAGTGGATGTGGCTCCTTTAATGCCTTATGCCAACGCAGTCCTGCTCCTTCCAGGGGGATCCCAGTCTATCCTGGCCTTGATCCGTCTCCTTTACCTAGGGTGGGCTTCCTAGAGGGGCTTTTGGGTCCTTCCGGGATCGTTCTGGTAGCTAATGCCTCTGCTCCTTATAGCTCATCAAAACAATGGGACCATCATAGTATAGTATGTAAAGCATTTATTTTCAAAGATTATAGCAGACTTACATTGTCGACCGTATGCAGAGAAGCGATGTGGGACATACGTCACGTCCCGTAACGTCACTTCCGGGTTTCCTACGCATTGCTTCACGGTATCACGTGACTTCCTCAGGGAATCTCTGGATATGACACTAAGCACATGCACTCAACTTCTTTGGTCGACCATGGTGAGGCTTGCTCTGAGTGGAACCTGTCCTGTTAAACTACTGTATGGTCTTGGCCACCGTGCTAAAGCTCAGTTTCAGGGTCTTGGCAATCTTCTTATAGTCTAGGCCATCTTTATTTAGAGCAACAATTATTTTTGCTCAGATCCTCAGAGAGTTCTTTGCCATGAGGTGCCATGTTGAACTTCCAGTGACCAGTATGAGAGAGTGCGAGCGATAACACCAAATTTAACCCACCTGCTCCCCATTCACACCTGAGACGTTGTCACATGACACCAGGGAGGGAAAATGTCTAATTGGGCCCAATTTGGACATTTTCACTTAGGGGTAGGGGTTTGCTCACTTTTGTTGCCAGCAGTTTAGACATTAATGGTTGTGTGTTGAGTTATTTTGAGAGGATATCAAATGTATACTTATATGTTATACAAGCTGTACACTCACTCCTTTACATTGTAGCAAAGTGTAATTTCTTCAGTATTGTCACAAGAAAAGAAATAATAAAATATTTACAAAAATGTGAGGAGTGTACTTACTTTTGTGAGATACTGTACAGTATGTACATATGGGTTACCGCATTTGTTTATTAAATATTCAGGCCCTACCTCCTGCTTTGCAGTGCTATTAATTAGTATTTTTAATACTACTGCAATAATTGGTTGTGCTTTACTGCTCCTTAATACAGTACATGCCTGTGTATAGGCCAACTCACAAAACACAACAGATTGAACAAGTGTTCCTTCTAGTAGCTAATCTACAAATGCATATAATTAATACAATATCAAAAATGTGGAATAGCAAGCATGTAGAAATTATAAAGTCACATAAAATATAATTTAGCGTAAATACTGCAATAACAACTCAAAAAATGTACTCAATGAAAATACACCATATTCTCCCTTTAAAGGGAGTGTTTAAAGCTTGAAATACTGTATAGCTGCCATTGCTTAATGATTTTTAAGAGGCACAAGTTCCAGGGTGGTCCTTCTGCTCAAAGCTTCACTAGGTAGAAAACTAAACTGACCTTGGACAAACATACTGGATGGGAGCCCACTCTTACGTTTTTCCTGTCTGCATGCTTGTTTTAGTGACTCACTATGTAGGGAAGTCATCTGCACCAAAATAAGACCGCAAAAATAGATCATTTTTCTGTGTACACAGGTTCACTTTTGGTGCAGTAGCACAGAGCAGCCAATCAGAATTCACCTTGTCCTGGTCTGTCTTCAGCACAGTGAATTGTAATTGGTTATAAAAGGTTGTTACTCCTAAAAAAAAAAAATAGCAATCTTTATTGAATAAGCAGTTTATATGAAATCCTATGATACAAAAATGTGAAAAATACAGAAGACACGAAAATAAAAAACCCTGCTTTTCTGTAATAATGCCTCTTAGAAAGAAAAATATAGTAATAGATTGTGTCCTATTTAATAACTGCTAAGTTGTTTTTTTGGTGGTAAGCAGTTCCCCATCAATACAATGTACTGCACTGCAAGCACTATTCCCTGAATTGCCCAAATATATCATATCTCTATGTGACACTAGGGTTCCAATGACATGTCACTAGAGTGAGCTAGAAAACTACTTACCTTGCCAGAGCAGTAAGGCATTGTTTCCTTGAAGCCATAATAAGAGGTGAGTTGTGTTTATTTTATCTCTAGCAATCATGTCACTAAAGAGTTGTCACCAGAGATGGGATTGCAAGTATATGTCGGCACCGCAGCCAATGTTTCCATCGGCTGTCGAATGCTGCCGCTGCCATTGCCGGTGAGGGAACCCGGCAGTGAAGCCTTGTGGCTTCACGGCCGGGTCCCTACTGCGCATGCGCGAAGCGTGCTGCGCTCTCTTACTGGCATAGAAGCAGAGGAAGGAGGAGGGAGGAGGAAGGGGCCAAATTTCTGATGTACCTCAGCGCAGCCAGGTCCAACAGAAGTGGGGACAGGGTACCGGGCAAAAACAGGTACCTGCTCCCCCCTCCCCCCAAAGGTGCCAAATTTGGCACTGGAGGGGGGGGGAGGAGACAGATAAGTGTAAGTTCCACTTTTGAGTGGAACTCCGCTTTAATGTCTTGAGGCTGACATTTGGTAACCCAAACCTTTAGCCCACTCCTTTAGGCCACTCCTGAACCTTAAAGTGCTTCTTCTTAAACCATTCCCTTGTTGCCTTGGCCATGTGTTTTGGGTCCTTGTCATGCTGGAATAGCAATCGATGACCCATTTTCAATGCCCTGGCTGAGAGAAGGATGTTCTCACCCAAGATTTGATGGTACATGGCCCCGTCCATTGTCCCTTTGATGCGGTGAAGTTGTCCTTTCCCCTTAGCAGAAAAACACAAAGCAATAATGTTTCCACCTCCATGTTTAAGGGTGGGGATAGTGTTCTTGGGGTCATAGGCAGCATTCCTTCTTTTCCAAACACAGTGAATGGAGTTGATGCCAAATAGCTTAATTTTGGTCCCATCTGACCACAACACTTTCACCCAGTTCTCCCCTGAATTATTCAGATGTTCATCATTCTCCTGTGTAGTTCTGAGCTGATTCCCCACCATTCTCAAGATCATTAAAACTCCACGAGGTGAGATCTTGCATGGAGTCCCATACCAAGGGAGATTGACAGTTATATTGTATTTCTTCTATTTGCAAACATCCACACCAACTGTTGTCACTCTCTCACCAAGCTGCTTTTTGATGGTCTTGTAGCCCATTCCAACCTTGTGTAGGTCTACAATCTTGTCCTTGACATCCTTGGACAGCTCTTTGGTCTTGGCCGTGGTGGAGAGCAGACATGGGAGTAAGTCACACATGTGCAAGTCACAAGCAAGTCTCAAGTCTTAACCTTCAAGTCTCAAGCAAGTCCCAAGTTACTGTGGCGAAAAGCAAGCAAGTCAAGTCGAGTCGAGTCATTTATTTTGGTCAAGTCACAAATCAAGTCAAAATACTGATCTACCCCAATTTTCACCTTTAAATCAGATAAAAGTCAGTGGTCAGGAAAGGTTTTGTTTTATTTTCAACATTAACAAAACTGCTTAGTGCTTTTTTTTTTGGGCATATTAAAGAAACACTTTGAATGCCCAAACAGCTCAAAATCCTTCGGTCATGTTTCAAGACCACAGTCACTAAAAACATGTTAAGTATTTCCATTGTTAAACAGCCAGTGTCCTAAAAATCAGAACACTCTGAGGTGTTTTAAGTGACTGTGGTGTCAGAAACATAACAGGCACATTAATTTTGCTTTAACACATCTTGAGAAAATGCAAATATTTAATAACTTAAAAAAGTAAAGTCATTTAGAGTCATACGTCTCAAGTCATGAATGCCAAGTCAAAGTCAAGTCGAGTCTTTTATTAATTTTAGTCAAGCATGTCTCAAGTCCTCAAACTGGTGACTTAAGTCTGACTTAAGTCAAGTCATGTGACTCAAGTCCCCCACCTCTGATGGAGAGATTGGAATCTAATTGATTGATTGCTTCTGTGGACAGTTGTTTTTTATACAGGTAACAAGCTGAGATTAGGATCACTCCCTTTAAGAGAGTGCTCCTAATCTCAACTCGTTACCTGAATAGAAGACACCTGAAAGCCAGAAATCTAGCTGACTGATAGGGGAACAAATACGTATTTCACTCAATAAAATGCAAATCAATTTATAACTTTTTTGAAATACGTTTTTCTGGATATTTTTGTTTTTATTCTGTCTCTCAATGGTAAAGTAAACCTACCAGTAAAATTATAGACTGATCATTTTTTTGTCAGTGGGCAAACGTACAAAATCAGCAGGGGATCAAATACTTTTTTCCCTCACTGTACCAGGGACACACCCTACCTTACTAACCAAAACTCTATTGTGACAAAATGAGCATGAGACACTAGATATCCAGAAATGCAATTTTATTGTTGTTTTTCTATATATACATTATATTGCCAAAAGAATTGGGACGGCTGCTTTTACACGCACACGAACTTTAATGGCATCCCAGTCTTAGTCCGAAGGATTCAATATTGAGTTGGCCCAGCCTTTGCAGCTATAACAGCTTCAACTCTTCTGGGAAGGCTGACCACAAGGTTTAGGAGTGTGTCTATGGGAGTGTTTGACCATTCTTCCAGAAGCGCATTTGTGAGGTCAGGAAGAATGGACGAGATGTTGTCTGATGTTGGACGAGAAGCCATGGCTCACAGTCTCTGCTCTAATTCATCCCAAAGGTGTTATCTTATTGGGTTAAGGTCAGGACTTTGTGCAGGCCAGTCAAGTTCCTCCACCCCAAACTCGCTTATCCATATCTTTATAGACCTTGCTTTGTGCACTGGTCCAAATCATTTGGTGGAGGGGGGCTTATGGCATGGGGTTGTTTTTCAGGGTTTGGGCTTGGCCCCTTGGTTCCAGTGAAGGGAACTCTTTAGGTATCAGTATACCAAGAAATCTTGGACAATCATGCTCTCAACTTTGTGGGAATGGTTTGGGGATGGCCCCTTCCTGCTCCAACATGGGTGTGTTCACAGAGTCCAGACCTCAACCCGAAAAAACATCTTTGGGATGAATTAGATCAGAGACTGCGAGCCAGGCCTTCTTGTTCAACATCAGTGCCTGACCTCACAAATGTGCTTCTGGAAGAATGGTCAAACATTCCCATAGACACACTGCTAAACCTTGTGAACCATCTTCCTATAAGAGTTGAAGCTGCAAAGGGTGGGCCAACTCGATATTGAACCCCAAGGACTAAGACTGAAATGCCATTAAAGTTCATGTGCGTGTAAAGGCAGGTGTCCCAATACTTTTGGTAATAAAGTGTATGTGTAACCATATGTGATACTAGTGCTGCAAATTTCCCTTTGCATGTAATGTATTTTTCCATTGTAATGTTTACAATGGAAAAATACAGTGTTGATATATGTATCAGTGAAACTCTTAACCACTTAAGCCCCGGAGGATTTGGCTGCTGAAAGACCAGGGGGTATTTTGCAATTCAGCACTGCGTGACTTTAACGGACAATTGCGCGGTCGTGCGACGCTGTACCTAAACTAATTTGACATCCTTTTTTTCCCACAAACAGAGCTTTCTTTTGGTGGTATTTGATCACCTGTGTGATTTTTTGATCATGCGCTATAAACAAAAAAAGAGCGTCAATTTTGCAAAAATAACAATATTTTTCACATTTTTTATATGAAATTCCCCCCAAAAAAATGTAAAAATCTAAATTTTTTAACATTTTCGGCCAATTTGTTTTATGCTACATATGTTTGGTAAAAAAAAATCGCAAAAAGCGTATTTTGATTGGTTTGCGCAAAAGTTATCGCGTTTACTAACAAAGGGAAAGATTTTTGTCATTTTTGTTGTTTTTTTTTAACGCATAATGGCGGCGATCTGCGATTTTTTTTTGTGGTACTGCGACATTGGGGCGGACAGATCGGACCCTTGACTGACATTTTTGACACTTTTGGGGTTACCAGTGACATACATATGCACTGTTACTGTAAAATTACACTGGCAGTGAAGGGGTTAACTTTATTTGAGAGGGAGGGGCTGTGTGTGTCCCTAGGGGCGTGATTCTAACTGTGATTGGCTGTGTCTTGAGCTGTAGGAACAATGATCAACGGTCCTACATAGTAGAACCGTATGATCAGTGTTTCTACACAGGGGAGAATGACAGGCGGCTTGTTTACACCAGCCGCCTGCCTTTCTCCCTCTCCCCCGACGATCGCTGAGTGACCGGCGGACATCGGGCCCGTCGGTCACACGCGCGGGGGGGTCAGTGACCCCGCGCTCGCTCCCCAGAGCCTCACAGGCTAGTGACGTACCGGTACGTCACTCTGTCTGTGAGGGGCTGACCGCCGCAGTATATCTACTTGCGGCGGTCGGCAAGTGGTTAAATAAAGAATAAAAAATATAGTAAGGACAAAGCAAAAGATCATATAAAGGTACATGGGTCTGCAGAGTTGCTTCTTTGAGATAAGACTTACACAGAAGATGTGAAATAACCTAGCATATTATTACCAACAATGTTTGTTTTATTGGTATGCACAAAGTAGTATTGGGCATTGCATATAATTTATGAGTCTCAGCCTCTGGCTAAAACAGTCATTGTTTAAAAGAAACCTGCGAGGACATTAAATTAGAAGCTGCCATTGCTGACTTGTTTAAAAGGTGCAGGGTTGATTGAAGTCTAAATTCTCCTGCTTGCATGTTGAAGGTCACTAAATAGCAAATCCAGCATCAGGATCCCAGACTTGGAGCTTGCATCTTAACCACTTCTGGACCGAAAGATTTCCCCCCTTAATGACCAGGCCATTTTATGCGATTTGGCACTGTTACTTTAACTGACAATTGTGTGGTCATGCGATGATGTACCCCAAAAAAAATTGATGTCCTTTTTTTTCTCACAAATAGAGCATTCTTTTATTAGATCACCTGTGCATTTTTTTTTTTTTTTTGCACTATAAAAAAAAAAAAAGAGCGACAAAAAAAAAAAAAAAAAAACCAATATTTTTCACTTTCTGCTATATAACATTCCCAGTAAAAAAAAAATGTAAAAATCAAATTTTTTCATAATTTTAGGCCAATTTGTATTCTGCTACATATTTGTGGTAAAAATAAAAATCCCAATAAGCGTATTTTGAATGGTACTATGCGTAAAAGTTATCACGTCTACAAACTAGGGGAAACATTTATGTCATTTTATTTATTATTTATTTTTTTACTAGTAATGGCGGCGAGCAATAATTTTTAGCGGGACTGCGACATTGCGGCGGACAGCTCAAACACGTAACTGACATTTTTGACACTTTTGCACTGTTCATGTACTAATGACAATGGCAAGTAAGGGGTTAACACGAGGGGCGATCAAAGGGTAAATGTATGCCTAAGGGGTGTTTTCTAATTGTGGGGGGATGGGCTTATGGAATTAACACAAGGACTAGTGTTTCTAAATAGGAGGAACACAGAGGCCCTGTGTTGATTGCTGACAGAACAACAATCTGCTGTGTTTACAACAGCAAACCACCGTTCTGTCTCCACGGGGAGTGATCGTGAGTGCCTGGCGGCACCGCAGATGAGTTTCCTTTCTGACGCCTCCGGTGGTGCGCGCGCACCCCCATGATCGCTCACGTGAAGCGACGTACGGGTACGTAGTTTCACGGCAACCTGCTGCCGTATATCTGCCATGGCTGGTCGGCAAGTGGTTAACAAGACTGTAATTAACAGGTCTATTTACATCAGAGTTTACCTGCTTAGTTTATTTTGTTTTATTTGTCCTAAGCACAAATTATTGTATGAAGCCAAAGCCTGGCCTACATTTGGCACCCCTGGTTACAGTTGAATGTTGTCTATAGACACATTACTGTGCAAATGTTATTGAGTTATTTAAAAACTGTGTACATTGTAATATTTGTTATAGTAGGGTTTGGGGAGTGCAGGGAGTGAATATTTTGTGTATGTGAGTAGTGTAAATGTTCTGTTTAATTTTGTATAAAATGTGTTAGAGCTGTGCCCAACCTTTGTTCTAATGGTTGTATGTAATTTCTAAAAGCCTAAAATAAACACCCATCAAAAAAGGTCATAATTGGCAGTTCCAATGTCTCTATTTACATGGGTTCACCTTAATCCAGTTAGCCATACATATGTCAACTAATAAGCAAATTAGCTGTGTATCCCCAGAATTGGTTTTGAAGAAATGTTTCATCAACAGTTCAAACAGTAGTGAGTATAGAGAGATATTTAAAAAGAAAAAACAGCTATAAGTGGAAATTGTTTTAAGATATACTATTGCACAGGTGTAATCATAGCAGAGCATGCACAATGCTGGGGTATCCAGCAGCACAAAGACTTCACTTGTGTCTAGCCAGAAAACTGAGCAACAACATTTTTCAAAATGTAAAAATATTTTTACAGTATATACCATGCACTGTTCTGTTTCTGTTGTTATATTGTTATTATTATATTATTATTATTATACAGGATTTATATAGCGCCAACAGTTTGTGTAGCACTTTACAAAATGAAGGCAGACACTACAGTTACAATACAATTTGATACAAGAGGAATCTGAGAGCCCTGCTCAATACAGTTTATAATCTAAGAGGGAGGGTCGAATGATACAAAAGGTAATAACTATGGGAGATTAGCTGATGGAAAATGTAAAAGCACAGTGTATTAGTTAGAAGCAGGATAGGCTTTAGGCTTCTTTAAAGAGAAGGGTTTTCAGAGATTGTCTAAAGATGGATAGATTAGGAGGTAGTCGGACAGATTGGGGTAGGGAGTTTCAAAGGATGGGAGAAGCTCAGAAGTCCCGGAGGTGAGCATTGGAGGAGGTGACAAGGGAGCTAGAGAGCATTAGATCTTGGGAGGACTGAAGAGAGTGGTTTGGTTGATAATTTAAGACCAGGTTAGCTGGATGGCTTTGTAAGTTGTTGTTAGTACTTTCAATTTTATTCTTTGGGTGAGCGGAAGCCAGTGGAGGGATTGTCAGAGAGGGGTGGCAGACACTGAGCGGTTGGTAAGGTGGATGAGTCTGGCAGCAGCATGCATGATGGACTGAAGGGGAGACAGGCTATGTAAATGTAATCCAATAAGGAGGGAGTTGCAGAGAGAGGACCACGGAGTGAATTAGAAGCTTTGTAGTGTGATTGGCTAAAAAGAGGTGCATTCTGGAGATGTTTCGGAGTTTGAGGTGCCATGATTTGGACAGGGATTGGATGTGGACCTGAAAGGACAATTCAGAGTCCAGGGTTACCCCTAGCATAGGGGCATAGTTGTGCCATTGATCTTGACAAAGAAGTCAGGGGAAGGGGCACATGGGGGATGAAATATTATGAGCTTGGTTTTGGATAGATTGTGTTTAAGGAAGTGGTGTGACATCCAGTCAGATAGGTCGGTTAGTAAATCAGTGAAACGTGAGGAAACTGATGGGATGAGCTGAGGAGTAGAGAGATAGAATTGGGTGTCGTCAGTATAGAAATAATTTTGAAAGCCATGGGAAGCTATCAGTTGACCCAGGGAGGAGGTGAAGATAGAGTAGGAGTTGTCCAAGGACAGAACCTTGGGGGACCCCAACGGGAAGAGGAATAGGAGAGGAGGAAGTAGAGTTGGAAGTGACACTGAAGGTGCGGTAAGATTCAAACCAATGGAGAGTACAGTCATGGAGACCAAGGGAATAGAGTTTTTCGAGGAGGAGGGGGTGGTCAACTGTATCAAAGGCAGAAGAGAGGTCTAGGAGTATGAGTACAGAATAGTGGCCTTTGGCGACTTAGCTGTTAGTGAGTCCTTTTTGAGTTTTAGGAGAGGAATGTAGCAGGTGAAATCGAGATTGAAGGGGATCAAAAAGGTTATTCTCAATGAGGTGTCAGCACAGATGGCTGTAGACTAGACGTTCAAGGAGTTTGGAGGCAAAAGGGAGTAAGGAAATTGGTCTTAGGTTGTTAGGATTGGAGGGGTCCAGTGAGGCCTTTAAAGGTAGGGGGAGACAAATGCATGCTTTAGAAGGTTGGGGAAGATGCCAGTAGCAAGAGAGAGATTGAAGGTATGAGTTAAAGATTTTAGGATAGAGCCAGGTGTGACCGTAATATTAGTGAGGGAACAGGGTCCATGGGGCAGGTGGTTAGGTGGGCGTTACATAAAAAGTTTAGTGACTTTTGATACCATTTGTGATGGGATCTCCACTATACAGATATCTCCCTCAGCTTACACTCCTTGTCCAACTGCACAATCAATACACTTGTTTAACCCAGCTACTATAGTAGCTGGGTTAAACAAGTGTATTGATTGTGCAGTTGGACAAGGAGTGTAAGGTGAGGGAGATATCTGTATAGTGGAGATCCCATCACAAATTGTATCAAACTTATTTTTGAAGTGTAAAGCAACTCTCTGTCCTGGGCAGCGAGTGAGTTAGTGGGTGGAGGTAATAGAGGACGAAGTAGAAAGTGAAAGGTAGTAAATAGTTGACTGGGACTGCATGAGAGGGTGTTAATGAGAGTGATAAAATAGGTCTGCTTGGCAGTGTGGAGGACGAGGTAGAGACTTGAAGGCAGAAAAGAGTTGACAGGGAATGGATGAGAAGGTGTTCATGAGAGTGATAAAATAGGTCTGTGGCATTGTGGAGGCAAGAATTGTATTTTTGGAGGGCAGATTATATTGGTTGAAGTCTTGCTTGGACTTAGTCTTGCACCACAGACGTTCAAGAGTGTGACTACGTTTTTTGAGGCTTCTGGTATTGTCTGTTTGCCAGGGTTGTAGCGGTTGAGGCCTGATTCTGTTTGTAGTGAGGGGGGCCAATGTGTCCAGGGTGGATGACAGCGAAATGTTGTAGACAGAAGTGGCCAGGTTATATGAGCAGTTTGTATTCCATGTATTTCCATGGAATCGGACCTTACTGTTTGTATGATTTAATTATTCTTGGGCTTATCTAGTATTACCCACACATACATATTTTTCTATTATTTGCCCTTATTAGATAGATGCATGCTTGAATGGAGAAGTGTGTGAAGCAGCTGCCTGTCCTCAATGACAATGTTGTCAATTTTATAAAAATAATTGGTGAAGGTGTATTTTCACTTATTTTTTTAGTGTTTGCATTTTTCATACAATAGAGTAATTTTTTTAATATATGGCACTCCGTGATGAATCTCTTGAGGTTTCTTCCTCTTTAATATTATATGTTTATTAGTCTAGAGGCCACCCTCATAATACTAATTTAAATAAATTCCTTATACGAGTTCCGTTTTTCCTAAATAACGGGAGGATTTATTTAGAGAAGGTTTATCCTTCCTACTGCTACACAATTGTTAGTGGTTGAGCTGGATCTTTTTATATTATTTAGAGAGGTTATATGGGTAGCTTGTATTCCATATTGGTTTTATCTCACAATTACGTGGATTTTAGAAGATATATGGAGAGGTATGGAGGTTGGAGACCCCAATATACAGTCTATAATGCCACAGTCATATATAGCATCTACTTTGTATAAGGGAAAGGTAATATTAACCACCTCAGCTCAGGAGGGTTTTACCTCATTAATGACCAGTCGATTCTGGTAATAATGCAACGCTGTACCCAAATAAAATTTATATCACTTTTTTCACACAAATAGAGATTTCTTTTGGTGTTATTTGATCACCACTGGGTTTTTTATTTTTTATGGAATAACTGAATGGAATAACTGAATAAAGACCGAAAATTTTGAAAAAAACAAAAAAACAATACTTTTTACTTTCTGCTAATAAACATATCCAATATAAAAATTGCAAAAATCATTTTTTTTTTTTTTTATTTATACTTTTTTGTCAAAATGTAATCTGCTACTCGTCTTTGGTAAAAAAAAAAAAATACCAAGAAGTATATAATTATATATTGCGTGAAAGTTATAGTGTCTACAAACTATGGTTATATATATATATATTGCAATTTTTATTTTTTTATATCACTAATGGTGATGATCAGCGACTTATAAAGGGACTGTGTGGCGGCGAACAATCTGACACTAACAGACACTAGGGAGGAACTCACTAACTCACACTGACATCCCCAGTGACATTTATACAGTGATCAGTAATAATACTATTGGTCAGGGCTGGGCTCGCAGCAGCTCTCTTCTCTGTGCTCAGGCTGCTAAGCTTTCGCATAATTGTCAGCACTTATTGTTTCCCCAGTGGCTCACCTGGTTATATTTATCTGCTCGTCAGTCCTGCCTACAGCCAGCCCCTTCTGGCTATTTAGGTTGCCTTGTTCATTCCATACCTGCCTTCACCTGGCCAACATATCTGGAGTGCTGCATTTAAAGCCACCTTTCTCCCAATCAGATTTAGGGTTGATTTTCTAAAGGCTAACTGGCTGTTTATTTGCACTTTGCAAGACAATTCGCCCCATAGCTCAGTGAATACAGTACATTTTCACTTTGCAAAAATTTCTAATTACATGCAAGGAAAAAAAAAAGTAGTTTTGCCAGCACATGATTAGATTAGGGAAGTCAGCAGAGCCTTACCTCATTCACTAAGCTCTAGGGAAAATTTCTTTGCAAAGTGCAACTTCCCTTGAAAAGTGAACAGTCTATTTGTCTTTAGTAAATCAACCCTTTGGTGTTGTTGCAAGGATCACCTACAAGTGATGTAATGATATAACAATACATTTTCGTGTTACAGGAGCAACTTAAAGTGGTTCTAAAGCCGAAATGTTTTTACCCTAAAACATTCCCTGCATTAAGGTAAAAAAAGTTGTATAGCTTTCTGCCCCCCCCCCCCCCTTCCCTGTATGAAGGAGAATAAAGTGAATAAGAGATCCAGCGCTGTGCACAGCTGCATCTTATCTCCCCTTTCTTCCACTTCACACAGGGACTCGGGCAGTAGCAGGAGCCATTGGCTTCTGCTGCTGTCAATTAAATGCAGTGAAGAGGAAGAGGGGGTAGGATTAAGCCCCACTTTGTGTGTCTATGGAGTGCGGCCCCCATAGACACACACAGCTCGGTAGCGAGCATGCACTGTGTTCCCCGATAGCAAACAGCCTGCTATGGGGGCACACGAAGAAGAGGAAGAGCCAAAATTGCCAATGGAGGACCCCAGAAGAGAAGATTTGGGGCCTCTCTGTGCAATACCATTGCACAGAGCAGGGAAATATAACATGGCTATTATTTTTATTTAACCACTTCCCGCCCGCCCTATAGGCAATTGACAGCGGGAATGTGGTTGTATTATCCTGACCGGACGTCATATGATGGCGGCAGGATAATACAGCTCTGGGCGCCCCCCTGACACCCTGCATCTCCGATCTCGGTAAAGAGACTACTGACGTAGCTCTTTACCATGTGATCAGCCGTGTCCAATCACGGCTGGTCACATAGTAAATAGGAAGAGCCGTTGATCGGCTTTCCTTAGTACGTGCCCGACAGGCACGAGTAAAGGAGCGCCGATCGGCGGCTCCCCTGACGGGGGGGGGGGTCGGCACTGGTAATCAGATCATTGATTACCAGTGCAGAACCTCGGGGGGGGGGTGCCACTAGAACCACCAGGGATGCCCACTATGACCCCAGGGTTGCCAACTATGACCACCAGGGATGCCAATCAGGGCTCAGGGAGCCCCCCATTGCCCTCCCCATCAGTGCTGCGCACCAGTGCCCTCCCTATCAGTGCTGCCCACAAGTGCCCATCATTGCCATTTTTCAGTGTCGCCCACCAGTGCCCATTATTGCCCACCAGTGCCGCCTATCAGTGCCCATTAGTGCCCATCATTGCCGCCCTTCAGTGCCCATCAGTGCCGCCTATCAGTGCCCATTAGTGCCCGTCAGTGCCACCTATCAGTGCCCATCAATGCCGCCTATCAGTGCCTAGCAGTGCCACCTATCAGTGCCCACCAATGCTGCGTATCTGTGCTACCTATCAGTGCCACATATCAGTGCCACCCCATCAGTGCCACCCTATCAGTGCCTCCTCATCAGTGCCTGTCAGTGCAGTCTCATCAGTGCTCATCAGTGCAGGAAAAAACTTATTTATTTACAAAATTGTATAACAAACAAAAAAACTTTTTTTTTTTTCAAACTTTTCGGTCTTTTTTTATTTGTTTAGCAAAAAGGAAAAAACCCAGAGGTGATCAAATACCACCAAAAGAAAGCTCTATTTGTGGGGGGAAAATGACATAAATTTGGTGTAGGAACAGTGTTGCATGACCGCGCAATTGTCATTCAAAATGCAACAGCGCTAAAAGGGGAAAATTGGCCTGGGTAGGAAGGGAGGAAAGTGCCCTGTATTGAAGTGGTTAAAAAAAAATTACCTTTAGTAACACTTTAGGTTAAAGTGATTGTAAACGATCACCTTGTAAAACAACCTATTCAGTTTAAAATAGAAATGAAAGGCAAAACATTTTTGTATAGAAAAAAAGAAAAGTTTATAAATATCCTTATTCCCTTTTTTTTTATAAGTGATCACATTCCCTCTGTTCTCAGCTGCACAAGAGCTTGGGGGGGGGGGGGGAGAAGCATCAGCACACTGATCTTCCCAGTAATTGGCTGTGCAGCAGGGGCGTGTCAGGACAAGTTGGAGAATACACTGAGTTTCCAGCATAGCTAAAGAATTGACCACACTGTGCTCTTCTGCTTAATGTGGTCAGTTTTTAATAGGAAAGCAGAGGGACTGGCAGGAACACCAGAAATTTCACACAAAGGAAGCAATACAAAGAGATCAAGATACTTTCTCATACAAGTACATGGTACACCGGTTGCATATCAGGAATATGAAGTGTTGGGGTAGCAAACAATTTAAAACATCAGGCTGGGGCATGCTGTATAGGGAGCAAGAAAGGTTTGAGGGTGCAATTTTCGTAAGGATACAAACCAGCTTTAACCACTTTAGCTTTGCAATTTTTTACCCCCTTCCTGACCGGACCATTTTTTGCGATACGGCACTGCGCTGCTTCAACTGAAAATTGTGCGGTCGTGCGACGCCCTACCCAAAAAAAATTGATGTCCTATTTTTTCCACAAATAGAGATTTCTTTTGTGGGTATTTGATTACCTTTGCAGTTTTTATTTTTTGTGCTATAAACAAAAAAAGAGCTACAATTGTGAAAAAAAAAATATTTTTTACTTTCTGCTATAAAGCCAATAAAAAAATGTAAAAAATGTCATCATCAATTTAGGCCAATATGTATTCTGAATAAATAAAGTAGTGCGCTATTTTATTTATTCATTTATGCACATATTTATCCCTACTGGGTAATCGGATTTAGTTGCAGCTTTATTTATTTTCACCTTTATCAGCGCTCCCTTCACCAATTCAATATGTATTCTGCTAACAAAATCCCAATAAGCGTATATTAACTGGGTCCCACAAAAGGTATCACGTCTACAAATTATGGGATAGATTTATGGACTTTTTATATATTTTTTTGCTGTTAATGGTGGCGATCAACGTTTTTTAGCAGGACTGCGACATTGCGGCGGACAACATTGCGGACTTAGTGACAATTTTTGGGGACCAGTGACACCAATACAGTGATCAATGCTAAAAAAAAAAAAACACACAGTTGCTGAATAAATGACACTGGCAGGGAAGGGGTTAACATCTGGGCGATTAAAGGGTTAATTGTGCTCCCTGGGAGTGCTTTCTAACTGTGGTGGGAATGGACGCACTAGAGGAAAACAGAGATCTGTGTTTCTGCTTATCAGAAACACAAGATCTCAATTTTCCTCTGTGACAGAACGGTTGTTTGCCTTGTTTACATAGGCAGACCACCGTTCTGCCTCTCCTCGGAACCATCGTAGCCACTGGACCCACTCATTAGCTTCCACTGTGCCCGATCACAGCAGGAGTGGGGTTAAGGGGGCGCAAGCGTGCACCCCAGATTGCGTGCACAAAATCACGTACATTTAAGTGATTTTGTCCAGCAGGGCCATCCTATCGCAGTATATATGAGGCAGGCAGTCCGGAAGTGGTTAAAAGGTAACTCCACTTTTGTGGGGAAAAAAAATCAGCAAATAAATAAAAAACAATATAGCGTATACAATTGCGACACAAATCATATTGTAATTGAATGGTATTTAAAATGACCTTTCCTTTTCAATCTGCAGCTGTTGTAAATTTTGGTAAAATGCAATGAAATATGGCTACCTGGAGCTGTTCTGTACACAGAATGTATACTAACCACACCCCAGAAACATTATTTCCTGCTTGTGTGATTGGCTCACCAATTTTCCCAGAATTCTGCACTAACAAGTCAGAATTTCAGGAATCCGCTGGAACAAAAATGTTATTTTTGGTGAGATACTTCCAATAGGAACACGTCTAAAGGGATGCAGGCCCAACAGATTTCCTCATTAGTGCCCTGCAGCTGCACAGCTAATCGATGATTATGAAACCATTCCCATTAGACCCACTCAGCACAGAGGAACATACAGTGATTTCTTCAGAATAACAAAAGGTAGGAATCTGCAACAAAGTTTGTTATAATCCTTGCAATGTACAGAGATCACCCAGAGGGGAATGTTTTTCTTCTCAACAAAAGCGGAGTTACACTTTAAAGTGCAGCAGTATTGTTTGAAAGACAATTCAAGTTATCTTATTACAGTTTTCATTCATATTTACTTTTTTATCCTTTATTACAAATAATGTTTGCAGATTTTGTCATTCTCCTTCATTTTTTTTTTCGTAAATTGTAATTAATTTAGATCTGAAATGTGGTTAAGATCTGCAATGACATGCCTGGTTTACCTGAGATGTCACAAACAAAATTGTAGTGCTGACACCATTTCTGCAGTTGCAAACAGACTACCTGTACAGAACTATATATTATATTCCTTTCTCTGTTTCTAATTTCTTCAAAGCATAAAGGTTTTCTTTGAGTTTTGGCTTTAAGGATTAAAATGACTTTTCACATAAAACGAATACTGTACAGGCCATGGCAAACATTTCGTTCTAGGGATCAAATCTTCTGTTGTCAAGGTTAGACTTGTAAAAGAAATGTCTGTGTTGACAGATGCCTTCCTTGAAGATGTTTCTCATCTTTAACACAGGAGAGGTCTGTGTTTTTTTTTAAAAAGGCAGGTCTTGTTGTTTTAATCAAATAACAGGCATAGGTATCTCTCTGTGGGAATAAAATGAAGCAATGTTTTCATGTACAGTCATAAAGACGGTAAATTAAATCTGCATCTGAGCACCACACAACCAAGAATGTAAGGAAAAGGGGAGCTGTCTCTAGAACCCCTTTTCCTCATGGGATAGTGGCAGGAATAAGGTATTTTCAAGGCTCCTATTAACTACAGGGTGAGGAGAGTGACATCGCTGTCTCCGGGGAAAAGGCTAGCTGACCTTTTTCCTTGGTGTCAGACGGCCTCCTTTTCCCCGCTGAAAACTAGCCTTATCTCTGGGGAGATTAGTGTAGGTGACCTTTATTTGAGGTCAAGTTCCTTCTTCTTCTCCGCCCCAGTGTGAAAGCATTTATTATTTGTAATGGGAATAGGTTTTCCTGGGCTTTTCAGGCGCTTTTTTTTTTTTTTAACGTCAAAGCACCTCAGTGTGAAAGGGCTCTAAACATATTTGTAGTACCAGTAATATATCACGTGTTTAAAACTATTGACCCCAGCATTACCTTTTTATTTTATACACTCTGACAACTGAAGGCTATCATTTAGAGCCCCTTCAACACTGAGAGAGAGAGAGAGAGATCACATGGTCAAAAGTGTGGTTTGTCATTGTAGAAGGGGATGCGTATTGTATCCAAAAAGCCCACGAGGGTCAAAAGAGAGAGTACATCCACTCTGGGTTGTTTTCTCTTTAAGGATGATGAGTGGAGCTGGGGAGTATGTGGGGTGGAATGGAATGGTTGAACATTGGGGTGTTGAATGGGAGAACAGAGTTAGGGTTAGGGAGTGCACATGTTGAAGAGGGAAAGGGACAGGGGGACGGGGGGTGGCTGTTGAGTATGCAGGTTAATATAGAATTATTGGTGTAAGGAGTTAAAAGTGGGGGGAAAAAAGATAGGAGGAGGAAGAGGGTAAATTAGGGTAATACAAGGGGAGGCCATTAAGTTTTTACCCTCACCATGATCTAGATGTTCTAGGGATCTGAAATTGTACAGGTTTATAGGTGGATACCTTAATCATGCAGGTCTGGTGAATTATTATTTTTTTTTTTTTTATTATTATACAGGATTTATATAGCGCCAACAGTTTGCGCAGCGCTTTACAATTTGAGGGAAGACAATACAGTTACAATACAGGAGGAATCAGAGGGCCCTGCTCATTAGAGCTTACAATCTAGAATTATAGTTAGAGCCAAGAGAAATGGGTTCCCAGGCTACTGACACCTTTCCAAAAACAGCGAGTGGAATGTGCACAAAGCATTTTGGACCTGTACCACAAAGATGAGAAGGAATTTTTAAACAGATTAGTGACCATGGATGAAAGCTGGGTATATCTTTATGACCCTGAGGCTAAAGGTATTAGTAAAACATGGAAACATGCTTCATCACCCACCCCCAAAAAGGCTAAGGTGCAACATTCATCCAGCAAGATCATGATGGCAACTGGTTTTCCTCCAAATCTGCATACTTCTATGCAGATGGTATTAAAGGTCTGTTTTTACAGATGTGAGAAGTGTTTAACCATAGGAGGTGGATATGTAGAGAAGGAAGAGTCAGTGGACTAAGTTTCAGATCCCTAGCACATCTGGATCTTGGTGAGGGTAAGAACTTATTGGCCTCCCCTCATGGAGGAAGGGTAAGGATCAAGGATCAAGGAGGCTCTCAGGTGGACTCTGGGTAGTAAAAAAGACACAAAAAAGACACAAGGAAATCCATGCAAATGCTTTGTCTTCTTCTGTGAATGTAAAATTGAAGCATTATGATTGCCCTCAAAAGGGCCGGTTGTATCTGTAATACTAGATGTCAAGAGCATCCCCTACCCTTACATAAGACGTCAAGAGCCTCTCCACCATCAAAAGTTGAGTCCCCCACCCTCCCTTACCTTGTGGTGCTGCTGGGAAGAAGCTGGAGGCATTGCTGGAAAGCAGTTAGTATAAGGTCTGGAGGAGGACTGGAGCTCTCCTGCAGCTACAGGAGAGGTGCGAGGGCCACATAAAATGGCCTGGGGGGCTGGATTCGGCCCGCGGGCCTTGTGTTTGACACCTGTGGAGTAGAGTAACAACAGGAGTTGAAGAGTATCTCAATGTAAAGAAGCAATTTGACCTTTTGAAAGGTGGGTTGTATGGTTAAAAAAAAAAATTAGAAGAATGTTGTCACTGTTAAGATGAATGAAACTGGAGAAAATGAGTTAGAAGTTGATGGCTGATCAGGGGATGGGGAGAGGGAGATGAGGAAGTGGTAAGGGAGAAAGAGGTGGATTGGGAGCTCCATGTAAGGTACAATAAAGACAGATGAGCTTTATGGGCACCCACCCAAGCCCCTAAACTTCATATAGATGTGTAAGATTGAGAATAACTAGATGTGTAGCGCACTCATCTTCCTCAGCATATGATAGCTGTCACCATTGGTGGTAGTGGCGGTGGGGTATTTCACCAATATATTATAGCTCCCATGGACTTGGTTTAGGAAATCTGATAATTTGAATATTAGCATCTCTCACTGCTTAACAAACTGAATTTGTTGACAGGTTAAATTTGGAGATCTAACCAGTTCAACCAAAAAAAATCTACAAAAACCTTTTTAAAGTACAAGTATGCTGCAAAACACGCCAAATGCAAACACCAACAGAAAGAGTTTGAAGAATCCTACACACATATACTTCATATATGGGCTGCACAGTGGTGTAGTGGTTAGCACTTTCACCTAGCAGCAAGAGGGTCGCTGGTTCGAATCCCAACCACAACACTACCTGCCTGGAGTTTGCATGTTCTCCCTGTGCCTGCGTGGGTTTCCTCTGGGTACTCCGGTTTCCTCCCACACACTCCAAAGACATGCTGGTAGGTTAATTCGATCCTGTATAAAAAAAAAAATGGCCCTACTGTGTATGTATGTGGGTTAGGGACCTTAGATTGTAAGCTCCTTGAGGGCAGGGACTGATGTGAATGTGAAATGTACATATATGTAAAGCGCTGCGTAAATTGACAGCGCTATATAAGAACCTGAAAGAAATAAATAAATATACAGAAATTGATACTATGTGCTTTTTTTTTTTTTTTTAAATCACGGAAAAAAGTGTAATGCATTTGTCATTTATTGTTGATTCTTCGTTGGTTTTTGCAGTGTACCCAAAGAACCTGTTTCCCAGACCTAGAAACTAAAATGAAATGTGTTTTATTTATTTGCACATTCACACGTAGCACAGAATGGTGTCTTTGAAAGTGTTGCTCTGAGTAGTAATTAACAGCTGTAATGGCAAATCTGTGAGCAGCTAATCATATAGGTCTTTACCTCATCTTGCTGTGTGGTGTTCCTTACTGTACAGTGTCAAAGTCTTGGCAGCTACACCGAATAGTATGCTAACTAAGTAGTTATAATCCTTAATATAATTCAAACATTACATGTTCTGCTATGAAAGCACACCATCCAAATACTTGCAGTGATCCATACCACCACAAAGAACAGAAAAATAACATTCTCCATGTGAATAATTTCTCAAACCTCAGGGCTTGTGTCATTTTATATGTCTGTAATATTCACTGGGACTCGCAGCATACATTTTCAATCACCCAAGTTGCAAATGTATCAATATGTTTACTAAAATTCTTTAACTATTTGAATGAATATGGTGCATATATATTGTAAACTACAATACTCAAGTATTATTCTGGAAAGAAAATAGGATTTTTGTACTCACTGTAAGATTCAGTTTCTCTGTGTTTATTGGAGGACATGGCTCTGCTTTAGACAATCACCAATTGAGTATAGCGCCACCTGCAGGAGTAAAAATACTGGATGAACCCTCTGCACACTGCTATACCCTTTCAAGCAAACGTTGCAATAAAAAATAGGGATATTTAGTTCACACATATTGCAATACATGTTTAGGTTGGCCAACTGTGTGAAAGTAATCCCTCTTTAGCCAGTCCTACTCTGCTTTTTCACCTGTAAGAGTAGTACACCAGGTCCACTAAAACCAATATAGCTTAGGGGGTGGCCCCTGATGGTGAAAAATGCCCCTACAGCTGTGGGCAACTTGGTTACTTGGCATGGCAGTCAAAATAACAAGAACAAAAGTATTTACTCATTCAGAAGCAGCAAGACAGATGGGCAGGTGCTGGGTCTGCTAATGAACGTAACAAGGGATTTTGGGGTATGTATGAAAAATACTTGTTTCTCTTTCATTTACTGGAGAACATTCCACTGCTTTAGATAATCACCAGCTTGGGAGATCCAAAAGCAGTGCCACGATGAAGCAGACAACTAAAAAGAATGAAAAAAAAAAAAAAAAGATAGCTTTAAACAGAATTTTCATGAAAACCCACAGTTTGTTCATATGCCTCGATGATACGATATTTGCTTTCAGTATGATTTACTTAGAGTCATTTACCTGAATATGTTATTGTTCACAGGTTCTTAAAAAAGAGTTTGCTTTGTGGCATCATTGAAGAAATACTTTTGTGCATGGGTGACCCTTTAAACATTGGGTCGGACATGGCAGGAGGATAGATAAGCTCCTTTTCTTACCCCTGTACTTTTGTTTCCATGTGGTAGTTGGCTCTTTTTATCTGCCTTTATGCCTCTGCACTGTAGTCCTGGATGGGTGGTGGAATATGTACATGTCTAGGGCTTACTCAGCCGACTCCTGTTAGCTACCCACTAGTAACTTATGCATGCGTGGGCTGTTGGATAGCATGACCTCATTGTGCTAAGTCAGTGGGTGGTCCATCCGGAGGTGAACTGACATCTCTACAGGTGGCGGACATAGAGACCTTTGGTGTTTTGGCGTTAACAAGGGATACATAAGGGAACCAGCACGCTCCTAATACTGAAGTCCTTGTGGACAAGTGAGAAGGATTGACCGATTGATGGTAGATCAGTAAGATCTCTATGGAACTGGTAGCTATGTACAGTATCTGACAAAAGTGAGTACAGCCCTCATGTTTTGGAAATATTTTATAATATCTTTTCATGTGAAAACACTGAAGAAATTACACTTTGCTACAATGTAAAGTAGTGAGTGTACAGCTTCTATACCAGTGTAAATTTGCTGTCCCCTCAAATGAAGTCAACACACAGCCATTAATGTCTAAACCGCTGGCAACAAAAGTGAGTACACCCCTAAGTGAAAATGTCCAAAGTTTGCCCAATTAGCCATTTTCCCTCCCCGGTGTCATGTGACTCATGAGTGTTACAAGGCCTCAGGTGTGAATGGGGAGCAGGTGTTGTATTATTGCATTAGTTGTGTAAATTTGGTGTTATCGCTCTCACTCTCTCATACTGGTCACTGGAAGTTCAACATGGCACCTCATGGCAAAGAACTCTCTGAGGATCTGAAAAAAATAATTGTTGCTCTACATAAAGATGGCCTAGGCTGTTTGAAGATTGCCAAGACCCTAAAACTGAGCTTTAGCACGGTGGCCAAGACCATACAGCAGTTTAACAGGACAAGTTCCACTCAGAACAGGCCTTGCCATGGTCAACCAAAGAAGTTGAGTGCACATGATCAGCATCATATCCAGAGGGACATAGATGCATGAGTGCTGCCAGCATTGCTGCAGACATTAAAGGGGTGGGGGGTCAGCTTGTCAGTGCTCAGACCATACGCCACACACTGCATCACATTGGTTTGCATGGCTGTCGTCCCAGAAGGAAGCCTCTTCTAAAGATGATGCACAAGAAAGCCCGCAAACAGTTTGCTGAAGACATGCAAACTAAGGACATGGATTACTGGAACCATGTCCTGTGGTCTGATGAGACCAAGATAAACTTATTTGGTTCAGATGGTGTCAAGCGTGTGTGGTGGCAACAAGGTGAGGAGTACAAAGACAAGTGTGTCTTGCCTACAGTCAAGCATGGTGGTGGGAGTGTCATGGTCTGGGGCTGCATGAATCCTGCCAGCACTGGGGAGCTACAGTTCATTGAGGGAACCATGAATGCCGCCATGTACTGAGACATACTGAAGCAGGAGCATTATCCCCTCCCCTGGAGACTGGGCCGCAGGGCCATATTCGAACATGATAACGACCCCAAACACACCTCCAAGGCAGCCACTGCCTTGCTAAAGAAGCCGAGGGTAAACTTGATGGACTGGCCAAGCATGTCTCCAGACCTAAACCCTATTGAGCATATGTGGGGCATCGTCAAGCGGAAGGTGGAGGAGCTCAAGGTCTCTAACATCCACCAGCTCTGCAATGTCGTCATGCAGGAGTGGAAGAGGGCTCCAGTAGCAACCTGTGAAGCTCTGGTGAACTTCATGCCCAAGAGGGTTAAGGCAGTGCTGGAAAATAATGGTGGCCATACAAAATATTGACACTTTGGGCCCAATTTGGACATTTTACCTTAGGGGTGTACTCACTTTTGTTGCCAACGGTTTAGCCATTAATGGCTGTGTGTTGAGTTATTTTGAGGGAACAACAAATTTACACTGTTATACAAGCTGTACACTCACTACTTTACATTGTAACAAAGTGTCATTTCTTCAGTGCTGTCACATGAAAAGATAATAAAATATTTACAAAAATGTGTGGGGTGTACTCACTTCTGTGAGATACTGTATCTATCATACACTATATTGTCAAAATACTGGGACACCTGCCTTTATACGCACATGAACTTTAATGGCATCCCAGTCTTAGTCCATAGGGTTCAACATTGAGCTGGCCCACCCTTTGCAGCTATAACAGCTTCAACTTCTCTGGGAAAGCAGTCCACAAGGTTTAGGATTGAGTATATGGGAATGTTTGACCATTCTTCCAGAAGAGCATTTGTGAGGTCAGGCACTGATGTTGGATGAGAAGGCCTGGCTCACAGTCCCCGCTCTAATTCATCCCAAAGATGTTCTATCGGGTTGAGGTCAGGGTTCTGTGCAGGCCACTCAAGTTCCTCCACCCCAAACTCGCTCACCCATGTCTTTATGGACCTTGCTTTCATGTGCATGTAAAGGCAGGGATCCCAATACTCTTGACAATATAGTGTATGTAGGGGGTCATGTCTTTGCACTTTTGTTATCTCTAAAAATTATCTGCAGATGAGGATTTTTCCTGGGTCAGAGCAGTTTGGATCTCTTGGGAGACTGTACTTTCAAGCTACCTATGATTGGTCCTTTTTTGTCTTTAGAGGGTTATTTAGGAAGGGCTATATAAGGCTATGGAGGGAGTGAGTGCATAATATTTGAAACAGATGTAAAAGGCCCTGCTATGTTGGATATTGAATTATTTATTTTCTGTATTCTCTTCTTGCTAGGAGTGAGTATACTATTTGGCCCTACCATGCAGTCCTCCAGTGACATTTTTTGATGTAGATCCCTGTCTTAACCACTTGCCTACTGTGCACTTAAACCCCCTTCCCATCCAGGCCAATTTTCAGCTTTCAGCGCTCTCACACTTTGAATGACAATTGCGCGGTCATGCTACACTGTACCCATATGAAATTTTTATCATTTTTTTCACACAAACAGAGCTTTCTTTTGGTGGTATTTAATCATCTCTGGGTTTTTTATTTTTTACAAAAAAAAAGAAAAAAGACAGAAAATTTTGAAAAAAAAAAAAAAGTTTTTCTTATTTTCTGCGAGTAAATTTTGAAAATAAATTTTTCTCCCTCACTGATGTGCGCTGATGAGGCGGCACTGATAGGCTGCACTTATGGGCACTGATAGGCTGCACTTATGGGCACTGATGAGGTGGCACTTATGGGCACTGATGAGGTGGCACTGATGAGGAGGTACTAATATGCCGCACTGATGAGCACTGATAGGCGGCACTGATAGGCGGCACTGCTGGGCACTGAGAGGTGGCACTGCTGGGCACTGAGAGGTGGCACTGACGGGCGGCACTGATGGGCACTGGCGGATGGCACTGATGGGTGGCACTGATGGGCGGCACTGATGAGCAGCACCATCAGTGCCCACACTCAGTGCCCATAGTGCTGCCAGTCAGTGCTCATCAGTGCCTAGATGAGCAGGCACTGACTGGCAGCACTATGGGCACTGATTGTGGGCATTGATGGGGGCACTGATGGCGGGCACCGTGGGCACTGATGGGGGGGCAATGTGTGTGGTTTTTTTACCTTCAGTAATCAGGGCACTGGTGATCAGTGCCCTGATTACATTTGTCTGTGTCCCCAGCGGCTGTCGGCTCCCCCTCCTTCCTCACACTGCAGTGTCTGTGTGAGGAAGGAGCGCCGGCGATGAGAGATGATCTCATATGTTTACATATGAGATCATCTCTCATTGGACGGCTTGATCACGTGGTGAATGGCCGCTGTGATTGGCCATTCACCACGATCTGTGATCGGCCGTGTCCAAGGGACACGGCCGACACAGATTCTCCCCGATGCGCGCTCGCGGGGGGGGGGGGGGGCGTGTCACTGGAGGCCGTTTAAAAATGGCCTCCCGAAAATTCGAGTCCGCGCTGCAGCCGTATATAGGCTGTAGCGCGGATGGGAGGGGGTTAAATAACATAAATTATTCACCTTGGATGTTTAAAACATATACAGGACATGTAAGTACGTCTATACATTTTTTTTAAGAGATTAATATGAAACATTGATTTGTTTGTTCTAAGACATCTGATCAAATATTTGTAGAACCCATAACCTCTCCTGAGAAAGCAGATTTGTTCTGCGAAACATGTGAAGCTATCATATTCCTTCAGCTAAGACCTGACATCTATGAGTGTATAAAAGAACATTTTTATTGCTCTGGATAGTGTTTGATATATGACTGAATACTGATAGGAGGTTATACGTAAAAGGAGGTAACAGGAAGTCCAGTCCAGGAACCACTTACCACACTGAAAGAGTTTGCGGTTACCAGAACTACTGGTTTTGTGTTTACTGGTTTGAGACACAATGATGGAAGCGCAATGTCCTCATTAAGTTAAAAGGCTGACACTATTTGAGCAAGAGAGAGTCTTGGCCACATGATGAATTTACCGTTTTGAAGCAGACAGGAGTGGAGCATGTACTGCAGGACAGCCACTTCCTCTTTCCAGTGTTTCCTGTTCCTCTCAGGACAGAAGCCCTTAAAGATGGCTACCACAGTGCCCACAGACACCAAACACATACACAGCAAATATTGGTACTCGGCCAGACATGTATTAGAGGGGTAAATGCATCAAAAGCACACAGACTGTCACATTAGCCCCAGCAGTAACCCAAACAGGGGGAAGTACTCAACTGCACTAACTGCCATATATCTATGTCTTAAAGTGGTAGTAGCCCCAAAAGCACAGAGATCCAAGCCCCAGCCGTAACCTCACACTAAGGGGATTCCTGGACACTCCTTTCACTTTAACCCCCTAGTTCAATTAAATAAAGCGAGATAGGATGGTATAGAAAGGGTGGGATGGGTGGAGACTACACACTGCACCTTCGGCAAACAAGCCAGGAGATAGAGCTGCTGTGGCACTGCACACCACCACCAGCTTGATATGAGGTGCTGCAGGCCTGCAGTAGGGATACTGTGACAAGCCAGCAGTTTGGCTGGTCACATATACATCTAAAGGTTAAGAATCACACTGGCTGCAAAGGAAACTGGGCTGTAACAGCCATACCTGTATAGAGCCAAGGAACTACATGTGCTTGATGGCTGCAACTAAGGGTATTACCTGGATCTCTATACCAGTGCTTCTCAACCAGGGTTCCTCCAGAGGTTACTAGAGGTTCCTGTAGCAGTGGGCAGTTTCTGCCTCTCAGATAAGTTCCACCTGACACCATTGATCTTTTTAGCTAACTGGAAGAAGGTAATTCTTCCCAGTGTCCATGAGTGTAAGGCGCATTCATCCCACTGACCATCACACTAATGTATCATGAGTTGTAAAAATAGCCATTTTTAGCAGGGGTTCCCTGAGACCTGAAGATTTTTTCAAGGGTTCCTCTGTGTTGAAAAGGTTGAGAAAGGCTTATCTATACTATCCGACCTGTCACCCAGCCAGTGACTTGCTTGAAGAAAACCGAAGGACCATAAGATTTCTAGGGGGAAAATTCTACGCTTAGACAAAATCTGGGGAGAGTTTTGGCCACCAGCATGGGTTGCCTCCTGGGCTGTCTTTTGTTTTTTAGTGCACCTAGTGTCCTACTTCTGCAAGTAGCATTATACACAGTTGGTGAATATTTAAAACAGAGTTGAGAACAAATAAGAAAATAGATTTAGCATATTGTGCACTTGGGGATAGTCTTGGAATTACGTGTTCCCCCTCTCCCTAGAAAGAGGATTTAAAACCATTCTAGGTGTTATGAAAATGCAGTTAGCTTCAGCAAATCAACTATATATACTACTTTCACAAGCAGTGCATATGTGTATAGTAAGCATATGTGTAGATATTGACCTGTGCTCCTAAACGGTACCCCTAAGTATCTAAGCTGTACATGGACACTAATCAGATTACAGGCTTCATTGCAATAGAAACAGGGCAGCCAAGTTTAATTGGTCATTGTGGTTTATATTTTAAATCTTCTCTTTAAAAAAAAAAAAAAAAACTAGATGGATGAGTACATAAATTAGTAAATTGTTAAAATCCAGTAATCCGTAAACTGAGACTTGCTGATGTAAACACATTTTAGAATAATACAATTAATGAATTAAAGCCTGAATTTCTGATTTGACATTTCTCTGCAGATTGAACATATCTACATGTATTTAGGTGAATCTGAACATTTTCAAATGGCAGGCTCTACTGATCTGATCATCATTACTGGTTACACTATAATGCTTTTTGTATTTTTACAAGTAGAGGGTACTAAAACTATGTACATATATCTGATTTCTATTATAGTGTATGCCGTAGTATTTTTTTGTCTGAAAGGAGATAATGATCTGTAACTAAAGTTATATATTAGCAAACAGATATAATTCATGCGCATCACTCACAGGCGAGATGGCGGAGCAAATATTCACTTCAATGCTGACAGTCCAATGTAAAGAAATACACATCTTTCAACACTACATTCACAGCACAGGGGCAGGGGAAGGTGGGAGCCATGGGTAGGAAGGTGTCTGAAAGACTGTGAATAGTCACCTTGCAAATAGAAAATACCTGTCATTATTGCATACCTAGGTGTTGGAAGTACTTTTTCTTATTTCGAAAAGGATGTCAATATTGTGAATTGAAAACAAATACTGGGACCCTTATTCTAAGAAAGCCTAAACAAACACAAATTATTTGTGGATCTTGTTATCCACTTAGTATTGCTTCATCAATCTTTAGGGGTCTTTCAGTGAGTGTTTGGACTGAGTCCACATTCATGCAAAGCATATGAAGCAACATGTCAGAAAAACAAACCAATCCGGCCACTTGGTTTAACATGTTTTTTATATACTTACTCATTTCAAATACTATTGTACTTAAACCTATTGTTAGGTTTGAATTGAACCTTAATGAACATAGATACAAGTCAGGAAAAATTGGTCACAGAGAGCAGGTCACATGCCAAAAGAATTATCCTCTGGGGCAAAGCTTTAATTAGGATCCTCATTTGAAAACAGAGATTATTTTTGTTCTTATTGTTCAGAAGATGTGTTCTACCATGCAATCTAAATTTTGACATCTACTATACAGGCAGTCCTTGAGTTACAAACATCCAACTTAAAGCGGAGTTCCAGCCTAAAGCCCCGTACACACGCATCGAAAATTAGCAGGGAATTTTCGTCCAACGTCCGATCTGCCGATTTTCGGCTTGTTAGTATGATGCTTCCGACAACTGACTCCGACTTTTCGGCCGAAAAAAATCTGGTGTGCAGACTAAAATTTTTGTTGGCCGTCAAAACACTGCCGATTTTCGTGCAGTCAGTACTGATTTCGACAGGGAAAAATCTTATGAGCAAGACTGGGCATGCTCAGATAAGAAAGAACACAAAGAAAGCAAACCAACACATGACATCACTTCAGAAGCAGATTTTTGTTGGGCGAGAAAATTCGTGTGCAGTCTAGGCACATTCCAACCAACAAAACACAACTCTGGACAAAAGACGGGCGATCGGTCAGCCGATAATCGTTGCGTGTGTACGGGGCTTTACACACTCACCTGTCCAACGGTCCAGCGATGCGGCCGCCCGAAGCCTCGCTTTTCTCCCTCTCTGCTCTCCGGCATCACTGGTGTGGGCACCCGGCTGTGACAGTTTGCGGCTTCACAGCCGGGTACGCACTGCGCATTCGCGAGTTGCGCTATGCATCGTGATTGGCCGGCAATCTTCTGGGACCTCTGACATGTCCCAGAAGATTTCAGGGAGGTCGGGAGAGAGGAGAACTTCCGCTCAGGGCGCCGCGGGGCTCCGAGCGGAAGTGGCAGCGGGTACCTGTCAAAACTAGGTACCCGCTTCACCCCCCCCAAAAATGACATGCCAAATGTGGCATGTCAGGGGGTTAGCACTACCTAAAGCGGAAGTTCCACTTTTGGGTGGAACTCCGCTTTAATACGACTCGTACTTACAGATGGAGGGGGACAACAGGAAGTGAGAAGAAATGTACCCCTAGGAAGGGAAATTCACTCCTGTAAGAGTTATCATGGGAAAAAGGTGTCTCCACTGAAGCTTTATCACCAATCCTTGTTTCCACAACAATCCAAAATTTTCAAAAATCCAATTGTCACAGGGACAGAAAGTGAGGTAAAATCTTCTGAACAGGAGCGTTAACCCTTCCCTATGCTACCAAAAAAAGGTCATTATTTTTTGGCTGGAGTTACACTTAAAAAAATGTACCTGTCCCAACTTAAGAACAAACCTACAGACCCTATCTTGTTTGTACCTGGGGACTGCCTGTACAAGTAAAGAGCTTTGCATTAACCCTGCAACAAATCTTTGAGGTCACTGAACGATTGTTCCATTTTTTCATAAAGCTGTAGAGCAGGGATGTCCAACCTGTGGCCCAACACAAAATCGTACATTTACTTAAAAATATTTTTTTTTTTTTTAAATAATGCATTTACACTTAGCGAACACATGTGGCCAAAGAAAAATTTGACAGCAACTCTGTACTAGACATTAAGAAGTTTTATCTTTCCAAAGAAAAATATCCCACTTTTCACAATCATGCCTAATTCATGTCATCAGTTTTTGGCAGCAATATGTGTGAACAACTATTCTGTAGGATAAACCACACAAAGGGCAAAGTTAGAACCAAATTATCTGATGAACACCTTGGGAATTGTTAATGCATCCATCAAAGCAGATATGGATGCGTTCGTTTATCAAAAACAGTATCAAATATCACACTAGTTTTATGTTGCTCTTTTTTTTTTTTAATAACAAATATTACAAAAAATTAAGTTGTATTACTCAGATAGGCACATTATCTACAGTATACCAGTAATTGTTAACTTGTAATCTGACTTTTTTTTCTGCTCATCAGCTTTCCTTATTGTTAGTGTGTTTTATGTGTGGCCTAACACAATTCTTCTTCCAATCTGGCCCAGGAAGGTCAAAAGGTTGGACGCTCCTAACATAGAATGTTAGTAATCATTTAGGGGAACACTAGAGCTGACAAGACTTTCAAAGATTGGAAAATGTTACTGGATCAACATGGACTGCCATTCATGATGGTAGACCATAGGGCATCCACAGTTTAAAACATATCGTTTGGTGTTGAGGCCAAAAAATTTAATTTTAGTCTAATCTAACCATAACACCTTTTTCCCTGTGGCCACAGAATCTTCAAGGTGCGTTCAGGGTGGTCAGATGAGACTAGAATTGAATGATTTGGCCTCAACACCAAACAATATATCTGCTGGAAATCCAATACACCTCACCATCCAAATAACCCCATATCTACAGTAAAGCATGGAGGTGGTAATATCCTGTTATGGGGGTGTTTCTCTGCAGCAGGGACTGAAGCAATTGTCTGGATATAAGAAAAATGGCTAAAAATACTGTCAAATTATTGAGGAAAATCTGCTGCCCTCCGTCAAAAAGTTGTCAATGGGAAGAAGGTTTACCTTCCAACATACAATGACCCAAAGCACACAGCAAAAATGACCACACAATGGTTGAAAGAGAAAAAGGTGAATGTCCTTGCATGGCTTAGATAGCGCCCAGATTTAAATGCCATTAAAAATCTGTGGAATGACTTGAAGACTGCAGTCCACATAAGGCCACCATCAAATTTAACTGAACCTAAACAGTTTTGCAAAGAAGAGTAGGAAAATATTGCAAAGTCTAGATGTTCAACGTTAGTAGGGACATATCCAAACAGACTAAAGGCTGTAATTAAAGCAAAGGATGGTCCAACAAGATACTGACATAAGGGGGTGATCCTTTTTTAAACTCAATTATTCTGTTTTTGAATTTTTTTTCCTGACATGTTGGTGTTATATCTTTCACTTAAGTTGCACCAGTAAATACAAAAATTGTGTCTGACATAATTTCAGGCTGCAAAGCAACAAAATGTGATTATTTTAAAGGGGGGTGATTCTTTTCTATCCCCACTGTATGTACACTCCTGTGGGCTGCTTTTGATGCCTTTTGGATCAACATCACTGTACAATGAAACAAAGTCCTAACTGGCTCGCTCTGCATTAACGCACGATATCTGTTTTGCTGGGAATTTTAGAAAGATAATGTAAAATATATTTCAGAAAGTTTAAAAGATGAATCAAAGCTGACATTTACAGTAGTTAATAAGAGCATAACTTATCTCAACGAAGAGTACCCTATGTCCTGCTAGTTGCTGATTACTGTAAATGTTACACCTTCAGTGGTGCTGGTTCCTCCTCAAAGTGGGGAAGTTCTTGCATGGGTTACCTTGCCTCAGCTGTAACAGTGAAGGATTGCACTGCACACTTTCCCCTTCTGCCCCTCTTCTCTATTAACAAAACCCCTTGTATTATTTTCCTAAAATACAAAGTGTTCTGTAATTGGATAGGGCATTTTGCAACAGAAAATATTTTGTTTTGAGAAAAAAGGAACAATGAATTCTGTGAATAGAAGACAGTAGGGGACAGCAATGGGACAAGCCTTTACTGTTACAGCCAAGGCAAGTTAACTCATGCAGTGCCTAAAGTTCACCACTGTGAGGAGAAGCAATCATCAATGAAGGGAGGATTTTTACAGTAAAGAATAGTCAACAGGGTGAAGGATAATCATTGTAGTCTCTTCATTATGTTGCTGTTATCGTATCTCCAAAAACATATTTACCTAAAATCTAGCTTTAAGGTTACAATGTGGGCACCTTAAAGACCACAACATACAGGGGTATACAATGTACAGTAAACAGCAAACACACACGCACATCATAGGTTGAACTGGATGGACTGATGTCTTTTTTCGACCTCACTAACTATGTAACTATGTAATTCCCTGCACTGCTACTATTTCTGAAAACCTATATCCACAGCACGGATCACTCCCTGGTAATGCTAACAGCTCTCCGGCTGCCTGTCCTTGATTTAGCCATACTTTATGTTAAGATTAGTCACAGTATCCTCACAGTTGACACTGCCAGGTGCCACACTGAGAGGTCGCCATGGGTTCAGCACTGTAAGGAATGTGCAGCTCACAACACATTTTGCATCATAATTACTAAACCTTTTGTGGTTACTCTAAGGTTAAACCTGCAGTTTAATCTGCTTATATTTTGCCTTTCCTGGTTCATTCTTTCCCCATTATCAACAAGCTAAATAAAACATTTTTTAAATTAAATATTTCCATTTTTATTTCACACCCAGTGAAAACCTCCTGAAAAAAAATCACAGCACCATGCCTCAGTACACCTCTCAAGCCCCTTCATTATTACCGATTAAAACACTGGGGAAGGACATCCAGGTGTAAATGATAAGGTAGGTAAAAGGAGTGCCCATTATCCAAAGAAATGCTAGTTGGAAGGTGAGTTTATAATCGTTTATTGAAAGTAGCAAGAAACGATCAAGCCAATGTTCTGGCCTGAGGCACAGGGACCTACAAACGTGTCTTCTATCTTGGTGTTACAGACACACCTGTTTGAGATTCTTCCATATTCACCATTAGCATACAGCAACAGCCCTGAGGAGGGGGGTCTTTGTTCCCCCAAAATTAATTAGCTTGATCACTGGTTGCTAATTTTAATAAAAAACTACAAATTCACCTTCCAACTTGCATTTCATTGGATATTGGGTGCTGCTTTTACCCATACAAGTACATCCGGAAATTACCTTGAGGCCGTACCCAGAGGTAACAGCCCAAGCCCCCAAAAAGGGCTTACGGCCATCTTCCTGTTAAGTTGGGCAGAAATCAATGGAAGAGAACTCTTCCAACCTGCCCCCATCATCACCTACCCATTGACCTACAAATGAATGAGTCAGTCCAGCGTGATCTCCAACCCTAAAAATGCTAGGTATTAAGGAAGATGGTGCTTAAAAGACTAGCCTCACTCTACCTCATATCTGCTATAAAGCAGCATAAGCAGAAGAGGAGTTATGATCTGAGGATGCCCTGACACAGACATATCCTTTAATTACATTTTGAATAGAAAAAAAAATGACCAGCAAGACATAACTGACAAGACTGGTTAAATACTGTCTAGCTTTTGTCTGCCTGCATTAAAAAACAACATATAGTAAGAATGCTCTGTTTAGATTACACAGACATAATAGTGGATATTATGTAAATCTAGAGACAGCTGATCACACAGTAATACATGATGCACCTGGTGCATCAACAATCTACACCTCTCAAGCCTAACTACTTTACTTTAACAACTCTTTTATTTTTTTACTTTGCTAAAGACGCCAGACATTAGCTGTACAAACTAAATTCTCCCTGGGAGTTACACAAAAAGCCACTTTTATTTGCATGGCTAATTCTTTCAGTTTCCTTTCACTGATCATCGCACCATGGTAAAGCACTTGACAGCGAGTAGCAGAAAGTAAAAGGATGGCTCCTGGCAGTAAGGGAGAAGATAGCATCCCAGAGGCTGCTCTGAATATCACTAGATTGTGAACTTTTCTTAGAATTACAACTTAAAACATCACACAGTGAATTGAAAATAAATTACATAAAAATTATGTGAAACGGACATTTCATGTTTGCCTGAGTAGAAACCCTGTATCCAATGTTTATACATATAAGCAGCAGTGGAGATTTCTGCAGCTTGTAAGAGCAAATTACTTAAGTCTAAATAGGTCTGGAACCCTTGGATTGAACATTCCATACATAAGCACTTTGACTTGATTAATCATCTTTATCATCTGATTGCTCCACAGCTAGCTAGACAAATCGGTGTGTTTATAGTCCACCCTCGAGGGATTTCTCCTCACCTACTACACCTTCCCAGACCCTCCTCTTTTTATTTTTCTAAACTACTTTTTTAAAAACTGGCTGTTATAGCACAGATAAGAAGTTTTATGGGATTGTCTGTTGGAGAGTAAACATATATACACTATTTTACCAAAAGTATTGGGCCGCCCGCCTTTACACGCACATCAACTTTAATGGCATCCCAGTCTTAGTCCGTAGGGTTCAATATTGAGTTGGCCCACCCTTTGCAGCTATAACAGCTTCAGCTCTTCTGGGAAGGCTGTCCACAAGGTTTAGAAGTGTGTTTATGGGAATGTTTGATCATTCTTCCAGAAGCACATTTGTAAAGTCAGGCATTGATGTTGAACGAAAAGGCCTGGCTTGTCTCCGCTCGAATTCGTCCCAAAGGAGTTTTATTGGGTGGAGGTCAGGACTCTGTGCAGGTGAGTCAAGTTCCTCCACTCTGAACAGGCTCATTCATGTCTTTATGGACTTTTTTGCACTGGTCCAAATCATTTGGTGGTGGTGGTGGTGGGGGGGGGGGGGGGTGTTTTTCAGGTGTTGGACTTGATCCCTTAGTTCCAGTGAAGGGAACTATTAAGGCATCATCATACCAAGACATTTTGGACAATTTTATGCTCCCAACTTTGTGAGAACAGTTTGGGGACCCCACTTCTGGGTACGGCACGAGTCTTACGAGCAGACACTGGGAACAGCCGCGAGGCACTCAAGTCTGCAAAGGGCACCAGCTTATTTTACCCAGCGATTTTATTTGCGTGAAGTTTTTTAATAAAGAGGAATTTTTAACCGTCTGCACGATGAGGAGCCTCTTTTCTTCCATATCCTGAGCATATACAGGCGCAAGCCGTGGACCCCCACATACCACCAGGGAACCGGAACCACCTAGACTAAGCCTGTACCGATTTCTGCTGGCGTATGCCAACTGGAATCCACTCGATCTGGTAAGTGGGTTATCTTACCATTTGACACCGGAGGTGAAGTGGAGGGTCACACCACTACTGCATATGCACCGGCACTTGCCATAGTTGCACCAAAGGACTTTTTTGCACCAGTTGCACCATTCAATACCAGCACCATTGCACTACAGACTTTATGAACTCACTATGTGATTATATTGTTGCACTTTATTGATGGTTTATACTGCACCATAATATTTGAGTATTTAATATTGATGAGAATACTTTTATCTTTATAATTGTGACATATTTAATTTTCTTATAATTCATTTTGTTATATTTTTCTCACTATATGGCACAAGGTAGCAATACCTCAACACTTTTATATGCATTTTTTATGGTAAAAAATATTTTTGTCATATAATTAACATATGTGGTAGGATTTTAAACCCTCCACTATAGGGTTTAGCGCAGTTTATTACCCATATCCATACTTATACTGCAGCAGGTTGGCCCTGTCCCGTGAAATGACATACCTGTGCGTCATTTCGCGGGACAGCTAGTGGGGACGTGTGCACGTGCCGATTGGCCACAGGGGGAGCCAATCAGCGGGTCCAGCAGCCGCAATGTCCGCCGGGCACCTGCGATCGCATCGCTCCCCATGGAGACAGAACGGCCTTCTACCGAATTAAATATGGCAGATTGCTGTTCTGTCAGTAATGAGCACAGGGATCCTGTGTTCCTCCTATTTAGGAACACAGGTCTCTGTGTTCATCCAGTGAGTCCATCCTCCACACAGTTAGAAAGCAACCCCTAGGGACACATTTGACCCTTTGATCGCCCTTGGTGTTAACCCCTTCCCTGGCAGTGTAATTAGTACAGTAACAAGTGCATATTTTTAGTACTGATTACTGTAGCAATGCCACTGGTCCCCCCAAAAGTGTCAAAAATCTCAGGTGTCCGATCTGTCTACCACAATGTCACAGTCCCGCTAAAAAACGCTGATCGCCGCCAATCAATATACAAATTATTGGGATTTTTTTTTACCAAAAATATGTAGCAGAATACATATTGGCCTAAAATTATGAAAAAATTAAATTTTTTTTTATATGAATGTTTTATAGCAGAAAGTAAAAAAACTGGATTTTTGACTTAACGTAAAATCCTTTTCTTTGAAGTTCATTGACAGACGCAGCTCCATATTCTTCTTAACACTTGGGTTATGCTACCCCCTACAGGAGTAGGACACGAGGCAGGAAAAAACTTTACCATGCCTATGGGCAGTCCCTGAAGGCATACACCCACTCACTCTGCTATAGGATTCAGTTTTGTTGAAAGCAGTGTCAGAAGTAAAAAAAACTCCAACCCACTCAGAAATAGAGGGGCAGGTGCTGCGTCTGTCAATGAACTTCAGAGAAAGGGAATTTATGGTAAGTCAAAAATCCAGTTTTCTCTATCATTCATTAACAGACGCAGCTCCATACTCTTCTTAACCATTGGGATGTCCCACAGCAGTATTTGCATGAAGGGTGAGAAAACAATGCAGAGAAAGAACATAATTCCCCAAAGGCTAATCCTAGCCAACCAGGTAACATGGAGCTCAACCAGGAACAACTGGAACTCACCTAGAAACAACATACACCCTCAAAGAGAAAAATTGCTCTTTTAAAACAGCAGCCTGCAAAACCTTGCAGGCAAAAGAAGCATCAAAGGATGGCAATACATATACTTTGTAGAATTTTGTAAACGTGTGCACAGACGACCAAGTTGCCGCCTTGCAAACTTGCATTACTTACGCCTGATGGCAAAAAGCCCAAGAAGCACTCAGTGCCCTAGTAGAATGTGCCTTCACAGGGAAAGGTGGAACCTGACCCTTCAGTGAATAAGCCTGTACCACCGTCTGCTTGATCCATCTGGATATGGTCGCAGCCAATCCCTTCCAGACTCTCTTTTTGTCCGTAAGGACAAAAAGAGTCTGATTTCCTGAAAGAGATAGTAACTACCAGGCAAACCTTAATTGCACGAACCACAGCCAAAAAATGCAAGGCAGTTTCCTTGGGATGCTTGGGCTTAGGACAGAGTGAAGGCAGCACAATGTCTTCATTCAATGGAAATCAGAAACCACCTTAGGAAGAAAATGACTGATTAGGTTGAAATACCACTTAATCTCTGTGGACCACCAGAGAAGGAGAACAGCAGGACAGCGTCACCAATTCAGACACTCTGCGGCAGAGGTAACAGCCACCAAAAAGGTTACATTCTGTGACAGTGTAAGCAGAGCAATCTCTCTAAGTTTTCAAAGGGAGGTTTTTAAAGAACAGACGGTATCAAGTTAGGATCCCACGGAGCTAACTGGGACAGTATCGGAGGAGCCACATGACGAACTCCCTGGATAAAAGTGCGAATCAAAGAATGCGTAGCTAAAGAGCGTTGAAAAAATACCACCAAAGCCGACACCTGGCCTTTAATAGTACCCAAGGCCAACCGCTTCTCAACCCCTCTTTGGAGGAAAGCCAATATCCTAGCCATTGAAAAGGAGCGTGGATGCACCTTAATCGATTCACACCATGAGATGTACAATTTCCACGTATGATGATAAATCTTCCTGGAGGTAGATTTTCTAGCCTTCAACAGTGTAGGAATCACTGAGTCAGAAAGACCCCTATCCTTCAACACCTGGCTTTCAACAGCTTAAAGCCAGGGAGCATCGGCGACTAACCTTACCAGATCGACGAGGCCAGTCTGGGGCCACCAGAATGACAGGAATCCCTTCCACCTCTATTCTGTGCAGAAGCCTTGGCAGAAGTTTCAGCTGAGGAAATGCATAGATCAGCTGATACTGACCCCAAGGAGCCACCAGTGCTTCTGTGGTGTCCACCAGAGGATCCCGAGACCTGGCTACCTCTGTACCATCTTATTGAGCCAAGAAACAGATCTACATCAGGTGTCCCCCACCGGACACACAACAGGTGAAACACCTCCAGGTGCAGGGACCATTCCCACTGCTCCAATACCCAACGACTCAAGTAATATGCCTGCCAGTTCTCCACTCTGGGTATATGCACAGCGGAGAGGGCTGGGACAAAGGTTTCTGCCCATATTAAGATCTCAGCCCCCTACCGGGCCGCCAGGACACTCTTGGTGCCCCCTTGATGATTGATGTAAACCACGGCCGTGGCATTGTCTGATCCCGAACTGGACAACCATGCTTATGATTTGGCTGGCATCCATGGTTACGACGGTCCAATACAATGGAAGGACTTGCCCTGACGCAGGGCCACATAACGGAGCCACCACAGAAGAGCATTTCTTGCGTTTTGAATCAGATTGTCCAAAGATTTTGGATCCTGGTTCCACTTGAGAAGAGTACCCCTTTGCAGAGGGCTCGTGTGGAACTGAGCAAACAGAACTGCCCGAAGGTAGACACCATCAGGCCCAGAGCCTGCATGCAAGTCCCCAATGAGGACAGAGTGCTGGATAACAGCAACCGAGTCTCCCTCTGCAACTTTTGCAGCTTTTCCGGGGAAAGAAACTCCCTCGCAGAGGCTGAGTCCAGTGTCAGTTCTAGATAAACTATTTTGGAGGCTGGAACCAGAGCAGATTTTCTGAAATTAATGGTCCAACCAAACTCTTGCAGAGTCCATACAGTGATTGACAGATCACCCACCAGATCTGAGTGGGAGTGTGCTCTTAAGAGGAGATCGTCCAGGTACCCCACTGTCACAGTAATGCCAATACAAGAGCCAACATGTTGTTGGAGACCCTGGGGGCAGAGGCGAGACCAAAGGGTAACACCACAAATTGATAATGTTCCTCTCCTACAGCAAAGCAAAGAAGATGCTGGTGGCCAGCGTAAATAGGGATGCAGATATGCATTGGTGTAGGAACTCCACTATCGTGTGAATGGACTCCCTTTGAAACCTCTGTACCCCCACAAAGTGAGGTCCAGAATTGGATGCACTTTCCCTTCTTTCCTGGGAACAGTAAACAGGTTTGAATAAAACCCTTGAAAGCATTCCCGAGAGGGAACTGGCACAAACACCCTTTGCGACAGCAGATCTTGTACCGCCTCTCGTAGATCCCCTAACCGATCTGAAGAAAGGCGTAGTTTGGACAGGAAGAATCTGTCTGATGGTCGGACCTGAATTTGATCTTGTAACCCGATCGGAGCAGCTCGTGGGCCCATTTGTCCTGAACCAAGGAGGTCCCTGGTTCCGGACAGAAAACAAAGATGTCCCCCCACCCCAGATATGGGTGAGGGCATCCTTTCATGCAGACGGAGATTTGTCTGCAGATCTGGAGGGGCCTGTTCTCGGCTTACCTGACCACGTCTTCTTGGAACCCCCAGATGACATAAATGGCTTAGGACCTTCCCACTTTTAAGGGATCTGCGGGCCCCGAGGGGACCGGCGCCCCCCATGTTAAAATTGTCTGCACCGATACAATCAGTGCATTCACCAGCGCCCTTGCATGCGCAGTAAAAAAAAAGAGACTTCCTCACCGCAGAGCACCCGAAGTGCATGGACGCAGACCAAGTAGAGTCGCTATATGCTAAGCCCACCCTGAGAACATAACAAGCAGGGGAGAACGCAGGCTAAAATTCCACAAAAGGACCCCTAAGGGTCGCCCACCATAAAGGACAAAGCCATCTATAAAGGGGAAGAGGGGGCCCGCCGTAATGCAGACGCGCAGGCAGAGTACCCCCACACAACAATGCCCCTTCGGGGCGCCAGGCAGTCCATTTGTCTGCTCCCCCCCAAGCCTATAACCACCGCAGGGAGCCCAAAAGACATCCCTGCCCCAGTCACTAACCCTCTGGGGGCCGGGAACTTGCTCAAAGAACCCCGTGTATGATTCGGACAGCCCTGTCAGCAACAACCGCACCCCCCCTTACTGGAGCAAGTGGCAGTCAGCTCCTACCTAACCCCGGATGTGGGGGGGGGGGGGCGTGGGGGTAGGTTGGGGCCAAAAGACCACCGTGCCTGTTAGAGGGGCTGGGGAACCCAAGGGTCCGACTATCCCAAGGAGGGGCCCACGTCCACCCCAAGACCTCCAGAGCTATGGGGGGACACTACTCCCCTTAACAACGACAATGGAATGGGCGCCACTCCGGACAGACAACCTCTCCACTCGGGGTGGGGGTGCTGATGACTAAGGGGCATGCTGCGACTCAGGCTGAACCAAGTAAATCCCGGTGAGGTGTTTCACTCGCAAGCCAGCCCCTGTCCATTGGGGCTTTGTAGTGGCGAGGCCTAGAGCGGGGCTATAACCTGCACACGGCCCGACTGGGAGACCTTAAGGATCTAGAATAGTCAGTCCGAAACCCAGTCCGGCTGTTGATTGCAGTTCTCTAAGGAACATAACTAGCTAAAAAATTAAAATTTTAACAAAGGTTCCCTTTTAATTGAAAAACAAGCTAAGACCGCAGTCCCAGCCGGGAACTAGGTCCTACTCCTAAACTGGGCAGAAACAAACTGAATCCTAAAGCAGAGTGAGTGGGTGTATGCCTTCAGGGACTGCCCCATAGGCGTGGTAAAGTTTTTTCCTGCCTAGTGTCCTACTCTTTTAGGGGGCAGCATAACCCAATGGTTAAGAAGAATATGGAGCTGCGTCTGTCAATGAATGAAAGAGAAATGTTTTTTTTTCAGAATTGTCGCTTTTTTGTTTCTAGCGCAAAAAATAAAAATCGCAGAGGTGATCAAATACCACCAACAGAAAGCTCTATTTTTGCGAAAAAAAAAGACATCAATTTTATTTGGGTACAGTGCCGCCTGACCGCGCAATTGTCAGTGAAAGTAACGCAGTGCCGTAAAAGTGCCGCAAAAAATGGCCTGGTCATTAAGGGGGTAAAACTTTCCGTCCAGAAGTGGTTACCAATGGTACACCTCCTAAACTTTAAGAATTGCAGTTTTAAAAATTACAAGTCTATATTACTCTGTCTATGCTCACAGCTATCAAAAAGAGTGGTGTAATGTGATGCAAATCTACAGGCAACTGCAGTGTGATGCAGCTGCTCTGTAAACAGCACACATCTTGAGTATAAACCATACTTCAAATCTACAAGGCTGTTACTTGAAATTGAACATACAGATAAAGAAACACAGAGCAAATAGACTGAGCATACTATTAAGTAACATAGGAGAGGGTGTAACTAGGCATTAGCAAACTGATACAGAACCTTGTCTTTTTAAATAATTAAACTTTGCTTCTTAGAATATTTTACTGCAGCCATAATGTACTTAGTGTGACAAGCGTGCTTTTAAATTTTAATCATAAGTATGTGAGCTTATGTTTTACACATTCACTTCAAACAGGAAACAAGGGAAAAGTCAGGGCATTTAGAGGAGCAAAAATTTCACAACTCATTAAAAGTACTGTTGGTTTTTGCTTCAAAGACTTAGCCCACTCGCCAACTTACATTTTACAACTTTACATTTTCTGCCCTCTTTTAATTATAGACAAAAGATTCTGTACAAGGATTTTTCCATGCAGGGGTTTTTAGTATTACACTGGAAAACAATTCAGCCTTCTGGCTATTTTTTTTGGTTTGCTGAAACTCTCTGTTTCAGCACAGACCACAATGTTTTTCTCTGGTGATGGCCTGGTCAATGCAGGCCAGTAAAGACACTCTCCTTCTGTCTGCACACACAGTGGGTATAGAAACGGATCATCCCCATTAATCACATTTTGTTGCTTTGCAGCCTGAAATTGTGGCAGACACAGTTTTTGTATTTACTACTGCAACTTATAACATCCAAGTGAAATACAAAACACCATAATGTTAGAAAAAATATAAAAAAAATGAGTAAACAAAATCACTGAGTTGGAAAAAACAGAATTTTTGTAAAATCTTACCTGTAAAATTCCTTTCTCTGAGTCCTCCGACAGTCGCCGCCATCTTCATATTCGTCACAATGGGTATTAGACTTTGCTCCGAAGGAGTAGCTAGGCAACAGAATATGTTAACATTAAAGCTTTTAAAATATCCCACCCCCAGGGGGTGGTCCCCTCAGTCAATACCCTCCTACTTCCTGCATCCATATCTCAGTTTCAGTGGAATAGCAGTAGAGTAAATAACCAAACCCCAAAAGAGGGGCGGGGGCGGCGACTGTCGGAGGACTCAGAGAAAGGAATTTTACAGGTAAGATTTTACAAAAATTCAGTTTTCTCTTACGTCTTCCGACAGTCGCCGCCATCTTCATATTTGTCACAATGGGGACGTCCCAAGGCAGTGCAAACATGAGGGGTGGGAAACGCAGCCGCGCCATAAGGCAACGCAGTCTCCACATCAAAGAAAGGAACCTTACCAAAGGAAGGAAACCAGCTGGGCAACATGAAAAAAACTTGCTCAACAGGAGCAACAACCCAGGAAAAGCAAATAACCCAGGGATAAAACACGTATCCCAAAACAGCCAGGGGTCCAAAACAAGGGACCCTAAGGAACTGCCGCACTAAGAACCTTGCGGCCAAAGGAAGCATCTGCCGATGCCTGAACATCCATAGAATTTTGTGAAAGTGTGCACGGTCGACCAGGTCGCCGCCTTACACACCTGGGCCACAGAAGCCCCATGACGACAGGCCCAAGACGTACTCAGAGATCTAGTAGAGTGCGCCTTCACAGGCATAGGGGGAACTTTTCCCTGCAAAGCATATGCCTGTTCAATGGTCTGTCTGATCCATTTGGCGATGGTAGAAGCCGACGCCGCCATGCCCTTCCGAGGACCTTCCGGAAGAACAAACAAAGAGTCCGTCTTGCGAAAAGACTCAGTCGATTTAAGGTAAACCCTTATCGCCCGAACAACATCCAAGAAGTGCAACCCCACTTCCTTCGGATGCTTAGGTCTCGCGCAAAGCGAAGGCAAAACAATATTCTCATTGAGATGAAATTCCGAAACTCGCTTCGGAAGAAAAGAAGGGTTAGGTCGCAAGACCACCTTATCCAAGTGAATAACCAGATACGGAGACTTGCAGGACAAAGCCGCCAGCTCCGACACTCTACGAGCCGAAGTGATCGCCACCAAAAAGGCGACCTTTTTGGACAACATAGACAACGAGATCTCCCTGATCTGTTCAAATGGAGCACGTTGTAACACGGAGAGAACGAGATTCAAATCCCAAGGAGGCAGAGGTTCCCTCCTAGGAGGGACCAGATGTCGCACCCCCTGAACAAAAGTGCCAACCAAGGGGTTAGAAGCCACAGGACGTTGAAAAAGAATGGCCAGCGCAGACACCTGACCCTTGACCGTAGCCAGCGCCAAACGCTGGTCGACACCCATTTGAAGGAAGGACAACACTCGAGAAACCGAGTACGTGCGAGGTGAAAACCCCCTGGACTCACACCAGGCAAAATAGGCCTTCCAAGTACGGTAATAGACCTTCCCCGAGGAAGGCTTCCTCGCGTTGATCAAAGTGTGAATGACCTCAGGGGAGAGACCCCTATCCTTCAGGACCTCGGTCTCAATAGCCAGGCCGCCAAAGCCAGCGACTGTAAAGCAGGATGGAATATCGGCCCTTGAGACAGGAGATCGTCTCGAAGAGGCAGACGCCACGGGGCGTCGACCGCCAGATTCACGAGGTCCGCGTACCAGGACCGGCGAGGCCAGTCCGGTGCCACAAGAATCACCGTGCTGCGTTCCGAGTGCAACCTGCGAAGGAACCTGGACAGCAATTGAACTGGTGGAAACGCATACATCAGTCGGTACTAATGCCACGGGGCCACCAACGCGTCCGACGCGTCTGCCTGAGGGTCGCGCGTCCTTGCCACGAACTTTTTCACCTTGTTGTTCAGACGAGACGCGAACAGGTCCACATCTGGAAGACCCCACTTTGCGCACAATATCCGGAATACAGCCGGATGGAGAGACCATTCCCCCTGATCCAGGGTCTGGCGACTCAGATAGTCCGCCTGCCAGTTCTCCACCCCCGGAATGTGAACTGCCGTTATCGCCGGGACGTAAGTCTCGGCCCATGATAGAATGTCGGCCACTTCCCGAGCCGCTCGGGCACTCCTGGTGCCCCCTTGGTGGTTGATGTAGGCCACCGCCGTGGCATTGTCGGTCTGCACCCGAACCGGACAGCCCTGCAGCCGGTCCGTCCAACGACGAAGGCAGAGATTTATCGCACGCAATTCCAGAATGTTGATCGGAAGGGAGGACTCCCCCTCCGACCAAGTTCCCTGGGCGGACAGAACGCCCAGAACACCACCCCAGCCCGACAGGCTGGCATCCGTGGTGATCACTGTCCACGAGAGAGGACGAAAGGACTTGCCCCCTGACACCATCGGGGACTGGAGCCACCACAGAAGATCCCTTCTGGTGCGATGGCTCAACGAGATCTGAAGATCCAGAGATTGCGGTCGCCCGTCCCACCTGGACAGGATCTCCGCTTGGAGACCCCGCGTGTGGAACTGGGCAAAGGGGATCGCCTCGAAGGCCGAGACCATCAACCCCAGACATCTCATGCACGTCCGCAGTGACGAGTGTGGAACGTCCCTGAGGGACCTGACTTCCTCCTGAAGAGTCCTGAGTTTGTCGTCCGGCAGGAAGACCTTCGCCTGGACCGAGTCCAGGATCATTCCCAGGTAGGGAAGACGAACCGACGGACCCAGCGTCGATTTTGGAAAATTTATCGTCCAACCAAACTCCTGTAGAGTTTGCATCGTGACGGACAGGTCCTTTTCCAGACCCTGGCTGGTCACAGACCGAACCAGAATATCGTCCAGATACCCCAGGACAGAGATGCCCTGGGCTCTCAACAAAGCCAGAACCGGTGCAAGCACCTTGGTGAAAACCCGTGGAGCCGAGGCGAGACCAAAAGGTAACGCCACGAATTGGTAATGATCCTCCGCAATGGCGAATCGCAGGTACCTCTGGTGACCCTTGAAAATCGGGATGTGAAGGTACGCATCCTTCAAATCGATGGAGGCCATGAATTCCCCCGGAACCAGGGCAGCCACCACCGACTGCAGGGATTCCATGCGGAACTTGCGAACCCGTACAAAGCGGTTCAGAGCCTTCAAGTCCAGAATTGGACAAACCTTGCCCTCCTTCCTGGGCACGGTGAACAGATTTGAATAAAACCCCCGAAATCTGTCCCGATGAGGCACCGGAACCACCACTCCCTGAGCCCTCAGGTCCCGCACCGCTAGGTGCAGATCCCGCAAACGCTCTGGAGACAGTTGAAGATTTGAGGGAAAGAATCTGCTCTCCGGCCGAGAGAGAAACTCGATCTTGTAGCCAGATCGAACGATCTCCTGAACCCACCGGTCCCGAACGCGGGCCAGCCAGGGTTGAAGAAAACCGAGCAAGCGTCCCCCCACCCCAGAACTGGGTGAGGGCGTCCCTTCAGGCCGCATTGTTATGGGCAGCGGGTCCGGACTGACCGGACTTCTGCTTACCAGACCACGGCTTCTTTTGGGAGCCGTGACCCTTGAACGGTTTGCCCTTGTAGTGCGACCGAAAGGCACGAAAGGACCCCTGAGAAGGCCGAAAATTAGTATGCTTCTTACCAGGAGCCCCCTTAGCCTTGGGGAAATGGGGCAAGATCCTGCTCTTACCGCCCGTTATCCACTTTATCAACGTATCCAAGGATTCCCCAAAAAGGCGAGATCCATCATAAGGCAGATTGGCTAGGGTCTTGCGCGAAGATTGGTCCACAGACCAACACTTTAACCAAACCAGGCGGCGAGACAACACCGCCACGCTGTGTACACGTGCAGCCAACGGTACTAAATCCAAGTCCGCATCACACAAATACATGACACCTTGATGGATTTGATCCACCATATCCAATGTCGCCGGTGAGGCCGAATCAGCCACTAGGACGCGCCTAAGCACCTGCGTCCAACTCGCGACAGCCTGGGCTGCCATAAGAGAGGCAAACAGAGCTTTAAGCATCGAACCCGTAACAGAATAAGTATGACGGGCAAGAGACTCCAATCTCCTATCCGTGGCATCTCGGAACACCGGAGTATCTTCTGCAGGAATCGCAGTGGATTTATTCAAAACCGCTATCGCGTGATCCACCGGGGGTGGCACACACCACCGTTCATCAGTGGTAGGCGTGAAAGGATAACGCAGCCTGAACCTACTTGGCACAGCAAAAGGTTTGCGTAAATTGCGCCATTGTTCCTTAATAGCGCGCTGAAAATCATCAGTGCAGGGAAAGACCTGAGATGTCTTGCGTCTTTTCTGAGTCCCATAAGCCGCCAGGGCAGCAGGAGGACACGGTTCATCCTGCAAACGCAGCGTTTGTTTAATAGAAGCAACCAATTCATCCATGATTGCAAGCTCTTCAGGCGAGCCAGGGGGAGAATTATCAACCCCTTCAACCTCAGCCTCCACCTCGGACCCCACGAGATCCAGGGAGGAACGGGACCCCGATAAGGAGATCCCAGCCATAGCAGCCCCATCACCATCACCCTCTGAATCAGAGGAAATTGAAACTCTGGGTCTTTTAGTGGATTAAGCAGCCACAAGCATCTGCACCTGAGCAGCAAGGTTAGCCACCACCTCAGCCAAATCCCCCCCTGGGGGGGAAACAGCAGTCCCCTGGCTACCCACCAAGGTGGCAGGAAATTTGCCTTCCTGAGAATCCATTGCCCCCCAAAAAAATATGCTGGAGAATAAAGGGTTAACTGCCCCTTCAACAAGCGCGGCGAGCGCAGCCCACCGCACACACACACACACTAGCACAAGCAGACCCCCACAGGGATAAAACTGAATACAGGCAATGGATATAGGAAGAAGAGAGGATTAAACCTGAAGAGACCACTGCTGCTGCTGCCCCCTCGATCGGTGCACCCAGGAAAGAGGAAGTGATGAATCAGGGCGCTCTATTAAAGCCTATGGAAGGCTACAAGAAAATGGCCGCCCGCAGTGCAAACATGCGGCCGGGGCGAGCGCAGCCAAAATGGCGCCGTTTGGCGCCGAAACCGCCGCTCCCCCACTACTGTGAGGACCGCAGTATAACACTACAGCATGTAAAAAACATGGCGGACCGCCGCAGCGATCGCTGTATTGTGCCCAAACATGACAAAACATGCCCCACAGCACACAGCCTGTCACACATCCCACAGTCTGACACAGATAGTGCAGCACAGCCCCCCCCTTGCAGCCCACAGCATGCAGCCAGAGCGATAGGGAACCAAACAGTGTGAACAGAGGCAGGTTACACAGTCCCAGACTGACAACCCCCCAACAGACAGGTCCCCACACAGATACACTTACCTAAATGGCGTGGGGAACCCGCACAGGCGAACAAGCCACTGCACATGTGGCAGGGAGAGTCGCATTCAGGACGCAGAAAAATCGGGGTTAAGAAACCGCACAGCGTCCAGTGAGGTAGCCACCTCACCAAGCATCCCTGCACCGAACAGGGATGGGTCGTTCACTGTGCCAGGAGTGTTACCTGGCTGAACGCTCAATGGCAGGCTGGGAAGCCACTGACCCACAACCTGAGACCAGGGGAATCAGCCCGAGACCCAGCCCGCACGAATCCTCTCCATCAGAAGAACTAACTAATGCTGACAAAAAGAACAGCTAAGTAAAGAGAGAGAAAAAACTCAAACAAAAAATCAAAAAAGAAGATAAAGGCTGAGGCAAAATGCCCCAGCAAAGAGAGATCCAGCTACTCCTGACAAGCTAGACATTGAAACTGAGATATGGATGCAGGAAGTAGGAGGGTATTGACTGAGGGGACCACCCCCTGGGGGTGGAATATGTTAAAAGCTTTAATGTTAACATATTCGGTTGCCTAGCTACTCCTTCGGAGCAAAGTCTAATACCCATTGTGACGAATATGAAGATGGCGGCGAATGTCGGAGGACGTAAGAGAAAAAGGATCACCCCCTTGTGTCATTATTTTGCTTTAATGACAGGCTTTGGTCTGTTGGGATTTGTCTCTACTAACTTTGCACATCTAGACTTTGCAATATTTGCCCACTCTTCTTTGCAGAACTGCTCAAGTTCAGTTACATTTGATAGTGACCATTTGTGGACTGCAAGTCATTTCACAGATTTTTCAATGGGGTTTAAGTCTGGGCTCTGATTAAGCCATGCAAGGACATTCACCTTTTTCTCCTTCAACCACTGTGGCAATTTTTGCTGTGTGCTTTGGGTCATTGTCATGTTGGAAGGTAAACATTCTTCCCATTGACCACTGTCTCAAAGAGGGCAGCAGATTTTCCTCAAGAATTTGCTGGTATTTTGCCCCATCTATTTCTCTTCTATCCTGACAAGTGCTCCAGTCCCTTCTGCAGAGAAACACCCTAATAACAGGATATTACCACCTCCATGCTTTACTGTAGTAATGGTGTTATTTGGATGGTGATCTGTGTTGAATTTCTGCCAGACATATGGTTTGGTGGTTAGGCCAAACAATTAAATTTTCTTATCTAACCAGAATACCTTTTTCCATGTGGCCTCAGAATCTTTAAGGTGTATTTTGGAAAAGGTCCATCGTGACTGCATGTGGCCTTGAGAAGTGGTTTTTTTTCTTGCAACCCCTCCATAGAAGCCACATTTGTGGAGAATATTGTTGTCACATTCACACAATGACCACTTTATCAAATGCTGCTTAAGAATTGCTGTAGACCTCTTGGTAGCATTTCTGACCAGTTTCCTCCTGGCTCTTTCATCCATTTTGAAGCAATGTCCTGATCCAGGGAGGGTCTGTGTTGTACTAAATACTTTCCACGTCTTAATAATAGACTTCACTGTGCTTCTAGGCATTGATAAAGCCTTTGACATTTTCTTGTATCCATCTCCTGTTTTGTGCCTATCCCCAACTTTATCCTGGAGATCTTTTGACAGTGCCTTGCCAATCAACCCATAGTTGATTGTTCAGTTCAGTTGCACTACCAGAGACTGAAATGCTCCAGGAAAGCTATTTTCATGCTGAGCTAATCAAAATGATGACCACAGTTGATCGTCAAATGGCTTTGTGTCATGGAGAAGGTGATTAGCTACACCTTATTGAGTTTACAAGTCATTTTTAGGAGGGGTGATCCTTTTTCCAACTCTTCTGTTTTGAATTTTTTCTCTGACATGTTGGTGTTATATTTTTCACTTGGATGTTATAGGTTGCACTGAGTAAATACAGATGGATAAAACAAAATAAAACTGTGTCGGTCTTCATTTCAGACTGTAAAGCAAAAAAATTTGATTATTTTACAAGTGTCTCCTTGAGTAGAGGGACCCCTGAGCCTCTGGTAGCTCACACACAAAAAAACTTGTGCACAGCTGATTCATAATGAGGTCTGGCTACCAGGTAAAATGTAGACCTGGGAATGGAGGCTTATTCCCACCCAATTTTTTACAATGCCTCTAGGCTCCAGGACCAAAACCAAAACTTACCAAGATCTGAGAAAACAAAAAGCTTTTTTATCCTCTACAGATGTAAATCCTGGAGCCCTCTCCATGTGTAAGTAAGAAACCTAGGTGACATACATATACCATGCACAATCCGGTCAGCCAGTACCCCATAATACAAGTCACTTATGAAATGTTTAGGATTATTCAGATTTTTATCTGGAAAATGAGAGATCAAGTTTTCCTGAAAATGTACCTTGTGGTACAATGCAAGGTCTTCATATATGGCCCAAACCCCCTTTCCCTGCAAAACATGATCTGCTGTTAGTAGGTGTCACCTGTAAAGAAAATTTTTAGTTTTATACTGGATTCATGGCTGGGCATGATGTCACAGTCCTTTCAGGAAGATTCTAGGGGAATGAAGAGCAGATCAAATCTCACAAAAACACATTCAACTACATTGCAAGAATGTATTTTCAAATGATTTCTGCTGCTCTGTATTCCGCAGGATCTAGCCAGAAGGAGTGTGATGTCTTTATCATATTGGTGCTGCAGGAGGAAGACAAGGGTGGAAAAAAAAAAAAAATCAATCTTTCTTTTCTCTACAGGTACATTTTATACCCACTAGCAGAAGGTGGTTTTTACAGGGGGAGGGAGCCTGGACTGCCAAATTAATTTTAACTATTTCATGCAGGTTCTTTGTGAGAATGTAAACGGAATAACTCCAGTTGGGATAAAAAGAAGCATATACACAGAGTTAAAGTGAAAATCTGCTGAAATCAATGTAAATAACTAATCAATACTAATTAAAATATACACCCAACTCTAACAGAGGGGCGGGTACTGCCTCCATCAATGAACTCAGAGAAAAGGATTTTACGGTAAGAAAAAAATCCAGTTGTCTCTATCGTTCATTGACGGACGCAGTCTCTGATCTTCATATCAGTAGGGACGTCCCAAAGCAGTGCCATAAAAATGAGGAGTGGGAACAGCAGAAACATAATTCCCCAAGGCTAAACCATAGCAAAGCAGGCAACATAGGACTCATCAGAACAACAAAATGAGACCCACCTGAAAAAAAAACATTAAACACCCTAAAGGGAGACTAAAACACCCTTAAATGGCAGCCTGCAAAACTTTGCGGCCAAAAGAGGCATCAGCAGATGCCAGCACATCCACCTTGTAAAACTTTGTAAAAGTATGAACAGGCGAGCAGGTAGCCGCCTTGCAAACCTGAAGCACAGAGACCTGATGGCAAAAAGCCCAGGAAGCACTAAGCACCCGAGTAGAATGCGCCTTAACATGGAAAGGAGGAACCTGACCCTTAATCGAATAAGCCTGCACAACTGTCTGTCTGATCCACTTGGAAATAGTCACAGTAGATGTGGGCAGCCTTTTCTTTCGGCCATCCATGAGTACAAAGAGCGAATCTGATTTAGAAAAGACTCAGTAGTCGCCAACTACACCCTGAGTGCCCGAACCACATCCAAAGTATGTAATGCAATTTCCTTAGGATGTTTAGGCTTAGGACACAAAGAGGGTAACACGATGTCCTCATTTAAGTGAAAACTGGAAACCACCTTGGGAAGGAAGGACGGATCCGGACAAGTACCACTTTATCCCTGTGAACCACCAGATAGGGAGAACGACAAGAAAACGCCGCCAGTTCCGACACCCTGCGCCCAGAAGTAATAGCCAAGAATGCCACCTTCTGGGATAAGGTAAGCAGAGGAATCTTCCCCAATACTTTCAAAAGGAGGTTTCTGGAGAACCAACAGCACCAAATTAAGGTCACAACGGAGGTCGCACCGGAGCTGCCAAGTGTCACACTACCTGGATAACCACCAGGGAATTGGCGGCCAGTGGCCTTTGGAAGAAAATTGCCAAGGCCGAAACCTGACCCTTGATAGTACTCAAGGCTAACTGTTGATCAACTCCCCATTGAAGGAAAGCCAAGATCCGAGCCACCGAGTAAGAGCGAGGGGAACATACGACTTCCATATACGATGATAGATCTTCCTAGACTTTAAGCAGAGTAGGAATCACTGAAGCAGACAAACCCCTGTCCTTCAGCACCTGGCTTTCAACAGCCAAGCCGTCAACGCCAGTGACTGTAAAGCAGGATGTAAGATTGGTCCTTGAGACAGCAGATCCTTCCTGAGAGGAAGTCTTCAAGGAATGTCTGCGACTAGCCTGACCAAGTCGGCGTACCAAGCTCGGGAAGGTCAGTCTGGAGCCACAAGAATGACCGGAATCCCTTTCGCCTCGATACTGTGAAGAAGTCTTGGCAGCAACTTGAGAGGAGGAAAGGCATACATCAGCTGATACTGACCCCACGGGGTGGCGTCTGCCAGAGGGTCCTGGGCCACAAACCTTTGGTCTTTTCTGTTGATCCGAGACGCCAACAAATCTACATCTGGAGTGCCCCAACAAAGGCACAACTGCTGAAACACCTCTGGATGGAGAGACCATTCCCCTTAATCCAAGGTCTGTAGACTGAGGAAATCCGCCTGCCAATTTTCCACTCCTGGAATGTGAACAGCGGAGAGAGCTGGAACAAAGCATTCCGCCCATCGGAGGATGCCGGCCACTTCTAAGGCCGCAAGAACACTTTTGGTGCCCCCTTGGTGATTGACATAAGCTGTGGCCCTGGCATTGTCCAATTGAATGCGCACTGGACAACCCCGAAGGAGTGGCCTAGGCAAAGCCTGATCGCTCTCAGCTCCAGTACATTTATCGGTAACCTGGATTCTTCCAGGGACCAGACTCCTTGAGCAGAAAACATGCCGAGAACCCCTCCCCACCCGGACAGACTGGCATCCGTGGTGACAATTGTCCAATATATAGGAAGGAAGGATTTCCCTTGTTTGAGCATCAGGGACCGAATCCACCAGATCAGGGACTCCCTGGTCACCTGGCTCAGCTGTATCTGACTGTCCAGGGAATTTGGATTTTTGTTCCATTTGAGAGGGATTTCCTTCTGGAGGATTCTCGTGTGGAATTGAGCAAAGGGAACCGCCTCGAAGGATGACACCATCTGTCCCAGTACTCTGATACCGGTCCGAATGGACAACCATTTGCTGTACAGCAACAGCTGAATCACAGTCTATAGTTTTTGGAGTTTTTCAGGAGGAAGAAACATCCTGGCTGCGGACAAGTCCAAAGTCAGACCCAGATAGTCCAGTCTCATGGAATGGACCAGGGACGACTTCTGAAGGTTCAGAATCCACTGAACTCCTCCAGAGTACTCATGGTGATCTCCAAATTTGTCTCCGCACAGAGAATCAGATCGTCAGGTAACCCAGGACCAATATCCCCCGCTTTCGTAACAGTGCCAGGACCAGAGCCAACACCTTTGTGAAGACCTGAGGAGCAGAGGTGAGACCAAAGGGTAACGCCACAAACTGATAGTGATCCTCTCCCATGGCAAAATGCAGAAACCGTTGATGTCCTTCACATATTGGGATGTGAAGGTAGACATCTTTGATGTCAATGGAGGCCAGGAAATCTACCTGATGTAGGGAAGCTACCACCGTGCGAATGGACTCCATCTTGAATTTTTGAACACGCACAAAGCAATTCAGTGCCTTCAGGTCCAGGATTGGACGCACCTTGCCTTCCTTCCTCGGGATGGTAAACAGGTTTAACCACTTAAGCCCCGGAAGATTTTACCCCCTTCCTGACCAGGGCCTATTTTGCGATTCGGCACTGCGTGACTTTAACGGACAATTGCGCGGTCGTGCGATGCTGTACCCAAATGAAATTGACGTCCTTTTTTTCCCACAAACAGAGCTTTGCTTGATGGTATTTGATTACCTGTGCGATTTTTTGATCATGCGCTATAAACAAAAAAAAAAAAAAAGACAATTTTGCAAAAATAACAATATTTTTCAATTTTTTTTATATGAAATTCTCAAAAAAAATGTAAAAATCAAAATTTTTTAACATTTTAGGCCAATTTGTTTTCTGCTACATATGTTTGGTAAAAAAAATCGCAATAAGCGTATTTTGATTGGTTTGCGCAAAAGCTATTGCGTTTACTAAGGGAAAGATTTTTGTCATTTTTATTAACGAGTAATGGCGGCGATCATTTTTTTTGCGGGACTGCGACATTGCGGCGGACAGATCGGACCCTTGACTGACATTTTTGACACTTTTGGGAGTACCAGTGACATCACTACAGTAATCAGTGCTAAAAATATGCACTGTTACTGTAAAAATTACACTGGCAGGGAAGGGGTTAACTTTATTGGAGAAGGAGGGGTTAAGTGTGTCCCTAGGGGCGTGTTTCTAACTGTGAAGGGATGTGGCTGTTTGTGTAACAACAGAGAAATACGATCCTACATAGCAGGACCGTATGATCTCTGTTCTTACACAGGGGAGAATGACAGGCGGCTTTGTTTACATTAGCCGCCTGCCTTTCTCCCTCTCCACCCGACTATCGCGAGTGACCGGCGGACATCGGGTCCACCGGTCATACACGTGGGGGAGTCCACGAACGACCGGAAAGCGCGCCTCCAGCGGTGCGCGCTCGCCCCCCTAGAGCCTCACAGGCTAGTGACATACCCCTATGTCACCTTGCCTGTGAGGAGCTGACTGCCGCCGTATATAGTCGTGCGGCAGTCGGCAAGAGGTTAAATAAACGCCTTGAAAACGTTCCGCACACGGAACCGGAACTATTACTCCCTGTTGTACCAGGTCCTGTACTGCCCTAAAGAGAGCCTGTAAGTGATCTGGGGACAGCCGTGAGACAAGGGCAACCATAAACACCGGTCTTAGTGCAGACCCCGCCAGGGAGTACATATTGCGAGCCACAGACTCCGCCTTCCTATCCGCCGGATCCTTAAAGGACGGGAAATCCTCCACTGGGATCACGGGAGCTTTATTCAGTCTTGAGCCTGGAGGGTCCACCATAGGTAGCACAGTCCACTTCTTTATAAGGGACTCCTCAAAGGGGTAGCGTCTAGCAATCCGTTTAGGCACCCCAGGGGAATGCTTTGGGCGGTCCCATTCTTTTTGGGCATGTTGTCAAAATACGTGGGAAAGGGAAAAACCTTTGCCTCTCTGGATGGCTTGTGAGTGCCAAACATAACCTGTGTCTCATTCCAAGTCGCAGCTGCATCTTACATTTTTAGGGTCTCATGCACAGATACAACCAGTGCGTCCACCAGCGCCTTTTCTTGCGCGGTGGCGGAGGTAGAGATGTCATCCTCACTGTCAGAGGAGACAGGGCGCGAGGTAATAGACCCGGCGGGGAGACCCGTGTCTGCGGTGGCTAAATCAGACTCAGAATCTGACACATCAGATGAGGCAGGGGTAGGCGGAGGGCGTTTTTTGGCACCTCGCCCTTTAAAGGCCACCTCCACCCGGGACACAAACGATTCCAGGACCGCTGAAAGTGTATCTATGGACAGCTGGGATCCAGGGGCCCTGTGCCCTCCTTCAGGGGGTCAGGTGGGGACATGTTCTGCAGGGTCCATGTTGCACCAGGGAAACCCGTCAGCAAAAAGTTTTTTTTTTAAAACGTCCCACCGCGCTACAGAGGTCAGGCAGAGCACACTGAAGACCCCCAGCAGAGAGAGAGAGAGACCACCCTAAACCAAAGATGCACCAGGAGGCCCAGAACGTCTGCACAGCACATGTCTGCAGCCATCTTGATCCAGAAAGAAAGATCTGAGGATCAGCACTAGTGTATAGGGAGGGGCTCCACCAAGAAAAAACGCATCCAGGAACTCCCAAAACATGGCCGCAAAATAGCCTCCAGGTGTACCAATATGGCCACCGAATCTTGCAGAGCACATGGGCTACAAGAAAATGGCAGCCCCGCGTGGCCTGCGGAGCTACTGAGGACCCTCGTGGGGACTCCCCCAGCCTCCTTGACGGGATTGACAGGAAGGGGGCCCTGGCAGTGACAGGTAAACCCCCCCCCCATGATCATTCGTCCGTTGCCAGTGGCGCACCCCCCCCGCCCCCACTTTCGGCCTGATGCTCGGTCCCAGTCCACGGGAGTAGTTACAACCGTCCCACAGCCCAAGTAGGGGGGGCTAGGTGGGTGGTGCGTGACAGGACAGAGGGGAACCCAGGGTTGTGAGAGTCCGACCGTCCTAGGGAGGGGCCCGGGTCCACCCCAAAATCCGCCAGGGGGAAGAGGGGGGAACAATTACTCACTAAACCAGGAACATGCGGCACCATCTCCTGACAGAAACCCACTCCACCGAAGTGGGGGGGGGGGGCTGTCAGCCAATAGGAACTCTGCGACTCGGGCCTACATCCGGTCGTATGCGACCTGCAGAGACGCTTAACTTGCGGGGCCAGTCCCCGTCCAGTGGGACTATGTCGCGGCTGACCTAGCAACCTAGTGCGGAGCTGGGGTCTGCGCACGCTCGCTGGCTGGCTGGGGTGACCACTGGATCTATATATCCAGCCCATCGCCCAGATCCGGCTTAGTTGCTTGTAGATCTCACAGGATAAAAATCCGGAGAAAAAGCCAACTAGAAAAAACTATCTAGAAAAAAACTTGCCAGGACCAGAGATCCCAGCAAGGAACTAGGTCGTTACTTCTGACTAGGCAGATTAAAACTGACATCCTATAGCAGGGATAGAGGGTATACGCCCTGGAACTGTCTACAGGCATAGCCAGAACTTTTTTGTGCCTAGCTACCTAGTGTCCTACTCCTGTAGGGGGCAGTATAACCCTTCTGATATGAAGATCGCAGACTACGTCCGTCAATGAGCGATAGAGAAATTGCATTTCAAAGACCGGTGTTCAAATACTGTGTGACATACAAAGTTGCACCGACCACCATTTTATTCCCTAGGCTCTCTGCTAAAAACAAAAACATATATAATGTTTGGGGGTTCTGATAAATTTTCTAGCAAAAAAAATGATGATTTTTACATGTAGGAGTGGAGTGCCAGAATTGGACCGGTATGGAATTGGTTAAGACCAATTAGGTCTGCTTATAACTGATATGTTACATTTTATTGGACTGGACTTATCATGAGAGAAATACTTCAGCTGCCACTGATGACCTCCTGAAAATACTAGTTGTCTGCCTATGGCCCACTAGTTTCTTGTACTGCAGCTTCTCTGACAGTTCTATAGCAAAGCATAGCTGAGGGGGTATGTAAGCAATAAGGAAAAAAACATCCAGACAGGAACCTATTGCAATTCACTCACAATTTGATATTTAAGTACCTTGAATAGATGTCGATTTAACGCTGGGGATGGGAAAATACCTTAACTTTCGACCCCAAATATAAAGTATAGTATAAGTATACATTTTTATAGTTACTAGGAATTTGACAGGGCTAGAATTAATATTTCCCAAATTCTATGGCAAAATAAAAATAAAAAGGGAAGTCTGATTATATGTTACTATTTTTAATGAAAGAGTACTTTTAGCTTCATAAAATGCAATATTTTATGAATATAATATACAAAAATTTACAAATACAAAAATACAGTGACCATGTAGTCTTAAGAAAAAACATTTATATATATTTTACCATTCTTCACTGATATTATAGACAAGCTATCTGCACATTATTTTTAATGTCACACTTGTTTGTACAAAACAATCACTACCCAGTTACTATACCAAAAAGCAGTTTTGAATGGCCAGCATGACTGATGGCTGATGGATCTAAGATACACCAATAAACTGGCCAGACATGGGAAGGCATACAGTACAAAAGGGCGGATACTACAGCCCAAAAAGAACTAGCTCATTGTTGGAGTTGAATTTATCCAATATAAAATGTAATAGTTCTCCCAAAAACTTAAGAAAAAGCTTATAAATCCCCATACAACTTGGTCACATTCAAAATACTATATGTAACTGAATTTAAAGAGGCAGACATTGTACTCTTTATGATAAACAATTTTTAAATGGTGAAAGATTAAAATGTATTTTTTATTCCATGGCTTCTATTTCAGTAATGGACAAAAAAATAGGCCCCAACAGTTCTTGTCAATAACCTAGGAACTATGCCATGCCTAAATGACATGCTTAGATGTTCAGCTTTTGAATTTAAAACTTCAAATTCTTTCTACTTAAGAACAACAAAAATTAAGGTACTACAATGAGACATTTTTAAAGTGAAAATGGCAGTAACCTATAGAAAATATTTACACAATATCTTTGCTAAAGTAATTATAATATTAAATATAAATGGTTACCATACTTTGAACTGAAAAAGGGAATATAGATTAGAAATGTCATGCATCAGCAATGCCTTTTGGACTGATTCATAGGGCTCATCATTGATTATTGTAATGTTTGTGTGTAAAAATTATATATATTAATGCATACATTCCTAATTTTCCCAACACTTTTATTATTGCAAGACCCTCTCACACTGGGATTACCCAAAACACAAAAAGTCAGTGGATCATTCAAACCTGTGGCATCCACCAAAAAAAAAAAAAAAAATTAAGCACTTGTCCTTGAATCTGACAGTCGGGTTTATTGAAGATGCAGTCATTCAAAATCAAAGGAAGACAAACCTCTGTTCTTAGATCTGGAGAGTCTATTTCTTCTTTTCTCCTTTCTCTGCATTTGATCTGTCTCTGCATTGCTTATAACATTTGAATTGACTTGTGCAATACTAGATACGCACTCATTCAAAATATCCTCATTGTTTCTGTTTTTGTCGATATTGCATGAATTAAAATCATTTTCTAGCCCTTCTTCATTTACTGCTAACTTGGCATTATTGATGCCTCCACTTGGACTACTCCCCATGCAAACAGTATTCGTTTGAGATTGAATGCAATTCTTTTGCTCCTCAGGATCAGGACTGTTGTTGTTATTCTCATTATCAAAAAGTTCAGGTGTAAAATGTATGGTCTCATCAGCTTCATCTTCTTCCACCGGTATCTCAATAAGAGAAGGCTCATCTTCTTCCACTACAATGTCATTTTTGTTTTCAAGGAAAAGTGGAACCACATTACACATACTTTCATTTGAATCTCCTTTAATACTTTCGACCAGTATCCTGTGATCTGGTGAAGGTGGATATTTTTCAATGGTTGCTTCACTGACATTAACAGCTCCTGGCTTCAGGCTGCTGTCTGTGATAGCACTTCTCCTGGCAGAATTAGGCAGAGGAGTTGATGTGAGAGGACTGTTGACAAAGTAGTTGTAGAATGAACACTGTTGTTTTGTTAAGTTCAGTTTCTTACTATCAAATCTATTGTTTTTTTGTAAAGAAACAATTTTTCCTCTTGCAGAGTTTGTATTTTGAGGCTGCTCAAATGCACCTGAATATTAAAAAAAACAAAAAAAAACATGAATCTTTAAAAACTTTGATATTTACCTGGTATATATGTAACATATCAAAATAAAGCATAGATGGAGAAGTGCAAAATAGAAAGAATTAAAAAAAAAGGGTTACAGCCACAATAACAAATATAACAATACAAATGTATTATACGTGATTTATATACTCGCAAACATGTTGAAATGCAATGCTTCAAACACACACTTTTGAATAAATTTCAGACATATCACAATACAGATCCTTTTGCTTTATAGAATCAATAATACACATGTACTTGAGGCTAGGCATGACTAAAGGTCTGCCTGAGAGGAACATAATAGGAAATGTTGTCATCAGCCTGCTGCAGGTACATTATTGGTAGACAATTTCAGAGGATCGGGGATACTTCAGAGAAATTCAGAAATTGCACAAGGAACAGGTGATGAGTGGTGTGGACATTATCGGGTCAGTGGACCAGGGAAAAGGGCAGTTCACAAAATTTGTGTGCAAGGTCAGAAACACATGTGGGGGTTACAAATGAAATGGTTTTGAGGGTAAAGCCTAGTAATTTGTATTTCATTTATATTGTTTCTAATCAAGGAAGGCGACTAAAAATTTGCACTAGGTGAATAAAAGTGGTTGAAATGATTGACAAGTATTGCTATAGCATTATGACAGATTGTAGAAACTGGAGTCTTGTAAAGGAAATACCTTTTAGTGCATTTGTCATTTTGTAAGATAATTGGTGGAACCTTGGTGATTTCTTGAGTTAAGAAAATATGAAAGTTGACCCTTAGGCAGTAAACTTGTCAGGTAGGTATGACATAGTAATTTACAGTAAAAGAAAAGTAAAGTAGTAACATAAAGGTTGAAGATAGGAAGATGATTAGCTTGCCTTTTTTTAGGGTTGGGTTCCAGGTACCTCTTACATATACACAATGGTTTGGATAACAGGTAATTTGATATTATTAGTACAAAGGAAGACAGGCCAGGATAGTAGACAAGTTGTACAGATTAAAGGAGTTGTAAAGTCTCAAAGTTTTCCACCTTAATGCATTCTATGCATTAAGGTGAAAAACCTTCTTGGTTGCAGTTGTCCCCCAGACCCCACCTTATACTTACCTGAACCTGAACGTTCCAGCGACAAGCAGGAGCACAGCAGCTACAGCCACTGTCTCGGGTCCTCAATGGATAGATTGTCAATCAAATCCAGTGACACGGAAGCGGGGAGGAGGGGCTGAGTCCTGCTGTCTGTGTCAATGGACGCAGCAGCGGAACTCGGGAGCGTGTCTGCACGGATGCCCCCACGGTAAGCGGCTCTCCGTGGGGGCACCCAATGAAGAGGAGGAGCCAGGAGTGCCGCCGGGGCACCCCAGAAAAGGTGGATCAGGACTGCCCTGTGCAAAACCCTCTCACAGAGCAGGTAAGTAGAAATTGTTTGTTATTAAAAAAAAAAAAAAAAACCTTTACAATAACTTTAAGAAATATGGTGGGACAAGGATCAAGCTAGGAGGACACCAACAAACAGGGCTGTGAGGGCAAGAAGCATCACTGAAAACGACTAAAAGAGCAGTCTAATAAATATGAAGATAAACAAGAGCACAAAATTCCAAATGTCAACTCAAAGCAAAGTCCATCCGCAAAGGATGATCTACAAGGCCAAAAAGAAAAGGGGGATGCAAAAATCCGAATTTTATGTGTGGATGCATGAATACATGAAGCCAGGTTGAAGACATTCAAGAAGGGACATAGATAATTAGAAGAGGATTGGGCTGTTAAAGGCATGTGCATTGAAAGTGGAACTAATCCTCGGCAGCCATTATCTTCTCCCCGAGTATTCCCAGGTGCTAGGTTTTCGGTCTCTTGATTGGCCGCAGTGTGACAGAAATACTATAGCATGGCAGCTCGGTGTGCATCCAATAGAACACTATACAGCACAGATGAACAAATCTCCTACTGTAGCTATTGACTGTCAAAGTACCCCATAAGCGGCTGAAGGTGTTTGGCTGAAACATTTCCAGCAGGCTCCTTTTCTGCTGAAAAGAGCAGGCTGGCAAGGCCATCCACTGAGCAAATTTCAGCTGGTTCCTCAGAAACTGGCCAAACTTTGCAGTGTGGACAGCTTAAGTCAGAGCGACCGAGTCAAGTGTACAAGTTGGTGGTAAGAGATGAAAACAGTAGAAAGCTGACCTTATCTACAGTTTCTGGGGTCCAAGAATTGAAGGCAGTGCTGGCAATAAATGGAGCCAATTGTGTGCTGATAGTTTGGTGAACTGAGTTGGCACCTAAATTTCTGTCACTTCTGTCCACATGTGTATAAAGCAGTTTGCAATGTCTTGGTCAGTGACAGCAGTAACTTGGTCAAGAAAAGTTGCATTCAGAAGAGAGTAAAATGTAGCAGAAACTGTGTTAGAGACTTGTAGGTATTTTTTTGTTGCAATATTTAGAGTAAAATATGGGAGTTTAGATTTGCATGTATTTTGCAACCCCTGCGGTTTTCTGTAATTATATAGGAAGAGCAGTACAACAGTGTGCCAAGTCTACAGGCTGCTGGAATGGGAACAATTTTCCAAGACCTGCAACTGAAGAACTATGCCACATCCTTGATTTGGGACACAGACTGTTTGCTTATATTAAGCCCCCCCTTGAAATCATCTGCAACAAGGAACCTGCTCTCCAAGTAAAATGCAATCTATACAATGTACTTCTCTAAAATTACTGTCACTTTAATACCCATCCGCCCTCTTCAAAAACAGAAGGAAGAATTCAGAAAAACCGTAGAGCCAGAAGACACGTGGCTAGCCACTTTGAAACAAACGATAAACTTGGGTCGGTAGCTTGTACTGATCAATATTGTCTGAGCATTACTGGGATATGCCTCCCAGAAAACATTCCCTACTGTCACATATGGAGGATCTGCCCTGTAAGCAAACAATTATGGCTTTCCATATAAAACGTCCTTTCCACATTATTGGGCTGCTACCTTGTGATGAATCTTTAGGAAGTACTCTGGAATAACCACCCACTAACTTTCAGCAAAACTTTAACTCTCCTGGCCTATGAAACGGACCATTGGTAAAGTCTGGAAAATGACTAGCATCCCTACAGACAAATTGAAATTGAGCATGCATCAATGTATGCTATATTAAAAACTGAATCACAAAATACCTGCCCGCTATCTTTGACTGTGGCCTGCTAAATGTTAGACCCGGATCTCTTTGCACTACCGCCATTTCTCCTCTCCCTTCTTCCTCTTCACCTACCTTGCCACCATTTTTTTTTAACCTAACCAACTTCCTCCCTACCTTTGCATACCCTATTCACATATGCCCCGAATAACCAACCTTCAACCAGCCATTTGAGCTCTCTGACCCTACTCCATGTTACCTTCATTCAACTATTGCTTTCTATACTCTACATACATTTGTGGTAAAAAAAAAATGTGTTTCTTTCTTGAGGAAAAAATAAATCTTGAATTTGCATTATGAGTAAAAAGATTCCACAGCCTTCTTTTATTCATGGAAATCCTTTATGGTCATGCTGTGTTAATGATATACCTAAAGAGCTAGTAAACCTAAAATAAAAACAATCTTTAGTGAGGTAAAACAGCTTCTAATAATACCCACAAATAAATATATGAATGCAAAGCTACTAAGAAACATGCATCAAGTAAGTTGGTGGCAAAGTTTGATACAAGCCATGCTGCCTTGTCAGTTAGCAAAACCTCACAGATGCCGCAGTAAAAAGTGGTCAGGGACAATTTTCATTCTGTTGCAGTGCTACTTTTGAACAGCAGGAGGAGGAATTTAAGAATAAAGAAGCTTAATTATTATAAATCTCCTTCAGTACTTCTGTTAAGTGCTGCCTGCCTGAATAACAATTGACAAATGTCTCCCACTGTATTTAATGTAGCAGTCTAAAGTGCTACGGCAGTGGCTTTTTTTCATCTTAGAATGTATCTAAAATTAAAATTTATTTTGGATAGAATAGGGAATGGGTAAAACCCCCATCAGGGTTTTTTTCCAATCTGTCCCCCATTGGGGAGATTTACCTCCACAGATTGACAGCACAACAGGAAGTGAGAGGAATTCCTCTCTCAGACATTCATCACTAGGACAGGGGTCCCCATTAAAATATTTCTGTATTCTCCTTCTGCTGACAACTGTAATATTTTGGATTTTTTCTTGTTTTTAGTCCTGTTGACAATGCCACCAGTGTAAACAGAGAGACTGAATCTCCCTAGCAGAGACATAGACAGCTTTTCAATTCTGACATGTTTTACAACTTCCCTACACAATCTATAGATAAAAAAAAAAAACATTTAATTTGTAGTAATGTGTTGAAATGTATTGCCACACACACACACACACACACACACAATAGTTCCCTTATTTTTATTTAAAAAAGATTCTGATGTTCAAATAAAGAAAACCATTTTACACAACACAAACATGTTTATTCGTTCTTTAACCACTTCCACCTGCCCACTGTACATAAGCGGCGGGGTGGGAGCTTTGTTGTTCTAAGCCGACGTACCGTTACGCCACTGAGAAGGAGAGGGCGTGCAGCGGAGCAATCCTGTGATAGCTGTGATCTTCTTACACAGCCAAGCACAGATCGGGATATGGGCACTATGACTGACCCTCCCGAACATGTGATGGCTGTGTTTAATCACAACCTTCACAGTGTAAACAGAGAAATGTGAGTTTTCCCCAATGAGCTCAGATCGCACAGACTGCACTGAACACCTGTACCAGTGCACAAAACATCTGTCACAGTGTCCCCATGAAAACCTGTACCAGTGCACAAAACATCTGTCACAGTGTCCCCATGAAAACCTGTACCAGTGCACAAAACATCTGTCACAGTGTCCCCATGAACACCTGTACCAGTGCACAAAACATGTCAGTGTCCCCTTGAACATCTGTACCAGTACACAAAAACATCTGTCAGTATACCATCAACATTTGTACCACTGCACAAAACATCTGCAATAGTGTTCTATTGTGACATCAACATCTATAAGAGCCTGCCAGCGGACGATCAACATCAGTCATAGTGTCCAAAAACATCTGTTAGTGTACCAGCGTCTCACCAATAAATAAAAAATGAAAAGCGCCACCTGCCCCCTATGCAAAGGCGAACGCACACATTGGTTCCGTACTCACGTGTATACGGCGATTGCACCACAAATGTGAGGTATCGCAGCGAACATCCGAGCAAGGGAAATAATTCCAGCACCAGACCTCCTGGGTAACACTAAACTGGTAACCAATAAAGGCTTATAAAACATCGCCTATGGAGATTTTTAAATATTGAAGTTTGGAGCCATTTCACAAATGTGTATTAGATTGTTTCTGCAAACTGACTTTGATTGACAGCCGCGGGAGCCAATGGTGCCATGGCTGTGTCTCAGCCAATAAAGAGGGAGAGTCCAGGACGGCTGAGGGACTTGTGGACATCGCTGAATCGAGATGGGCTCAGGTAAGTATTAGTGGGTGCTGGGGAGGCTGCTACACACAGATGGCTTTTTATCCTAATACATTATTGCATTAAGATAAAAAAAACGTCTGGCTTTACAACTCCTTTAAAGTGGATAATTTCCTAATATTCCAAAGAATTGTGGGAAAAAATTACAACTTCAAAACTTGCTATGCCTCTTACTAAATACCTTGGACTGTCTATTTTCCAAAAAGGGGTAATTTGGGGAATATTTGTACTGTCTTGGCATGGTAGGGCCTCAAGAAATGAGATAGACCGTCAGTACATCAGGTGTGATCAATTTTCTTGTACAAAAATTTGAATTAAGGAAAAAGTATAAACATACATCAGAGCAAGGCATGTACGAGATGTGATCAATTTTCAATGATTGGCACCATAGCTTGTAGAATCTAGAAGTTTCACACAGACCAAAAAATATACACTGATTTGGGCTATTTTCATCAAAGAAATGTAGCAGTATAAATTTTGGTCAAAATTTATAAAAGTAAAATTACTTATTTGCAAAATTGTATAACAGAAACTAAGAAAAAAAGTATTTCTTTTCAAAAATGTTTTCATTTGTAGTGCAAACAATAAAAAAACTGGTAATTAAATACCACCAAAAGAAAGCTTTATTTGTATGAGAAAAATGATAAAAATGTAATTTGGGTACAGTGTTGCATGACTGAGTAACTCTTATTCAGAGCTCACAGCACTGAAAGATGAAATTTGGCCTGGGCAGGAAGGGGGTGGAAGTGCCCAGTATTCAGGTGGTTAAATTGCAACCCTGGGCAGAAGTAATTATAAATATACAGTATATACAGTTATGTATTAACTACTATAAATATCCGATTAGACTTAATTTTAGCTTTTTCTAATCCCCTGCACAACAGCACTCAAATCTATGAGATGATTGGACTGTGCTTGGGACAAATCAATACAAATCTTTTGGCAACTGAAACAACTCCCATATATGTATTTCATCTGTGTACGTACAGTAGCGGTTTACCAGGTGTTCAACTTAACCACTTGCTGACCAGTCACGTTGACTGTACTGCGGCAAAGTGGTTCGTTATCGTCTGGCGATGTAGACGTACGTCACCAGACAATCCCCTCTCTCGGTGGCCCGCGCGACTGCGGCAAAGTGGTTCATTATCGTCTGGCGATGTAGACCTACGTCACCAGACAATCCCCTCTCTCGGCGGCCCGCGCGACTCAGTTACAGCGGGAGTCGGGCATGGGGAGGAGCGGCGGTGAACACCGTTTCTCTTCCACGATCGTCGGGGATCTAGTTCAGCATAGCTGAACCTGCGATCTGTCCCTGTGTCACTCAGTCACCTCCCCCCACACACGTCAGTAAGCACCAGGCATATATTAACCCCTTCCTCTCCAATAAAAATTAACCCCTTCCCTGCCAGTGTCATTTTTACAGTAACAGTGCATATGTATAGCACTGATTACTGTAGTAATGTCACTGGTACCCCCAAAAGTGTCAAAAATGTCAGTCAAGGGTCAGATCTGTCTGCCGCAATGTTGCAGTCCCGCAAAAAAAAGAATCGCAGATCGCCGCCATTACTCGTTAAAAAAAAACAATAAAAATGACAGAAATCTTTCCCTTAGTTAATAAACGCAATAACTTTTGCGCAAACCAATCAAAATACGCTTATTGCGATTTTTTTTTACCAAAAATATGTAGCAGAAAACAAATTGACCTAAAATGTTAAAAAATTTTGATTTTTACATTTTTTTGGGGGGAATTTCATATATAAAAATGTGGAAAAATTGTTATTTTTTTAAAATTGTTGCTGTTTTTTGTTTATAGCGCAAAAAGTAAAAATCGCACAGGTGATCAAATACCACCAAAAGAAAGCTCTATTTGTGGGAAAAAAAAAGGACATACATTTAATTTGGGTACAGCGTTGCATGACCACGCAATTGTCCGTTAAAATAACGCAGTGCCGAATCGCAAAATATGGCCTGGTCAGGAATGGGGTAAAACCTTCCGGTCATAAAGCAGTTAAAAATACACTCATTGAGAGTTTTTTTGTCAAAGACATGTAGCTAAATACATTTTGGCCTAAATATATGACAAAAATTGAATATATTGGATATTTATTAACTGTCAAAGTAGAAAAATATTATTATTTTTTCAAACTTTTCGCATTTTTTTATTAATATCGCAAAAAATAAAAAGCGCAGAGGTGATCAAATACTACCAAAAGAAAGCTCTGTTTGTGGGAAAAAAAGGACGTAAATTTTGTTTGGGTACGGCGTTGCATGACTGCGCAATTGTCAGTTAAAGTCGCACAGTGCCGAATCGCAAAAAGTGGCCTGGACGTAAGACAGCAAAATCCTCCAGTGGTAAAGTGGTTAAAGCATGCGGTTTACCAAACACACACATATATGTACTGTTTACTTACAATTTTTTGTGTGCATAGTGTCTTCACCAGAATCGGAGTCATCTGAACAAGATACAACTGTAATCACAGATGATGAAGGATCAGGTGCTGTAACAGTCACTTGTGTATGTTCTAAAACACTCTCAGAGGGGTGGACAGTAAGTTCCAACAATGAGGCACTGGGGTAATCATCTCTGGAGGAGAAGGAAGGTGTTTGAGGAACTTCACTGGTGGACAAACTTGATTTTTGAACTCTTTGCTGCTGGTTCTTAGAAAACTCAGCGAGAGACTCTATAGCGCTATTAAAGTTCGAGTGGTGCTGTGCCAACTGCCGTACCCATTTTGATAATCCTGAGGAAAAAGAAATGCTTTTAAAGCACACCAAACACATATACAACACTATGTTCCTCAGTCACCAAACAAAAACATTTAATAATGTGTTTTTTATAAAAAGCAAAAACAATGGTATATGTGTTAATAATCCTACATAAACAATATAATTCATTAATTTGTATACATCAAATAAATATATTGGCACACACTCCATTGTAGATAGGTCAGTGAGTATTTATATGTGTAATGCGTTACCTATGTAGTTTAACATGGTTATACACTAAACAGTGAATATTGTATTGTACTGTATGTGACAGGCCTTGGTTAACCACAGTTATTGTGACTATAAGATTGAAATAAACCTGTTTTTTTTTTCCCCAAAACATATACATACACTGCCTTATACAAACAATTCACTTTCATGTTACCAGAAAATAAAGGAGGCTTTCATTTTTTTAAGCAAAAACCCTCCTTCTACAAAGTTTGAAAGGTAAGCAGTCTTGGTTTTTCAGTGCATAACTACCAAGGCTTCAAAAACATATTGAAAGCTATAGTTTCTTGCACCAACCACAACTCCAGCAGCAGCCAATATGAAATTACTGACAGGTCAGCCTTCTCCAAACATTTGGTTTTAAGTCAGGTTGGCTCTAACAGATCCAGGACTCAATACTAAACACAATAGCAAGGCCCTTTTTAACCATTTACCTGTAATGTAATGTGCAGAGGTTTTGGTATAAGTAGAAAATCATTGAATCCATTTCTTGACGTTAATTTAGTAACACAGTGATTCAGAGCTTGTTGGGTTATATTGCTGGCTACAGGACAAACAAAAAAATTGTGGCCAGCCTAGAATGGCGCTCAAATTCCCAACATATCTCACTTATGTGGAAAAGTAGTACCAAGAGCATGATCATAGACATCCTCCTTCACTAAAGAACACAGAAATCCAGAGACTGTTGGGATGTCCAAAAATAGTCCAACTGAGGGGTGGGCAGCAGCAACAAAACACTAACAGGCCCACAAACAGAAAAAAAAAAGAAAAGGAACTGGGGATTGCCTTTAGCTCAAAGAACCACATGAAGGACCATACACCTGAATCTGGCTTCAGATGAGGTCTGAACATCCACCTTGAAGAATTTGGAGAACTTGTGAACAGCATACCAGGTGGTAGCCCTGAAAATCTGGAAAAAAATCTGGAAAACAGTCAGTTTTTCAGGCGGATCTGAACGGATGCCCCATGCATCTCTATGAGACATGTCCGCTGACATCCGATCCTATCTGCTCCGTCAAATCTGGACGGATAGAAACCCAATTTTCCATCCGTCCAGCGGATCGGATGAGAACGGACAGGCGGTCCGTTCCCATCCGATTCCCCCCCATAGAGAACAGCAGGGACCTGACAGCGGATCGATCCCCCGCTGAGATAAACGGAGTCCGCCAACGGTCTCCCTTGTGTGAAAAGGGGCCTTATGCTGGGAAGCCCAAAAAAAAACTTGCAGACCTAACAGTGCACCTTGACAGGGTAGGGTGAAATTGGATCCTTAAGACCATAAGCTTGGATGATGATCTGAGCCACTCAGAAATGGAGGCACTTGAAGCAGGTTCCCCTTACCCGGACCATCAACAATGGTAAAGAGAGAGTCGGTCTTGCAAGGTAGACATGCACAACACAAAACTGCAGCCAGGCAATGAAGGTAGATCATCTGATGAAATGAAACTGGACAGAGGGATGGAAGAACAATTTCCTGGTTTAGGTGAAAGGTCAAAAGCACCTTAGGAAAGGAAGCGGCTCTAAGGCTACACTATAAAGGGTTCTTAAAGCAGTTGTAAACCGCTGGGTGCCTTTTATTTTTTCTGATTTGCAAGGTAAAGCCATAATGTGCTAGTATGCATTGCATACTAGCACATTATGTGAAACTTACCTGAAAACAAAGCCTTCCAATGACACGCCATCATCACTGGAGGCCGCTTTCATCTCCACCTGTCTTCCTTCCGGGTCCATGGACTCTAGCTGTGTGACTGGCCAAAACTGCGATGACGTCACTCCCGCACATGCGTGGAGGAGCCAGTGTTCGGCACAGGATTCGAAAGGAACCGCCCGGGTGGCCTTTCCTTCAGAGCGCATATGCCGATGATGATGTCATCGGCTGCATATATAGTAAATATCTCCTAAACGGTGCACATTTAGGATATATATACAGTACCTATAGTCAAAGATTTAAGTTTACAACCACTTTAACAGGATAAAGCCACCAGCTCAGACGCTCACCTCATCAATGTGATGGCAACAAGGAAAGCAACCTTGTGAGTGACAGTGGAAAGGGAACTATACCAAACAGGTTCAAAAGTCAGTTTCTGCAGTAAAGAGAGAACCAAATTCAGATACCATGAAGTCATTGAGGAGTGCACATATGGAAGCTACTTGAGAGACATGAGCACCATGAGAGATAATCTGTACAAAAGCCTTAATCAAAGAATGGGAAGCTCTTGGTCTATGGAACAAGCTCATAAGTGTCAATATCTGACCCTTGATGACATGCAGTCAAATGGTGTTACAAGCCTATCTTTGCAACCAAGCGAATCACCGATTCAGAGATAAAGCCCAAGTCCTGAGGGATGGCTGCATTAGCCACACTGTCAACAACTGTGAATCACGATAGCAAACCGATCCTTGGGACAGAAGATCGTGACGACTTGGTGTAATGGTATGGCGATATTTTCTTGCCACACTTTGGGCTTCTTAGTACCAATTGTGATGACTAGGCTGTCCGGGATCACCTGAATGCTCTCCATATCAATTCTGCCAAGCAGACAAGGACAGTTTTTCACAGGCAGAAAGAAGTAGGTCAAGGTTGTCCTGATCCCATTAAGCCACCAAAGCATCTGCTGCTGCCGTTAGAGGATCCATATACCTTGAGACAAAACTGTCCAGTTTGTTGTTGAACTCGGAGGCTTGGAGGTCCATAACTGGGTTTCTCTCACCTGTGGCAAAGGTCCTTTAACAACTTTGGGTGTAGGATTCAACCCCCTAGATCCAGGCATTGTTGACAGAAAAAGTCTGCCTGCCAAATGTCCTTGCCTCAGATGTAAATAGCGTACAAGGCTGGAATGTGAACAGCTGCCCAGGACAGGATCCTTTCTGTTAGGGTGTAAACTGACTTGTCCCACAATGACAGGGTGCTGTGTTGTAGGGGTCTGAAATGGAACTGGGAAAACAGGACTGCCAAAAAAGATACTGCCATCAGCATCATGCAGATGGAGTTGGGAAACTCCTTGACTGCATAATATGACACCGGGAAGGGTTTTTTAAGTTTCTACTTGAGAAGAAAAACTTTGGCTTAAGCGGTGTCTAGTCTAAGACCCAGATATTCCAAGTGATAAACAGGTTCCAGTACTGACTTCTGAAGGTCTGGGACCCAGCTGAACCTTTGCAAGGGCTGAATGGCTCCAGCTACATTTTTGTCAGATGTGCATTGGAACCTTAAATCAGACATCCAGGCTGACCACACTTGTTTCTGATTATGGTGATTAGTATATTGTGTGTATATGCAGTTCCAGTCATCTCTATCTCCTTGAGAAAGAGGGTCTGTATATTCTCAAAATGCTGTTTCTCCTTTTTTTTTTGCTTATATGAGACTTTCGTCAACGGTCATTTTTAGAACATTGGTGCTGGCTTTTCTCCATGTTTTCATTTTTTAAAAAAGTTCTCAAATGGGTACAGCACTGCCAGTCATTTAAGTGGAGTAAACAGCTTGTTAGGATTTTTGCAGTCTTTATTAAGGATGTGTACCTGAAAGGTCCTGGTGGTCTTAGGGTCCCAAAATGAGCCAAGAAAACACTGCAGGCTGATCCTCAAATTAAAAAATTCTGTAAATCCAGTAAGAGCCAGGATAGTCACTAAGTTTGAGAGTAATAACAGAGACCTGCGACTCCTCAGGTGTTGTGTTGTACTTTAAGGACCTAGTAAACTCTGCAAAAGTGTCAGTGGCTGAAGGCTCAAAGATTGCTCATGCGACAAGCAGATCTAATAGGGGTTCTGCAGAGTCAGTAATCAAAGTAACAATTTACACCCGAAAATCCCGTGGTGTAATGCTCCTGTGGTAGCACCACAACAGGGTCACGAAACTAGAGATGACTCTAAGTGTAGAATAGAATCAAATAGAGGGCAAAACTCCAGGATGCCATAAAGCTCTTCATTAAGTGCAATGCAAGCAGCACATGTTTCCAATGTGTTTAGGACTTTGCTCTGCAAAGCAGGGGCAACAAAGCCAAGCGTACAAGGCTAAGCCTTAAAAACTCACATACTAGCTTGCTGGTAGCAGAAGAGGTTCAGGCAATCAGGAGTGACAAGGTCACTGTAGGAGGGCAGTAAAGATGAACCAAAGATAGAGCCACAGGTCTCTCGCAGTCAGGAGAAGTGGCGGAAGGTGCTTCCACAACACTGAATGGCATAAAAGAGATTGTAGAGCATGACAGTCCAGTCACTGGATGATGTTAGCACTCAGTCTGTTTGTTGCAGTTTAGACATTAATGGCTATGTGTTGAGTTATTTTGAGGGGACAGCAAATTTACACTGTTATACAAGCTGTACACTCACTACTTTACATTGTAGCAAAGTGTCATTTCTTCAGTGTTGTCACATGTAAAGATATAATAAAATATTTACAAAAATGTGAGGTGTGTACTGACTTTTGTGAGATACTGTATCTTTTCATGTGACAACACTGAGGAAATTACACTTTGTTACAATGTATAGTAGGGAGTGTACAGCTTGTATAACAGTGTAAATTTGCTGTCCCCTCAAAATACATCAACACACAACCATGTATGATATACACTCTTAGACCACTTTATTAGGTACACATGTTCAATTGCTTGGTAACACAAATTGCTAATCAGCCAATCACATGCAACTCAATGAATTTAGACGTGATAAAGACAACTTGCTGAAGTTCAAACCGAGCATCAGAATTTGGAAGAAACAGGATTTATGTGCCTTTAAATGTGGCATTGTTGTTGGTGCCAGATGGGCTGGTCTTGGAGTATTTCCACATGTTACAACCAAGGTATGCAGAATACCATCTCTAAACGCACAACACATCAATCATTGAAGCAAATGGGCTACAGCAGCAGAAGACCATGCCGGGTGACACTCCTGTCAGCTAAAAACAGGAAACAGAGGCTACAATTTGCACAGGCTCACCATAATTAGGCAACAGAAGATTGGAAAAAACATTGCATGGTCTGATGAGTCTCAATTTCAGCTGGGACATTAAGATGGCAGGGTCAGAATTTGGTGTAAACAACATGAAAGCATGGATCCTTGCCTGCCTTGTAACGATGGTTCAGGCTGGTGGTGGTGTAATGGTATGGGGGTATTTCCTTGGCACACTTTGGGCTTCTTAGTACCAATTGAGCATTGTTTAAACACCATTGCCTACCTGAGCATTGCTGCTGACCATGTCCATCCCTTTATAACTACAGTGTACCCATCTTCTGATGGCTACTTTTAGCAGGATAATGCACCATGTCACAAAGCTCAAATCATCTCACCACTGGTTTCTTTAACAAGACAATATGTTCGCTATACTCCAATGGCCTCCACAGTCACCAGATCTCAATCCAATAGAGCACCTTTGGGATGTGGATGAATGGGAGATTCGCATCATGGATGTGCAGCTCATAAATCTGCAGCAACTGCGTGATGCTATCATGTCAATATGGGCCAAAATATCTGAGGAATGTTTCCAACACCTTGTTAAATCTATGCCACGAAGAATTAAGGCAGTTCTGAAGGAAAAAGGGGGTCCAACCCAAGACTAGCAAGGCTTACCGGCCAATAGTGTCCGGTAAGTGTATATATATATATATATATCTATCATTTTTTTGGACTATCTTTGGCTAGCATGTTTTTAACTTGGTCTAATTATGCCATTACCTACTGTAAGGGCTGATTCATAAGTCTGGAAACATTACTTTGAAGGCCGGTCTACACCAGAATGCAGTGCAGGAAATGCGCTTTCCATATGCGTTTCTGGCACCGCAGGTGAACACGCTGTCCTTGTAATCTACATAAGGGTGCTAATGTATTGTTAATGGCACCCCAAATGCAGATCTCAAATGCAGTGCATTTATGAGCACCAAAACTCATATACGGTTTGAAAAGGTTGCGCTTGCATGGTTTCTTTCATGGTCCAATGCGTTTTGCAGCCCATTCAAATGAATTGGGCTTTCAAAAGAACTGCACTGGAATCCTGTGTACCTGGCCCTTAGTAAATATTTTAAAAATCTTGGTCAAAGTTGAAGAATTAACTACTGAAAATATAACATGCATTTCTTCATCTAATGCATTAAATTAACAAACTACTGTGAAATATTCACACAGATATAAACACCAATGCATTAAGTCACAATAAATGAATGCAGTGAATCAATTTAGATGGATACTTATTAGTAAACAGACAAAAATGACCTATTTCAACTTACTTGATCAATTTTATCATATGTAAAGCCACATGTATCTCAGGCGTGATAACGAATGACTTCAATTCTATTTGGAGACATTTGGTGTCTATAGTTTCTTTCTTTTATGGAATCTGAGCTCCCCCTGCTGGTTGTTTATTACCAATTTCAACTTTGTAAGTTATTTCCTATTGTTTCCTTCTCATTACTTCCCCATTTGTAAGAAATCCTTGGCTGCAGCATTGAATATTTTACAGATTTGCCAAAACAGTGCTGTTTTATTAAATAAAACTACTAAAAAAATCTTAGCTGAGGCAATTTACTAAATACAGGCATTGCATCTAGAAGGCAATACAAGTGTTTTAAATTGGTTATCAGTAATTGTACAATAATGTCAAAGTGCACATGAAGATTGAGGTACAATATCAAATCAAAGCCTATCGACATAAAATGTATGAGAACAGGTGGACCTCATTAATTACTTAATAGCACTAGCACTGTCCATACCAACCAGCAGGTTGCATGTATTCCTTTTCAGCATGGTTATTACAGGAGAAACAGGCATTGTCTTCTCTCTCAAAGTTTTACATACTAAAGTATGTAAAGCACTAAACCTATTTTAAAGTATTGTAAGAAAATGTTTTACAAATGTCCAAAACACTTAAAGTGAACCTGCACTAGTAACACATTTGTAAAGCTGACCTTAAAAAAAAAAAAAAAAAACATATAAAACCATTATTTCTCCTTGGGTGCACAATATGCATGTATTAGCTCCAAGCACAGAAGCTAACGTTCTTACATGCCCCTGCAATGCATCCCTGTGTTAGGTACAGATTTTTAGATTCACTCTGCTGAGGATGCAGAAAGTGTAAATCAGGAAGATAAAATAGGTGTATACAGGTTCCTTTTGGTGTTTGCTTTAATTGTTTTGGCTAGTTTTGCAATAAAGTAATTATTTTGCAACTATATTTCAGTTGCCAGGTCTGCACAGCTTTTATCAGAAAATGCAACTCTATTTGTAGGCTTACATAACAAAGAATAAAATAGGGTACGTGGACAGGAGGAGCAAACAGAGAGATTATATAAGCAAGGTCTCACTGCTTATGTTCCCAAGTGAAAATAAATCAGCCGATTACCATTAAAATCCGGCAGTAACTAAAATCGTATTTTGAATAGATTGAGTCATTAGGCCAACAAGAAGACCCAGTCCTTTTGTAGGGATCTACAAAACTTCAAACTTAAAAGGAATTGTCTAGCTATGTTTTGATTACTGCGATTTTTCCTTTAATAAACATGTAATGACATTATATAAGAGAATAGTTAGACATTGTGCCTGTGCAACCTCCGGCCCACAAAGAAACAGAAGGACTCTCAGGATGGTAGTGAGAAACAGACCCAGTTGTTCAGAATAGACTGCTGATCATCTAAACTTCCCTGAAGAAGTACTAAATATCAGCAAAGCATGAGGGCTTGTTTACACATGTGGCAGCCCTTTGAAGGGCAATCTGCAGTGCATTGTTTATTATAATTCATTTGACAGGCAGTGAGGAGGCATGGTCGCCTCCTCACCGCCTGTTTTAACCATTAAAACCCTGGACCAAAACCACATGCAGCAGTGGGGCCCTATTCACTTGATTTGTTTGCATTCCGTGGGTGGTACTGCTCGGTTAGTGGTACGTGATAGGGGACTGAGTATAAACTAGGGCTTGCTGCTCTTGCAGGTACATAATTAATGAGCCGTGATATTCTGATGGAGAAGAATAGCAGGTCCAAACACAGTTAGAGTGAATGCATATATGTGGCTGAAAAACATGGCGATCATAGGGGTAGAATCCACATCGTTCCCTTGCACAGGGGCCTTTTGCAGCTCCAACCGATTCTAGGTGACAATATATGGGAAACAAATCTGCAGCTTTTTGCCTTTTCAACAGTCTAACGCAGTAAGAAATTATGTTAAATAGCCATGGCTGATCCTAAAACACATACAGTAAGTGGCTATGCAGATGATTTATCCTCACCAGTTATATATTTTTGGTTATTTCTGAAACGGTCATCTACTAATATGAGGGCACCCCAATCATTCTTATGGCGGATACACCTGTTAAAAATAAGAAAAAACAAGATTAAACCCTGAAAAATAACAACTTTATATTATTAGATGTTAACCAAACACAACAATTAGAATATGTATAATAAATAAATAAATGGCTAAAGGTGCTTTTCATTTTTAGCAACAACATGAAAATTCACCCATGCCGCAATGCATAAAAAATGTCATCATTGCTTAAACTCAATCCAACAATCTTGGCTTTTGATGCTATGGCACAGTTTTAACCTCAAGAAGCAACAGGTTACTGATGCTGTAGCTGTTCTAAAAAAGACTGAACAGCTATATTTTTTTAGGCAGTAAAAGGGCTTCGTTTACTGACACAGAGAGCAGCTAAATGCCATGAATTTATGTGATGAGAACACCATGGCTTCTCACTGCCTGCAAGTAATTGGTTTGCATTAAACAAGCAAGGACGGCTTTGACAAATTCCATGCAAAGCACCACATGATGATTATATTTGATAGCATGTAGCAATAAATTTATGCGGAACAGCTTGCTATAAATGGTATTTTATTGATAATCAAACTGTTTCATCCCTTAGTTACAAATCAGAAGACAGTTTGCTTTAGAAATATATCTTATGGATACAAATGCCTCTGCAGTATCCAATCATAACATACGTGGCAACTATTTTTTTTTACCCTATATTTGTTTACAAAGACCATATAATTAGAATGGACAGTATAAGCAAACACCTAAAGCTAGCACATGTCACGGTATCTCTGCAATATCAACATGTATATTATGTCATATTATGTACATAATTATAATTATGCATATTATGTATATTGCCCAAATAGTGAAAATGCAACTTCTTCAGAGAAAAGTATCCAGCAAAAACTTTTGATTTGTCACGCAGTTTCTGCATGGCAGAGCATTCTGGGATTATCAGAAAAGTGCCAGATTCAAGCCTTTTCTGCTTCTATTGCCATAAATTTCTGTAGACATTTTCCTCCCAAAATGTGACCATTTTCAGTCACTGTCAGCATATATCATATTTTGGTGAAGGATTTCTTCGACTGAAAGGTCACTTGTCTTTAGTGACTTTCTTTTCCTGTTCATGGCATTTACGTGATGTTTTACAGAGTGGAGGACAAATAAATATTTATTCCTTTTTTTAATCGCACCAATATCAAAACATATGGCTGCAAGTAACTTGTTCAGGAAGACCCAAAATGAGAACATGCTACTATAAATAAAAACAAGATATAAAGAAATGTAATGAGTTGTACTGGATTAAAAATAAAATGACTTCATGGGTATTAATCCACAGGATTAACACGCTTTATTCTTTGTATGCTATCCAAGCACTGATAAGGAATTTTAAAAGTATATCTGGTGACAATTTTTTTTTTTCACTATTGTATAATTTTGAAAAGTTTTATGTATTATTTTTGCAATTAGGAGCACCAAATGTACTATGTGTATTATCTGTCCTGTAAATATATTTTTCCATAGTGGATTTATAGCTTAAATGGGATACACACATGTATTTCTTTCCATGACAACGCTGTATATTGCACCTATTCTGATTGGCATCACTATAAAAGAGATTTTAGAAAACATCCTATAAATTAGCTGTACAATTACTAATTCAACATGGTCTTAAAAAACAAACAAAAAAAAAAAAAACTAAACTAAATCAATTATTCCACACTGCTGAGCAAACTATAGCAGCACAGTTTTAAAAAACGACAAAACCTCCCTACTTTGTATTTGAAGTATACAAGAACTGGGGTGCTTACAGGAAAAGAGAACATTCACCTGATCCAGTCATTTACAGTTGGATTGGGGAATGATCGTACATTGGTAAGCGCTTTCTAGTGCCCAGTTTGCTCCAATGAAGATATGATTGCCAAGGATAGATTTCTGATCACTATTGATTCCTACCAAGACAAGCAGACACCTGAGCACCCTAACAATGAACATTTATCCAATAAAATCATGTTTGTACAATGATTTTTCAGTGGGCGGATTGTGCAAGCCTGGTCGGCTGCCATCTAGTGTCTGTAGTCACTGCAGATTTCATGGGTCTCTCTTCCAAAAAAACTGATAGTTCGCAACCAAATCTTATTCACGGTATTAGGCTTGTGTGATAGAAATATGTGACAAAACTGCTGCATGTTTAGGCTTGAAAAGTAAACTGAAAGGTCATGACTTGTTCATGTTTCAAATAAACTACTATCTTTTTAGTAAATCCGCAAATGTGTATTAGTCTTCACCCAACCAGTTTGAAAAAGGCTTATAAAAATAACAGAAACAACTGCAGGTCTCTGCCGTGAACACAAGAACATTGAAAAGGTAAGATCTATAAAGTTGATTGAGATAAAAAACAAATCTAACTATTGCTCAAAAATGAACTGTAGGAGAAAACATGATAAAGGTTGCCTTGTGTAAAGCTAAAATGTATAAATACATTTACTTTTTCAGTGGATTGAAAACAAGTTTCTAAATAAAAAATAGAATAGTGGCACCCTTTACTAATATTTTCAGGGTGCTTTGTAGATATAGACCTGTTTTAATTAACTTCTAGTGTTTTAAAGATTAATTTTTAGTTTAGACAACATATTTTTTTTTTTTTTTGTAGATTCTGAAAGAAGAGCTGCTCAGATGTCTAAGTAAAATCTCTCAACAACTATGCCGCAGTATTAGATGGTATGCCTGCTAATATGCACACTGGCTTAGCTACTAAACCAGTCCCTTAATAATTTGTCTGTTTTAATTGGGGGCCGGTGAGAGGCATACTCTGTGCCTGCTGTAGCTACCATGTTTTTACAGAAATCGGATAAATAGAGGCAAATCGCTGGGAACATCAAGCATTTGTGCTCCCATCATTTAGAGGCACAACACAGGCAGTAAAAGGGGCACAAATGTCTTCCACATAAATATCACTTTTTAGGTTAGAGCCATGTGTAACATTTTAAAATGGAGGGAAAAAATTCTTCAAACGGTTTGCTCCTTTGTAATTGTATCAAGGGTATGATATGCACAGGTAAATGTTTTAATATCTATCTTTATAGATATAGATTTTTACATATGTTTAAAGAGAATATTTGCAAGTACTACAGGTGTAGCTTTGCATGAAACTTCCAACAAAGTACTTTTTATAAAGCAAAATATAGATTTCCTATTAATCAGAACCAGCAAACCATGTTTTCTTTTTTAACAATTTCTACAAAAAAGCTCCATAGTTAAGCTTTGTGAGTTATTAATAGGCATTTACTTCAGATCATTTCTTTGTTAAAGGTATGAGCACAACTGCAAAGTGAGATTCTAATGAGAACTGGAAAACATGCACTACTGGAAGCCTTGATGGATAGAATTAAATATCTACCTTTGGATAGATGAGTGAACAGTCTGAACCTCTTTCAGATCTCCACTGGGGAGATTCACCCTCCCTGTTTGTCCTGGTGACCATGGCCACTAGAACAAAAAGTGATGGGAAAAATGAACCTCTACAGTTGTCACTGGACAGGCATTGTTCATCTGTGATGACACTTGATGAAATGATAACTAAGATATTTTTTACTTTCATTTTGGAGAGATTTCCTCTTGCTTCCTGTTCTGTATCAAGATGCAAAGGTAAACACTCTATTCAAAGTGAACAGTTACTATATGACCTTTATGTACAGCTTAAGTGACAAAGGATCCAAGCAATTACATAAAATAAAATCTAATTTCCACCACCTATGTCAGCCAATACATATTGTGCTACACATGGATACATTCATATGGTAGTTAATTAACTGCTCTGCAGACCTATTAGAATATTTAGGGAGCAATTACAAAAGCTTTGTTCAGAGCAAACTATAGATCTGAATAATGTATAACTTGTGTCAGTGGTCAGCAAAATTAAAAAAGGTTTTCACATTTGGCCTACAGCAGTTGGGTCCTTGTGTCAATTTTCATCAGGAACATAGTCTGTATAAGGCTGGCTTCTTACAAGGACAGAGGTGAGCCATAAAATATGTTAGCAGGTTGTATATAGTGAAAAATAATAGATAGTTACCTTTAATCACAGGTACAATTTCTGTCTTTAAATATTAGCTGTTTAAAAATCTTCCTGTGAGCACTGATCTTACTCCTAATATATATGTGTGAACCAATTTCCATTAGAAAACTGCATATACCTTCAATAGAAAAATGTACTTTTATTACACTATTACTTACCTCCCCAAGGCTTGATTCAAGGCTCGGTATGCTTGTATTTCATACCACAGACTTCCAGGCAAAAGTCCTCTACTCTTTGCATGGTAATCATTATACTTTCTTTTTAGTTCAACCTAAAATAAAAAAAATAAATAAAAAAAAACGTAAAGCCAAACACATTGATGAGACCAGCTACAACAAACAAACCAATAGCAAAATCCTGCTACACATCAGTGAAAGCCCATGTTTGCTGCTGCATGCTCTGTAAATACAGAGAAATGTACTTATTGTAATTGTTTGCAGTTGGTAAATTCAAGAATTTATTTGGTACACTGCAATACTTTACTGACACCTGAGATAAAGGGTTAAACGACCAGCAGAAACTTCAGTTACAATCCGGAACGGGGTGCTTGTTTATACTGGCATATTTCCTAGCTGCAAGGAACGTAATATTAATAAAATTCTAAGGCTGCTACACATACTATTTGGAATAGCTAAGCAGACTTAACATCACAGTAATGTACTTTCTATTAGCACTCAAAAGATCTGAGAACTTTTTTTTTAAAACTATTCTTTGTTGCATGTTGACACTCTAATCTACTTTCGTAGCATGTCAAATATTTAAATGAACATGTCACACATACATCGATATTTCTTTTATCTATTTTGCGGCATTTTAGAAAATGGAGCTGAAATTACATCTATGAACATAACATCTCACTGAAGTTTAAGCAGCACATTACAAATGAATAAAACTTGTATGTTAAAAGTATTCCTTGAGGAACGCAAATGGCACATAAATAATGAACCAGGCTCCATTCTTTCAGTGTAAAGAGCTGAGTGAAACATAATCAATGGATTAAAGTTGTAGGACACAGATATAACAATTGATCTAATTCTTATTTGATAGAAGGCATGCCAAAATTCTGTACATATAAAGAATACATTTTATAATCTAATCTTCTATACCAAGGAATGTAAGAAATAATAAATCATTTAAAAGTAGTGTGAAGGTGGTGCCCATTAAAACCAATGACATTTCAGGTGTCATTTTTCATGAGTTGGTTAAAAATAAAGGTCAACTATGTCACTACTCTACAAGAAACTGGCACATGCTTATAAAGGCTGCTCTTCTAAATTTAAGAAAGTGTGGACTATCGGGTTGGAGTAAACTCCATAATTAGTCATCTCTAGCATTCACCAGGGCCATTTTGGTCACTAGTCGTATGGAACTCTATCTCTTTTGTCAAGTTATTACTATTTTTCATCCCTCAGGTACTACACCACACCCACAATAAGTGATTTACTGTTCCACCTAATTTTTCTTTTTTTTTTTTTGGTTTTTATAGTTGTTTGTTATTTGGAAACATGGCATTTTTGCAGCTGACACGTTGTGTGCTTGGTTTTATAACTGCACTGTTTGTACACTCAACAACATATTATGCTACTGCACAAACTGCACACCTTGATGTTTTAGAATTTGTTATATTACTGATGTACATTTTTTTATAACCAAATTTTTATTGAATTTTTGCAAGAAGGTTAGGTACAAACATTGTAGTAGCATAATAAGGAAGAGAAAATTATCACAATGGTCACAGATTCGAAAAAAGAAACATGAACATAATAACAGGTCGAGTCACGGGACTTCAGGTGAAGCTTGCCGGTGATACATGAGTGTGTTGAGCTTCCACCATGTGAGGACCAAACATTAAGGTACACCGGGCTCCGATAACCCCAACTGATGTACATTTTATTGCCTATGTTGATGTTCTTTTTTTTTTTTTTTACAAAATAAGTAAATAAGTGACACCTGAATGGCATGAAACAGCTTATTGTTTCACCAGTTTTACACAAAATCATCCGACACATCCAGAATAAAATCATTAAACCAAATTTATAGTACTATTGAAGTGCTTTAGCGTGGTTTTAAGCTAAATCAGTAAAATGACCTACAAATTAACCAGAAAATCTGTCTTCTTTTTGTATTCATTTTTTAAGATATAATGTTAACCTGCACGCAAACGTGGGAAATACCTGGAAATAAAGACAAAGCTAATTTATTGTGGCTACATAGGGTTTAAAAGGGGTTCTAACTTACAAAAAGTTACATAACAAATATGCAAAGTACATAGGATATCTGGGTAATTCTAAAATAAATTGTAAATGCAGATGTAGGGTTATTGCTGCTCAACTGGCACAACCTAGAAGAAAAATTAGGCCATATGGCCTGTGTAATCTAATAGCATAGTTAGACACAGAAATGATTGCCTTAAGACTCCACATATTACTGGTGACTGGCACTTTTCAAAATAGATGATTCACCTCTATATAAAGGAAAAGGTCTAATGAAAACTATTGACAAGTAAATTAAGTGGTATCTATTGATCTATCTTGGTATTTGTGCGCATGAGAAAACAGAAAATAATATTACATACAATTGTGTCTGTAACCTATATAAAGTACCTCACCAAAGTGAGTACACCCCTCACATTTTTGTAAATATTTTATTATATTTTTTCATGTGACAACACTGAGGAAATGACACTTTGCTACAATGTAAAGTAGTGAGTGTACAGCTTGTATAACAGTGTACATTTGCTGTCCCCTCAAAATAACTCAACACACAGCCAATATTGTCTAAACTGCTGGCAACAAAAGTGAGTACACCCCTAAGTGAAAATGCCGAAAGTGGGCCCAATTAGCCATTTTCCCTCCCCGGTGTCATGTGACTCATTAGTGTTACAAGGTCTATGGTGTGAATGGGGAGCAGGTGTGTTAAATTTGGTGCTATCACTCTTACTCTCTCATACTGGTCACTGGAAGTTCAACATGGCACCTTATGACAAGAACTCTCAGAGGATCTGAAAAAAAGAATTGTTGCTCTACATAAAGATGGCCTAGGCTTTGCCAAGACTCTGAAACTGAGTTGCACATCAGTGACCAAGACCATACAGTGGTTTAACAGGACAGGTTCCACTCAGAACAGGCCTCGCCATGGTTGACCAAAGAAGTTAAGTGCACATGCTCAGCGTCACATCCAGAGGTTGTCTTTGGGAAATAGCTGCTGCCAGGATTGCTGCAGAGGTTGAAGGGGTGGGGGGTCAGTCTATCAGTTCTCAGACCATATGCCGCGCACTGGTTTGCATGGCTGTCGTCTCAGAAGGAGGCTTCTTCTAAAGATGATGCACAAGAAAGCCCGCAAACAGTTTGCGAAGGACAAGCAGACTAAGGACATTGATTACTGGAACCATGTTCTGTGGTCTGCTGAAACCAAGATAAACTTATTTGGTTCAGATGGTGTCAAGCGTGTGTGGCATCAACCAGGTGAGGAGTACAAAGACAAGTGTGTCTTGTCTACAGTCAAGCATGGTGGTGGGAGTGTCATGGTCTGGGGATGCATGAGTGCTGCCAGCACTGGAGAGCTACAGTTTATTGAGGGAACCATGAATGCCAACATGTACTGTGACATACTGAAGCAGAGCATAATACCCTCCCTTCGGAGACTCTACCGCAGGGCAGTATTCCAACATGATAAAGACCCCAAACACACCTCCAAGACGACCACTGCCTTGCTAAAGAAGCTGAGGGTAAACGTGATGGACTGGCCAAGCATATCTCCAGACCTAAACCCTATTAGGCATCTATGGGGCATCCCCAAATGGAAGTTGGAGGAGCACAAAATCTCTACCACCCACCAGCTCAGTGATGTCGTCATGGAGGAGTGGAAGAGGACTCCAGTGGCAGCCTGTGAAGCTCTGGTGAACTCCATGCCCAAGAGGGTTAAGGCAGTGCTGGAAAATAATGGTGGCCATACAAAATATTGACACTTTGGGCCCAATTTGGACATTTTCACTTAGGGGTGTACTCACTTTTCTTGCCAGCAGTTTAGATATTAATGGCTGTATATTGAGTTATTTTGAGGGGACAGCACATTTAAACTATTATACACGCTGTACACTCACTAATTTACACTGTAGCACAGTGTAATTTCTTCAGTGTTGTCACATGAAAAGATATAATAAAATATTTTCAAAAATGTGAATGGTGTACTCACTTTTCTTACCAGCAGTTTAGACATTAATGGTTGTATATTGAGTTATTTTGAGGGGACAGCAAATTTAAACTATTATACAAGCTGTACACTCACTACTTTACATTGTAGCAAAGTGTCATTTCCTCAGTGTTGTCACATGAAAAGATATAATAAAATATTTACAAAAAATGTGAGGGGTGTACTCACTTTTGTGGGATACTGTATATGTGTGTGTATATATAAATATACACACATTCACACACTATTTACTTGCATATTAATTTCTATTTTCCTTGCATTTCAAACAATCTGTAATATCAACATTCACTCTTTCAATCAAATAGGCAGAAGAAAAAATATGCCCATTCGAGGGCTGAGGAAGCTGGAAATAAGCAATGCAAAAAGTAAAAATCCAGACTCAATTTTGCTAGACTGAGAATATAAGAAAACACCCGACTGTGTGTATAAATATACAGTATACATACACACACAAATATATGTGTGGATAGATAAGTAGATAGATAGATGAAGATTACTTTCTTACCAAAAGATATTTCTTTTAGCAAGCACTGATTGATAAGCCCATTTTAGCATGGCTGCAGAAGTGAGCAAGTACAATCAGGCACTAAATTGCCAGAATAACCCACTTTCACTGGCAACAAAGTTAACAATGCAGCTTGGCACAGTAATAAGTTTTGACAAACATTACAAATCCAAGACTGTAAAAGTTTGAAATCTGTAGAGTTTTATGGTCTTTTGAAGAAAAGGCTGTGCCAGAAACCTTTTTTTTTTTTTTTTTTTTTGTGGATTGCTCTTTTGTACTGTGCTAACCTTTTTAAACTGACAGATGAAGGGACACGCTTCAAGAAAAATACAGAAGACTTCTAACTAATTCTGACAGGTAATTTTCAACATGGGTTGGGGTACAAAATTTTATTTGGTGTACCTATGCCCTTCAAAACGACCTGTCAAATTTACAAATTCAAACTTTCAAAGCCAGACAGTAAATTGAATTTGATTCTGCAGATGTAATACTCGTCTCAATAAGACAGAAAGGATGTGGCAGAATTGTACATTTTACTCTTAAAGTGAAAGGTGGAAAATGTTCACCCAGAGGAATGTCAGTACTGTCCTTACAAAATATGACACTGAGCTTGACAGCTGTATGCTAGGCTATGTTTAGAAATATATTTCTATAGAACATGCAAGAATCAATTCAACCACCAATAAGCTTAATCAAGCTGAAATTAAAACAATAAACATGTGCAATACATGATGTAGGACGTGCCAGTAGATAAACCTAAAAGGTGTACTAGAACAATAACCTATATATATATGTGTGTGTGTGTGTATATATATATATATATAGTGTTCACACACTATTTACTTGCATATTATTTTCTGTTTTTCTTGCATTTCAAACAATCTGTAACATTCATTCTTTCAATCAAATAGGCAGAAGAAATAATATGTTATTTGAGGGCTGAGGAAGCTGGAAATAAGCAATGAAAAAGTAAAATTCCAGACTTAATTTTGCTAGATTGAGAATATAAGAAAACACCCGACTGTGTGTATAAATATATACATTCCTACATATATATATATATATATATATATATATATATATATATATATATATATACATACATATATAAACATAGACAAACAGACAGGCAGGCAGGCAGGCAGGCAGACAGATAGATAGATAGAATGCCAGTACTGTCCTTATAAAATATTACACTGAGTTTGACAGCTGTATGCTAGGCTATGTTTAGAAATATATTTCTATAGAACATGCAACAATCAATCAACCAATGAGTTTAAATCAAGCTAAAATAAACAAACACAAAAATATACAATATATGATGTAGAATGTGCCAAGAGATAAACCTAAAGGTGCACTAGAACAACAATCAAAGTTAACAAAATAGGTAAAAAAACATGTTTGAAAGATTTTAGAACTTCCTACAAGTGCCATTATCACTAATATATATATTTGTGTATCGCCAGCAATGTATTAACATAGGACATAGAACAGACATAATAAGGAACATATAGTATATTGGGACCTTGCGCTATGGTGTATGCTTTTTAGCTGTCTGCACTGAAATTGCCCTGAAAAAGATTAATCTAATAATACTAATGACAATGGTGTGCAGCGCTGATATCAAAAGTGTTTAAAGTGATCCAGTGACTATAACTAGACAAACTCATAAATATAAAAAATATTTTATTAATATTTTTTTATATTCACAAAAAAAATTCCAAAATAAAGTGCTACGTGCTTTCAATATATATATATATATATATATATATATATATATATATACATACACATCCATTAAAGTGTATGTGTTTCAAGTAAAAAAGTGCTCAGTGCTTCAAACAATATGAGTTCTGTGCTTCGGGCGCTCTGTGCTCCCCTCCTTTGTGTCTCCACTCACCAGAAAAGCAAGTTTGCAGCGCTTTAACCAAGCCCGTGGATCAGACAATCCTCTTCACACCAGTACTCCACTCACTTTTTTACTTGAAACATATGGACTTTAATGAATGTGTATACATATGTATTGAAAGCACGTAGCACTTTATTTTGGAACCTTTTTTGTGATATATATTTATGGATTTGTTTAGTTATATTCACTGAATCATTTTAAGCACTTTTGATATTAATGGCGCACATCAGTGTCATTAGTTATAATAAGGAACATTGTGGATGAATTACACTAACGTTTTTACCTGTGTGAATCTTAAAAGAGAGAGTTGTGTAAATCTTGGATAAAAATACTTGCTAAAATAGGCCCCTAAAAATATGTCTGATCCATCATAGTAGTGGAACATGTAATCGCTGTAGATGGTGATTTACTAGTAGAGATAAAAAAAAAAAAAACTACACCAGACAAAATCAAGTTTAAAATTATTGTTTTGATGGGAGTTCAGGTAACAGTGAAATTCAAAGTGAACAAGAAGTGACCAGAGGGCCACACAACTTCATCTTATCTGGTATGTGAAGCTAAGCTCTAAATGTGATAAAATTTAGAACTTTCAGCTCACTACATGGACCGACGTGGACATTTTACTAAACAAAAAATTCAAGAAATCAAACATGTGCCAAAGGTAGGTAGGGAGATTTTTTTTTCTATCTTTAAATATTCATGCAATATTTAATTTTCCATTATACCTTACATACTTTTCTGTAGTCCTCTCAGGGCAACAAGGTTAAACATTCAGTGAGCTAATAAAGTGATACTAAACCACAAAAAGCTGCCCCTATGTAGGGATGGGACACAACCATCAGCCACGGATCTATATACAAGTCTTTATGGTGTTGTTTGTACATTTTTTTTTTGCTGCTTCTTCCTAGGTCACATGATCGCTGTTCTTACATGCCGGACATGGGAAATGGGGAGCATGCACACTGTGATGCCAATGTTGAGCCTGCAGATGCAAATTCATCAACTCTAATTATCATTAAGTTTGTAATCCACTGCAGCCAAGTTTAATTCAGCTCATCAAAGGGTTTTTCTTTCTACATCAGGCGTACTGTAGGTGACAGACAGGAAGTAACATATAGTGGGTATTTTTGGGAATTCCTCTACAATACCATAAGCATGCGTTCACCAAATTACCAAAAAAAGGTGAGTGTGGAGGCTGCTTTGGTGTACCAATAGAGAAAAAGAAATCCAGCCCAAAGAAATCATAGTGTAATAAATATTTTAAACCAATTAATTGATTACATTACACACATTACAAAGTGTGTAAAATGCACTCTCAAATATGGTAGAAGAGAAGGCTTGTAAGTGCTGCACATGGGCAGCTGATATACACTCAGTATGCTCTGTGGCATGGGACTAGTGGGGGAAGCCTGGCTGGGCTGGATGGAAATTATGCTGCAACTCATTGAAGAAACTGCTGGCACAGGCAGAGGAGCTGGCCACTGTTAATGCAGACATGCCTCCCAGATGACGTCACACGTAGGAAAGGCTGAGATGCAATACCATACAGATTGTCTGTATGACAAGTTAAATGAATAACATGGATTATCTCATTACAATGGCATCTGGAAGTCAGTAGGATATATTAGGCAGCAAGTAAGCATGTTGTCCCTGAAGCAAAAAAATGGGCATTGCAATTTGTTTTGTATGGGCCTACATAGCCCCTGGTCAGGGTGCCCTTGCTGACTCATGACCACAGTCAAAAATGCCTACAATGGGCAGGTGAGCATCAGAACTGGACCAGGGCACAATGTAAAAAGGCGGCCTAATCTAATGAATCAGGCTTTCTTTTACATCACGTGGATGACCAGGATGCAGTACGGGAAGAAGGCAAACTGGCGGAGGCAGTGTGATGCTTTGGGCAATGTTTTGCTGGGAAACCTTGGGTCCTGCCATTCATGTGGATATTACTTGATACAGACTGTGTTTTGGTTTTGTGCTGCCCTAGGCAAGACTAAAATCAGGCGCCCCCCCTCATCTAAATTTGTCCCACTCCAGCCCCGGTATACCGTTCTTGTTCAGGGTGTGATGGAGAAGCTGCAGGTCGTTCACAGTGAACAGCTGCGGCTTCCTCATCAGACCCTGAGACATGATTCTTCCAAGTGCCAATATAGAATTATTGTCCATAATCTGATGTTCAGGGTGATACCCCATGTGTGGGACAATCACTGTTTGCTTGCATGCAGGCCTGACATGTGCCTTCGCCTTTGCGCGTGAGTCTTTCATTTTTTTTTTTAATTATTAACTTATTTTATTTTTACACTGTTGCTTTAATTATTTCTTTTGATCACTTTTATTGCTGTCACAAGGAATGTTAACATGTGAAAGGTACTTTTTATGGGGTTTAAGATAAGTATATATCTATAAGTATAAGAGAAGGTCCCAAATCCCTCCTCTGCACTTAAAAGCATTCAAAACAGCAAGTGTTTTTGAAAGTTTTAGATTTTTAAAAACTGGCACTGATGGTTTCCGAGTAAACCGGAAGTGATGTCACGTCATCACTTCCGGTTTACTGTTACGAACAACCGATCAAAGCCGATCCCGGCTTTGATTGGCAATCCGGAAAGCCTAGAGATGCACTGGCTGGTTGCTTAGGTCTCCCGATGGGACAGGAGATTCTAAGAGAGCCACGTAGTAAGCCACTACGATTGCTATTACAAGAGAGCCGACTGCCAGCTCTAAAAAAAGGCATCATCCTGGTACAACCACCTCTGCCCTTCTGCCTGGGGGTGGCGCTGTCCCCCTGAAAAATTCCGCCCAAGGCAAATGCCTTGTTTGCCTCGTGGGTGGATACGCTCCTGCACCTACCTAAACACTGGGGTTTATTTACTAAAACTTGGGAGTTCAAAATTGTGCATGTTGGCCAACCAGCTTCTAACTTCAGCTTGTTTAATTAAGCTTTGACAATAAAATATGGATGCTGATTTCTATGTAGGACTGCACCAGATTTTGTACTCTCCAGTTTTAGTAAATGAACCCCTGTTGCTGACCAAGTACACCCCATCATGGTAACATTATTTTCTGATGGCAGTGGCCTCTTCCAGCAGGATATGCACTCTGCCACACTTCAAAAGTAGCTCAAGAATGGTATGTGGAACACAAGTTTGATGTGTTGACTTGGCCTCCAAATCCTCCAGAACTCAATCCAATTGAGCATTTGTGGAATGTGCAGAAAAAACAAGTCTGATCCATGGAGGCCCCACCTCGCAACTTACAGGATCTTAAGAATTTTCTGCTGATGGCTTGATTGATATCCAATACCACAGCATACTCTCAAGAGGTGTAGTGGAGTCCATGTTTCTATGGGTAAGTGCTGTTTTGGTGTCAAAACCGGGACCTAGGTGAGCAGTTATGGCTGATCGATTTACATAGTACTCAGAACTGGCATGTACGTAAGGACTTATGACTTTTCAAAGATTTCTTGATCTGCTGGCTGGTTCCAGGTCAGTGATAAGGAATGGGACAATGGGTTTGTATGACATAATTTTCAATAATGATTTAATACTTTTTCTGGCACCCCAATTTTTTTTAACAAGTATTTACAAAAATATACCATAGGCTAAGTTTTGAGTTTATTGTTGCAGAGCTAGTTTAAACTACCTTATGTGATCGTAATTTTCACATCTCATTCGACTTTTCAAAATTCACAGGTACATTATCATGGCGTTATCTTTGAGACTGATGTCATTATAAATCAGTTTGTAAGCAATTTTAAACTGTTGCAAGCATAATTACCATGATCATTTACTCCCCCTGAAAAATGTGTGTAATTATATATATATATATATATATATATATATATATATATATATATATAAACATATTTGCTTTATTCATCTTACCACCTGTGTTCATGTCCTTTCCAAGGCACTTCTGTATTAAAATGTAAGTATGGGAAAAGACTGCTAATTATTACTGAGTGACAAGATGAATAAAGGTCAGTAAATTTCAGCTTTTACACTTAAATGAGCACAGAGGATGCTACATCCTGCAAAGATCATGCTTTGGCATGATAAACCCAATAATATGTAGATTGCTGTGGGTTAAATATTCATTAGAGCTCTGGAAAAGGTATATTAGGAAGAAAATGCCCACGTCACTTTAGTGCAATCAGAATCTATTTCATTGTATAACTTCACATTAAGAGGCATCAAATAAACGCCCAATTCAAAATGACAGGTTGCATATGTGAAAAAGCCACTTGGCCCTGCTAGCAAATATCTTCAGTGTGCACCAAACCACAGGCTAGAAGGGATTAGTTAAAATGTCAGAAGACAGCCTTTTACCTGATCATCCTTAAAAACATACTCTTAGCTATCAGGCATGCTTTAAAGACAAAGAGCTTCTGCAAGGAAGCAGCAGACGGCCTGTGGCAAGCTCTGCCATCTTGTAGCTGTCAGAGAGATTTAGGCTTTGATCTGTCTAGGAGGTCAAGAACACACTGTATTCATATTAGTGTACGTCTAACAGCATCATACCTGTTAGCTATGATTTGCTTTACGCATAATTAGGCAAATGCTGAATGCTTGTGTAGTTTTCTACACCAAAATCTGCAATGCGTAAATATCAACATCTGTATGGACTTTAAAGGTAACACAATGAACAATTTTACATAAAACATATATGCAGTACATGACATGTCCATCAATGCAAATTAAAATAAATATATCTGAGCCCTTGTCAGGACAGATTGTATAAAAAGTATATTGCAATTCTATTGCTGGCATTCACAATCAGATCAGGCAAGCATTCTTTTAGTTTAGGAGATATGCTGAATATATGACCAGTTTCAGAAATGAGGACATGCTTGTTAACTGACTATAATTAGAGAGCTAGGCAAATTCACATTAAGAAAAATTTTTGTCAACATCTCAAATTTTGTTAAAGTGTTGCTAATCCCAGGACACTGCATTCACTATATCTGGTCCCACACAGGACACGGAACATGGAAATGCAATTATTGTAGTAAATATAAACTGCTATATATCTTTTCTCATTAGCAGTATATAGCAGTATTGTGACTTCTATCTGTTAATGGTGAAGCTTGTAGGAGGAGTTTTCATACTGCATTAAGTTTTCCTATCAGGATGCAGGGCACCAGACCATCTGTCTGGATAGTGCTGATGGGGGAGTGCATGTGATCAGCACAGGGCCAAAAAAAAAAAACCTCCCTAGAAATACACACCAAACTGAGCATGTCCGCCCCGACTCCAACTCCCGACTGTCTTTTTCGGACATATTTTGGAGTCAGTGAAAGGAGGAGAGGATCTGTGCATACAGGATCAAACAGCCTTTTAACACAATGCAGATGATTACCCCTTAGGTTCCACAATGAGTATAGCAAGCATGCGAAACTGCATATACACACTGATTTTACAGTTGTGGGTTTAGTAACACTTTAGGTATTATATATAAGTATATACAGTGGGGATCGAAAGTACGCCAGGTAAAAATTTGTATTAATGTACATAAAGAAGCCAAGGAAAGATGGAAAAATCTCCAAAAGGCATCAAATTACAGATTAGACATTCTTATAATATGTCAACAAAAGTTAGATTTTATTTCCATCATTTACACTTTCAAAATAACAGAAAACAAAAAAATGGCATCTGCAAAAGTTTGGGCACCCTGCAGAGTTAATATCTTGTACTGCCCCCTTTGGCAAGTATCACAGCTTGTAAACGCTTTTTGTAGCCAGCCAAGAGTCTCTTAATTCTTGTTTGAGGTATCTTTGCCCATTCTTCCTTACAAAAGTCTTCCAGTTCTTTGAGATTTCTGGGCTGTCTGTTACGCACTGCTCTTTTAAGGTCTATCCATAGATTTTCAATTATGTTGAGGTCAGGAGATTGTGAAGGCCATGGCAAAACCTTCAGCTTAAGCCTCTTGATGTAATCCCCCATGTATTTTGAGGTGTGTTTAGGATCATTATCCATTTGTAGAAGCCATCCTCTCTAACTTCAGCTTTTTCACAGATGGCATCAAGTTACCATCCAAAATTTGCTGAAATTTTATTGAATCCATTTTTCCCTGTGCCACTGGCTGCAATACAACCCCAAAGCATGATTGATCCACCCCCATGCTTAACAGTTGGACAGAGGTTCTTTTCATTAAATTCTGTGCCCCTTCTTCTCCAAACGTACCTTTGCTCATTCCGGCCAAAAAGTTAAATTTTAACCTCATCGGTCCACAGAACTTGTTTCCAAAATGCATCAGGCTTGTCTATATGTTTATTAGCAAAGTTAAAACGCTGATTTTTGTGGTGAGGACATAGAAGAGGTTTTCTTCTGATGACTCTTCCATGAAGACCATATCTGTACAAGTATCTCTTTATAGTGGAATAGTGGACCACAACTCCAGTGTCTGCCAGATCTTTCTGGAGGGATCGTACAGTCAAACGCGGGTTTTGAATTGTTTTTCTCACAATCCTGCAAGCTGTTCTGTCTGATATTTTTCTTGGTCTTCCAGATCTTGCTTTAACTTCCACTGTTCCTGATGACTGCCATTTCTTAATTACATTCTGAACAGAGGATATTAACATCTGAAAATGCTTTGCTATCTTATAGCCTTCTCCAGCTTTGTGAGCGTCAACTATTTTCAGTTTTAGTTTTCAAGACAACTGCTTAGAAGATACCATGGTGCTGATTGTTGGGGCAAAGTCAGATGAGTCTGGGCATTTAAAACCTTTGAGACTGACTTCACCTGGTCTTCCCAGATGATGATTGAGAACAATCCCAAACTTTCGATCCCCACTGTGTTAAAGTATTATAGGCAAATACAGTCTCTCAGTGTTGTGGATTCGTGATAAATTACCATGTGGGATCCATGAACCTTTTGACACTACCTTTTCCCTTTTTATGCATTTACTAGCAGCATTGAGAAGACACATAAACAAAACTCCTAATTTAACTCCTTTATTTTAAAGACTCTTTAAAATAAAAAGAAAAAAGAAGGCTCCCCAACTGTACTTGTCCTCTCCACAATTTAGAGTTGTAATCCATGTTTCCCTCTGCCACGAGCTTCTTCCAGGTTTAATGACGTCTGATGTCATTCAACCTTCTTCCTGTGAACCCAACCAGTCATAAACATTAACCCTTTTTATAAGTCATTACCCTGGCCTGAGTTCACAGTATTGTTGCAGAGAATAGGGAGGATTAACTAAAACGAGTGCACACAAAATCTGGTGCAGCTGTACATTCTAATCAATCAGCTTCTAATTTCAGCTTGTTAAATTAGGCTTTTACAATAAAACATGAAAAAAAATATGTATATTGATTTTTTTTTCTTTTGTTATGAATTTATGAAGCTGGCTTTATTGGCCCCTAACAAGCAACAAATGTATCCGCTCCAAACTGACCATGATCTTCATGTGGTGTGGTCTACTTGGCACTCCATTGAATGGTAGGAGTAGAACACGGAAGTGATCATTTTCAAGAGGAGACACTGAGCATACCCAACACCAAAAATCTCACTAGAGCATTAAGAAGAAAATTTGTAATTTGTCAGGGTTTTACGGAGGGCATCACACACCAAGTGTGATTAAAGACAGGTTAAGTCAATTCTAAAATAATTCTATATCCCCTTGCAAGGTTTATTGGGTTTTGCAGATACTAAAGGGGTAAAAGAAAAAGTGTACTTTGTGAAATAACGCATAATGAGACCTAGTTGATTAAATAGTACCAGTGCACATAGCCAAAACATCATGTTTTCTAAGTTGCACATGACTGGGGTAAGGCATGTACAGGGACCTCATCCAGAATGTAATTTTGTGTAAGTGCACTTATACTTTAAAGCAGAGTTCCAGCCGTTTCTGTGTTTATTAAAAGTCGTTTTATTTACAAAAAGTGAAGCTGCTGACTTTTAAAAAAAAAACACACTCACCTGTCCCACGATCCAGCGATGCGGCCGCTCGAAGCCTTGCTCCTCTTCCCCCCTCTTGTGGGCACCCGCCTGTGACAGCCTGCGGCTTCACAGCAGGGTGCGCACTGTGCATAAGCGAGTTGCACTGGGCATCCTTAATGGCCGGGTAATCTTCTGGGACCTCTGACGTGTCCCAGAAGATTGCAGAGAGGGAAGGGGAGAGGAGAAATTCCGCTTAAGCTGCCTAGGTGGCCTCAGCAGAAGTGGAAGCGGGTACCTGTCAAAACTAGGTACCCGCTCCGCCCCCCCAAAAAAAATGACATGCCCAACGCGGCATGTCAGGGGGTCAGAAGTACTTAAAGCAGAAGTTCCACTTTTGGGTGGAACTCCGCATTAAAGCTAGAAATGTGTCTATACCAGAATTTAGTGTCACTTTAATAACCAAATGCAATGATTTCCTGTTTCACGTATTTATTTTTTTATTTATTATTTATTTCAGGTTCTTATATAGCGCTGTCAATTTACGCAGCGCTTTACATATACATTGCACATTCACATCAGTCCCTGCCCTCAAGGAGCTTACAATCTAAGGTACGTATGTAAATGATTAATTTATTATCTGGTACTGGATACTAAAATGGATAAACCAGATAATATTTTGAGAAACGGTATATGTACGTTATTTTGATAACAAATAAATACAGTGCCATTTGCTTTACTCAAACATAGCAATGCTGATCTATAAAAATCTTAACAGCTCCCTGTCACAAAAATAACCATAGTGAAGACTTAGAAGACCCCTGCAATGAGCTTTGAGGAAGACAAAAAGCAGGTTCATGGTATGGCTAATAAGAAATTAAAGTCAATTTTGAAAGTTACCTATGAAATTTATTAAAGGTTTAGCGACCCTGGATAAGATTCTCCATGCCTCCTCGCTGCCAAACTTCCCATTTAACCACCTCCCACCAAGGCCAATCCATATAAATGGCCGAGTGGGAGCTTTCTAGCTTTCTCCTTCTGAGTGGACATGCGGGAACATCCTTCAGAAGAAGGGAGATCACGCGGCCGCGTGCCCGCACAGCTGCACGATCCAAGGGCGTGCCTGTGTCCCCTGGGCACAGCGCAACACCGATCGGCAGGAGGGCTCTCTGATTGGCCCCCCTTATCACATGAAGGCTGTGTCCAATCACAGCTGTCATGTATTGTTGACAAAGCCGTTGTAACAGCGATCAGCTATTCTTCTCCTCACACAGAGCCCGTCAGTGAGCAGAAGAAGAGATCTGTGCTGCTAGCCAGGGATCACTGAGTTTTGAGCTAATTACTGCTTTTTGCACACTGATCGCCCAGCTAATGTCCCCAACACAGTGAAAACACCTGTCATGCATCTGTCCCATCTGTTACAGTGAACATCTGTCCGTGATCTTCTGGCACATCTGTCCATGATCATCTGGTGCATCCCTGCATGATAATCTTCCATATCTGTCTGTGATCATCTGGCCCATCTGTCCGTGAACATCTGGCACACATCTGGCTCTCATCATCTGCCACACCTGTCTGTTATCATCTGGCGTACATCTGGCTCTCATCATCTGCCACACCTGTCTGTAATCATCTGCCACATCTGTCCGTGATCATCTGGCGCACATCATCTGCCAGTGATTAACTGCTACACCTGTAATCATCTGCCACATCTGTCCGTGATCATCTGGTGCACATCATCTGCCAGTGATCATCTGCTACATCTGTCCGTGATCTGCCACATCTGTCCCAGTGATCATCTGCCCCATTCCAGTGATCAACATCTGTCACATCTGTTGCAGGAATCATCTGCGCACATCTGTCCACATGGCTAAAATATTATTTAGCAGCGAGGAGACTTTCCATATACTCCAAAGTATATCGGAAGAAAGTAGCAGGGAACTTTTTCCGTCTGACTTGGATAGCGAGTATGAGTCAGTAGAAATCAGTAGGTCTGAAATGGAAACTGAGGAGGACAGAATCCTAACAAAGAGGCTCAGGAGATATGAGCAGGAGCAGGCATCCACCATCAGCATAGCAAATCCTGAGGCATCCACCAGCAGCGCAAAAAAACCTGTGGCATCCACCACCAGCGCAGCACTTCAAGAATATAGGCAGGCATCCACCAGCAGTTCTGCAAGTCCTTGTGCAGTGGCAAGCACAAGCTTGGCAACATTCCTAGATGATAGGCGAGATGCTAGTAACGGGGCGTTCCATCCACAACAAGACAGGGCCCATACTAGCATCCCAGATGTATTATTATACCCTACATGGCTGCCGAATACTTGGGCCGAACTTGTAATACTCCGTTTTACAGCACAGCCAGGCCCTCAAATACAATCAGATAATGTAACCTCACCTTATTATTTTGATTTATTTTTCACGGATGATCTGCAGAATGACATCATGGAGCAGTGTAATCTGTACACCAGCCAACATATTGCCATCAATCCTGATTCTTCCTATGCCCGCCCTTTTGTTTGGAAACCCCTCACCGTGGAAGAATTTAAAATTTTCCTTGGACTAGCCCTCAATATGGGGCTGACAAAAAAAAAATTGAACTCCATTCCTACTGGTCTACCCAACCTATCCATCTACTCCTCTGATGCCCAGAACCCGTTACGAAATGATGTGATTTTCTACATTTCAACAACAATGCCCAGTGCCTACCTCGAAATCATCCTGATTATGATAAATTATTCAAAATTGGCCCCTAATCAATTTTTTTTTTTGCTCCAGCTTCAAGCAAAAGTTTACCCCCGATATAAATATTTGTGTACATGAATCCCTAGTTCACGTCACAGGAAGACTTTGCATTAAGCAATACCTCCCAAGTAGATGAGACAAATATGGGGTCAAATGTTGCAAGGCATGCGACAGGGTCACGGGTCACAAGTTACACATATGATTTCAAAATTTATGAGGGAAAGGATAGCCAGCTAACCCCCCCCTCCCGGGATGCTCTACCTATATGGGGACAAAATCATCTGCCAGCTGATAGAACCACTGTTTGGAAGGGCAACCACCTATATGTAGACAGTTTCTACACAAGTCTTCCACTTTTACGCCATCTGTACCTAAAGAAGATTGTGGCCTGTGGGACAGCACAGTCCAACCGCAAGGGCTTCCCACAGAGATTGGTCACCAAGAAATTAAATCGGAGGGAAAAAGCCAGTATGCAGAATGAAGAGGTACTAGCCGTAAAGTGGAAAGATACAAGAGACATCTACATCATTTCCACAATCCACGATGACACCTTGGTGGAACTTCAGACAAGACGAGGTCCCGTACAGAAGCCAAAACGTATTCATCAATATAACCTATTCATGTGGGAGGGGGGGGGGGGGGGGGAGAGATATGAACGACCAGCTGATGCAGCCATACTTGGTCCCCAGCAGACCCCTTTTTTTGGTATAAGTAAGTCGCCATTTAGTTATTTCAACTAGCCCTGTTCAATTCGTATGTTTTTTTTTCCAAGTGCACCCAAAGATCCCTAACCTATCTAAACTTTCAAGAGGACATTATCACAGCCCTTCTCTATCCCCATGGCCATGCCCCTGAACAAATTTGCTCCGATTCATTAGCCAGACTTCATGAAAGGCAATTCCCCGATATCCTCCCTCCTACCCACACAGGCCGCAAACCCCCCAAAAAAATGCTGTAGTAGAGGAATTCGCCCTGACACCTGAAAACTACTGTCTCCATTGTCCCTCCCAGCCAGGCCTCTGTGTGTTATCGAATCTATCACACTTCACTACACTATTAGTGAAGTAAAGACATTTTTCCAGTTTCCACTATCTGCTATTTCTGTGTATGACCCAGACTGTTTATCGACTATGCCTCTGCCAACCATGTTTCTGCCTTACACGTGAATTGACCTCAGCCTGTTAAATGACCATGCTTTTTGCCTGCCTCCTGAACTGACCATTTGTCCTGCCACTGTATTAGTGGGATTCAAGACAGCACAGGGATCTCACATATGTGAGGGGCTCCAGAGTAGAAATTCAGAGTGGAGAAAACTTTTTTCTCGGATTAAGGTATGGAGACTCGGAGGCTTCAGAGATTTGGGTGGGAGAAGCCTCTACCCCTGTCCTCAGGTCTTACCTGACCAAGGCTTTAAGCCTTATAAAGCTGCCTGCTGCCACCTGAACTGGCCATACCTCTGCCTGCCTCTTGAACTGACCATGCCTCTACCTGCCACCTGAACTGGCCATGCCTATGCCTGCTACCTGAACTACTGCCAGGACCAATACTTTGGTATATCTCTGCCTGCTGGCCGGACAATTCCTGGACATTTCCAAAGGCTGTCTGGACCAATGTCTTACACATATGGTATTACCATACTCAGGAGTAGTTGAATGTATTTTAGGGTGTCATTCTTGGTATGTACATGCATGCTATGAGTTAGAAAAAATTACAACTTTGTGTTAAGAAGAACGTTTTCATTCCCCCCCCCCCCCATATTTTCCAAAAACTTGTGGAAAAAAATGACATGTTCAAAAGACTCATTATGCCTTGTAAATTATACATTGGAGTGTTTTCTTTCCAAAATGGGGCAATTTTATGGGTAATTCCATTGTCCTGGTGCTCCAGGGCCTTCAAAAATTTGATAGGTACTCAGGAAATGAAATGTGTAATTTATGCCTTTAGAACACCTGACGGTGCTACTTGGATATTGGGCCTCTGTATGTGGCCAGGCTATGAAAAGTCTCACACATGTGGTATCGTCATACTCAGGACGAGTAGCAGAATGTATTTTGGGGTGTAATTTTTGCTATGTGTTAGAAATATCTTATAAATTGACAACTTTGTGTAAAAAAAAAAATAAGCAGAATGTATTTTGGGGTGTAATTGCCATGTGTAAGAAATAGCTTGATATGGAAAAAAAAAAAAAAATTTGTGGGAAAAAATAAAAAATCTTCATTACCCAAACTATTGTGGGCAAAAATTTCAACTTCAAAAAACTATGTTTATTACTAAATACCTTGGACTGTCATATTTACAAAAAGGGATCATTTGGGGGGTATTTGTACTGTCCTGACATTTTAGGGCCTCAATAAATGAGATAGGTAGTCAGTACATCAGGATTGATCAATTTTCAATGATACGTAGCCTAGCTTGTAGTTTTCTTTTTTTACCAAAGACATGTAGCAGAATACATCAGAATACATACGTAAATGTATGACAAAATTTGATTTTATTGGATTTCTTTTAAAACAAACTAGAAAATATATATATTTTTTTCAAAATTTCCGCTCTTTTTTTGCTTATATCGCAAAAAAAAAACCCAGTGGTGAATAAATACCACCAAAGAAAGCTCTATTTGTATGAACAAAATTAAGAAAAAAAAATGTATTTGGGTACAGTGTAGCATGAGTAATTGTCATTCAAAGTGCGAGAGCACTGAAAGCAGAAAATTGGCCTGGGAAGGAAGGGGGTGAAAGTGCCCAGTATTGAGGTGGTTAAAGATATGGCATCTCCCTGAGCTCCTTTATCCAACACTTTTATATCTAATAGGATTTTGTACTGCCCCTGTAGAGTGTCTTTTTCCTGGTACTTTTATTGCAGCATTTTTTAGACCTGAATTACAGGTTGGCATGTGAGACACCTCATTTGATTGAATCTCTTATTTTCTGCTTTTACACTGAATACCAGGCTTATGCCGATACAAACAATAAGCCTCATGCACACTGGAGGTTTTCTAAAATCTCCTAGAAGCCTTTCTTCTGGCAGCAGAGTTTTGGGAAATAAAAACACCTGATGCTTGTAAATGTGTGAAGCGTTTAGCTGCATTAAGAATTTGGGAGTGCGGGCCGGTTCACACTGGTGCGATGCTAGACACTACAAGTGATTCACACCGCATTGCTGTGCACATCACATGCGATGTCTGTGCAATGCGAATTCAGACATATAAACTGTATTTGCATTGCATTCAGACCAAACTCGTGTAGAACCCTTTTTTTTGTCCGCACTGTGATCTGCAAACCGATCTGAGGTGTCATTAACTTGACACCCGCAGTGGTTCGCAGAGGGCAGTGTGAACCGCCGGCGATTTATGTGGGATGCAGGAACCGGCACTGGATTTGCAGGGTTTTCTGCATCGCACCAGTGGGAACCGGCCCTGAAAGTGGAAATAAACCCTCCTATCATTTTAAGTCAAGGAAGCTGCCATCTTAGGTTTGATCTTCAACTGCCATGATGCTGCACATGTGATCAGTTATGACAATAGCCATTGGATGGTTTGACATCTGCACAACCAATGTGACAGAATTTCCGGCATGCCGGGAATGTTTCTGTTTTTTGAAACTATTAAATAGATGGGTTTACTTCTGCTTTAATTGATTTCACTGGCGAGAATAAATAATTAATTCTGACCAGTGAAATGAATTAATGCTTAAGCGTTAACACACGTTTAGACACATTTACCAGCGCCAAGCATTTTTTCTGCCCAAATTCTGCTGCTACTGGACGCATTGGCGGTGGGTTTTTTTACTGCCTCTAAATTCTTCTGCCACTAAAACCCAGATAGCAAGGATAACTTAAAGTGTTACTAAACCCACAACAATAAAATTAGTCTATACATGCAGTAAAGCATGCTTGTTATACTCACTGTGAAACCTAAGGGGGTTAATACTCTGCATTGCGTAAAAAGGCTTTTGATCCTGTATGCATAGATCCTCCTGCTCTTGCATTGTCCCCATAACATGTCCGTATAAGACAGAGTTACTGGAGTCATTCTGCACATGCTCAGTTTGGGGTGAGTGCATGTGATCAGCACAGGGCCAATCAGCACTGTCCAGAAAGAGGGTCAGGGTCCTGCATCCTGATGGGACACCCAGTGCAGTGTGAAAACTCCTCTGACAAGCTTTAACCAGGCACTGATAGATGTCACAGGACTGCTATATACAGCTGAAGAGAAAAGGTATTTAGGAGTTTATGTTTACTAAAATGATTTCATTTCCATGCTCTGTGCACTGTGGTAGACCAGCTATAAAGAATGCAGGGTCCTGTGTTTAGTAACACTTTAACAACTTGCAAAATTGTAAGTCTTGTTAACTTGCTACACATTTTCGCTGGCAAGTCGTACACTTGCAGAGCACTTGAAGCACGAGCTCTAGTTAACACTTTTCCAATTTATAGCAAATTTGCGTGACAAGTCTTTAGCAAGAGCAAAGTTGCAGTGGTGAGTCTACAGCAAGAGCACTGCAAGTCACAGTGACCCCTGTGGTCGGACGACTATTGCACAACATTACAACCAAAACTTGCAGCTGACTTGCAGAATGTTTGCAAAGAAAGTTGATCTGGAGTCATGCAATGCAGACTTGCTGCATTTGTGCAACAAAAATGTGAAGCCTGGCCAGTCTAGCAATAGCTTAGCAAGTCATTTTGAAACTTGTAGCTCAATTGTTTGAAATCTGGGAAGCCTATGTGTGCAGGGGAGTTTAGAGTTTAGAAAAAAACCACCAGACACCCCTAGGACTCAGCATCTGTAAAAACTTTCAGTGTGCATGAGGCCTAAAGCTCTTTTGACCAAAAATGAGATGAAACACAGGAAAAGTCAGATCAGCAGCCTTTCTAACCTGTTGATGCAAACAGTAGTCACCCAAACACGTTTTCTGTCTTCAACCTTGGAACATATACCATTTAACATGTAGAAGTGAAAGCAACATGTTTTGGTGCACTATGTAATTAAGATCACACCATCACCCAATGCATGAGCCTAGGAAAGAAATTTGTTTGAAAACAAGAGTGTTAATATACTAGTGTATGTACTGTACCACATTTCATTAGGTTTCTGTAGTGGTGGCCATTATATTGCAATTTGCTGAACTGGTACCCAGCTGTGATAGTCTTCAGAGAGGAAAAATAACAGTTCATATTAGATCTATGCAAGATACTAATAAGCTGTGCTTGACACATTTAATTCATAGACATTTTGGTAGCACAATAAAAAAAAATAACAGAGGCAAAGTTACAATGGGGACCACCAAAATGTTTCTTTTATAATGAGGTGCCTAGAAAAAACTACATTTCAATAGAGACATTTGTTGACAGATGTGCTGCTTTGCTGAGTAAAGTGCTTTCACACATCATTACTTACTATCTACATCTAAATATTGATAATGAAACACTAAAATATATTATAAGATGTTCAAAGAACTTGCCAGTTCAAAGCACATTTTAGGAATAGTCTTGGATAGAGATTAACTCTTCCAGTCTGTGCTGGATGGGTTTTGTTCTACAGAGATGAGGTGTTTTATTTTACTGTTTATGTTAAGCTTGGTACTTTCCATAGGTCACTAATTTTTTTCAAGCCATGGGAAAATCTTCCATATTTTTTTAAATTATATTCATCCCCATTTCTACATATTGCTGAATGGTAATTGTAAGCCATTTTAATTACATCTACATGTTCTTCTGCAATGCTTCACATTACAAAGGGTGCCAAATATCCTTTGCAAATCAGTATATTGTGAACATTATGGAAACTCAATGAGTGGATCCATGTACAATTCTGAACTACAAGCATTCATTAGAAAACAAATTCCAAAGGCAAGAATATTGCTGCTTGCAAGTTAACATCATTGTTTAGCAGTTGCAAAGTATGCCAAAAAGGGTGTTTGTAAAAGGCGCATTTACAATGCAAAGCAGAAATTGCTTTTATTTTTTTGCTTTATGCTGCAAATTTACTCCACACCACAGCCTGCATTTTACAGCCCATTCATTAAATGCAGGCTACGGAACACAGCGTGGTCTGTCAGAGTTCTCCTCAAGTAACGTTGCAGAAAGAACTGATTGAAGGAGAGCCAGGTAACATGACTGTGAAAAATCATGTGACCATGGCTTTCCTCCTAGATCCCTGAAGCAAGCAGAGTACAAAGCAAAATTGTAAAGCACACAACTGTGCTTTATGCATGTGAAATTATTTATATTTCTTTTCAAAGCAGCAGTATAGCAAAGACCTAAGCAGAGCATATTCCTGATGGTTTTGAAGCTTTTTTCAAACACTTCCAGTTCGGGCCAATTCTGATATTTCTGTCATACATGTAAATATCAGCATTTTTTTTGCAAAAGTAACTTAGAACCCCAAAACATTATACATTTTGTTTAAGCAGAGACCCTGGAGAATAAAACGGTTGCTGATGCAATTTTTTTATGTGGCACAATATTTGCAAAGCAGTTTTTCCAAATGCAAATTTTCTTGAAAAAATACACTTTATGAGTTTTAGTGAACACAAACACAAAATACCCAATTTTTGGTAAAACATAAAAGATGATGTTATGCCAAGTAAATAGATACCTAACATGTCAAGCTTTAAAATCCCTGTGGTATGGGGCCAAACTACTGTACCTTAAAATCTTCACAGGCGACACTTTAAAAGCCATTACAGGTTACAGTTTAGAGATTAACAGGAGGTCTGGCACTAGAATTATTGCTCTTGCTCCGACGTTCATGGCAATACCTCACATGTGTGGTGCCATTGCCATTTACATAAGTGTGTGGGACCTATGCGCACAGTTTGCTTTACACTTTTTAATTTTATTATTTATTTTATAAATATCCGGTCTGGTCGCATCTTTACCAGACTCCACGATTGGGCAGGAGAGCCCAGTAAAGGCAGTGGTGGAGAGAGGAACCCCTTCCGTCACCTTCAAAAAATGATCCAGTGGCTCTAAAGCCAATTGGATCACTTTTACATAAAAGAGAATCACAGGTTGAAAAAAAGCAACACTAGAATCATGGTTGTAAGCCTCAACCATCATCCTGGTATAACTACTTCAACCTTAGGTCGTTTATAAACAGCCCAAGAACTGAAGGTGGTTAAAGGATTATTAAGGCCTTGTTACACATGTATCAAACATCATGGGTTTGTTCCAAAAAAAAAACGATAGGTGCTGTACGGCACCCCACCCCTGCGCTCAGAACCTGGTCCTCAGGCTGCCACAATCCGGGAACTCGTGCTAGTACTTGGCATCCGTTATGGCTAGGCCTTGCTGCCCCTTACGACCAGGGCGGTCGACCAAACACTGTAAATACAAAACAAAAAAGGGCGCACCAGCCTAGCGCATTATCCTCAGGGAGTTTATTAAATCAAAGTAATTAAAATCAGCTACTCACAAACATTCGTGTAATTCAGGCACATCAATTCCATAAAACCACCTCATAGCAGAGGTTCGATATCGCATTGGAAGCAGAGGGCTTGGATGAGTAAGGAATTTTTAAATGCAACTGGCTTCACAAAGGAAACCCAGGTGTCGTAAAGGGCCTAGCTGATGAGATCTTAGCCAAACAGACAGGTCTGTTTCATTTAAATACTGAAAAAAGCTTCTACATAGGGCCCATATATAAAGGAGTGGTATTATGTAAGCACTACCACTCTGCTCCTTTAAAAAAAAAAAAAAAATCCTTAGGCACCTAATTTGACGCACTGCACAGGCTTTTGCATATATGTTTTCTGCTTTGCTCAATTTGGGATGCCAAATAATGGAAAGCCCAATTCATTCAACTGAATTTTGAAGGGAATGGGAGTTGGGAGTAGTAGGACACCTGTCATGTGACAGGGCTCTCCTATCGCTGCAGCATTATGAATAAATTACAAAAATGCAGGTGCAGTGTGAAGTAAAAACTACAATGTCCTGTGAAGCATAATATCTGCTGTTCATTATAAATAAGGGTCATAGTATAATTTTACAAAACATTTGATAAGTGTAGTCTGACACAATATAGTGTGGTCAAATGTCCTCTCAAGTGGGAGATAACATGGGAGATGCATACTGTAAAAAGAGTACATTTATTTTAGGTTGGGAGCAATTATTAGATATTCTTTTTTTTAAATGGTGCAGCACTATGTATTGGTTAGATAGGTATCAAATGAAAGAGTATTATCTGAATGCAAAGAGAAGGTATATATTAATGGCCATTATAACAAGGGGTTCTATATGCATTTTGATTGTGTGGATGTAATGGACATATTTCATGGGTTTAAATTGCTCAGCATGGAGTGACTGTCATGATTAGAAATACAATATATGTCATTATGTTTATTTGATGCAGCATAAATGTTGTTAAGTTGTATATGAAAACACAAGCAGTGAAAAAGTCCAATAAGAATGGTTGATTATAATAAAATCTCCAAGGTTTGAAATGTAAATAGTACTTGTAAGCTTAACCTTATATTGCCTCCTCACATTGTGCCACAATGGCTTTAATCTAAACAATAGTTTCAAAGAATGCTTGCTGCTACATAAAAATATATGCTATTTTTCAGAGGTATTGTTGATTACTAAAGTATGTTATCAGTGAGACCACTTAGTCCATTCATTATCTAGCACTCTCACAAGTAATCCCTTCGACAAGAAGGGCATGAAAGGCTTATGTAATGCTAGAACCTTTGCCCAATTTAAGTGATGTCAACTGTAGTACGTAAAATCTTAGAAAGCTTTACAGTTCGACAAATCATGTAGCACATTCACCTCAGGCCCATCTACTCATCTCAGACTTAAAGGCTTTGAGGGACTGTGACTGTGAACAAGTGACTTGATTAAAAACTAATGCAACCAAAATTCTACTCTTAAGAGGTATTTCAATCCTTGTCCAGTGAAGCACAAGTAAATTGGAAAAAAAAAAAAAAAAAAAGTTTCCCTTGAGGTACAACGCTCTTCCATACGTTCACTGCCACTGCAGTTTAGGTGAACTAGCAAGTGTCACTCAAACTGACAAATCCCCAAGGTGATAGCTTCACTTTTAAAGCCTTCAACATCTTTTGACAGTGAAGTAAAAATGTAAAGGTCAACCCTGCTTGCTAAGGACAAGAAAAAAACACAAACAAATCACTCTGGAATGCTCTATGGACCAGAAAAGTAAACTAATGAAAGCTTATTAAAAAAATACATATTAATCTTACTTGAGAAATTACAAAGCTAAATTATTCATTAGACATGAAAGAAGTGTTTGGCCTATTTTTCTATCTGCAATCATTTTACAAAGGGGCACATTAAATAAAGCATTCAACATATATAATGTATCTCACAAAAGTGAGTACACCCCTCACATTTTTGTAAATATTTTATTATAGATTTTCATGTGACAACACTGAAGAAATGACACTTTGCTGCAATGTACAGTAGTGAGCGTACAGCTTGTATAACAGTGTAAATTTGCTGTCCCCTCAAAATAACTTAACACAGCCATTAATATCTAAACCGCTGGCAACAAAAGTGAGTACACCCCTAAGTGAACATGTCCAAATTGGGCCCAAAGTGTCAATATTTTGTGTGGCCACCATTATTTTCCAGCACTGCAGTACCCTCTTGGGCATAGAGTTCACCGGTTGTTCAACTTCACAGGTTGCCGCTGGAGTCCTCTTCCACTCCTCCATGATGACATCATGGAGCTGGTGGATGTTAAAGACCTTGCGCTCCTCCACCTTCCGTTTGAGAATGCCCCACAGTTGCTCAATAGGGTTTAGGTCTGGAGACATGCTTGGCCAGTGCATCACCTTTACCCTCCGCTACTTTAGCAAGGCAGTGGTCGTCTTGTAGGTGTGTTTGGGGTCGTTATGTTGGAATACTGCCCTGCGACCCAGTCTCCAAAAGGAGGGGATCATGCTCTGATTCAGTATGTCACAGTACATGTTGGCATTCATTATTCCCTCAATGAACTGTAGCTACCCAGAGCACATGAACCATTGTAAGACACATGTATGCAAGTCTATGTGAATATTACAAAAATAAAAGATTGAGCAACAGAACTTAATCACATTTGTAGGATTGTCATCTTATATCTATAGTCACTTTAAATAACCCTTACCAAGTATAAAGGTTACATTTAAGACTTTATATAATGAAAGCTAAAATATTGCCATGGTATAAAGTGCCTAAATTAACTGTCAAAAAGCCTGCAGGTAACGCTTTGCATTGGTGTTGGAGCTTGGCACTAAGCTCTACTTCCTTACAACTACGTGGGCCCATCACTATAGTGCACTGCCTCACTGGTGAATAGGAATGTACAGGAAAGGCACTACCAAGAAGTGCTACAATCTTTGGTTGTTTGAATAGCATGACATTCAACCTATCTTTAGGGTTTCAAACACTGCAGCTGGCATGTGAAGCAGTTTTATTTTAAGAAGCAGAGTCTTGTTCAGACACAGTCAAGAGAAAAGCTGTGCTACATAAAATACAATGCATATGTAACTACTGGGCAGAGAGAGATTTATTAGCTAGGATTACTGAAGTATGACCTACATCCAATATCTGTAGACAGTTTTAGAATGTTGCTCAGCTAGCAGTAAGTGCTACAGAAAAGCTTATTTATAATGAACATGAATGTTGAAAAAAGGAGCAACCTACTCAAAGCCCATACATACAAGCATTACAGTAGATGTAAACCATATCCTTTTTCCCCTATATACTAAACCTGCACACAATAGGTAAGTATTCCCTGTTAAAATTGAAATGTAAAAAAAATGTGATTTTTGACTTTCCGTAAAATCTATTTCTCTAATGTTCATTGACGAACACAGCTTCTCATCTTCATGACCATTGGGACGTCCCAAAGCACTGTCAAACATGAGGGGTGGGAACAGTAGAAAAAACTTCCCCAAGGCTAAACATAGCCAACCAGGTAAGTTTGAGCTCAACTATCAACAACTGGAGCTCACCTAAAAAAAAATGGAAAACACGCTCAAAGAGGACAAGTCCTCTAAACAGCACCTCAAAGGTAGACACCATCAGGCCCAGCACCCACATGCAAGTTCGAAGAGATGGCCGTCTGCTGGACAGCAGAAACTGAATTGCCTCCTGCTACTTCTGAAGTTTTTCCAGAGGAATAAACATTCTGGCTGAGGCCGGGTCCAGAGTCAGACCCAGATAGTCCAGGGCTTGTGGACAGAACCAGAGCAGACTTGTGAAGATTCAGAATCACACCGAACTCCCTCAGAGTTCACAGAGTAATCTCCAAGTTGTCCAAATGAGCAGTCAAGGACTCTGCTCACAAAAGCAGGTCGTCCAGGTACCCCAGTACCACAATTCCACGCTGATGCAGTAATGCTAGAACTGGGGCCAATACGATTTTAAATACCTGAGGAGCAGAAGCGAGACCAAAGCGTAACGCCACAAGCTAATAATGCTCCTCGCGCACGGCAAAGCGGAGGAAGCGCTGGTGGGCGACACATATTGGGATGTGAAGGTAGGCGTCCTTGATGTCGATGGAGGCGAGAAAATCCCCCTTATGTAGGGACGCCACTACTGTGTGAATGGATTCCACTCGGAACTTCTGTACCCACAGAAAGCCGTTTAGCGCCTTGAGGACCAGAATTGGACGCACCTTGCCTTCCTTCCCGGGAACTGTAAAAAGGTTTGAGTAAAACCTTAAAAAAAATTCCGACGTCGGAACCGGAACAATAACCCCTTGAAGTAACAAGTTTTGCACTGCCCCATAGAGATCCCCTAAGCGATCTGGGAATAAGTGCAGGTTGGAAGAGAAGAACCCTTCCGGAGGATTAGATCGAAACTCAATCTTGTAGCCGGAGCAAATTACTTTGTGGACCCCCTTGTACTGGATCAGGGAGGTCCATGGATTCGGAAACCAGCGAAGATGTCCCCCCACTTCAGATTCGGGTGAGGGCGCCTCTTCATGCGGAGGAAGTCTTGTCCGCAGGTCTGGCAGAACCTGCTCGTGGTTTGCCCAACCAAGACCTCTTAGAACCCCCAGCGGAGGCCCTGAAGGGCTTAGATCCCTTGTCTTGAGAACCTGAGGGACAAAAAGACCGATTGTGAGCCGAAAAGAAAGGTCCCTGTCTATGACGGGGCTCTTTTCCCTTGGAAGCCTGAGGAACAAGAGTACTTTTTCCCCCTGTGAGGCCTATGATGATGTCATCCAGGGAGGCTCCAAACAGGCGATCCCCCCACAAATTGAAGATCAGATAAGGCCTTCTTAGAAGCCTGGTTCGCAGATCAGCATTGCAGCCAGATAATATGCCGCAAGACCACCGCTAAGACAGATAGTCTAGAAATCAGGGGAGCAGCATCCAAAGAGGCGTCACCGACAAATTGTAGCCCTTGCTTGCTTGGACCAACTTATCCACCAGCTCCGCAAAGGCAGGGGGAAGTGCTTCCTCCTCCAGGTCCTGTTGTAGAAGTCATAGCTTGCGACACCAGGGCAATAGTAAACACTGGTCTAAGTGCCGAACCAGCCACAGTGAACAATTTGTGGGTCAAGGCCTCTAACCTCCTAACAGCCGGATCTGTGAAGACAGGGGACTCTTCAAAAGGGATTACAGTGCCTCTATTTAACCTGGAAACCGGGGAGTCCACTACAGGAGGAACCATCCATTTTTTTTAAAGAGGGACTCCTCATAAAGGTACCTCAAAGCAAAACACTTAGGGATTGCAAAGGTGCGTTCTGGACATACACACTGTTTTGTGACAATAGTGTCAAAGAAGGCAGGAAAAGGGATAAATCTTTGCCGCTTTTGAGGACCTGTGGGTGCCAAAGGTGACCCGCGCCTCCGATGCTGCAATAGTCACATTTTCAATATTTAAGGTTTCTCACACTGATACAATCAGTGCTTCCACAAGTCCTTTTTCATGTTCGGCTAGAGGAGCTGAGGAATCTTCCTCACTATCTGAGCATGCAGGGTGCGTGGACGCAAACCACGAAGGGTAACCCGCATCCGTGGCAGCCGAATCAGATTTAGGATCTGATGAGTAAGAGGAAACAGGTGAAGGTGGGGGACGCTTTTTGCTAGCCCATTTGCCCAGGACCAAATCTACCTTGGACACCAGGGACTCAAGTTGTTGGGATCCAGAGGGCCCGACAGCCTCTGAGAGAGATCAGGTGGTGAAAAATGCTCCAGGAACTTCATGAATGGAGAGGGGAACCCACACAAAAAAGTGTACAAACACTGTCAGGGACACCCCAGCGCACTGTCGGCACTACAAGGCCAGGCACAGAGCACTACCGCTGCATTAGCAGAGAGAGGGAGAGAAAACCCCACAAAAGGACTACCACCGGTCAGGTACTCACAGCCTGAACTAACTGCACACCATGCGGTGATCAGGAAGAGGAATGTCCAGGGATCAGCACTAGAGGCCGAGGAAGGGCTCCCACTGCTAAATCACTGCCCATATGTCTCCAAAAACATGGGCACCGCTATTTGCAATGGGAAACCACAGGAAAATGTCCAACGAGGCACTTGATTGTAGCTCTCACAGGAACAAAATAATAAAGAGAAGAAAAAAAATTCCATTTAAAAAAAAAATAAAATAATTGCCAGGACCAGAGATCCCAGCAAGGAACTAGGTCCTTACTCCTGACTAGGCAGAAAAAAACTGAATACCTAAAGCAGAGAGTGACCAAGCCCCATAGGCGTGCTCAGGTGTTTTTGTCTGCCTAGTGTCCTAATCCTGTAGGGGGCAGTATAACCCAATGGTCATGAAGATGAGGAGCTGTGTCTGTCAATGATTGAAAGAGAAATACTTTTTTTTAATCTCTCTATTATGTGGTCATGTGTCTACTCATATGGTCTACCTGTAGGGTCAGGACAGTAAGCAGTAGTTTGCCACAGTGCATCTTGTGTACTGGTGTACTGTTGGCTTACTGTGTGAAGTAATGACAATGAGGCTCCCTGCAGATGTTGCAATCAATTGATAGCTGAGGACCCCCTCCACAGGTGAGTTTGCCTGTGGTGTGCGCAGCTTGGTGCAGGACAGGGAAAATGCGCTGTATATACACACTGTGCATTAGAATGGCCACCGAAGGAAGTGCACATAGGCAATAGGCAACAGTGCTGAAAGAGAGACCTATTTACAGATAATGTTGTCCCATCAATCCAGGAAGAGGAGGAAACTGGCAGGATCACAAGAGATTTTTATCAGCAATGACCAACAGTTATGGAAAAAAAGGGTCCGAACATAAATGCACTTTTTATGATTGATCCATATTTAATTATTTATTATTTGGGTTTCCAAACAACTTAAAAAAGGGTGCCTTGCAACTCATTTACTGGTCTAGTTCTAGTCACTGGTCCAGAGAAAAGCTGAAAGATTATGTTAAGGCAAAAAAAAAAAAAAAAAAAAAATAGAAAAAATACAATTCTGCAGTTCATGCACATTTTCCCATGATATGTACCTTTAAAAACACTACATGCACAGAGAAACTGTTGATATGCATGTTGTCCTTTGACACAGCTCTGAATTTCTAACTACGTGTTTTCAGTCATGCCTACTTTATTACAAAGAACACAGACCTCTCTATCTTCACCCTCCTTACTCATCTCCATAACCCCTTCTTGTGCACAAGCATAGAGCAAAGGAAGTTATTAGCTCACAACATTTATGGCAAAATTAAAAGGCGCTTTTTGCACTTATCAAACAGATTTAACACTTTTAAACAATGTGTTTCACAGATCAAAAGAGAACAAATAAGAGAAGTGTAATGTTAGGGTTTACATACAATTGACTGCTGAGAAGCATAGGCTCATTTATGACCACATACTAAACCAATACCCTTCCCCCACAAAAAGACACAGAAGCTGATTATTTTGGAAACAGTCAAGGCCACAGCTTTATTGAACTTTGCAAATGTAACAATTTCCAAATGTAACAAACAATGCCAGTGACAATTATACTGTGAGCACCCATAAACCATAAACTCACATAGTGTAAGAGGCCTGTCCTTACCATCAGTGCCAGACGGCATTAGACTGACCCCAGAATCTAGCTTGAGGGCATGGCCCATAAAGCAACATCAATTGTTGTCAAGATCAAAACTGCCAATAAAGCTGTGACAAAACATCACAACGAGTGGAAAGGTACTCCACTCTTGACAGCTGAATCTACTCAGACCCCTGGGATGTGACCCAGCAAAGCTTTTTCTTAGAGTCCAGGCTCAACCCAGTCACCTCAGGTCTTTGTAACCAATACAAATGGAGCCAGTGAGCCTCCAAGCGTTAGGTTCATGCCCATGGTGATGTCATGCTTCCAAAGGTCAAGACTCCATTTCCTCAAAAGGGGGTTCACGGGGCCTTCATTAAAGTGGAAGTAAAATGAAGAATTACAAAAATCGCTGACAGGCACTATTTGTCTGGGGCACTACTTGGTTTTTCTTCAGTACATATTTATTTAGGTTTCAGGCTCTATATTTTGCAGAAAGACCAGTTATAACGTGCTCTCCCTACGGTCCATTTCCGCCAATTGAAGTGGCTCACCCTTTCTATCAACTATAGTGATTTCCAGCAGTCCTCATTTGAGTTAATTTATGTTAATACAGGTGGTGAGTGTCCCTTGGCTTTGTGTCCTTCTATAGTGTGGTCAGACTCTCATCAAGTCTATTGTAACTGTTATTGATAAATACAGTGTATATTATATTTATAATTTGGCATTTTGTTTTTTTCTTGTTCAATATACTTTTTGCAAGTTTTCTATAAACATATCTATGCATAAATCATTTGTTCTAATATTGTTGTTTGTGTTTCTATAGTTATGACAGTACATACATGCTTTACAGCTCCTGAAGAAGCAGATAGGCAAAACATGTCGAGCAACAAGCATTGTGAATAGCATAAATATCAGTATATATGTATGTAAAAGTCTTTTAATTCTGAAATATTTTGGAGCATGTGTATGCCCAAATTTTAACAATTTTGACTAAATACAATTCAATTTTTTACAAATACATGTGTTATGGCACCAGTAAAATCCCTTTTTCTTGCTACCTTTAAACAACAGTGACAGGCAGGGTTTTTATAACATAAGGGACCCTAGGCTCGGCCATTCAAGAGGCCGAAGATGCAAAACCCGGAAGTAAGACTGGATGAAGATGAAAGCGTCAGGGATCAGGGAGAGCCATGACAGCACAGTGCTGGAGGTTAGTCAGTCATAATGTACCAGTAAAGCAGTGCATACTAGTAAATATGACTTAAACCTGTAGAAGGGCTAATTTTTTTCCTTTATGACCAAGACTTTACTGCATCTTTGATACCAATGACCATTTTGCTGCAGGCTTAGTATTGTACTGTAGGCACTGCTGTCTGTATTAAAAATCCTTATGTATTTTTTTCTCATAAGAATAAAAAATCCTGTGTTAGGAGAAATATAGACCCTGCCACTGCTGACCTCTCCTATCTGGCTGACGTGCTGATCAAATGGCTGTAATATTTTGAGTCATTTACCTGAGAACAAACATGGACATTAGGTGCTTTCATATCATTCTGATATGTGCTGCATGCTAATTCTAGGTCAGTGACTCAGAAGGGTTAGTGTACCTAGCATTTTCAGAAGCAGGTCAGCAGTGGTAGCCCATATAATTCTCTCAGTACAGGATTATTTTAATGTGGCATGTCCCTCACAATGGATGTGTTTATTTGCATTACAAGGTGCCCATATTGCTTCAAATTTCTTCAAATAATGAATGCAAAATGTCATTAATGGTACAATATTAATGGTTTACAATATATGATAATGCTTTTTGGGGTATTTATAAACAGGACCAAACAAATTCCAGATGTCTCCAAATACTAATTTGCATTGCTGTCAACAGAAAGAACTTTTAAAAAGGGTTCTATTTCCTAGGTTTATTCCCTTGGATGGCAAAAGTCAATGTACATTGGTATGTATTTTATTAATTAATTTAAGTAAATATGAAAATGAAAAAAAATAAATGGTGCACATTTTGTATTTTTATATTTAGCAAGCAGGAGATGCAAAAGATTCCTTTTTACATATTATGAAGGCTATCCTTAGCCCTCTTTGCAGAAAAGGACTAATGTTTACAGAGCTCAATAGTTTAGGTTTCATTCCACAAACACAACTTAAGCGGAATGACAAATTGCTCTCATTGACTGCTGTGTTCAGACAGCTCATACAGATTTCAGTTACTGAGACAGTGTGAAAGGAAACAGATTCTGCTTTATAACACCTGTATCACGTACCGAATGCTGATAACTAAACAATAAAAATATAAAATATCAGTTTATAAACAAAAAAGGAAGATCAACCCCAAACTATTAGTTTCCCTTAAATTCTCCTTCAAATTCTACTTATACATCTGGATTCAAGCAACTAAAGGAAGGCTGCCACAAACATGGAAAACTACATAAACACATTTTAACCACTTGCCGACTGCCTAACGCCGATCTACGTCGGCAGTCAGCCCCTCACAGGCAAAGCGACGTAGGTCTACGTCGCTAGCCTGTGAGGGTCTAGGGAGCGAGCGCGCGCCGCCGGAGGCGCGCTCCCGCGCGGTCACGCACCCCCCCGCGCGTGTTACTGGCGGACCCGATGTCCGCCGGTCACTCTGCGATCGTCGGGGGAGAGGGAGAAAGTCAGGCGGCTTGTGTAAACAAGCTGCCTGTCATTCTCCCCTGTGTATGAAGTATGATCATACGGTTCTACTATGTAGAACCGTTGATCACTGTTCATACATCTGAAGCCACAGCCAATCACAGTAGAAAGCACGCCCCTAGGGACACACATAGCCCCTCCCTTTCAAAAAAATTTAACCCCTTCACTGCCAGTGTATTTTTACAGTAACAGTGCATATGTATAGCACTGATTACTGTAGAAATGTCACTGGTAACCCCAAAAGTGTCAAAAATGTCAGTCAAGGGTCCGATCTGTCCGCCGCAATGTCGCAGTACCACAAAAAAAATCGCAGATCGCCGCCATTACGCGTTAAAAAAAAAAAAACAAAAATTACAAAAATCTTTCCCTTTGTTAGTAAACGCGATAACTTTTGCGCAAACCAATCAAAATACGCTTTTTGCGATTTTTTTTACCAAACATAGGTAGCATAAAACAAATTGGCCGAAAATGTTAAAAAATTTAGATTTTTACATTTTTTTGGGGGGGAATTTCATATAAAAAAATGTGAAAAATATTGCTATTTTTGCAAAATTTACGCTCTTTTTTTGTTTATAGTGCATGATCAAAAAATCGCACAGGTGATCAAATACCACCAAAAGAAAGCTCTGTTTGTGGGAAAAAAAGGACGCCAAATTTGTTTAGATACAGCGTCGCACGACCGCGCAATTGTCCATTAAAGTCACGCAGTGCCGATTCGCAAAATACCCCCTGGTCAGGAAGGGGGTAAAATCTTCCGGGGCTTAAGTGGTTAACCACTTAACGACCGCCCACCGCAGATTTACTGTGGCAGGCAGCCGCTCCTGGGCAAACCGACGAAGTACTACGTCGCTCGCTCACGAGACTCTAGGGGCCGAGCGCACGCCGCCGCCGGCGTGCTCCCGTTAGCCAGGGAGCCAGTGCTTCTGATTTGCGGTTCCGATGGCTGCCGGCCACTCGCTACTCGCCACTCGCGATCTCCCGCAGCTGAGAGAGAAGGACAGACGACCGATGTAAACACAGCCGTCTGTCATTCTCCCTGAAGTGATCACAGAGGCTATGTGATCCTGCTATATAGGATCGCAGGTCTTTGTGATTACGGTACTTCACACGCCACACCCCCTGACAGTTAGAATCACGCCCCTAGGGAAACATTTCACACCTTGATCACCAGTACTGTTAACCCCTTCCCTGCCAGTGCCATTTTTACAGTAACAGTGCATATTTTTAGCACTGATTACTGTAGTAATGTCACTGGTACCCCCCAAAGTGTCAAAAATGTCAGTTAGGGGTCCGATCTGTCAGGCGCAATGTCGCAGTCCCGCAAAAAATCGCAGATCGCCGCCATTACTAGTAAAAAAAAAAACAATAAAAATGACATGAATCTTTCCCGTAGATAGTAAACGCAATAACTTTTGCGCAAACCAATCAAAATACGCTTATTGTGATTTTTTTTTTTTTACCAAAAATATGTAGTAGAAAACAAATTGGCCAAAAATGATAAAAAAAACTTTGATTTTTACATTTTTTTTGGAGAATTTCATATAAAAGAATGTGAAAAATATTGTTATTTTTTCAAAATTGTTGCTATTTTTTTGTTTATAGCGCAAAAAAATAAAAATCGAACAGGTGATCAAATACCACCAAAAGAAAGCTCTGTTTGTGGGGAAAAAGGATGTCAATTTAGTTTGGGTACAGCGTTGCACGACCGCGCAATTGTCCGTTAAAGTCACAGAGTACCGAATCGCAAAAAAGGGCCTGGTCATTGAGCAGCCAAATCCTCCGGTCTAAAAGTGGTTAAAGCAAGTAAAAATCTATGATTTTCACTTTGTAAAAGGTAAATCACCAATATTAAAAATAACTTTCTTTTCACAAAATATATATATTTCATTACACTTATCGGTTACAGAAATAGAATGAGTAACCTGGCAGAACATCGCAGTTTGAGATGTGAAACCTGTAGAAAGTCACTAATCAGAAAACATTCAGCTGTAAAGAAAAATTAGGGAAGAAAAAAGCTATATGATGGGTTCTGTCATTGCTCACAAATTATACCATGGAAACAATCCACAGACTGTGTTCCATATACAATTTCCACACCTGCTCAATGGCCATTGCTATAGAGGAAATAATACAACAGCGGCTTGCAGAACAGGTGTGGAAAGCTTTGATGAATGGAGTTCATAGTGTTTCCCTTCAATACTTCAGATTTAAACAACACTGGTTAGCTGGCAAAATAAGATTGTCTAAAAGTTAGGAACATGAAGGGGTCTCCTACAAATCTAAACCTTAAATAAATTTAAAAAAAAAAGAAAAGATAAAATGTAGCCACACAGCCCAGCTTCTTAATTTTAATTATTTTTTTCCCCCCAAGAATGGATTTCAACAAACTGTAGCAGGTGGAAATGCAAAAATACAACCTTTTTCAGACAAAAAGGGCCTGATTTTACGCCTCTCAGATAAGCCTGATTAATTACATCCAGAACTAAATAAGTCACACTTGGCTTCAACATTTTCCTACCTCTAATTTGAGGTCCCTGAGGTGGGCATAGGAAATCCTAGTCACAGCCAAACTGGTCACATATTTGGCTCAGCTGTATATTTTCCTTCTATTATGACAGAATATAAAACACCTAAAATTAGCTGACATTTAATTTATTTCCCATATACATACGTTGCTTAAAATTTTTTTTTTTTAAACAGAACTCGTTGATGTTCCTGTTTACACAAGATATACATTGTACTCTAAACCAAAAAAGATTTGCACTTCCTTGTCAAAAATGCAAACTTCCTAACAAAATTAAAAAAAAAAAAAACAACAAAACAAAAAAAACTTGGACAAAACTTGAAGCTGAGTATAACAAAGTATCCCCACCAAAATTCCCAATTGTACTATCCAAATAGATAAAGACAACTTATCAGTAACTATATATTTTTACCTAAATGTCAGCATGGTGTTAGGTTGTGTTTACTGACGCAAACAGTGAAAGCAGTCTGAAATTGCTAGAAAATTGCTATGTATATGGCCAGAATTAGAAATATAAGTGGAGTCATCCAAAAATAGCATTTTTGAACTACACCAACTTAGCTTAGGTATGAATAGGTACAAAAAACAAAGTAGGAAACATACCAATCTCAAAATCACTCACACAGGCAAGTCATTTCTGTCGCTGATAATTAGTTATTGTTAAAGCCCAATTTCAAAATGTTTTGTAACTTCTGTCAGTTTATAATTGCTCTCTGAGACCCCCTGGGGAAAAGTCCACTAACTTCAATAGAAGAAATGAGAGTTAACACCAGGCAACTAGCATTTTTTATAACAGTTCCTGTTTTTTTTCCATGAGATGTTTACTTTGATAAGGAAACACAGGAGGGCACAACAATTCACTATTGGTTTTGAGTTTTAAACTAGCATAAATTGAACAACAGAGCAATTTTAGAACTAGGCGAAAATATTAAATTAGGAGATAGGTAGTATGATGGCTTTTGCCTTTACTGTGTGTGCTTTTCACATATCAAGCAGCAGACAGTAGAGCAGGAGGGCAGCTACACAGAGCAGAATGAATCTGAGCTGTTGTCAGGATTACCAATTTGCCCTTCAGCAAACATTAACAGATCATTCTAGGTTTTCTGTAAATGTTTCCACAGGTTTGTGTTAAATAAAACACAGAATTGTAATTTGCTGTAGGACAATTAAATTTTTCTTTCAAGATAGTTTACTTATAGTTGATGAACTATCTAAATACAGCCATAGAAAAGACCATCGGATCAATGTATTTACAGTGGGGATCGAAAGTTTGGGCACCCCAGGTAAAAATTTGTATTAATGTGCATAAAGAAGCCATGGAAAGATGGAAAAATCTCCAAAAGGCATCAAATTACAGATTAGACATTCTTATAATATATCAAAAAAAAAGTTAGATTTTATTTCCATCATTTACACTTTCAAAATAACAGAAAACAAAAAAAAAATGACGTCTGCAAAAGTTTGGGCACCCTGCAGAGTTAATATCTTGTACTGCCCCATTTGGCAAGTATCACAGCTTGTAAATGCTTTTTGTAGCCAGCCAAGAGTCTTTCAATTCTTGTTTGAGGTATCTTTGCCCATTCTTCCTTACAAAAGTCTTCCCGTTCTTTGAGGTTTCTGGGCTGTCTGTCTCGCACTGCTCTTTTAAGGTCTATCCATAGATTTTCAATTATGTTGAGGTCAGGAGATTGTGAAGGCCATGGCAAAACCTTCAGTTTACGCCTCTTGATGTAATCCCCCATGGATTTCGATGTGTGTTTAGGATCATTATCCATTTGTAGAAGCCATCCTCTCTTTAACTTCAGCTTTTCACAGATGGCATCAAGTTACCATCCAAAATTTGCTGAAATTTTATTGAATCCATTTTTCCTTCTACCCGTGAGATGTTCCCTGTGCCACTGGCTGCAATACAACCCCAAAGCATGATTGATCCACCCCCAAGCTTAACAGTTGGACAGAGGTTTTTTTTCATAAAATCCTGTGCCCCTTCTTCTCCAAACGTACCTTTGATCATTCCGGCCAAAAAGTTAAATTTTAACCCCATCGGTCCACAGAACTTGTTTCCAAAATGCATCAGGCTTGTCTATATGTTCATTTGCAAAGTTCAAACGCTGATTTTTGTGGTGAGGACATAGAAGAGGTTTTCTTCTGATGACTCTTCCATGAAGACCATATTTGTGCAAGTACAGTTGTATTCAAAATTATTCAACCCCCCAATGCTGTAAAGGGTTTTAGGGAATTTAGTGTACATTTGTAATTGTATTCAGAATGAAATCCTACAAGGACTTCTTAAAGAACCATATGCAACTAAAATGACATCAATTGGTTTTGTAATACAGTAGTAAATGTTTCTTTTGTGAATTCTTCATTGACACAATTATTCAACCCCTTAAAGCCTACCACTCTGAAGAACAGAGGTTCATTGAAGTGTTTTCAATCAGCTATTGAAAACACCTGTGGATGTCAGGGAGCAGCAATAAAGCCTAATAAGCACCAATTAGGCAGCTTTAAAATGACTGTGATACTCAGCTCCTTCTAGACATTTACTGGTGTGGTTACAAACATGGTGAAGTCAAGAGAATGGTCCAGGAAGACAAGAGAAGAGGCGATTACTCTTCACAGGAAGGGCAATGGCTATAAGAAGATTGCAAAGATGTTAAACATACCAAGAGACACCATAGGAAGCATCATTCGCAAATTCAAGGCAAAGGGCACTGTTGAAACGCTACCTGGTCGTGGCAGAAAGAAGATGCTGACTTCGACTGCTGTGCGCTACCTGAAGCGTAGAGTGGAGAAAAGTCCCCGTGTGACTGCTGAGGAACTGAGAAAAGATTTGTCAGATGTGGGTACTGAAGTTTCTGCTCAGACAATACGGCGCACACTGCGTAATGAAGGCCTCCATGCCAGAACTCCCAGGCGCACCCCCTTGCTGTCTCCAAAGAATAAGAAGAGTCGACTGCAGTATGCCAAAAGTCATGTGGACAAACCACAGAAGTTTTGGGATGGTGTTCTGTGGACTGATGAAACAAAATTAGAACTGTTTGGGTTCATGGATCAACGCTATGTTTGGAGGAGGAAGAACAAGGCCTATGAAGAAAAGAACACCTTGCCTACTGTGAAGCATGGCGGGGGGTCAATCATGCTTTGGGGCTGTTTTGCTTCTGCAGGCACAGGGAAGCTTCAGCGTGTGCAAGGTACCATGAATTCTCTTCAGTACCAGGAGATATTGGATGACAATGTGATGCAGTCCGTCACAAACCTGAGGCTTGGGAGACGTTGGACCTTTCAACAGGACAATGATCCCAAGCATACCTCCAAGTCCACTAGAGCATGGTTGCAGATTAAAGGCTGGAACATTTTGGAGTGGCCATCACAGTCACCAGACTTAAATCCGATTGAGAACCTCTGGTGGGACTTAAAGAAAGCATTTGCAGCGCACAAGCCTACGAATGTGACAGAACTGGAGGCTTTTGCCCATGACGAATGGGCGAAGATACCCGTAGATCGCTGCAAGACACTTGTGTCAAGCTATGCTTCACGTTTAAAAGCTGTTATAACTGTAAAAGGATGTTCTACTAAGTACTAAGATTGAATGTCACTTGGGGGTTGAATAAAACTGATAATGATGTGAGCACAAAAAAGACATTTGTGGTTATTTCATTATAAATGTTGTTATATTTGTCTGACCTACACGTGCCTCTTTGATTTAATTGTAAGCAGGATGACTGAATGATCAAAATCAATGTCAAACTGGCCAAAACAATCAATTTCAGTGGGGGTTGAATAATTTTGAATACAACTGTATCTCTTTATAGTGGAATAGTGTACCACAACTCCAGTGTCTGCCAGATCTTTCTGGAGGGATTGTGCAGTCAAACGTGGGTTTTGAATTGTTTTTCTCACAATCCTGCGAGCTGTTCTGTCTGATATTTTTCTTGGTCTTCCAGATCTTGATTTAACTTCCACTGTTCCTGATGACTGCCATTTCTTAATTACATTCCGAACAGAGGATATTTACATCTGAAAACACTTTGCTATCTTCTTATAGCCTTCTCCAGCTTTGCGAGCTTCAACTATTTCAGTTTCAGTTTTCTAGACAACTGCTTAGAAGATCCCATGGTGCTGATTGTTGGGGCAGATGAGTCTGGGCATTTAAAACCTTTGAGATTGACATCACCTGGTCTTCCCAGATGATGATTGAGAACAATCCATGACACTGGCAGGTCTCAGCCTTGCAAAGGGGGCAGTGCATGCTATAAATTCTGCAGGGTGCCCAAACTTTTGCAGACACCATTTTTTTGTTTTCTGTAATTTTGAAAGTGTCAATGATGGAAATAAAATCTAACTTTTGTTGACATATTATAAGAATGTCTAATCTGTAATTTGATGCCTTTTGGAGATTTTTCCATCTTTCCTTGGCTTCTTTATGCACATTAATACAAATTTTTACCTGGGGTGCCCAAACTTTCGATCTCCACTGTAAGTAAATATAAAAAAACAACTGAAATGGACTCAAGCTGTCGGCCAAGCGATTCAGGTGAACCGCCATAAGGGTTAGCAGATTAGATTCTTCCCAGGGTAGAATCTCCTCTGCTACTGAAATCAAGCTCCTTTATCGTGTGCTTCCCTGCTGATTGATGTAGGCTACTGCCGTACTGTTTTTGGTGAGGATCTGAACGTGCTTTCCAAGAACCAGAGTTTCTTTTGCCCCTAAGGCCTCCCCTATCGCCTTAAGCTCCCTCAAGTTTGAGGAACGGATTGACCAGAAGGGATCCCATTTCCTCTGATTTAGATCTTTGCCAAGATGACCTACCCACCCCTATGAACTGGCATTCGTGGTTATTCTCGTGGGGTTCACGTGATTCCATGGTCGGCCTACCATTAGGTTTGAGGACAGGTCCGCCATTTGATAGCGTCTTTTACGATCTTGGGGATGATTATTCTCTTGTCTAGGGAATGCTGGTCACCGAGCCACATTGATAAAATGTAGTTCTGTGAAGTCCTTGTGTGCAACTGGGCCCACTGAACTGCTTGGATAGCAGCCGTCATCCAGCCTATTAGCCTCATGGTGTTCCTTATTCAGCAGCACTGGGACACTAGAAACTTCACTGACTGCTGCTGGAGGTTACGAATCTTCTCTTCCGTCAGGAAAATCTTTTAGTTCTCTAAATCCAGAACGTAACTAAAGTAGACCAACCTCTTTGATGGAACTGGGATTTCTCAAAATTGATAATCCACTCTGTCTCCTGAAAATAAGATTTCCAAAGTTTCTTTGGTTGATGCCTCTGTGCTTTCTAAAATTAGATCGTCTCAGGAAAGGGATAACTTCCAGACCCTTCAGTCTCCGATTATTTAGAATTTCTGCCAAGACTATGGAAAAGTTTGACGTGCCAAAGATAGACCAAATGGAAGGACATTAAACTGAAAGCATATTGTGCCCGCTGGCCCTTTGATGGCAAACCACAGGTACTTCCCCACGAGTTCTATGCGATAACTGTACTTGATTATGTCTAGGATAAACTGGTTTCAAGTTGCATTGATCCACTATGGCAGAGGTGCTCTAAATCTTCCACACCACTCCTCGAGTCATTGGGATTGTGGCTTATCCTTCCACTGGCAAGGGTTGAATAAGACACCCTTCTTCTTTTCGCCTGACCTAAGATACCCTCTGGCCGCCTGTTGCTAATTGGAAGGGTGAAAATACCTCTTCTCTATTTGTTTCTTGGGTGGTGGAAACCCCTTCTTCCTATCTGCCGACCTTTCCAGCACTGAAGTAAGTTGGCCTGCAGAGTTTGGCCTTGGATGCCTGGTCTCCCTGCCAAGATTTCAGCCAAACAGCCCTTCTAGCGGAAGACAGGAAGGGATTTTAGAATCTGCTTGGGGGGGTGTACCCTGGAGAAGGTGGGCATTTAGCTGATCTAACCACAAATCAAGCGTGCAGGCAACATATGTTGTGGCTATCGCTGGTCTAGAGTTGGCCGCACTACCCTCCCATCCACATTTAAGGCACCCTTCTGAATTGCGATCCATGGGGGTCTTTCAAAGCCCCACCATCATCAAACGACAGGTCGGTTTTCCTAGAAACTTTTGCTAGAGAGCTGTCCAAGGACATGTCTCACATATATCTTTTTTCTTAAAAGGGAATCTCCTTTTGCGGCTTTTAGAGAGGGAAGACTTTTTCTCTAGCACCTGCCATTCACAAAGAATTGTTTTTTTGAGAGTGGTATGTACAGGAAAGGTATGCACCTTATTTCCTGGAGCCCAACATAAAGCTGATCATGAAGTGTGAACACCTTTTCTTTTTCCTCGAATCCCAAAGTATCATTTATTGCTTTCATAAGCTCCACAGTTTCCTCCGTAGGAAACAGGAATTTTTGCAACTTACTGTCTTCCTTAGATTTCCCCCTCTTCGGAATCTGAATAGCCCCCTGAATTATCTTCTGAATAATCTGATGAACCCTGTTCCTCTCTTACAACCTTGGGGCTAGAAGCAGCTGTAGATAACCCAGTGCCAGAAATACTCGGAACTGCGTCTCCATGTACAGACTTATTCATGAGAGTTCTAAAGGACTGAAATTTAAGTGCCAATTCATGCTTCAAAATTTGCAAGAAACCCTTGAGCATACTACTTCATTCTTATTTCATAAGTTTATCCAAGTAATCTTTGCACAGGGCCTTACTCCAAGTGATGGCCATTTTCTTTTTACAGGATGCACAGCATTTTTGGACAATACCCCACCTGAAGGCTGCTCCTTCTTCTCCTCCTGGATATTTGCCTAAAACCAGCACAAACCACCCAGTCAGAAACAAATGAACTGTGAAGACGAGAATACTACAGCACCCAGTGCAAAAAAGAAAAGTATTTAGCCAAACACTCATGCCCCCGCCTGAGATGAGGCCCACATACCTCAGCCAGTGCCCCCTCGACCAGCCAAGAACTTACTCACAGAGGAGGAAGTGACAAGAGGACCTCCTCTTTCCTTGGTGCATGTTTCCCTGGTCTCTGCCAGATCTGTCTTCTTGATGGCCACACCAGCAGAAGACCGCCCCCCCCCCGCATCTGTGTCTGTCCTCTGTGGCGATGTAGATTAGATGTTGCACTATCCCTATTCACAGTGCTCCAGAGGGGGAACCAATAAAAAAAAATAGTTGCCCCTGTGCCGATACCTGGAAGTGACCTTGTCGGCCGCCAGAGGTGAAGGTCAAAGCCGAGTGGCGGAAATGACATTGACTTCCTCCAGGGGCCATGAAGGAAGAGGCACCATGAGGAGTTGGGACCTGGAAGACTGGCCCGGAGCCCTCCAGCAGCCATGACATCCATCCACTAGGCACTGTAATGAGGTGGAAGTCCGTTGACTCCTTTACCCAGTAGGAACGGGCACGCACCTCCCCTGAAGCGTTCGCCCTGATACACAAAATCAATAAAAAAGGAGATAGGGGGGTCTCTCAGGGACTCTGTTCTAGACTCCCCCCTCAGGCACCCATGCACCTGTCTGAGAGGCTCCTGCCCACTAGCAAGTTGGGAGGGGAAAAAAAGGATGAAAAATAGTGTTCCTGTCTGGCCAGAGGAAACACATACAACTGAGGGACTGTACGTAACGGCTTTTTAAACAATGTGGATAGTGTGTTTCCTGTCTAGGTGGGAGGGGCCTATCTCAGGTAGCTGTTCTGGAAGATGATTTTGAAAAAAATGAATTCCAAATAATTAGGCTGGCCATACATTATTCAATTTTCGAAATTATTTTCCATTATATTTACCTTCAACTATGTAGTGTAAGGGCCTGCCTGATTGCATACAAATTAAAAGTGTTTAGGTTTCACCTCATATTATATGGTTTTGGTAAATCTAAATGGAAAACTGGAATATTTTATCTAGGTGCATTGAGTATACAACTACATACTTTAAACATTCTTTTCTTTTTAATCAGCTTATTTTTGAAAATGTGTAATTCATTGCACAAGGAAGAGGTAGATTATCATATAATACTCCTAATCATCTGCTGGATATAGAACAAATCTGTTACAAATAGAAGCCCCTAGGTTTTTGTGTACGTGATTGCATTGTATCTTTTGTTTACTGTGTTAACTCCATGTATGGGATCTGTGTACGGCAAGACACTGTGATGTAATGTATGTATTGGAATGATTTCCTTTTCCTCAATAAAGCACCAATATTGTTAAAAAAAAAAAAAAAAAAAAAAAGAAAAGAAATAGCAGCCCCTGGTAATTTTTGTCTCTCTTTGTTTCCACTGATTTATGATCCAATATTAGTTATTTTCTACATTAAAAAATAAAACAAATCTAGAAACAGCAGCTTATTGGAACATTTACCGTATTTGTTTTGACTTCAAGATATCAATGTTATAAAGAAAGCTTTTGTTTCCCTGAAAGTGGCTCCCACACATCTCACCAATCCCCAGGCACAGATCACACAGCAAACAGGTACTAGGAGACCTTCCAGGAGAGGTGGAGAGGGCTGGACTAAAGCCGGCCATACATAGGTGGAAATTTGGCTAGTTCAGCAGGGAACCGGCCGAATTTCAAGCTCTGTATGGGCAGGCTGATTGTACCCAAGTTGATCGATTAAGCAGCTTGGGTACAACTAGCGCGTCAATTTTTTCTGTATACAGTTACTAGAGATGGGCTTGGGCATGTCCGAGTTCCCATGCACAGTGCTAATCACAGGCACGAAGACATTTCCCGATCTGTGTAGCTGTGGACCGGGAAATGTCTCAGTGTCTGTGATTAGCAGTTTGAAGTGTTTGCTTCCTGGTGTGATCAGGCACATGGGAACCCGAACACGCCTGAGCCCATCTCTAATGGTTACTGTAAGCAGCTATAGCCGCTAGCAGTATCCATTGTATTCTCCCCACCTGGAAATTCTCCCCGTGTCCCCCGCTGGCAGAATACACAGCCGGAGGCATTCCCCCAATAACACGGACTGTGTTGATTGGGGAATGAAGTGATTTTCTTTCCTTCCACCAAAATCGCATCATCTATGACCACCCTAAGCACTGGAATAACAAAAGGAGATAAGGCCAAAAAGGTCAAAGGGCTAACTAGATTAGGTACCCTGGCTCTCCTATATTAAATCTCCCACAGCTTCCCCATCTCTCTGTCTCAGTTCTAAACTAACTCTTTGTAAATAAGAGTATCAGTCAATACAGTTAACTCTTGGTCCTCCAAAACCTTATCTCCTTTTGCTACCCTGTACTTTTAGCTTCTCTCTGGGTCTAGATTTAGACATGTGACCAACACAGAACTAGAAACAGTCAATCCCCATGCTCCCTCCCCACCCAATGGATAAAGGTACCCAGCAGCAATCTCACCGCCTAGCCTCCTAACACTACATCCCCCCACTTCTTCCCCCACTCATTCCTCACCATCTATTTGCAGATCAGAATTTCTCTATGCTGAGATTCATTGTTAAAGTTCATGTAAAACCTGACTAAAACATTTCAATTTGTAAAAGAAAGCACATGTATCAAACAATTGCTATATTCTTCTTAAGTTAAACCCTGTTTTCACAATAATTTATCCACTGATACATATCAGCACCACAGTCCTCCTTCAGCCACCTCCTGTCAACATGCATTTCCTCCACCAACTGCTGTCCATCATTTCTCAAGGCAGCATTTCTAAAGGTGACAACACTGGACCATTTTTGTACGATGTATGTAGGCATGGCCACATGTAGTCTCCATTGGGAAGGCATGTGAGAGGATGACAAAACAGGATAACAATTGGAATAGAGGGACAGATCACAGTCACCCTATAACATGAAGATCCTGAATGAAGACCTTAATAGCAGGACTGCAAGGCAATATTTTCATGCTGCAGAATTACAAATATTGAAAACTTCTTTAAAAATGATTTCTAAATGTTAAAGCGTAGGCAACTAGCAATTTCAGAGGTCAGTCAGGAATGGCAATCTATGTATTTCAGTACAGGTTTCTGTTCAGTAAATGATTTTAATGTGTTAGTTTATTTTTTATCTGCACTAACATCAAGATTTTCAGGACAAACTTTTGGGGTGTACCCCCTGCTTCAAGGTCCAAGCAGTACAGCTACAATCACCTCAAGAATATACAGCTGCAAGAAAAAGTATGTGAACCCTTTGGAATGATATGGATTTCTGCACAAATTGGTCATAAAATGTGATCTGATGATCATTATCTAAGTCACAACAATAGACAATCACAGTCTGCTTAAACTAATAACAGACAAATAATGAAATGTTGCCATGTTTTTATTGAACAAACCATGTAAACATTCACAATGCAGGTGGAAAAAGTATGTGAACCCTTGGATTTAATAACTGGTTGAACCTCCTTTGGCAGCAATAACTTCAACCAAAACGTTTCCTGTAGTTGCAGATCAGACGTGCACAAAGGTCAGGAGTAATTCTTGACCATTCCTCTTTACAGAACTGTTTCAGTTCAGCAATATTCTTGGGATGTCTGGTGTGAATCACTTTCTTGAGGTCATGCCACAGCATCTCAATCTGGTTGAGATCAGGACTCTGACTGGGCCACTTCAGAAGGTGTATTTTCTTCTGTTTAAGCCATTCTGTTGTTGATTTACTTCTATGCTTTGGGTCATTGTCCTGTTGCAACACCCATCTTCTGTTGAGCTTCAGCTGGTAGACAGATGGCCTTAAGTTCTCCTGCAAAATGTCTTGATAAACTTGGGAATTCATTTTTCCTTCGATTATAGCAATCCGTCCAGGCCCTGACGCAGCAAAGCAGCCCTAAACCATGATGCCCCCACCACCATACTTCACAGTTGGGATGAGGTTTTGATGTTGGTGTGCTGTGCCTCTTTTTCGCCACACATAGTGTTGTGTGTTTCTTCCAAACAACTCAACTTTGGTTTCATCTGTCCACAGAATATTTTGCCAGTACTGCTGCGGAACATCCAGGTGCTCTTGTGCAAACTGTAAATGTGCCGCACGGTTTTGTTTGGACAGCAGTGGCTTCCTCTGTGGTATCCTCCCATGAAATTCATTCTTGTTTAGTGTTTTACGTATTGTAGATTAGCTAACAGGGATGTTAGCATTTGCTAGTGACTTTTGTAAGTCTTTAGCTGACACTCTAGGATTCTTCTTCACCTCATTGAGCAGTCTGCTCTGTGCTCTTGCAGTCATCTTTACAGGACGGCCACTCCTAGGGAGAGTAGCAGCAGTGCTGAACTTTCTCCATTTATAGACAATTTGTCTTACCGTGGACTGATGAACAGCAAGGCTTTTGGAGATACTTTTATAACCCTTTCCAGCTTTATGCAAGTCAACAATTCTTAATCATAGGTCTTCTGAGAGCTCTTTTGTGCGAGGCATCATTTACATCAAGCAATGCTTCTTGTGAAAAGCAAACCCAGGACTAGTGTGTGTTTTTTACAGGGCAGGGCAGCTGTAACCAACACCTCCAATCTCATCTCATTGATTGGACTCCAGTTGGCTGACATCTCACTCCAATTAGCTCTTGGAGATGTCATTAGTCTAGGGGTTCACATACTTTTTCCACCTGCACTGTGAATGTTTACATGGTGTGTTCAATAAAAACATGGCAACATTTCATTCTTTGTGTGTTATTAGTTTAAGCAGACTGTGATTGTCTATTGTTGGGCATTAGATGATGATCAGATCACATTTTATGACCAATTTGTGCAGAAATCCATATCATTCCAAAGGGTTCACATACTTTTTCTTGCAGATAAAACAAACTATGCAGCTTTGATTAGAGTTGAACAGTGCCTTCGTTATACGTGTTGGCCATTTGCGTACCTCATAAAGCCTGACTTGAAAATTCCTAGGACGTTGCAAAGAGGATCCCAGCTATTACTGCTCACCTTCACCATTACAGGAGTGAGCTCTCAAAGTCTGAGCTCAGAGCTACTTTGAGGAGGTTTGAATCAAAGAGCTCACTCCTGTGATGGAAAAGGTAAACAGTAATTCCTGGGCCTCTCTTAGCAACAGCCTAGCAATGCTCTGGGAGTTTTCCAGTCAGGCTTCAAGAGGTATGCAAATGATCTACACCTATAGCAGGGGCATTTATTCAATTTTGGTCAAAGCTGCACATCTTGTTTTCATTTACAAACATCACTTATCTGCATAGGCAGTTTTTTGGTTTAAAATGGTAATAAACCCAAAACATAATATATTGCAGCTTACCAATCTTTAGGTGCGGTGACTGCTTTCATTTTATTTTTTAAGCTTTCTACCTCTGTCTTCATCTGCTGATCTGGCCAGGAAAACACCTCCTGTGTTAGCGTACCACTAGGAGCACAGTGCCACCATGAACAAAAACACAGGGGCACCCTTGAACAGCAGCATTGTCAGTCTCTGGGGAGGGGAGTGTTAGATGCACTAGCAGATATGGATACACTAACAAATTGAAGCCAAACACCAGCCTGCACTGCCCCCGTGTCCATCTCTCATAATTCCCCAGGCTGCTGACATGTGTACAAGTAGTCATTTTCTTTTGCTTTCGGGATAAAGGTTTTACAAGCGGATTATTGTAAGCACCCCTGTTTGTGGTAAAGTATTTGTCTCAACACTAAATTTGCAGGAGAGCTTGTTCTGTTAAAAACAAACAGAATTATGGACAAGATGAAAATAAAGGATAGAAAGCTGATGCAGCTATCACTTCTAAAAATTAGTAAGCTTCAACATAAAAAAAATACTTGCATTTACCTTTACTACCACTTTAAAGGGAATCATTGGTCACAACATACACTTTCATTTCATAACAAGTATTGTAATAGCAATAGAAATAATAGTAATGTTTGGCAATCCCTGCATGCTTACATGAAAATCTTCTTTCATGATGTGAGTTCTGCCTGTCTGCTGGCCATCTCATTCCAAAAACTTCCAGGATTCCTAGCATGCTTTTCAGCTTTTCCTCCTACATATCCTATTGTACCATGCTGCCTGCCTGCACCAATTCCTGTACTGACCATGCCTCCTAAAACTCCTAGTTCAGAAGGCAGGCTTTGTGAATTCTGTGACTCAGCAGTGCCACTGCCTACCCACAGGGCATAGTGAAAACTTGTTACAGAATTCAACTAAGTGCTGCGGGGGAAAAGCGCGGGATCAGAGTGAGCTGAGCGTGTGTGTGGAGTGGAGCGCGTGTGTGAGTGAGGGAGGGAGAGAGAGTGAGTGAGAGTCGAGTGACTGAGCCGAGAAAAGTCGAGATAACAAATCCGGGAAGCGGACGAGGGGGAGAGCGTTCCCGGAAGCAGAGGCAGTGTGCAGAGAAGCAGCTGCAGCTGCAAGCAAGGCGGGGGAAGAGAGCTGTGTGTGGAGGAGGAGCCGCGGATGACACGTACGGGGAAGCCGCACGAGGAAGCCGGGTGCGGGTACAGAAGACTCAAGGGACCAGTGACAGAGCGGCGGAGGACTGAGGGATGTGAGTAGGGAGACTGATCAGCTGATTGGGGGGTAACTAAGTGACTGTGACCTGCGACTGACTGCTTTGCGACTGACTGTGCTCTGCGACTGACTGTGCTCTGCAACTGACTGTGCTCTGCGACTGACTGTGCTCTGCGACTGACTGTGCTCTGCGACTGACTGACCGTGCTCTGCGACTGAGTACCTGGGAGGACTGGTAAGTATCTTAGCAACTGGTGAGTATCTCAGTGACTGGTGAGTACTCCAGGTTTAGTACCAGGGGAGAGATAGAGGTAGAGTAGGTTAGGAATAGCAGGTCATTACTAATTATCCCCATAGAGTAGAGGGTAATAATGTCCGACAGGATTGGGGATGCCACTCAGTGCACTTCTTGTTCCATGTATGCGTTCCTTGACGAACCAATCGAGGGCGAATACTGCTGTGCAGGATGTGTGCGACTTGTTTCTCTGGAAGCCCAGATCCTGGATCTAAAAAAACATAGTGGCAACACTACGTAGCATCAATAACCTGGAAAGGACCTTGGACATTACCCATCAGGCGCTGGCAGGGGCCAGCATAGAGGTGGGAGGAGTAGAGGAGATGCAGGCATCAGAGGTAGGCAGTTGGGTGACCGTTAGGAAGGGTAGAGGGAAGAGTGCCAGGGAGGCCAGTCCTGAGTTGGAACACCCTAACAAATTTGCCAAGTTGCATGATGATGGGGATATCAGCTCAGGGGTGGCAGTGCTGGAGCAGGCGCCCTCCCCCAGCTGCCAGGGGAGTGGTGGCTCCAGAAAGAAGGGGGGCCGAGACTCAGGAAAGGTTAGACAGGTTGTGGTAGTGAGGGACTCAATCATCAAGAGGACAGAGAGGGCAATCTGTCGAAAAGATTGCGGTAGCCAGACAGTATATTGTTTACCGGGTACTCGAGTTCGGCACATCGCTGATCGGGTAGACAGATTATTGGGCGGGCTGGGGATGACCCAGCGGTCATGGTGCATGTGGGCACTAATGACCAAGTAAGAGGAAGGTGGAGAATCCTAAAGAACGATTTCAGGGACTTAGGGAATAGATTGAAGAATAGGACCTCCAAGGTGGTTTTCTCTGAAATACTGCCTGTACCTCCAGCCACACCAGAGAGGCAGAAGGAGATTAGGGAACTTAACAAGTGGCTGAGGAACTGGTGTAGGAAGGAGGGGTTTGGGTTCCCGGAGAACTGGGCTGATTTCTCAGTCTGCTACCGGCTCTTTAGTAAGGATGGGCTGCACCTTAATGGGGATGGTACAGCTCTTTTGGAGAGAAAGATGGCCACCAAGTTGAAGGGGCTTTTAAACTAGGAGACGGGGGGAGGGCTCAGAGGTAGAGTCAGTCAGGAGGGAGCAAAGGACAGAAGGCAGTATTAGAGTCAGCAGCGACAGTAGTTCCATAACGTCAATTGGGGGGTCTGTGCGGGAAAACCTCAGACCAAACAGGAATAAAAATAATCACCATTCACTTTCAACTTCCACAAAACTAAGAGGGGTATATGCAAATGCCAGGAGCCTAGCTAATAAAATGGATGAGTTGGAAATGTTAGCACATGAGGAGGACATAGACCTTGTGGGAATAACGGAAACTTGGTTCGACACCTCACATGACTTGCTGGCCAATATCCGGTGTACCGGAAGGACAGGGTAGGAATAAGAGTGGGAGGGGTATGTCTCTATGTCAAGAATAATGTAAGGGTGATAGAGAGGAGTGATATTATGGATATTATATTGTATCATATTATGAGTATGGAGTTAGAATCCGTGTGGGTAGAACTCCATAGGGAAGAAGTAAATGGAAAAGTAATTGTGGGGGTTTGCTATAGGCCACCCAACCAAAGGGAGGAGGTAGAGCTGGAATTTATATCACTGTTGGGTAAAGTGGCAAAACTGGGATCAGTCATCATATTTGGGACTTTAATTATCCCGACATTGACTGGGAAGAGGGGACTACTCACTCACAGAAGGCCCGTCTATTCACGGAAACCTTACAGGACAACTACATGTCTCAGTTGGTGGATTCTCCTACTAGAGAAAATGCAGTGCTGGATCTATTGATCACTAATGACCCAGATCTAATCTCAGAGTCAGGAGTCCAGGACAACCTGGGCTCTAGCGATCATAGGATGATCACATTTAGCATATATAACAATATAACAAGGCAAGTGGGGAACATAGGAACCCTAAACTTCAGAAGGGCAAACTTTCCCAAATTGTGCTCAATGATGGAAAGGGTAAACTGGGACCAAACCCTAGGAACACTGACCACAGAGGAAAAATGGGAATGCTTTAGGAACATATTAAACAAATGCACCTCGCAGTGCATTCCTATGGGAAATAAATTTAGAAGAGACAAAGCCAAACCTGGCTGGCTAAACCGTAATGTTAAAAAACGTATAAGGGGAAACCAAATGGCCTTCAAGAAATATAAAACAGAGGGCACAGTATCGTCTTTCGAGCAATACAAGGAGGCAAATAGGAAAAGTAAATACGAAATCAAAATGGCTAAAATCAAGTTTGAGAGACAAATAGCGGAGGATAGTAAAAAGAACCCAAAGAAATTCTTTAAATATATCAACAGCAAAAAAACTAGGGCAGAGCATATTGCAGACATAATTAACGATGATGGGAGGATGGTTACAGAGGACACTGAAAAAGCAACCATGCTGAACGCCTTTTTCTCGTCAGTCTTTACACAGGAAAAGGAGGGGTAAAATGACCACGACTATATGGTTAGTAGTAATACACAGGACTTGCCGCTATGGCTAACAGAGGGTGAAATCAGGGAAAGGCTGGACAAAATTAACACAAATAAATCACCAGGCCCGGATGGCGTACATCCGAGAGTACTCAATGAACTTAGTAAGACTATATCTAGACCACTGTTCCTGGTCTTTGCTGACAGTATTATGACAGGAATTGTACTAACGTGATACCGATATTCAAAAAAGGGCAGAGGCATGTCTCGGGAAATTATAGGCCTGTCAGTCTGACATCAATAGTATGTAAACTTCTGGAGGGGATGATAAGGGACTATATCGTAGGGTTTGTTAAAGACAACATCATCAGCAGTAATCAGCACGGGTTTACAAATGGGCGTTCTTGTCAAACCAATCTCTTAACATTCTACGAGGAGGTGAGCTGTGAGCTAGATAGGGGGAGACCAGTGGATGTGGTGTACCTGGATTTCGCTAAGGCATTTGATACAGTTCCCCGCAAGCGCTTAATTTATAAAATAAGGTCTGCAAGCATCGACTGCAAGGTTTGCTTTTGGATACGGAACTGGCTAAAAGGGCGTGTCCAAAGGGTGGTAATAAATAGCGCATACTCAGACTGGTCTGAGGTGGTAAGTGGGGTCCCCCAGGGCTCAGTCCTGGGTCCAACCTTGTTTAATTTATTCATAAACAGCATTGAGGATGGGATCAGTAGTTCTATATCAGTTTTTGCAGATGACACAAAATTGGGCAGGGCAATAACTGCACAGCATTAAGCAGATATCCTACAGAATGACCTGAACAAAATAACAGAGTGGGCATTTACATGGCAAATGAGGTTTAATGTGGAGAAGTGTAAGGTTTTGCACTTGGGGACTAAAAACATAAAAGCACAATACACTTTAGGGGGGGAACCTTTGGGGGAATCAAAAATGGAGAAAGATCTGGGAGTCTTGGTAGAGGATAGACTAAGCAATAGCATGCAATGTCAAGCGGCAGCTGCCAAAGCCGGCAGAATATTAGCATGCATAAAGAAAGGGATGTATTCCAGAGATAAAACTATAATCCTTCCACTTAATAAAACTCTAGTATTCTGTCCAGTTCTGATCGCCAGTCCTCAGGAGGGATGTGTTGGAGCTGGAGAGACTCCAGAGAAGGGCAACTAAACTAATTAAGGGATTGGAGGACCTTAATTATGAAGAGCATCTGCAATCGCTTGATTTATTCTCCTTGGAGAAGGGACGCCTGAGAGGGGACATGATAGCAATTTATAAATACCTCAATGGTGATCTCAGCATAGGAAAAAAAGCTATTCAGTCGAAAGGATTGCACGAGGACTCGAGGGCATACAATGTGATTAGAGGAGAAGCATTTTAACCTCAGGCAACGTGGGGGGTTCTTTACTGTTAAGGGCCACAAGATTGTGGAATTCTCTATCACAAGAGGTGTTTTCTGCGGGAAGTATGGTGGCTTTCAAAAGACTCTTAGACGTACATCTCAAGGATCACAACATTCAGGGGTATGAGAGATGATTACGGCCACACACATCTACACAGGTTGAACTGGATGGACTATTGTCTTTATTCAGCCTCACCTACTATGTAACTATGTATGGGATTTGCAAAGTAAGTTTAGAAAGAACTAGAAAAAATTTAAATAAAATGTTAAAGATTACTTTTCAGTGGAGCAAGATACTTATATTTTTCATACTCCTTTGTATTTTTGGAAATTATACTGTTAGCAGTGGAGAGTACCACCTAATGTAAAGCAACCCTTTCCTTTCACAAAATTTCAAAAACTGCATTTAGATGTTAGGCTTATAAACATCTCATTGGTGCGTAATAAGAATAAATTCTCTGCTCCAGTCAGTCAGTAGAGAACCAGTTATTCCCCAGTTAGGTGCCTCTTAAGTACCTTAGGTTGGTTAAAACAAGCTGTCATTCACAGAGACACCTCTGCTCTTTCTGTGATTGCCATGTGTCATTGATCTTTGCATGATTCAGCAGCCAGAGGAATGACAAGAGATGGAGATGAGGGCATTGTTGCTGACTTGACAAAAAGTTGCTATATATTATGCGGAGCCTAAACAAATTATGAAAAGCGCCACAATGTTTGCATGCTTGGGAAATGTAAAGGTTTACTTTAAGGTCAAATCTAAAATTCTTCAAATGGTTTCATTAAAGAAAAAATTAAATCTGATATGATATAGCAATATTAACTGCAGTAATGCCATACATACTTGAAGATCCTTTACATTAGGAAAAGGAATTCCTACAGTTACAACTGCCCGGGCGTTGTCATCTGAAAAGTCCAGTCCTTCACTCACTTTACCTCTGCAAACAGCAATCAGCAGGGCACCATCTGAAACAACACATACAATTTTGTAGTTATTTAAAATAAATCTACATGAAGCTACCCAAGGAACTGGAATAGTTTCACAGCTACCCTGACAGAAGTAGTTTCACGTCTCATATCATAATGCATTACGAACAATATGGCATAACACTGTGACAAGAAAAACATATACGGGTCAATATCTAAAGCAGTGAATGTGACTTTCATCAAGCATTCTCTGGCGGAGGATGTTCCAGGTCCATGATTATTAAATGGCAATTGACCGATTATCCACCAGACAAAGTTCAGTGAAAGTCATATTCAGTGCTTTATACATAGACCCTCTAGTATCCCAGGCAGACAAACATTCAACGCTAGATATATCTACCTCCTGCTGTTGGAATAAATGAAGCTGTGTGACAGTTGTTTGTATTGAAAGAAAGTGGATATACTGCAAAAAATAGAAAATTTGACGTTCCTGTAAATTCTGTATATTGGAGAACCTAAGAATCTTTTTATAGATCATGGGCTTTGGGTTCAACGCCACTACCTTTAGATGATTGGAAACTGGCAAAAGCTTCACTGGGTCCACCTTCCAGTGTATTCTTATAACCCCACCGACTCCAGGAGACTTCAGTTTTTTATCAAGCACTAAGGAGATCACAGAGGGACAAAAAAACAAAAGAGGGGGACCTGTGTCTTTTTTTTTTATCAAGCACTAAGGAGCTCACAGAGGGACAAAAAAACAAAAGGAGGGGGACCTGTGTCTTGTACTGTTTTCCAAGATATGGAATTCTAACAGGTACATCCAAATTCCTATTTTCCATTCTGTATCGTACAGCACAGGACACAAGAATTGATTCATAGATTAAGAGATGTCCCATAGCAATAAATCAAGCTAAAACAGCAGCAACAGACCCACAAAACACAAGAAAGGTCAAATGACCCAAATAAACAGGTAACAGCAGAAGCACCTTGCAGTCGACACAAGTAAAAGCAGGGGCCCAAACAGCCTCCTGGCAAACAAAGATATTTGGAAGAAAATGTGCACAAAAGATGAGCTCTATATAAAAGGTCGACGACCCAGTTGGGTGGAAAAGAACTTTCACACTAAAGGAGGATTTCAGGAAAAGATCTGGGTGCTTAGGTAGTAAAAGGTCAGGGGAAACAACAGATAGGATGTGGGCTTGGCAACAAAAAGTATTGCGGTAGCAAGACTCCAAGGTATCCTGCTCAGGAAGTGACAAGGGGCCCAAAAAAATATGTGCCACAAAACATGGTAGTCTTCTCCCCAGTAGACTACTCCTTCACCCTGAACTTTCAGTGTAAAAAGGTTTTTTAGCAGGTCAATTGGGCTTGGACCTGCAGTAGATGGAGGGGACAAACAGATCTTATACAAGAGGCATGTTCATTCCTTAGGGAATTGTGATAATGGGGTAGGAACCCCCTTAATTCAGTTGTTGCCAGATGGTCTGTGATTAGCCCTGTCTGTACCATATGATCACTGTGACTAATCAGAGATCAACACAATAGAAACAATGAATGGCATGAATAGAAGCCATCCGTTGTGTACAATTGTTATGTGATCTGCTGTGATTGGTCACAGCGATCACATGGTAATGGCAGCAGCAGCTGGCAACACTGATCTGTCATCCACCTTGTCCGGTACAAACAAAAAAAAGTTTTATTACTCAGATAGTTACATTATCTATATCAGTGATCATTAACTTGTGATCTGTCTGAATTTTTCTGCTCATTAGCCATACTTATTGTTAGTGGATTTTATGTGTGGACCAAGACAATTCCTCCTCTAATGTGGCCCAGGAAGGTCAAAATGTTGGACACCCCTGTAAAAGAAGGACCAAAGGCAAAAGCTGCAATCTTGAAGAAAGTTTGGGATTATCTATATCAGGGTAAAACTAATTTTATTTTTCTCCAGCCCAGTTTGCCATAGTCTGGGCAAAGGAAAAAGTGGCTAGGGCTGGATGTAGGGCAAGGCCGGACAAAGAAAGAGTTCTTCAGTCCTTAAAGGAGGGGGTAGACAGACCACTGCTTGTAAAATTCTACTTCTATAGGATAGGCATCAAAGTTGTCATAAAGAATGAATAACCTCTCCAAGCTTGGCCAATCATTGTATAAGGTGGAAGCATGTTTTCAATGGCTGTATCTCTAAGGTATTTAGCAAGAGGTAGGACAACCAACTATCAGCTTCAGTTGTCAGCAGAAAATGGTGGCTGTAAGTGTGCAGGATGCTACAAGCACTACAACACTAGGTAGAGAGAAACTTATGGTAGTGAGATGAAGACCACCAAACTGAAATAAATAAACCCTATAAAGTTGAATGACACACTAAAATTTGAGATTCTCTTCCCCTCAATAAACTATGTCTTATCCTGTGTCTAACTGCTTGTGTGGATAGCACTGCAGTATGTCTTGTAGGATAAAGATGTAGTGTATATTACAGATCCATCAAGACAAGTATATCCAAGAACCAATATGTATAAAGGTACAGGAGACTAACTTGCCTTGTCTACATCACTAGTCCTGTTTAGGGTCCAGGCTTTGCCTTCTGCAGTAGGCATACCCCTTAAGGACCTGAGTGCCGTAGGAATGGACCAGGACCCTGGACCCTTATAGCACCCTGCAGCTACACTTGTTGCCCCACATTCCAAGGTAAGCACTAAACACAGGATCTAGAGCCAATAGCAAACATACCGCCAAGGTATACTTGATGGTAACAGAAAAACTGAAACTGCTAGTGAGTCATGAAAAGCAATAAGCAGTCATGTCTTGATAGAAGTGCCAGTCGAAGGTAAAATAAATCTGGTGAAAAATAGTAGGAAATTCTTAGAGAAGAAAAAAAAGAGAAGGCATCCATCACATAAGGACACTAGCAAAACACTGGAGTCTCAAGTGGGAAGAGTTTTATGAATACATTGGTCTATGAATCAATTCTTTTGTCCTCTACTGTAGGATAAAATAGATACATTTGCACATAAATATTATAAAACTGTCAAATCTATATGTAAAGACAAAAATAAATTTTGTCTGCTACACTAATGGCTGCAACAAATATCCACAATTTCACGTATTTGGTATACTTATAATCTTTTTTCATTTGCTCTTACAACACACAGATTTGTCAAACATACCTTTTTCACCTCTAAAACGTATAGCATCATAATAGATCTGCAGCAATCTATCAAAGTCCGTCTTATCTCCTCCTTGTGGTTCTTTAATGACAGTCTTGATTTTCTCTAAGTTCTCCCATAAGCCTGTATGCATCCATCTGTCTTTTAATTTTTCCAGCATCTGAAAGATTCAGTTTAAGAAATTGTCAGTGGTTTATATAATAATATTCTAGTCTACTAGGCAGTCTCATTAACAGTGAAGCTAGCTTTATAGTGTTTACACTATACAGAAAGCTTTAGCTGGAAATTTGCCTTTTCATGCTTAAAACAGATAACAGGAAAAACAAGGTCTATAGCCATAACGGTTTACCAGCAATGGTGTTGATGGCTAATACTGAACCCTGGTAATCCTTTTGTATCAGCCAGCAGATGGTGTTTCCTGAATGGCACAGTATTCCTATAAACCATATACATTACGTTCTTTGCAAAATAACCTATTAAAATACTGAAAAATAACACTTTCTACAATTTCAGTTATTTAATAAATACAGGTACAGGGCTGGGGATATAAGGAAAGGTGAGCATAAGCTGCTGGGAAAGGGGGGTGTTACCAACTTAAATCCAGTATTGCTTGCAGAATTAAAATTTGCCATACAATATTGCTTGGTGTAGAAACTTTCAAAAACTCTCTCAAAAAAACATATAAATGCCTAAAGTATAAGCCTCCTTAAAAATGCATTTAAAATGAAATATGTAGAAAAAAAACAAATCTAAAGTACAGTAACACATGAGAAAATTTCAATTTACTGACTTTGACTGGCTACTAAAGAATACTGCATATTGGTTTAAATAAGGCAGATAGTTTATCAAATATATCTTCAGAACAGTAGTCAAATTTTTTATCTAAAAGACCTGAACTCTATTTATTATAAAAAGTCGACATATTGGGTCTACACAGTGATGTTTATTAGATATGTTACACAATGAAGAGTCATGAAAGGTATCTGGAAATGACATTTACTGCACGCTCACTTAGCTGCCAGCAGAGCTGTTACAACTATAATCATTCCAGAACTGTTATACTTGCAAAGAGACTACAAAATTAGCACTCCAATTGGGCAGTAAACATATTGATATGGAATATCACGATGTAAGTGAGCTGTGAAACAAATGAGCCATTCAGGAAAGGTAAGGAAAGGATGGCTAAATGATTAAAAGATAAAATGATTTAACCAGAACCTTCCATTTAGCTTTTTATACCAAGCGGAATCTACTGGGCATTTCACCAAACTGAAACACTAAATAATATTTCAACCTGCCTCAGTTAATACTTAGGGAGAATAAAAACTAAAAAAAATCTATTACATTCCCAATAAAATCACAGTATCAACGCTGTTGTTAGTGCAAAAAGTCAGTGAGTCTCAGAGGAAATTCATTGATCTAAAAGCCTTTTGCCATGCACGTTTTCTCATGTGCTTGATGCTTACATTTTCTTCTTGGTTAAGCATTGCTTTAAAATCTAAGTGCTTCAGTGCTGTTAAGAGAGAGGGTTGAAGGGTCATGAAGAAGTTTCTAAGATGTAAATAAAGTTAAAAAAAAAACCAAACTGCTCTGTCAAGGGTATTTCCGAAGATTCTCCGTAAAACCATAGAGTGAGAGGGCTTCCCACAGATGGAAGCGACTGTTAAACTAGATGGACTTGTGTCTTTTTCAACCAGGCTATGTAACTATGTAGCCATGAGCGTTGACAAAGCAGTGCTGAAGGGGATCACTTGGCAAGTAAGTCTGCCAAAATTTACTAATATGCTCTGCATACCAATACATTATGGCATAAATCTCTTTTTTTTTTACCAGGTTTAACATTATTGCCATGGCCTGCCTAAATTCCCCAGCCATTTGGATGGACAGCTGCTAAAGGAAAGCAAAGTGTCCTCAATATAGGAGCAGCTGTGGTCATATTGTAAAAAATTAGGAGAGGATGTTGATTGGCCACATTCTGCGGCCAGACTTTACCCCCTGACACCCAGGGCAGAGGGGAAGAGAAACCGCACTGGGGGGCTCAGGAGCAAGGTGCCAGGAGCCAAGAAAGAGGGGAGACTGAATGCGGTGCTGTGCACAGAGCTGGGGAGGGCAGAGAGCACCATGAGGGCTGCTGGTGAGTTGTGCTGAGTTGCAAGCAAAGCCCAGAATAACAGAGGCTATAGGGCTAGAGAGACTGTCTGCAGGAGCACTGACTCCAACAGGTGAGGACTAAGCTGCTTTACAGTATTGAGCTACTTTGGGTCAGACACCAGAATGAAGGAGCTTCAATTTGCAGTGCTGCGTTGAGGAGAGAACTTAGGAGGCCCACCCGGCTGAGAACTGAAGGCTCCAGAGATAGAGATACCTACAGATTGAGCTTGCGATGGCTTGAGGGGGGAGCCCCGTGTGTAGTGTGACTTCTCACTTGACCTCTGCGGGGCAGACTTTACCCCACACAAATGTTGAGAGGCCTCTTAGGTCACCTGTATTGATATTGACGTTGCTGTTGGTTTTACTAATGTGCTAATAAAGTCTTTTTTTTTTTTTTTTTTTATACTTTCTTGCTCTGTGCAATGGTATTGGTCCCATACCCCCTCTTCTGGGGTCCCCCGCCGGCACTGTCCATTCTTTCTCTTCTCCAAGAGCCCCTATAGCAAGCTGTGTGCTAATGAGGCACTCGTTTGGGTGCATGCCCAAGCTGGGCTGTGTGTATCCATACACACATACAGTGCAGCTCAATCTTGCCCCCACTCCCTTCTCACAGGATCTGACTGACAGCAGCAGGAGGCAATGGCCAGTGTCCAGTTAATGCAGAATGAGAGGAAACTGGGCCTGCCGACGGAGACAGTGTTGGATTGAGAGTGGATTCAGGTAAGCATTTAGAGGCATGGGGGGTTGAAGAAATGCCATAGGAACGTTGTTTACCTTAATTTACGAATTGCAGAAATCTAAACATTTTCACCTTTATAATGACTTTAACTTTATTGCCATATGGAGTGTTAGCCCAGAATTTTAAGGTATTCCCTTTGGATTATACTGTAAATACTCTTGCCAAAAAGAGTGAACATGAGTTCACAGTCTTCAACTCCAGCAGACTGTGTGTTAGACTCCCCACTGGCCAGTGTTATATTTAGGACCTCAGTATTACATATAGGCCATAGTGTTGTCCCTTATATCTGGCAATAACTGTTGTTGTAATTGTTAAGTTTTCCTCGTTATTGCCATTTGTCATCAGAAATTATTCTTCTACAAGGATTTAATTGTTTCTCAAATAAAGCCCAGTTTACACTACTAGTGTGTTAGTGAGTTGTTTGTTCCAATTACCACCACCACTGGGGGAGGACCTGACATCTATGCAGCAGCTTCCTGGGGAATCTGTGCTACATATCGGAATACTTTTTTTTTTTTTTTTTTAGTAAATCTGCCTTAAGTTCAGCAGAAAGCAAGCACTATACACAGACAACCCCTGCTTTTAGTGTATATTGTTTACATTTACTTTATTAAGAAAACAGTAAGGGGAAAAAGAAGGAAGGGGAAAAAAAAAAAAAGAAAAGGGGCCATTAAAACTTGCTATTTACCACTTGCTGGCCGCCCCACACAGATTTACTGCGGCATAATCATGTGGATTCGGCGGTGGCGTGATTAGACACAGCGGGAGCCAGAACGCAAGAGGCTCTGGCTCGATCGCTGCCGGTCTCCCGCGATCTTTGGCTAGAATGACAGAACAACTGCCTGCTTAAGTAAACCAAGCTGGCGGGTCTTCTGTCAGAGAGGCAGAGCTTAGCTGAATCACCGATCTCTCCCTGCCTCTGTCCAACCCATCTCCCCCACACAGTAACCACAAAAGGGAACACATTTAACCCCTTGATCACCCCCAGTGTCATTTATACAGTAATAGTGCATATTATTTAGCACTGATTACTGTATTAATGTCACTGGTCCCCAAAAAATGTCAGTTAGGTATCAGATCTGTCCGCCGCAATGTCGCAGTCCCGATAAAAATCACTGATCACCATTACTAATAAATAAAAAGTCCATAAATCTATCCCGTAGTTTGTAAACGCTATAACTTTTGCGCAAACCAATTAATATACGCTTTTTGGGATTTTTTTTTTTTTACCAAAAATATGCAGCAGAATACAAATTGGCCTAAAATGAAAAAAAATTAGATTTAAAAAAAAAATAAAAAATTATTAGCAATGTTTTATAGCGGAATGTAAAAAATAACGGAATTTTTGTAAAATCTTACCATAAAATTCCTTTCTCTGAGTCCTCCGACAGTCGCCGCCCACTCACAAGTCTTCACCAATGGGTATTGACCTTTGTTTCGCAGGAGTAGCTAGGCACAAGATTTGTTAATAACAAAAGCTTTTAGCATAGACACACCCCTAGGGGCTGTCCCCTTAGTCAATACCTCCCTGCACCAGCATTCCCAACTCAGTTTGGTAGCATAGCAGTAAGAGTACACAAAAACCCCAAAAGAGGGGTGGGGGGCGGCGACTGTCGGAGGACTCAGAGAAAGGAATTTTACGGTAAGATTTTACAAAAATTCAGTTTTCTCTTACGTCCTCCGACAGTCGCCGCCCACTCACAAGTCTTCACCAATGGGATGTCACAAAGCAGTGTAGACATGAGGGGTGGGAGACGCAGCCGCATATCAAGCAACGCAGTACCCACATAAGAGAAAGGAACCTTACCATAGTAAGAGAACCAACTGGGCAACAGGAAAACATGCTCAACAGGAGCAACAACCCAGGAAAACAAGTAACCCAGGGGCAAAACACCCCAACAGCCAAGGACCCAAAAACAAGGGTCTCTAAGGCACTGCCGCACTGAGAACTTTACGGCCAAAGGAGGCATCGGCCGATGCCTGAACATCCACCTTATAAAACTTTGAGAAGGTGTGAACGGACGACCAAGTTGCCGCCGTACACACCTGGGCCACAGAAGCCTGATGCCGGTAGGCCCAAGACGTACTCAAGGATCTGGTAGAGTGCGCCTTCACAGGGAAGGGAGGAACCTTCCCCTTCAAAGCATAGGCTTGCTCAATGGTCTGTCTGATCCATTTGGCGATTGTCGCAGCCGACGCCGCCATGCCCTTCCGAGGTCCCTCAGGAAGGACAAAGAGGGAATCCGACTTGCGAAAAGATTTAGTGGATGATAGGTAAACCCTGATCGCCCGGACAACATCCAAGGAATGCAAGGCAACCTCCTTCGGATGCTTAGGCTTCGCGCAGAGCGAAGGCAAGACAATGTCTTCATTAAGGTGAAAATCCGAGACCACTTTCGGAAGAAAGGATGGAATAGGTTGCAAGACCACCTTATCCTTGTGAATCACCAGGTAGGGAGAGCTGCAGGACAAAGCCGCCAGCTCCGACACCCTGCGAGCCGAAGTGATCACCACCAAAAAGGCTACCTTTTTGGACAACAGAGACAACGAGATCTCCCTGATTTTTTCAAAAGGAGCATGTTGCAACACGGACAGAACTAAGTTCAAGTCCCATGGAGGCAAAGGTTCCCTCCTAGGAGGGGCCAAATGTCGCACCCCCTGAACAAAAGTGCAAATCAATGAATTTGACGCCACAGGGCGCTGAAAAAGAACGGCCAGCGCAGAAATCTGGCCCTTGATCGTGGCCAGCGCCAAACGCTGGTCCACTCCAGTTTGGAGGAAAGCCAACACTCTCGACACCGAGTATGAGCGGGGGGAAAACCCCCTGGACTCACACCAGGCAAAATACGCTTTCCAAGTACGGTAGTAAATCTTCCCTGAAGAGGCTTGTCTAGCCTTGATCAAAGTGGGAATGACCTCAGGGGAGAGACCCCTATCCTTCAGGACCTGGCTTTCAACAGCCAGGCCGTTAAAGCCAGCGACTGTAAAGCAGGATGGAATATCGGCCCTTGAGACAGAAGGTCTTCCCGGAGCGTCGACTGCCAGATTGACGAGGTCTGCGTACCAAGACCGGCGAGGCCAGTCCGGTGCCACCAGAATCACCGAATGCGGTTCCGAGGCTAACCTGCGAAGGAGCCTGGACAGTAGTTGAATCGGGGGAAAGGCATACATCAGACGATACTGATGCCAGGGCGCCACTAACGCGTCTGAAGCGTCCGCCTGAGGATCGCGCGTTCTTGCCACGAACCTTTCCACGTTGGTTGTTTAGACGAGACGCGAACAGGTCCACATCTGGGGAACCCCACTTCACGCACAGCATCTGGAAGACATCCGGGTGAAGGGACCATTCCCCCTGGTCTAGGGTCTGGCGACTCAGATAGTCCGCCTGCCAGTTCTCCACCCCCGGTATGTGAACTGCCGTTATCGCCGGGACGTGCGTCTCGGCCCAGGACAGAATGTCGGCCACTTCCTGAGCCGCCCGGGCACTCCTGGTGCCCCCTTGATGGTTGATATAGGCCACTGCGGTGGCATTGTCCGTCTGAACCCGAACTGGACGGCCCTGAAGCTTGAACAGAGTCCAGAACCATTCCCAGATAGGGAAGGCGAACTGAAGGACACAGAGTCGACTTCGGAATGTTTATGGTCCAACCGAACTCTTGCAGTGTCTGCACCGTGGTGGACAGGTCGGTCACCAGGCTCTGGCTGGCATGTGACCTGATCAGGAGATCGTCCAGATACCCCAAGACAGCAATGCCCTGTGCTCGTAACAGGGCCAGAACCGGCGCCAGCACCTTGGTAAAAACCCGCGGAGCCGAAGCGAGACCGAAAAGTAACGCCACGAATTGGTAGTGATCCTCCGCAATGGCGAATCGAAGGTACCTCTGGTGTCCCTCGAAAATGGGGATGTGTAGGTACGCATCCTTCAAATCGATGGAGGCCATGAATTCCCCCGGACTCAGGGCAGCCACCACTGAGCGCAGGGATTCCATGCGGAACTTGCGAACACGCACGAAGCGGTTCAGAGCTTTCAAGTCCAGAATCGGACGCACCTTGCCCTCCTTTCTGGGCACAGTGAACAGAGGCACCGGAACCACCACTCCTTGGGCCCGCAGGTCCCGCACCGCCAGGTGCCGATCCTGCAACCGCTCCGGAGACAGCTGAAGATTTGAGGGAAAAAATCTGCCCGCCGGCCGAGAGAGAAATTCGATCTTGTAACCAGATCGAACGATTTCCAGAACCCATCTGTCCCAAATGCGGGTCAGCCAAGGTTGGAGGAAACCGCGCAGACGTCCCCCCACCCCAGAAACGGGTGAGGACGCCCCTTCAGGCGGAACTGGCAAGGGCAGCCGAACCGGACTGGCCGGACTTCTGCTTACCCGCCCACGGCTTCTACTGGGAGCCTTGGCCTTTGAAGGGCTTGCCCTTGGATTGCGACCGAAAGGCACGAAAGGACTCCTGAGAGGGCCTAAACGAGGAGTTCCGTTTACCACGGAAGGACTTATGCTTGTAAGTCTGGGGTAAGAGAGTACTCTTGCCCCCGTAACTCCTTTAATCAGAGTATCCAAAGCCTCGTCAAAAAGGCGAGAGCCTGCGTAGGGAAAATCCGCCAGCGTCTTGCGAGAAGATTGGTCGACCGACCAACTTTTTAGCCATATCAGACGACGGTTCAGCACCGCCACGCTGGACAGGCGTGCAGCCAAAGGAGCTAAATTCAAGTCGGCATCACACAAGTACATGACACCTTGATGGATTTGATCCAGCATAGCCAACGTGGTAGGCGGAGCCGAATCAGCCACCAGGGTGCGCCTGAGTACCTTCGTCCAATCGGCAACTGCCTGGGCCGCCATAACAGAAGCAAAAATAGGCTTCAGCATAGAACCAGCAACCATATAGGCATGACGGGCAAGAGACTCCAGCCTCCTGTCCGTAGGGTCCTGGAAAACCGGGGTATCCTCAGAAGGAACCGCAGTAGCCTTGTTCAGAATGGCTACCGCGTGATCCACCTGAGGCGCCACACACCAACGCTCGTCGGTGGAGGGCGCAAACGGATAAAGCAGTTTAAACTTATTCGGCACCGTAAAGGGCTGCGCCACTGCTCATTAACAGTATGATGAAATTCTGCAGGGCAGGGAAAAACCTGCGCTGATTTGCGGGTTCTTTGCGTTCCAAAAGAGGACACCCTAGCAGGAGGAGTGGGCTCATCCTCTAGGTGCAGTGTCTCCTTAATAGAGGTAATCAGCTCATCCATGAGTGCAAGCTCTTCAGGCGAGCCAGGGGGGGAAACATCAACCCCTTCCACCTCTGCCTCCCCCTCAGACCCCATAAGGTCCAGAGATGAGCGAGACCCTGAGAAGGGCACGCCAGCCACAGCAGCCACATCGCCCTCTGAATCAGAGGAAATGGATAACCTGGCCCTTTTTGCGGATCGATCAGCCATCAGCATCTGCACCTGAGAAACCAAGGACGCCACTACCGCGGCCAGATCAGCCCCCTCGGGGGGTGCAGCAGCCCCCTAGTCCCCCACCAGGGCGGTGGGAAACTTGCTATCCTGAGAATCCATGCCCACAGCAATGAAAGGGAAAAAAGGTACTGGCCCTTTAACACCACGGCGAGCGCAGCTCACCGTACACTACTGCATGCACCGATCCCGCAGGGATAGAGGACACTGAGCAAGGAATGACAGGACAAAGAAGGTAAAAACCTGGAGAGAGCACAAACAGGCTGCTGCCACCGATCGCTGTCCCAGAGAAAGAGGAAGTGATGCAATAACCGGCTGACTGATATAGCCTATGAAGGCTCCGCAAAAATGGCCGCTCGGCTGAGGGATGAGGCTACAAGAAAATGGCGCCAGCATGTGCTCGAACGAGCGCGGCCTGCCAAAATGGCGGCGAATGGCGCCAAAACACGGCGCTGTACAGGGACAGGGCCGGCGATAGTATTTTTGCAAAAAAACATGGCGGGTCGCAACAGCGGCCGCCGCACAAGCATGTCTGTACCCATATCTGCACCCAGAGCAGAACTCACAGCAAAGCGGGAGGGCCCCCCCCCCTCGCAGCCCACAAAGACAATGCAAGCCATACAGGGATCTGACAGGGAGCCCGCAATTTACACAGACATGGGGGTTACACACAGCCACAGACTGACACCCACACAGGAGGTCCCCACACAGAAGGTGCTTACCGTACCGGATGGCGTGGGGAGCCGTCTCTAGCGACAAACCGCTATCAAGGAAGACAGGGAGTGCTGCAGCCAGGACGCTTGTGGACTGCAGCAAGAAACCGCAGCATGGCGTCCAGTGAGGTAGCCACCTCACAGGCAGCATCCCTGCAGCGAACAGGGATGGGTCGTTCAATGTGCCAGGGCAAACCTAAGCTGAACGCTCGATGGCAGGCTGGGGATCCATCTGGCCCTCAGCCCTGAGATCCAGGGCGGCCAGTCCGAGACCCAGCTCCGCATGAACATCTTCATCCGAAGAACCCTAAACTTAAGCTGACAAAATAACAGCTAGTTAAAGAAAAGAAAAATACTTGAAATAAAATCAAAAAAGGGTAGAAGGCTGAGACTGAAGCCCCAGCACAGGAAAGCCTGCTACTCCTAAGCTAGGCAAGATCAAACTGAGTTGGGAATGCTGGTGCAGGGAGGTATTGACTAAGGGGACAGCCCCTAGGGGTGTGTCTATGCTAAAAGCTTTTGTTATTAACAAATCTTGTGCCTAGCTACTCCTGCGGAGCAAAGGTCAATACCCATTGGTGAAGACTTGTGAGTGGGCGGCGACTGTCGGAGGACGTAAGAGAAATTGAGTTTTTTTCAAAATTGTCGCTCTTTTTTTTGTTTATAGTGCAAAATTTAAACACCACAGAGGTGATCAAATACCACCAAAAGAAAGCTATATTTGTGGGGAAAAAAAGGACATCAATTGTATTTGGGTATAGCGTTGCACGACTGCGCAATTGTCAGTTAAAACAACGCAGTGCCAAATTGCAAAAAATGGCCTGGTCATTAAGGGGGTAAAACCTTCCAGAGCTAAAGTGGTTAAAATTATTTGATATAATAAGCTAAAGTAATATATTGCAAATGTGATTTTTTTTTTTTTTTTTAAATATAATATTTATACAAATCTGGCTTACAACATTTGTGCCTTATTCTGAAAAAGTTAAAAGGTACTGTTGCTTTGATCAAAATTGTTGGTTGCTAGTTTTATTATGCATGTTTAAATTAAGAAAAGAAGACATTAAAAGCAAACCCCAAGTGTGGAGAAAGGCAAAGTATTATGATCAGCAATAAGCTTGCTGCATGCACAAAAACACGGTAAGAAGTAAATAATTTATTGTCATATTTTGAAGTCAGAGTTTGCATCACTCAGCTCACAAACCAGAGTACTTCACTGCTATGATTTCTCTACTGGGACAGTGACAAAGTGCCTCCCACCATAGAAGAAAGCAGCACTGAACTGTCTTCCCAGTGCCATAAATCAACACTGTAGCCTACAGGATGTCTCCCTGGTACAAACATACCATCAATTTTTCAATAACCATGTTAAATAATGGAGCATTTGACTGTGACAAAAGTAATGAAAAATGAAACATTTTGCACGCCAAAGGCTGCTGAAAAAAAGAAAAACGTTTATATATTTCTTTAAGAATTGAAAAAAGGAATAAAAATATTTTCTCCTGTAAGTTTCAAAATAAAGCACACTGTTTACCCAAGAACTGTGATAGAAATGAATCCTACTGTTTACCAACAAATTACACTGAATATAAATCACCTCCCAATTCATGAATAGGCTATAAATTATTAGGGATGCACCGAAATGAAAATTCTGGGCCGAAAACCGAAACCGAAAATGCAGGATGCCCTTGGCCGAAAACCGAAACCGAAAATGACTTTTTTCCCCCAAATAATTTTAAAATAGATAGAATAGGGGCATACACCAAAAACAGGCAGGCGTACACTTGTAGCTGCCACCCTGTCGCAGTATAGTGATTAATTTAATTACCAATGATATTTGTATTATGCAGCATGAGGGGGTTCATGTACTGCCACTGCTGGTCACTGATGAATTAGTGACTGACCAGTGGCAGTTAATTAACCCCTTTGTGCTGCATTAGTACAACCAGTATCAGTGTTAATTAACACTGGTTGCACTGATACTGGTTGCACTAATGCAGCACAAAGGGGTTAATTAACTGCCACTGGTCAGTCACTAATTCATCAGTGACCAGCAGTGGCAATACATTAACCCCCTCATGCTGAATAATACTAATACCATTGGTAAGCTCGCCTCAGCGTCCCTCCCCCCCTGCCTCAGCGCCCCCCCCCCGCCTCAGCATCCCTCCCCCCCTGCCTCAGCGTCCCTCACAATCCCAATGCAATCTCCTTACTCTCAGCTCCAGTCCTCCTGTGTCCTTCCTTTCAAAAGACCCACCTCTGGCCGGTGGCCTGCCTCCCGGTGATGTCACTACTACTGCGATCTGTGCATGAATGAACTAACACACCGGGAGGGCGGGCGAGCGGCCGCTAATAGCTATAACTCTGTGAGCGCTTCACTTCCCTGTCAGCGGAGATACATGCATGACAGGGAAGTGAAGCGCTCACATAGTTACAGCTATTAGCGGCTGCTCACCCGCCCGGTGTGTTAATTCATTCATGCACAGATCGCAGTAGTAGTGACATCACCGGGAGGCGGGCCACCGGCCAGAGGTGGGTTTTTTGAAACCTGCTCTGTGCCCGCGGCGGCCATCTTTAGTATCGGCATATTTAACCCATTTTCAGCCGAAATGGAATAACCCCATTTTCGGCCGAAATTTCGGTGCATCACTAAAATTAATTCCAAACAAAGAACAGTGTAGCTGGAGGATGGTATAGGGAACGATGATCCTAATGTTAACCTAAGGCCACCAGACAGTGAAACAGAAGAACATTTGCAAAATTTTCATTTTTGTTTACATACGATTATATGATCGAAGTCCGCAAAACTTCACCTCATTCACTAAGCCAAGGGGAAATTTAATTGCAAAGAGAAAGTTCACTTAGCTTAGTGTATAAGATTAAGTTATGGAAACTTCAACCAAATGCAAACAAAATTGCGTTTAACCCCTGTTAAAATGTCACGTTTCTGTGATGTAAAAAAAACAGACAAAGATAAATAATTTCAGAACTTTTTCCACCTTTAGGACCCTTTCACACTTGTGCAACTTGTCATGCAACTTTTGACATCAGAGTTGAACAACATGTCGTTCCCCATGTTTTCCAATGATACCCATTCATATATGCGAAACTTGAAGTTGCAGAAACTTCAAAGTATTTCATGCGCTATTTTGGTCCCCCCCCTTCATGCAACTTGAGGGTCATAGACTTCAATGTTAACCCTCAGAAGTTGCATTAAACTTATACCGGAATTTTATACAATGCAACTTGTGTGCAACAGTTGTCCATTAAAACTGGTCAAAGCCAAAGTCGTATCTAAGTTGCACCAAACTTGCATCAAAGTTGCACTCCAAAGTCGGCGCAACTTTGGAGTCGTACAAGAGTGAAAGGGCCTTAAAATGACCCATAAACTGTACAACTCAGTTGAAAAATAAACTGACATTTTTTTTGGGGGGGGGGGGGGGGAGAGTAAAAAACTAAAATAACGTGGTTGCATAAGTGTGGACACCCTCTTACAACTGGGGATGTAGCTGTGTTCAGAATTAAGCAATCACATTCAAATAAATAGGAGTCAGTACACACCTGCCATCATTTAAAGTGTCTCTGATTAACTTTGAATAAAGTTCAACTGTTCTAGTAAGTCTTTCCTGACATTTTCTTAGTCGCATCCTACAGCAAAAGCCATGGTCCACAGAGAGCTTCCAAAGCAACAGAGGGATCTCACTGTTAAAAGGTATCAGGAGAAGGGTACAAAATAATTTCCAAGGTTTTAGATATAACATGGAACACAGTGAAGACAGTCATCATTAAGTGGAGAAATTATGGCACAACGGTGACATTACCAAGAACTGGACATCCCTCCAAAATTGATGAAAAGACGAGAGGAAAACTGGTTAGGGAGGCTGTCAAGAGGCCTACAGCAACATGAAAGGAAATGCAGGAATATCTGGCAAGTACTTGCTGTGTGGTACATGTAACAACATTCTCCCGTATTCTTCATATGTCTGGGCTATGGGGTAGAGTGGCAAGATGGAAGCCTTTTCTTATTCAGAAAAACATCCAAGCCCGGATACATTTTGCAAAAACACATCTGAAATCTCCCAAAAGCATGTGGGAAATGTGTGTGTTATGATCTGATGAAACCAAGGTTGAACTTTTTGGCCATAATTCCAAAAGATATGTTTGGTGCAAAAACAACACTGCACATTACCAAAAGAACACCATACCCACAGTAAAGCGTGGTGATGGCAGCATCATGCTTTGGAGCGGTTTTTCTTTAGTTGGGACAGGGGCCTTAGTAAAGGTAGAGGGAATTATGAACCGTTCCAAATACCAGTCAATATTGGCACAAAACTTTCAAGCTTCTGCTAGAAAGATGAACATGAATTGGAACTTCATCTTCCAGCATGACAACGACCCATAGCATACATCCAAATCAACAAAGGAATGGCTTCACCAGAAGAAGATTAAAGTTTTGGGATGGCCCAGCCAGAGCACAGACCTGAATCTGATTGAAAATCTGTGGGGTGATCTGTAGAGGGCTGTGCACAGGAGATGCCCTCGTAATCTGACAGATTTGTAGTGTTTTTGCAGAGTGGGCAAATATTGCCAGGTTAAGATGTGCCATGATAATAGACTCATACCCAGAAAGACTGAGTGCTGTAATAAAATCAAAAAGGGCTTCAAAAAAGTATTAATTTAAGGGTGTGCAATCTTATGCAACCATATTATTTAATTTTTTTTATTTATACTTCCCTCTAGCTAAAAGATTTTGGTTTGTTGTTCAACTGAGTTGTACAGTTTATAGGTCACATTAAAGGTGAGAAAAGGTCTGAAATGATTTATCTTTGTCTCATTTTTTTGCATCACAGAAAGCTGACATTTTAACAGGGGTTTGTAGACTTTTTATATCCACTGTGTATGTATATATATATATATATATATATATATATATATATATACATATATATATATATATATATATATATATATATGTATACACATACAAACACATTCAATTTTGTGTAGTTGTTTTGCAGAATATTGAATTTTCAATTACATGATTGTAAACTAAAGTGGAAATATATATTGTAATTAGAATAATTTATAAAACAGCTTGTGTAAATGGTTTTCTTTTAAATGTGTAGTAAAGCAAAGAAACCAATTAGAAATCAGCTGTCATTATTGTGTAGCCTGTACGTGGCTGAAAGCAAACTTCTGATTGTTTGCCATGGACTTCAGTCCACTATTGCTCTTTGCACTGTATTATAAAAGAAGCCTAGTTGTTTTTGTTAATGTTTAGAGCAGATGATTTAATATCATATGAAGCTGCTCACGGGTTTGTTACAGGTTTCTGCAGGAACACTGGCTGACAGCATGAGCTGCCACGGTTTATTGCTTGCATACTCCCACAGTCCAAAGAACAAAATACTTCATTTCGACTGTGTGATAAATCTCCTCTCATGCAACTGCTGCTTAAGTGGTGGGAAAAAATGTTGAAGCAAAACTCATTAAAAGTAATCAAAGTAAAATTCAGACCATGTGTTAAAATAAATGCAGGAGTTATATTTTGTGCTTTCTTAACAACAAACAGCTCCACATGGAAGTGAACAACATAAATGGATTTTTTTCCATTTCCCCCACATGCTGCAAATAATTTTCTTGAAGGTATCAAAATGTAATAATCAACATTTTATAGTGCCAGATATGAGATCTCCTCCCTCGAATAACCCATCTCCTTAGGTCACAGCTTATGGAAATAGGAGTTTGGCAGTCACATCAAAATTTGATTTGATGTTCTATAAGAAAAGAGAGAGACTCGATTTAAAGCACATTTTAAAAAGACATCCCCTAGAAGAATATGGAGGGACTAAGAACACTTAGTAATTGCAATTTTTCATGTTTTCAAGTTCAGTATATCAATTACCTTTCATGGACCTGGAAGGTTTGTAACCTAAGCTCTATAGTTGCCATGTAACGAAAATTCCCTGAAATGTCATGCATGGCTTGCTTGTGGATGTCTTTTATATTAAAGTGTTACTAAACCCAGGACCCCACACTCACTATATCTGGTCTTTCACAGTACACAGAACATGGAAATGCAATTATTTTAGTAAATATAAACTGCTAAATACCTTTTCTCATCAACAGTTAGAGCAGTGTTGTGACTTCTATCAGTGTCTGGTTAAAGCGGAGTTCCGGGCACAAAAACAGTTTTTCAATAAACATACCCCCGGGACAGTCAGGGCTAGTACATTCCACAATGGCTAGCCTCTGATCTGTCCCGGTTCGCACTTACCTGCAAGAAGAAATACTTACTTATAAAATTTCTTCTACAGCGTTGCCATCTCTGTTGTGGGCAGCTGAAGCCGGCGCGATCCTCTTCTGCGTCCTCTTCCGTGTCTTCTTCTCCCAGAATGTGCCTGCGCCGGCCCCTCTCGTCACTTCCGGTGCGGCGCCGCATTCCTCCACAGCTTCTGGGCATGCCCAGAAGCTGTTTAGCAGGGAATGCGGCATCGCCCCGGAAGTGACGAGCGGGGCTGGTGCCGTCGCATTGATTCCTGGGAGCGATGACGTTCAGCTCCCAGGAATCATCGCAAAGAGGAAGTGACGGCGGAGCCATGGTACAGAGGGAGGAAGTGGAGAATAGGTGAGTATTTTCTATCTACAATTACAAGGTGAGTAAAAAAAAAAAATATATACCTAACTATCCAGATCCTTTTCAGGTGAAGAAGAGCCAGCGGATGGACACAAAATCGATTAGGTCGATTTTGTGCCCGGAACTCCGCTTTAAAGCTTGTAAGAGTTTTCATTCTGCTCTGACTGTCCTATGAGGATGCAGGATCTCGCACTCTCTGTCTGGACAGTGCTGATTGGCCCTGTGCTGATCACATGTACCCAAGAAAAAAAAAGAAGCTCTCTAGCAATACACACCAAACTGAGCAAGTGCAGCTTGCCCCTAAGACTCTGTTCTATCAGAATATGGTTTGGGGACTGTGAAAGAAGGGGAGGATCAGAGAAGACTTGATCAAACAGCTTTTTTTACACAATGCAGAGGATTAACCCTTTAGGGTCCACAGTGAGTATAACCAGCATGCTTTACTGCATATACACACTGATTTTACTGTTAGGCTTACAAAGAAAAGACTGTGCATGTGCAATACCACACAACTCTGCTGGATAAGAGGACAACTAGATAGCTGTCCAGTTGGTTTACGCAGCAGCTTTTCTACTGCTCTAAAGTGGGTATTAGAGGGTATAGATACGCTTTCGTAGGACAGTCAGTTTTGGGGGAGTCAATTAGGATTACCAGGCTTGAGAAATGTCAAACATTGTTTGATTTAAAGCTTCACCAGAAGCACTTCTGCTCTCCCCAATAGGAATTTTCATTATAATCAATGGTGACCTTTCACACTGCATACTGTCGTTTGAGGTTTGTCACGTAAAAAAAGTAAAATTCTTTTTGGAGCAGTGTCGAGCATTTTGGCACCAACAGACTTCAGTGGGAGCCCCTGAAAATGAATGTTCTCTTGTCTATTATCTAGCTTTCCATTGGCTAAAAATAATAAAAGCAAAAAACACGCAAGCCTTAAAAGAGGACAAAAATGTCTGTTAAAATGAATGAAAAATTACCAGAGACACTCAGCTTGAGTGTGAATAAGGCCTAAAAGCTTAACTCCAGGCAGATACAAGAGACACAAATTCATTGAATTCATCAATAAATCATACTATAATATCAACTAGAGTAAGTACATGACTTGGTATCAGCCTCTTCCAATCCCCTATACAGCAGCACCCAGACTGAGACAAAAATAAGCAAGATTGACGAGGAACATGCTGATAGGAGGAGACAGCAAGTGTGCATGACCTTATCTGCCTGCTGCTTCTCTTTTTGACTGCTCAGTTTGAAAGACACAACTATATTCCTCAATTGTCAGTGACATTATCTGTCTGACTAAATCTCAGTATTGGATGGACAGAAATACAAATTATGTGGCAAGAAAAACAGCTCCCATATGTGTATTTCATTAATGTTTTTGCATAGAGTTTAGCTTTAAGCCTTTTTCAAGCTTTAACAAAAATAAACACATAATAGGCTTAATTCCTCACAACACTAGTTTTAAAAATTGACAACTCATTTTTCAATTTCTAATGACTTAAATCAACCAATTTACAAATATCTAAACAGTGATTCTAGTATAGACAGAAACTATGCAGTCTCTCTTGAGAAGACACATGGCCACCTTTACTTTTTGTCATGACACCTTTATTTTTTGTTTTGGAACCTTTCAATACGTCAGACATAATCGTTCCATTAGGGGAATTCATACTGGCACCTATCACCATAAGGTGGCGGCATTTGCCGACAACCTTCATTTTTATGCCACAGAGCCGCTTATTTCTTTACTTTCTCTGCTACTAGAGTTGAAACTATTTGGTTTGCTCTCCAACCTTAAGGTTAATCTCCAAAAGTCTGAAGCGTTAAATGTTTCCCTTCCTGCCTCTGTCATGGCTAGACTGCATCCACTTTAAGTGGGCCACTCAATTTATCCAACAGTTTTAAAGACTAAAATCCCTGTAAATCTAAAACACCATTTTCCCCTTAACTTCCAACCTATCCTGGCCATTGTGTCTGCTGACTTAAAGTAATGGGATTCTCTCGCCCTATCCTGGTTCAGCCATTGTAACATACTGAATATGAATGCAATTCCTAGGCTACTGTACTTGCTAAAGGCCTTACTAATCAGGCAACCATAGGCTTTTTTCCATTCTGTGCGTTCCATGTTTATCTGGCACGGCAAACACCCCCGTATTGGTAGGAATATGTTGCTCAGGCCCAAACTTAAAGGTGGTTTAGGCTTCCCTGATCCCGCTTTATACTATACAGCGGTCCACATGACAAGGGTGGCAGACTGGTGCAGGCACAAGATCCAAAAGTTGTGGGTCACACTTGAACAAGAGGTGGCAACAGTGTCACTTGCAGATCTACCTTGCGATGGAGAACAATACATCTCCCAACTTGCTGCCCTTCCACTAATTGGACCTACTCTTGTCGAAATGAATAGATTTTTTCCTGTTGGCTTCCTTAGGGAGTTTTCCCTCCCCTAAGACACCGATCACAGCCTGGGTTCATCCCCGGACTTACTGACATGACTTTCCTCATGCATTTCTCCCACTTTTTACGACCACAAGGTTGGCTATCATCACATACCTTGCTTTTTAGTACGCCCAATTCTTCTTTGAACCCCTGGAGAGCTCTTCAGCTATCAAATTTTCTGCCTAATCCCATGCTTTTTCTTAGGAAGCTACATCCTTTTGAGATGTCTGGGAGAGGGCACAATTCGGGGATCACTGACTATCTCCTACAAATCCCCCTTAGAACTACATGCACAGCTTGACGCTCCCTTTCTTGATAATTGGGAGAGGGACTGATGAGTCTTTTTCTCAGTTTCTCAAAAAGAATGCATACTTTATTTTTTTCCACACAAGTCCTCACTATGTAGCAGATACCAGGAAAACAATTACAAATTAGTGACCTGTTGGTATAGGACTCCATCGGTTCTCGCAAAGTTATGTTTTGCGTAGATTCTGGCAACCAGTGCTTCAACTAATTCACAAATTCATAGCCTTTTCCCTACATGATGATTCCGCAGCAATTTTGCTTAATCTTGCTCCCCTATTTAGGAAGTGCTACCATAAGTCCCGACTCAAACACTTATTAAACGTGGCTCGCACCTGTATCCCTACTATGTGGTAACAACAGGCTGCCTCAAAGGTTGCCCAATGGATCGCAAGACTGATCAATATCGAATAAATGGAGGACCTGACTTCGGCCATTCAGGACAAGACTGAGGAACATAAGATTAGAGATGGTTTTACTGAATATATGTAAACTGTCTCATTCCAACCTCATAATGGGCTACTTGTGGTGTAATAGTTCTGACTTGCTCCCCCGGTGGTGACATCCCCCTTCCTTTTTTTTTTTTTTCTTTTCTCTCTCCCTCTCGCTCCCCCCGCCCCCTCCCTACCTTTTTGGTTAATTTATTTGCTTGTATAATTTGTAAAAAATTACATTTTGGTGCGCACAGATCTAGGTTGATGTGGATACACATGGCTTCTGCATACTTTTATTTTTCCGTTGTAAGGTACTTTTTGTGCTCTGAATTTTACTCAGTGATTACTATTGGATCCCTAGAGGTCTTTCCCAACTCAATGTGCCAGCTTATATAGTCTTATTTTGCTTGGCGTAAGATACACCAGCATATTCGGTATTTTTGAATGATGCAGTTTTTATATGCACACTGTTACCTCTGCTATGTAATTTTCAGATACTATTGTTTACTGCCTTGCACTGACCTGGAAGCACATTTTACAATTGTATACAGTCAGTGTATTGCATCATTGTTATCTGGTGCATGCCGTTAAATAAATAATTTAAAAAAAAAGACACGCGTTAAGGATGTGGAAATTCCTTCCATAACCGTACCGTCCCTTCAGAGCTCTGTGCCGTGGTCCGAGATTCCCGTGCGCATGTGTGGGAGTGAGGTCATCACGGCGCGGCCAATCAGAAAGCCTGGGTATGCAAACCCAGAATGAAGAACGGGTAAAGATAGAAGCGCCTTCAGTGGTGACACCGCGCCGGAAGGCTTCGTTCTAAGGTATTTCATAATGTGCTAGAATGCCATGCATACTAGCACATTGTGCAATTGCTTACAGGGTTTGCAAAAGAAAAAAAGACTTTAAGAAGCAATCTGATATGTTATATTTTTCTTAGTACAGAAATTCTACTTATTGCTCTTAATTAAATCAAGCACTAAACATATCAATCTTCCCAAATGTTGGAAACAATTGTAAATAAGAATAAATATGACTTATATATTAACATAATGGGGTTGATTTACTAAAACTGGTGAGTGCAAAATCTGGTGCAGCTCTGCATGGTAGCACAATCAGCTTTTAAATGTAGCTTGCTCAATTAAGCTTTCATAAAAAACATGAAAGCTGATGTATAGGAAAAGCTGCACCAGATTTTGCTCTCTCCAGTTTTTGTAAATCAGTCCCAATGTGTCTCACCAGCCACACTACATACAGGGCTTTTGGGCAAAGCTACCAATAATAATATTATATAACAAAATAATTCTTTATAAGTATTTCTATAACAGCCAGATAAAAGACTAGTATTGCTATGAGGGTATATTTCCTGATTAAACTGACACTGGGGCTATCCTGTAGGGGCAACTGCTTTAAAGTTATTCTGTTTACCTGCCTTTTCACCTTATCAACCTTTTAAACAAGGAAGAAATGTGTTGGATAAACAGCCATGCATTTATCTTTATGTTCCAATGTTCTCTAATAGTGATCTTAGGAGTTTCTACATTTTTGAAATTAGCTTGCAATGCATCAGATAGCATTTAGTTTAAAAACACTGCAATACTGTATATTTCAAATAACATATTCCAAATAGTTTTTCTAGTTCCCCAAACAGATGTACATACAGTTCATAATTGTCTCTGTTGAACATGCATTTTTTCCACTATTTTTCCAAGCCCAAAGTGACTTCCCAAACTCTACACTTCAATTATCACTATAAAATCCATTGCTGGTTGTAACTGATCCAATGAAGTTATAAAACTGTTCATTTCACATCTGAAGTATTCATGTTTTTGGGCAGAGACAAACTTGGCAGGGAACATTATTTTATCTGTCTAGGGATGACTACAAATAATGCACTGTAAAACTGCAGAAAATGCTATTTACACATGCCCTACTTCCTTATTTTCCTAATGTCAAAAACAACACTGCTACATATAGCACATTGCTGAAAAATATTTATATCCTTTGCTATATATTTATATACCAGAGGATAAAACAAAGTTTGGGATCTTTCATTTTAGGACTCATAATCCACACTGTCTGGAAAACAAAATGAAATAACTGATGCAATACAATCATGCTGTCATATGCACAGAGATCACCGTGCACTACCTCCAGATTTGTGTATGTAAGAATGCTGGAGGACATTCACTGAAATAAAGAAATGAGAGCAAAAGGTTATGATCCTGGTTTTAGCAAAACACAGGCAGAATATGTGTTGCTGGTGGAGCTTGGATAATCTAACATCTGATAATACTGCAATTTCAATACCGAATGGAATTAATTTTTAAAAGGATTCTTTACCGGAAAATAGGGCTTCCACAAATTAACACTATTTTTTCTGTTGTTAGCCAGTGGCTTTATTTATTGATAGCTTGAGCTAATTTCTTTGCTTCATTAAACTGGAAGCAAAGTTTGCTGGTACATCTGTGATAAACAGGCCAACCAGGTCTGTAAATTGGGTTCTGAACTGCTGACTTTAAATACATATTATTTACTGGAGCATTAAGAGCCAGAAAGTTTAACCAGCATTGTTGAAAACCAGAGTAAAAAAATCCAGATGTTCAATGGTAACCTGCTCTAATGTTCAAATAGACCTCCTAACAATAAATGCATCACCAAAACAATAAGGAGTAAACACCCTTCTCCTGCGCTTGGAATCCAAGCCCCCCGACCACACTCCCCACGGGACTCACAACTGGCGTCTCAGATGGCTAGGGTCTTGCTGCCCATAACGGACTGGGGTAGTCCACCGATACTAAAGGCAAAAAAAACAAAGAAAGGGCGCACCGACCTAGCGCATTATCCTCATTAACAGGCTTTATTCATACAACATTTAAAAATGGCTACTCACAGACATAGGTGAAAATAGATCATATTGAGCTCAGTTGCTCAAATGTCAGGAATAGTCCATAGAATCGTCTATATCCAATAAGATGACGCGTTTCGAGGCTTAACCTCTTCCTCAGAGCCACCTGTCAGTTAAGAACAGGAAACTGAGGCTACAATTCGCACGCTCACCAAAATTGGACAACAGAAGATTAGAAAAACGTTGCCTGGTCTGATGAGTCTCGACTTCAGCTGCGACATTCAGTAATTTAGCGTAAACAACATGAAAGCATGGATCACACCTGCCTTGTATCAATGGTTCATGCTGGTGGTGTAATGGTGTGGGGGATATTTTCTTGGCGCACTTTGGGCTCCTTAGTACTAATTGAGCATCGTTTAAATGCCACAGCCTACCTGAGTATGATTGCTGACCATGTCCACCCTTTTAGGACTACAGTGTACCCATCTTCTGTTAGCTACTTCCAGCAGGATAATGCACCATGTCACAAAGCTCAAATAATCTCACCACTGGTTTCTTGAACATGACAATGAGTTCAATGTACTCCAATGGCCTCCACAGTCAATAGATCTCAATCCAATAGAGCAACTTTGGCATGGAATAGGAGATTAATATCATGGATATGAAGCCGACAAATCAGCAGCAAATGAGGAATGTTTCCAACACCTTGTTGAATCCAACGGGTTACTAGCAAAGTGAACCTAATAAAGTGACTGGTGAGTGTATATACACTGCTCAAAAAATAAAGGAATACTTTTTAATCAGAGTATAGCATCAAGTCAAACTCCTGGGATATTGATCTGGTCAGTTAAGTAGCAGAGGGGGTTGTTAATCAGTTTCAGCTGCTTTGCTGTTCATGAAATGGAACAATGTGCACTAGATGGGCAACAATGGGACAACCTCCAAAACAGGAATGGTTTTGCAGGTAGAGGCCACTGACCTTTTTTTCCTTACTCATCTATTCTGATTGTTTTTCACTAGTTTTGCAGTTGGCTAGGGTCAGTGTCACTACTGGTAGCATGAGGCGATACCTGGACCCTACAGAGGTTTCAGTGGCAGTCCAACTCCTCCAGGATAGTACATCAATACGTGCCATTGCCAGAAGGTTTGCTGTGTCTTCCAGCAGAGTCTTAAGAGCATGGAGGAGATTCCAGGAGACAGGCAGTTGCCCTAGGAGAGCTGGACAGGGACAAATAAGGTCCTTAAGCCATTAACAGGACCAGTATCTTCTTCTTTGTGTAAGGAGGAACAGAATGGGCATTGCCAGAGCCCTACAAAATAACCTCCAGCAGGCCATTGGTGTAAATGTCTCTGACCAAACAATCAGAAACAGACTCCATGAGGGTGACCTGAGGGCCCGACGTCTTCTAGTGGGCCCTGTGCTCACTGCCCGGCACCATGGAGATCAACTGGCATTTGCCATTGAAAACCAGAATTAGCAGGTTCACCCTGAGCACGTGACAGACGTGAAAGGGTCTGGAGTAGCCTTGGAGAATCTTATGCTGCCTGTAACATCATTCAGCATGACCGGTTTGGTGGTGGGTCAGTGATGGTCTTGGGAGGCATATCAATGAAGGGACACACAGACCTCTACAGGCTAGACAATGGCACCCTGACTGCCATTAGGCATCTGGAGGAAAATCCTTGGACCCACTGCCAGATCCTATGCTGGTGCAGTGGGTCCTGGGTTCCTCCTGGTGCACAACATGTGGTGAGAGTATGCAGCAAGTTCCTGGAGGATGAACTCGCCTGACCTAAATCCAATAGAACACCTCTAGAACATTATGTTTCTATCCATCCAGGCCTGCCAGGTTGCACCTCAGTCTGTTCAGGAGCTCACACATGCACTGGTTTAGATCTTGTAGGAAATACCCCAGGACACCATCCGTCGTCTCATTAGGTGCATGCTCCGATGTTGTCAGGCATGCATTTAAGCACGTGGGGCCCATACAAACTACTGAGTACCAATTTAAGGTGCTGCAAAGAAATTTCAGCAAAATGGACTAGCCTACTGCATCAATTTTACACTTTGATTTTCGGGGTGTCTTTGAATTCAGCCCTCTGCAGGTTGATAGTTTTCATTTCCATAAAACAACATGGGCATCCTTTCCTATCTAATACATTACCCAGTCCATATCAGTATAGATATCCAGCATGAGATTTTTCTCCCTATTAAGATCTGATGTGTTTTCAAAGTGTTCCTTTAATGTTTTTGAGCTGTGTGTATGTATATATATATATATATATATATATATATATATATATATATATATATATATATATCTCAAAGGGTAGCTGTAAGTCCTGTTTGAATCATGCAATCACATTAGGTGCTCACAGTGGTCACCATTAGCATTCAGGCACTTTTTATTTTGGCAAACTACCGCTTGAACAACATGGACTAGCGTGTCCACAGGAATTGTTCTGCATGATGTGATAATGTCTTAACGTACTGCAGTCAGTGTAGGTGTTTTTCTATGGTACACTACATCCTGTGTTCCCCACAGATAGAATTTGAGGGGTGTTAAGTCTGCGGAACATGGAGGTAATTCAACAGTACTTCTACGTCCTTTCCAACGTTATGGCAGAATGTCATCAAGATAAGCTCTCACGTCTCGGTGGTAGTGAGGTGCTGCGCTATCTTGCTGGAAGTAAAATTGCTCATTAGCATAAATCACACGAATAGCCAGTAACATGACAACATGACAATAATGTGACTACTGATGTCTTTAGGGGAAGCATAATACTACACATTGCTGCCATAATTCAATCGGGTTTATCCAGAAATTTTTATGTTTTTGATAGCAATCAATACTTTTTAGCACTTTAAAAAAAGAGAAACTAAAGTCAATACATTGACAATGATATATCAGTTATGGTCAATACTAGAGATGAGTCGAACTGCCCTGGGTTTGGTTCAAGAAGGGTTTGGCAAGCTTCAAAGAAGTTCAGATGCCGAACCCAAACCTCATTGAATTTAATGAGACAAATCTGTCAAATCAAAAATACCAATTTTCTGGGTAAATAGTGGTGCAGGTGTAAAACAATATAATAGGAAGGTGGGCACTGACTTGGGGAACATGTATCAATGCAAAATACATTTTTTTTTAATATCCATTTGGCCAGGAGCAGTCATTTTTTTTAAAGTTTAAAAGTGAAACATTCAAAATGTCCAATTACTTTAAATAACATGCCAGGGGTTGTCCTAACCCTGCCTGAAAAGGGGATAATGTCTGATGTGTGGAAAGGTCTGCTATGCATTTTGTTGGGCCTTTGGAGTGGTCTCAGTGTGCAGTTTTGGGTACAAAAAAAAAAAATCATGATGCCTGCTGACTCTGCAAAAAAAAAAAATCTTGACGATCTTGAGCACACAAACTATCTTGACGTTACTCAAAGCTGAATGACAGCTATCTGAGCTGTTGTCAGGTATAGAAAGGAAGGAGTGGGAATGGTTGTGGCATCGTTGACCAAGTATGACCAGTGGCAAGCAATCCTGAGGACATCAATGGTTCCTAGCACCTGGGAGCTTCCTTCAGAGCCAATCACAGCAATAAGCTGTCATATATACAGTAGAAGCAGTAAAAATGTAGAAATACCACTTCTATATATGATTTATGGCTCTGGCTGAACAGGCCAAAGTTTGGGTGTTTATCCAAACACTTGGGCATCCAAAGTTCAGTCAGAACCTAGGTTTAGACTGAACCATCAGTTCATCCCTAGTCAATACACTGATAATGGTATAACATTCTTTTTATTTCATATACCTGCCCTATTCATTTAAACTGCAACAGAGGAAAGAGGTGACAGTATATTTCTGGAGAGGTATTAGGGACCCTGGAGATAGGTCAGAGCCTTTCACAGACACTTTGCCCCGAATTTAATGATATTGAGAAGCGTAGCTAGAATGGACAGGAGGGGAGGAAAATACTACAGAACTCCAGAATTTCAATGTACCCTAAAACTTTCATAACATAAAAACAAACACAGGTAATTGTTTATATTTCCTATCCACCTTCTTTGGAAGCCTTCATTTTTTCAACACTACAGGTGCTCTTTAACCATTTGCCTTCTGGGGCAATTTTAATATTTTTCACATACATGATAGAAACAGCATTTTTTTTATAGGAAAAAAAAAAAAAAACTTACAACCCCAAACATTATATATTTTTTGAAAGCAGAGGCCTGGGAGAATAAAATGGTGATTATTGTCATTTTTTTTATGTTGCACGCTAATTGTGCAACAATTTATAAAACACAAATTTTCATGAAAAAATACACTTAAATAAATTTTAGTGCACGCAAACACAATATAATACACTATATAAAACACAATATAATACCCATTTTTTTGGTAAAATATAAAAGATGATGTTGCGTTGAGTACATGGATACTAAACACCTCCATATTTAAAATTTGACATGCCTGTGACAAACTACGATACCTAAAATTGATCATAGGCAGTTTAGAGATAAACATACGCTCTGGCACTAGAATTATTGCTCTCAGTCTGCCGTTTGCAGTGATACCTCACATATGTGGTGAAATCACTGTTTACATATTCGTGCTGGACCTACATGTGCTTAAATTTGCACATGAGCATTTTTTTTTTTATTCAATTCAATTGCTATCAAAAGGGGGGTGAACCACACCCCTTGTAATAATTTGGGGCAGGGATAGGTTATGTTTATGGAGAGAGTTAGAAATAATAGATTTGAACCCTGACCCCTCCTCTGCCCTCCAAGGCAGATGATCAAACACAGATCCATTGGATCAGCTGCTTTCTTGGCTGTACCAGCCAGAGAAACACAGCACGGAAAACAGAAGTGACAAAATCCATGTCGCTTTATGCTTCATTCGTCACAGAGGAGATGGGTAAACATATGTTCCTCCATCTCCTCTGTGGGCAGCCAATCCAACTGCTTACAGCTGTCCTGGGCTCCAGGTGGATTAGGAGAGCCTGAGAGCAGCAGCGGGTGGCTGTGGGAGGGGGGACCATATCCAAGCCCTGTAAAAGTGATTGGGTAGCTGTAAAGCTGCTCAGATAACTTTTATACGAAAGCCGATCACTGGCTGTAAAAAATAATAACAGGATAATGGCTGCAGCTGCAACTATGTTCCTGGTATAACTGCTTCCAGTCCAGGACATATGTATACATACACAGGAAGTAATCTATTACCTAATGATCAATCCCATGTCTTTACATTACAGTTTTAGTAATAAAAGTCTACAGCAGTCACAGTGCCTACATGTTCAATTTTCTTGTACAATTTTCTGTTAGATTTACCACAAACCACATAATATGAGGTCAAAGCTAAACAACACTTTCACTTGTATCCAATTAGGCAGGCCTTTGTACTACATAGTTGAAGGTAGATTTCTAGAAAATTGTAAGAAAATTGTATAGTGTATGGCCAGCCTAACACATTAGAAATGTGGTCAGACATTTTTCCATTTAAAGTGATTGCAAAGGCTATTCTATTTTGGGCTAAACTAAAAAAAGAGGCTATACTTTTTTGCTCTGTGCAACAATATTGCACAGAGCGGTCTCTTACCTCCTGTTCTGTAGTCCCTTGCCAGTGCTCTCTGCTCCTCCAGGTTACCCCTTAGCAAGCACGGTGCTGAAGGGGCACCTGTGCGGGCACACTCCTGATCTGTGTTGTGTGTGTGCATAGACCGGGGACAGCGCTGGATCATAAGAGGAGACAGGTAAATGTTTAGGGACCATCACCTATCTGTTCAATCAGTTGTAATAATACAACGAAATATCGGAAACTTTTAATAAAAAAAAAAAACACAAACACAGTTGTGACAAAAGTCATCCAACTGGCATTTTTTAAAGAAAATTTAAGCACCGTCAGTCCTTCATACTTCCTTAGTAAAGGTTTCCTTTGAAGGAAATTTACAGCATATTTTATATATAACTCAGGAATTGAGAACTTAAAGAGGACTAGTTGAACATTTAAAAAAAAAAAAAAGTAAGCTAACCAGCAGCAAGCTGAAGGAGAAGCAGCAGCAAATGGATACACCTTAACACAAGCTTCTTCAAGATGTAAGCACAAAATGGTATAGCACTTACTATATGGTTGACAGACTCATTGAACAAAGGTGGCCGGCAACTGCAACTCTCTCTGACCCATCAGTTACACCAGGGGTCGGCAGTACCCGGCCCACCGCTGGTAAATGTCCGGCCCATCAGTGCACGTGATGAATTCACGTGCACCCAGCCTGGGGATGTTTTAACCACCTCGCGCCTGAGCTATAGCTGAACGACGGCTACAGTGCGGGCCTTAAATGCCAAGAGGGTGTTTACATACGTCCTTCTGGAAATACGCTACCTACACGCCCTTGCAGGCACGCATCAGGGGAAAATCTGTGATGGCCCTGTCCCTTGGAAACAGCCAATCACAGACCGTTTGAGATGGCCAATCACAGCAGTGATCGCCTCCTTTAATGAGAGATGATCTCAAATGTAAACATATGAGATCATCTCTCATTGACAGCTCCCCTTCCTCACTCCAGACCGTGTGTGAGGAGGGAGAGTGATATCAGCGCAGTGAGTGTTTTGTCCTTGTAAAAACAGTGCCCACAGTGTCATTAGTGCCCACAGTGCCATAAGTGCCATCGGTGCCACAGTTTTAAAATTGCCATCAGTGTCACCATATTACAGTTATTATTACTGTTCTGTTATTAATGTGTATAAATAAATGCTATTCAACGTTTCTTGTATTTTGTTCATTATTATTATCATACAGTAGGATAGGGATCAGGGCACTGCTATTAAGTGAAAACCATCTTAATGTGCAGCAAGGCAGTTTTTCACCTTATAACCCCCAACATAAGTGGCCGGGTGTCACAAGGAAAGGGTCTGGGGACACGCTGGAGCTGCATGAGAGCACTGGAGAGGGTAAGTATAAGTTGAACAAACTAATCACTGCAGGGAAGGGGGGGGGGAGACCCTGCAGAGATGCCAGAGCCTCGAAGGAGTGAAACCTGCATGCTCACTCACAGTGAACTGGCTTGGCATTAGTGAAGCACTTTAAAGTGAGGTAAACCTCTACTGTTAATATTACAATGTTAGGATTATTATCCTAATTTGTTAGCAGGTGAATGCGGCCCTCCATGCATTCACATACATTGAATCCGGCCCTTAGGTGGAAAACGGTTGCTGACCCGATTTACACAAGGAGCAAACATTATCTGAACTACACGTTTTCTGGGATTGTGCGGCCATTCAAATTTTCTGGCTGGGGGTCACTGAGTGTGTGGAGGAGGTCACTACACTTTGTGTAAGGCCAGTTGTTGAGGTGTGTCTCTTGGGACGTGTTGACGCCATAGCCCCTAAGAAAGTGACATGTACTCTTTTGACATTGTTTTATTATGCTAGGAAGTTAATAGTGCTTTCCTGGAAAAAGTCTACCCCTCCGGCTGTTCCGGCATTGAAGGCACTCATTAACAAAACCCTCCCCTTATATAAGGACACATATACTAGTAGGGAAATACCTAATAATTTTGAAAAAGTGTGGGGTGGATGGATAAAGAATACATTTACAGTGTATGACTAAACTGCTTTATTATGATGCTTATGGAGCTGCAATATCTCACATGTGTTAAGCCAGGTTTGGGGGTGGGGGGGGATGTCGTATTAAGCTACCCTGGGGGTGAGTTGTGGGCCTATGAATTATTTCTAGTAGGACTGTTGATTTTATTTTGCTGACATATGTTATGTAATGGGATCAAGGAGCCAGTATCTGTCAATATGTAAGGACTGGACTTACATTCAATGTATATATGCAGTGGACTTGCTATTACTATGCTCATGTTCCAGCCTTGGAGTTATAGTGATGGCCTAGTGCTGAGGTCTTTTGTGTTATGTTTTGCCTGGTTGTTAGGCTGTCCATCAACCACTTTCATACAGGACAGTTACACCCCCTTCCTGCCCAGGCCAATTTACAGCTTTTAGCGTTGTTGCATTTTGAATGACAATTGCGCGGTCATGTGGCACTGTACCTAAACCAAATTTATGTCATTTTTTCCCCCACAAATAGAGCTTTCTTTTGGTGGTATTTGATCACTGCCAGGTTTTTTCTTTTTTGGTAAACAAATAAAAAAATACCGAAAAGTTTGAAAAAAAAATAATTTTTTTTTGTTTATGTTATAAAATTTTGTAAATAGATACGTTTTCTTCCTGCACTGATGAGCACTGATGAGGACACACTGACAGGCACTGATGGGGTGGCACTGATAGGCTGGCACTGATGGGCACTGATATGCAGCACTGATGGCCACTGACAGGCAGCACTGGTGGGCAATAATGGGCACTGGTGGGCGGCACTGATAGATGGCAATGATGGGCACTGGTGGGCAGCACTGATAGATGGCAATGGTGGGCAGCACTGATAGGGAGAGCACCACTGGCAGGCTCCCTGAGCCCTGATTGCCTTCCCTGGTGGTCATGGGTGGGAATCCCTGGTGGCATTTGTAATCAATGTTCTGATTACCAGCACATACCCCCCCCCCCCCATCCCTGTGATCAGTGAGTAATTAGCAATAAAAAGTGCTTCAAACTCACTGATCCCCTGGCTGCAGCACAGATCGTCTCTTCTTCTCCTCACTTACAGGATCTGATCTGAGATCAAAGCCGTTACAACAGCTGTATTTACATTACATGACAGCTGTGATTGGACACAGCCGTCATGTGGTCAGGAGGGCCAATCACAGGGCCCTCCTGCCAAAACTTGTTGCTATGTGCTCGAGGGACACAGGCATATAGAGATTGCGCCGCTGCCTGTGCCTGCGGTGGCGCGATCTCGCTCCTTCTGCAGGATGTTCGGGACTCCCACCCGGCCGTATATGTACAGTGGCGGGTGGGAGGTGGTTAATGTTCTGTATGTTTCTTTTTGTTTGCTACTGCAAAATTAATATATTTTTTTTTTTTTAATTAAGGATTTATACTACATCTTACCTGTAAAATACATTTCTTGAAGTACATCACAGGACATGGAGCAGTCAAAATAATTACTATCTGGGTTATACGCCACCTATAGGTGAATGGACACTGGCAACTAAAAAGACAGGAAGTCCCCCTCCCCTCCCATATAGGAAGTACCTCCGTTTTGTAGCAAACAATAAACTTCCCAGACATGAGGGGAGGGACCTCTGTGTTCAGTGATGTACTCCCAAAAATTGATTTTACAGGTAAGTTGTAGGAAAAATCCAATTTTCTTTATCGTACATCACAGGACACAGAGCAGCCATAAAAATTACTATCTGGGACGTCCCAAAGCAATGCACTTGAGGGGAGAGGGACACTGATTATGATAACTGCTATCTGACTAAAAGGATCTACAAAGCTGCCTGCAGCACACTGCGGCCAAATGCAGAATCCACTTGAGCCCTAACATTCACCTGATAAAATCCAGTGAATGTATGTACTGAAGACCATGTAGCAGCCCTGCAAATCTGAGCCATAGAAGCTTGATGGCGAACTGTTCATGAAGCATGTTGTCTTCTGGTAGAGTGTGCCTTTACTCGAAAGGGTAGGGCCTTAACCTTTAAACTATACGCCTGGATAATAACCTGGCAAATCCATTGCTAGATCGTTGACATAGATGCTGGCTGCCCTTTTCTGGGCCCTTCTGGCAACACAAACAAAGAATCGGTCTTACAAATCTGAGCTGACATTTTCAAACAGACTCTGAATGCACGTACTACGAGAGAATGTAACAACTTTTCCTCTGTTGTTTGAGGATTTGGAAAGAAGGAAGGTAGTGCGATGTCTTGATTCAAATGAAAACCGGAAACCATCTTGGGTAAAAACCCTGGGTGTGGACGCAGAATCACCCTATCTTGGTGTAAGATCAAAAATGGCTCCTTACAAGAAAGAGCCACTAATTTTGACACCCTTCTAGCTGGTTACTGCAACCAAAAAGACTAACTTTCTTGTCAGAAGAACCAGAGGAATATCCTGAATGGGTTTAAAGGGTTGTTTCTGTAGGACTGCCAGAACTAAATTTAAATCCCAAGGACACAAGGGTGGCCTAACTGGCGGAAGCATACGAAGCACCCCTTGTATAAAGGCTCGAACCAAAGAATGCAAAGCAATCGGTCTTTGAAAGAAGACGGATAAGGCTGAAATTTGACCCTTAATTGTGCCTATGGCCAGCTTCATTTCTACCCCTACTTGCAAAAAAGCTAGATTTCTCCCAATGATATATTTACAGGGATGCCACTTCATAGCCTCACACCAGGAAATGTAAGACTTCCAGACTCTGTAATATATGTTCCTAGAGGCAGGTTTCTTAGCATTTATCATGGTAGAGACTGCAGGACCAGATATACCCCGCTCCCTCAAAATCTTGGCTTCAATAGCCAAACCGACTAGAGACTGTAAACCGTTAGAGACTGTAAAGCAGGGTGGAATATCAGACCCTGAGAAAGACATAGTAGGAGGACCCATGGCCTTCCCACCGACAACCTTACAATTTGCTCGTACCAAGTCCTTTAAGTCACCAAGGCATCCACTCCGACTGCGAGCGGATCCCTGGTCCTGGACACAAATCTGTCCAACTTGTTGAACCTGGTTGCCAACAGATCTACGTCCAGAACCCCCCAGCGTTGACAAGTCAATGCAAAGATCTCGGGATGTAAAGACCTTTCCCCTGGAAACATCTGCTGGCGACGCAGAAAGTCCACCTGCCAGTTCTCTAGTAGTGGAATTAATACTGCCTACAGGCATGGTACAAATTTCTCCATCTAGGAAAGGATGTGACCCACCTCCTTCTGGGCTGACTGACTCTTGGTGCCCCCCTGATGGTTGATTTAGGTTACAGCGGTGGCATTTTCAGATTGGACCCTAATGGGGCAATCCCGTCGTCTGGTAGTCCAGAACCTTAGAGCCAGACAAACTGTTTCAATTTCCAGGATATTGATGGGCAAGCTCCTTTCTAACCAGGACCATTTCCCTTGGACAGCGGCTTCCTCCAGAACTGCTCCCCAGCCGGAAGACTGGCATCTATGGTCACCACCTTCCAGACGACTGGTAGAAAGGACTTCAGTATCTCCAAATTCCTGGAGACTGAGACTCTGACGCACCCTTGGTGACAGAGACATGTGACAATCTAGGGCCTGGATCTCTTTGCTCCAGGTTGAGGGAATGTTGTTTTGTAATGGTCTGGCATGGAAGTGGGCATAGGGAACTGCTTTGAATGAAGACACCATCTTCCCTAGCAACTTCATGCAAAGACATACAGGAGGATACTTTTTCCCTCTTACGATCCGGACAAGATCCGACTTTTCTTAGCAGCAAAAACACTGTACTGTGTCCACAAGAAGACCCAGATATTCTAGATTCTGAACCAACTGCAAGGCTGATTTTGCCAAATTCAGAATACAACCCAGACGATCTAAGAACTGAACTTCCCGGAACACATTATGGCTTAGAAGCCAACTGATCTATGAGCAATAGATCGTCCACGTATTATCCTACAACTGTTATCCCCTGAGATCTTAGAATTGCCAATGCCGGAGCTAGGGTTTTGTGATCACTCGTGGAGCCGTGGCTAACCCAAAGGGCAAAGTCACAAACTGAAAATGGCAGTCTTCCACTGCAAATCGCAGAAACCTTTGATGGGCCTGGAAAATTGTCAAGTGTAGGTATGCATCTTTGATGTCTATGGATGCCAGAAATTCTCCTTGCAGAGAAGTAACGACTGAGCGAATTGACAACATTCAAAACGTGCAAATGTTAGACACTAGTTCAGGGCTTTGAGATCCAGAATAGGTCTCTCATCTCCGTTTGGTTTGGGGACTACAAAAATATTTGAGTTGAAGCCTCTAAATTTCTCGTCGTCTGGAACCTCTGTAATCACTGATTGTGATTTCAGATGGTCTAGAGCAATGATCCTCAATCCTGGTCCTCAGGGCCCACTATTAGGCCAGGTTTGCAAGATAACTGAAATACATCCCAGGTGATATAATTTGCTGCTCAGTGATTGCAGTATTCTAGTCTGCATCTCCCCAAGGTAATACTTAAAATCTGGCCTGTTAGTGGGCCCTGAGGACCGGAGTTGAGGACCACTGGTCTAGAGCATGAAAAAAGGATTCTCTCTTTAATGGATCTGCGGGTAAGTTGGACCTTAAAACGGAGAATGAGGAAACACCTGGAATTCTAGTTTGTACCCCTGCCAGACTGTGGAAACAACCCAGCTTTCCTGAATCACTTCTACCAAGGGAAACAAGAACCCTTAATAAGGTAGATTAGGAGCCAGGCTCTGGACCCAGGGTTTCTTCTGCCCTTGCCCCTGGAAGTTTTGCTCTAGATCCAGATGGCTGAGGCCGTCGAAACTGCCTAGGATTAGAAGTATTGAGTACTTGAGTGTTGGACACCCTAAAAGGGGGACGTTTACTCCGCCTCTTAACTGGTATAAGTGCACTCTTCCCCCCTGAAATCATTTGGATATATTTATCCAGATTTTCACAAAATAGGCGTTCCCAATGAAAGGGAAAACCAGCTAGTAATGTCTAGGTAACTCCGCAGACCAATTCTTTAACCACAGAATTCTGCGCATATGTACTGCAAAACACAAACCCAGAGGCAAGTCTGCTAAAGCTTTAGCAGACTCCCCCTGAGCAGGAATACTCTTGGCTACCCGTTTAATACGGTCTTTCAAAGGCTGACAAACTCATATAGCTGCCACTGCTGGTTGGATCGCAGACCCAGCAATAGCAAAAGAAGCTTTTAGTAAAGATTCCAATTTCTTATCCGCTGGATCTTTAAAAACCTTGTTTAGAGGACAGTGTAAATTTCTATTTACAGAAGAAATAGCAGCATCAATTGTAGGCATACTCCATTTCTTTGTGAATTTTTCCTCCATAGGATACAACACGGAAAACCTTTTGAGAGGAACAAAAACCCTGTCAGGGTGATCACAATCAGCATATACTATCTGCTCTAAAAGTGGATGTAAGGGAAAAGCCTAAGAGTTCTGCGGAGGGCGTAATAAGCCTAATGAAGAAAAAGACTTCAGAAATCTCTAACAGAGGTAATTTAAATCCAGACCGGACCATTTCAGTGAGAGATTGAATTAACAATCCCTGAGATTGAAAGGCCAAAATGGCTCCTCAGACCATGACTCCCTGGAAGTGGCATCCTCAGCTTGACCTTCTTCTAGGTCATTTACAGCTACTTCTTCCACATCCTCAACCTAATCCTGTACTAAAACAGGGGGCCTTAGGTGAGGGCGATCTATCATCTTTCCTCCCTCCTTGTGATACTGAAGTAACCATGCCAGCAATCTATATCCCTCAAGGCTGGCTAAAGCTGACGCCAAATCGTCCTTAGTGACTTAGGCTGAGACAGAAGCACTAGATGTAGCTACTTTGCCTGACAACCGTAATGGCTCAGATTGGCCAGAAGCTTCTGGCCTCTCAGGGGAGGTTAACACAGAGGATGCTCGGCTAGGATCTTCCAATCCTGACGGAGGCACACTTGTGCTCCTTCCTGCTGTGCCCCCCCCCCCAATCCTTTTCTGGGAGGACAATGCTGCAGACAAGAAACTTGAGGTACTACTTTAGTGCACTCAATCCTTGTGTTAAGCTGTAATCAGCTTATCACAATACACAGCACAGTTACCCCCCTAGTAACAGACCCTTTCAGTGCCTGCATCCATCCACCCACAGTGACTCACGCACCCAGCTGCTTTGTGTCCCATCCAGCTCCTTACAGAAGCCCACACTGCTGGGAACACTTCCTCAAATGCTACGCCATCTCCACCCCTTACTGCGCCTGTGCAGCGTGCTACGTGCACACAACTCGCCACATGCACGCTCGATGTGTCACGGACATGCCCCTGGCTCCACGTTCATGCTTGTGCGTGATCGTAAATAGGGCCATACCTGCGAGCGCCCTTGTGGCCATTTATCACAGCAGGGAATGGCCACCTGAAAGCACCAGGTGAAAGCAGAAGCACGGACGGGGTATATTAGCAAAACTGCCCACCAGGCTTCAGGGGGGTTGGCTGTGCAAACAATGTGAGGAATCCAGGTATGCATACCACAGCTGAATAAATATCACTGCCCTCTAGTGGAGACATAAATCATGGCACCCCGTATCTGTTAAATATCATATAGGTAACAGTGCATCTTATTTAAAGCAACCTTACTTACCAATCCCGGTGCAGGACTCTGTTTATAGCTAGAATCCAACCTTCACCCATCACGGTGGGTTCTGTCACTTGTGGACCTTCAAGGACCGGGTCCCCCTATAATCATGGGGCCACTCCCTTGGACCTGTAGGGCACCCTGCCGGATCACCTTTGGAGTCAGTCTTTACTAAGGGTCCGGATCCCAGAGTCCAGCGCCCAAGGGGGTCGCATTACAGGCAACACCTCACAGTCTTCCATCTACCAAGGCTCGGGTACCATCCATTATAGTCTTCCACTTTCGGATGGATCCGATTGCCAAGCCCCTTGGATCCTACAGGATCTTTATCCGGGACCATAGCAAAACTTAATATGGAGAGCTTCTCCAACCATGACCATCACCTCTAAGACAATGGTGAAAAAAATTGAGGTACTCCCTGTATGGGAGGGGTTATATAGAGGGGGACTTCCTGTCTTTTTAGTTGCCTGTGTCCATTCATTAATAGGTGGCGTATAAACCAGATAGTAATTATTATGGCTGCTCTGTGTCCCATGATGTAAGATAAAGAAAAAACATTATCTGGATCTCCAGACCAGTGGAGTATCCTTGAAGAACTTTCCACTGCTCTTTAGCCTTTTGAATGTGCTACTGTATTCATGAGTGGCCAAGAATATTTTACTCCATCATCCATGCCTGTGCTTGTTAAGGGGCTGTTGCAGTCAAATGAGGGTACTTCTTTTGAATCATTTGCACTGGAGATCTTCTAAGCTACTGCATAAGACCAGCTTTAAAGCAGATGGAAGAGGATGCCTTTTGAACAGATCTCAAACACTGTAATTCTTTCCTCTGCCCTAGACACAAGATTTAGAAGATTCAAATTTTTAACAGCTGAACAAACTATAATTGTACTGGCTAAGGTCCAGACAGAGGCACTTGCTTTAAGAAGTGAGATGTGCAGCAGCAAACAACCACTTCACCTGTAACTAGAATTGCTGAGCCCTCAATGTCTGCAGCATCTCTACTTGACTCACTCCTTGAGTCTAGGGTAGCAGTGAAGTGGAGACTAAAGAGGGGCAACACGGGGAGAATATTAGTACTCAAGTAAGAAATTAAGTTCAGACTTATTTTGCAGAGAAGTCCTTTGCCAAGGAGGGAAACTCTTTGAATTGGTGGAAGAGTAACCAAGAGAAGTATCCTAGTGAAATCCTACTTCTTTATCCCAGGCACCTCTATACCATCAGAGCTCTGCGGCAGACAACATAGTTTGTAAATAAAGAGCCAGTCTCAGGCCTCAGCAAGTGGACATGTTAAAATTCTTACATTTCAATGCAAAGCTTCTGTAACAGTGATAGTCCGCATCTTTTCAGAATGTGAGTTTTTTTTTTGCCTTTTCAAAATCTGTAGTTGTGTAATGTTAATGTAAAATTTAACCACTTGCCGACCGCTGCACGACTATTTACGGCGGCGGTCAGCCCCTCACAGGCAAAGCGACATAGGGCTACGTCGCTAGCCTGTGAGGCTCTAGGGAGCGAGCGCGCGCCGCAGAGCGCTCCCGCGCGGTCACGGACTCTCCCGCGCGTGTGCCCGGTGGACCCGATGTCCGCCGGGCACTCGCGATCGTCCGTTACAGCGGGAGAAAGGCAGGCGGTTAATGTAAACAAAGCCGCCTGTCATTCTTCCCTGTGTAAGAATGGTGATCAAACGGTTCTGCTATGTAGGACCGTTGATCACTGTTCTTACACGTCAAGCCAAAGCCAATCACAGTTAGAAACACGCCCCTAGGGACACACTTAACCCCTCCTTCTCAAAAAAAGTTAACCCCTTCACTGCCAGTGTCATTTCTACAGTAACAGTGCATATGTATAGCACTGATTACTGTAGTAATGTCACTGGTAACCCCAAAAGTGTCAAAAATGTCAGTCAAGGGTCCGATCTGTCTGCCCCAATGTCGCAGTCCCACAAAAAAATCGCAGATCGCCGCCATTACGCGTTAAAAAAAACCAACAAAAATGACAAAAATCTTTCCCTTTGTTAGTAAACACAATAACTTTTGCGCAAACCAATCAACATATGCTTTTTGCAATTTTTTTACCCAAACATATGGTAAAAAAAAAATTGGCCTAAAATGTTAAAAAATTTTGATTTTTACATTTTTTGGGGGGAATTTCATATAAAAAAATGTGAAAAATATTGTTATTTTTGCAAAATTGACGCTCTTTTTTTGTTTATAGCGCATGATCAAAAAATCGCACAGGTGATCAAATACCACCAAAAGAAAGCTCTGTTTGTGGGAAAAAAAGGACGTCAAATTCGTTTAGGTACAGCATTACACGACCGCGCAATTGTCCGTTAAATTCACGCAGTACCGAATCGCAAAATAGGCCCTGGTCAGGAAGGGGGTAAAATCTTCCGGGGCTTAAGTGGTTAAAAGCTGATTTACAATAAAAACGCCCTGTATGCATTACACCAAAAAATAAACCAAGGAAAATGAAGAAAAAAAAAAAGATTAAAAAAAGGGAAAAAACGCATCAGGAACACATAAAAAACTCACCAGAATGCATCAATAGTGCATCAAAAATGAGCATGCAGAAATGCATCCAGACTGCATTTCTGTGGTGTGAACCAACCCTGATGCCATTCTGCAGCTTGTAACACTCCGTTGGTTCATTAAATTATTTTAAATAAAATAAAAAAATGGCATATTGAGGTTTTAATCTGATCAAAAAAATAATTGGCCAACAAATTGATTGTGAAAATAATCATTAGTTGCAGCCCTAATTGGTTTGTTACCATATTCCAAAGGAACAGAATAGAAAATAGCAATTGACAAGCTTAAAAAACTGTTATTGATTGTCAAGTAAACACAGCATATGCAAAAATTAGGCTGCACTTAATAACACTTACATGTTCTAATTATGAAGGCCAATAGATTTAATGAATCAGTAATATTGTCATCACTTGCAGATAAAATAAATAGTTACATGAACAAAAAGTGCTGTATACAGTGCAATGAACAAGTATGATTAACCTGAATGTTTCAGGAACCAAAATTCCTTTAAAATCTCAGCCATGTTGAGGCAGATCCTATCCCCTGTCCTCAGTTCACAGTGCATTGTAACAAGTTGCATCTACTTTATGGTTTGTATGTCAGCTCTAACTTTGCCTGAAACAGTCAAACTATTTTTTTCAAACATACAGCATAACCCTAAAAACTAATTTTGATCCTTAGAACAGGCACAACGGTGGCGCAGAATCTCCAAAACCCCTAAGAGAACTTTCCAGTTGTGCTTCTGGTTCATCTTCTCTCACCCGTGGCCATTAAATGTCGTGGGCAGCCCTGAGTGGCCAAAAGGAAGGCATTGAGAATAGGAGGAGGCAAGCCAAAAGCTGTTCTCACTATTTGCACAATCGATTTTAGGGGTTACAGGATGCACAATAATCTTAAGATGCAGTCACATAGAGGTGCCTGCTACCATCACTGCAAACTGTTTTGGGGGGAAATCATCCATAGGTTACCTTTGAACTGAATAAGTCACAATTTTTTTTAACACAGGCAAGCATCTTTGAAAAAATGATATGAAACAAGAAATACAACCAATTAGGAACTGTGCCTGTACATGCTAGTTTGATGGCAGACATTTAGGCATGCACAAACAAGCACAGCATGAGCAGAGAATAAATTATGCAGTTGGGCGGCGGCTTATAAACATTGCAATGTAGCTTAGGCAAAGTACAGTGTTACAATCTAATAGTGCATGATAATGCAGGGAAATGCCATATGTTTGTCAATGTACTATCACAACTGCTCATTCTATAGTGCAAAGTGTGGCCAACAAATACACAGTCAGTGGAAGAGACCAGTAAAATCTCACAGAATTGTGACACCGCTGGTCACCAAGGAATGACAAAGTTAGGTTTCAAATCACAACCATTGTATTTAGTCACCTGTTGAAACAGAGAGTTACAATGTGCAATGTCTCATATGGCTACAGGGAACACCTGACTTTCACTATTTGTCAAGAGACAGAAGTTATGCTTCTGTACCATAACACTCGTAACACAGGTTTTATAGGACAAAAATCCTGGAGCTGTCAGCAAGCTTGGGGATTTCTCCGCAAAGATATATATGAGGGTACATAAAAAAATAAAGATGGAAAATCAGGAATGTAGAAATGAGACATAATGGTCTCTAGGGCCCTTGTTCCTAACATTTCTTATGCTCTTATTCCTATGCAGCTGGCTGGCTAAAGGAATTAAGCTTGTGCTTCCTATGGAAGAGAACAAGCCCTCCCACTGGGGTAATGAACGAAAAGTAATGCAGAAACTCAACACCATAATATCATTTTACCACTTTGTTTATTAGTATATTTGGAGACTTCTCTGGAAATGTGTCCCTTAAGACATCATGCTGTTTGTATCGACTGAATTGTTTGTATAACCACCGCTTATTGAATGCATGCACCTATTCGAAGTACACATTTTTATATCTGCTACTGTCTTATGCAGTGCTTCACTTATATGCAACAACATAGTAAAAAAAAAAACATGTTATTTCAACAAAGTAACATTTTTTTTTTTAGATTTAATTGATATGAAATGCAGCAATATATCCTGCAAAAGCAATTATTCTTTTCAGATCTATTTAGGACTTCTGCTAAGTACCAGCTGCATAAAATAAAGAGCCAAATCACAATTCCAGGTCTACAGTTACCTACAGTTTAGGATATCTCCATGCCTTTAACAATTATGAAGACGTAAAATAATTTGTAGGTTAAACTTGCCAATGGTTGTGACAAATATGGTAAAAAGACAAAACATGCTACCAAATAACTCCTTGCAATCTCAAAATAGGGCAGAAACAGACAAGTAGGTTTCTAATGTAGGAGGACAACACCACTAATAATTATATGCATGAAGAGATTGACCTTAGAATGAGTTCAATTATTATATTTTTATTTGGGTCACTAGATAAAATGTTTGTCATAAAACACACAATGCCAGCACTAAAATAAATCCCCAACAACAAAAATTACCTCATAGCACAAATTTCCTACATTCAATTGTGTAATAAAAGTGATGATAATACAATAAACAAAACCACTCGATCACATCTTTATCATTAGACGGCCCCCGGTTGGCAGCCCAGTGAATAAGTTCAAAGTAACGCTCAAACTGTTTCCCTATGTGGGCAATCCTGTGATTAAATGCAATGCAATACTAAAAAATTGTGCACAATAAGGGGATGGTATTATCTTCCCACCAGTTGATTCACCAATGTGCAGCACAAACAATTTTAAATGGACTCTCACCCTAAATATACGACCCTATGAAGTTAATAGGTCAAATAAGGAAGGTTGTAATAGAAAGTGGCCACAAAATGTCCCTCAACTTTCCAGGGATCCGCTGTACATACTCCTTTAATCCTCTCATTAGCTCCAATTACACCACATAAAAAGAGAGCAAAATGTTACTCCATGGTGAAGTAAGTGAATTAAAACATTTATTTAAATTATAAATGGCACTCACATTAGTTTAAAATACAACTGCTTAGCAGCACTAATAGGTCAGTTTCTGGCAAACAGAAATCACCCTACTTTCAAGGACTGCTGCCTCTTAAAAAAGTCTGAATGATGAAACACGTTGAGGAGTGAGGTCAGGTGCCAAGACAGGATATCAGAAGTAGGGGGACTTCTGTGTGACAGAATTGATACATGTTCCCCAGAAGTTAAAAACAAATGCAACCAACAGTCTGTATTTTTTTTTTGTGGGGGGGGTTGTTTGTTTACTTAACTTTCAACACCCCCCCCCCCCACAATGTTCCTGTTCAGTTTTCATTTTCTCTATAATTATTCAGAATGCAGCAGTTTGGGTGAGACTCAGTGGCATGCACTTTGGCTGAAGAAATACCTGCTGGGATATGTACTAAACCAGTGAGTGTCTTAATTTCCCAGTGAACTGACCCTAACCTACTCCATATTTGTTGAATAATAAATACACCCAATCAGCTTGGACCTGTATATCGAACAAAAGGGCAGATGTAACATTCCAAAGTAACACGTGCCAAAAAAAGGTGTCAGTGTTGTAAATGGCCTTGTCCTTGGTCCCCACAACCAAGCGCCACAGTTCTACTTTTGCAAACCAAAATGGCCCAGCAAGCTGACATCTCGATCCCCCAGCACCCACATGAAGATCTTGCCACACCAAAGCACCTACATGGGGGGCACCAAGTAGTATAACCCCCTGCTGCAGTTTTTATGTGAGATTATCACGTCGGCTGCAAACCCCTTCTCCTGGTGCCTCTCAGTCACGGCAGGTGTGACGTGTCCCCGTTCTCTAACTCAGCATAGCTTGCTTAGGAAAATACTTTTACTCCTAGCCTTGTCCTGGGATATGGCTGAGGCGGAAGTGGATGGGACTTGTTATGGCAGCCTGATGCTAAGCATCTGCCTGGCTACAGAATTGCACCCCTGCTCAGGTTTAAATACCTGAGCAGGGGTCAAGAGAAAGAACCTTTCAGTTGTCAGCTTCTTACTGCATGTACCTGTGTACCCAAACCCAATCGGGCCCACAAGACCCAGGAGATTCCTTCTCTGTGCCAATCTTCTCTTCTCATCCCTTGCCTCTTGCAGCTTGGTGGGCATGTAGCTGTGGCAAGGACCCCCACCCCAACCATGATCCAGCATGCTGACTGTTCTGCGTGGAAACGTCTAATGAGCCAACAGAGAGGGCTGAGACTTTTGGACCACTACAGCGCGAGTCTTTCAACCTTTGTACCATATTGCTGCCCTATGCCTTGCTGTTTTTCCCTTGCTGTTCCCTGGATTGTTGCTCTTTTGTTTTAGCCATAGTCCTGACTAAAATGCCATTTTAGCTGTATTTTAGTCATCTGAATTGTTTTTGTTGACTAAAATCTCCAGTACATTTTGTTGACTAAAATTTTAATGGGTTTAGTTAAATTGTAATGCATTATTTAACCACTTAAAGCCTGCCCGCCTAAGTTTTACGTCGGTCGTTTGACGCTAAATACTGGGGTTATGGCAGCAGATAGCTGCCATAACCCCAGTATTTTTGAAAACGGTGGGCGATCAGCTTTCAGGTAAGGGTGGTCCCAGTGGCGGATTCGCTGCAGAATCACCCTTCCAGTGCAATGGAAAGTGTGCCACTCCCCTCCCACCTCGTCCCGGCCGTTTTACCCGCTTACCGGACACACTGGCAGCGGGGAAAACGATCCGGTCCCGTATCCTCTGAGACAGGAAGACGAGTGAGGGCAAGATTGCCCTCACACGACTCTATGGTTTTGGAGGACTGGAGCGACGTCAAACGTCGTTGCCAAGCAACCGGTTTAAAGGGCCGATTTTTTTCAATGTTTTTTTTTTTTTGTGTAGTTGTGAGGTCTTTTTGACACCAGATCTCACAATTAAGAGGACCTGTCATGCCTATTTCTAGTACAAGGGCTATTTACATTCCTTGTAATAGGAATAAAAACTATCACATTTTTTTTTAAACTGTGTAAAAATAAAAAATAATACGTAAAATAAATAGGGGAAAAAAAAATGAAAGCGCCCTGTCCCCGTTAGCTTGCGCATAGAAGCGAACGCATACGGAAGTCCTGCACATATGTAAACGGTGTTCAAACCACACATGTGAGGTATCGCCACGATCGTTAGAGCGAGAGCAATATTTTGACCCTAGACCTCCTCTGTAGCTCTAAGCTGGTAACCTATAGAAAATTGTAAAATGTTGTCAATGGGGATTTTAAGTAACAAAGTTTGTCGCCATCCCGCGAGCGTGCCCAATTTTGAAGCATGACATGTTGGGTATCTATTTACTCCACGTAACATTATCTTTCACATTATGGAAAAAAATTGGGCTAACTTTACTGTTTTATTATTTTTTAATTCAAAAAAGTAATTTTTTTCCAAAAAAAAATTCCATTTGGAAGACTGCTGCATAAATACGGTGTGATAAAAATATATTGCAACAATCTCCATTTTATTCTCCAGGGTCTCTGCTAAAAAAAAAAGATATAATGTTTGGGGGTTCTAAGTAGTTTTCTAGAAAAAAAAAAAAATGATTTTAGCTTGTAAACACCAAGTGTCAAAAATAGGCCTGGTCTTAAAGTGGCTAAGCTATTTTCTAGAATTGCCAAACTCCTGGAGTAAAAATCTAATAACATATTATTTATGGTATTAAGGTTTGAACATGCATTGTGATCTAAAACATCTTTATAAATAAAAAACAATTTTCGTAAAAAAAAAATATTGCTTTTTAACAAACAGAAGTGCAACTTTAAAATATGAAAAATTAAATAAAAAAATCTGTAAACTTGATTGGCTGTAATGCCATTGCACACATTACCTGAATATATTACTAACATTAAATATTAAGTTAAAAAAAAAGAAAATAAAAGCCTTTTTCTTTTATTTTTTTTTTCTTTCAGCAGCTTAGTAGATGCCCCCTTCTTTTTCCTTTGTGATAGTGCAATACATATTAAAAACTTTAATGTGCTATTATTAATAGGCAGGGGTTTGAATTGTGTTGCCAATTTTAAAAAGGCCAACAGAAAGCACCAAAGAGATAGTGTGAATGAGTGTAATGTGTGGAACTGCATAGGAAAGGATTGATGGGAGCCTGCATCTCTCAGCCAATACAGCTTACCAATAGAGTCAGGGGACTTTAACAGACAGGCGGAGCTCAGAGGAAAGTGGAAGTTCATGTGTGTAAACTTCACTCTCTCCCATTTTTGTTCCGTTTTCATTAGTTGACCAAAAATTGGAATTGATTGTCATAGTTTTATTCAATTGACCTAATTCAAATTTTATTTTTGTTTAGTTTTTGTCACTGAAAACATTCAGCTGACGAAAACACTTTCATCATTGAAATCAACACTGCTGGAACGCTGGATTTGCCTCTTTGATGTTCTGTTTTGCCACCTTGTGTTCCTGCAGATTGCAATTTGCTCTATCTCGGATTGCTGTGCAGTGACCTGTGTGCCTTGTTGTGCCCAGATTGCTACCCTGTGATCCTGGACTTAATCTTTACTATACTATATTGCTGCCAGTCCCTTGCTGTGCCCTGTGACTCTGGACTTATCCTTTTTTATTCCATAATACTGCCCCCTGATCCTACTGTTGGCCTCTCCTTATGTGCTGGATTGTTATCACTGGACATAGCCCTTGTTGCTGCATGCTATATCCGTCCTGTGATAATGTTGAAAACATTTTAGTTTTAATAGAAGAATCAAAAATAAATGTTCACATGCACAAATTGAGAAATAAAAACGTAGAAATAAAACATTACTCTTGTATTATTTACTTACAAAGCATCTTCCACTGTTCTGCTCATAAACATGTCAGGGGTGTGGAATGTTTACATACTATCTGGATATTGTCATTGCCCTGTCTAAGTCTTCTGAAAACAAGTATTTCACTAGGGAGGGGAAAAAGTCAGAATCAGGCCTAGTGGGGAAACCCTGCACTTGCTCAAAGTCTATAGCTTTTACACACTTCCAGATGTGCAGCCCATTAATAATACACTAACTGAAAACCTCTTTTTGAAACTTAAGAATGTGCAAATTGCATTAAAACCTCTTTGCCCTCATTAATGGCATTGTTACAATCCCAGTCCTCTGGAAAATGTTTTTTGGCATTTGTTTAACTTTTTAATATTGCCACTTAGTCACTTTAACTGCCATGCTTTCAAAACGTAATGTTCTTAATAGGCCAGGAAAGCAGCATGCCATCTTTGTGATCATGAAGAAACAATTCCTAACACAAAGAATGCTAAAACATTCTTGTTTCCAATATATCCCTATGTCTGATAGTGTTTGGTGCAATCGAGAGAACATGGAGAACTAAAACGCTCATGAAAGATGGATCTGTAGTTGTTACTTGAATATGAAATGCAACAAATCTTTATTCCATTTCTCTATGTCAAACACAAGGAATAAAGTTACCAGTTAGCAGATATAGATAAAAAAATGTAATGCTGGCCTCGGCAACACAATATACAAACATTTAACAAAGTAGGATAGTCACAGGCATCCATTCTATTTTGGACATGTAGAGTATCAAATATAGGATCACCTTGACACAAAGATAATACTGACTGATGTTTGGGCTCATCTTAAATGTGACTTTTGACAGCTCAGCCAAAAAAATGATGCAGGCACTAAAGCAAAGCGTTTCTGCTTCTATTATATACCTTCTAAAACAATGCCAAAACATGTTCATTCTGAACATTTTAACAATGCAATGCAAAAATGTGAAATATGAATAGTTGGAAATTTGACAACAATCACTATAAATGGTAAAAGAAGCTCAACGAAGCCAGTTTAACCACCTTCCATCCAGTGACGTACCAGGACATCGCTGGACTTTCAGGGGTTATACCGAGATGATGCCGGTAACTTTTTTTTTATAGAGCCAGCGGTTGGCTCTCATGTAATAGCCACCAGAGCGGCTTACCAGCCACTTGGCTGCTATTATAAGCAGCAGGATGGGATGTCTCACACCCCCCCCCCCGTCTCTCTTGTCCCACCAGGAGACCAGAGCGACCAGCTGGCGTGTCCGCCGGACAGCCAAAATCATGCATTACTTTTGGTTTATTCGGAAACTATCACTGCCAGTTTTTGAAAATCAAAAGCATTCAAAAACACAGATCTTGGTGTTTTGAATGCTTTTAAGTGCAGAGGAGGGATTTGGGATCTTATAGACCTCATATCCCTATATCCCTCCATAGAGAGTACCTGTCACATGCCTATTGCTGTCACGAAGATGTTTACATTCCTTGTGACAGCAATAAAAGTGATAAAAAAAATAAATAACAATTAAAGCAACAGTGTAAAAAAAAAATAAACAATTAAGAAAAAAAATAATTTAAATACCCCTATCCTCCTGTGCTTGCACGCAAAAGTGAACACATGCATTGGTCCTGCACATGTGAGGTATCACCGCAAATGTCAGATTATGGGCAGTAATTCCAGCACCAGACCTCCTCTGTAAATCTAAAGTGTTAACCTGTAAAGGCTTTTAAAGCTTTGCCTATGGACAGTAAAATTTACATTGTTGCACAGATGTGCACAATTAGAGAGTGTGACATGTTTGGTATCTATTTACTCGGCGTAACTTCAACTTTTATATTTTATTTAAAAAAAAAAAATGGGTTATGTTTTGTGCTTTAAAATTCAAAAAAGTGTATTTTTTTCCCCAAAAAATGTGTTTGAAAAAAGGCTGCGCAATTACGGTGTGACAAAGAATTGCAAAACCCACCAATTTATTCTCGAGGGTTTCTTCTTTAAAAAATATATATATAATGTTTGGGGGGTGTAAGTAATTTTCTGGCAAAAAATACTGATTAATATACAGTGCCTTGCGAAAGTATTCGGCCCCATTGAACTTTTCGACCTTTTGCCACATTTCAGGCTTCAAACATAAAGATATAAAACTGTAATTTTTTGTGAAGAATCAACAACAAGTGGGACACAATCATGAAGTGGAACGAAATTTATTGGATATTTCAAACTTTATTAACAAATAAAAAACTGAAAAAGTGAGCGTGCAAAATTATTCAGCCCCCTTAAGTTAATACTTTGTAGCGCCACCTTTTGCTGCGATTACAGCTGTAAGTCGCTTGGGGTATGTCTCTATCAGTTTTGCACATCGAGAGACTGAAATTTTTGCCCATTACTCCTTGCAAAACAGCTCAAGCTCAGTGAGGTTGGATGGAGAGCGTTTGTGAACAGCAGTTTTTAGTTCTTTCCAGATTCTCGATTGGATTCAGGTCTGGACTTTGACTTGGCCATTCTAACACCTGGATATATTTGTTTGTGAACCATTCCATTCTAGATTTTGCTTTATGTTTTGGATCATTGTCTTGTCGGAAGAAAAATCTCTGTCCCAGTCTCAGGTCTTTTGCAGACTCCATCAGGTTTTCTTCCAGAATGGTCCTGTATTTGGCTCCATCCATCTTCCCATCAATTTTAACCATCTTCCCTGTCCCTGCTGAAGAAAAGCAGGACCAAACCATGATGCTGCCACCACCATGTTTGACAGTGGGGATGGTGTGTTCAGGGTGATGAGCTGTGTTGCTTTTACGCCAAACAGAACGTTTTGCATTGTTGCCAAAAAGTTAGATTTTGGTTTCATCTGACCAGAGCACCTTCTTCCACATGTTTGGTGTGTCTCCCAGGTGGCTTGTGGCAAACTTTAAACAACACTTTTTATGGATATCTTTAAGAAATGGTTTCTTCTTGCCACTCTTCCATAAAGGCCAGATTTGTGCAGTATACGACTGATTGTTGTCCTATGGACAGAGTCTCCCACCTCAGTTGTAGATCTCTGCAGTTCATCCAGAGTGATCATGGGCCTCTTGGCTGCATCTCTGATCAGTCTTCTCCTTGTATGAGCTGAAAGTTTAGAGGGACGGCCAGGTGTTCGTAGATTGCAGTGGTCTGATACTCCTTCCATTTCAATATTATCGCTTGCACAGTGCTCCTTGGGATGTTTAAAGCTTGGGAAATCTTTTTGTATCCAAATCCGGCTTTAAACTTCTCCACAACAGTATCTCGGACCTGCCTGGTGTGTTCCTTGTTCTTCATGATGCTCTCTGCGCTTTAAACAGACCTCTAAGACTATCACAGTGCTGGTGCATTTATACGGAGACTTGATTACACACAGGTGGATTCTATTTATCATCATTAGTCATTTAGGTCAACATTGGATCATTCAGAGATCCTCACTGAACTTCTGGAGAGAGTTTGCTGCACTGAAAGTAAAGGGGCTGAATAATTTTGCACGCCCAATTTTTCAGTTTTTTATTTGTTAACAAAGTTTGAAATACCCAATAAATTTCGTTCCACTTCATGATTTTGTCCCACTTGTTGTTGATTCTTCACAAAAAATTACAGTTTTATACCTTTATGTTTGAAGCCTGAAATGTGGCAAAAGGTCGCAAGGGGGCCGAATACTTTCGCAAGGCACTGTATGTGAAGAAAAATTGCCAGAAAAGGCCTGGACTGGAAGTAGTTAAGCTGTAACTAAACCTAATATACAATTTTTTATTTTAATCATTAATGTTCCAAACAGAACTTGTAAGTTTACAGTAAGAGCAGTAAGGATGTGGAACTACGTACATACAGTTGGTGATGCCAGCAAGGAGTGTCCATATTTTTTTAACAACCTTTTTAAAACCATCTTTGCTGAGAGTAACAGACAAAGTACTAACCTTTCCTTCTGAAAATGTTAGATATCCAATAGTCATGTTAATGCTCTGACTTTATAGGATAAGTTCCCCTTTGGAACATATCACATGTTCCACCCCTATTTACAGTGGAATATGTAGCATGTTCCATCTCCTGCCTCCTCTCCTCCCTCTCTGTGATAGCAGGCAGGGGAACTTGTCCCAGCACCTGCTTTCAGAAATTAAACATAGTGCTGCTGTACAGGGCTGCACCCACAAAGCTACATCATGAATTCACATTTCTTCATTTGAGCTGTGTGAATGAATAAACTACATCTAATGTTGGCCAAGAGCTTGTAGTCCTTAATGAACCGCAAGGGTGCTGGTGAGCACTCTTGTAATCCATTAATTCTTCCTGCCATTCAGTAACTGGCAGACAGTGTACCAAGAGTCTGCAGGATCCAGGCATTGCATATGTGATCTGCTGATCGTGGGTGCAATGCCTTACAGGCTGCAGAGTAAAAAAGTATTAAATGCTATTTTTTTTTTTTGCCCGCAAAAAGATGTGCATTTATTTAATATATCAAACTTGAACTTCGCCTTTAAAACATTCTGTGACAATTGCCTGAAATTGGCCTGTAGGTCAGGAGTTCAACTGATGCATGCTTGTTTCAGCTAAGCGACTCCAAATGTACTGAAGTTAACTTCTTCCCATCCGCGCTACAGCCTATATACGGCTGCAGCGCGGACTCACATTTTCGGGAGGCCGTCTTTATATGGCCTCCCAGTAACACGCTCCCCGCACGCTCCCGCGAGCGCGCATCGGGGAAAATCTGTGTCGGCTGTTTCCCTTGGACACAGCCGATCACAGATCGTGGTGAATGGCCAATCACAGCGGCCATTCACCACGTGATCGGACCGTCCAATGAGAGATGATCTCATATGTAAACATATGAGATCATCTCTCATCGCCAGCGCTCCTTCCTCACACAGAGCCTGCAGTGTGAGGAAGGAGGAGAGCCGTCAGCTGCCGGGCACACACAGGAATGTAATCAGGGCACCGATCACCAGTGCCCTGATTACTAAAGGTAAAAAACATACACAAATTGCCCCCCATCAGTGCCCGCCATCAGTGCCCCCCATCAATGCCCACAATAAGTGCTCATAGTGCTGCCAGTCAGTGCCCATCAGTGCCTGCTCATCTAGGCACTGATGAGCACTGACTGGCAGCACTATGGGCACTGATTGTGGGCACTGATGGAGCTGCCCATCAGTGCTCATCAGTGCCACCAATCAGTGCTCATCAGTGCCACCCGTCAGTGTCCATCAGTGCCATCCGCCAGTGCCCATCAGTGCCGCCCGTCAGTGCCGCCTCTCAGTGCCACCTATCAGTGCTCATCAGTGCCGCCTATCAGTGCTCATCAGTGCCGCCTATCAGTGCCGCCTATCAATGCTCATCAGTGCGGCATATTAGTACCTCCTCATCAGTGCCCATAAGTGCCACCTCATCAGTGCCCATCAGTGCAGCCTATCAGTGCCCATCAGTGCCGCCTCATCAGCGCACATCAGTGAAGGAGAAAAATTTATTTTCAAAATTTACTCGCAGAAAATAAGAAAAACTTTTTTTTTTTCAAAATTTTCTGTCTTTTTTCTTTTTTTTTGTAAAAAATAAAAAACCCAGAGGTGATTCAATACCACCAAAAGAAAGCTCTATTTGTGTGAAAAAAATGATAAAAATTTCATATGGGTACAGTGTAGCATGACCGCGCAATCGTCATTCAAAGTGTGAGAGCGCTGAAAGCTGAAAATTGGCCTGGATGGGAAGGGGGTTTATGTGCCCCAGTAGGCAAGTGGTTAAAGGATCAGCATGGAAGTCTGTCAACTATGAGTGTTTGCGTACTGTAAATTTGGAAGCCTAAAAGCAGAATTGTGACTCTTTCCAGTTTCCATAAACTGGAGAAAGGTAAATTAAAACTGTTGATGAAAAAGGCATAATAAAAAAAGCTTCAGTAAGAGTACTTTCAAGAAATAACCTATATCAACCAATGGCTTTCAACCAATTAATCAATAGTTCAAGCTGAGGCACTGCTTTGCCGCAATAGTATATTAACCGCTTTACGACCGCCCGCCGCAGTTATACTGCGGCAGGCAGCCACTCCTGGGCAAACTAATGTAGCTATACATTGGTCGCGTGCAGGAGGCTAGGGGGTGAGCGCGCGCCCCCGCTCCTCGGTGGGGAAGCCGATGAAGCGGGCAGTCGGCTCTGATTGCCGCCTGACACCCACGTTCGTTCCCCGCTGAGAGAGAAGAACGGTCAGCTGTTGTAAACACAGCTGACCGTTCTTCTCCCTGGAATGATCATAGAGCCCCTGTGATCCTTCTATATCGGAACACAGGTCTCTATGGTCATTTCACAAGCCACGCCCCCCACAGTTAGAATCACTCCCCTAGGCTCACATTCAACCCCTTGATCACTCACACTGTTAACCCCTTCCCTGCCAGTGTTATTACAGTAACAGTGCATATTCTTTAGGAACTGATTACTGTAGGAATGTCACTGGTCCCCTTCTCAAAAAAAGTTAACCCCTTCACTGCCAGTGTCATTTCTACAGTAACAGTGCATATGTATAGCACTGATTACTGTAGTAATGTCACTGGTAACCCAGAAAGTGTCAAAAATGTCAGTCAGGGGTCCGATCTGTCCGCCGCAATGTCGCAGTCCCGCAAAAAATCATAGATCGCCGCCATTACTAGAAACAAAAAAAAGCAATAAAAATTACATAAATCTTTCCCGTAGTTAATAGACCCAATAACTTTTGCGCAAACCAATAAAAATATGCTTATTGCGTTTTTTTTCCCCAAAAATATGTAGCAGAAAACAAATTGGCCTAAAATAAAATGTCGAAATTTTTTTTGGGAATGTTTTATAGCAAAGGTGAAAAATATTGTTTTTTTTTTTTTTTCAGAATTGTTGCTTTTTTTTTTTTGTTTATAGCGCAAAAAATAAAAATCGCACAGGTGATCAAATACCACCAAAAGAAAGCTCTATTTGTGTCAAAAAAGGGACATCACTTTTATTTAGCTACAGCTTCGCAAGACTGCGCAATTGTCCGTTAAATTAACGCAGTGCCGAATCGCAAGATATGGCCTGGTCATTAAGGGGGCAAATCCTTCCAGTCTAGAAGTGGTTAAACAGAGCCCAAATATCAATGGAAAACTCTCTTGGACTTGTTTGTAAATAGAAAACTTCATTCCTCTAAAGCTGGCCATACAGGTATACTGTAGAATTTTGGTCGTTTGCAGTGCAAACGACTATTTGTCGCTCGATAGCGACTTGTCCACTGAAAGAATAAAAAAATTTCCATGACTGAAAGTGATCGGTCAAAAACAATAACATATATTATTTACGGTTTACCCATCTTGCAATGACAATAGCAGACGATTTTTTTTAGTTCCAAACATAACATACACATATACACTTTGGTTGAACCGGTAAAAGTTTTTGCTTCAGATCTATCGACATTAGCTGGGCCTACTGTCGAAATTGACGGTAAAGTGGAGTCCACTAACTGCACAAATGTCGCACAATCTCTCAGAAATCTACTAGTTTTGGCCAAAGTTCAATAAATGTATGGCCAGCTTAAGAGTATACTTAAAATGGAAATTAAAATAGGACATTAAAATGACATACAATAAAAATACATAAATATGTTGGCATCACATCAATTCTTTTGGAGAATAAAAAATTAAAAATTTCATGATATTCTAGTCTGTTGGAAACATGTGGGGGAGATGGTCTCTCAAATGTACAGCACTATTACCAGGTTTCTCTCCTTACCATCCCAATGATCGCCGTTCTAATAAGGAACATAAATTATGGGTCACAATAAAGAGATGTATCTCCCCTATCCTCCCTCCTGTGGATAACTCCTTCTGGCAGGCCCTGATCTATTATACTTCCATTTTCCCTACCTCCTCTGTTAAAAACTTGGGACTTGCTTATCTTTTCCTAACACATCTTCTTGTATACTGAACTCATGACCCAAATCCTAGGAAACCCAGCATTTCTGCTAGGGACCGAAAACCTGATACTGCTCCAATAGCATCATGCGAGCTATTATATCCAGACATTGCCTTGTTCCCATGCCCTCACATATCAAAGACTGGGTGCACAAACTCTGGCAATTGATCAGAGTAGAAATTTTAAAATTCACATTCCCGACGGCCAGAATCAATAGATTACAAATTATAGGGATTCTCTTACACCCAAGGACATACCTACATATCAAAATTATTAGGCTCAATTATTATGCCCTTTTTAATACTGAAAAGCAACAAAGGGTGACTAGTAACAAACACCAACTTCTCTCGTTTTCTAAAGATATTTTTTCCCTACTGCTTCCAAGCACTGTTCATGTTGATGTGCTCTAAAGGCTGGTGAAAGTCCCTATAAGCCTGTGAATTTTCTGTGACTCTGACCATTTTTTTGTATTATGCAGTTTCTTCTTTTCCCCTCTACCCCTCCTAATTATTCAAATAAACTTATTTAAAAAATGTACATTTGTGTAAGTTTTATACAAAATACTACATTGAAAACATAATGTACACTAATTCTGCTAAAAAAAATTTTCTTCATATAACATTTGTCTTGTGAACCAATTATTTTTAAATTATATTACTACTTATTTCTGCACTCAAAAATCAATTTAAATGCATTCAATGACTTTTTTCAGTATATCTAAGAAGTTTTACTCCCTAAAGTACAGTATGATTTTAATAAGGTTGCTATAAACTTCACTGTTATTCTGTCAGTACAGAGCAGACCACTCATAACCAGATCATTTTAACACTAAGTTTGCTCCCGCAATAACATGCACATCCACTGAAGTCGAATTAGGAAAAACGATAATTACCCTTAACAGCAAATCACAGTTCTCAATTGCTGGCAGAAATGCTAGCTCCTGTAAACATTCTCTGTTGGCTAAGCATGAAAGAGAAAAAACATATTGCCACATCGTTATGCTGTGTGAAATTAGTTTTAAATGTTAGTAATTCCTTCTCTGCATATTATGTTACCCATATTTCTAGAAATAATAAAAATATACGTATGGTAAAGAAGGCAGGCACAGCTGGTAGGAGTAAACCATGTACAAGACAGGGACACCCAGGAACTGTCCAAGCAGGCCTGTCCTGTATTTTTTTGAGCAAGGCAGTAAAAAACATGGCATGAGTTGAGGAGGGCTTTGTATAGCAGGTCCATACCATAAAACAAAACAGAACATCTGCTAGTCTGAGCAACTAATTAAGCTCATGTCCATTCCTGCCTAATAGTGTGTACCCTGATGGGTAAGAGTAGGTGAAAAGGATCAATCAAGAGGCATATTTAAAAAAAAAAAAAAAGGGTTGTGGACAAATTACAAAAAGAGAGAAAAAAAAGTTTGCTTTTTCAACATCAGACAAAAATTCTCTTGAAAATAGAAGCACTTTTGCTTCAAGACTGGACTCTATAATAAATTAAAGTGGTAGTAAAGTCTTTTTTTTAAGTTATACCTACAAGTAAGCCTATAAAAAGGCTTGCCTGTAGGTATAGTGAATATCTTCTAGGAGATATTCACACTGCACACAGCTGGTGATGTTACTGGCACATGCGCTCTGAAGGCCTGGCATACTGTGCCCAACCTTTAGAGCTCTGTGCCGCAGCCGAGGGCGTAACATAATCATGGCCTGGCCACTCATACAGCTGGAGCCCACGAATCGGGTAGGAAGACCGGGGAAAGATGGAAGCTCTTTCAGCGGTGACAGCACGCCGCTGGAGGGTTTCATTCTAAGGTAAGTATTTCATAATGCGTTGCATACTAGCACATTATGCCAATGCCTTGCAGAGGATATTTGTTTTAAAGCTGCCGTTTATTACCGCTTTAACCACTACTGGATTAACCAGACTCTTAGATTCCAATTCAAGTTTAAGGATGAAAGAGAGAATATAACTATATAATCTTTGTAAACGTGTGCCTGAAGCTACTTCACATTAAGAGTCAGTCTATCCAGTCCTGGCTTCTCTGTCATGGATACTCCATGAGCAAGATCTCCCTGCCTTTATTATCAAGTCTGCTGCTGTTCGACTGGGTGTTTTGGGTGTTCCTGCTTGCTTTTGAACTTCCTGTGGCATTCTGCATAATATACCGTACATGAATATGTGAACTGGGAAGAAGGGAATCCCTCATGACTATGGCATGTGTTCATACCCAAAAGCTCAAGCACAGATTATCAATATAGTCCTAAAGAGATATAAAGCAAAGCTTATTGGGTTAACTCACAAATATCTACCAGAAACCGAAACGTGTTTTAAATGGACTACCATTATAAAACAAGCCTATTGTTAAAGAAATATGGAAGCTAGAACTGTTGACCTAATTCTAAAGATGCTAACAGCTTTTGTGCTGGCCCCCTATCTTCAATATTTACTAAGTCACTGAAATGAAAAAAGGATCAAGAAAGTCCTAAGACTACCTGGTTATTTGCTCTGGATCAGTAACTAAGGGAATTGAATCAAGGAAATCAGTATGATTTCCAGGCAATTATATTTGGAAGCAGAAGAAATAATGCAGCTCCACCTTTTTCTCATGATAATGCTTTATTTTCTTAAGGACCCCCCATCCACAATGTACAGGCGGCCCGTGTAGGCAAAGTGTTGTACTGGTACATTGCTGCCTGCTTCCAGGTTAGGGCACATGCATGCTGCCCCCCTCACTGATACCCACTGTTATTGTACACAGCAGGAGTCTGTCAGCAGATCCTGGCCAAAGATTCAAGGCCAGGACCTGCTAATCAGCTGTAATCAACACAAGGCTTTGTACAGAGAAAACAATCTCTCTGTTTCTTATCTCTGCAAGGCAGGGATAAGAAACAGAGATCCTAAGTAAAAAGCAGCACACACAACACACAGTTAGGGACACATTTAATCCTTTGATCGTCCTAGATGTTAACCCCCTCCCAGCCAATGTCATTAGTACAGTGACTGTGTATAGTATTATCACTGTATTAGTGTCACTGGTGACGTCAGTGGCAGTAAGTCGTCGTCCCCGCCGCACTATTGCAGTCAAATTATAAGTCACTGATCATTGAATAAAAATAAATTCCAATATATTTACCATAGTTTGTAGATGCCATAACTTTCATGCAAACCATTCAGTATACACCTATTGGGATTTTTTTTTTTTTTACCAAAGACATGTAGCAGAATACATTTTGGCCAAACTTTAGGAAGAAATGAGATTTTTTCTCATTTTGTTTTTTTTTTTATTGGATAGCTTTTTTTTTGTTTGTTTTTTTGGGGTTTTTTTTAAGGTCTTTTTTTATTTATTAAATAAAAAAAACCCAGTGGTGATCGAATACCACTAAAATAAAGCACTATTTGCACGAAAAAAAAAATGGTATAAATTTAGTTTGAGTACAGCATTGCATGACCGCACAATTACCAGTTAAAATAGTGCAGTGCTAAATAGCAAAAAATGGCCTGGTCACGAAGGGGGTAAAACCTTCTGGAGCTTAAGTGGTTAAATCCATTGTCAAGATTTCAGCAGAGATTAAAGCGTAACTTTACCCATAACCGTTTGATAACAATTAATGTTCTTTAACAAAAGAACATATATTCTACATTAACTATGCTACCAAAATTATTGTGTGCTGTAAATTGCCTCTAGCATTGCCCCCTTTCTTTTTGCTGGAGGCTGACATTTGGTTAAACCCCCAAGCAGTCACTTCCTTATTGGAAAACTCCCCCTTTCCTTGGTCTCAAAAACTATGTCAATTTTTGCAATTACAATCAAGCCTGGAAATGTACATATTTTATGTTTTGGCTCAGCTAGAGAGGAAACCTGCAGAGGCTTTACAGTGCTGAATTCACAGGTTGCTCATGGGAGAAAGATACTATCCTTGTAAGTTTAACTTTTTTGTGTCTCTCTGGCAGCTAAGTTTGTCCTGTCACGTCACCTCTCCTGGGTTTTTTCCCCTTCTATAATCAGTGTTTCCGCCAAACGTTCTGTGTCATTCCTGTTGCTTTCTTCCCCTTTCAGCAACAGTAAATCTTAAAGCTGTCAGCTGATTGGCTTCTGTGACTGATTTTAGGCATAGCGCCGAGAATAAAGTGCAACTGAGCATGCGCAGAGCATAATGAGACAGTGCATTACTGGATTTTACAGTATAGGCACTTATTTTTAATGTTTTACATAGCTATACCTGCAAAAAAAGCCAACCCTAAGAGATCTATAAGGACTTCATTCTCTGACTAAAGTTCCACTTTAAGCTCAATGAAGAATTTGTACTAACCTCAACCAGTCAGCTACTTCTAGCACCAATCAGAAAAGAGGCTGAAACAATTTGCTATCATGGGCTGGGCTGAACATTGTACTTCAGAAAAAATAAATAAAAAGAATACAACTATGTGTTGAAAGATTGTACTTCATGAAAAATAAATACAAATTATAAAACTATTACAGAAAAAAAATGGACTGTTGATAAAGCAGTAATGAAACGTTTGCATTTTAATTCTGGGCAATATAGCTGCATTAATTTCTCTTATTTGTATAACAGTGTCTGTCAATGTTATCTCAATGTCCTAAAAGGGAAGGAGATGATCAACCCTTGTAACTATAAAGCTGCATGGAGGTGTATGGAAAATGTCTGCTTTTTCTGAAACAGCAAGAAGGAAGAGCAGTAGAAAGGAACAGAGAGGGCAGTAATAGAAAATCTTTGTGTACATATCTGTAAGACAGAGTGAAATGAAAAGCCGGGTTGTCTCTGTTTTAAAGTGGAGCGATTGCCAGGAGATGCCCCCTAACTCCAGTGGTGTAGGTGAACTTTTATTGTGAAGAAGCCTTCTGAGCAGGTCTAGTGGGCCTATAGGTGAAGGGTGTGCAACAAAAGGATTGACAGGCAGTAGATGATGATACCTGGAAGGGGTGAACAGATTGTACATATAAGATAGAAGGGGACAAATCAATAGTGAGGTGTGATTGTGGATGGTCGGGTAGGAACCCCCTTCTCTCCATAACCACCTCAATGTATTCCTCAAGGATTTTCCAAAGAGCTCACCTTCAAAGGGCATGTGCAGTGTCAGGCAGCCAAGGTAAGAGCCATACATTTTTGCAATTCACAGAAAGTAAAGATATTCTGAAGATTTGACAAATCATATTTTCCATGGCATCTATGTGCAATAATAGGGCAGAGTGCAAGAGCTGCGGTCTTGCAGGATTATCTATATCAGGAGAACGTTCACTGCTGAGTTCTGTCCAACTGACAGAGTGGCTATAGTCCGCTTCTGAGCTGGACCTGCCAGAGTAAAGGATTTCAAAAGTGTCTCTAAACACCTACTTAATCCTTAAAGGAGGTAATGTCCCCAAAAGGAACAGTAAATTAATTATTTATTACAAGAATAGCTATGCCCTGAGTGGGAATAAGTCCATCTCTTTTGAATTCCTCTTCCATAGTGTAAAAGGCAACAAATATACCAGGGGGAGTGAATAACCTCTCTGAGTTGGGCAAATCATCATACAGAGTACAATCGGCTTGATCAAGGAAAGGGAAAGGCTTTCTGCCTTCTTTCTTGTGCCTAAAAGAATATGTGGAAGCTGCAAAGAACTTGGTGTGAAGCCCTAATAGACCACAGCCCTGGAACTGTATAGCACTCTGCAACTAGCTACACCTGTTACCCCATGTGATAAGACGAGAGCCTGATGCAGGATACAATGCCTGGAGCAATCATTACAGGTCAGCCCGTGGACTCCATGTACAGTTCCCAAGGTATATAGTGAACGTAACCAACCTGAAGACTGCTAATGAGCCATACTACAATAGTCAGTCAGATCTTGACAGAAGTATCAGTTAAAGGGGAAAGAAAATCTGGATAGATCACCTATGGACAATAGCACAAAACGGGAGCGCCATGGAGTGGGCTCAGTTATATGGATACACTGGGAGGGTGTATAGCAGCAACGCTTTTGCCAGTATCCAAACATCTGAGGGTATCGGCATATAACCCATGGTCTAAAAGATCAATTCCTGTTTCCAGCACTGTACAATAAAATTGTATATGTTTCAAAGGATTGTGATTTAGAACATAAATTACCCAGAATGCTAGAATAGTTATTCTACCAATGCTAATGATGTTCACAACGGTTTCATCATTAGCAATTAATTTATCTGTAGTGCTGGAAATACTGAATTTGATAACTGATGCCACCTATCATTTTAGGCTCACAAGAGACCCATGCAACAACTCTAATCTACCTTGCCAAAATAAATGGATTGTATAGCTTTCCACTTTCTGTAACTGAAGCAGCATTCAAAGCCTGCCTTAAAATGTTCTGGAGCAGCCTTTATTCAAAGCAAACTCTGGCTGGATGAGCAGAGCAGAAATCTAGGATGTACATGTAGAAGAGGACTGAAGTGCACATTTTGGTACTTCTGTAGGTTCTGCCAAGCACTTCCTCCATTTACTAACAGCTACTGATTTACTGTATGAATAAATGAGATTTTCCCACAGACATCTGCAGGAGATCTTTTGAACTATGGATCACAGCACTGTCTGCGACTTCTGCAAGAGAAGGAAGTGCCTGACACAGGACATTCAGAAGCAACAATCCCTGGAACAAGAATGAAGTGACATTTTGAATCCAAGTTCCTTTCATTTCTCAGCCTGGAACTCTATTCAACTGGTTTCCAAATAGATGTTTTGTTATTCAGCCCTTTTTTCTGAAAATGAATACTGATATAGCTGTGAAACGTTTTCACCTTGTAAACCACATCCTTTAACACATGATTGTAAACTATATTAGTTTTGACAAATTAGCTTCAGCATCTTTGTTCTAATCAATGCAAATACAATTTTGAATGAAATAATGCAACTAGCATCATTGTTTTGAAAAAATACACTTCTGTTCAAACAAGGAATTCTTTTTTTTTTTTTCTTAGGATTAAAAAAAAACTCTATTAGGCCATATAAAAGCAAACACGTACAAATTGTCAGTTAAAATGAACAATAAAGATCTTCTTACAGTGAGAGTTTCAGAAAGATGCACTGTTAACAGTTTAAATCAGAGCAGTTTTATTTTATTAAAGCTAAACAACTGCTCAAAAGGTTGCCACACCATCATCTAAATTTCCTTTAAAGATGAATGCACTTTAGTGCTCTTACCCTTAGGGGCTTCTCCCCTTCCCCAGTGTTTTCATTATTTAACATACCTAAAACTCTCCAAAATCTTTCCATTTGAGATCTTGACCCTGGAGCATGCACGGCCTGTGTTTACCCCTTCACGCCGATGAAACGTAAATATGAAGCCTCAGATTCAGGGGGTTGTATTGGGGGGTGATGCCTGCGGCTAGAAGCATCACCCTGGTACCATTGTTTAGAGCCGACGTTTGGCTTTCTTGTAATAAATGATGCGGCTGAGCAACCACTCACTGGTTATTACAAGGAGCGGGAGGGGACATCCCTCTGGGAGGCCCGAACAACCAGCCGACACATCCGCCGGCTGGCCGAAGACCAGAAAAATGCCAGATTTGGCTTTGATCGGGTCTCAGATGTAAAAACCTGGAAACAATGTCATAACATTACTCCTGCGTACTGGAGCCTTAAAGGTGCCAGATTAAAAAAAAAAATGATTTTAAATCTAGAGGAGGGATTTTGGGTCCTTTAGACCCCATATCCCTTCATTATAAGGAACCTGTCACTGCCTAATACAGTCACAAGGGATGTTTACATTCCTTGTGACAGCAAAAAAAGTAATCAAAAAAAATTATTTTAAATGGAACAGTGTAACAGAAGCGAATGCATGCGCAAGTATCGTCCTCATATGTAAACGGTGTTTAAACCACACGTGAGGTATCGCCACGATCATTAGAGCAAGAGCAATAATTCTAGCACAAGACCTCCTCTGAAACTCTTTAACAGGTAACTGTTAAAATTTTTTTTAAAGCGTTGCCCATGGAGATTTTTAAGTACAGTAGTTTTTTCGCCATTCCACAAATGTGCACAATTTTAAAACATGACATGTTAGGTATCAATTTACTCGGTGTAACATCATCTTTCACATTATACCAAAAATTGGGCTAAATTTACTGTTTTTTTTTTAATTCAAGAAAGTGTATATCTTCCCAAAAAATTGCATTTTAAAGACCGCTGCGCAAATACCGTGTGACATAAAATATTGCAACAATCGCCCCCCCCCAAAGGTGACAAATGTAGCATCGGAGGGGGGGGAGAAAGCAGATATGCAGAGCTTCCCCTTTTGGGTGGAGCTCCGCTTTAAGCCCATATGCAGCTTGTATTTCTTTAAAGTCATTAGGGTTTTGGCTGCATTTTGGGAGCAGAGATCCTTAGAAAGCACAATATTATACAAGTGTGTACTATTGCAAAAAAAATTAGGGAGATGAGTGGGGCCCTAAGAACAAAGAGTACAGGCAAATCGAGAGGTTGTCTTTGGGAAATAGATGTATGAGTGCTGCCAGCACTGCTGCAGAGGCTGAAGGGGTGGGGGCCAGCCGATCAGTGCTCAAACCATACGCCCCACACTGCATCAAATTGGTCTGCATGGCTGTCATCCCAGAAAGAACCCTCTACTAAAGATGATGCACAAGAAAGCAAACAGTTTGCTGAAGACACGCAGACTAAGGACATGGATTACTGGAACCATGTCCTGTGGTCTGATGAGAGAAAAATAAATGTATTTGGTTCAGATGGTGTCAAGCGTGTGTGGCAGCAACCAGGTGAGGAGTACAAAGACAAGTGTGTCTTGCCTACAGTCAAGCATGGTGGTGGGAGTGTCATGGACTGGGGCAGCATGAGTGCTACCGGCACTGGGGAACTACAGTTCATTGAGGGAACCATGGATTCCAACATGTACTGTGACATACTGAAGCAGAGCATGATCCCCTCCCTTTGAAGACTGGGCTGCAGGGCAGTATTCCAACATGATAACGACCCCAAACACACCTCCAAGATGACCACTTCCTTACAAAAGAAGCTGAGGGTAATGGTGATTGACTGGCCAAGCATGTCTCCAGACCTAAACCCTAATGAGCATCTGTGGGGCATCCTCAAACGGAAGGTGGAGGAGCGCAAGATCTCGAACATCCACAAGCTCCACGATGTCGTCTCGACCTCAAAGATCTAAGACTTTTTATATGTACCCAAATGGCCTATTTCTCTCAAATATTGTTCACAAATCTGTCTAAATCTGTGTGAGCACTTCTCCTTTGCCAAGATAATCTATCCACCTCACAGGTGTGGCATATCAAGATTAGACAGCATGATTATTGCATACGTGTGCCCTAGGCTGGCCACAATAAAAGGCCACTCTAAAATGTGCAATTTACTGGGTGCCAGCCAGCCACAGCAGGGTGCCAGCTAGCCACCAATAACAGGTTGCCAGTCAGCCACCCACAACAGGGTGCTAGCCAGTCAGCCACCCAAAGCAGGGTGCCAGCCAGCCAGTCACCAACAACAGGGTACCAGCCAGCCACCCACAGCAGGGTGCCAGCCAGCCACCCACAGCAGGGTGCCAGCCAGCCACCCACAGCAGAGTGCCAACCAGCCACCCACAGCACCAGGGTGTCAGCCACAAAGGGGTGCCAACCAGCCACAGCAGGGTGCCAGTCAGCCACCCACAGCCAAGTGCCAGCCAGCAACCCACAGGAGGGTGCCAGCAAGCCACCCACAGCAAAGTGCCAGCCAGCCACCCACAGAAGCCAGGGTGTAAGCCAACCAGCCACCCACAACAGGGTAAAAGCAAGCAACCCACAGCAGGGTGCCAGCTATCACACACAGCAGGGTGCCAGCCAGCCACCCATCCACCCACAGAGTGCCAGCCACCCACCACAGGGTGCCAGGCAATCACCCACAGCAGAGTGCCAGCCAGCCACCCACAGCACAAGGGTGCCAGCCAGCCACAACAGGGTGCCTGTCAGCCACAGCAGAGTGCCAGCCAGCCACCCACAGCAGAGTGCGAGCCAGACACCCAAAACAGGGTGCCAGACAGCCAGTCACCCACAGCCCAGTGCCTGCCAGTCACCCACAGTCCCTGTGCCAACCACCCACAGCCCTTGTGCCACCCAGCCACCCACAGCAGGGTGCCAGCCAGCCACCCCCAACAGGGTGTCAGTCAGCCACCCACAGCCCAGTGCCAGACAGCCACCCACAGCCCAGTGCCAGCCAACAACCCATAACAGGGAGCCAGCCAGTAACCCACAACAGGGTGTCAGCCAGCCACTGTCAGCAGAATGCCAGCCAGACAGCCACAGCAGAGTGCTAGCCAGCCACCCACAGCAGGGTGCCAGCCAGCCAGTTTTTTTAACCTTATCTGTATTTAGTATGAACTCGCTTTCAAATTGCAATGGAGATGGAGGCAGACAGAAAAAGAAAAAGTGTGGTCTGGCACTCTATTCCTAGTCTCAACCAACCCCAGGAAAAGCAGCAGTGTTCAACAAATGCACAATGTGAGCATGGGATCAGTAACTGCAAAAACCAAAAATACGTCAAATCTTTGGGACCATCTAAGAGTTCATCATATTGAATTATATAATGCAGCACAGAAAAAAACAAACTGAATCACAAAATGAAATACATCCACTATCCCAGAAAATAACAGATATGTTTCAGAAAAAAAACAGGTGTCTAATTTTGGATTGAAGATCCCAACTGCTGGACAGAGTAATCACAGAGATGATGGTCACTGATAACCAGCCATTTACAATGGTATCTGACTCTGGATTTAAGTGGTTGATGTCCATAGCTGAGCCAAGGTACACACTGAAGAGTGAAAAGTATTATTGAACTGAAATGCTGTGAAGGATTCACCAAAAGGTAGTTGATAAAGTAAGGACTATGTTGCAACCAGAGAATGCTGGCAACTAACTCTCATTCATGACTGACTGCTGGTCAGGACAAACAGAGTCACTAATGAGTCTTACATGACACTTCATTGACAGCGGATGGGCAATTGGTGTTGAATACAAACATGATGCAAGGATCCCACACTGGGGAGTACATTAGAGAAATGTTTCTAGACATGCTTGAGGACCTTGGGAATAAACAAAGACAGAGTGATGCTTGTGCTTCGAGACATAGGAGCAAACATGGAGAAAGGAATGAGGCTTGCTGAAGTGTAAGACCTCAGTTGCATGGCACACACCCTGCAACTTGCGGTAAATGATGGTCTGTCAAGCCAGAGAGCTTTGATTGATATAATTGGCATGCTGAAGAGGTGCACAGGCTATTTCCACCATTCAATCCTTGCCAAGCAGCAACTGAAGTGCATTCAGGAAGACCTTGGCCTACCCAAAAACAACTTGATTTTGGCAGTTCCAACACAATGGAACTCAACACCTCACATGCTGCAAAGAATGCTGGAACAAAAGCGAGCTCTTACCATCTATTCAGGTGAATATGAAGGATATTCTTGTCCTACTGCTGATCAGTGGGACAATGTAGCCAATGGCATTGAGACTCTCCTCCCCATAGAGGAAGTGACACTAGAGGGGAGTCATTACAACTCATCTGGGTCATCTGTTATCCCATGTGTGAGCGCGGAAGATGCTTCTTCAAGAGAATGAAGGCCCCAACACACGTGGCATTAAAACTTGAAGGCAGGTCATGAGGGACAGCCTCACCAAACATTTTGAGAAGCATGAAGAGAATAAAAATGTTGTGCTGGCACATCTTTTGGATCCTTGATACAAGAATCATGCTTTCTCTTCTGATGATGTATTGGCCAAGGCAAAACAATGACTGAAAGAAGATATTTAACAGGAGGTTCCTGCCAAAAGGCCAAGTCAGGAAGAGCATGTTTCTAATCTGAAAGAGCGGGATGCTGCAAAAACAGACAAAACATCTGAAAAAACAATGGCCAGAAGAGAATCTTCATAATCGTGGTCGAATTGATGCCTTGTTCATTGTTTTATTGGGGTCTCATGCAGAGGATTCTTCTGAATCTGCAATAATCAGCCTGGATGATGAACTTCATTTCTATTTGAAGGAACCAGTAATTGACAGAAGTAGTGGTGATCCTCTTCAGTGGTGGAAAGAAAATGAGGCATGCTAGAAGAAACCTCTCTGCTCCTTCTCCCTCTGTACCAAGTGAGCGTGTTTTTATTAAAGTGGCAGCAATATATGAAAAAAACAGAAGCTGTTTAACAGGTGAACATGCTGAAATGTTATGCTTTCTGCACTATAATATTGTTCTACTAAACTGGGAGTATTGAAGTGTAGTGTCCACTGTCTAGCTTTTGCACTGCAGTAGTGATTTAAATTTACTCATTGCAGTGAGTGCACTACTCCAGCAGTTTATACCATTTTTCTGTTTTGGGAAGCATTTAGTTATTATTTTCAAGCACTTTATTTTTCACAGTTGTCTACTTCTAGGCCTCGTTCGTTCACAGTCACACAATGGTATAGACAGAGATGTTCGTTTTGCTGCACACATTCTACAAGTGCACAAAAAAAAAAAAAAAAAAGGTTCTTCTCTTTACTCTTCTTCTCTATGTGCCCTGTTCACACCACCACATGCAGATTTTTTTCTGCGCAGGATCGTGCAACGTGTCGTTGCAGTCGTCACCGTGTCATATATGCAGTTTTATGCACAGGAAAAAAAAAAAATATGCCATCAACATCGGGGTGAATATAGGGCACATAACTTCCGCACATTGGAAAACTGATGTGTCATGTCAACATGCAAGAAAACTGACTGAAACGCGCATGAAAACTGATGTGAAACTGAGGTCTCTGCAAGTGAAATCTGTGCAGTTTTCATGCAGGTAAGGTGTGAAGAACGAGCCCTTAATTTTAAAAAGTTTATTAAACATTAAAATGTTCCGTACCAGATTTGTGTCCAAAACTCTATTGATTTTTCAAAACTTTAAATGTACAGCATATCGGCACCTAATATGGGCTATCGGTCTGAAGGGTGACCGGAAAATCAGTATTGGCCGTGAAAAAACGATATCGGTCAATCCCTAATATATATATATATATATATATATATATATATATATAGTGAGACTCGCATCAAGTGTAGAGCATTTAAAGGACACCGCCACTCGCTTTTTCTTTCTTTCAAGAGCTTTCCTCGCCAATCTTTATTAAAGGAAAGTTCATCAAGCAGAACAATAACAGAGTTTCCCTTCCAGGGGTTTCAGCGTTACAGACCTAAGCAAAATAAACGATCAATAAGCCACTCTGGCTTGAACTTGCAGCCCTGCTGCTCTGGCCATAAACTCCGGCCCTCCTCTGTCTCCCACAGACTTCAATCACCCAACAAGGTGCACACGGATAGCAGCGTCGTGCTGCACTGACTCCCACATGGAGCCCTCCTGACTCTTGGGTCAGACTTCCTGTTTGCCAGGGTGGAGCAATGAACCATGGTCAGGTCATTATTAAAAGCCCAGCACACACCTGACCAATAAGTTTGCCGGCTATACTGAATAGCTGGACCCAGAATTGGAGATTTCATACCACCCGGATCACTTTAAAATCTCCAGGCTCCAGGTCCCAAACTGGACTTTTTAAAACACCGGGGAAACTGAAAAGCCAGTTTCCTCTTCATTTCACAAGCTCCCTGGATATTCTGGGTCACAATCACTTTCTAGACCCTGGCAGGGCAACGCTCTGCCACAATATATCTATCTATCTATCTATCTATATATATATATATATATATATATATATATATATATATATATCCATCCGTAAGTACCTGAAGGTTAAAGTGAAGAAATGCATGGAGAAACCACAAACCACGAATGGGAGTGACATCAAGCACAAAAGAAAGTATACAACTAAATTTCCGTTTTTACTGCACCCATCAAAGAAAATCTTTAACAATTGGTTCAAAATTAAAAAAAAAAAAAAAAAAACTGCAAAAGTAAACCAAGTCTTACAGGTGGACCCTGTGGACCAGGTGGATTGGGATTTTAGTGTGCCCAAGAGTATCAATTAGATTTAAAACATATTAAAAAGAATATACATTTTATTGAAGGCAAGATAGTAAAAACATCATACGAGAATACACTATCTAGAAGGTGTATTGCAGCACATCCTGTAATGCGATGGATCTACGTGTTTCACCCACACTTTGGGCTTCCTCAGGATCCAGATGTGTCGCAGGCTTTCTCAAAGTATATATATATATATATATATATATATATATATACACACACACACACACCCAAATTACCAATAGACCATAAGTGCAAAACACACAAAGTTCAAAAAACACATAGCTACCAAGAATCATCTCTGGTTAGAGCTACATGTCAAATAGAAGGAATATGTTCATATAAAGGAAACACTCTGTTCAGCATCCAAAGTGTGGGTAAAATGTGTCGATCCATCGCATTACAGGATGTGCTGCAATACACCTTCTAGATACTGTATTCTCGTATGAGGTTTTACCTATCTTGCCTTCAATAACATTTATATTTTTATAATCTGTATTTTATCTAACCTTATCTAGGCTATAGCAAGATTGCCAAGACCCTAAAAATGAGCTGTAGCACAGTGGCCAAGACCATACAGTGGTTTAAAAGGACCAGTTCCACTCAGAAAAGGCCTCACCATGGTCGACCAAAGAAGTTGAGTGCACGTGGTCAGCGTCATATCCAGAGGTTGTCTTTGGGAAATAGACGTATGAGTGCTGCCAGCATTGCTGCAGAGGTTGAATATATATATATATATATATATATATATATATATATATATATGTGATTGCGAATGACAAAATACAGAGAAATGTTGAGATTCAACACCCAATGGAATTTAGGAAGCTTACACAGGTTACACAAGGTAGATAGTACATTTATTTGGTTCTGCTTTTAGCTAAACACTATTAGACACTATTGACTATGAAGTTATTTTGGAGAAAGGATTACAGAATCTTCACTCTGCATGGCTGAAGTTGACACAGCTCAAGTCATATCAACATTAATAACCTTTCTTTGAAATAAACAATCCACTGCAAAATAGACATAAAAAAAAAATTCTATACAATTTTTTTAAAGCCACTCAACTGATTTCTGTACTTTATATAACCACAACTACTCATAACTGGCAGTGCTTCAATATGGAATACAAGTTACATTATAAGAGAAACTAGCTGAACTGGACTATGCACAGAATAAACATTATTGGTACTATTCATATGCTCAATGTATGAAACACTCCATTTGTTTTCTGCTCAAGAATGCTTTGTAGTGCAAGATGAAAAAAAAAATGTACATTACAGCATGCAGAGTAATATTATATTGAAGCTATTGTCATAGGAAAGAACAGTTTCTGGCAGATACAAGCAGCCAACACCTCTCAAAGACTAACAAATACATATATATGTAGTTTATAGTTCGGTATAAAATGTTAAGTTAATAACTAAAGTTTATAATTAAAGGCCAACAGATAATGCCTTATAAAAGAAAAACTTTGAACATTAAAAAAAATAAAGAAAACTATTTATGTTGAGTGTGTATATAATAAATGTCAATGACCTGCAGCTTTGAACAACTGTTAAAAAAAATGGGATTTTTGTACTTACTGTAAAATTCACTTTTCTGAGTTTATAGACGGACACAGCGCTCCATAAATCAAAACTAGTGGGTTATATTTGATAAAAGAAAAGGAATTGGCAGCACTCCAGGTTGAGTCAAAATCCAGGTTTATTGACTGGACATCCAAATATGACAATCGTGACAAGGTAGACGCGTTTCACACACTGACTGTGTGCTTAATCATTAGTGGGTTATATTGCCTTCCCAAGGAGTAGGACTAGGCAGAACAAAAAACACTTAGCTATGTCCATGGGCTGTCCTCAGCTTGGTATAAAACCACCCTCTCTGCTCTAGATAATCAGTTTTAACATGTCTATTCAGGAGTAAGGACCTAGGCTCCCAGCTGGGATCTCTGGTTCTAGCAATTTTTTTCTCCTTCCTTACATCTTTTGTTTTTTCTCTTGGGAGATCTACGACCAACTGCTGGGCGACGGGTTGGATAATCTAGATCCAGTGGTCCCCCCAGCCAGCAAGCGTGTACAGACCGCAGCTTCGCACTTGGCCGTGACATAGCCTCGCAGATAGAGGCTGGCCAGCAAGTTAAATGTCTCACAGGGTCGCATACGACCGGGCTTGGGTCTGAGTCGCAGCGGTCTCTTGGGCAACATCTCCCCTACTTCGGTGGCGAGAAGTTCTGTCTGGAGCGTTACCCTCACCATGGAGGGGTAAACACAGTCCCCCCTCTCCCCAATTTGGGGGATGGGTCCCGGGTAACCTCCAGGGATGGTCGGACCTCTTACCATCATTAAATCCCTCACTGAGCTGGGCTTCCCCCACTCCCTTTCCCCCGTCTGGACTTGAAGTCTGGTGGTAGTCCCAGGGCAGAGAATGCAGCAGAGACCACTGGGGTCTCACCCCCGCTATCCCTACTTTGTAAGGGTCCTGGGATAGTGTGCCCCCACCCCCGGTAGTCTGGAGGGGTCCAAGTGTAGGAGACCCCTAGGTGCATGTCCTGCTGTTTGCAGTGTGGGTATAGTGCCGGGGGGGGGGGGGTCCCAGTGCAGAGTGCACAGCAGAGTCTCCCCTAAATATGTGTCCTACCTTAGGGGGGTCCCCTCGAAGAGGGTGCAGGAAAGATCTTGGCAGTGTGCTTCAGTGTAGCTGATGGGGGACCTTAGTCTAGCTGTTTTCCGGTTGGCGGCCATGTTTGTGTAGCTGAATGATGTCATGGGGGCCATTTTCTTTTAGGCTAGCTGGTCTTCTGTTGGTGGCCATGTTTGTGTAGCCAATGATGTCACGCGAGCCATTTTCCTTTAGTCTAGCTGGTCTCTGGTTGACGGCCTTGTTTGTGTAGCGGATGATGTCACGGGGATGCTGGAGGAGTGATGCTGAAGCTCCTCCTCTTCAGTTTCCTCTTCCTGTGCCCGGGACATATGAACTAGGATGGCGTCCATGGTGATGCTGGGTCCCAATTCTCGGCACTCCTCTGATCGGTAGGATGAGTCCTTGGAGGTCCCTGTTATCTCTGCTGATAGGTACCCTGAGCCTTGAAGGGATCCTTTAGTGGTGCCAAAAGATCGTTTTTGTACTGCAAGGTCTTCCTTTCCTTATGGAGCCTTAAGGTCACATCTCCCCCACTGACCCTCTCATGGAGCGCTGAGTTCGTCGACGAACTAAAGAGAAAGTATTATGTACAAACTGTCGAAAGAGAGCTTTATAAAACGGATGGCATGTCTCATTCCTAGTACTCTGAAATTAGATTTCACAGTGTGCTTTGTGGACAATTGCACTTTTCAAGTAACCAGATAGGAAGAGTATTGGTCAGACAAACGAAAAAAAAAAAAAAAAAAAAAGCAAGCACTGCAGTCACAGCCTACATGCATGATATTTAAAAATATAGAATTTTTTTCGTGCATATGCTCTACATGGGAAGCTCCACTATAAAGAGTCAACCAAAAATGTCTCATACTATCAAATGCATAATGGATTACAATATGACCATATCATAGAAAACACTTATGTTCCTGTAAGTAAGTAGATTTAGGTTATTTTGCACATTGAAAGTGTGCACCAGACACTTCCAGCTATTGAATTGATTGAGGATTGTTCTCAGTCATATGCCCACCGCATCTATCAAAATGGATTAACAGATGGGACAACAAATATATACAGTAATTATTAATAACATTTTGTCCATCTTTATCATACAGTTAAGTCTGGTGCTTTGATACATTTTTTTTAAATGCTAAATTTTGAAAACCAAACAGCAATAGCCAATTTAATCTGTCCATAATCTTAACCTTAACAATATTTATATTAAAGCAAGTGAAAATTTGTTTTCCCATAGGTAACACTGAGAAAGGCTAATTGTAACTAAACAGTACCCGGTTTATCACTGAGTTCTTCCTGAGATGTAGCAGTACCAAATAATATAATTGGAAGGGCTGAAGCAAAAATCAATATGGTAATAAGTGTTAGTATCTATGTTGAATTTAAATTGTATTCATACCATAAACTATTTTGAATGTCTTGGAGAGAATTAAGAAAGGTTAGAACCCCTGTCAGGTTTTACTGCTATCTGGGGCTCCTCTTCACTTTCTGGTTTGAGGACAATAAAAACCTTATAGAGGTTTTAGTATTCCCCTACTTAAATAAAAAAAAAAAAGAAATGTTTTTTCCTTCTGTCAGTTTTGCTGTTTGTCAGATTTTCCCTGACTTCCTATACTGGGAACAACCTTTTTACCAGACATGAAGTAAGGGATCTCTCCATCTGCAATAAAACCTGACAGGTGATATAATCCATTCCCCCTCTATTCAAAACAAAATGTTTTGGATATAGGCACACTTAAAACAATTGTCACTAAGGTAAAGGTAATAAAAAAGGGTCTCCCTACAAAAAACCTTTCCACATAGCCAGCCTTTGTTCTTTTGAAGAGCTATGGTAGTTTAAAGAGGAAGTAAACCCTCCTCTGCAAGTTGTACCTATAGGTAAGCCTATGATAAGGCTTACCTATAGGTACTGTAAATATCTCCTAAACATGCACCGTTTAGGAGATATTTACCTTACATGAAGCCAGTGACGTCACTGGCGCATGCGCTCTGAAGGAACGGCCGCTGGTGCCGTTCCTTCAGAGCCCCGTGCCGTGACCGTCGGCTCGCGCCTGGAAGACGGGCGACTGAACATGTCGCCCGTCATAGAAGTAAGCGGGCGGCACGGCGGGGGCTCGTTCTAAGGTAAGTATTTCATAATGAGCTAGTATGCGATGCATACTAGCTCATTATGTGTTTCTCTTTCAGGGTGAAAAAAAAAAACTGAAACAAATATTCTGATGGTTTTGTGGTTCTATCCACCAGCTTACTTCACTATAGGGCACAACAGATACACAGGGTTCGAGAGATAGAACGTCAGAGCACAGAGGAACATCAAAGCTCTCAAAGAAAATGCAGATCTATAACATGGGTAGTGTGACAAGCAAGAATGAACTTTTTCTTTGCAGAGAGACCCTTTTATTATCTTTTTTCTACCTAGCACCAGGATCACATTGCTGTCCAACTGAGATAGCAGAGGAGGACTACTTACCTATTCTCTGCTACAAACAAATAGCAATTTAGGGGAATATCACAGTTGACTCCCCAAAGTAAACATGTCAGCTCCTGGACCTGGTGAAGAGCCATATTGGTGATCACCCCCTGGATCCTTGGACAGGTAATATTAAAAGTCAGCACCTACAGTATTTTTAGCTGCTGACGTTTAATTTTTTGTTTCTAGAGAGAAGGCCTGCTTTAAAGAAGCAATTTAATTATCATTACAGACCAGAGATGCGGGGGAATTAGGTGCCCTGCTGCAGCCTGCCAATGGTCCTGCAGTGTTTACCAAGAGAAGTATTTTTCTCAGCTCTGCTGGAAGTTGTGCATGTACTAGCTTGGTTGAACTGGCACGTATGCGATTAATGACAACTACCAGAAACATTGCACAAAGAAAACAATGGTAAAATTTTGGAGGGGCAGAAAAACTACCAATAGTCTCAAATTATATTTCAAAAGAAGAACACGTGTATGCGTTAGGGCTTGTTTTCAATGGGATAGTTAACCTTTAAATCTTATTATCAAAACTGTGGAGAGGGTATAAATGAAAAAATCAAATATTTGATGTTATTTTTAAATGGAACATAGGAATACTTTACATATAGAAAGCTGTTACGTTGGAGAATTATTAGTCAGGCAATGAATAAGCACACTAGCAATATGTTGTATGCTACATAGAATGTTACTGCACAATTTCTTCTAAATAATTGCTTATTTCAGGACATCAATGTAACTGATGCTGAAAAATGGTCACACTACAGCGAGTCAGCAAACAAAGGTCAGTGAGACAGCAGGAGGGAGCATCTCCTAAACAAATAAGCATTAGCATTTCCCTCCATAGCAGCCAGCTCGACTTTAATATGACACATATTGAATGAATCATCTGTTCTGCAGGCGCCAAGCAAGATATATCTTAATGCAGACAGGTCGGCGACATGAACCCTAATGGTCCTTATCTTAATCTTGTTTAAAAGCATCTTAGATTTCTCTGTAATCTTTTCCACTTTTTTGACATTTATTCTCTTTAAAATGGGTTTGTATCTGTACATATTACGAATTTTAATTCAGTTCACATATTCTAAACGATCCACTGAAATCAAAGCATATAATTACTTTTATGTTATATCTTGGCACCGTGAATGATGGCACTGCTATAATGAGATGACACAGAGAGCTGTAATAAATGTACCATGTGCTCAATATAGTGAATTGGCTTGATAATAGCCATTTCCCTAGTAAGAGGCCAGTTTTGATCCTTTGTCAGACAAAGCTCTACAGTGTGAAAGGGTTGGACCTTGTACCATAAATGGCACACAAATTGAAGGAAAGGTTAAATTATGTGCTGTTAGGTTCACAAGTTCAACTTTAGAGAACACAAAATATATGCATATTAGAAGTCAGCAAGGTGAAACTACATATAGGCAGTTATATTCTTCTTATAGATCTTTTCTTAGAAATCTTTTTTTTTTTTTTTTTTTTTAAAGTATCCAGCACGCTATACTTTTCCATAATGATCTATGGATACAGTTGCTGTTAGTACCACGAACACACTCTCTACCAGGACTTCTTCGCTACATTGCTCTATGTCTAATGAGCAGAGTCATTGTAATAAGGTTTAATAAGGGATTCTAATAAACTCTTAAGTAGTGATCGACTGATAACGTTTTTTTTACCACCAATACTGATATTTTGGCCATCGGGTATCGGTATCGGCCGATATCTGCCGATATTTTCGGACATTAAATTTTTATTTTATTTTTTTAATGTCTACAGGTACTGTGGTGGAGGGATCTGGGGGTCTAAAATACCCCAAACCCCTCCTGTGCACTTAAGCATTCAAAACGGCAAGTTTGACTGTTTTGAATGCTGTACGTTTTTTTAATTCGGCGCCGCCAGTACCCGGCTCAAAGAAATCGAGACCCGGGTCAGACAGCGCCGGTGAAGGTAGGATTCCCGGGTCTCCCGGTGGGATGGGAGACCCGTGCGAGCCGCGGAACGCAGCGGGGGGGTGGGGGGGGAAGTTCCCTCCCGCTCCTTTGAATGACAGTCGAGCGGCTTCACAGGCAGCCGACCTTCAGCTATGGACACAGGTACAGGGGTGATGCCTCTAGCTGCAGGCATCACCCGGTACAAGCACTTTCCCTGAAATACGGCAATATCGGTAAAAAGCCGATTCCGATATATCAGGGAAAGTCCATATCGGCCCTCGATATATCGGCTTTGCCGATAATTGGTCGATCTCTACTCTTAAGTGATAGTAGAGTCACCTGTCCCAAACTAGAAGTGCAAGAAATAAAACTCATGCTAAACAAGTACGGCCAATGATTCTGTAATGGGTTTATCTGACCAATAAACAATGAATGTAACTGTTGTCTTTTCAGACATGCAATTTTTTTTTTAAATCCCAAACCAGTTTACAGAAACTGAACCTCCTAGGGCAAGGTATTTTGAAATTCCTACTCCATACAAACATGTAATTTGCAATGAAAGCTGCAGATACATTTCTATTTATAGAGACCGCTATCATTTTCCTCTTTTATGGCTCTGGTCTGTATTATGTACAGAACATCAACCACATTTATTTAGAACTCAATTCAAACAGCACTTAACATAATATTATAACAGGAATTTGATAAAATTCTATAAAAATGTCAATTCATCTTTGGCCAAAACATAAAATCATATATTAATTTTTATATTATATTTTTATATATCATATATTAATTTACTGATTGTATTTCAACTATTTCTAGCCTGCTTCTATTAATCTGAACAGTCTTAAAGTGTGTATACTTTTTTTTGTGAAGTTCCCCACTCATTTACATTCTTAAATTCTGTAACACAAATCTACTATGCCCCGCGATTAGGCACTGCTGTGTCACACATTTCTCAGAGTCTGCCTTTTGAACTTCAGAGGTGCTGAGAGGAGGAGTTTTAGGAGGCGGAGTCAGTACAAGAATCACTTCTTACAGGCAGCGAGATACAATAGAATTAGTAGTCCTTAGATATTGAAAGTAAACAGCAGAGCAAAGCATGCAGGGAATCAAGGTCATTGTGCAAATAGATGACTAGCAGACAAGCAGCACTCACAACACATAAGGAATTTTTTTAGGCTAGCCTGTATTAGATTGTCAAAAACAACCATTGTTTGTATTGCTATTACAATCCTGATGTTATGAAATGAAAGTGTATATGGTGACCATAGATTTCCATTAAAGTGGTATCAAATCCCCCAAAAAAAAATGTTTTAAATTGCAGCTTAACAATTTATAGATTTGATGGCTATATTTGTTTTCTTTTTAGGCCTTTTCCTTCATTTTCAACTGGTGATCCTGACAGTAAATCTGTTATTTTTCAAATGACTTTAAGAAACTAAGCTGTCCAGACAAAGTAGCAGAACAGGGTTGAGAAACGCTATTTAACACTGATCAGGGTGCTTACAGAGATCAGCTATTATTCATTTAACCACTTTCCGCCCATGCTATAGCAGAAGGATGGCTACAGTACGGGCTTACTTTGCCAGGAGGGCTTCCTAGGACTTCCTCCTGTGATCGCACTTGCCGGCGCACTCTGTGATCGCTGTCCTTTGGACACAGGTGAGCACAGGACAGAATAAATAGCCAATCACAGCAGCCCTTTACCATGTGATCAGCTGTGTCCAATCCACCAAAAGAAAGCTCTATTTGGGTGAAAAAAAATGATAAAAATGTAATATGAGTACAGTGTTGCATGACCGCGCAATTGTCATACAAAGTGTGACAGAGCTGAAAGCTGAAAACCTGGGCAGGAAGGGGGTAAAAGTGCCCAATTGACAAGTGGTTAAGCTCCGAAAGATTTCATCTTCTTCATGGCCATTTGTTGCTATTCGGTATTGCACTACCTTAAATGGCAATTTCTTGGTCATGCAACGCTGTAAACAAATTACATTTTTCACACAAATAGAGCTTTCTTTTGGTGGTATTTGATCACCACTGGGTTTTCTATTTATTATATAAACGAGAAAAGACTGAAAGTTTGAAAAAAGAAAATATATTCTTTTTTCGGTTATAAAAAAATAGAAAATCTAATTTCATCATAAATTTAGGCCAAAATGTATTTTGCCACAGGTCTTTGATAAAAAAAAAAAAAAAATCCCAATGAATGTATATTATTTAGGCTGTGGGAAAGTTATTGCGTCTGTGCAAGCTATGATATATACATTTGAAAATTGATCAGTCCTGATGTACTGACGGCCAATCTCATTTCTTGAGGCCCTTAAAAAGTCAGGACATTACAAATCCCCACCCCAAATTACCCCTTTTTGGAAATTAGGCAGTCTGACGTATTTAGAGAGAGGCATGGCAAGTTTTTTGAAGTTGTAAATTGTCACAATTTTTGGAAAATGAAGAAAAAAATGTGTTTCTTTTCACAATTTTTTACCAGTGCAGCATCATGATATGACTGGTGTGGAGTTGATCAGGGACCCTGACTGGTGACAAAATGTTAAAAAAAATAAATAAAAATAACCCTAAAATGTTTTTATCTTTTTTTATACGTTTTACTTATTTTTTAAAATACTTTCATCAGAGTAGTTTAGTGTTACCATATTAACATTGTAATACTCCAGGGTGGTAATCAGGGATTTTTCTTTTTTTACACTTTGATTGCTGGTTAAATGAAGATCATTGTACTAGCAATGCTTTGAACTGTCATGAATGGGTTACATTCATGACAGCTGTTAATACTGGTGATCTGTAATTGGCTATGGCTAGCTACATGGTACATTGTGCTGTTATTGGCCCAGGTACCATGTGTTAGCTGTGGGCTAATCATAGATCACTAGTAAAGGATAGAGAGGAAGAACATGGACTTTAATTGCAGAATACTCAAATACTAATTAAAATGTAAATATTTTATTGAATATACAAAAGATCAAAAATTATTCATTAATACCAACACGGTTTTCTCAATGTACAACAATTCACATTACTGGTAACCACCATCAACCCCAATGATTGGGATAGGACTCCCCAAGTAAAGCAAGACAACAGGAGAGGAGTCAAGGGATATAAATCCCCAATCTCCTAACACCCAGTTCTAGCTGCCTAATGGGGTGATGATGTCCAGTTCCTAGTCCTGCTTGACATGTTTTGCGACAGATGCGCTTCTTCAGAAGCTTAAGAGTTGAAAAAGGGATTCTTGTGAAAAAAAAAAAAAAAGGAATAGAGCAATTAATACCACATAAAAACGTATAAACAAATAGTGTACAAGCTTGCTAGAAACCATGGCAATACTCACAATATGGTATACAGTGTACTATGGTATACAGTGTACTAATAAGTCAGGTAGAGAGGAGGCAGCCAGGTGGAAAACCCCAGGTCCCCCAAAGGTGGATATAGGGCCACACCTAAAGACGACAGCGAGGGTTGGTGTAAGGTATTGCGCTAAGGAATGTAGCTGGTAAATAAAGTGTCCTTATAAAAAGTTCTACTTACACAAGTTCTAATAATATCGCAGAATAAAGGGAGGAAGTATACAGGTGCATTTCAAAAAATTAGAATATCATCAAAGAGTTAATTTATTTCAGTAATTCAGTTTAAAAAGTGAAACTCGTATATTATATACGGTATATATTCATTACACACAGAGTGATATATTTCAGGCATTATTTCTTTTCATTTTGATGATTATGGCTTACAGCTTGTGGAAACCCAAAATTCAGTATCCCAGAAAATTATATTATTACAGAAGACCAATAAAAAAAAAAGGATTTTAACACAGAAATGTAGGCTTACTGGAAAGTATGTCCATGTACAGTATAGTATGCACTCAATACTTTTGCATGAATTGTATCAGTGTGGCGTGGTATAGAGGCTTTTATTCTGTGGCACGGCTGAGGGATTATAGAAGCCCAGGTTGCTTTGATAGTGTCCTTCAGCTCATCTGCATTGTTGGGTCTGATGTCTCATCTTCCTCTTGACAATACCCCCCAGATTCTGTATGGGGTTTAGGTCAGGTGAGTTTTCTGGCCAATTAAACACAATAATACCATGCTCATTAAACCAGGTATTGGTAATTTTGGAAGTGTGGGCAGGTACCAAGTCCTGCTAGAAAATGAAATTAGCATCTCCATAAATCTGGCCAGCAGAGGGAATCATGAAGTGCTCTAGAATTTCCTGCTAAATGGCTGCGCTGACTTTAAACTTAATAAAACACAGTGGATCAACACCAGCATATAAGGTGGCTCCCCAAATCATCAATGACTGTGGAATCTTCACACTGGACCTCATGCAACTTGGATTCTGTGCCTCTCCACTCTTCCTCCAGACTCTGGGACCTTAATTTCCAAATGAAATGCAAAATTTACATTCTTTCGGAAAGAGGACTTTGCACCACTGACCAACAGTCCAGTCCCTTTTCTCCTTACCCCAGGTAGGATGCTTCTGAGGTTGTCTCTGTGTCAGGAGTGGCTTGGTTCAAGGAATGCGACAGTTGTAGCCCATGTCCTGGATACATCTGTGTGTGGTGGCTCTTGGAGCACTGACACCAGCCACAGTACACTCCTCATGAACATCCCCCAAATTCCTTAATGCCCTTTGCTTCACAATCCTCTCAAGGCTGCGGTTATCCCTGTTGCTTGTGTACCTTTTTCTACCACACTTTTTCCTTTCACTCAACTCTCCATTAATATGCTTTGATAAAGCACTCTGAACAGCCAGATTCTTTAGTAATGACCTTTTGTGACTTACCCTCCTTGTAGAGGGTGTTAATGACTATCTTCTGGACAACAGCAGTCTTCCCAATGATTGTGTAACCTACAGAACCAGACTAAGAGACCATTTAAAGGTTCTGGAAACCTTTACAGGTGTTTTGAGTTAAAGAGGAGGTCCTGCCCTCACAAAAAAATTAAAAGTGAAAATTAAACAAATGTTTAAGATTAGGACATTTACCTGTCCTGGAATGCAGCGGTGTCGGCACCCCAGCTGATGTTTCCATCGGCTCTCGGGTGCTACTGCCGCCATTGCCTGTAAGGGAAACCGGCAATGAAGCCCTACTGCGCAAGTGCAAAGCGTGCTGCCTTTTGCGAATGGCCCAGCGGTTGGGAAAAGAGGCGGGGGTCAAACTTCAGCGAGATCACCCACAAGTGGGAGCGGGTACCTGTCAAAACCAGGTACCTGTTTCCCCCCGTCCCTCCTGAAAGGTGCCAAATGTGGCACCAAAGGGGGGGGGGAGAGGCAGATAAGTGGAGATTCCCCTTTTGTGTGGAGCTTCGCTTTAATTAGCTGAGTGTGACACCACGAGTCTACAATATTGAACTTTTTCACAATATTCTAATTGTCTGAGATACTGAATTTTGGGATTTTACTAGCTGAAAGCCATAATTATTAAAATTTGAACTACTTTCTGCCCAGGCCAATTTTCAGCTTTAAGCGCTGTCACACTTTGAATGACAATTGCGTGGCCATGCTACACTGTACCCATATGACATTTTTATCCTTTTTTTCACACAAATATAGTTTTTTATTTCTTACAAAAAAAGGAAAAAAGACAGAAAATGTTGAAAAAAAAAAAAAGTTGTTCTTATTTTCTGTGAGTAAATTTTGAAAATAAGTAATTTTTCTGCTTCACTGATGTGCACTGATGAGGCGGCACTGATAGGCTGCACTGATGGGCACTGATGAGGAGATACTAATATGCTGCACTGATGGGCACTGATAGGCAGCATTGATGAGCGGCACTTATGGGCACTGTGTGGTGGCACTGATGGGCAGCACTGATGGGCACTGATGGGCAGCACAGATGAGCAGGCGCTGACTGGCAACACTATGGGCACTGATGGTGGGCACTGTTTTTGAGCTTTTCTGTAATCAGGGCACTGATGATCAGTGCCCTGGTTACCTTTTCTAGGTTCCCCTTTGAGGAGGAGCCGCTCATCAGCTGTTCTCGTCACACACAATGACAGTGTGAGCCGAGGAGAGCTAATAAAGGGCACTTCCTCATTTACATGTGACTGGCTGTGAGTGGACACAGCCGATCACATGGGTAAAGAGCCAAGTCATTGGCTCTTTACCAAGATCAGGGTCGAGCCGTGTCCTAGCAACACGGCACGGCAATGATCACCACACTGCGCGGCCCCGCGGGAGCGCAAGAGAGGCCGTTCTGGTGCGCCATCATATGACGGCGTCCCAGAACAATAGCCGCACCACTCTGCCGTCATTTGACGGTGGGCGGGTGGGAAGTGATTAAAAAAACAAAGTTGAAATATATCACTGTGTGTAATGAATCTATAAAATATATGAGTTTCACTTTTGAATTGAATTACTGAAATAAATTTACTTTTTGATAATATTCTGATCTTTGGAGATGCACCTGTGTATCCAATTTGAACGCAGACATAAACAAGATATCCTAGAAAATGGTAGGGAGAAATCTATTAGCACTGGGGAGGTAAATGTATAAAAGCAATTAACATATGAAACTTGGCCCCTAGTTGCCAAAAGAGTATAAAGTTAAACATGCCAGAGCAGAGCATGAATATATTGCTCGCTTACCTGAAAGATTATTAGATAATCTGTGGTATAGTTGAGTGGGATATACACTTGTGCAGAGGGTTCTCATATGTGTAGCAATAGTCTCAGTTAGTGCTTAGTGGAGGGCCCCATTCAAAATAGGCACACCTATACTACAACACATTCGCTTGAAAAGAGCCTTTTCTCTGTAATATCAAACAAGACATATAGTAATCCAATTGTAGATAAGCCAGCAATTAAACAACTGATTAGGCCATATCTCAGGTTCCCTATGAGTGTATGTACTGTATGCTTACCAAGTATGAATAATTAAACAGAGCGCATCCACCTGCCTCACAGGACCTAGAGCACACCGGCATAGCATCCCCGCGGGTCTCCTAGGGACGTGCTGGCTGTCTGTCTGTTAAATGCGCCCTGACAGAGACGCTCACATGCGACAGTATTAGGCCCGGCCGGAAAAGACCCCCACCCCCGATGCACCGCAAGCGCGGGATGAAAGTGCACGTGGCCATCAAGGGAGTGCAGTCCCAGGATACTGGCAGGGGAGCGCCCTCCAGTGGTAACTGTGTGCACCACAAAACTAATCCAACAACTTCCCCATTAGTAAGCTCCAGCTCCAGAATGAAACACGTTGGGGGTGTGGCCTGGCAGGGGTCCAGGCTGAGACTGCCATTCGTCTACACACAGCAAATCTTATTCTGATGTGCGGCTTCCGGGATCTTTAGCGCTTATTAGTTCATGGCCTATTAGTACACTGTATGCCATATTGTGAGTATTGCCACAGTTTCTGGCAAGCTTGTACACTGTTTGTTCATACCTTTTTATGTGGTATTGATTGCACTATTCTTATTTTGTTTAGAAGAATCCTTTTCTAACTCCTAAGCACCTAAAGAAGCACGTCTGTCGTGAAACACGTTGAGCAGGACTATAAACTGGACATCATTACCCTTTTTAAGCATCTACCACTGGGTGTTAGAAGTTTGGGGATTTATTTCCCATGACTCCTGTTGTCTTGCTTTACTTGGGGAGTCCTATCCAAATCATTAGGGGTGATAGTAGTTACCAGTAATATGAACTGGTAATACATTGAGAAAACCGTGCTGGTATTACTGAATAATTTTTAATCTTTTGCATATTACATACAATTTTAACATTTTATTTATTATTCAAGTATTGTTGTACCATTAAAGTCAATTTTTTCCCCCTCTATTTACTAACGCTATTCAGGACAAGGCACAGATGCTGAGGTTATGCCCACATTACATATATTATTGATCACTAGTAGAGGAATAAGGCTGCTATAAATCAAATTAGTAATAGATTTGTTGATATTGTGATCACATGATCACCAGTCCCTGGCTATGCTCTCTTTCGGAAAGACAGGGTAAAACGGAGGGGTGGTGGTTTCTGTCTCTATGTGAGAAGTGATCTCAAAGTGGGACCTAGTTGATGGAGAGTGTGCCGAGTCTGAAACAGCATGGGTCACTGGAGTTTGTTATAGACCTCCCAGTATTAATGAGGAGGTGGAGACTCCTGGCACAGATAGAAAGGGCTACAGGGCTTGGACAGTGTTAATAATGGGGGATTTTAACTACCCAGACATTGACTGGAGTAATGGCACTGCTGGAACAGTTTAAGGGCAAAAATGTATAAACCTCTTACAAGACAATTTTATGGTGCAGTTTATTGAGGCCCCCACTAGAAATTATGCTCTGTTGGACCATGCAGAGCTTATTAATAATGTTCATATAAAAGAACATTTGGGTAGCAGTGACCATAATATGATTTCATTTACTGTTAGCTGTAAGCAAAAAACGCATACAGGAAATACAAAAAAACACAACTTTAGGAGAGCAAATTTTCCAAGGATGAGGGCTGCTCTCCAGGATTTAGACTGGGAGGGAATATTGGCATCGATAAACACAGAACAAAAATGGGAAATTTTCAAAAAGACTTTATGCAAACTCAGTGCAAAGTATATTCCCATGGATAATAAGTTTGAAAGGCTAAAAATAAAACCTATGTGGCTCACAGACAAAGTTAAAGAAGCTATAAATAAAAAGAAAAGAGCTTTTAAAAAATATAAAAATGAAGGAACACTATCATTGTTTAATTGTTACAAAGAATATAACAGAATATGTAAAAAGGAAATCAAGGAAGCAAAAATTAAAAATGGACAGATTGCAAAAGATAGTAGGACAAACCCCATATAATTCTTCAAATGTATTAATAGTAAAAAGGTTAGGTCTGAGCATGTAGGTCCTTTACAAAATAATCAGGAGTGGGTGACTGGGGACAAAGAGAAGGCACATTTATTAAATTATTAAATACTTTCTACAGCTCTGTGTATACAAAGGAGCATGGGGGAGCTCATGACTATAATGAGGATGGTATTGACACAGCCCCAAATGATCCACAATGGCTCAAAAGTGATATGGTCCAGAAATATTTAGACGGATTAAGGGTGGATAAAGAGCCTGGACCAGATGGCATCCAACCATGCATCCTAAAAGTATTGAGAGCTGTAATTTCAAAGCCTTTGTTTCTAATTTGTAGGGACTCGTTAAGGACTGGAATAGTACCACTGGATTGGCATAGGGCCAATGTGGTGCCTATATTTAAAAAGGGATCAAAGTCTTTGCCAAGTAACTATAGCCCTGTTAGTTTAACTTCTATGGTTGGATACTGGAGAGTTTAATAAAATACCACATAGAGGAGTTCTTGCTGGAAAAAAATATTTTAAGCAACAGACAGCATGGATTCATGAAAGACAGAAGTTGTCAAACAAACCTGATTTCTTTTTATGAGGAGGTAATTAAAACCTTGGACAGAAGGGTGGCTGTGGACGTAGTATACTTGGATTTTGCAAAAGCGTTTGACACAGTTCCCCACACACGGCTAATGTGAAAGGTAAAGTCTAAAGGTTTGAAAAGATCAGTTTGTGAATGGACAGAAAATTGGCTAAAATATAGAATTCGGAGAATAGTGGTTAATTATACTTCTTCTGAATGGTCTTAAGTTATCAGTGGTGTACCCCAAGGTTAAGTGTTGGGAATCTTACTATTCAATATCTTTATAAATGATATAGGGTCTGGGATTAAAAGTACCATTTCAGTCTTTGCAGATTACACCAAGCTTTGCAGTGGAATAACTTCTTTACAGGATGTCTCCAACTTACAAGCTGACCTCAATGCACTGTTTCATTGGTCAACTATGTGGCAAATGAGGTTTAATGTTGATAAATGTAAAATTATGCACCTGGGGGGAAGAATATGCATCCATCATACATACTAGGTGGAGTAGAACTGGGGGAATCCATAGCAGAGAAGGATCTGGTAGATCATAAGCTTAATAATAGCATGCAATGCCAAGCTGCGGTTTCCAACAGAGGCATGGACTCCAGAGAGAGAGAGATATAATTTTGCCCCTGTACAAATCATTAGTCTGGAATATGCAATTCAGTTTTGGGCACCAGTTCTTAAAAAGGATATCAGGGAACTGGAGAAAGTGCAGAGAAGGGCAACCAAACTGATAAGAGGCATTAAGGAGCTCAGCTATGAGAAAAGATTGGAGGAACTGAATTTATTCTCTCTTGAGAAGAGGAGATTAAGTGGGGACTTGATCACCATGTATAAATACATAAGGGGTCCATATAGTGAACTTGGTGTTGAGTTGTTCACTTTAAGGTCAACACAGAGGACAAGAGGGCACTCTTTACATCTAGAGGAACAGATTTTGTCTCCAAATACAGAAAGGTTTGAAAAGGTTGAGCTGTGAAAATGTGGAATAGACTCCCTCCAGAGATGGTTCTGGCAAGCTCACTAGATTGCTTTAAAAAAGGCCTGGATTCTTTCCTGGGTGTAATTAGTATAAGTGGGTACTAATATTTATAGGTAAAGTTGATCCAGGAAATATCTCGGGGGATCAGGAAGGAATTTTGTTTCCCCTGCTGTAGCAAATTGGATCATGCTTTGCTGGGGGGGGGGGGGGGGGAAGTTACGCCTTCCTCTGGATCAACTGCGGGTATAGGACTGTGTGTATGGGATAGGATTGTGTGTATGGGATTGTATGGTTGGGTTTTAATTACTGTTTGTTTTTTTATTGTCTGAGCCAGATGGTCTTTACCTGACTAACTATGTAAGTCCCTGAGCATGGGGATCCGCATTCCGCAGGAGAGGGGGTTCTAGTGTACTGCCTGCCCCTGCAGGTGCGCTGCTCCCCGTGTCTGTACAGGCAAAAATTACATACTGGTACGATGCTTTGCCTGTACATGCCACCCCCGTGCAGTAAATGTACTGTGGGCAGTCAGCAAGTGTAAACCCTTGCATATACCCAGTGAAGTGAGTGGCATCAGGTGTTACACAGAGATTAAACAAAATCCTGCTACATAAGTTGTACCTGTTTATCTGCAGATTTCACTTGTCTACATCCAGTCAAAGTCAGAAATTTATAAAGCTTCCCTGAGCTGTCAAAAAATAGGGGATTGACAGCTGAAATTACACACTTTAGAGCTCAGTGATGAGAGCTCTGAGAGCTGATTGGAGGAGAGGGACACACTCCTACACACAGCACACAGAAACCAAGCTGAGGCTGTCAAACACAGGATGGGTGCTGGAGATCCCTCCCATCACCATTTTTCTCTTGGTGTCAGGAAAACTTGTCAGACATGACAAGTCAAGTGTTAGTCAAGTCCATCTATATCTGCTATTCTAACACTACATTCTCCATAGATTGACAATGCTTCCAGCTGAGCGTGTCTACTTTACAGCTTCATCCAGAATGCAGACACCCTAAGACAGAAAGTGTGTTACTGGCTGAATCACCATGTAAAAAAAAGGAAAAAAGCCTAAAGAAAAAGAAAAATAATGCAGCCATTACATCTAAAGATTGGTAAGCTGCAATATATTACATTTTTGTATGGGTTTAACACCACTTTAATAAATATTATACTGTTATTGGGCTAGATTCTCTTTCAGTGTTTTATTACTGTCTATGGCCCATTTTCCAAAAAAAAAAAAAAAAAAAATGATCTGAACCTGTAAAAATACTAAATAAGAAACCCACCCCTCATAATTGGATAACCTAAAATCCCAAAAACATATTTTCCAAAGGCAGATACCATAGAGAATAAAACTAGGTAATTGTTAGTTCAAATTTTTTATGTCATGTTTATGTTATTAGTGCTTTTATCAATTATCAAGTGCCAAATTCCATTAAAAATACAATAAAGTAAATTTAGCTCTCACAAATGCAGTCATTTTGCAAAACATAAAATATAAGGCTGTGCGGAGTAAATAGATATCCAACATGTCAAGCCTTAAAACTGCTTGTACCTGTGAAATGGCAAAAAAAAAACTTCAGTACCCTAAGTGTCCATAGGAAACACTAGTTTTACTCTAGTGTGCGTGATGTAACATATATATAGCACAATTAATGTTTTTGTGCATAGGTGCCTCTAAATCATGAGTATATATATATATATATATATATATATATATATATATATATATATCTTTAAAAAATGTGCAGCACCAATGTAATCAGTGAAGTAAATTTTAAGTCCATATAATAATATATGCAAAAGTTCAATGAATACAGGTGTGTATCTCAGAAAAAAATCCAAATATCCAGTGCAAAAAAAAGTGAATAAGAAGATCAGAGAGCCTCCTCACATGACAAAATAATCCTTATAAAAGAATGTTCAGAGGTCAGCCATCACCTCCCCATCAGATCAACACTCACCAGATGCAATGGCTTCCCTTACAGCAAAAATCAAGCATGTGACAGACAAATATGCGCTGCATGTAGGGGCCTTGATAATGTCCTACTGGATGAAACGTATTGGGGGAGGAGCTGCTAGTGCTGACATCATGCTGCTGTCTGGTCTTAGGTCAGCAGCGGCTTTGTATGTAAGACATTCACGTTTTTTATGATACATGGATGTAAAATAAATGCTACAATATCAAAGCATTTTTCTGGCTCCTGGTGAGCATTATTTACTCCAGTTTACATCCTTCGAGGAGGCTTTACGAAGTGGATATCGGGCGAGATCTGCCTACTCGCAGTAGATATTTTTCTCAAAGACACACGCGTTCTTACTGCTGTAAGGGCAGCTATCGCATCTGGTGGGTGTTGATCTGATGGCTGACATCTGATCACTCTTCTATAAGGATTGTTTCTTCACATGGGGAGGCTCTCTGATCTTATTCACCTTTTACACTGGATTTTTGCAGTTGATTTTTGGATTTTTTCTAAGATACACAACTATATTGATTGAACTATTGCACATATTGTTATATGGACTTAAAAGTTGACTTCACTGATTACATTGGCGCTGCACATTTTTTAAATACATGTTGATTTAAGTTTTGGGTTTACTATTCATATGTGAAAGCTGCAACCGAGATAATTTCAAAGCGCAGAAAGTTATTTTTTTAATTTCCATTGCACTACTGAGTTTACAATCACATGTGCATGTATGTGGGGGGCTCCAAAAGGTTTGGTGGGTTTAAGAGCTAGGGTGTAACTTTATTTAAAAATTTATTTTTCATCATATAGGGGACAGAAAGTCACTGCCACTCCCTGTGTTTAGTGTACCAATAGAAAATGTCCTCTAGCAGGCATCTGGAGCAGAGCTGACTATTACTACAGTGAAATTTAGCATCCCCAGCAGCCCTCCGAATGTGGAGCATGAATAATTACATGAAGCCAAGCTGGCCAAATGTAAATTAAAAAAAAAAACAACTCCTGGAGTTCAGATGTAGCGCATTTAAATTATTTTTTGGTAAAGACTATTTCAACTGCAGACTTGTTAGCTGCTGGTAACCTGACTTGCTGGTTGCTTGATGCGCTGTAAAAAGCTGAACTACAGTTTTGTGTTTATGTAACTAATAAAAACAAGAGCCTTCACTAGTTTTTTTCCTACAACTCTTGAATATCATTATTCCAAATGCAATAATTAAAAGATTACTATGAGAGGAAGGGTAATGGCTCAAATTATGAAAAACACTCTAGGATTAAATGCCTGTTAGAACGCAGGAAGGAAAAGAAAAACGGGAAAGAAAGTAACAGATTAAAATGCTTTCCACAATAAATCATACATAACATAAAGGTTTTTTTTGCAGTTGTAAAACATAACTATTTCTAAGGATATTTTCTATCAGTGTAGAGTGGATCAAGTTTTATGTCAGTAATGTGAGAAACCTGCTCGAATCCTCAGGCGTCTATTGCTGATACACTTCTTGCTAGGCTATCAATAATTCATACAAAATGCATAACAACACACCGGGACAAAGTATTTATCAGTGAGATTGTACTTACAAGGTAACATAATACAACCATAGCCAGAATACCACAAAGGGGTCAACGGAATGCTAAGCTAAAGAAAAGTGTTACGCAGTTCCACTTAGGGGACACTGAAAGCACTTGGGACTATGTATTATTCCTTATAACCAAGGTTTAAAGAACAAGGGTATGTTAAGTTCCCTATAGGTACACTGTACAAAAAAAACCCCTGACTCAAGTTTTCCAGGGGCTAACTGAATGTTCAACATCAGTACCAGTGCAATCCTGTGTGTATAGGTGAGGAAAACAAACCAATAAAGAAAAGATAATTGCAATTTTTGAGGAAACAATCATTCCCAAACTGAAAATTCTACAGCAAACTGTCAGATAACTTATGATTAATAAAAACTTGAATTAGGTTGGGTCAGTCAACATGACAACCACTGTATCTAAAAGAAGCAGTAGGTGCAGCGCTTAACAGTATGAACAGTTCATATAGTCCACAAGCAGTTCATATAATCCACAAGAAAAGGTAGAACAAAAGTCCAGTTCCAATCAAGAAATTGATCCACAGGCCACCACCAACAATCACCCAGGTGTACATGCCTCTTACCAGAAACAACAGACCTCCATTACAGAGGTCAGTCCAGCGATATAATAAGTCCCCTGGATACTCCACACCTGTCACCACAGCAATCCTTATCACATTCAAGACGAACAATCGCTTATCTGGTGAAGTATTGATGATCAGCAGCTCTAGGAACCAAAAAGATGGCCGCCATGTCCTCCGGTTTACTGTGCGTCACGCCAGCCAAACTCTGCCTACATGTTTCGCCGTAAACAGGCATCATCAGGGGGCGTGGCCGGCGGCGCTACTCACACATCTTAAATACTGGAGGAAGGAGGGGCACAAATCAATTGGAACTGGACTTTTGTTCCACCTTTTGCTTGTGGATTATATGAACTGTTCATACTGTTAAGCGCTGCACCTACTGCTTCTTTTTTCTTTATATCCGTCATTCAGGATTTGTGCCAGCTGCTTTTTTGCTTTGTATTTGCTGGAAGTGGCGCAGTATATAACCTTTATCACTGTATCTAAAACACAAAGTTATGTGGGTTAGAATTGGCAAGTCAAAGTCTTCATTTCATTGCTGTTTCAATGGCATTGAAATGCTCTAAAATGGTATGATACAGGTCATTTAAACAGGACACCCTAAAAAAAAAAAAAAAAAAAACAGCTGGAACAGTTTTGTTTAAAGGAATAAACCAAATAATTCCTAACCACTATTTAGGTCTGAATAGCAGGTACCGAAAACTTTCTTTTGTCAATAAAGGAGAACTCACCATTTTCTAAATAAGGTTCACATACTTTTCCCATCAATAACCTTGGCAGAATAAAGAATTAACTCTACATTTATTTAAAAATTAAGCCCTGATACAGGAAGGAGAAAGGTTACTAGGGGTTTAAAATTTTGTTCATGTCAAGTGGGTTTACATTCCCAAAACAAGTCTATAAGAATGCAAAATCCACTTGAAACATACCAAAATCAAGTCAGAAAGTAGTCAGCTGCAGATCAATTGCACCCATCAATGAACTCTGATTTATTTCAGAAGCATCTCAAAAGGATAGCAAGCTGGTGCCATTTCCACAGCCCCAAAGCCAAAATACACACAGACCATAACTAACTTTAGCTGACATTCATGTTACAGCTGCTAACCTGAACATTAGAAGTGAACAGTATTTACATCTCACAAAACTTTTAGCAGCACTTAATACTAAGAGGTTTTTTTGAACTTTATATATGGAAGAGCTGGACACAAACAAAATTGCTTTACAATATTTACGTTGTACATTACTTAGCAATACTTACAGCTTTAGTAGACGCAAAAAGCATACCCCTAATGAAAATAGAAGGCAGGCATTGTGTCAGGCTGGCTATCAGTGTATTAGTCAGCCCTAAGATATAACTCAAAAATAGAATAGAATTCATTAAGGATAGTATTCACCTGCTAGATTTGCTACACGAATACTCCTGGCAACGGTCCTACTTTTGGCTTTCCCTAGATGTGGTTTATTATACACGTCTATACCACACCATATTGGATTGCAGGCCGTACAATTTTTTTATGATGACACTCCTTAATCCTCACCAAGCACAATTTCTACCGGAACTCACGGAATATTGTCTCACACACAATTATTTTGAGTGTACATTCTACATTTAAATACAGGGCACTGCTATCGGGGCAAAATTTTCCCCCAGCTATGCCAATTTGACCATGGGTCACTGGGAACACTTCCACATCTGGCATAATAATCCATTTGTCTCATGGTGGACCCATGTTTTTAACTCCATGGCTTACCCTTGCTATATGTGTATATGTTCATGTGCACATTTGTGTGTGTGTATATATAAATATATACACACACACACGTGCATATGGGTGTATGGCTCTACACATGTGTGCTATCATGCATGTGAGCATATGGCTGTGTTCATATGTATAGGCACATTTACAGTTACCCATATATATTTAGTGATCCTGTTTTACTTTGTACCTGCCACTACAACCTATAAGTCAATACCTTTTACTGGTATCAAGGTACGCATATCTTGTTATTGAGTTATTTTTTATTTATTTGTAATTATGTTGTCATACTTTAGTTCTATCTCTCATCAATACTACTATTAATAATCATTATAATTATCTATAGATGTTCTCACATTGTCTATGTATATATCTTTCATATAAAAAATTTTTCTTTTTTTATTTATTTTAGAAACATGATTTTTATCAAATATTGTGTTTATTACAAATTGTTTGGTATACAGGTTCATCATTCTTGTTGGTTATATATGTCCCTTGTGGTTGTCATTCATGTATATATCAAGTAGCTGCACCTTGATGATTTATATGCGATTGACGCCCACTGCCTGCCCTGCCAGCCTTACATCCCTTACCCAAGATGGCCCATGACAGAGCCTGAAGGAGCACGCATGCTCCAAACACACGCTTTTCCTGCTTAGCCGTACCCAGAAGTGACGTCACCCGCGCCCTCGAGTCCTCTCGAGGACCGGCAAGCATCGCCGAGCCTGGACATCATGATGGCAGCAACCAGAGCTACGGACCTGCAGCAGCTACCACCAGCTGGAGGACACAGAACCCCCCAGGGATAGAGCAGAGGATCCTCAACCTATACCATGCCTGTTGTTTTTACCTACCTACTTAACTCTCGAATAAACCCGCTATTGCTACACTTAGATGGCGATGCTTCTCTTCTATTTTTGTGTTTTGCTCCTTGCTACAGCTGGCAGCCACTAAGGAAAGCTACCTATTCTTATGGACGCAACCTCATGACTCATTGATTGTACTGTATTGGTCTGTATGGGTCCGCAGATTGGTCCTGTCTAGAGAGTGCAATATACCATTGTTTTTTGCCTAAGATATAACTGCCTAGGCGTTGGAATTTATATAAAAAGTACAGTACCTGTCAAAAGTCATGGGTTAGCTGTCTATTGCAGGGCAGCAACTTTAGACACAATTTGCTCTTAACTAGAATAAATAACAATATCAATATTCATTATTAGGGCCTATATGAAAGATAAAATCATAATTTAGATATCATTCATGCAGGGAAAAATAAAAATATATATATACCTTTTTAAAAAGACATTAACATTAATAGCATTCCAGTCTTAGTCCATAGGGTTCAATATTGAGTTGGCCCACCCTTTGCAGCTATAACAGCTTCAACTCTTCTGGGAAGGCTGTCCACAAGGTTTAGGAGTGTGTCTATGGGAATGTTTGACCATTCTTCCAGAAGAGCATTTGTGAGGTCAGGCACTGATGTTGGATGAGAGGGCCTGGCTCACAGTCTCTGCTCTTATTCATCCCAGAGGTGTTCTATCGGGTTGAGGTCAGGACTCTGTGCAGTCCAGTAAAGTTCCTCCACCCAAAACTCGCTCATCCATGTCTTTATGGACCTTGCTTTGTGCACTGGTCCAAATCATTTTGTGGAGAAGGGATTATGGTGTGGGGCTGTTTTTCAGTGGTTAGGATTGGCCCCTTAGTTCAAGTCCAACATCAGTGCCGGACCTCACAAATGTGCTTCTGGAAGAATGGGATGCCATTAAAGTTCATGTGTAAGGCAGGGTCCCAATACGTTTGACAATATCCTGTAAAAAAAAAAAATATATATATATATATACACACACACACACACACACACACACACACACACACACACACACACACACACACACACACACACACACACACACACACACACACACACACACACACACACACACACACACACACACACACACACACACACACACACACACACACACACACACACACACACACAGCATCTCACAAAAGTGAGTACACCCCTTTTATTTTTGTAAATATTTTATTATATCTTTTCATGTGACAACACTGAAGAAATGAGTAGCGAGTGTACAGCTTGTATAAGTGTAAATTTGCTGTCCCCTCAAAATAACTCAACACACAGCCATTAATGTCTAAACCACTGGCAACAAAAGTGAGTACACCCCTAAGTAAAAATGTCCACATTGGGTCCAAAGTGTCAATATTTTGTGTGGCCACCATTATTTTCCAGCACTGCCTTAACCCTCTTGGGCATGGAGTTCACCAGAGCTTCACAGGTTGCCACTGGAGTCCTCTTCCACTCCTCCATGACGACATCAAGGAGCTAGTGGATGTTAGAGACCTTGGGCTCCTCCACCTTCCATTTGAGGATGCCCCACAGATGCTCAATAGGGTTTAGGTCTGGAGACATGCTTGACAAGTCCATCACCTTTACCCTCGGTTTCTTTAGCAAGGCAGTGTTCTTCTTGGAGGTGGAGGTTTTTATAATGTTGGAATATTGCCCTGCAGCCAAGTCTCTGAAGGGAGGGGATCATGCTCTGCTTCAGTATGTCACATTACATGTTGGCATTCACGATTCCCTCAATGAACTGTAGCTCCCCAGTACCGACAGTACTCATGCAGTCCCAGACCATGACACTCCCACCACCATACTGGACTTTAGGCAAGACACACTTGCCTTTGTACTCCTCACCTGGTTGCTGCCACACACGCTTGAAACCATCTGAACCAAATAAGTTTATCTTGGTGTAAGAGACGCTCAGTGCGCATGCCCAGGCACACGGGAAGGAATGTGCGAATGCGCATGCGCCAATGCGCGAAGGCGCGAACGTGCGTACGCAACGTGCGCACGCAATTGGCGCCAAACAGCCTATTTATACCAAGCGGTGACAGGAGCACATTGCTGAGTGGTCTTTCAGCTTGTGTTCCTGTCTACCTGTGGCCCTGACCTGCTTGTGGATTTCCCGTTATACTGACCCGGCTTGCCTTTGACTCTCCTTGGATTCCTGCCTGCCTACCTGTGACCTCAGCCTGTGTTTGACCCTGCCTTGCCTTATGCCTTTGTACCTTGCTGCCAGACTGTGTACCGACTTCGGCCTGTATCCTGACTCCGCTTTTACCTCACGTTCCTGTACCCGTGCTGTCCGGCTGTTGACAACTCCTTGGCTTGTGTTCCGACTTCGCTCCTGCCTTCTCATCCAGCATCACCGAGTTCCAGTTCCAGGTGTTCATCCGGTGATCCACAGCCATCAGTCTTCTGCCAAGACATCACCTGCTATACCGGCCCTCGTGCCACTCTGTGTCCTACACCGCCTGTCATCTCTATCAGGGGTGTTGGACAGGAGGTGCAAGAGAAGCCCCCTCTACAGCTTGGTCTCCACCAGGTACGTGATAGTACCACTCAGCCAGATGTCGGAGACCGAGAGAGGGGCTTCACCTCTAGAGACATTATGCCAGCAACTTGCTTCGCTTACCCAAGCAGTCAAATCCTTGCAAGAGGGCTACTTCCAATTAGAGGGTCGCATCCAATCCATGGCTTCTATCCCGGCAACCCCGGCACCTGGGTCCTCCGTGCCCGAACGGGCTCTATCTACACCTGCAGTGGTTTTGCCACCACCAGAACCTCGGGTACCTGCTCCAGAACGATTTTCGGGTGACCGACACAAATTCCGGGCTTTCAGGAATTCTTGTGAGCTATACTTTGCCCTGCAGCCACGGACTTTCTCACTTGAATCCACCAAGGTGGGGTTCGTGATCTCTCTACTTCTCGGAGAGCCGCAATCCTGGGCCCACCGTCTGCTGGAACAAAATAGTATAGCCCTGAACACCATCTCATCATTCTTCGAAGCAATGGCGCAGCTTTATGACGACCCCCAGCGATCTGTTACAGCCGAAGCAACCCTACATACGTTACAACAAGGCCGCCGCCCTGCTGAGGACTATGTCGCCGAATTCCGCAGATGGGCTTCCGATACAGGCTGGAATGATGCAGCCTTACGGCATCAATTCCGTCTCGGCCTATCAGAGGGCCTTAAGGATGAAGTGGGTACGCCTAATTCTCTTGATGACCTTATTAGTCTTACTATCCAGCTTGACCGCAGGCTCAGGGAACGGAGAGTGGAAAGAGCTGGAAGTTACAGACCTACCTGGATGTTGCCTCAAGTGCTGTCACCTCCGGCTTTTCGTCCACCTGTCTCTTTCCCCACAACCTCCAGTGTGGAGCCCATGCAACTCGGACTTTTACGCTCTCCACTAACCACTAACCACTGAGGAGAGATTGCGAAGACGCCGGAACAACTTATGCCTCTATTGTGGGGAGGCCGGACATTACCTTCAGACCTGCCCGGTGCGGCCTAGTAAGTCTCAGTTTGCTTTCCCTTCTTACCTTGCAAACACTTATAGGAGGGATCTGTCCACTCACATTACCCTACCTCTCTCGCTACAGATTCTCGGAAAGACCATCCAAGTCCCAGTCATTATTGACTCCGGCGCTTGCAGCTGCTTCATGGACAGTGACTTTGCTCAGCGTCATCAAATCCCTCTGCAAGCAAAGACCCGCCAGCTATCTATCCATCTAGCTGACGGATCCCATCTCAAGTCTGGGCCTATAACCCAAGAAACCTGCCCATTACTGGCTATCTCTAATAAAGGCCACCGAGAATACTTATGTTTGGACATTATCCCATCTCCTCTGTTCCCTATCATTCTCGGTATTCCATGGCTACAAGCACACAATCCTCAGATAAACTGGAAGTCAGGAGAAGTGGCATTTCCATCCACCTACTGTCAACAAAACTGCTTCCAGCCCAGTCCTGGGAAACCTGCATCACTTTTGGGCCTGCAACCTGATCCCTCTGCATCCCAACTTGTGCCCGCAGCTTACCATGAGTTCTTGGAAGTCTTTGATAAACAGAAAGCAGACATCCTACCACCTCACCGGCCGTATGACTGCCCAATTGAACTTTTACCAGGTGCTGAGATACCGTTTGGGCGTATCTTCCCCCTCTCTGAACTGGAGCTCGAGGCATTACGCCTTTACATTGATGAAAACCTGAAAAAAGGCTTCATCCGGCCCTCTACGTCCCCCGCGGGGGCTGGTATTTTCTTTGTTGAAAAGAAGGATCATTCTCTACGCCCCTGTGTCAGAGAAACAGCCATGCTGCAACTGGCGACTCTGCCAGTACTTCTAATGGCCGCAATGGACTCAGGCCATAGACTCATTGTCAGTGAAATGGCTGTGCTGCAAACTGGCAACTTTGCCAGTACTTCCCATGGCCGCAATGGACTCAGGCCATAGACTAATTCACTGGCCTATAAAAGGGCTCTGCTCAGCCCATCAGATTGCTGGATTGTCTTCAGCTCTTCCTGTTTCCTGTGCATTGCTACTTCCTGGATTCCAGTTTGACCCGGCTTGTTCCTGACCTGTCTGCTCTCTCTCCTGGCTTTGACCCTCGGCTCCGTCTGACCATCCCTGCTCCAGTTTGGCTCTCCCGTTATCTGATCTCGGCTTGGCTCACGGACTTGCTTCCTGTCTACCTGCCCTCCAGTACCTGATCTTGGCTTCTCCACGGACTTGTCTGCTTCTGGCTTTCCTACTATACGTTTGGCTTGCACCTGTTGCAGCTTCCTGTGTTTGACCCCCGGCCGGTCTTACACCTACTGCCTGGTTGTTCCTGGTTCCTCCTTGGACTGTCCGGTGTATTCCTGCCCAGCACTCTGCTAGAGACCGCCTGTCTACCATCTGGACTCTGCCGGCAACCAGTGCTTCTGTGGGCGCTACACCCTCTGTCTCAACCCCAGGGGTGTGCCGCACTCAGCCGCAAGGGGAGCCCTCTCTGCATCTCGGCCTCGGATCAGGTACGTGACAGTACAATCCAGCCATGTCAGAGGCCGACAGAGGTGCTTCCCCAATTGAGGCTTTGTGCCAGCAAGTCACCGCCCTCACTCAGGCAGTGCAAAGACTCCAGGAGGGTTATTTCCAGTTGGAAGGTCGCCTGCAACACCTGGCCGTTTCGCCTCCTACAGACTCCAATCAATCGCCTGCCAGCACCTCTTCATCCCCGTTACCACAAGGACACGCTAGCTCCGCCCACTCCATGCTAGTCCCGCCTCCTGAACCACGAGTACCCACGCCTGAGCGATTTTCTGGATATAGAAAGAAGTTCAGGGCCTTTAAGAACGCCTGCTTGCTATACTTGGCCTTGCAACCCCGGACCTTTTCTCTGGACTCTGTGAAAGTGGGGTTCATCATCTCTTTGCTGTCTGAAGAACCCCAAACCTGGGCTCATAACTTAATGGAACAGAAGAGCCCTGTTCTGGACTCTGTGGACACATTCTTTGAGGCTATGGCTCAGCTTTACGACGACCCCCAGCGCACGGCCACCGCTGAGGTCGCCCTACACTCCCTGCTGCAGGGCAAGCGCCCAGTGGAGGACTACACGGTTGAATTCCGTAAATGGTCTGCTGACACTGATTGGAATGAGGCTGCTCTCAAGTATCAGTTTCGCCAAGGACTTTCTGAGACATTAAAAGATGAGCTGGCTCGAGTGGAGACCCCCGCTACCCTTGAGGGTCTCATACAACTCGCCATTCAACTTGATAGACGTCTGCGGGAGCGACGCTCGGAGCGTCTCCAAACATTCCGGCCTACCTGGATGCTTCCCAAGATCTCTTCTGCTTCACCTGCACCTCCGGTCTCTTCCCCCATGGCAGCATCTGAAGGGGAACCTATGCAGCTGGGCCTGGTCCGTTCCTCCCTGACTCCTGATGAGAGACTACGACGTCGGCAGGCCAACCTATGCCTCTACTGCGGCGGGGCTGGACATTTTCTTCGGAACTGCCCCGTGAGACCCAGTAAGCCTTACTCTCAGCCCCCATTTAACTGCCGAGTTTCTGAGCTTTCGCTCTCTCACCTTATTCTCCCGGTCTCCTTACAGGTGGCAGAAGGGGAGGTCCAACTTCGAGCCATCATTGACTCCGGGGCCTGCAGCTGTTTTCTGGACATTTCTTTGGCCAAGAGACTCCATATTCCTCTTTTCCCTAAGACACAAAGGCTCGAGGTCCATCTCGCCGATGGGTCCCTACCCAGTTCCGGACCAGTTATCCTAGAGACTGGACCCATCCTCACCACAGCAGACTCCAGTCATCAGGAGTTCATCCGTTTTGATGCCCTTTGTTCCCCCATGTTTCCCATCATACTGGGACTTCCTTGGCTGCAAGCCCATAACCCCCAAATCGATTGGGCCAAGAAGGAACTCAACTTTTCTTCTGCCTACTGTCAGCAGCATTGCTTCCCTCAAAGACCTAGTGGGCCTGCCAGTTGCTTGTCTGTTCAACCAACACCTGAGCCACTCCTGGATATCCCACCTGCTTACCAGGACTTCAGGGACGTCTTTGACAAGAAAAAAGCCGAGGTCCTTCCTCCCCATCGGCCTTACGATTGCCCTATAGAAATGCTTCCCGGAGCCGAGATCCCGTTTGGAAGGATATTCCCCCTTTCTGAAAAGGAACTGGAGGCCCTACGGGTCTATATCGATGAAAATTTGAAAAAGGGGTTTATTCGCCCATCTTCTTCTCCTGCAGGTGCTGGTATATTCTTTGTGGAAAAGAAAGATGGCACCTTGAGACCCTGTGTGGACTATAGAGAGCTGAATAAGGTCACTATCAAAAACCGGTATCCGCTCCCCCTTGTCCCTGAACTCTTCCAGAGGTTCCGGACCGCACCCAACTCTTTACCAAGTTAGACCTGCGGGGAGATTATAACCTTGTCCGGATACGGGAGGGAGACGAGTGGAAGACCGCATTCAGAACTCGTTTTGGACATTATGAATACCTAGTCATGCCCTTCGGCCTGTGTAATGCCCCAGCCACATTCCAGCACCTGGTAAATGATATCTTTCGGGAGTTTCTTGACCACTTCGTCATCGTATACCTTGACGATATCCTCATTTTTTCTGCCTCACTGGAACTCCATCGGGTTCACGTTAAAAAAGTCCTTTTTACCTTGAGAAAACACGGACTCTATGCCAAGGCGGAGAAGTGTGACTTTGAAAAGGGGTCCATCCAGTTTTTGGGACTCATTATTTCCACCGATGGGATCGCTATGGACCCACAAAAAGTGAAAGCGATCCTAGATTGGCCTGCTCCTTGTGACAAGAAAGGCGTTCAGAGATTCGTGGGCTTTGCTAATTTTTACAGGCGTTTTGTGAAAAATTTTTCTTCCATCATCTCCCCCATCACCAAGTTAACCCGCCATCAGTCCCGATTTCTGTGGTCGCAGGAGGCCCAATTGGCATTTGACAAACTTAAACAGCTGTTTATTTCTGCACCCGTCCTACAACACCCTGATCCGGCTCTGCCCTATGTGTTGGAGGTTGATGCCTCGGAAGTGGCCACCGGGGCAATCCTGTCGCAACGTCAAGGGCCCAAATCTCTTCTCCATCCTGTGGCCTTCTTTTCTAGGAAAATGTCACCTCCGGAGAAGAATTATGACGTTGGTGACCGAGAACTGTTGGCCATTAAATTTGCACTAGAAGAGTGGAGATATCTATTGGAAGGAGCCACTCATCCTATTATGATCTTCACGGACCACAAAAACTTGGAGTACCTCAGGACTGCCAAACGGTTGAGACCCAGACAAGCCCGATGGGCGCTGTTTTTCTCCAGGTTTAACTTCCATATTTCTTATCGACCTGGCTCCAAGAATGGAAAAGCAGATGCTCTCTCCCGGATGTTTCCGGATACCCCAGAAACAGCAGAACCTGATACCATCCTTTCTGCCCATAATTTTCTCCTTATCCAGCCTGACCTGATGACGGCAATCCGACAGGCCTCAGCCCTTCGCTTGGATCCTGAAGTACCCTCCCTGAAAAAACAGGAAGGGTTGCTGTGGCATCAGGATAAAATCTTTGTCCCTCCCCAAGTAAGACCTCAAGTTCTTAAAATATTTCATGACAGTAAACTTGCTGGGCATTTTGGGGTGCGGAAGACCTCGGAGCTTATCCAACGCTCTTTTTGGTGGCCCAACCTTGGGCAGGATTGCAAGGATTACATCGGCTCTTGTACCATCTGCCAACGTAACAAGGGGTCAAGTACCAAGACTTGGGGTTTGCTAAGACCACTTCCCATTCCTGAGCAACCATGGAAAAAGATATCTATGGACTTTATTGTTGAACTACCCCCTTCAGAAGGATTTTCCACCATCTTAGTGGTAGTGGATCGCCTTTCCAAAATGGCCCATTTTCTACCCATGGTTGGCACACCTTCAGCCCTGGACACAGCCAAAATATTCATAAGGGAGATAGTCAGGCTACATGGCCTTCCAGACATTATCTCAGATAGAGGAGTGCAATTTACCTCCAGGTTCTGGAGGGATCTCTGTAAATCCCTGTCCATTGAAGTTTCTCTTTCTTCTGCATACCATCCTCAGAGCAATGGGCAAACAGAGAGGACTAATCAAACTTTAGAACAATACTTACGATGCTTTTGCACCTGTTCCCAAGACGACTGGGTCTCGCTCCTCCCCTGTGCGGAATTTGCTTACAACAATTCTCTTCATGCATCCACCAACCAGTCCCCTTTCTGGGCAAATTATGGATTTCATCCCTCCTTTCTGCCTAACACCCTTCCGGAAGCATCAGTTCCTGCTGTCCAAGATCGGATCAGCTTCATTCAAACCAACTATCAAACCCTACAGGAAGCCATGCGTAAAGCCCAGGAGGACTATAAACGGTTTCATGACTGTAAAAGAAAGAAGGGTCCGAATCTCAAGATTGGAGACAAAGTCTGGCTGTCAGCCTTGAACCTTAAACTCTCATGCCCATCCAGGAAGCTCGGGCCAAGGTTCATTGGTCCGTTTGAAGTCAAGAGGGTGATCAATCCTGTGGCTTTTGAGCTGGCACTTCCCGACTCCTTTAAGGTACACCCAGTTTTCCATATCTCCTTACTCAAACCAGTTGTCCCCAGTCCATTTCCTGGGAGAGACGAGCTACCTCCACCTCCTGTCTTGATCGAAGGGGAGACGGAATTTGAAGTTGAGTCCATACTGGATTGCCGAAAGAAAGGGAGACAAACTCAGTATCTTATTAAATGGAAAGGTTACCCCCCTGAAGACAATTCCTGGGAACCCGCTAGTAACCTGCATGCCCCCAGGCTGGTACAGGAATTCCACAGGAGATTCCCGGGAAGCGTGGCCCGGTTGGGCATCCGGAGGCTGCCCCTTGGGGGGGGGGCACTGTCAGAGAAACAGCCATGCTGCAACTGGCGACTCTGCCAGTACTTCTAATGGCCGCAATGGACTCAGGCCATAGACTCATTGTCAGTGAAATGTCTGTTTTTACAACCTGGCAACTTTGCCAGTACTTCCCATGGCCGCAATGGACTCAGGCCATAGACTAATTCACTGGCCTATAAAAGGGCTCTGCTCAGCCCATCAGATTGCTGGATTGTCTTCAGCTCTTCCTGTTTCCTGTGCATTGCTACTTCCTGGATTCCAGTTTGACCCGGCTTGTTCCTGACCTGTCTGCTCTCTCTCCTGGCTTTGACCCTCGGCTCCGTCTGACCATCCCTGCTCCAGTTTGGCTCTCCCGTTATCTGATCTCGGCTTGGCTCACGGACTTGCTTCCTGTCTACCTGCCCTCCAGTACCTGATCTTGGCTTCTCCACGGACTTGTCTGCTTCCGGCTTTCCTACTATACGTTTGGCTTGCACCTGTTGCAGCTTCCTGTGTTTGACCTCGGCCGGTCTTACACCTACTACCTGGTTGTTCCTGGTTCCTCCTTGGACTGTCCGGTGTATTCCTGCCCAGCACTCTGCTAGAGACCGCCTGTCTACCATCTGGACTCTGCCGGCAACCAGTGCTTCTGTGGGCGCTACACCCTCTGTCTCAACCCCAGGGGTGTGCCGCACTCAGCCGCAAGGGGAGCCCTCTCTGCATCTCGGCCTCGGATCAGGTACGTGACACCCTGTGTTGATTATCGGGAGTTGAACAAGGTTACTGTCAAAAACAGATATCCTCTGCCCTTGGTTCCTGAACTATTCCAACGTTTCAGGGCAGCCACGGTATTCACAAAACTTGACCTACGAGGAGCATACAATCTAGTACGGATCCGCGAGGGCGACGAGTGGAAGACCGCCTTTCGCACAAGATTCGGACACTTCGAGTATCTTGTCATGCCCTTTGGATTGTGCAATGCTCCAGCCACTTTTCAGCATTTTGTAAACAACATTTTCAGAGACTTTCTTGATCTATTTATGATTGTCTACCTTGATGACATTCTTATCTTTTCAGATTCCATTCAAGTACACCGTGAACATGTCAAGAAGGTTCTCGGCCGCCTAAAAGACCATGGATTATACGCGAAGGCCGAGAAATGCGAGTTCGAAAAGGAATCAATCCAATTCTTGGGACTTGTCATTTCCACTTCTGGGATCTCCATGGACCCCCAAAAGGTCAAATCGATCCTCGAAATGGCCCACTCCCACAGACAGGAAGAGCATACAGAGGTTCATTGGATTCGCTAATTTCTACCGCAAGTTTATCAAGAACTTCTCCGCTATTATCCTTCCGGTCACCCAGCTAACAAGGCAAGGTACCCGTTTCCAATGGACACCGGCAGCACAAGCTGCGTTTGACCAGTTAAAGGTCCTATTTACTACTGCACCTATCTTACAACACCCAAATCCTGCATTACCCTATGTTCTTGAGGTGGATGCTTCAGAAAATGCCGTTGGTGCGATCCTGTCACAGCGTTCAGGTACGAAATCTCTTCTTCACCCTGTTGCCTTCTTTTCCAAGAAGCTCAGCCCAGCAGAAAGGAACTACGATGTTGGAGACCGGGAACTACTGGCCATCAAGGTAGCCTTGGAAGAATGGCGCTACCTGTTAGAAGGAGCATCCCACCCTATCCTGATCTTTACCGATCACAAAAATCTGGAGTACCTCCGAACAGCTAAAAGACTGAAACCACGTCAAGCTAGGTGGGCACTGTTCTTTTCTCGTTTTATCTTCCATATCACCTACAGGCCGGGCTCCAAGAATGGCAAACCTGATGCGCTATCCCGCATGTACCCAGAGGACGAAGAGTGTAGTCAAGTAGACACAATCCTGCCGGCCCAAAGTTTTCTACTGTTGCAAACAGATCTGTTAACACAGCTGAAGCAGGCGTCCACAAGGGATGTTCTACCATCAGGTATGTGCCTTCAGGAACAAGAGGGACTGTTTTTTTTACAACCAAAAAGTGTTCGTACCCCCAAGTCTACGTGCCAAGGTCCTCGGCCTGTGCCATGATCACCCCTTGGCAGGGCACTTTGGAATATCTAAGACGGTTGACCTGGTACAACGGTCCTTTTGGTGGCCTGGTCTAAGGTCTGACTGCCATAATTATGTTAGCACTTGTGGAATCTGCATTCGGAACAAGAATGACAAGGCCAAAGCCTGGGGTCTACTAAGGCCCTTGCCCATTCCCAAGAGGCCTTGGGAGATGATAAATATGGATTTTATAGTTGAGCTTCCTCCTTCTGAAGGATTCACGACCATCTTTGTGGTGGTCGACAGATTAACAAAGATGGCCCACTTTATCCCTATGTCAGGAACTCCCTCAGCAATGGAAACCGCCCAAACTTTTATCAAGGAAGTGGTTCGGCTCCACGGGGTACCTAGCAACATCACCTCAGACCGGGGGGTGCAATTTACTTCCAGATTCTGGAGAGACCTCTACAGAACTTTGAAAATCGACACGTACTTTTCCTCTGCCTATCATCCACAAACGAACGGGCAAACGGAGCGTACAAACCAGACCCTGGAGCAGTATCTCCGGTGTTTTTCTTCATTCTCACAGGATGACTGGGCATCACTTTTACCCCTGGCAGAGTTTGCATATAATGACGCAGTGCATTCAGCCACGGGTCAAGCCCCGTTTTTTGCAAACTATGGGTACTTCCCAGCTTTTATACCTGATGTGATGCCTGATTCCTTGGTTCCTGCAGTCCAGGAAAGAGCCACATTTTTGCAAACCAACAACAAGCAATTGCAAGACGCCATTGTCAAAGCACAGCAAGACAACAAAAAAATTTTTGATAGGAAGAGAAGGGGAGATCTGAACCTCAGAGCGGGAGACAAGGTTTGGTTATCCACCATTAATTTGAAACTGTCATGTCCATCTAAAAAATTGGGACCTAGATATATCAGTCCATTCTCTATTAAGAGACAGATCAATCCTGCTGCCTACGAACTTTCACTCCCGGAAACATACAAGATTCACCCTGTCTTCCATGTGTCCTTACTGAAGCCTACCAGACCCAATCCATTTCCTGACCGTGAGTCGGATCCACCCCCGCCTGAAATTATTGATGGCAACGAAGAATACGAGGTTGAAGCAATATTGGACTGTAGGAAAAGAGGAGGTACTGTCCAGTACCTGATTAAATGGAAGGGCTATGGCCCGGAAGAAAATTCATGGGAACCAGAAGCCAACCTCCATGCTACGGATCTAATACAAACCTTTTTTCAGTTTCATCCTGAGAAGATGTTGCAGATGGGCTTCCGGAGGCCGCCCATTGGGGGGGGGGCAATGTAAGAGACGCTCAGTGCGCATTCCCAGGCACACGGGAAGGAATGTGCGAATGCGCATGCGCCAATGCGCGAACGCGCGAACGTGCATACGCAACGTGCGCACGCAATTGGCGCAAAACGGCCTATTTATACCAAGCGGTGACAGGAGCACATTGCTGAGTGGTCTTTCAGCTTGTGTTCCTGTCTACCTGTGCCCTGACCTGCTTGTGGATTTCCCGTTATACTGACCCGGCTTGCCTTTGACTCTCCTTGGATTCCTGCCTGCCTACCTGTGACCTCAGCCTGTGTTTGACCCTGCCTTGCCTTATGCCTTTGTACCTTGCTGCCAGACTGTGTACCGACTTCGGCCTGTATCCTGACTCCGCTTTTGCCTCACGTTCCTGTACCCGTGCTGTCCGGCTGTTGACAACTCCTTGGCTTGTGTTCCGACTTCGCTCCTGCCTTCTCATCCAGCATCACCGAGTTCCAGTTCTAGGTGTTCATCCGGTGATCCACAGCCATCAGTCTTCTGCCAAGACATCACCTGCTATACCGGCCCTCGTGCCACTCTGAGTCCTACACCGCCTGTCATCTCTATCAGGGGTGTTGGACAGGAGGTGCAAGAGAAGCCCCCTCTACAGCTTGGTCTCCACCAGGTACGTGATACTTGGTCTCATCAGACCACAGGACATGGTTTGAGTAATCCATGTCCTTAGTCTGCTTGTCTTCAGCAAACTGTTAGTGGTCTTTCCTATGCATCATCTTTAGAAGAGGCTTCCTTCTGGGACGGCAGTCATGCAAACAAATTGAATGCAGTGTGTGGTGTATGGTCTGAGCACTGACATTTTGGAAAATGAAGAAATGCATAGAGGTTCCCAAAATCCAAAGAGCAAGGAGCATACATTACACATCTAATTTTCTAACTACCTATCATATTTCTTGAATCCCTGAAGTGGCAGGACAGGAGAAAAACCTTCAAAATAAACAAAATTTCGAAGGCAAACACTCCAAGGTATTTTCAGAAAGACACAGTGGGATTAATTTACTAAAACTGGAGAGTGCAAACTTCTGGTGCAGCTCTGCATATAAACCAGCTTCCAGGTCAAAGCCTAATTGATCAAGCTGAAGTTATAAGCAGTTTGGCTACCATGCACAGCGGAACCAGATTTTGTACTCTCCAGTTTTAGTAAATCATCTCCAGTGAGTCTTTTAAAAATTTCATTTTTTGCCATACTTTTTTGGAACACGTCATACACATCATAGGCATAATTAGAATTACACCCCAAAACATATTCTGCTACTCCTCACGAGTATTATATCACCACATAGAGGCCCAAAATCAAAGTAGCACCTTTAGGCATTCGGAGGGCATAAATTACTCATCTAATTTCCTAATTACCTATGACAGTTTTGGAAGCCCTAGAGCACAAGGACTGTGGAAACGCCCACAAAATGTCTACCTTTTAGAAAGTAAACACCCCAAGGAATTTTTTAGGAGACATAGTGAGTCTTTTGAAGACTTAATTTTTTTGGAAAATGCAGAAAGAAATTTTTTTTTTTTTTTTTTTTACAGAAAGTTGTCAATTTAGTAAGAGACAATTGAGTACTGTCCGTGATACTTTTTTTATTTGCACTAACATACAATTTTTCAGGACAAGCTTTCGGGGTATGTCCCCTTCTTCTAGATCCAAGCAGTAATGATTCACAAAATGTTTAGCAGAATGGTAAAAAACACAAAATCTCTAAGCCAAAGGAAAAAAAAAGAGAAAACCAAACACTTATAAACAAATTTAACTGGCAATGGTAATAAAACTAGCATAGTTAGTGAGATACGACAGAAGGAGAGCTGAAGACAGGTTGGGAGGTGGAGGGAATAGTCACAGAGGGGGTCGTAAAACTGTGGGTAATGAGTAAGGATCCCATATCTAAATTTAAGCCGTTATTTTTTGTGTCAAAAAGAAGTATCATTCTTAATTCAAAAGTTTTCCTTTCCTGGATAGTTCTGAAATTCCCTTTAAGAACTAAAACATTGAGGTCTTCTATAGTGTGGTCCGGTTGTGAAAAATGATGTCCCACAGGTGTGCAGAAACTATCTTCTTTATGTTCCTTGATGGTATGTCTGTGCAAATTCATCCTCGCTTGCAACTTCTGTCCTGTTTCGCCTACATAAGATCCTTTGCTACATCTTTCGCATTGGATGAGGTACACAACATTACTGGAGGTGCAGTTGTATGATCCTGTTATATTGAAGGTCCCATTTGTTTGTGTGACACTTTTAGATAGATTGATCTGGTTGCACAGTTTGCAGCGTTTTTTGTGGCAGGGCTTGCTCCCATTATTTGTGACTTCATAATCAGAATGAAGTTTTCACACACAACATAGGCATACTTAGAATTTCACCTGAAAACACATTCTGCTTCTCTTCCTGAGTATTGGGATACCACGTGTGAGACTTTTTCACTGTTTGGATTGATTATGTATTAGATATTATATTTTGTGCATTAAACAATTCAACTAATTGTATCAAAACATATGTACTGTATTGGTGACCTCTATATGAGAGGTCAGGGAATATAGTTTAGTGTGACACAGGAACGTAGTTGGACATACAGATGGGACCAAAAGCCAGGGTCAGTACAGGCAGCAGGCAGAGGCAACACTGCACTGGTCTGGTGACACTTGGACTGGACACCATTGCTGGGTTACACTGGTGTGATGCCACTGTGCCTGGTGTGGCATTGATAAGGAAAACTTTTGCTGGCATACACTGGTCTGGTAAAACTAGCACTAGTGAAGCAGTGATCAGGAAAACTGCTTCTATCTGTAAAGGTCTGGTGTGGTGGCAATCAGGAACATTAATTCTAGCTATATTGGTCTGGTGAGCCTGCAGTTTAAGCCATGGTTTTACAGCCCCTTAACCGCTACCCCCTTTAGCTGTAGAAGCAAAGGCTGGGGTTGTATACATGCAGCACTTGCACCTTTGTCGATAGTGACCAAATCAAATTAATGAGGTAGTTGTGTGGAGTCCAAGGGGTTAAAGCAAGTGGTAAGGAAGTGATACAACGATCTGAACACGGATCGCATTTCAGAGAGCATCAGACATGTGAACATGCCCTTATGGTAACACCTTGGTGTGGCAGTAAACAGGGTTACTGGGATTGGTGTGGCGGTGATCAGGGGCACTGGGACTGGTGTGGCGGTGATCAGGGACACTGGGACTGGTGTGGCGGTGGTCAGGGAAACTGGGATTGGTTTGGCCGTGATCAGGGATAATGTGACTGTTGTAGTTGTGATTAGGGACACTGAGTGGTGTGGCAATGATTGGGGACACCAAGTGTTTTCTGTGGTGATTAGGGACACTGCGACTAGTGTGGTAGTGATTAGGGACACTGACTGCTGCGGTGGTGATCAGGAACACTGTGGTGACCGGCAGCACTAGTCTGGTGACATTGTACTGCTGTGGAAATTAACAGTGACATCAGCACAGCCAGCCATTGTACATGATCACCGCCACATATAATGTCACCATAGTGACACTGCACTTGCTCTGGTAACAACATGTTAAACAAATTTCAGCACAGGGTGATCAGCATTTTTTTAGCTGTATTCAAGACAGCTGCTTACATATTCCTGCAATGTCTTTACTTTACATGCTGCTTATCGAAAGAGATCTCAAACTAGAGCTGGCACTGGTAAATGTAAGCATCCTGCTAATGTAAATGATGTAAGTGTAAATTGTTATGTTTTAGGGTCAAGTATGAGTTTTAGTTTTAAGCGTGTATGTTATTGTTTAAAGCCTGTGTCCAGACTATAGACATTAAAATATCTGCACATTAACAAGCAGTAAAATGGGACTATAGCAATAAAATTAACCAAAATAAATGGACGTTATAGTAATTACAAAAATCCTATTTCCTTTACCATTCATTGAGTGACACAAAAATTCAATGACTGTTTGGATATCTAAAATCAGTCAAATTGAGGGATGAGCAACTGAAACTGAAGGACCTTATGCCTGAAGCTGAGATCTAAAGAGGCTTGAACATCCACCTGGTAAAACTTGAAAAATGTGTGAACAGAAGTTCAGTTACCAGCCTTGCAAATCTGGGAAACGGTAGCAGGATATCAAAAACACTTAAGTGGCACTCAGAGGTCTATTAGAGTATACCTTGACAGAAAAGGGTGGAACTCAATTCTTAAAGTCATAAGCTTGAATGGTGACCCTGAGATGGTGGAACAAGAAGCAGGTTCCAGTTTCCTTAGACCATAAGGAATGATAAGAAAAATAGGAAGAATTAGATTTTTTTTTAAATAGAAGCAGGGGCACAAACAGCACAAGGTATATCCAGACAATAGAGAATGATCATCTTCTGGAGAACTAGAGCCAGACAGATATACAGAAGTCAAATGTCCTTGTTGAGGTGAAAGGCCCAATCACCTTAAAAATAAAGGAGGTTCTAGGCCTCAACGCCACTTGAAACAGTTTTTAGCCCTCTTTCACACAGATGCCTTAATTAAGCGGAATTTGCTTGCTCAGCAGGGGATCTCTCCACTAATTCCTGTGAGTAGGTGGAGAGTGGGCACAGTCCCGCTCTTCTCTATGGGGCAATCAGATGGAAACTGACCATCTGTATGTTTCCATCTGATCCATCAAACGGATGGGTAATAGGACCACCATCCTTCGTTTTGGCGGACAGGATCAGATCAGATGGGGGCAGGTGTCAGTGGACATGTGCCTGCTGACATTCGCCTGCTCTTTAGAAGAGACTGGAGGGTTCAATCAGGTCCACCTGAAAAACTGACAGGCTGACATGATCAGACAGCCATGGGAAAAGGGCCCTACAGGACAAAGCTGTCAGCTCAGGCACAAACATTGCAGAGGTTATTGCAACAAGAAATGCAACCTTGTAAGTAAAATTGGAAAGGGGAATATCCCTGATAGGTTCAACAGTAATTTTTTTGAAGTGCCAAGAGAACCAAATTTGGATCCAACAGACTAATGACGGAATGCACAGGGAGGGCCACATGATAGACAAAACTTTTATTGTGTACAAAAGGTTTTAATCAAAGAGTGGGATGCTAGCAGTCTTTGAAAGAAGATCAGAAGCACTGAGCTCTGCCCCTTGATGGCACATGGATTTGTCCCATGGAGAACTTTTCCCAGAATTAAAGTTTCTTTACTAGGAGAAGTATTGCTTTCCATGTGCATTGATAGACCTTGTCTGAATAGGACTGTCTTGCTTTAAGCATTGTGGAATTCACTGATTCAGAAATACCCATATCCCTCACAAGAGCTGAGCTTCAACAGCTATGCTCTAAAATCCAGTGACTGTTAAGCAGCATGGTAAAGCAGTGCTTGGGACAGAAGATCCAAATAATTTGAAAGAGTTTATCGAGCACCTGCTAGGAGTCTAAACTGGATCATGTAACGCAGATGACTGCACCAAACTGGAGCTACGAGGCTCACTGAAATCTTGATCCTGTAAAATATGCAAGGGCTGAGTTTTGGGGGAAAGAATCCAAATATACTGTACTGATCCCACAGAACATCTACTGCTACTGCCAAGAGATCACTTTACCTTAGACAAACCTGTCCAGCCTGTTGTTGAACCTGGAAGCCAGGAGGTCCACATCCAGTGTGCCCCTTCTGTGATTCAGGTTCTGCAGAATCTCCAGGAAGTAGAGACCATCCTCCCAGGTCCAGGTGCTGCCAGCTGAGGGAGTCTGTCAATCACCCAAAGGCTGCATCAGGAAGTCCTGTCTACCAGTGCAGTGGTGTCTGACGAAATCCTGATCAGATTACCCTCTAATCGAGCTTCCCAGAATTGCAAGGACAAACAAATCACCCAACGCTCTAAAATTGTTGATCAAGAGATGAAGCAACTTTCATTAAGATCTTCCAAGTAATCATAAGGAAGGAAATTCTGAGCCATCAGGCCAAGCACAACCAGGTCTTCATTGTCAGACAAATGAATCTATCCAGAGATGGAAGAAACCTTTTACATGGCGAGAAAAAGTATTTGGGACTGCCACCAGACCTCATGCAGAAGTGGAGAACTTCCAGCTTGGCCTGCAAATAGAACAAGACCCAGATGCTCCAATGTGGAGAATCAGCTCAAGCGCTAATTTCTTTAAGTTCTTAAATGTAAGGATTCCATGAACCATCGCAAGGTCTGGACTGTCGATACCACATTGTTGCCCAGAACTTGTGCCAACTATACTCTCTACTAGAGGCCTAATAGAAAGGCTGGGGACCCACAACAAAGCACGGAAACCGCTGATGAGCTGAGAAAAAAAAAAAGAGGCACAATTACGCACTGTTGATGTCAAGCATTTTGAGCCCTGACATCCAAGATTAGATGGATGTCCTTTTTTGTTTAGGAGATAGGTTATTGTAGAACTACTGGAATCGCTCCACTGAAGGGACTTGGGCAATAATTCCTTTTTCCACAAGACCTTCCAGAGCAGTATGGGGACATACAGGTTGGAAGACATAAACCTACCACAGCATACAATATGTTGGCTGGATTAGCATTCATGTCTGCTCCATTGTGACTTACCTGTTTGTTCTTATCTTGACATGTCCGCTGGCACCCGCTGCGATCCGATCCTGTATGTGAAATCCAGACAGATGGAAACCCTATTGTCCATCAGTCCGTAGGATCGGATAGGATTGGATGAAAAGGGACAGGCGTTCAGTTTTTATCCGATCTCTCATAGAGGAGAGCAGGGCTCTGACAGGTCTGTCTCTGCACAGTGAGCGGGAGACAGACCTGTCATCCGCCTGCTGCGCGGGGATCAGCAGATCGATCCCCCGCTGAGCAAAACGAAGTACGCCGGGCAGAAATCCTGTGTGAAAGGACCCTAAGAAGCAAAGCTAAATTTAGGCAACAAAGTCCAAGAATCCTTTCATATTTCATGCTGTCAGCAATGGCACCACATGGAAGAGAAATGTCACAATGTCACAAGGCCTGAGAAGGAAAATAATTAATTTACACAAGAAAGGTAAAGGCTACAAGAATATCAGCAAAGCTTTACTTATCAGTCAGAATACTGTAGCAAAAGTGATACAAAAAATGAAACAAAGGTGGAACTGCTCATCTCACAGAGACATCCAGGTTAACACCTCGACATGAGCATCTTCTGATGAGAAGGGTTGAAGAAAAACGCTATGCAAGTTCACTGCGGTTAGCTAAAGAATTAGAAAGCCAAACTGGGGTGATTGTTTCGGGTACACTGCAGAGGAATGGCATGCATGGGTGTTGTCCACAAAGGAAGCCTCTCCTAAAGCCCATCTACCAGGGCCCATGCTAAAAAAGAAGACTACTGGGACTCTGTACTCTGGAGTGATGAGACCAAAATACAGTATCTCACAAAAGTGAGTACACCCCTAAGTGAAAATGTCCAAATTGGGCCCAATTACCCATTTTCCCTCCCTGGTGTCATGTGACTCGTTAGTGTTACAAGGGTCTCAGGTGCGAATGGGGAGCAGGTGTGTTAAATTTGGTGTGGATCACTCTCACTCTCTCATACTGGTAACTGGAAGTTCAACATGGCACCTCATGGCAAAGAACTCTGAAAAAAAGAATTGTTACTCTACAAAAAGATGGCCTAGGCTAGAAGAAGATTGCCAAGACCCTGAAACTGAGCTGCAGCACAGTGGCCAAAACCATACTGAGGTTTAACAGGACAGATTCCACTCAGAACAGGCCTCACCATGGTCAACCAAAGAAGTTAAATGAACGTGCTCAGTGTCATGTTCAGAGCTTGTCTTTGGGAAATAGACGTATGAGTGCTGTCAACATTGCTGCAAAAGTTGAAGGGATGAGGGGTCAGCCTGTTAGTGCTCAGACCATACACCGTCCCAGAAGGAAGCATCTTCTAAAGATGATGCACAAGAAAGCTTGCAAACAGTTTGCTGAAAAGAAGCAGACTAATGACATACAGTAGAATACTGGAACCATGTCCTGTGGTCTGACGGGACCAAAATAAACCTAGTTAGTTCAGATGGTGTCAAGCGTGTATGACGGCAACCAGGTGAGGTGTACAAAAACAAGTGTGTCTTGCCTGAGGTCAAGCATGGTGTTGGTAGTGTCTCAGTCTGGGGCTGCATGAGTACTGTCAGCACTGGGGAGCTACAGTTCAATGAGGGAACCATGAATGCCAACATGTACTGTGACATACTGAAGTAGAGCATGATCCCTTCCCTTCGGAGACTGGGACACAGGGCAGTATTTTCAACATAACGACCCTGAACATACCTCTTAGATGACCACTGCCTTGCTAAAGAAGATGAGGGTAAAGGTGATGGACTGGCCAAGCATGTCTCCAGATCTAACCCTATTGAGCATCTGTGAGGCATCCTCAAATGGAGGGTGGAGGAGCGCAAGGTCTCTAACAACCACCAGCTCTGTGATGTCATCATGGAGGAGTGGAAGAGGACTTCAGTGGCAACCTGTGAAGCTCTGGTGAACTCCATGCCCAAGAGGGTGAAGGCAGTGCTGGAAAAACAATGGTGGCCACACAAAATATTGACACTTTGGGCCGATTTGGACATTTTTACTTGGGGTGCACTCACTTTTGTTGCCAGCAATTTAGACATTAATGGCTGTGTGTTGAGTTATTTTGAGGGGACAGAAAATTGACAGTGTTATACAAGCTGTGCACTCACTACTTTACATTGTAGCAAAGTGTAATTTCTTCAGAGTTGTCACACGAAAAGATATAATAAAATATTTACAAAATGTGAGGGGTGTACTCACTTTTGAGAGATACTGTCAATGTCTTCGGAACAGATGGCTTCAAAACTGTATGGCATTGCAAAGATGAGGAGTACAAAGAAAAATGCATGATGCCTACAGTGAAACCTTGTGGTGGCAGTGTCTTTCTGTGGGACTGCATGAGTGCTGTTAGTGTCGGGGAGCTGCATTTCATTAATTGTATCATAAATTCACACATGTACTGCCCTATATTGAAAGAGAAGATAATACCATCACTCAGAGTCCTTGGTCATCGAGCACTTTTTCAAAATGACAATAATCCAAGAGACACATCTATGGCCACTGTTGCATTCTGATGAGGAACAGGGTGAAAGTGATTCAGTGGCCAAGTACTGTATGTCTCCTGAACCCAGTCAAACACCTATGGGAAATTCTGAAGAGACGAGCTGAGCATCACTCTCCATGGCTCTAAAAGAGGTCGTTCTCGAAGAATGGAAAAAGATAGATGTAGCAATATGTCACCAACTTGTTAATTTCATGCCTAGAAGACTTGGTGCTGTCTTTACAAATCATTGAGGTCATACAAAATACTAGATGTAGTAGTTTTTGTTGTGGAATGTATTCATTTTTGCATCAACTAATTTGAGTAAAACTGAAGATTTTGTAATCCAAGTTATATTATTAACTTTACTTTTATGTAATGGAGCTAAACAAATGATCTGAAAAAAACTCAGGTTTGTCAAAATTTTGGAAACTGTTTTTGTGTTTATTAAGATAATGATAAAAATCTTACTTTTCAAAAGGAATGCACTCATTTATGCTGAGCAATGTATATCTGGTATAAACCTGTGTGTAGGTCACAGAACTGAAATAATTTGTCCCTGGAATATAAGAATATTTAATGCATAATAGTATCTAAGCTTCAAAAATAAAAGGCAGGAAAACGTTCCACAAAGAATTCAAAGTGATGCTGAATGAAGAGTCAGCAACTTAAAAATGTACTTTGGCAAAAGACCAAATGTTGTTAACCAGCTGTTAAAAGAATCTTTAAATGTATTCTCCACTTGACAGGAAAGACCTGCAATGTCTTGTGAATGACAAGGAAACATGATACACAAGGCCAGAAGAGAAGGAATCTGAGTGGATGTTTGAGGGCCAGTTACATGTTGAGCACCAAGCTACAGAAAGCATAATGACTATACTTGTTCCACAGCTAACACGTACTGGAACCTTAGCAATGAGCAAAGAAGAAACCTTGGGCAAGAAGACAGTTTGAATTTAATCTTCAGTCTATACAGAATATACAGTATCTCACAAAAGTGAGTACACCCCTCACATTTTTGTAAATATTTTTTTATATTTTTTCATGTGACAACACTGAAGAAATGACACTTTGTTACAATGTACAGTAGTTGGTGTAAATCTTGTATAACAGTGTAAATTTGCTGTCCCCTCAAAATAACTCAAAACACAGCCATTAATGTCTAAACTGGTGACAACAAAGGTGAGTACACCCCTAAGTGCAAATGTCCAAATTGGGCCCAATTACCCATTTTCCCTCCAAGGTGTCATGTGACTCCTGAGTGTTACAAGGTACCAGGTACGAATGGAGAGCAGGGGGTTTAAAATTTGTTGTTATCGCTCTCACTCTCTCTTACTGGTCACTGGAAGTTCAACACGGCACCTCATGGCAAAGAACTCTTGGAGGATCTGAAAAAAAAGAATTGTTGCTCTACATAAAGATGGCCTAAGCTATAAGAAGATTGCCAAGACCCTGAAATGGAGCTGCAGCATGGTGGCCAAGACCATACAGTGGTTTAACAGGACAGGTTCTACTCAGAACAGGCCTCGCCATAGTCAACCAAAGAAGTTGAATGCACGTGCTCAGCGTCATATCCAGAGGTTGCCTTTGGGAAATAGACGTATGAGTGCTGACAGCATTGCTGCAGAGGTTAAAGGAGTGGGAAGTCAGCCTGTCAGTGCTCAGACCATACAGCGCACACTACATCAAATTGGTTTGCATGGCTGTCGTTACAGAAGGAAGCCTTTTAAAGATGATGCACAAGAAAGACCACAGTTTGCTGAAGACAAGCAGACTAAGGACATTGATTACTGGAACCATGTCCTGTGGTCTGATGAGATCAAGATAAACTTATTTGGTTCAGATAGTGTCAAGCGTGTGTGGCGGCAACCAGGTGAGGAGTACAAAGACAAGTGTGTCTTACCTACAGTCAAGCATGGTGGTGGGAGTGTCATGGTCTGGGGTTGCATGAGTGCTGCTGGCACTGGGGAGCTACAATTCATGGAGGGAACCATGAATGCCAACATGTACTGTGACATACTGAAGCAGAGCATGATCCCCTCTCTTCAGAGACTGGGCCGCAGGGCAGTATGCCAACATAATGACCCCAAACACACCTCCAAGACGACCACTGCCTTGCTAAAGAAGCTGAGAGGAAAGGTGATGGACTGGCCGAACATCTCTCCAGACCTAAACTCTATTGAGCATCTGTGGGGCATCCTCAAATGGAAGTTGGAGGAGCCCAAGCTCTCTAACATCAACCAGCTCCGTGATGTCGTCATGGAGGAGTAGAAGAGGACTCCAGTGGTAACCTGTGAAGCTCTGGTTTACTCCATGCCCAAGAGGCTTAAGGCAGCGCTGGAAAACAATGGTGGTGACACAAAATATTGACACTTTGGGCCCAATATGGACACATTAGGGGTGTACTCACTTTTGTTGCCAGCTGTTTAGACATTAATAGCTGTGTGTTGAGATATTTTGAGGGGAAACAAATTTACACTGTTATACAAGCTGTACACTCACAACTTTAAAGTGTAGCAAAGTGTCATTTCTTCAGTGTTGTCACATGAAAAAATATAATAAAATGTTTACAAAAATGTGAGGGATGTACTCCTTTTTGTGAGATACTGTATATATATATATATATATATATATACACACACACACACACATAAATCTATCTATGTATATATGTGAGTGTATGTGCGTGTGTGTTTATGTATGTATGTATATATACAGTATATATTTATATCAGTGTTTCTCAACGTTTTTTCAGTCAAGGCACCCTTTAAAATTATGCACAATTTCAAAAAATTAAACAAATAGTTCCATACACATAGGACACCCAACATTATAGGTGATTTATTTTGGTTGTCTGACTGGTATTTCAGCATTTCTTCCTCATTTTCTCTACCCCTCGCAGCTAACGGGTCCCTAATGCTGACAGAGAAGGGAAGGGGAGCTGATATCCCTCTTATCAATGGTGTTGGTGGCTGGCCTGTACAGGTACCAAGGTTGTAATGCTGCAGAATGAAACCTGTGGCTTTCAATAACAAAAAAATAGACAATTTGAGATACATTTTTAGGCATTTTGCCAAGGCAACCCTGAAATGCCCAGAATGTACCCCAGGGTGCCTAAGCACCCTGGTTGAAAAAGCCTGATATACACAGTATCTCACAAAAGTGAGTACACCCCTCACATTTTTGTAAATAGATTATTCTATCTTTTCATGTGACATCTTTGCTACAATGTAAAGTAGTGAGCGTACAGCTTGTATAACAGTGTATATTTGCTGTCCTCTCAAAATAACTCAACACATAGCCATTAATGTCTAAACTGCTGGCAACAAAAGTGAGTACACCCCTAAGTGACAATGTCCAAATTGGGCAAATAGTGTCAATATATTATCTCCGAAGGAGATCATGCTCTGCTTCAGTATGTTACAGTACATGTTGGCATTCATGGTTCCCTCAATGAACTGTAGCTCCCCTGTGCTGGCAGCACTCATGCAGCCCCAGACCATGACACTCCCACCACCATGCTTGACTGTAGGCAAGACACACTTGTCTTTGTACTCCTCACCTGGCTGCTGCCACACACGCTTGACACTATCTGAACCAAATAAGTTTATCTTGGTCTCATCAGACCACAGGACATGGTTCCAGTACTCCATGTCCTTAGTCTGCTTGTCTTCAGCAAACTGTTTGCGGGCTTCCTTGTGCATCATCTTTAGAAGAGGCTTCCTTCTGGGACGACAGCCACTTAGACCAATTTGATGCACTGTGTAGCGTATGGTCTGAGCACTGACAGGCTGACCTCCCCCACCCCTTCAACCTCTGCAGCAATGCTGGCAGGACTCATACATCGATTTCACAAAGGCAACCTCTGGATATGATGCTGAGCATGTGCACTCAACTTCTTTGGTCGACCATGGCGAGGCCTGTTATGAGTGGAACCTGTCCTGGTAAACCGCAGTATGGTCTTGGCCACCGTGCTGCAGCTCAATTTCAGGGTCTTGGCAATCTTCTTATAGCCTAGGCCATCTTTATGTAGAGCAACAATTATTTTTTCAGGTCCTCAGAGAGTTCTTTGCCATGAGGTGCCATGTTGAACTTCCAGTGACCAGTATGAGAGAGTGAGAGCGATAACACCAAATTTAACACACCTGCTCCCAATTCACACCTGAGCCCTCGTAACACTAACGAGTCACATGACACCCCGGGGAGGGAAAATGGCTAATTGAGCCCAATTTGGACATTTTCACTTAGGGGTGTAGTTACTTTTGTTACCAGCGGTTTAGACATTAATGGCTGTGTGTTGAGTTATTTTGAGGGGACGGCAAATTTAGATTGTTATACAAGCTGTACACTTACTACTTTACATTGTAGCAAAGTGTCATTTCTTCAGCGTTGTCACATGAAAATATATTATAAAATATTTACAAAAATGTGAGGGGGTGTACTCACTTTTGTGAGATACTGTATATATATATACACACACATTATATTGTCAAAAGTATTGGGACGCCTGCCTTTACACGCACATGAACTTTAATGGCATCTCAGTCTTAGTCTGTAGGGTTCAATAACGAGTTGGCTCACCCTTTTAAGTTATAACAGATTTAACTCTTCTGGGAAGGTTGTCCACAAGGTTTAGGAGTAATTCTATGGGAATTGTGACGGTAGTCACTTTGGTTGGGAGGCCCGTGGAACACAGCTTACCTTAGAGAGGTTGGGAAATCCCTCTCTCAGCCCCCTAGGCCCCTCATGTGTAAGTCACCCTGTGTCTATTAGGGACACAGGGGGACCAAGAAAATGATGGACTTAATGAACACTGAGAATATGGTTTGGATTACTTCAAATGGGACAGTAATATTTATTAACCATATATCTCAAGAAATATATGAAGACTATTCCTGATCTATTTGATTCTGAACATGTTCATTGAAAGAGCTAATCACATTGGCCTCTGTTCCATGTTACAGGCCTAGCTGCCTATTGCCATTAAGAGACTACTTCACACAGTCAGACTCGTAGCAGATGTTAATATCATCAGCTCAACCACCCGTCTTCCACACATTGTTGAATATGCTGATCTACTCACCGGTTATCTACTGTGGGTTCTGTGTATACACTTATGATAATGTGTAATGTACTTCAGGAGCTTGAGGATGGCATTCTGCTAGATAGTTAGTTCAGGTTAATTCTATTTTTGTACACAATTTAATTTTCTTATGATAATGTAATCAAGCACCTGACATGGTGTGGTAATTTGATCAGGAGGGGATGTTTCCTTATGCTGTATATATATTGTGTGTGAGACTGTTCATTAAAGTTGTTGGTTCCGGTTTTATACAAGCTAAGTTCCATCTAGCTTTGTATGGGGGGAGGCTAGATGTCTATGTTCAGTCTAGAGGAAGTGGTATTCTGACAGAAGCCCACAAACACAGTGTGGGTCACGCTTCCGTTACAGGAATATTTAACCATTCTTCCAGAAGCGCATTTGTTAGGTCAGGTACTGATGTTGGATGAGAAGTCCTGGCTCCCAGTGTCTGCTCTAATTCATCCCAAAGGTTTTCTATCAGGTTGTCAGGACTCTGTGCAGGCCAGTCAAGTTCCCCCACCTCACCACAAACTCCCTCATCCATGTCTTTATGGACCTTGCTTTGTGCACTGATACACAGTAATGTTGTAACGGGAAGGGGCCATCCCCATAAAATTGTCCAAAATGTCTTGGTATACTGACGTCTTAAGAATTTCCATCACTGGAACTAAGTGGCCAAGCCCAAATTTTTAAAAAACAATCCCACACCATAATCCCACTTCACCGAATGATTTGGAGCAGTCCACAAAGTAGGGTCCATAAAGACATGGATGAGTGAGTTTGGGGTGCAGGAACATGACTGGCCTGCACAGTCTTAACCTCAACTCGAAAGAACACCTTTGGGATGAATTGGAGGATAGACTGCAGGCCAGGAAATGTTTTGACTAAACTGTGATTAGCCCACAGCTATCAGGTAGTACCTGGGCCAACAACAGCATCCTGTACCATACGATTAGTTCTAGCCAATTACAGACCACTAGTGATCACAGCTGTCATGGTTAACACATTCATGACAGTTGAAAACTTTGGTGTTACAATATTCTTCACTGCATTAGCAAATTTTAGAAAAAAAAATAAAATTCCCCATCATCCCCCCCTAAGAGTAGTAAATTGTTACCATGGTGACACTGAGCTACTCTGATAAAAGTATGTAAAAAAAAATTGTAAAATAAAAAAAAAGTTAGAAAATTAAAATAAAATCTTTAAAATTTTAAAAACTAATAATTATTTTTATTTTATATTTTGTCACCAGTCAGTGTCCCTGTTCACCGCCACATCAGTCATATGATGAAGCTGTACTGCACTGGTGACAGTATGTAAAAACAAATGTGAAAAAAAAAATTACAACTACAAAAAACTCGCCATACCTCTTACTGTCTCACACTATCTACTTTCCAAAAAGGGGTTATTTGGGGGCAATTTGTACTGTCCTAACATTTCAGGGCCACAAGAAATGAGATAGGCAATCAGTACATCAGAACTGATCAATTTTTAGTTTCTAGATTATATATGCCACAGTTTGTAGAAGCTATAACAGTCACACAAACCAATTAATATACACTTATTGGGATCTTTGTTTATCAAAGACATGTAGCAGAATACATTTTGGCCTACATTTATGATGAAATTAGATTTTATTGGATAGGTTTCGTTACAGAAAGTAGAAAATAGTTTTTTTTTTTTTTAAAATGTGTTTTTTTTTTTTTTTCGTTTGTGCCGCAAAAAATAAAAAACCTAGTGGTGATCAAATACCACCACAAGAAAGCTCTATTTGTGTGGGGGAAAAAATTATATGAATTTAATGTGGGTACATTGTGGCATGACAACACAATTGCCAATTAAAGTAGTGCAGTGCTGAATAGCAAAAAATGCCCTTCAAGTAAAACCTTTCAGAGCTGAAGTGGTTAAACCCAACTTAAATGTCGCAGGGGATGTAAATGAGGAAGTTCATAAATGTGTTGCATCCAAAGGAATTTTGCATGGAGGAGTGGTCAAAATTTCACCCAGTTGATGTCAGAGGCAGTTATGTTAAACGTCTACAAAAAGTCATTTCTGCTAAAAGGGGCAATACTAGCTCCTGAGGCCAAAAGTGGAGTTACTTTTAAATTAGTACTTCTGTTGAAATTTTTGTTGAATATAATATTAAAAATTAATTTTTTTCTTATTTTTTTTTTTTTTTAGGTCTATCACCTTTGTAGATACTGTTTGAACAATGATCTAATGTTTGCTTGTTTAAATATCTTTAAAAAGTTAACAATTTCCATGGGGTGTACCTTTTTCACATGACTGTATAATAGAGCATGTTCCAAAACTTTTTATTACTTTTACAATTGGGTAAATCCAAGCAAATTTTCTATGATGAAACATCCAATAACTATGCTATTTCAGAACAAAATAAAAGCACTTGATTAGCTGTCATGCAAGTCTTAATTCAGCATTAAAGAAACTAAGATCATATAGTCTACAGAATTTACAAGGACATTTTTTTTAGGCTAATATGTAGATGGAAGCATAAGACAATGCAATAGATAGGCAGGTATAGTAAAACCGTGTTCTCTGACACCAGGGTTATTTATTTCCATGTGCAGGGTTTTGACATTTATCACATTATCAAAAGGTAATATTCTGTCACCAAACTGACCTGGCCAATTACGTTTTCCATAAAAGTAAATATTTACCTAAACTAAAGAGACCAACTGAAGTTTCCTTCAAAAACGGAATCTACCCAAAGTGCCAAACTCCTGGTTCCCCACTGAACTCAGTGGATAGTATCACTGACCCCCAAATTACTAAAAGACCCAAAAGGGTTGATTAGCCCATGTTCGCTTTGGAAAATTAATTTTCATCTAGCTTAGTGAATGAGGTGAAGTGGAGTTCACTTTGAATACCCAGTGAAAGGTCATTAAATAAAAAAAAAAAGGATTTATGTTTGCATATGACTGGATGATAAAAGTAAGCACAGCTTTACTTCATTTTGCTAAGGGAACAGCATATACTCCTTTTGTAAATCAATCCCAGTGTGTCAGTTTGTGAAGAAACTTCATCTGCAGATTTTTCTTCAATGTGTAGCATTTGATGGAGTGGGTGGAGCGGGTGGCAGGAGAAATAAAAAATTGACTTTTACTTTTTTTTTTTCAGATTTTTTTTTTTTTTTTTGGCAAGTTCAGTTTGGCAACAGTCATTATAGGTTTTACAGGCATATTTATAAAGCAGTGAATGTGACATTCAGCAAACACTCAATGCATAAGTACTGTATATTCCAACTGCATGTTTTTTAAATGACAGTGATTGATTCTCCATCAAAAAATGTTTGGTGATCGTCACATTCAGTTCTTTATGAATAGTATATGTCCTTTTGCAACATGCAGAATTCTAGGTGTAAAAAGCTCAATACCTTTTTATTGTTTTTTTTTTTTTATTGGTAAAGAGAAGTATATCATTCTTCAAAAGTACCCCAAAATCATTTATAACTGGATTTATTTTGACTTGCCTGTAAAATCTGTTTCTTGCTGTACAGTACATAATTCATTGCCATTGGGTTCCATGGAACTACTTCAGGTGATTGACAGTGGCAAAAAAAGCTGAAGGGACATCCCCTTATATAATCCGTCCCACTCTCACCTGGCCTCAGTTTTGTAGCAACTTGTGACCTGTACTTTACCCACAAAAAAACAGAATAAGGCTCAATGAACTCAGAGAGCAGCTTTTAGCATCTTACGTTTAAAACTGGCATCAGATGATGCTTGAAATCCACCTGGTAGTAACTGTGAACAGAAGCCCAGGTGGTAGCCTTACAAAACTGAAAAACAGATGCCTGATGCTTAAAAGTCCATGAAGCTCTAACAGATGTGGTAGAGTGTGTCATAACAGGGAAGGAAGGAACCCTAGCCATTAAGCCATAAGCTTGAATGACAACAGGTCTTATCAACCTTGTTAAGTTAGAGGGAGAAGGGGGGGCGTGGCTGGGATGTAAGCCTGAGAGGACCCGCGGCGGCTGAGCTCCAAATTCTGCCGGTAATCCTACGATAATCCTGGGACCCATCTCTCCCTCACAGCAGCACTGATCCGCACCCTGGGCTCCAGGAAGGTGTCAGGCTCGTTGCAGGTGTCCTCGCACTCACCCGGCAGGCTTTGATCATGCGCTGCGACTGTCCCTCACTCTTTTCCTACAGTGGCAGCCATCTTGGACACGAGGCGGCGCCCAGCAATGTCGGTGAGCACACAGACTACCCCAGATTCTGGGCTACAGAATGACCCTACCTCAGCTATCATCCTAGAGGCTATCAAAGCCTGTAAGGACACCCTCACTACCAAGATTGATTACCTGGCAACCGATATCAGTCGGATTCACCATGCTATGGATAAATTCAGATCCAGTGTCTCTGAAGCCGAGGAGCACATATCCCAGCTGGAAGATTCCACTGGATCAGATTTCCAGGAGCTTCATGCCCTACAATTGCAAGAAAAAGCATTGCAAGAAAAAGCGGTGGATACCGAAAATAGGCTTAGACGGAACAATATTTGCATTCTGGGCCTACCAGAAAAAGCAGAGGGCCTCAGGCCTGCCGAGTTTGCGGAGTCGTTCCAAATCAAGCTACTGGATCTCCCGGTCATGCCATCCACTTTTGTGCTGGAAAGAGCCCACAGGGTTACCCCTGGCTCCCCCAATTCCTGGGGCACCAGCAAGACCCTTTCTGCCCGACTACTTAACCATCGGGACAGGAATTGAATCCTGGCTGCGGCACGCACAAAACAAGATCTACTTTATGAGGATGCAAAGTTCCTTCTATTTCCCCACTACTCGCCTGAAATCCAACAGAGACGCCGCAAATTCACAGAAGTTTGCAAGTCCGGGAACAAGGCCTCAAATACAGTCTCCTATATCCTAGCACACTCCGCGTAGTTGACGGCGACAAAGCCAGATTCTTTAAATCCCCTGCAGCAGCGATGTCCTGGCTGGATGGTCATTGCAACGGAATTCCCGTATGATGTAACAAGTGGTTTCCTATGCAAAGGGGATACAGCAAGTATTGAGGCCCCAGGGCCCCTTTTTTGTTGTTGTTATGGTGACCCCCTTTTCCTATTTCTACCTAATTTTTTTATTGTTTGGACACCAAACTTTCTTGGCCCTCTTCTCAGATGCGACTTGCATGATCAGTTGCGCCCTATCCATGTCATAATCTGTAAAAGGCTATTTATACTGGAAAAGACACCCCCGGATTTGGATACAAAAAGATTTCCCAAGCTTTAAACATCCCAAGGAGCACTGTGCAAGCGAAAATATTGAAATGGAAGGAGTATCAGACCACTGCAAATCTGCGAACACCTGGCCGTCCCTCTAAACTTTCAGCTCATACAAGGAGAAGACTGATCAGAGATGCAGCCAAGAGGCCCATGATCACTCTGGATGAACTGCAGAGATCTACAGCTGAGGTGGGAGACTCTGTCCATAGGACAACAATCAGTCGTATACTGCACAAATCTGGCCTTTATGGAAGAGTGGCAAGAAGAAAGCCATTTCTTAAAGATATCCATAAAAAGTGATGTTTAAAGTTTGCCACAAGCCACCTGGGAGACACACCAAACATGTGGAAGAAGGTGCTCTGGTCAGATGAAACCAAAATCGAACTTTTTGGCAACAATGCAAAACGTTATGTTTGGCGTAAAAGCAACACAGCTCATCACCCTGAACACACCATTCCCACTGTCAAACATGGTGGTGGCGGCATCATGGTTTGGGCCTGCTTTTCTTCAGCAGGGACAGGGAAGATGGTTAAAATTGATGGGAAGATGGATGGAGCCAAATACAGGACCATTCTGGAAAGAAACCTGATGGAGTCTGCAAAAGACCTGAGACTGGGACGGAGATGTGTCTTCCAACAAGATAATGATCCAAAACAAAGCAAAATCTACAATGGAATGGTTCACAAATAAACATATCCAGGTGTTAGAATGGCCAAGTCAAAGTCCAGATCTGAATCCAATCGAGAATCTGTGGAAAGAACTGAAAACTGATGTACACAAACGCTCTCCATCCAACCTCACTGTGCTCGAGCTGTTTTGCAAGGAGGAATGGGCAAAAATTTCAGTCTCTCGATGTGCAAAACTGATAGAGACATACCCCAAGCGGCTTACAGCTGTAATCGCAGCAAAAGGTGGCGCAACAAAGTATTAACTTAAGGGGGCTGAATAATTTTGCACGCCCAATTTTTCAGTTTTTTATTTGTTAAAAAAGTTTGAAATATCCAATAAATTTCGTTCCACTTCATGATTGTGTCCGACTTGTTGATTCTTCACAAAAAATTACAGTTTTATATCTTTATGTTTGAAGCCTGAAATGTGGCAAAAGGTTGCAAAGTTCAAGGGGGCCGAATACTTTCGCAAGGCACTGTATGCCTTACAAGGATTGAACTAAAGCTACTGGATGAAGTAGTCCTGTAGATCCAGTTTGTTTGGACACCTGTTAGTTTTGGGTATAGGCCGTTATCTGAACCCCCTTCTGTTTGATAGATTGTGTTGTGTTTGGTTGCTTTACACCTCTTCAAAGACCTGTGACATCATGCTGCCCACTTTGTGCCTCCCTGCGAGATACTTCTTTACTCCTGAATAATGACAAAACCGGATATCTATGTCTCCCCATGATGCTTAGACATTCTCGGTTCTCTCCTGGAACGTAAGAGGCCTCAATTCCAAAATCAAGAGAGCACTGCTCTTTCAATACATCATAACATATAACCCGCACATACTTATCTTACAGGAGATACACTTGATGTGCAATAGGTTGATGACTCTCAAAAGGCCGTTGGTTCAAAAGGCATTTCATGCTTCATATTTCACTTATGCTAGGGTTATATCTATACTTGTGAACAAATCATTGGCTTGTGTAGGTGAAGCAGTTCACACAGACCCACAAGGGAAATACGTAATATTAGTGGTACAATTATGGCATAAGCGCTTTGTTTTTGTTGGTATTAACATTCCTCCACCCTTTCAACCAGCTTTGTTGTACTTGATTCTGGAGAGGACTGCCCCCTACTGTCCCACAAATTTACTTCTAATGGGTGACTTTAATAATGTGCTCTCTAGATAGACCCAATCCCGAAAAGTCATCCACTTGTGATTTACCCAGATGGGCCTTGTCAGCAGATCTGATGGAAGTCTGGAGATGGAAACATCCCACTACCAGGTCATACTCCTGTTTTTCCACCTCATATAAGACCTCTTCCAGAACTGACCTGGTGTTTGCTAACCCCACTATGCTAGCTGATATTGTGTCCGCGGACTACCTACCCAGTGGACTATAGTCCTTTGACCTTGACTCTGAGACCTCGTTCGGTGAGTGGTGGCTCTGTGTGGCCTCTTGGCGCTTACTGGATCTCTCACCCCGACATAGCTGGTCAATCCCTGCCTGCCTTGAAAGAATATTGGGACAAGAGGTTTCCTCAGATTTATCCATCCGCCCTCTTGATTACTTTATTTCTACTCAAAATGTCCCCCCTTCATAACCTTTTTCAATATTTACAGTAAACCCAGAACCCAGTTCCCCCCTGGGGAAACTCATCTGGTGGCCTCAGACTTAGAAAGAATCTTGGGTGATGAGAGTCTGGAAAAGCCTACTTCTACCCTATATGCACACATACTTAGGGTATCCTTTCCTGATGTGGTGGTATTGCGCCAACACTGGATCACTGATGATCCCGAGGACTGAGATGACATATAGGATTATCCATTCCAAATTTTGGTCTCTTTGAGAGACCGCCTTATACAGTTCAAATTGGGACATAGGGCATATACCCCTCACCGCCTACATAAAATGGGGCCTACCTATTCTCCAGCATGCTGGCGATGCAGCTACCCCCGGGGAGACTTTACACATATATTTTGGTCCTGCCCTGCGATCAGTGTGTATTGGTCTCAGGTGCTAGAAATTATCTAACTAGTGACTAATATCTCCGTCACTCCCTCCCCGAGGGTGTGTTTATTGGGTCTAGTGGAAGATTTGGCTCCCAGGGTGGCGGATAACACTCTTATTGGTCTCTTGCTGTTTTATGCAAGAAAAGATATCAGGTTTCATTGGAAAAAACAGAACCCTCCCTGTCTACCTTACTAGAAAAAAATTGGTGAAAAATGCTCTCCCCTTTTACAAAGATACATATTTCCATAGGAGCTTCCCTAAAAGGTATGATAGAAGTTGGGTCAAATGGTTAGCAGAGACTTCCACGGCTGTGGACGGTTAACAGTTGTTTTTGCCAAATAAAACAATTTCTTTGCACAAAAATGCAAAGGCTGACCCATACTCTGGGTTGAAGAGGGCGTGGCTGGAGCACCTGATAGACACAGGTCTGTCCACTCGTTTGGGTTGCATAGCTTAATAATCTTTAAAATGTATCTGGTCTTACTTCTGTTGTATTGTTTCTTTTCTGTGCCCATGTGGGCTTTATATCTGCTCTTGACACTCCTTTTTGAGGTGCAAGTGTACTGTTTTATGTTTCAACAAAAAAAAAAAAAAAACAATAAAAAAGAATTTCAAAGAAAAAAAAGAAGGTAGAGCGAGAAGCAGAGAGGCGTCTGGTGGAACTCTCAAAAAATAGAAAGAGGAAATCAAATTTTTTGAAAGTGGCAGTAGCTGGGAGGTAGATTCTGACGGTGCTTAAGACAGTGAAGAGAGATTTTCCTTGGATGTTTTGGAGCAGGACATAAGAAAGGACATTATCATGGTTTATGTTGAAGGAAGAGGCCACATTATAGAAGAAGGAAGATTTTGACCTCAAGACAACCTTGGTCTTGTGCAATGTTCCTTAAGGTCCCTTTCACACTTGTGCGACGTGTCCTGCGACTTGTGACTGCGAAGTCGCATGACAAGTTGTACCCCATGATTTGCAATGAGTACTGTTCATATCTGAGCAACTTCAAAGTAGTCCCTGCCCTACTTTGGTCCAAATCTGATGCGACTTGAGATCTATAGACCTCAAGATTACACAGGCTTCAAGTTACACAGGATACTTCCAAGTTGCGTCAAAGTTGTGTGACTTTCAGGTGGCACAAGCATAAAAGGGTCCTTAGGGTCCTTAAGGAAAAGGCTTCTAACTTTGAGAAGAAAGTATGCTTCTCTTAGTAGAAAAAAGAGGACTATCACCTTAGGACTTCAGCAAAAAATTGAGACTAGCTGGGAGTGGGAGAGGTTATATAGGGGGATATCCCTGCAGCCCTGCTTATAACCCAATGGTAATGACTTAAGATCCTGTGTCCAATTCTGTATGACTAAGCAATTTCTACCATCCCTAACCTCTTCCTTGCAGCCTTCTATTTTCTTCAATACTGCAGGTGCTCTTTAATTGCTAATAGTTACTTATGCAGAATAAATAAAAATTAGAAATATTAATCAAAATACAGCTAAACTTAACAGTGTATGCTGTGTCCACTGCTGACAACTGTCTGTGTGAATATACCCACTAAAAAATAAAACAAAAATAGGAAAAAAATAGAGAACTGTCAAAATCATACTGGAGAAACAGGCCCTAGCTAAATATTGAATAAAATAATCTTAAATATGCCAGTAATCCACTTTTTCCCTTACTCACCTCAGTAAGAATGCACAGAATATTAAAATTCCTCTAGAATACATGACAGGCTTTCAGTAAAAAATTTAAAAAACAGACCTCAAAGCAGTACTGTGTAAAGAGGCACAGTATCGTCATCCATCATTCAACCAAGGACAACATCTGAAACCCATGCGTCATTAAATATGGCACTGGCATAGACTGTTTCCACAGCTATAGCTAATTACTGTAAGGGATATGGCAAAGCATGTTGGTAGAATGCCAAAACAAATTGGAGAAATTATTTGCTAATAAAATGGAATACATGTTCAATGTTAACTGGAATAATAACAGGTGCAAAAACTTGATGAATATCTTTATCATACCTCAGCACCTAAAATATTATTAAAGTCCGCACTAACGCTTTACAATGTTACAAGTAAAAATATAGCTCACAGCGAATTACACTTTAGACAAATGCCTTTAGAAATTAATATCTAAAAAGCTCATTCCAATGATTTAGCGAAATACATAGTGTTCTTCTCTATAGAGCACCAGAAAAACACATTTGTGTAGAAATACATAAATCCTTCAATTTCCAACAGCATTAAATCTATTTACATGTTTTAGATTTTCCTTAAGGTAAAAACACTGCAAATGAATACATAATTTTAAACAATAAAAAGTGGGGGGGAAAAAAAATAAATACAAATCTTTAGGCTCCAGCTAGAACTTCTGCCCATGTTAAACCACAGCTTCTATTGTAGTATCAACATACTCTACAGCATTAGCAATTACACTTTCATGACCAAGTTGAAGGTTGCTTGAAACTTTAGTCTGCATATTGATGAAGGAAATTCACATACAACGGTGATTAGCCACCTTCAATTAAGTGTCTTATTTCAAACCATTTGTGAAATCCACAGAAACCTGTTAAGATTCAAATACTTATTTTCCTTTTTAAAATTAATAACTAGTAGGGTATTGTCTGCAACATTTCTTGAATGTTTGTATTTCTAAATTCATATACCAAAATCAAAACTGTTTTGCCCAGGTTAAAGGATGAGTTCACCTTTCATACCATGTTACATGTTATACCCATATTCAGGGTGTAACATGTAATGAAAGGACCGGGATCTTCTCTGCCCGCAAGCTGGTCAGTGAATGGAAAACGACAAGTCTCAACAGCCTTAGTGGCTGTCGGCTTGTAGTTCTCAAAAAAATTACATGGTGCTGTGAGCGCTGTGGTAGTTCATTGATTCTTCTTGTCAAGGGTGTATCGGCTTGCTCGTAGAAGGTACGAGCAAGCAGAGACACTGACACTGAGACAATGACATGGCATTGCATTAGCAATCTGCTGATTGCTGGTGCAATGCTTTACAGGCTCCTGCAACAAAAAATAATAAATGCACATTTTGTTACCTACAGATATTCAAAGGCAACAAAAATAGGATTTCTGTTCTCAAAAACCATTTATTCAAGTGCACTGAGGGACATAAGAATTCTGAGACAGTCAGGGTGTTCAAAATAAGTCCAACTAAAGGGTTGGACAACAACCACCGAGAAGCCCAACAGGTGGGGAAATATTTCACAAGAATACTGGAAGAATCAATGTCTGAAGCATGGCTAGATAAAGAAAAGACCAAGCAAACAAAAAAATATTGCCCAACCAAGGGGAGGGCACCTAAAATCAAACTGATGCTCCAGAGCAGGACAGATAATCCCCACTATGGAGAAGCTGTCACTTAAGGAAACAACAGGCTTCAACCACTGAAGACTGGGGGAATAATCCACCATCCACCAAGAACAAGTGGAACAAAAACACAATATTCAAAGTAGAGAAAACTGAATCAACAACTAATGTGGTAACAAGAAACGTGTATTGGGCAAAGTCCCAGGACAATAAGTTTGGATAGACATACCACGTTCAAAAGGAAGACTAACTGGTCAACAGCAAAAAACTTGTTTAGCATTCCTAATTCTTGACTTCAGGAAAGGGACTTTTTAAAAGACAGAGCATGAACAAAGGAAAAACCAGCTGGTCAAGCACAAAAAGCACAAGCCCGGTATTTCTAACCCTTAAATTCAAGGGAAAGAAGAAGCATGAAAAGAAAGAGGTTACATGATCAGAAAGCCAATTTTGCAACTGGATAGCCAAGGGTGTGAGATTCCTCACAACGTAACTATTCCAATTGGTTGGAAAGAAATGAACCACCGGAAAATTAAAGGGTACTTACCCTCAACTCTCCTAAAAGGAGAAGTTAGGGAGATAAAAGATACCCAAAGTCCATGCAAATATAAAGGTATTCCGAAATCCACTTGAATGCAAGATTACCAATAGAAGGTAGATGTGGTCCTTCAAACGAAAACACAGGGGTGCTTCTAGGGTGTAATATACCACAATATAAATCTAGCTAACTAATTACTCCATATATTATTCTAATATTCATATAACCTACTCCAGAAAAAGAGTAGTATCCTCTGCTGAGAAGCTCCTGTCATTCTTGACCATTGGGTTAGGCTGCCCCCTACAGGATATGACACTAGGCAGAAAAAACGTTTGGCTACACCCATGGGCAGCCCCAGGGGGTATACTCTCTCTTCCTGCTATAGTCACTCAGTTTTGTTACAAGCAGTGTCAGGAGAGTTATAACTCCACAGAGGGGTGGGTGCTGTGTCCATCAATAAACATCAGAGAAATCATTTTACAGTAAGTCAAAAATTCAATTTTCTCTTTCGTTCATTGACGGGCACAGCTTCTGTCATTCTTGACCATTGGGCATCCCAAAGCAGTGTTAAAAATGAGAGGTGGGAAACAGCAAAAAATTACAAAGGCTAAATAGTAGCCAACCAGACAACAGGGGCTCAACCAAAACAACTGGAACACACCTGAGAACACCAATACACCCTCAAAGAGGAACAGGTCCTTTTAAACAGCAACCTGCAAAAACTTTGCAGCCAAAGGAAGCATCCACAGATGCCAACACATCCACTTTAATAAACATTGCAAAAGTGTGCACCGACGACAAGGTGGTCGCCTTGCAAACCTGCGTCACTGACGCCTGATGACGGAAAGCCCAGGAGGCACTACCTGCCCTAGTACAGTGCGCCTTGACAGGGAAAGGAGGAACGTGACCTCTGATGGAATAGGCCTGAACCCCCGTCTGTCTGATCCATCTGGAAATGGATGCAGAGTAAGCGGACAACCCTTTTCAAGGTCTGTCTGTGAGCACAAATAGAGAGTCTGACTTCCTGAAAGACTTCGTAGCTGCCAGGTACACACTAATAGCCTGTACAAAATCCAAGGCATGCAAGGCAATTTCCTTTGGATGTTTAGGCCTGGAATACAAGGAAGGCAACACAATGTGCTCATTCAAATAGAAGTCAGAGACCACCTTCGGAAGCAATGACGGACAGGGACGAAGCACCACCTTACCCTTGTGAATCATCAGATAAGGTGAAGGACAGAATAACGCTTGCAGTTCCGACACCCTGCGCGCAAAGGAGATAGTCACCAAAAAGGTCACCTTCTGGGACAGCGTAAGCAGGGGAATCTCCCGAATATATTCAAAGCGAGGCTTCTGTAGAGCAGAAAGTATCAAATTAATATCCCAAGGCAGCAATGGAGCCCGCACTGGAGGGACCAAATGTCAGACACCATGAAGAAAAGTACACACCAGGGAGTGTGTGGCCAAAGGTCGTTGGAAAAGGGCCGCCAAGGCTGATACCTGGCACTTGATGGTACTTAAGGCCAATTCCTGTTCCACCCCCCATTGAAGGAATGGTAACATCCGAGCCACTGAGAAGAAACGAGGATGAACCCCAAGAGACACACACCACACAATGTACGTCTTCCACGTACGATGGTAGATCTTACTAGAAGTAGATTTCCTAGCTTTTAACAAAGTAGGAATCACCGACTCAGACAAACCTCTATCCTTGAGCACCTGGCCTTCACAGCCAAACCGTCAAAGCCAGCGACTGCAAAGCAGGATGGAAGATCGGTCCTTGGGACAGCAGATACTCCCTGAGAGGAAGCTTCCAAGGAACGCTGGCGACCAGCCGTACTTAATCGGCATACCAAGCCTGGTGAGGCCAATCCGGAACCACTAAGATGATCGCAATCCCTTCTGCCTCAATCGTGTGTAGGAGTCTAAGCATAAGCTTGAGAGGAGGGAAGGCGTAGATCAGATGATACTGACCCCATGGGGCCACCAGCACATCTGTGGCGCCTACCAGTGGATCCCTTGACCGAGCCACAAACCTCTGCACCTTTCTGTAGAGCCTGAGAGATGCCAACAGATCCACTTTGGGGGTGCCCCACTGGAGACACAGCTGATGAAACACCTCCGAGTGAAGGGACCACTCTCCTTGGTCCAACACCTGCCGACTGAGGTAATCCGCCTGCCAATTTTTCACCCCAGGAATGTGTACGGCGGAGAGGGCTGGAACAAACCGTTCTGCCCACCTTAGAACGCTGGCCACCTCCAGAGACGCCAGGGTACTTTTTGTGCCCCCCTTGGTGATTGACATAAGCCACGGCCGTGGCATTGTCCGATTGAATGCGCACTGGGCATCCCTGAGGACGATTCATCCAATGATCCAGACACAGTCTAAGTGCTCAGAGTTCCAAGACATTGATCGGTGGTCTGGACTCTTCCAGCGTCCAGATCCCCTGAGCAGAATGCTTGACGAAGACTCCTCCCCAGCCAGACAGGCTGGCATCCGGCATCTGTGCAAACAGAACCGCCTCGAAGGTAGATATCGTCAGGCCCAGCACCCGCATGCAAGTCCAGAGGGATGACCATTTGTTGGACAGCAGGAGGTGAATTGCAGTCTGCAATTTCTGAAGTTTGTCCAAAGGAAGGAGCACTCTGGCTATGGCGAGTCCGGCCCAAATAGTCCAGCTTTGTGGACGGAGCCAGGGCAGACTTCTCAAAATTCTGAATCCAGATGAACTCTCGCAGAGTCCGTATTTTGATTTCCAGGTTCTCCACCAGAGCAAAGGGAGATTCTGCTCACAGAAGGAGATTGTCGAAGTAACCCAGTACCACGATCCCCCGTTGGCGTAGCAAGGCTAGCACCGGAGCCAACACTTTGTGAAGACTCGAGGAGCAAAGGCGAGATCAAAGGGTAACGCCACAAACTGATAATGCTCCTCGCCCACAGCAAAGCAAAGAAAACGCTGGTGACTGCCACATATTGGAATGTGAAGATAGGAATCCTTGATATCTACAGAGGCGAGGAAATGCCCCTGACGCAGGGATGCCACCAAAGTTCGAATGGACTCCATTCTGAACTTAGCTACCTGCACAAAGGAGTTTAGTGCCTTGAGGTCCAGGATTGGACGTGCTTTGCCTTCCTTCCTGGGGACTGTGAATAGGTTTGAGTAAAAACCCTGAAAACGTTCCAAAATTGGACCCAGGACAAACACCCCTTAAAAGAACAGGTCTTGTAACGCCCCAAACAGAACCTCTAACTGGTCTGGAAAGTCCAAGGGTCTGGAAACCAGCAAAGACATCCCCCCAACCCCCGATATGGTTGAGGACGCACCTTCATGCAGAAGTCGTCTTGTCTGCAGGTCTGGAGAAGCCCGCTCTCGGCTTGCCAGACCAGGTTTCTTTGGATCCGCCAGAGGAGGCCCTGAAAGGCTTCGAGCCCTTGTCAGTTGCCCCTGAAGGACGAAAAACTTCTTATGAGCCAAGAAGGAGGGCCCACGTCTATGATGAGGTTCCTTGCCCTTAGTAGCCTGTGGTAGAAAATTACTCTTCCCCCTGTGAGACCTTTAATGGCAACATCCAGGGTAGCTCCAAACAGGAAATCTCCTTGAAAGGGAAGATCAATCAAGGCCTTTTAAGAAGTCTGGTCCGCAGACCAGCATTTGAGCCAAAAGACACGCTGAAGGACCACCGCCAAAACAGAGAGGCGAACCATCAGGGGAGTCTGCATTCATAGAGGCATTACAGAGAAACTGCAGCCCCAGGAACCGCTGGTCCGACAGCTCAGGAAAGGCAGGAGGGAGCTGTTCTCCCTCCAGGTCCCCGCGTAGGAGCTTAGTCCAATCGGTCAGAGTTTGTGAAACCAGGGCAATGGTAAATACCGGGCTCATTGCCGAACCAGCTAAGGTGTACAAAGTGCGGGCCACAGCCTCCGCCTTCTGGTTAGCCGGGTCCTTAAAGGCCAGGGACTCTTCAACTAGAATCATGGTTGCCTTGTTTAATCGGAAAATCGGAGGGTCCACCACTGTTGGCACAGTCAACTTCTTAAGTAGGGACTCCTCATAGGGGTATGCTTTGGTCTTCCCACTCTTTAGCAACATTTGTGTCAAAATAGGCGGGGAAAGGAAACACCTTTGCTGCTCTGGATGGATTGTGAGTGCCAAAGGGTACCTGCGTCTTCGTCGCAGCTTCAGCTGCGCCCTCCATCTTCAGGGTCTCACACACAGATACAATCAGTGCATCCATCAGTGCTTTTTTGTGCGCAGTCGCAGACGTGGAGGAATCATCCTCACTATCAGAGGATTCCAGGCGTGTGGTCGCAGACCCAGAATGGTGAGCCACATCCGCGGCGGACAAATCTGATGAGATAGATGAGGCAGGGGAAGGCGGGGGTGCTTTTTGCAAGCCCGTCGCCCGCAAGCCACCTCCACCAGAGACACAAGGGACTCCAGGACCGACATCCGTGCATGGATGGATGGTTGGGACCCGGAGGGCCCCGCAGCCTCAGAGAGGGGAATAGGTGGGGAGACGTGCTCCAAAGACTCCATGAGTCACCGGGGGACCCAACAAAAAAGTGTAACACACTGCTAAGGGACAACCCACACCGCGCTGGCAGCACCACCCGGTCGCCAAGCACTAGGCACAGAGTGATCCTCAGGAGAGGGGAAGAGGACTTCCTCCCTCACTATTCTCTGACACAGGCACCTGCAACCACCAGGAGAATCTGCACTACACGTGCGGTGATCGGAAAACTTACCGTTAGTGTACCGGTAACGGCTTTTCTACTGAGCCTTCCAGGACGGCCCAAACATGAGAGATGATAGGCTCCTCCCACAGGAAACACAATCAATTAACAGTTGTTAAAAGGCCCCACCCTTCCCTCTGTCCCTCAGTTATAAAAAAATATCTTCCACAACCATTTTCGAGGGAAGTGTTCCAAAAATTCTATAGGTACTTACCACCTAAGTTTTACTCTTACTTGCACCCTTTTAACAGGGCGGGTAGGCTGGCCGTCCTGGAAGGCTCAGTAGAAAAGCCCTTACCGGTACACTAATGGTAAGTTTTCTCTCCTCGCCTTCCAGGACGGCCCAAACATGAGAGGATACTAGATTACCCATAGGCCTACTTTAGGGTGGGACCACTGCCTATAAGACCTTTTCGGCCAAAGGCTAGGTCTAGTTGAGACAGTACTTCTCCACGGTAATTCTTCAGAGCCGTGATATGTCTGGACCAGGTGGCCATATTGCGGACCTGTTCTACAGATGCACCAGCTTTTTCCAGGGACTGAAAACTTTTAGGCCCGCAGTCCCATTGGTCCAGGGTAGAGGATCAGCGGATGATTGGATCCCTCAAATTCCCTGATCCTCCATAATTAATTGAGGAGGCGGCTCCTCACATCTAATCCGTGAAATCCTATTTATCTTGCATTCTTAGGGTTACCACCCAAGGATGGTAAAATTATCACTTGCTTCCTGTAAAAGGAAGAGGTTACCTTGGGCAGGTCTAAGGGATCTGGCCTGCGAACAATTCTATCTGGGAAGATAAAACATGAAAGATCTTTTTCCAGAACTACCACGTCCTTACCCTTCTGGCTGAAGTGATAAACTCCCATGCACAGAGTTCCTAAAGGCCAGAGGAGGATATTTTATCCCTCTTTTAGGGTCTTATGACCTTACCAGGTTTTTAAGCAGAGGAAGACCTCTGGTATGACCTAATAAGAAAGGGACTGTGTCTTGTGGTATCTGAAGCTTCTGCAGTCAAAGCTTCTGAACCTTGCATTTCCCTGGGGATATAAGGTCTGTGATAAAAGGGGATATATGTACAAATAATATCACACGTATAGAAGATTACCGATTGTGCGTTACTGACGCACTACCCCAGACAAAAAAGGATGTAGACATACATGCGTATATCTGAGGCGCCGCTAGATAGACTAGCTCAGGCAGGACACAACATTAACTTCATAAGTCCATATAAGGACAGAAGGGACACCAAACTCCGATGTTGCGTATTGCTGATACCTGACCAGGTATCTTCATATAACCAACATACCAGAAGGAATACAAACTTTTAAGTTTTCTCATTTCTGAGGAACAACAAGGTATAGTTATATGTCCGAACACCACTATACATCCATGTCCTCGATTTTTTGATAGTCAACAGGGTACCCAGGGCACTAGCCATGTCCCTGTTGTGCGTTTATACTTGGCCACCGGATGTAGTCATATGGTGGCAAAACATTGTTAACAACAAAGTTGAAAATATCTGATTAGCAACCAGGTAAAGCTTGACTATCCATATTTGAATGGTGTGCGATTTGCATGGTAACATGGTATAGGCATGTACTAGGCAGGCAACAAAAGTTACAACAAAATTTCAATATTGTGTCTTTTATGCCGTGCATTTCTAAATGGTCACATGGTATAGCCGTGTGACTGAAATGTTACCATAAACCTCCAGAGTTTATGTATTGTCCGAAATGATACTTTGAAATGCCACTTCCAAACCTACGGTTACGTATTTCTGAATAGTAACCTGGTACAGCTGTGTCACCGAGGTTACTAACAATCGCTTTAAAGTAGAGCTGCACGATTAATCGTATGAAAATCGCGATCTCGATTCACCCCCCTGACGATCTAAACCTGACATATGCTCGATTCTTTGCATAGCTGCATAGCAGAGAGAACAGCTGTGGAAAAAAAAAAAAAAAAAGCCTCCTGGCAAACGCCTATCAGCATCAGTCTCCCAGTAACTATAAACAAAATGATTACATTGTATCTTTTCCTTCAATCTGCCAGGGAGAAAGGAAGTTTAACCTCTTAAAGACTAGACCTTTTTCTGACACTTGTTGCATGCAAGTTAAAATCATTTTTTTTTGCTAGAAAAGTACAGTACCTAGAACCCCCAAACATTTTATATATTTTTTTTAGCAGAGACCCTACAGAATAAAATGGCGATTGTTGTAATATTTTATGTCACATTGTATTTGCGCAGCAGTCTTTCAAACGCAATTAATAGACTTTAATGAATAAAAAAAAAAAAACGTAACAGTAAAGTTATCCCAATTTTTTTTTTGTTACACAGAGAATCGTGAGAGAATCGTGATCTTTATTCCAAGCTAAAAAATCGTGATTCTCATTTTGGCCAGAATCGTGCAGCTCTACTTTAAAGTCGCTCCTTTTTGTTAACACCAGTGCAGTTATAATAGACCTGACCCTGGCCCTTGTGCATTTCTGACTTAATAGTCAGGTACCACCAAGTAACCAACAGAAATGTTGCTACCAACAATGTAGTGCATTTCTGATATGCTGAAGAAAAAAGGTGTAATAGGTTTTAACCGCAGACATCCCCAATTTTCCATGTGGAGCATTTTTAGTAGACAAGATACCATATAGTCGAACTAGACAGACAAAAAGACAGACAACCAAGGCTGCGTGTTTTTGATAGTCGACCACAAAACACTTCAAAGACACCAATGAGCTTCCGCATTGTGTATTTGTAAGAAGCTACCAAACCATGCAAAAAGTCAAGTCCTTTTTTTTTTTTTTTTTGCGTGTGAGATCTTAACGAGCACAGGTCTGGAGATCAATTACTTCAGTCTCTTCACATGAAGGGCTGGAAATAACCTTTTGTTTGAAGGCCATCAGCCCCTTAAGAGGCTGGACAAACCACCATATATATATATAGCTGTTTGTACAGAGATTTTTGTACTTTAACAAAAATTTATCAACTAGAGTTGCAGACAGTAATGCATCTAGTTCGACCCGAGATGGGTAGTAGTTCAAACACTAGGGGTCCCACCCCTTAAGTTTTGTTCTACTGGTGCGACTTGTCATGCGACCTTCCCTGGTCCTGTGCGACTTAAGGCTGCAGCAACTCTTAATAAAAGGTGCCTGCACCAGCCTGACACGCCCTCTAGTCAGAAACTGCAATATTAGATCAAAAAATTGCATACAAAAAAAGGCGTAACCAAGTCGCACTGCAAATTGCACTGCCAGTCGCATGACTTTTGGCTTGGTACCAGTGTAAATGTAGCCTTATACACCAAAGCCAAGTCTGTTTTTAATCCCTTAGGAATGAGTAGCTTTCTTAGTGGTAGCAGTAGCCTATAAGAATTCTAAGGCTGGATACACACAATACAACTCTCGTTGTTAGATTACTTTCAGATTTATCTTCTCCATGTAGTGCAAGGATCTGCCTGACTGCATACAAATCGAAAAAAGTCCATACAAGTGCCACACCCTTCTCAGAGTTAAAAAAAAAAAGCTCACAGCACTTTCAGATTTGGTCAGGAAGCTTTTTTTGACAAAGGTCCAGCTGCAGTCTTTGGTGTAATTAGGGATCTGCTGCTAAGCTCCCTAGGATTACCACGACCCCAGGTTTGCTTACTGTCCTCCTAAACACATGGAAGGGGGAAACTCACATTAAACCTGAGGCCTCTTTACCAGCCAGCTTAATATCCCATCTGGGGATTTTGCAAGGGAAGAGAAAACCAACACCAGATCACTCTTTAGTAAGTCGGCTACCTTCCTGCTCGTAGTAAGCCGGCTACATGCTCCCCCACGGGGAGCATGGCTCTAGCTTAATATCCCATCTGGGGATTTCACAGGGGAAGAGGAGACCACCACCAGGTTGCTCTTCCTGCTCATAGTAAGCCGGCTACATGCTCCCCCACGGGGAGCATGGCTCTAGCTTAATATCCCATCTGGGGATTTCGCAGGGGAAGAGGAGATCACCACCAGGTCGCTCTTCCTGCTCGTAGTAAGCCGGTTACATGCTCCCCCACGGGGAGCATGGCTCTAGCTTAATATCCCATCTGGGGATTTTGCAGGGGAAGAGGAGACCACCACCAGGTCGCTCTTCCTGCTCATAGTAAGCCGGCTACATGCTCCCCCACGGGGAGCATGGCTCTAGCTTAATATCCCATCTGGGGATTTCGCAGGGGAAGAGGAGACCACCACCAGGTCGCTCTTCCTGCTCATAGTAAGCCGGCTACATGCTCCCCCACGGGGAGCATGGCTCTAGCTTAATATCCCATCTGGGGATTTCGCAGGGGAAGAGGAGACCACTACCAGGTCGTTCTTCCTGCTCATAGTAAGCCGGCTACATGCTCCCCCAAGGGGAGCATGGCTCTAGCTTCATATCCTATCTGGGGAATTTCACAGGAGAAGAGGAAACCACTACCAGATCACTCTTCCTGTTCACAGTAAATTTTTTGGCTACAGGTCCCGCTGAGGGAACATATGGGCACTTACCAAGGATTGCTTAATGCTGGTATTAGTCCCAAACAGTCAAGGAAACACAGCACTTACCTGGTTCCGACTGGGCTTACCTGTAGCCACCTAAACCGACCTTCCCACTCTTCTCACATGAGGTGGGTTGCGGTAGGCGTCCTTGCTTTCAGCTGTCCGGATGCATCACATGAGGTGGGTTGCCTTCCCCCTCTTTTCTTTTATTATACATGGACCATAGTAAGTCCGACTGAGGTCCGGGAAACGGGACTCAGCCCCAGCAGTCTTTAATAACATGCAAGGATATGTTCCAGCACTTTTACCCAGTTCAAAACCATGGGTTTGGCTGCGACTGGACCGGCCTTCCACCTCCTTCTGCGGAGGGTGGTTGTGGAGGGCATCGTTTCCCCTTCAGCTGTCTGGGCTCTTGTAGCCTGGGAGTCTGCTTTCCCGCTAGTAAGCGGATCCGGCGTCTCCTCCACACTTTGTCTCCGCTGCTGCATCCTGGAAGTTGTGGTTTCAAAGAAGCGGCTTGAGGCGTCCGTCCGGCGGCTTCCAAAAAACCTTCTGTGGAGGAGAGCTGCTGGCGCCGGAGACAAGCCTAGAGGGGCACCCAGGTGACCGACGGCTTGTAAGGCATGGGGGCGACCTGTGAGAAACCCGGGAGGGGTGGCAGGTAGAGCTCTACTCTCAATGGCTTTGCTGAACCTGGCTCACAGGGGGACTATAGGACTATCAAAAAGTCTGCAGGTCAGTGAAAACAACAAACGTTCCACTGTAGGAAGAAACACAATTTAAACTGAGGGACAGAGGGAAGGGTGGGGCCTTTTAACAACTGTTAATTGATTGTGTTTCCTGTGGGAGGAAACTATCATCTCTCATGTTTGGGCCGTCCTCGAAGGCGAGGAGAGAAAGCTAAATGATCCAAGAGCCAGCACCAGGGGATAAGGAGGGGCTCCTACCCCTGAAATTGCTGCCCATGGGGCTCCACGGTCATGGCCACCGCTATTTGCAATGAGAAACAAGAATGGCCATGAACTACACAAACATGGCCACCGTGTTTAGGAATACATAGGCTACAACAAAATGGTGGCACCATGAGGCATACAGGGACCAGGCAGGACGGGGGGGGGGGGGCCTGGCAGGAGCCCCACCAGGTACAACCCCCCCCCCCCCGCACAATGAATTGTCCAGTCGCTGGTGACGCCCCCCCCCCCACGACCCCATCACCAGTTAGCGCCCTGCCCCCACCCCAGTAAAGTGGCCAGACCACCCAGAAAAAAAATACATCCCTGGCGTATGTGGAGGGGGGGATGGGGGATTTGACAAGGGGGGGTGCCTGCGGGAAGGAGGGGAACCCGGGGGTCCGACCGTTCCAAGGAGGGGCCCACATCCACCCCAAAACCCTCCAGGAGTAGAGGGGGGACAGCTACTCAACATACCCAGAACCAGTTTAGCACCGCTTCAGACAGATCCTCCTCTCCGTCTCCGACTCCGCTCCGTCACAATGGGGGGGGGGGGGTTGTTCGCCAGGAGAAACACTCAGGCCGAGGCTAGGTTGTATGCAACCACGCAAGACCTTTAACTCTCAGAGCCAGCCCCCCTCCAGTAGGGGCTATGTCGCGGCCGACCTAGCGCGGCGCTGAGGCCTGCGCGCGCTTGCTGGTCAGACTAGGGTGACCACTGAATCTAGATTATCCAGCCCGTTGCCCAGTCCGGCAGTTGATAGTAGATCTCACAGGAAAAATCCAGGAAGAAAAAAATTTCTATCAAAAAACTTTTGTCAGGACCAACTGACTAGGCAGTATACTCCTGACTAGGCAGAAAAAAAAACTTAGTGACTATAGCAGGAAGAGGGAGTATACCCCTTGGGACTGCCCATGGGTGTAGCTAGAAGTTTTTTCTGCCTACTGTCCTACTCCTGTAGGGGGCAGCATAACCCAATAGTCAAGAATAACAGGAGCTGTGTCCATCAATGAACAAAAGAGAAAACAGTGTGGTCATAAACAACATGGTCAGTGTTGTCCACAATAGGGAAAAGGCCCTTTCTTGACCTAACTTGACCTTTTCCAGAGGTGAAGTTTCTGCAGCACTCAGATGATATCCAGCAAAGGTTGGTACTAAACACTAACCCAAGAAGAGTGGGCAAATAATTTTGTAACTGTTCCAGAGAACAAGACTCGAGGCCCAGATAAGAGGATACACCTATTAGAGGGGTGAAGGGATCCTCCACTAGAAGCCAACAATTAGCATGGGAATCTATCATGGTGCCTTGCTCAGAGGCCAGACCAGTGGAAGTGGCCTATAAAAAAACCAAACTAGAGGGGGCATCCCTTAGTATTCCCGAAAGAGGAAAATGGGAAAAATTTCCATAACAAAGGGAAGAGTCCACAGGGTATGGACTCCCTGAATGGGGGCTTGAGCTGAACAGCCTTACCCAATTATGACTCAAGCTTACTATTGCTAAACCGCTGGTAAATCATATCTAGACGGAGTTGGCAGATGATAGCTCAAAGAAACAGGGAAAAAAGGAATGGACTCTTAAGGTACCCAACACAATTTTAATTGTTTAAAAGCTCATGATTTTATTTACAACTGATTTAATATAATGTACATCATGTACATTTAAAACAATGCATCTATTTAAATTTTACATGAACATCAAAGTATAGGAAAACCTCATTCAGAGAGAACAATCATACACCCAGTTATACACGTATAAACAATATTAGGTATTATAATAACTTACTTAATTTTGGTATATTTGATTTGGGTTTTAGGGTATTTCTAATTTGGGATCGGTACTTAGTACTATATAGACATCTTTAATTCCAATATTTGCAGATGATAAGATGTTTAGAAAAAATAATTATCAGTTATGTTTTGAAGTAGATAGGTAAACACATTTTGCAAATTTCAAAGGAAAAGGCATCAAACTGCCCAGGACACTAGCAACTGGATGGTTAGAGGAGTGGTAATACTGGGGTTGGCGTAACCTTTTTTTTCTTTGCCAGTGTCTCGATCTATTGTAAGTGGCATGTTTTAGAATTCCTCTGTCCTTTAATAGACAAAAAAATACAAACAAACACTAAGTGCCGGTTCACATTAGTGCGATTACAGAGATTGCATGTAATTTGGAGCGCACTGCTCCTAAATTACATGCGATCTCGGTGCGGTGCAAATTTCAGCCGTACAGTTTGTATGGCTGAATTTGCACCGCAATCGCACTAAAACACGCACATAACCCTTTTTTTTATCCACAGCAGAATCGGATCGCATGGTGGTTCACACTAGTGCGATCCGATTCTGGGCAAACTTGCAGATCGCACTGCGATATGCGATCTCAACTGGGGGTGTCGTTAACTATAAATTGACACCCCCTGCGTATCGCATATGACAGTGTGAACTGCCAGGGGTGCGGATGCAATGCGGGAACACGCTGCATATTTGCAGCGTTCCCGCATCGCAGAAGTGTGAACCGGGACTTAAGCATACTATTTCAGAGAGGAACTCCAAGTAGGATCGACATAATTTGAGAAGTGTTATCCTCAATGTTTACAAATTTTACAGGACAGGATATCAACTATGGTTGATACCCACTCCAAAATACCTCCCATTTTCAGCTTGGATTACCTCCAACCTCTTTCACAAATTTACCGGTTTAGAAAATATGTATAAAGACTTTTCTTAGATGTATTAAAGCCCCATTCACACTACATCAGTGCATGAAAAAAATAGGCGCAGTCTGAATTTTATCACAACACAGTGTATCTACATTTTGGAAGTGCATTTGGGTGCCATTCACAATAAAAGGCCTTGTAGTGGGTCTTTTCCTTCTCCATTTGTTTAAAAAAAAAAAAACCTTTTAGGAGATTGTTGTTCATTTTGGGTGATTCCCTTCACTTCCTGCTCAAGACACAACATGAATTGGAAGGAAATATTTTCAAAGTAAGGGTAAATCACCTTCCCTCACTTGTCCTCATGCACCTTATCTCCTTTTTCAGTGACAACCTTAAGATTTAGGAAATTCCACAATCTTATGTAAACTAGTAATTACTCCATCCCCTATTTAAAGCCTAGCCTGGGTGGTTACCATAGTTCTTTGCAAGGATACTGCGCACAAATGATTTCGCCACCCAGGGACAGGACGCGTGTTATTCAGAGGATTACCAGAAAAATAGGAAATAAGCGTGAATAAAATAAAATGAGTGCCACCGCCACCACCACACTTAACTACTTCTGAGAAATCAATTAAGTAAAGGCCATAGATTGATTATACCGCAGAATGACAAGATTCCCTCATTCCCAGGTCTTGGTACATACAGTGTAATCAATGCACGGGCATTTTTCAATGAGAAGGGAGGAAGGGGATGATCCCTGTTGGAAAGTTATTTTATGGAGTTTAGCCTGGAGACCTGAAGCTAATAACTCCCTCAGTGCCAGAGGTTCATTGCCAGGAAGAGGACCCATCATCACTGTACAGCAGATTTCTGCAAGATCAAGCAGCTTGCACAGTGTGGAACATGCTTCATTACAGGTAAGTTAGGTTCTTAAAGTGTAGTAAAAAAAATGATTTTTAGATAAATATCAGCCTTAGGTGAAATTTGACCCCAACTGTTTGTTAACCTCTTGCCAACTAGCTGCTGAACTTTTATTGCGGCAGGTCAGCTCTATTACTCGAAACGACGTACCTGGTACTCAAGGCCAATTTCTGTTCAACCCCCCGTTGAAGGAAGGTCAAAATCTGAGCCACAGAGAAGGAGGAAGGATGAACCCAAAGAGACTCACACCACACAATGTACATCTTCCACGTACGATGGTAGATCTTCCTAGAAGTAGATTTCCTAGCTTTTAACTGGAATCACCGAGTCCGATAAACCTCTATCCATCAGCACCTGGCGTTCAACAGCCAAGCCGTCAAAGCCAGTGATGGAAGATTGGTCCTGGGGACAGCAGATCCTCCCTGAAAGGAAGCTTCCAAGGAGCGTCAGCGACCAGCCGCACCAGATCGGCATACCAAGCCCGGCGCGGCCAGTCCGAAGCCACTAAGATGACTGGAATCCTTTCTGCCTCAATCCTACGTAGAAGTCTTGGCAGAAGCTTGAGAGGAGGGAAGTCGTAAATCAGACGATACTGACCTCACAGGGCCACCAGAGTGTCTATGGTGTCTGCCAGAGGATCCTGTGACTGAGCCACAAACCTCTGCACCTTTCTTTTGAGCCGAGATGCCAAAAGATCCACCTTGGGGATGTACCACCAGAAACACAACTGATGAAACACCTCCAGATGAAGGGACCACACCCCTTGGTCCAACGCCTGCCAACTGAGGTAATTTGCCTGCCAGTTTTCCACCCCTAAAATGTAGATGGCAGAGAGAGCTGGAAGGAATGGTTCTGCCCACCTTACAATGCCGGCTACCTCCCAAGCCGCCAGGGCAGTTTCTGTGCCTCCTTGGTGATTGACATTAGCCACGGCCATGGCATTGTCTGATTCAATGCGCACTCAACATCCCTAAAGACGATCCATCCAATTGTCCAGGCACAGTCTGATCGTTCAGAGTTCCAAAGCATTGATCGGTAGTCTCCCTGAACAGAACTTTTGCAGAGGACACCTCAACAGCCAGGCTTGCTGGCAACCGTGGAGACCACTGTCCAATACCAGGGGAGGAAGGATTCACCCAGCCAGAGAAAGAAACCACCATATCAGGAACTCCTTCATTCCCAGACTCAGCCAGATCTGACTCTCCAGAGACTGCGGAGTCTTGTCCTTTTTGGCCAGAATCTCCCTTTGCAGGGACCTCATAAAACTGTGCAAATGAAACCATCCTGAAGGTAGTCACCATCAGGCCCAACACCCGCATGCAAGTCCAGAGGGATGACCATCTGCTCGACAGCATGAGATGAACTGCAGCCTGCAATGTCTGGAGTTTGTCCAGTGGAAGGAGCACTTTGGCTAAGGCTTTTTGGACGAAACCAGCGCAGACTTCTGAAAATTCAGAATCCAGACGAACTCCCTCAGAGGTCGCATGGTGATTTCCAGGTTTTCCACCGGAGCAGTAGGGGACTTCGCTCGCAGAAGGAGGTCGTCCAAGTAGCTCAGTACTGCGATCCCTCATTGGTGTAACAATGCTAGCACTGGGGCTAACTTTTTTGTGAAGGCGAGACCAAAGGTTAACGGCACAAACTGATAATGCTCCTATCCCACGGCAGGAGGAAGCGCAGGTGACTGGCACATATTGGAATGTGAAGGTAAGCATCATTGGTGTCAATAGAGGCAAGAAAATCCTGATGCAGGGATTCCACCACCGTGGGAATGGACTCCATCCTGAACTTCTGCACCCGCACAAAGCAGTTTAGCGCCTTGAGGTCCAGGATTGGACGTGCCTTGCTTTCCTTCCTGGAAACTGTAAACAGGTTTAAGTAAAAACCTTGAAAATGTTCCGAAGTCAGAACTAGGACAATAACCCCTTGAAGCAACAGGTCTTGTACAGCCCCAAAAAGACCCTGTAAACGGTCTGGGGACAGTCGCAAGTTGGAAGGAAAGAACCTTGTCGTGGGACAAGGGCGCACCTTAATGTTGAAGGAGCCTTGTCCGCAGGTCTTGAGAAGCCTCCTCTCAGCTTGCCAGACCAGGTTTGTTTGGATCCTCCAGAAGAGGCCCTCTGAAAGGCTTCGAGCTCTTGTCAGTCGACCCTAAAGAACGAAAAAAAACATCCAATAGACTTACCGGTAACTGTGTTTCTATGAACCTTCCAGGACGGCAACACATGAGAGATGAGAGCCTCCACCCTACAGGAAACACAATCAGTTCACAGCTGTTAAAAGGCCCAACCCTTCCCCTTGTCCTCAGTTGTAAAAAAGTAGTTCTCCAACTGATTCACAAGGGATGTATAATCACTTAGGTACTTACCACCTATTGTTTAAATTATTTCCTCACCCTTTTAACAGGGCGGGAAGTAGGCTTGCCGTCCTGGAAGGTTCGTAGAAACACACCGCTACCAGTGAGTTTAACGGACAGTTTTCTCCTCTCACCTTCCAGGATGGCAACACATGAGAGAATGATAAAGTAACCACAGGCCTACCTTAGGGTGAGACCACTGCCTGCAAGATCTTCCTGCCAAATGCCAGGCTTGCAGCGTGTTTTACCTCCACTCCATTAGGAGTGATGCAGATATCTTGGATCAAGAGGCTGATCAGCAGGTTTGTCCCTCCGAAGTCTCTGCCTTCTCTGCTTCGGATGCAAGATTGACTGCCTAAATCATCTAGCAATCCTAATCTATCATGTCTGTACCACTTCTTAGGGCCACTGACAGGACTAATCCAAATCTTGTTCTGTGAAACAGACACAACTTTGATTAACAAAGCGGATCTGGCTTAAAGACTACTCTGTTCAGGAGCATGAATTAACAGGAGGCTTCCTGACAGACACCCCTTGCAGGTCCCCTTTAAATTACTATTTATCTTTCATAGCGATGGGTAAAGGGAAGCCCGCACAAGGGAAATAGATTAAGGTAAGGTTATTACCTGGGCACAGTAGCTGGACTGGTATGTACCCAAAGTACACCAGACCTATGACTTCCCTCACATCTGAATGTTGGCATGTCAGTTGTGAAAAATGCTCTATATACCAGAAAACTTCTTATACACCTGCCCATAAATGCAATTAAATTAAGTGGAAAGGAGTCTGTTAAAAGAATGTTTTTAACCATATCGTAGAGATCATCTGTCCTACCTGATGTCTGGAAGCATAATCTATTTAAATACCACTGGGTGCCTTTTGGTACTGATGAGAGATACATTAAGGAGATGCCTACTTTAGAGTAAGTCCATAGCAGTAGCAGAACACTCACATTGGCTTACTGCAACCAATTATGCTAAGAGAGTGAAATGAGGGATACATATAGAATTGTAAAGTTATTGAGTTAGGTATAAGGGTCAGATAAGTTCTGATACTGCATCTTTAAGCCACAATACCTCTATGAACAAAGTTCTTAAAGGGAAGAGGATATTTTATAAGCTTCTTCTAGTGTCCTACAACCTTACCAGGTTTTAAGCAGAGGGAATGCTTCTGGTATGCCCGAATGTAAGGGACTGCGTATTCTGACATCTGGCATTTCTGCAGCCAGAACTCCTGGCCCTTCCATGTCCCTGGGAATAGAAGGTCTGCAATAAAAGTGATACATGTATAACTAATATCACAAATATAGAAGATCAAAGATTGTGCGTTACTGATGCACAGCACCAAAAAATAGATGCAGACAAAGGACATCAGCATAGACAACAATGTTGTGTATTTCTGAAGTGCAGCTAGATAGACCAACCCAGAAAAGACACAACATAAACTGGCGTTCATGAAACTGCCTCACAGGAAAAAAACAAATGTTTTGCTGTAGGAGGAACACAATCAATACTGAGGGACAAGGGGAAGGGTGGGGCCTTTTAACAGCTGTGAATTGATTGGGTTTCCTGTAGGGTGGAGCCTCTTATCTCTCATGTGTTGCCGTCGTGGAAGGTGAGAGGAGAAAACGTCTTATGAGCTGAGAAGGATTGCCCACGTCTAGGACGAGGTACCTTGCCCTTAGTAGCCTGCGGAAGAATAGTACTCTTTCCCCCTGTGAGACCTTTATTCACGTCATCCTGGGTAAAATCGCTTAGGAAACCCCAAGGAGGAGAAAGGAAACACATTTGCGGCTCTGGATGGCTTGTAAAGACCAAAGGGAACCTGCGCCTCCGTCGCAGCTGCGTCCTCCATTCTCAAGGTCTCACGCACTGATACAACCAGTGCTTCCATCAGCGCCTTTTTGTGCGCGGTTGCAGACGTGGAGGAATCATCCTCACTATCTGAGGATTTCGGGCGCGTGGTCGCAGACCCAGCAGGGTTACCCATGTTCGCAAAGGTCGAATCAGATTCAGGATCTGCTGAGACAGATGAAGCGGGGGGCACTTTTTCCTAGCCTGTCGCCCGAAAACCACCTCCACCCGGGACACAAAAGACTCCAAGACAGCCGTCAGTGCATCAATGGATGCAAACCACCGCAAAACGGCCACCAGACTACACAAACTACAGCAAAATGGCATCACCAGGAAGGATCTCTAGGCCTCAAGGACAGACCCAGGCAGGACGGGGGTCCTGGCAGGAGCCCCTACCAGGTACAACCCCCCGCAGCGCCGATCAGCCGGTTGCCAGCGGTGTACCCCCCCCCCGGCCCCCATTGCCACCACAGCGCCCTGCCCCCACCCCAGGAGGTGGACCAGACCACCCACACAGCCCCATTATAAGTGGAGGGGGGGTAGGATAGGAGACAGATGAAAAAGGGGGTACCTGATAGGAAGGAGGGGAACCCCGGGGTCCTACCATCAGCGTGAGGGGTGGGAATAACACAGCAATAACATGTTTCCAAAGGAAAAAGCTAAACTTAGCCAACCAGGTAGACCAGGAGCTCAACCAGGAACAACTGGAGCTCACCTACCAGAAAAAACACCCTCGAAAGGCAAAAGTCTCTGCCACAGCGGCCTGCAAAACTTTATGGCCAAAGGCAGCATCTGCAAAAGCAAGAACATCCACCTTGTAGAACTTGGTGAATGTGTGTACAGACATCCAGGTGGTCGCTTTGCAAACCTGGACCACTGACGCCTGATAACGGAAGGCCCAGGAGGCACTAAGCACCCTTGTGGAATGTGCCCTAAAAGGGAAAGGAGGAACCTGACCCTTAATCGAATAGGCCTGCACCACCGTTTGCCTGATCCATCTGGAAATGGTCGCAGCAGGTGCAGCCTGCCCTTTACAAGGGTCATCTGTAAGGATAAACAAGGAAACCCATTTCCAAATAGACAGTCGCTATCAGATACACCCTGATGGCTCGAACCACATACAAAGAATGCAAGGCGAACTCCTTTGGATGCTTTGGCTGAGGACATAACAAAGTCAACACAATGTCCTCATTCAAGTAAAACCTGGAAACTACCTTTGGAAGGAACAAATGACTTGGGCGGAGCACCACTTTGTCCCTATGGACCACCAGATAAGGTGACTGACAGGAAAACGCAGCCAGCTCCGAGACCCTGCGAGCAGAAGTAATAGCCACCAAGAAAGCCACTTTCTTTGACAAGGTAAGTAAAGGAATTTCACATATATTCTCAAAGGGCGGTCTTTGAAGGACCGACAGCACCAGGTTAAGGTCCTACAGAGGCACCAAGGACCGCACTGGCGGGGCCAAATTTTGAACTCCTGCCACGAAAGTGTGGATCAAGGAATTCGCAGCCAATGGTCTTTGGAAGACAATTGCCAAAGCTGAAATCTGGCCCTTAACAGTGCCCAGAGCCAAACGCTGATCTACACCTCTTTGGAGAAACTCCAATAGACGTGATACCGAAAAGGAACGGGGGGGTAATATACGATTTCAAAACTCGATGGGATAGGGATCGCTGATTCTGACAACCTCCTATCCTTCAGCACCTCGCTTTCAATAGCCTGGCCGTTAAAGCCAGTGACCATAAAGCAGGATGGAAGATTGGTCCTTGAGACAGAAGATCTTCTCTGAGAGGAAGCCGAGGGGCTTCGGCTACTAGTCTTACCAGACCAGCGTAGCAGGACTGACGAGGCCAGTCTGGGGCCGCCAGAATCACTGGTATCACTTCCGCCTCGATTCTGCGCAGAAGTCTTGGCAGAAGCTGTATTGGAGGAAAGGCATAAATAAGACGAAACCCTCGCCAGGGGGCCACTAAAGCATCTGCCAGAGGATCCAGAGATCTTGCCACAAATCTCTGAACCTTCTGGTTGAGACGAGAGGCCAAAAGGTCCACATCTTGGGGATCCACTGGAGGCATGGTTGTTGAAACATTTCTGGGTGAAGGGACCATTCGCCCGGACACAGTGCCTGACGACTGAGGGAGTTCGCTTGCCAATTTTCTACCCCTGGAATGTGCACAGCAGAGCGCGCTGGAACAAAGCGATCTGTCCACCATAGAATATCGGCCACTTCTTTGGCCGCTAGGGCACTTCTTGTGCCCCCTTGGTGATTGATGTATGCCACGGCTGTGCCATTGTACGATTAAAACCTCACCGGACACCCCCGCAGACGATTCGTCCACTGGAACAGGCAAAGCCTGATTGCATGAATTTCCAGAATGTTGATCGGCAGACTGGACTCCTCCCTGGACCAGAGCCCCTGGGCCGATGTCGTGCCCAGGACCCCTCCCTACCCGGATAGGCTGGCAAGCATGGTGACAAATGTCCAGGACAGGGGAAGAAAGGATTTTCCTTCTCGAAGCACCGGGGAGCGGAGCCACCAAAGTAGAGATCCTCTCGCGCCCCGACTCAACAGGATCAAATTGTGGAGGGACTGTGGATCCCTATCCCATTTGGTTAGAATTTCCTTTTGCAAAAGCCTGGTATGGAACAGGGCGAATGGAACAGCTTTGAAGGTGGAAACCATCAGACCCAGCACCTGCATGCAAGTTCTGAGGGATGACCGATGGTTGGACAACAGGATCCGAACCGCATGCTGCAATTTTTTGATCTTTACTTCCAGAAAGGAACACCCGGGCTGAGGCTGAATCCATAGTCCGCCCCAGGAAGTCAAACTTGCTAGATGGAATCAAGGCTGACTTTTGAGAATTCAGAATGCAGCCGAACTCCCGCAGAGTTCTCACCGTGATGTCCAGATCCTCCTGCAGGACAGGTGATGATTCCGCTCTCAGAAGATTGTCCAGGTACCCTAGTACCGAAATCCCCCGCTGTCTGAGCAAAGCTAGCACTGGAGCCATCACCTTCGTGAATACCCGAGGGGGGGAAGCAAAACAAAAGGGCAACGCCACAAATTGATAGTGCTCCTCGCCTATGGGAAAACTTAGAAAGCGCTGATGCCCGATCTAGATCGGAACATGAAGGTAAGTGTCCTTGATGTCGATGGAGGCAAGAAAGTCTCTTTGACGAAGAGAAGCAACAACCGTGCAAATGGATTCCATTCTGAACTTGTGAACCCACACAAAGTGGTTCAGGGCCTTGAGGTCCAGGTTTGGACGAACCTTCTCCTCCTTCCTGGGCACTGTGAAGAGATTTGAATAAAACCCCTGAAACCATTCTGACTGTGGAACTTGGACTATTACCCCTTGTGACAACAAATCCTGTACCGCTTCTAGAAAGTCGTGAAGCCGATCGGCGGACGGACGCAGATTGGAGGGGAAGAACCTTGCCAGGGGCAAGGATCGAAATTCGATCTTGTAACCGAAACAAATGAACTTGAGTACCCACTTGTTCTGGATAAACGAAGCCCAAGGATCTGGAAAGAAGTGAAGATGTCCCCCCACCCCTATAATGGGTGAGGTGTCCCTTCAGGCGGAGGAAGGCTTGTCCGCGGGTCTGGAAGAACCCGCCTTGGACTTACCACCCCAGGTTCTCTTGGAATCCCCTGTGAAGGAAAAAGAAGATTTTGACCCTTTGTCCTGCGACCCCGCAGGGCGCAAAGGCTACTTGTGTGCCCAAAAAATAGGACCACGTTTGCAGCGAGGCTCTCAGCTCTTAGAAACCTGCCGAAGCAAGGTGCTCTTACCTCCCATGATCCCCTTAATGATCTCTTTCATGGAGACTCCAAAAAGACGATCCTCTATAAAAGGAAGATCCGTCAGAACCTTTTTGGAGGCTTGGTCCGCCGATCAACATTTCAACCTGATCATGCGGCATAAAGTCACCGCCGTCACCAATGCTCTGCAGGCCAACGGGGCCGCATCCAAGGAGGCATCACAAATGTATTGCAACCCCTGTATCAACTAGTCCACCAATTCTGCCATTTCATAAGGGTGCTGACCCTCCTTCAAATCCTGACTTAAAAGTTTTGCCCACTCCGTCAGGGTCTGAGAGACCAAGGTTATGAAAAACACAGGTCTTAGGATTGAACCTGCCACGGTGAAAAGATGGCGAACCAGGGATTAAGTCTTTCTATCTGTGGGATCCATAAAAGATGGAGCGTCCTCTACTGACAATAGAGTGACTTTATTCAGCATAGAAGCTTGGGAGTCCATCACCGGTGGTACTGTCAGTTTCTTCAAGAAAGACTCTTCAAAAGGATACTTCCTAGCAAAACGCTTAGGTATCCCAGCCAATGCGTTTCGGAGACCTCCACTGACTAGTGACAATTTCATCAAAATAAGCAGGGAAAGGAAACACATTAGTCGCTCTGGATGGCCTGCAGGTAGCAAATTAAACCGAAGTAGCCGACGCAGCATGCACTGCGTCCTCCATCTTTACAGTTTCTTGCACTGACACAATCAATGCTTCAACCAGCACTTTTTCATGCACGGAGGTGGAAGAAGCATCATCCTCACTATCCAAGCATCCGAGGTGCGTGGACGCAGACCCTGTGGGGTGGCTTGTGTCCGCGGTGGGCAATTCAGCCTCAGAGTCTGAGGAGACAGGTGAAGGCAGAGGGCGCTTTTTGCCAGGCCTTTTCTGCAAGACCAGGTCCACTTTAGACACTACTGACTGTAGGACCACCATCATGACTGCCATAGCCGAGTGGGACTCCGAGGATCCCCCCCCCCCCCTCCTGAGAGTGGGTCCGGTGGTGAGATGTGTTCTGAAGGCTCCATGTACCCTGGTGCCACAGTGATATCTTCGCACCAATACAGGGAAATTCTTCTATATATATATATATATATATATATATATATATACAGGGAGTGCAGAATTATTAGGCAAATGAGTATTTTTGAGGATTAATTTTATTATTGAACAACAACCATGTTCTCAATGAACCCAAAAAACTCATTAATATCAAAGCTGACTATTTTTGGAAGTAGTTTTTAGTTTGTTTTTAGTTTTAGCTATTTTAGGGGGATATCTGTGTGTGCAGGTGACTATTACTGTGCATAATTATTAGGCAACTTAACAAAAATCAAATATACAGTATACCCATTTCAATTATTTATTTTTACCAGTGAAACCAATATAACATCTCAACATTCACAAATATGCATTTCTGACATTCAAAAACAAAACAAAAACAAATCAGTGACCAATATAGCCACCTTTCTTTGTAAGGACACTCAAAAGCCTGCCATCCATGGATTCTGTCAGTGTTTTGATCTATTCACCATCAACATTGCGTGCAGCAGCAACCACAGCCTCCCAGACACTGTTCAGAGAGGTGTACTCTTTTCCCTCCTTGTAAATCTCACATTTGATGATGGACCACAGGTTCTCAATGGGGTTCATATCAGGTGAACAAGGAGGCCATGTCATTAGCTTTTCTTCTTTTATACCCTTTCTTGCCAGCCACGCTGTGGAGTACTTGGACGCGTGTGATGGAGCATTGTCCTGCATGAAAATCATGTTTTTCTTGAAGGATGCAGACTTCTTCCTGTACCACTGCTTGAAGAAGGTGTCTTCCAGAAACTGGCAATAGGACTGGGAGTTGAGCTTGACTCCTTCCTCAACCCGAAAAGGCCCCACAAGCTCATCTTCGATGATACCAGCCCAAACCAGTACTCCACCTCCACCTTGCTGGCATCTGAGTCAGACTGGAGCTCTCTGCCCTTTACCAATCCAGCCACGGGCCCATCCATCTGGCCCATCAAGACTCACTCTCATTTCATCAGTCCATAAAACCTTTGAAAAATCAGTCTTGAGATATTTCTTGGCCCAGTCTTGACGTTTCAGCTTGTGTGTCTTGTTCAGTGGTGGTCGTCTTTCAGCCTTTCTTACCTTGGCCATGTCTCTGAGTATTGCACACCTTGTGCTTTTGGGCACTCCAGTGATGTTGCAGCTCTGAAATATGGCCAAACTGGTGGCAAGTGGCATCTTGGCAGCTGCACGCTTGACTTTTCTCAGTTCATGGGCTGTTATTTTGCGCCTTGGTTTTTCCACACGCTTCTTGCGACCCTGTTGACTATTTTGAATGAAATGCTTGATTGTTCGATGATCACGCTTCAGAAGCTTTGCAATTTTAAGAGTGCTGCATCCCTCTGCAAGATATCTCACTATTTTTGACTTTTCTGAGCCTGTCAAGTCCTTCTTTTGACCCATTTTGCCCAAGGAAAGGAAGTTGCCTAATAATTATGCACACCTGATATAGGGTGTTGATGTCATTAGACCACACCCCTTCTCATTACAGGAGATGCACATCACCTAAAATGCTTAATTGGTAGTAGGCTTTCCAGCCTATACAGCTTGGAGTAAGACAACATGCATAAAGAGGATGATGTGGTCAAAATACTCATTTGCCTAATAATTCTGCACTCCCTGTATGTATATATATATATATATATATATATATATATATATATATATATATATGCACACACACACACACTATATATATATATATATATATATATATATATATATATATATATATATATACAGTGGGTACGGAAAGTATTCAGACCCCCTTAAATTTTTCACTCTTTGTTATATTGCAGCCATTTGCTAAAATCATTTAAGTTCATTCTTCTTCCTCATGAATGTACACATAGCACCCCATACTGACAGAAGAACACAGAATTGTTGACATTGTTGCAGATTTATTAAAAAAGAAAAACTGAAATATCACATGGTCCTAAGTATTCAGACCCTTTGCTCAGTATTTAGTAGAAGCCCCCTTTTGATCTAATACAGCCAGGAGTCTTTTTGGGAAAGATGCAACAAGTCTTTCACACCTGGATTTGAGGATCCTCTGCCATTCCTCCTTGCAGATCCTCTCCAGTTCTGTCAGGTTGGATGGTAAACGTTGGTGGACAGCCATTTTTAGGTCTCTCCAGAGATGCTCAATTGGATTTAAGTCAGGGCTCTGGCTGGGCCATTCAAGAACAGTCACTGAGTTGTTGTGAAGCCACTCCTTCGTTATTTTAGCTGTGTGCTTAGGGTCATTGTCTTGTTGGAAGGTAAACCTTCGGCCCAGTCTGAGGTCCAGAGCACTCTGGAGAAGGTTTTTGTCCAGGATATCCCTGTACTTGGCCGCATTCATCTTTCCCTCGATTGCAACCAGTCGTCCTGTCCCTGCAGCTGAAAAACACCATCACAACATGATGCTGCCACCACCATGCTTCACTGTTGGGACTGTATTGGACAGGTGATAAGCAGTGCCTGGTTTTCTCCACACATACTGCTTAGAATTAAGGCCAAAAAGTTCTATTTTGGTCTCATCAGACCAGAGAATCTTATTTCTCACCATCTTGGAGTCCTTCAGGTGTTTTTTAGCAAACTTCATGTGGGCTTTCATGTGTCTTACACTGAGGAGAGGCTTCCGTCGGGCCACTCTGCCATAAACCCCCGACTGGTGGAGGGCTGCAGTGATGGTTGACTTTCTACAACTTTCTCCCATCCCCTGACTGCATCTCTGGAGCTCAGCCACAGTGATCTTTGGGTTCTTCTTTACCTCTCTCACCAAGGCTCTTCTCCCCCGATAGCTCAGTTTGGCCGGACGGCCAGCTCTAGGAAGGGTTCTGGTCGTCCCAAACGTCTTCCATTTGAGGATTATGGAGGCACTGTGCTCTTAGGAACCTTAAGTGCAGCAGAAATCTTTTTGTAACCTTGGCCAGATCTGTGCCTTGCCACAATTCTGTCTCTGAGCTCTTCAGGCAGTTCCTTTGACCTCATGATTCTCATTTGCTCTGACATGCATTGTGATCTGGAAGGTCTTATATAGACAGGTGTGTGGCTTTCCTAATCAAGTCCAATCAGTATAATCAAACACAGCTGGACTCAAATGAAGGTGTAGAACCATCTCAAGGATGATCAGAAGAAATGGAAAGCACCTGAGTTAAATATATGAGTGTCACAGCAAAGGGTCTGAATACTTAGAACCATGTGATATTTCAGTTTTTCTTTTTTAATAAATCTGCAACAATGTCAACAATTCTGTGTTTTTCTGTCAGTATGGGGTGCTATGTGTACATTCACGAGGAAGAAGAATGAACTTAAATGATTTTAGCAAATGGCTGCAATATAACAAAGAGTGAAAAATTTAAGGGGGTCTGAATACTTTCCGTACCCACTGTATATGACCATATACTATAGGCTGTGAAATCACCCCTGCAGTACTGACACCCATGGGACTATAAGTTCTAGCACCACTGTATGAGGAGAGAACAGGCCGGGAGATACCGCCCAGGACTCACCACCACGTCTCAGCCGACAGTGAGAGGAGAGAGAGTGAGAAAGCCAATCTGCAGCACGCCGATCCCAGGAAAAAGGAAGTGCCTGTGCAGATGAAAGGCACCCCCATCATGGCCACCGAGCTCCAGAAACATGGCGGCCGAAGGCCCGCACGGTTTCCACTAGAAAATGGCGGCGCGGGGGAGCCAGCCGGGGGGGGGTGCTGCGGCCCAGGGGAGCGCTGCGACCAAGTCGCATGCGTCCTGACGAGGTGTCCCGCTCGTGAGGCAATCCCTGCAGTGGGACCCTGTCGCGCCCGACCTAGCGTGGAGCTAAGGCCTGCGCGCGCTTGCTGGCCAGACTGGGACGACCATAAGGATCTAGGATATCCACTGCATCACCCAGTCCGGCAGTGGATTGTAGTTCTCACGGGAACAATTTGATTGTAGAAGAAAAAAAGGAAACAATAAAGGAAAAAAATTCAGTTTAAAAAGGGAAAAGGTGCTGAAGACAAAACTGAAGGGAAAATGCCCCAAGAACAAGCAGGAACTGAAAACAGTTGCAGTAGAGGCCTGGCAGAGCATCACCAGGGATGAAGCCCAGCGTCTGGTGATGTCTATGCGTTCCAGACTTCAGGCTGTAATTGACTGCAAACGATTTGCAACCAAGTACAGTAAAACCTTGGATTGCGAGCATAATTCGTTCCGGAAACATGCTTGTAATCCAAAGCACTCTTATATCAAAGCGAATTTCCCCATAAGAAATAATGGAAACTCCGATGATTCGTTCCACAACCATTTATTCATAAATCCTTCAATTTATAGTCCATATAAAAAGATTATAGCATTGCGATAGGTTGTGTAACCATACAATGTCCATCCACATATAGCTGCTTCCACAAGGAGATTGGAAGCAAAATCCAGCAGGAGCTACAGGGTAGCAATATGGTTCCCATTTAATGAAGGTACAATATTTAGCAACTCACATGGTTGATGAATAAAACAGGCACATCTAAGTATGCGGGCATCCAGGGTAAAGCTGTCCACATAGACCATCTTCTGCACCGCCGGCTGCCAGTCTGTAATCCTGACCGGGAAGACCACCCTGCAGTAAAGCGATCTGAAAGCGAGGGGCAGCATGGAAAGGATGACGTAGATGATGGTGCGGAGGATGGTCTATGTGGACAGCTTTACCACTGATGCCGGCATCCTTAGATGTGCCTGTTCCAATCATCAACCATGTGAATTGCTAAATGTTGTACCTTCATTAAATTTAACCATATTGCTACACTTAGAGGCGCCCCTCTTCTCTTTTATACTCAGCTGTGACTTGAGGCTACTTGTATATCAAGACATCGCTTGTATATCAAGTCAAAATTTATTTGAAAATTTTGCTTGTCTTGCAAAGCGCTCTTAAACCAAGTTACTCTCAAACCAAAGTTTTACTGTATTAAAAAGTCAAAGTTTGATTTATGATTGTTAATCTGTCCCATTACTTTTGGTCCCTTAAAAAGTGGGACACGCATATACAAACTGTTGTAATTCCTACACCTTTCACCTGATTTGGATGTAAATACCCTCAAATTAAAGCTGAAAGTCTGCAGTTCTTGTTTCATTTCAAATCCATTGTGGTGGTGCATAGAGCCAAAAAGATTAGAATTGTGTCAATATCCCAATATTTATGGACCTGACTGTACAAAGGATGAAAAGGTCATATTTTATTGATCAACTTTTGATGCATGTACAAGTTACACAACTGCACAAAGTTAATATTTATGGATATTGCTATTTCTTTCTTTATATTTACATGTGCCATGCTTCATGATACCACTGTTATGTGCCCTTTCTTCATTATTTACTCCAGTCACATAATGTGATTTTAAACAATACATATCATTAAATGTAGTGCTGCAACTAAGGATTACTTTCATAATCGATTAGTTGGCCGATTATTGTTTCGATTAATCGGATAAAATCGTAAAAAAACTCAATATGCCATTTTTTTCATTATTTCATATTTAAAATAATAATAATGAAGTTATGTCATGTCATGATATGACATATGACTTGTTCATCATGTCATGATGGAGTCAAAAAAAATAAAAAAAATAGCCCTTTAAAGTACAAAAAAAAAAAAAAAAAACAGATAAACGGTTAATTTACTGTGAAACAGTAAAAGTGATTGATTTTTCTTCTTTTTTCTCTTTATCTTTTCACTTTCTCAATTTTTTTTTTCCTAAAAGGGAACATCACAACATAACTGCTAAAGTAAACTCCTTATTCAATACTGACAATGCAGTGAGGGGGCTGGCCCTAAATGTGAGAGGGGACCGTACTGGAGGATGGGAGGGAGGGAGTTAGTTTGGAGACCAGGCGTTAGAGCAGGGATCCTCAAACGACGGCCCTCCAGCTGTTGTGGAACTACACATCCCATGAGGCATTGACATTCACAGACGTGACTAGGCATGATGGGATTTGTAGTTCCGGAAGAACTGGAGGGCCAAAGTTTGAAGACCCCCTGCGTTAAGAGGGAGTTGGTTGGGAGGAAAGGAGTTTGGAAGAGAAGCATGTGGGAGGGGAACCAGACGAAAGGGGGTTGCAATAGAAAGGGAGTTTGTTTGGACAAGGGACCGGACCCAAAAGGGGGAAAGTGGGCTGGGGCAAAGGGCCAGACAAAAGCGGGCTGGAGGAGCCAGGCCACAGTTTGGGAGGGAGAGGTGGCAGCTCTGGACCGGAGTTTGGAAGGAAGAGGTCTGTGTATTCCTCCCACTGACACCAATGATGGGGCACTGTTTCCCCCATCACACCAGTGATGAGGCACTGTACCCCCCCCCCGGCAACACCAGTGATGAGGCACTGTTCCCCCCACGGCAACACCGGTGATGGGGCACTGTTCTCCCCCCCCCCCCCGCAACACCAGTGGTGGGGCACTGTTTCCCCACGGCAACACCAGTGATGGGGCACTGTCCCCCCCTCCCCCCGTCACACCAGTGATGAGGCACTGTACCCCCTCCCCCCGGCAACACCAGTGATGAGGCACTGTTCCCCCCACGGCAACACCAGTGATGAGGCAACTGTTCCCCCCACGGCAACACCGGTGATGGGGCACTGTTCTCCCCCCCCGGCAACATCAGTGATGAGGCACTGTACCCCCCCCCGGCAACACCAGTGATGAGGCACTGTCCTCCCCCCTACGGCAACACCGGTGATGGGGCACTGCCCCCCCATGGCAACACTGGCGATGGGGCACTGCCCCCCCCCTGCGGCAACACCAGCGATGGGGCACTGTCCCCCCCCCCCCCCCGCAGCAACATCAGCGATGGGGCACTGTGTCCCCCCCCCCCCCCACAGAAACTCCAGTGATGGGGCACTGTTTCCCCATGGCAACGCCAGTGATGGGGCACTGTTTGTGAATAAAATCATTGAAAGTAACACTTGCAGGGCACATAATGCTCTCAGTATTTTTATACCAAAACTTTTATTTTTTTAATTAAGCCGCTATATACTGTAAATAATATAATAAACGCTTATCCAGATAAAATAGTTAATATTCCTTATGAAGTGCAATATTATAGAAAAATAATTGAATAAAAGCGTCCGTGTCAGCCCGAGATATGAAATAGGAAGCATAGAAAGACCCACTATATGTGCTATACGGACGTTTTTAATCACTTATTTTTCTATTATAATATTACACTTTATAAGGAATATTAGCTATTTTATCGGGATAAGCATATATTCTGTTTTTTGGCACGCTGCATTGATTCTTGCATGGACACTGTACAGCTATAGCGCTGTAAGGGGCAGCTCGGCACTCACGTGATCGGCTGCTGCTTCTCTCCTCCCTCGATCTGATTCACTCCCTCACTGACGTCAGCAAGAAGGCGGAGAGGAAAGGAGGAGAGAGGGGGCGGTCACATAATCGCAGAGCTCTGAGACACAGTGAGTGCAGTCGGCGGCTTTGCAGAGGAGACGGCACTGACAGGCAGGAAGGTAAGTCCGGGAACGCAGCGCAACTAATCGACGGAGCAACTAATCAATAATAAAAATCGTTGACGACTTTCATTATCGATTATTATCGATTTAGTCAATTAGTTGTTTCAGCCCTAATTAAATGTGTTCAATAAACATCAATATAAACAAAAGTCAGGGGTGGCGTGTTGTATAGCTTTTTTACTTTATGTTAAGGATACATAAATAGTTTAATGTCCAAAGTCTGGGCTACACTTCAAGCGGCTTTTACCTTCCTTCTGACATGTTTTGGAGAAAACCATTTCTGACAAGAACAAAAGCACAGGTACACAAGCCATTACAGGACACATGGCTTTTAAAGCTTTCTCGGCCATCAGCCATCTACTCTGACACTGTACACTGATTTTAATACGGTTACTGCCACACAAGCCCAGCAACGGTGATCACTTTTTATTGGCCAGAACATGTGGCTATATTAGCAATTTTGAGGTGCTGGGAAAAATATACATTCCATCCAAGCATACATCTCAGTGCTGGATCTAGAGGCACCTTCCCACTACCGCTCTGCAAATAAAGAAATGAAAAAAAAAAAACCCTTACACATCTGAAATGTAGACCAGCGATATGACAAGGCCAATTAGACGATTGGGCTAAAGCTGAAAATGCATAAAATATATTGACCATATTAAATATAAAAAGCAATACATAGGTTTATCTTTGCAGTTTACCAGAAAAATAAATAAATAAAAAATAAATCAATTAAAATACTGTAGATAACAGCCTTTCGTTTGCTCAGTAAATAAGGGGCACTAGCGTAGGCCTTCAATATTATTAATCGCCCAATATAGGTGTCTTTAAATTATGACTGCTACACTAATATATCTATGGTCAATTTTTGCTGGATGACCTTATTGTTTTACCTATGCCTTTTTTTTTTTTTTTTTTTCATTTCTAGATTTGTCATCACGCTGCAGTTTGTATCTTTGCAATGCATTTAAAGTAGCCGTCACTCAGCTATGATTTGTATCAACCAGACAAAATGACTATACCATTGACTAGCTTGAAATTTTTTTCAAGAAATACATTCTGTTATTTCTACAATAATTAAAATATGCTCACACCATAAGCAAATTTTTTATATGAGAAAATCAGTCTGGTTATGCACATTAAGTGGTCTGTAGTGCCATCTGGTGATCATTTCTAGAAAGTACACAATATTTGGAAATCACTCGCATTTAACCACTTCTGGACCAGAAGGTTTTCTCCTTTAATGACCAGGCCATTTTTTGCGATTCGGCATTGCGTTACTTTAACTGAAAGTTACGCTGTACCTAAATATATTTGATGTCCTTTTTTCCCACAAATATAGCTTTTCTTTTATTTGATCACCTCTGCAATTTTTTATTTTTTTTTGCACAAAAAATATTGCATCTACAAACTAGGGGAAAGACATGTCATTTTTATTATTATTTTTTTTTTACTAGTAATGGCAGCGATCAGCGTTGTTTTTTAGCGGGACTGTGACATTGCAGCGGACAGATCGCACACCTGGCATTTGTGACACTTTTGGGGGGACCAGTGACATTACTACAGTAATCAGTGCTAAAAATATGCACGGTTACTGTACTAATGACACTGGCAGGGAAGGGGATAACACCAGGGGCGATCAAAGGGTTAAATGTGCCCCTAGGGAATGCTTTCTAACTGTCTGGGGGGGATGGGCGTATGGATCAAACAGAGGGATCCGTGTTCCTAAATAGGAGGAATACAGGAGCCCTGTGTTCATTGCTGACAGGACAGCGGTCTGGCGTGTTTACAACAGCAGACTGCTCCCCTTCTGTCTCCAAGGGAAGGATCGTGGCCGCCGGAGGGGCGGCGTGCACGCTCCCGCGAAGCGACGTACGAGTATATAATTTCGCGGGAACCTGCTGACCTGCCACAGTATATGTATGACGGCTGTAAAGTTACTCAGCACTTTACATATAGTCTCTGCCTTCAAGAAGCTTACAATCAAAGGTCTTAACTCACATATTTTGTGTTTTTTTGGGTATTTTTATATATTAAATACATTTATTCTGGACTGGCTGCACATGTTTAGACAGGACTCAACAAACCCCAGGCACCAGGTCGCATTTGCGACTAGAATTAGCGGCCTGGCGCCTGGGCTACACTGCGACAGGTGTCCTCTGCGCATGCCAGACATCCCAAGTCTCCCGCATGCAGTCCCGTGCGATATCCTGGCCCTGGGCTTCTGCTTCCTGTATAGTTCCAGCTCCGTCCTGTCACAGGCGGATTAATATCAAATGCACTCTGCCTGTCTGAGGAGAGATACAGGAAAATCAGCTCTGCATGCTCCCTCCAGCGCCGCTCCTCACACTCCATTTATGTCTCCCTCAGAGAAGCCAGCATTTCCCACCAGCAGTATCAGCCAGCAGTAACAGTACCAGCCCGCAGTACCAGCCAGCAGTAACCACCAGCAGTACCCACCAGCAATATCAGCCAGCAGAACCCCCCCAGCAGTACCCACCAGCAGTACCCCCTAGCAGTAAGTCAAATGTGCTAGGGGTACAACTAGCCCCCAGCACATAATTGTAAATATCCCAGTATGTGCAGTGTTTCTTACTCCTACCACCATGACCACTTCAAATCACTGAAGTGGTCATGGTGGTTAGAGCAGGGCTCGACAAACCCCGGGCGCCAGGTCGCATTGGCGACTAGAATTAGCGACCTGGCGCCTGGGATGGACTGCAGGAGGTGTCCTGTCCCTTTTGCGCCCCCCCCCCCCAACCACTCACCGAGTGCACGGACTTCCGCGCCATCCGAAAATTGAGGCCGCGGCTTTTCGGCCTTCTTCAGTGAGAGAACGGGGAACTGGTGCCCTCTTGTGGTGGCCGGGAGTTTGACAAGCAGTAACTAATGGCTGTTTCCCCTGCCTGTCTTCAATGCCTGTCCATCTCCTTCCCAAGAGGAGATGAGAGGAAAGTTTTTGCAGGCTTCATCTCCCTGTCCACTTACCTTTGCTTAAAAGGTAAGTGGAAAGGGAGTGTGGTTATTATTATTAATTATTATTAGTTTATTTTTTGTAAATTATTACAAAAAATAATAATTCTTTTTCTTTTTTCAATTATAAAAAAAAAAAAATATAAAAAAATATATATATTATATAATAATATAATTTTTTTTTCCCTCATCGCCATGCCACAGCCGAATGCCCCTTCCACACGGCTGTCTGATCAGGTCCGCCTGTCAGTTTTTCAGGCAGACCTGATCGGACCCTTCAATCTCCTTTATGGAGCAGTAATCTGCCGCCATCTGATCCTGTCTTCCAAAAACAGACCGATGGTGGTTCTATTTTCTATCCATCCCGTGGATCGGATCAGATGGCATCGGATGGAAACAGACAGACAGTCTGTTTCCATCCGATTGCGCTATAGAGGAGAGTGGGGTTCTAGTTGTCCTTATGTGTAAATTTAGTATGTTATTTTTTTTGGAAATAAAGCTTGGTTGTTTGTTTAAAAAAAAAAAAAAAAACTGGCTCCTAACTTTTTTAGCTAGCTCCTAGATTTCAGGAAAATTTGACAAGCCCTGGGTTAGAGTGTTCCTTTAATATCTCTCAGAAGAAGTAAACCTCTGTATACTGATTGAGTTTCATTTGATCATCCTCTAGTTGTGTTAAATTGGTGGGGATGTCTGCCTGGCGGACTAAGATGCCGCGCGGCCAGTAATTGAGGCCACGGCTTTGCGGCCTGCTATAGCAAAACGCTTACATTGGGGAACTGGCATCCTCTTGAGGTGGCCGGGGCTGCAACAAGTAGTCACTGGCAGCGCTGAGGGTTTCTCATTCTCTCACTGCCCACCCATCTCTTTCCAAAGAGAAGTGGTTGAAGTTGTTGCGGGCTTGATCTGGTGCCCTGTCCTTACTGGTGAGTTGACAGGGATTGTGGGGCAGCTGCTTGGAATGGCCTCAGTTCCATTTACACCCTTACAAAGATGGAAACAGTATTTTATTATAATTTTTTTTCATGAAAATACATTTTTTATTTTTTTTATTCTCTCCCTGTCATGCCACACAGCCAAAGGCCCCTTTCACATGAGCTGTCCAATTAGGTCCACCTGTCAGTTTTTCAGGCGGACCTGATCTGACTTTTCAGTCTCCTCTATGGAGCGGCGGATGTCCTGGACAATCATCCCTTGAAGGAACAGGTCTTGTACTGCCCCAAACAGACCCTAAAACTGGTCTGCGGGCAGCCCCAGGTTGGAAGGAAAAAACCTTGCCGGGGAGAAGAGCGAAACTCAATCTTGTAACCAGACCGAATAACTTTGTGCACCCCCTTGTCTTGCACCAGGGTAGTGCACGGGTCAGAAAACCAACGAAGATGCCCCCGATGCCCCCCTACCCATGATACAGGTGAGAGTGCACCTTCATGCTGAAGGAGCCTTGTCCACGGGTCTGGAGAAGCTCGCTCTTAGCTTGCCAGACTAGGTTCATTTGGAGCCACCAGAGAAGGCCCTGAAAGGCTTTGAGCCCTTGTCAGTTAACACTGAGGGACGAAAAAACTTCTTATGAGCCAGGAAGGGAGGTCCACGTATATGACGAGGTTCCTTACCCTTAGTAGCCTGTGGAAGAAAAGTACCCCCCCCTCCCCGTAAGACCTTTAACTATGTCATCCAGGGTAGCTCCAAACAGATGAGCTCCTTGAAAGGGAAGATCAGTCAAGGCTTTTTTACAAGTCTGGTCCGCAGACCAGCATTTAAGCCAAAAGACAAGCCAAAGAACCACCGCCAAAACATAGAGGCGGACCATCAGGGGAGCCGCATCCAAGGAGGCACCGCATATAAACTGCAAGCCCAGGACCAGCAAAGGCAGGAGGAAGTTGTTCGCCCTCTAGGTCACGGCGTAGGAGCTTAGCCCACTCGGTCAGAGTTTGCGACACTAGGGCAATGGTAAATACCAAACTCATTGCCAAACCCGCTAATGTGTACATAACGCGGGCCAGAGACTCCGCCTTCCAGTCAGATGGATCCTTAAAGGCCGGGGACTCTTCCATCGGAATTATGGTTGCCTTGTTTATTCTGGAAAACAGAGGGTCCACCACCGGTGGAAAAGTCCACTTCTTAAGAAGGGACTCCTCATAGGGGTACCGCCTAGTAAAGCGCTTAGGAAACCCACTGGGACACTTTGGTCCTCCCCACTCTTTAGCGACCAAACTGTAAAAATGGGGGGGGGGGAACACTTGTGCCGCTCTGGATGGCTTGTAAATGCTAAAGGGTACCTGCGCCTCCGACGCAGTTTTAGCCGCGTCCTCCATCCTCAGGGTTTCACGCACAGATACAATCAGTGCATCTACCAGCGCCTTTTCATGCGCGGTCACAGACGTGGAAGAATCATCCTCACTATCAGAGGATTCCAGGCGCGTGGTCACAGACCAAGCAGGGTGACCCACGTGTGTGGCGGCCGAATGAGATTCAGGATCTAATTAGATAGATGAGGCAGGGGAAGGCGGGGGGGCGCTTTTTGCCAGCTCATCGCCCGCAAGCCGCCTCCACCCGGGACACAAGGGACTCCAGGACCGCTGTCAGTGCATGGATGGATGGTAGGGACCCGGAGGGCCCCGCAGCCTTAGAGATGGGGTCAGGTGGGGAAACATGCTCCAAGGACTCCATGAGTCAACAGGGGGACCCCACAAAAAGTGTCACTGCTAAGGGAAAACCCCCACCGGGCTGGCAGCACCACCTGGGCAACCAAGCACAAGGCACAGATCGATCCTCAGTAGAGAGGGAGAGGACCCCACCAAACTCACCACTCGCCGACACAGGTACCTGCAAGCACCCGGAAATTCTGCACTACACGTGCGGTGATCAGGAAGCTAAATGATCCAAGAGTCAGAACCAGGGGATAAGAAGGGGCTCCCACGGCCGAAATCGCTGCCCACAGGGCTTCACTGTAATGGCCGCCGCTATTTGCAATGGTAAGCCACAAGAAAATGGCCGCTGGACTACACAAACATGGCCGCCATGTATAGAAATACACAGGCTACAACAAAATGGCGGCACCACGAGGCATATAGGGACCAGGCCTCAGGACATCCACCGCGTATGTAGAGGGGGGACAGGATGAGGGACTTGACAGGGGGGGTGTCTGCGGGAAGGAGGGAAACCGAGGGTATCCGACTGTCCCAAGGAGGGGTATAGGGGGGACACCATACCAGGAACCAGGTGGGCACTGCTCCAGACAGATACTCCTCTCCACTAAAATGGGAGGGCTGTCAGCCAAGAGGAATGCTGCAACTCAGGCCCAGGCCAGGTCATATGCGACGTCGCGTGACGTTTAACTTGCAGGGCCAGCCCCTGTCCAGTGGGGCTATTTTGCAGCTGATGGAGCTGAGGCCTGCGCGTGCTCGCTGGCCAGACTGGGATGACCACTGGATCTAGATTATCTAGCCTGTCGCCCAGTCCGGCAGTTATTAGTAGATCTCACAGGAAAAGAGAGTAAAACAATTTCTATCTAAAACATTTTGCCAGGTAGAAAAATATACTGTGTATATTAGAGCGCCAGAGAGCTGGTAACTATAACCTGGTTTAGATTTGTATAATAAATTAACTTTGTTATCACGGGAAAGGAAGCACCAAGTTATAAGGAAGAAGCACCAGCACTTTATCACATATTGACACTGGACTTTTATTTACCTCATTATTTAATGATTTAATTTTAAGGGTTGATTGTTTTTTTTCACTAAACATTGGATGGACTATTTTTATTATTATTTATATTATATTTATAATAATTCTGAAGTGATTTATTTCATATTACAATTGAATTATATATTTATTTCCACTATGAATTTTTAACACAGTTGTGAATAATGTATTTCCAATAGGGAACAGCAAGCGCTAGAGGTATCACTAGTGTGAATACTTTTTCTTCCAATTTTGCCAGGACAAAAGATCCCAGGAGCTAGGTCCTTACTCCTGACTAGGCAGAAAACTATAGCAGGGAGAGGGAGTATAACTCCTGGGACTGCCCATGGGTGTAGCCAGAATTTTTTTCTGCCTAGTGTCCTACTCCTGTAGGGGGCAGTATAATGGTCAAGAATGACAGGAGCTATGTCCGTCAATGAACAAAAGAAAAATAATCTTTTTTTAGTTCTTCTATATTCCAGTGCCACTTATAAAACGAAAGCTTCACACAGAGAGGGTCATTGAATCTCTGAAACTGCAATGGAATTTTGATAAGGAACAGTTTAGACAAAAATAGAGGTTCCTTCTTTAGGGACAATGACATTTTTTACACTCAGAGATGTATTTAAAAGCTGCTATCTAAAGTTCCTACAAGATATCTATATAACGCAGTAAAGGTACTGCTGTAATAAAGAATTTGTTCAAATAAAATGTTTTATGGTACTTAAAGTGGTACTAAACTCTATCAGTTAACATTATCTATTTTTAATCCTTATGCTGCTAGCATTATTAAAAGGAAGGCAAATCATACAGTACTTACTTGTTTTGAACTTTAAATTTTTTTTATTTCTTCAGGTACTTTTTGGTTTCTGGGCTCTGCTAAAATGATGTCATACATCCCAGGAGTCTTCATGAAAAATGTTTTTTCTTTCATATAGAGGAGGGAGGGTGGAGCTTTCTTAGACAATAACACTCCCCTATCTGCATGCCTCAGGCTAAGGGCAGATGGATTCCAGAAAGTATATGCAACAGGAATCATCTGTCCTTAAGATAGCCACAGCTAGAAATGCTGGGGGGTTTCAAAGTGATAGCCTAACATAATAAAGCACAGAGACGTGGATAGACGGGTGATTGCTTTGCATATTAAAAATTAATTTAGCAATGATTTCAGTTTGTGGTGCTTGGATACAGTTAAGTTCCATTTTTCTCAGTAAAAAATGACTACAGGAGTAGTAGACAATGCAAGACCTGGTATGCCAACATTGTTGGAAAATAATTAGGGTACTATATATTTATAGAATGAAACAGTGTGACACTTAAAATATGGGTATGCCTAATTCTCGTGGTACAAACAGATCCAAAACACAAAATGTATTTTGTGGCTTGCCATAGATTCTATTTTGTACATAAGAAGGATGAACAGACCAAATAAAGTAATACGCCAGTAAGATATGGCTCCATGAAAATATACTTTCAAGTATAAATAGGAGCCAAAAATATACAGCACTATTTTGAGTCATCATCTATCATATTTGTATCATCTAATGTATCATTTATACTACTGTGGATGATCAGTGGTATGTCTTGTATTGTTCTTTGCAGGAACTGGTTTTAAATGCTGCAGGTAGGAGCACTGCCACAAGCACAGCACTCTGAACCAGACCATAGCATAATATAGTCACCATAGTTTCTGATCATTTCAACTGCATAGAAGTAAAATAGATAGTTTTATGCAAAAGATCTGCCATTCCTAGAAAAAAAAAATGTACTTACCTTAATTTCTTGGAGTCCATTCAAAAATTTTAAGATAGTAGGGTTATATTGCCACATACAGGATGATTGGACACTGTAAATCTTAAGAATTGTGGGCCCGCCCAGTATAACCCCTCCTACTCCATGCATGCCTCAGTTTTGTAGCTAAGCAGCACGAAGAGAATAGAAGTATCCCTGATAAAGGAAGGTTTAAAAAGACCTGGTGGATTTCAAGCAGAATTTCTGGGTCCAAACAAAGACATTTATGGATATTGTGAAAATATGTAACTGAAAATTTCAATGGAGCCCTAATTACTAAATAATCAAACAAACAAAATTGTCCGTGAATAACTAAATTGATTGAAGAGGAGTCTATTTCATCTGGAAAAAAGGTGTTCCCAAACAAATACGTGCTGAACGAACTCTTGTGAAGTGATAGGTGAATTAACATCTTACCAAACAAAAGTCCAATGGAGCACGATATAGTGCAATAACTGTGTATGAAAGTGACACCCAGTGATATGAATGGACCCTTACCACATAGGAGAGAAAACAAAGCATATGCTGTGCAACCAGGAAATCCAAACAAACGGCCACACTAGACGAAAAATCCAGAGGGGTGGATGGATGGACGGATGCAGCTTCCCAAGATCTTTATGGGCTTCCACGGGTAGAGGTGCCAGAAGGAGGACCACAATGGAAAAAAGGAAGGGACTGATGGTGCATTACCCACAATATTTATTAATAAAATGACAAGAAAACACTTACAAGCATCCTGTATGTTTACAGCGATATGCCCAAAAAGAGTCGCGGTCACCTGCAGTGCGATCCGGGACCAATAGCAGCGCTTATTATGAATATACCTGATAGGATGTTTATCCCTTTCAGGAGTTTTTAAATATACATATGGAGGTTTTTATATTTGGTTTAATTGTCATTTGACAAAGTTGCACTAATAGATAGACTTTCTTTTAATCTTCTAAAGATCTCCCAGTGTAGCCAAACCTAATGATATCTCCCACGCTGTCCTTGCTGACACGAAATCAGCAGACCGGATGTTTGATACAAGTACTTCCGGTTTAGCATCACAGGAACGAGAACTTGGTACTGGGCGACCTCTATTAGCATAAGGAATGAACCGGAAATGTGTGTCATTACACTTCCGGGTCCCCGCTGTGGCCGTCCCGGAAGTCTCCATTTGCTGCTCATTTAAGGAGAGAAACTAGCAGCGCGTCTTATAGTTCCAGTCCCAGAAGCCGACTATTCAGTGGAAACGCGTCGGAGGGAGCAAGCCGCGCTGCTATTGGTCCCGGATCGCACTGCAGGCGACCGCGACTCTTTTTGGGCATATCGCTGTAAACATACAGGATGCTTGTAAGTGTTTTCTTGTCATTTTATTAATAAATATTGTGGGTAATGCACCATCAGTCCCTTCCTATTTTCCATTGTGGTCCTCCTGCTGGCACCTCTACCCGTGGAAGTCCATAAAGATCTTGGGAAGCTGCATCCGTCCATCCATCCATCCCTCTGGATTTTTCATCTAGTGTGGCCGTTTGTTTAGATTTCCTGGTTCCACAGCATATGCTTCGTTTTCTCTCCTATGTGGTAAGGATCCATTCATATCACTGGGTGTCACTTTCATACACAGTTATTGCACTATATCATGCTGGACTTTTGTTTGGTAAGAGGTTAATTCACCTATCACTTCACAAGAGTTCGTTCAGCACGTATTTGTTTGGGAACACCTTTTTTCCAGATGGAACAGACTCCTCTTCAATCAATTTAGTTATTCATGGACAATTTTGTTTGTTTGATTATTTAGTAATTAGCGTACCATTGTAATTTTCAGTTACATATTTTCACATTATCCATTTATTTTTCACAGTGCTGCTTTTACACGTTTGTATTGGTTCGCGCACCTTTTTTAATTTTTATTCAAAGACATTTATGGCCTTGAGATCCAAAACAGGCTCACTGACCCCTTTTATTTTGGGAACTGTGAACACATTGAAGGAGAAACCCTGGAACCATTTTTGCAAAGGAACAAGGGTAATGACACCCTACTAAAGCTGCATGGAGCTCTGCATATCTGTGTGATGACACTGGTAGGTTGGAAGTAATGAGTCAAAGAAGGGGACTGAGAGGCAAATTCTAGCTTGTAGCCCCTGGAAACTCCCTCCAACACCCAAGTGCCTTAGATGCTGGTTGCCCAAATGTACACTAAGCCTAACAGATGTCACTCCACGCTAAAGATTTATCTAAGGTTTTGGAGGACATTAAAAACAAGTATTTGCTTGCAGACTGCGATCCTGATATTCTATAAACACAAAATTCAGCACAATCTGTGTGCAAACTACATCAAAATAAAGACAAATAATTATTTCTATATACACAGCGGGTAAAATAAGAATTGAACGTGTCACCCTTTTTCTAGGTAAATATACAGTTGTGTTCAAAATTATTCAACCCCCAATGCCGTAAAGGGTTTTAGGGAATTTAGTGTACATTTGTAATTGTATTCAGAATAAAATCCTACAAGGACTTCTTAAAGAACCATATGCAACTAAAATGACATCAATTGGTTTTGTAATACAGTAGTAAATGTTTATTTTTGTGAATTCTTCATTGACACAATTATTCAACCCCTTAAAGACTACCACTCTGAAGAACAGAGGTTCATTGAAGTGTTTTCAATCAGGTATTGAAAACACCTGTGGATGTCAGGGAGAAGCAATAAAGCCTAATAAGCACCAATTAGGCAGCTTTAAAATGACTGTTATACTCAGCTCCTTCTAGACATTTACTGGTGTGGTTACAAACATGGTAAAGTCAAGAGAATGGTCCAGGAAGACAAGAGAAGAGGTGATTACTCTTCACAGGAAGGGCAATGGCTATAAGAAGATTGCAAAGATGTTGAACATACCAAGAGACACCATAGGAAGCATCATTCGCAAATTCAAGGCAAAGGGCACTGTTGAAACGCTACCTGGTCGTGGCAGAAAGAAGATGCTGACTTCGACTGCTGTGCGCTACCTGAAGCGTAGAGTGGAGAAAAGTCCCCGTGTGACTGCTGAGGAACTGAGAAAAGATTTGTCAGATGTGGGTACTGAAGTTTCAGCTCAGACAATATGGCGCACACTGCGTAATGAAGGCCTCCATGCCAGAACTCCCAGGCGCACCCCCTTGCTGTCTCCAAAGAATAAGAAGAGTCGACTGCAGTATGCCAAAAGTCATGTGGACAAACCACAGAAGTTTTGGGATAGTGTTCTGTGGACTGATGAAACAAAATTAGAACTGTTTGGGCCCATGGATCAATGCTATGTTTGGAGGAGGAAGAACAAGGCCTATGAAGAAAAGAACACCTTGCCTACTGTGAAGCATGGCGGGGGGTCAATCATGCTTTGGGGCTGTTTTGCTTCTGCAGGTACAGGGAAGCTTCAGCGTGTGCAAGGTACCATGAATTCTCTTCAGTACCAGGAGATATTGGATGACAATGTGATGCAGTCCGTCACAAACCTGAGGCTTGGGAGACGTTGGACCTTTCAACAGGACAATGATCCCAAGCATACCTCCAAGTCCACTAGAGCATGTTTGCAGATTAAAGGCTGGAACATTTTGGAGTGGCCATCACAGTCACCAGACTTAAATCCGATTGAGAACCTCTGGTGGGACTTAAAGAAAGCAGTTGCAGTGCACAAGCCTAAGAATGTGACTGAACTGGAGGCTTTTGCCCATGACGAATGGGCGAAGATACCCGTAGATCGCTGCAAGACACTTGTGTCAAGCTATGCTTCACGTTTAAAAGCTGTTATAACTGTAAAAGGATGTTGTACTAAGTACTAAGATTGAATGTCACTTGGGGGTTGAATAAAACTGATAATGATGTGAGCACAGAAAAGACATTTGTGGTTATTTCATTATAAATGTTATGTTATATTTGTCTGACCTACACGTGCCTCTTTGATTTAATTGTAAGCAGGATGACTGAATGATAAAAATCAATGTCAAACTGGCCGAAACAATCAATTTCAGTGGGGGTTGAATCATTTTGAACACAACTGTATTTCTAATGTGGCTATTGACATTAAATTTTCACCTCATGTCGGTAACAACCCATCCAATCCATACATACAAAGAAACCAAAACAAATAAGTTCAGAGATTAAATTATGTGTAATACAATGCAACAACACAAATAAAAAGTGTTGAACACGCTAACTGAAATTTTTTTTAATACTTTGTACATTAGCCTTATGGAGAAACTAGTAGCAGACATTGCTCAGAAGTGTTGTTGGCCCATTCTTCCACACAGTCTTTAAATCTTGAAGGCTCCATGGGCCTCTTCTATGATCTCTGATTGTTAGTTCTTTCCTTAGATTTTCCATTGGATTCATGTCAGTTGATTGGATGGGCCATTATAGCAGCTTTATTTTCTTTCTTTGAAACCAATTGAGAGTTTACTTGGCTTTGTGTTTGGGATCATTGTCTTGCTGAAATGTCCACCCTTATTTAATCTTCATCATCCAGGAGGATGGCAGCAGATTTTTATCAAGAATGTCTTGGTACATTTTTCCGTTCATCCTTCCTTCAACCACATTAAGTTTGCCAGTACCGTATGCTAAAATAGGCCCACGCCATGATGTTCCCACCTTCAAACTTCACTGTTGGTATGGAGTTTTTGGGATGATGTGCGGTGCCATTTGACCTCCAAACATGGTTTGTATTATGGCATCCAAAGTGTTCAATTTTGGTCTCGTCTGACCAGACTATATTCTACCAGTATTTCACAGGCTTGTCTAAATGGTGTGCAGCAAACTTTAAAAGAGCTTCAACATGCTTTTTTTCAGCAATGGAGTCTTGTGTAGTGAGCTTGCATACAGGCCATGGCGGTTGAGTGCATTACTTGTTTACTTTGAAACAATTTTACCTGCTAATTCTAGGTCTTTCTGAAGCTCTCCACAAGTGGTCCTTGGCTTTTGGAAAACTTTTATAATAATTATTTTCACTTCTCTGTCAGAAATCTTGCAAGGAGCACCTGGTCATGCCCGGTTTATGGTGGGATAATGTTCTTTTCACTTCTGGATTATGTCCCCAACAGTGCTCACTGGATCATTCAGAAGATTAGAAATCCCACTGTAACCAATCCCATCAGTGTGTTTGGCAACAGTAAGGTTGTGAAGGTCTTCAGAAAGCTCTTTCCTTTTATCCATCATGAGACATTTCTTGTGTGACACCTTGGTAATAAGACACCTTTTATAGGCCATCAGTCCAGACTGAACCAGCGGATATTAATTTGCACTGAAAAGGGGCAGGTTTGCTTTCTAATTACCGATAGATTTCAGCTGGTGTCTTGGCTTTCCATGCCTTTTTGCTCCCATTCTTTTACGTGTTCAATACTATTTCCCTGTGTCATTCCATTTTATTACACATAACTTAATTTCTGAACTTATTTGTTTTGGTGTCTTTATATGTATGGATGTCATGAGTAGTTATCAATTAGAAAAATGGCAAAGTGTTTAATACTTATTTAACCCGCTGTATACAGTGCTCAGCATAAATAAGTACACCCCAACAGCATTTTGTAGAATCCTTAACTTTCCTTTCAGAATTAACATTTTATATGGGACACTATACTACAAAATACTCCCACAAATGCGGGCCATTGATTGCAACCAAGATTTGTTATTTGAACACACAAAAAAGTATTTTGCAAATACAAATACAATATATATTCTTGCAAGGCCAAGTTGCAGAAATGAATACACCCCAATGAAAGTATTAGGAGCAAAGCTAAATTTTAGATAACAAAATCCTAATTAACAAAAATTCAACTACAGGTAAGTCTAATTATTCATTAAACAGGCATCCAGCAGACAGTGGATTATAAAAGGGCATTACTTAAAGAAAAATCCTTCCTATTTCATGGAGCCAGCAATGACACCACATGAAAGAGAAATGTCACAAGGCCTGAGAAAGAAAAAAATATCTTTACACAAGAAAGGTGAAGGCTACAAGAAGATCAGCAAAGCTTTACTTATCAGTCTGAATACTGTAGCCAAAGTGATATAAAAATTTAACAAAGATGGAACTGCAACAATGTACATAGACATCCAGCACGTCCACGGAAGTAACACCTCGACAGAAGCATCTTCTGATGAGAAGGGTTGAAGAAAATCACTATGCAAGTTCACTGCGGTTAGCTAAAGAAGTAGAAAGCCAAACTGCGTTGATTGTTTCCCATGACATAGTACACAGCAGAGGACTAGCACACACAGGTGTCCTCCATGAAGGAAGCCTCTCCTAAAGCTCATGCACAGAAAAGCTTGTCTAGAATTTGCCAGGGCCCATGCTGAAAAAGAAGACGACTACTGGGACTCTGTACTCTGGAGTGATGAGACCAAGATAAATATGGTGCCTACAGTGGAAGATGGTGGTGGCAGTGTCCTTTTATGGGGTTGCATGAGTGCTGTTGGTGTCGGGGTATCCTGAATTCACAGATGTACTGTTCTATATTGAAAGAGAAGATGCTACCATTACTCTATACCCTTGGTCATCGTGCACTTTTCCAACATGACAATGATCCAAAACACACATCTAAGACCACTATTGCATGTCTAAAGAAGCACAGGGTGAAAGTGATTCAGTGGCCAAGTACTGTATGTCTCCTGATCTAAACCCAATGGAACACCTATTGGGAATTCTGAAGAGACAAGTTGAGCATCACTCTCCATCCAGCATCTAGGCTCTAAAAAAGGTAATTCCTAACCACTTGCCAACCAGCCGCCGTATTTTTACTGCGGCAGGTCGGCTCTGCTGCGTGGAGACGACGTACATGTAGGTCGCTTCATGTAACAGATAGTGGGGTCGCACGCGCTGATTGGCGATCGCTCCCCATTGAGACAGAACGGTGGTCTGCCCATGAAAAGGCAGAACGCTGTTCTGTCAGTGATAAACACAGGGATCCTGTGTTCCTCCTATTTACATACACAGGCCTCTGTGTTCATCCAGTGAGTATAACCCCTACACAGTTAGAAAGCATCCCCTAGGGACACACTTAACTCTTTGATCGCCCCTGGTATTAGCCCCTTCCCTGCCAGTGCCGTTTGTACAGTAACAGTGCATATTTTTAGCACTGATTACTTTAGTAACGTCACTGGTCCCCTCAAAAATATCAAAAATGTCAGGTAATGTCAAATCTGTCCGCCGCAATGTCGCAGTCCCGCTAAAAATCACTGATCGCCGCCATTATTCTTTAAAAAAAAAATAATAATAAATGACATAAATCTATCCCCTAGTTTGTAGACACTATAAGTTTTGCGCAAACTAATCATAATACACTCATTGGGATTTTCTTTACCAAAAATATGTGGCAGAATACATATTGATGAAAGAAATAGTCCTAAAAATAGGGCTATCTACAGCGCTTGCTAAAATATATAAAACATAAATATGTGCAATATTAATACATACATTTGTAAATTCACAATAAAAGTGCAAGTGTGCAAATTATTTGTGCCAAACAATCGTCCAATATTGTCAAATCCGTGTATAAATTAATTAGTACATAAAAATTTTTTTTTTTTTTTTTTTTGAATAAAAGTCCATCTTGTAAAAATAATCAAAATATAAATCTGTCAAAAATATTGAATAAAATATCCGTGAAAATTCCTTTTCTCAAAAATTGTGCAAAGTGCTCTTTCAAAATTATATAAATAGTGACTGGTATAGAATACATGTTGGCCTAAAATGATGGAAAAAAAATTACTGATTTTTCATTTTATTTTTATTGGGAATGTTTTAAAACAGAAAGTAGAAAATATTGTTTTTTTTTTTCAGAATTGTTGCTCTTTTTTTTTTTATTATAGCGCAAAAAATAAAAACCGCAGAGGTGATCAAATACCACCAAAAGAAAGCTCTATTAGTGGTAAAAAAAAAAAAAGAACATAAATTTTATTTGGGTACAGTGTTGCACGACCGAGCAATTGTCAGCTAAAGTAACAGTATCCGTGCCGTATCGCAAAAAAATAAAACCTTCCGGTCCTTAAGTGGTAAAAAAATGGAATAGATAGATGTTGCAATATGTTGCCAACTTGTTCATTCCATGATTTGAAGACTTGGTGCTGTCCTTACAAATCATGGAGCTTATACAAAATACTAGATGTAGTAGTTTTTGTTGTGGGGTGTATTCATTTTTGCATAAACTAATAGTAAAACTGAAGATTTTGTAACCTTAAAAATTATAGTGTATAATTTAGGTAATTTATAAAGTTTAAAAAAAAAAAGGCAATTTATTTTTAAATATCTGTATGCAGTGGTAACTTTAAATAATCAACTATATGGTTAGGGAGCAAAATCTCTAATCCACTCTGAGAATAACAGACACAAGAGATATACTGTATACTATTAGAGGTTGAATCTGGTAAATATCATCAGACTCAGAGATCACATTTTTTATTTAAAGAAAAAAAAAAATGAAAGATTATTTTGCAGATTTTCAAACAGAACTGTAATATATTATGTATAACAGACTTCCTTGTCATAGGCAGGTGGCTTGATAAAAGCTACCTGCGCCTCCTATCACTTATGCTGGCCATACAAAAACATTGTCTTCTTTTAAAAAAAAAAAAATGTAATTTCAAGAAAGTTTATTCGATTTTCTTATTGTTAGTGGGGTCAAATCGACGTTCGTTTTGGACCACAGTGACGGGAAAATTAGAAGGAGCAGAACAGAAAACTTCTTGGTCAAAGGAATTTTCAGACAGTGTATGTGGTTTTCATTTTGAAATTACATTCATTTCAAAACTGAATATTAAAAGCATGTGAAATTTTCAAACGACATTCTTTGATTCAGCGAATATACAAAGATTTTTCATATGAATATTCTCGTTCGAAAATATATACGTATATGGCCAGCATAAGGCTCAGTTCACATCTAAATAGTTTGCTTTTGATTCCTTTCTGTAGTGATTTTTGCTATGTGTTTTTGCACATGTGATTTTGCTATGATTTGCGTTTTGCATTTTCATTGTTTTTTTTTTTGGCCAATTTGTTGTTGGGCAAATACAAAATGCAAATTGCGGCAAAAACGCACTACATGCTTTTCTGCAGCTTCTCTATTAAAGACTATTGAACCAAATAGATACATTTGCGTAAAATAAAGTCCTTGACCCTCTCCAAATACATAGTGGCTGAAAAAAGCATAGATGTGAACGTGTCCCATAGGAAACCATGTTAAATGAACTGTAGTGCATTTCTGTAAAAAGCACCGAAAAATGCATAAGTGTGAAGCAGGCCTAAGCCGTTTAGTAGCAGCAGCATGCTTTTTTTTGTATCATCTGTCATAATGGGGTTAAAAAAAAAACTACATTTAGCCCTTTATTGTACAAAAAGAGCAGATAATTGCTGCTATAAGGGGTTCATTTATACTGTGAAACAGTAAAAGTAATAATATAATTACTTATAAATATAATAATAAATACACCTAGTAGGCTATATGGGCATTTTAACTGGTAGTCAGACATGAAGCTAAATGAAGGGTGGAAGGGAGATAAAAATATTTTATATTAAAGTATTACTAAAAGCTGAGACTTTTTTTCATGAATATTATAATTTTAAATAAAATGCACAACACTAGTAGAAGTTTACTTTAAATCATGGGTGTCCAACCTTTCAACCTTTTGGCTTCTCGGGGCCACATTGAGTGTAAAGAAATTTTCTCGGGCCGCATATAAAATATATACTATAGTTAAGGTATATGATTAATAAAATGCCACCGCACCCTTCCCGTGCCGCCGCGCCCCCCCCCCCCCGCACTAATTTAGTACAACTAGAGGATGATCAAATGAAATGGAATCAGTATACAGAAGTTTACTTCTTCTGAGAGTTAATAAAGGAACACTCTAGCCACCATGACCACTTCAGTAATTTGAGGTGTTAATGGTTGTAGGAGTCAGAAACACTGCACATGCTCGCCCCCCCCCCCCCCCTCCCCTCAGAGGTAGACTCTGCCTACCGTTAGTTGGAAGCTGCTGTGGCTGTGCTCACGACCCGACTTCCTTCCTCCCCAGCAACAAAAAAAAAAAATTGTCAGGGGCAGTGGGCCGCATTGCCTGCAGTTCCGGTATACTATATACACACAAATACACACTACATACGGTGTATTAATGTATAATCTACGTTCGCTAATATTTCACAACCGCAAGTGTTTTACTGAATCAAAAATAATGTGCAGATAAGTTCATTTAAAATTGGTGACGTGTGTTTATTTATGTTCATTAACATTTCAAAATGAAGTGTACAAAAGCAATTTCCGGAGTTGTGCATGAAAATTCTTAATTATTCAAAACAGCGTGACCCATCACCAGCCTCTTTATTACTTTTCTGGGGACTAGCAACATCAGGTTTGAGTTGAAAAGGAAGCAGCTTACAACCAGCATCAAAAAAGCCCCAGACAATACTTTAAAAAAATAAATAAATAAAGTGGATTTTTGACTTACCATAAAATCCTTTTCTCTTACGTTCATTGACGGACGCAGTCCTCTGATGCGTATCAGTAGGGTAATACCGCCCCCTACAGGAGTAGGACACTAGGCAGGAAGAATTTCTGGCTACGCCTATGGGCAATCCCTGGGGGTATACCCTCTCTCTTCCTGCATAGGATGTCAGTTTTCTCAGTTTTGAGAAAAGCACACCAACCCACACAAAAAATAGAGGGGCGGGTAGTGCATCCGTCAATGAACCTAAGAGAAAAGGATTTTACGGTGAGTCAGAAATCCAGTTTTCTCTATCGTTCATTGACGAAATCCCAAAGCAGTACCAAAATGAGAGGTGGGAACAGCGGAACAAGAAAAAAACAGTCCCCAAGGCCAACATGGCTAACTAGGCAACACAGGACTCATCAGAACAACCAGATGAGGTCCACCTGAAAACAAACAGAAAAACACCCTCAAGGAAGGCCAAAGGGCCATCTAAACCGCAGCCTGCAAAACCTTGCAGCCAAAGGAGGCATCCGCAGATGCCATCACATCCACCTTATAAAATTTAGTAAACATGTGAACAGACGACCAGGTCGCCGCCTTGCACACCTGAAGCACAGATGCCTGATGGCGAAAATACCAGGAAGCACTGAGTGCAGCAAGAGAATGCACCAAGTAGGGAAAGGCGGAACCTGACCCTTAATGGAAAAAGGCTGCACCACTGTCTGTCAGATCCATTTGGAAATAGTCGCAGCAGACACAGGCATCCCTTTCTTTAGGCCATCCGGCAGAGCCAAAGAGCGAGTCAGACTTGCGAAAAGACTCAGTAGACGCCAAATAAACCCTGACCGCCCGAACAACATCCAGGGTATGCAGAGCAAATTCCTTAGGATGTTTAGGCTTAGAGCACAAGGAAGGTAACACGATGTCCTCATTCAAGTGAAAACTGGAAACCACCTTCGGCAGGAAAGATGGATCCGGCCGAAGTACCACCTTGTCCTTGTGAACCACCACATACGGAGAACGACAGGACAGGGCCGCCAGTTCCGACTACCTGCGCGCAGAAGTGATAGCCACCGAGAAAGCCACCTTCTGAGACAAGGCAAGCAGGGGAACCTCTCGAATATTCTCAAAGGGAGGCCTCTGGAGAACCGACAGCACCAAATTAAGGTCCCATGGCGGCAGCAGAGGTCGCACCGCAGGTACCAAGTGTCTCACCCCCTGAATGAATGGGCAGCCAACAGCCTCTGGAAGAAAATAGCCAAGGCCGAGACCTGACCCTTGATAGTACTCAAGGACAACTTTTGATCAACTCCCCGTTGAAGGAAAGCCAAGATCCGAGCCACCGAATAGGAGCGAGGGTGGGTCCAAAGGCACTCAATGTAGGACTTCCACGTACAATGATAAATCTTCCTAGAAGTCGCTTTCTTCGCATTTAGCAGAGTGGGAATCACTGTAGCAGACAATCCCCTGTCCTTTAGCACCTGGCATTTAACAGCCAAGCCGTCAAAGCCAGCGACTGTAAAGCAGGATGGAAGATTTGCCCCTGAGACAGTAGATCCTCCCTGAGAGGAAGTCTCCACGGGCGTCTGCGACAAGCCTGACCAGGTCGGCGTACCAAGCGCGACGAGGCCAGTCCAGAGCCACAAGAATGACCGGAATCCCTTCCACCTCTATCATGCGAAGAAGTCTTGGCAGCAACTTGAGAGGAGGAAAGGCATACAGCAGCCGGTACTGGCCCTAGGGGGCCACCAGCGCGTCCACGGCTTCTGCCAGAGGGCCCCGAGAGTGGGCCACAAACCTCTGCACCTTCCTGTTGATGCGAGACGCCAACAGATCCATGCCCCAGCGAAGGCACAACTGCTGAAACACATCCGAATGCAGGTACCACTCCCTTTCATCTAAGGCCTGACGGCAGAGGTAATTCGCCTGCCAATATACCACTCCCGGAATATGGACAGCGTTGAGAGCTGGAACATGGCGCTCTGCCCAATGTAGAAGGCCTGCCACTTCCAGGGCTGCAAGGACACTCTTGGTGCCCCCTTGGTGATCGACATAGGCCACGGTCGTTGCATTGTCCGATTGAATGCGCACTGGACAACCCTCCAGATGGACGGTCCAGTGCGCCAGGCAAAGCCAGATCACTCTCATCTCAAGGACATAGATCGGCAATCGAGATTCCTCCAGGAACCAGACTCCCTGTGCCGAGTCCTGATTAAGGACTCCCCCCCCCCCCACCCGGACAGACTCACATCCATGATGACAAATGTCCAGTATATGGGGGGAAAGGACTTCCCCGACTGAAGCATCGGGGACTGAAGCTACCAGGCCAGGGTCTCCCTGTCCTGTGGCTCAACCGAATCCGAGAATCCAGAGAATTCGGGTGTTTGTTCCATTTGAAGACCCCTCGTGAGAAACTGAGCGAAAAAGAACGCCTCGAAGGAGGACACCATCAGTCCCAGCACTCTCATACAAGTCCGAAGGGACGGCCGGTTGTTGGACATCAACAAACAAACCGCTGACTGGAGCTTCTGGAGTTTTTCAGGAGGAAGAAACACCCTGGCTGAGGACGAGTCCAAAGTCAGGCCCAGATAGACCAGACTCATGGAAGGGGTCAGAAACTACATCTGAAGATTCACAATCCAACCGAACTCCTCCAGAGTTCTCATGGTGACTCCCAAGTATTTAGTCAGTAACGCTGGGGACTCTGCATGGAGAATCATCGTCCAGGTAACCCACGACCGATATCCCCCCGCAGCCGTAACAGCACCAGGACCGGGGCCAACACCTTTGTGAAGACCCGAGGAGCAGAGGTGAGACAAAAGGGTAACGCCACAAACTGATAGTGATCCTCTCCCATGGCAAAACGGAAGAAATATTGGTGAGCGGCACAGATTGGAATGTGAAGGTAGGCATCCTTGATGTCCATGGAAGCAAGGAAGTCCCCCTGATGTAGGGAGGCCACCACCATGTAAATAGTTTCCATCTTGAACTTTTGAGCGCGCACAAACACATTCAGTGCCTTTTGGACCAGGATCGGACGCACCTTGCCCTCCTTCTTGGGAACCGTGAACAGGTTGGAATAAAACCTGTGAAATTGTTTTCCGCATCCGGAACAGACACTATCACTCGTTGTTGTAACAAGACCTGAACTGCCCCATAGAGTGCTCCCAAGCGATCGGGGGATAGGCAGACATTGGAAGAGAAAAAACTGACCAGAGGAACGGATCAAAACTCGATCTTGTATTCGGACCGCACAACCACCTGGGCCCATTTGTCTGGGATCCGGGCCAGCCACGAGTCCGAGAACCAACAAAGGCATCCTCCCACCCCAGTCACGGGTAAGGGCGCACCGCAAGGCCCAGGAGGCCTTATCCGCAGGCCAGGCGGAACCGGACTTCTGTTTACCAGACCAAGGATGCTTGGAACCACCCGAGGGAGCCTTGAAGGGCTTTGCCTTATCGGCTGCCCTCCGAGGAACGAAAATACTTTCTGTGAGTCGAAAAGGATGGACCCCGCCTACGGCGAGGATCTCTACCCTTGGAAGCCTGCGGGAGAAAGGTACTCTTACCCCCCGTAACACCTTTAATAATGTCCTCCAGGGTAGCCCCAAACAGATGAGAGAGGAGAAAAAAGGGGAGGTCTGTCAAGGCCTTCTTAGAAGCCTGATCCGCAAAACAACACTTCAGCCAGAGTATACTCCTCATGACCACCGCCAAAAACGACAGGCGACCGAATAGGGAAGCAGTGTCCAGCGGGGCATCGCAAGCAAATTGCAGCCCCTGCACCATCTCGTCCAACAGTTCCTCAAAGGCTGGAGGAACAGGCTTGCCCTCCACGTCACAGCGTAGCATCTTCGCCCATTCAGTCACCGTTTGGGTGACAAGGGCCGCAGCAAAAGCAGGCCTCAGTGCAGTCCCCGCTATATCGTACAAAGACCGGGGGATCCACCTTAGGTGGCACTGACCACTTCTTTACCAGAGACTCCTCAAAGGGGTAACATCTAGTAAACCGCCGAAACACCTCAGGGGAACGTTTTAGCCGATCCCATTCTTTGGCGAGCAGGCCAGCAAAATAAGTGGGGAAAGGAAAACACTGTTCCTCCCTTGAAGGCTTATGGGTGCCGAAGGCAACCTGTGCCCCAGGAGCGACGACAGCCGCATCCTCCAATTTTAGGGTTTCACGCACTGAAACAACCAGTGCGTCCACCAGTAGCAGCAGTAGAGGTAGAGCGCTCATCCTCACTATCAGAGGAGGCATGGCGTGGGGTACCTACGTCTGCGGTGGCTGGGTCATACTCAAGAGACCGAGACATTAGAGGAGGCATTCGCAGGTGGGGGTTTTTTCTGGGCACCCCGCCCACTAAAGGCCACCTCCACCCGGGAAACAAAAGCTTCCAGGACCGCTGAATTGCATCGGTGGACAGTTGAGATCCAGAGGGCCCTGTGGCCTCTGTGAGAGGGTTAAGTGGGGACACATGGTCCGAGGGGTCCATGTTGCACTAATAGAACCCGCCAGCAAACTTAAAAAAAAAAAAATGACAGAAATGTTTTTTTTTTTGTATGAAAAAAGGACACGTCCCCACAGCGCTGCAGCACCCCCAAAGGTCAGACACACGTTAAGGACTCCCACAGAGAGGGAGAGAATAAGCCCCTAGCGACTCACTGTTCTTGGAATGCAATCTGATCAGGGATGTCAGCGGCGGCTCAGAAAAAGAAAGTGAGCAAGGAACTTCATGGGCTGAAGAGAGGGGCCCCTCCCCCCGAAAAATGCCTCCAGGCACACCCACGGGCCTTCCCAGCAAAAAAACACTGCAAAATGGCTAAAAAAAACACCCCACCCAAGATGGCCACCACTATAACTTTAGACAAGGCTACAACAAAATGGCGGGCCAGCGGCAATAGGTCCCCCCAGGGAGACCCCCCGCCAGCCCTACTACATCATCCAGCCCTCCCCCTCTGAGCCCCCCCCCCACCACCGTCGACAGAACACCGCACCTCCAGGCCCCCTATGCGGCCTGCACACAAGGCCCCGGCCTTAGATAGGCCCAAAACAGTTCCCCACGCAGGGGGGTGGGGGGAGTCACAACAGGACAGAGGGAAACCCAGGAGTGTGGGGGTCTAACCATCCCAGAGAGAGGGCCCACGTCCACCCCAAAATCCACCAGGGAAGGGGGGGGAAGGTTTACTCACCATACCGGGAACACAGGCAGGTGCCATCTCATGACAGGACCACACGCCACCGGAGTAGGGGGGCTGTCGGCCAAATAGGAACGCTGCAACATAAGCCTAGACCCTGTCGTGTGCATCCCGGCAGGACGTTTAACTCGCGGGGCCAGTCCCCATCCAGTGGGACTACGTCGCGGCCGATCCAGCGCGGAAATAAGGTCTGCACGCGCTCGATGGCCAGACCGATGTGATCACTGGATATAGGTGCCGAGCCCGGCTTAATTGCTTTAAGATCATTCCAGAGAACAAAAAGACAAGCTAAAAAAAAAATCTACATACAAAAATGACTTCTATGCCAGAACCAAAGATCCCAGAAAGGAACTAGGTCCTTACTCCTGACTAGGCAGATTAAAACTGACATCCTATGCAGGAAGAGAGAGGGTATAGCCCCAGGGACTGCCCATAGGCGTAGCCAGAAATTCTTTCTGCCTAGTGTCCTATTCCTGTTGGTGGTGGTATTATCCTACTGAAATGCATCAGAGGACTGCGTCCATCAATGAACGATAGAGAAAAACCTTTAGCTGCAAGCAATGATTGGATGCTGGTTTTCAGCATACAAAGCAATCCACAACTCTGCTCCAAGCAACATTACTGACCTTTTCTCAAAATTACACCCAAACTGCCCACTCCACTTTCTCTTCTGAAGACCTGCTCTCCAGCTCCTTCTTCACCTCCTACCATGCATGGTTTCTCCAGAGCCTCTTCCTTATTTTGGCACTTCCTCCCCAATCTATTGAGCGATTTCCTACTCTATCCTTTATGCAATGCCTGAAAACTCATTTCTTCAGAGAAACATACCCTACTTCTCCCTAAAAACTATAAATTTACTATCTCTATTAGCTCATACCTTACAGTTAACTTTTTCAATACTTGTCCCTACCTTTTAGATTGTAAGCTCTTCTGGGGCCCTCCTAATCCTGCTGAATCAAATTGTATTGTAACTGTACTGTCTCCTTTTATTTGTGCTATATTAACACAAACCACATTAACAAGGGACATTATGTATGTGTGTTAAACAAACTGCAATGGCTAAGTGTAAATGGGACCTTGAAGAACACCCTACGTAGAAGTAAGCTGCCTATTATTCAGAAACAATCTACAATGCCACACATTGATTTAATTTCAATTTGTGAGCTGTACCAGTTTTTCCCTGGCTTGGTGGCTAGTAACACTGCACTAGAATTTTTGAAGAGGACATACATTTATATCAGAAAACAAAGTGTTGTAATAAATTATCATTAATGAATGTATTACACAAGTAACAAAGAGAGTTTACCTTATATGATGGTAAAAAGCAGAGTACTCCATGGCTGACAGTCTGGCACACTGACAATAAAAGGGCACCAACTTCATCTTGAAAGTCAAAAGTCTCTGTGTGCTGAAATGTTGCACATAGTTTTCGACCGTTTGGACCTGCACCAACAGTGCCAACCCATACCTGTACACCAAATACACAGCATGAAATCATTAAAGCCAAACTCAATATTGTGGAGGTTTTGTAAATTCTACCAGTGGAAAATAGGAGTCTTTGTAGCTTACTAGCTTGCAATACCATCTTTGTGTACCTGATATCTTTACAAGCAATTGTGAGCTATCACTTGCTGACTTGACACCGGCATAGAAAACTGAAGACCTATGACTGATACTGTACTTCCATCAATATGGGGGATGCAATGGTAATAAAAGTCAATAACATCCTGAAGACAATGTTAAACAAATTTTTATATATGTGCTACTTGCATTTATTTGGTTGCTAACAATATACATTAGCCTTAAAACCTTGTACACACTACTAGTTTTTTTTATTTTTCATTCAACCAGTTGGGTTAAACAAAAAATAAAACTGACAGCTCAGGTCAGAGTCGCTGTACTAACAATCATATGTTTGTACAGCGAGCTCCCCTGCTGTGCTACTGCGACCCCCCTGCCAGAACACTCCGGTCAGCGCTCTCAGCCGGCTTCTGTTGGACCAGCTGCCATACACACAGGCCAAATGTCGGCCGGTTTCTATTGAACCGGCCGATGCTGCCCAACATTCGGCCCGCTTGTACTAAATACTCAGGGAGGGAAAAAGTAGTACTAATGAGAATATGTTCTTTAAAATGGGACCTGACACAGACAAAAATGTCCTGCTGAAGGAGTATGTGAATTAAGAACAACTTCAGAATTAGACACAGGTACCCTGAACATTAACTGAAAGGGAGAAATGTGAGCATATGGTTCAAAGAATTAGGTTCAGGAGGTCTACACGGGACCGTTCAGGAGGTCTACACGGGACCCTTGCAAGAACCTAGCTACTGCAGTAATTAGGACAGAAAAGTATGGCCAAGGGCAAGAGCTGTAAAATTGCAGAATAATAGGATTATCTACATCAGGAGAAAGTTGACTTTTGAGCTCTGCAGCCAAGTTTGCCATAATCTGGGCAACTGATAAATTGTTAAAGGACGGATGCAGAGCAGGAGCATTAAATATATAAAGCTGAATTGGCATGACCAAGAATAAGGAAACCCTTAATAGGGATTACCTTGTTTTGTGCCTATTAGAAAAGGGGAGGCTGTGTAGAACTAGGTGTGTCTAGCCAGAGACTAGTGCACATTGCCTCAATCAATGAGCCCACCATATCAGCATTTGTCCAGAAGCTAAAGAATTAAATATTGGCGGTGAAAAATCTTTAGCATTTTTCTCTAAGATGTCCTTTTGCTTTCTGTATATAATATAGGTGCACCAGGCATTTCAGATTGTAACCCATGAATAGTCAGGGGAGAAGAGGCAAAAATTGGATTTTTGACTTACAATAAAATCCATTTCTCTGATGTTCATTGACGTACACAGCTCCTGATTTTCATAACCATTGGGTTATACTGCCCCCTAAAGGAGTAGGACACTAGGCAGAAAAAGAATCTGGCTAAGCTTATAGGCAGTCCCAGGGGGGTATACCCTCTCTCTCTGCCTGCTATAGGTACTCAGTTTTGTTACCAGCAGTGTCAGAAGAATTAAGACCGTCAATGAACATCAGAAAAACTGATTTTTTACGGTAAGTCAAAAATCCCATTTTGTCTTTCGTTCATTGACGGACACAGCTCCTGATCTTCATAACCATTGGGACGTCCCAAAGCAGTATTAAACATGAGGGGTGGGAACAGCAAAAAAATTCCCAAGGCAAAACAGTAGCCAACCAGGCAACAGGAGCTCAACCAAAACAACTGGATTCCACCTGAAAAAAAAAAAAAAACAATACACCCTCAAAAAGGATCAGGTTCCTCTCAACAGCAGCCTGCAAAACCTTGCGGCCAATCCACAGATGCCAACACAGCACTTTATAGAACTTTGTGAAAGTGTGCACTGATGACCAGGTGGCCGCAATGCAAACCTGCGTCACTGACGCCTGATGACGGAAGGTCCAGGTGCCCGAGTAGAGTGCGCCTTGACAGGGAAAGGAGGAACCTGACCCCTGTTGGAATAGACCTGAATAACCGTCTGTCTGATCTATCTGGAAATGGTCGCAGAGGAAGTGGACAACCCTTTCCGAGGCCCATCCACGAGCACAAATAGTGAGTCTGACTGCCTAAAAGACTCCGTAGCTGCCAGGTACACCCTAATTGCTCAGACCACATCCAAGGCATGTAAGGCAAGATCCTTCTGATGTTTTGGCCTAGGACACAGGGAAGGCAACACAAGGTCTTCATTCAAATTAAAATCAGAGACAACCTTTGGGAGGAGCGACAGACAAGGACGAATAACCACCCTATTTCTGTAAATCACCAAGTAAGGTGAACCACAGGATAACATCGCCAGTTCCGACACCATGCAAGCAGAGGTGATAGCCACCAAAAAAGCCACCTTCTGAGACAGCATAAGCAAGAAATCTCCTGAAGGTTCTCAAAGAGAGGATTCTGGAGGACCAAAAGCACCGAATTGAATTCCAAAAGCGGCAACGGAGACCGCACTAGAGGAACCAAATGTCAGACACCCTGAAGAAAGGTACAAACCAGGGAGTGTGTGGCCAAGGGTCGTTGGAAGAAGACCGCCAAAGCCGACAGCTGGCCCTTGATGGTATTCAAGGCCAATGTCTGTTCAACCCCTGAGATCAAGATCCCAGCCGCCAAGAAGGAGCAAGGATGAACCTCAAGAGACTCACACCATGCAATCTATATCTTCCACGTATGAAGGTAGATCTTCCTAGAAGAAGATTTCCTAGCTTTTAACAGCGTTGGAATCTCCGTCTCCGATAAACCTCTATCCATCAGCACCTGGCATTTAACAGTCAAGTCGTCAAAGCCAGCGACTGTAAAGCAGGATGGAAAACTGGTCCTTGGGCCAGCAGATCCTCCCTAAGAGGAAGCTTCCAAGGAAAGTCGGCGACCAGCCGCACCAGATCGGCATACCAAGCCCAGTGAGGCCAGTCCGGAGCCACTAAGATGACCGCAATCCCTTCTGCCTCGCTTCTCTGAAGAGGAGGGAAGGCGTAAATCAGTCAATACTGACCCTACGGGGCCACAAGCGCGTCTGTGGCGCCCACCAGAGGATCCCGTGAATGAGCCACAAACCTCTGCACCTTTCTGTAAACCTCCGGATGAAAGGACCACTCCTCTTGCTCCAACGCCTGCCGACTGAGGTAATCTGCCTACCAGTTTTGTACCCCAGGAATGTGTACGACGGAGAGAAATGGAACTAACCTTTCTGCGCACCTTAGAATGCCGGCTACCTCCACAGCGGCCAGGACCCTTTTTGTGCCCCCTTGGCGATTGACATAAGCCAATGCCGTGGCATTGTCCGATTGAATGCGCACTGGACATCCCTGAAGATGATCCGTCCCATGGTCCAGGCACAGTCTGATCACTCGGAGTCCCAAGACATTGATCGGTAGTCTGGACTCTCCCAGTGTCCAGATCCCCTGCGCAGAATTTTTGCCGAGGACGCCTCCCCAAAGGGACAGGCTGGCATCCGTGGTGACCACTGTCCATTACAAGGGGAGGAAGGATTTGCCCAGTCGAAGCGTCAGTCAACGAAGCCACCATATCAGGGACTCCTTCGTTCCCTGGCTGAGCCAGATCTGATCGTCCAGAGACTGCGGAGTCTTGTCCCATTTGGCAAGAATCTCCCTATGCAGGGACCTTGTATGTAACTGAGCAACTGGAACCGCCTCAAAGTTAGACACCATCAGGCCCAGAACCCGCATGCAAGTTCGGAGGGATGACCATCTGCTGGGCAGCAGGAGACCAAATGCAGCCTGCAATTTCTGGAGTTTGTCCAGAGGAAGGATCACTCTGGCTAAGGCTGAGTTCAGAGTAAGACCCAGATAGTCCAGCTTTGTGGACGGAACCAGAGCAGACTTCTTAAAATTCAGAATCCAGCAAAACTCCCTCAGAGTTCGTAGGGTGAAATTCAGGATTTTCACCAGAGCAGTAGGAGACTCTGCTCGCAGAAGAAGGTCATCCAAGTAGCCCAGTACCATGATCCTCCGTTGGCGTAACAATGCTAGCACCGGGGCTAACACTTTTGTGAAGACCCGAGGAGCGGAGGCGGGACCAAAGGGTAACGCCACAAACTGATAATGCTCCTCTCCCACAGCAAAGCAGAGGAAGCACTGGTAACCGGCACATATTGGAATGTGAAGGAAAGCATCCTTGGTATTGATAGACCCAAGAAAATCCCCCTGATGCAGGGATGCCACCACCGTGGACTCGATCCTGAACTTCTGCACCCGCACAAAGCAGTTAAGTGCCTTGAGGTTCAGGATTGGAAGCACCTTGCCTTCCTTCCTGGGAACTGTAAACAGGTTTGAGTAAAAACCATGAAAATGTTCCGAAGTCGGAACCAGGACCAAAAAACCTTGAAGCAACAGGTCTTCTTGTATCAGGGAAGTCCAGGGGTTTCGGAAACCAGCGAAGATGTCCTCCTAGCCCCGATACGGGTGAGGGCGCACCTTCATGCCTGGAGAAGCCAGACCAGGTTCATTTGGATCCTCCAGAGGAGGCCCTGAAAGGCTTCGAGCCCTTGTCAGTCGACCCTGAGGGACGAAAAAACTTCTTATGAGCCGAGAAGGAGGGCCCACGTCTACGACGAGGTTCCTTGCCCTCTGCAGAAAAAAAGTATCCTTTCCCCACGTGAGACCTTTAATAATGTCATCCTGAGCAATCCCCTTGAAAGGGGAGATCAGTCAAGGCCTTTTTAGAATTTTGATCCGCAGACCAGCATTTGAGCCAAAAGATACGCCAAAGGACCACTGCCAAAACAGAGAGCCGAGCCATTAGGGGAGCCGCATCCAACAAGGCATCACAGATAGGCTGCAGCCCCTTGACCAGCTGGTCCGCCAGCTCAGCAAAGGCAGGGGGAGCTGTTCTCCCTCCATGTCACGGCTTAAAAGCTTAGCCCACTCTGTCAGAGTTTGCTACACCAGGGCAATGGTGAATACTGGCCTCAGTGCCAAACCAGCCAGAGTGTACATATTGCGGGCAACAGCCACAGCCTTCCTGTCACCTGGATCCTTAAAGGCCAGGGACTCTTCAACTGGAATCATGGTTGCCTTGTTCAATCTGGAAACCAGAGGGTCAAGCACCGGTGCAACAGTCCACTTCTTAACCACTTCCTTGCCGTTGGATGTCATATGACATCCAGGGATTTAAGTGGGGATATCTGAATGATGCCTGCAGCCACAGGCATCATTCAGATATCATTTTTTTCACCCGGCGATTCCCTTCACCATAAGAACAATTATAGCAACTGTTCAGCCGCTTGATTTTTCTTACAGGAGGCATCAGCCCCTCCCGCCGCCCTCTGCTGCTTCTACCAGCTCGCCCCTGTGATCGGAGAGCCGGAGAAAGAATCGGCCGCTGGCGGAATATAGATGACCAGATGGTCCCCGGCAATCTCTTTGACTCTCGGAGGCCTGGGCGCGATGTGATGACGTCACGCCCGGCCTGGCAGTTGTCAATACTGCTGGAAAGCCAAGATTTTTTTTTTTCATTTCAGTCTTTCCAGCCTGTAGGAGAGATCTGAGGTCTTACTTGACCCCAGATCTCTCCATAAAGAACAAGCACCATTCCTATTACAAGGGATTACACTCCTTGTAATAGAAATAAAAGGAATAAAAAAAAAAAAAACAAATTGAAGGGAAAGTGTAAATAACAAAATACAAATTAAATAAACAATAAAAAAAATAAATAATTTAAAGTGCCCCTGTCCCCGCACGAAGAAGCGAACGCATGCGTACACCGCGGCCACATATGTAAACAGCTCTTTTTGCTAGCCCGTCGCCAAAGAGCCATCTCCACCTGGGACACAAAGGACTCCAGGACCGCCGTCAGTGCATTGATGGATAGTTGAGACCCGGAGGGCCCCGCAGCCTCAGAGAGGGGATCAGGTGGGGAGATGTGCTCCAAAAGACTCCATGAGTCACCAGAGGGACCCCACACAAAGTGTAAAACACTGCAAAGGGAAAACCCCCACCGCGCTGGCAGCAGCACCCCAGGTCACCAGGCACAAAGCACCAAGCAATCCTCAGCAGAGAGGGAGAGAACCCCACCTGTCTCACCACCCAGCAGAAACAGGCACCTGCACTCCACGTACCGCGATCAGGAAGTGAAAAGTTCAAGGAGTCAGCACCAGGGGATGAGGAGGTGCTCCCACCACCAAAATCCCCGCTCACAGGGCTCCACTGTCATGGCCGCCGCTATTTTCAACGTCAATACACCGCAAAATGGCCGCTGGACTACACAAACATGGCCGCCATGCATAGAAACACATAGGCTATAGCAAAATGGCGGCCCCACACGGACCAGACCACCCACAAAGCCCCAGCATAAGTGGAGGGAGGGTAGGATGGGGGACAGATGAAAGGGGGGTGCCTGACGGGAAGAAGGGGAACCCGGAGGGTCCCACCATCCCAAGGAGGGGCCCACGTCCGCCCCAAAACCCTCCAGGTAGGCACCGCTCCAGACAGAACCACTAGCCATCGAAATGGGGAATAAATAAACAAACAGAGCGCCTCTAAGTGCAGTATGTTTTATTCCAGGAAGCACACAATAATATACAGACTCACATGAGATAAAAAGATAATAGGCTCAATTTGGTGCCGTTGGTCTGTGGAGATGGTAATAGGGTCCAGCGTCCGGAGATAGGATGGTGACTGGAGCCAGTTAAATGGAGCCGGAAGACAGAGAAGCCGGCTGTGAGTCTTCCGGGTTCGGCTGATTTCCGTGTACCAGGCTGGAACGCAGCGTATGCCACGTGTCGTCACCAGGATCAGGGGAATGACACGATGCGTTTCAGAGCATGCACCAAGTTCACAACGGGCATGCGCGCTCTTTTTTCATCTTTAATCTTGCAATCTTTTGCTTATATGCTGGTTATAACTGACCCTACTGTAGCAGCCCAGAGCGCCAGCTCCTTGTTCTATTTTATCTAAATGGGGGGCTGTCGGCCAGGAGGAATGCTGCAACTCGGTCTGAGACCCGGTTGTATGCGACCTCACGCGGTGTTTAACTCGCAGGCCAGCCCCCGTCCGGTAGGGCTATGTCACAGCGGAGCTAGATTATCCAGCCTGTTGCCCAGTCGGACAGTTGTTGGTAGATCTCACAGGAAAAAAAACACGAGAAAAAATTTCTATCCAAAAAGAAAAAAAAATTGCCAGGGCCAGAGATCCTAGCAAGGAACTAGGTAAAAAAAAAACGGAATTTTTGTAAAATCTTACCTGTAATATTCCTTTCTCCGAGTCCTCCGACAGTCACCGCCGCCTCTAAGTCATCACTGTTGGGTATTGACTTCCGCTCCGCAGGAGTAGCTAGGCATAAAGACTTAGTCAAAAGAACAAAGGCATTTGCATACAGTATACACACCCATGGGGGCTGTCCCATCTGGTCAATACCCCCCTGCAGTGACCACTCCCAACTCAGTTTGGTAGCATAGCAGTAGGTAATAAAAAACCCCAAAAGAGGGGCGGGGCGGCGACTGTCGGAGGACTCCGAGAAAGGAATTTTACAGGTAAGATTTTACAAAAATTCAGTTTTCTCTTACGTCCTCCGACAGTCGCCGCCGCCTCTAAGTCATCACTGTTGGGATGTCCCAAAGCAGTATAGACATGAGGGGTGGGAGACGCAACCGTAGAAAAGGCAACGCAGTACCCACATCAGAGAAAGGAACCTTACATGCACAGTAAGAGAACCTGCTGGGCAACAGAAAACAGTGCTCAACAGGAGCAACAGCCCAGGAAAGCAAATACCAACAGCCAGGGACCCATAAAAAAACAAAGGTCCTTCATGGCACTGCCGCACGGAGAACCTTGCGGCCAAAGGAGGCATCAGCTGATGCCAGAACATCTACTTTGTAGAATTTTGAAAAAAGTGTGCACCGACGACCAAGTCGCAGCCTTGCACACCTGGGCCACCGAGGCCCGATGCCAATAGGCCCAGGACGCACTCACAGATCTGGTAGAGTGCACCTTAACAGGAAAGGGTGGAACCCGTTCCTTCAAGGCATAAGCCTGTGCAATGGTCTGTCTGATCCATTTGGCAATAGTTGCTGCAGATGCAGCCATGCCCTTCCGAGGTCCCTCAGGAAGGACAAAGAGGGAATCCGTCTTCCGAAAGGATTCCGTAGACGACAGGTAGACCCTGATCGCCCTGACAACATCCAAGGAATGCAGAGCAACCTCCTTAGGATGCTTAGGCTTCGTACAAATTGAAGGCAGGACAATGTCCTCATTAAGGTGGAACTCAGAGACCACCTTGGGAAGGAAGGAGGGATGTGGACGCAAAACCACCTTATCCTTGTGAATCACCAAGTACGGAGAACGGCAAGATAACGCTGCCAGTTCCGAGACCCTGCGAGCCGAAGTGATCGCCACCAAAAAGGCAACCCTTTTTAGACAGCAGAGGCAACGATATCTCCCTTATGTTTTCAAAGGGAGCACGCTGTAACACGGACAGAACCAAGTTCAAGTCCCATGGAGGTAAGGGCTCCTTCCTGGGAGGAGCCAAATGTCGCACACCTTGAATGAAGGTGCGAAACAGGGAATGAGACGCCATAGGGCGTTGGAAAAGAATAGCCAGTGCGGACACTTGGCCTTTTATCGCGGCCAGCGCCAGGCGCTGGTCTACCCCAGACTGGAGGAAGGCCAACACTCTCGACACCGAGTACGAGCGAGGGGAGAACCCCCTGGACTCACACCAGGCGAAATAGGCCTTCCAAGTACGGTAATATATTTTACCAGGGGAAGTTTTCCTAGCCTTGACAAGGGTAGGGATGACCTCAGGGGAGAGACCCCTGTCCTTCAGGACCTGGGACTCAACAACCAGGCCTTTAAAGCCAGCGACTGTAAAGCAGGATGGAAGATCGGACCCTGAGATAGGAGATCTTCCCGCATTGGCAGCCGCCACGGAGGCGCCACTGCCAGGTGAACAACATCGGCGTACTAGGACCGGCGTGGCCAGTCCGGCGCCACCAGAATCACCAGGTGCGGTTCCGAGGCTAACCTGCGGAGGAACCTGGATAGCAACCGAATCGGAGGACAGGCATACATCAGACGATACCGATTCCAAGGGCCACCAACGCATCCGAGGCGTCCGCCAGAGGATTGCGCGTTCTTGCCACGATCCTTTCCACCTTGTGGTACAGCCGAGATGAGAACAGATCCACGTCCGGGGATCCCCACTTCGCACACAGCATTCGGAAGACCTCCGGGTGTAGGGACCATTCCCCCTGGTCCAGGGTCTGGCGGCTCAGATAGACGGCCTGCCAATTCTACACACCCGGAATGTGAACTGCCGAGATTGCCGGGACATGAGTCTCGGCCCAAGACAGAATGTCGGCCACCTCCCGGGCCGCCCTGGCACTCCTGGTGCCCCCTTGGTGGTTGACGTAAGCCACCGCGGTAGCATTGTCCGTCTGTACCCGAACAGGACGGCCCCGAAGTCGGTCCGACCACTGGAAGAGACAGATTTTTTTCGCTCGCAATTCCAGCACACTTATCGGGAGGGAGGACTCCGCCTCCGACCAAGTGCCCTGGGCAGACAGTTTGCCCAGGACTCCACCCCCGACCAACAGGCTGGCATCCATGGCAAGCACCGTCCACAACAACGGACGGAAGGACTTGCCCTCCGCCACCGTCGGGGACTGGAGCCACCACAGAAGAGCCAATCTGTTCTGACGACTCAAGGAGACACTCAGATCCAGGGACTGAGGCAGTCTGTCCCACCTGGCCAGGATCTCCGCCTGGAGAGCCCGCGTGTGAAACTTAGCAAAGGGTATTGCCTTGAAGACCGAAACCAGCAACCCCAGGCCCCGCATACAGGGCCTGAGTGACGAGTACGGGATGTCCCTGAGGGACCAGAGCTCGTCCTGCAAGGTCCGGAGCTTGTCCTCCGACAAGAACACCTTTGCTTAAGCAGAGTCCAGAATCATTCCCAAATAGGGAAGCCGAACCGACGGAGACAACGTCAATTTCTGAACTCCTGTAGCGGCTGCAAACCGCGCAAACGTCCCCCCACCCCTGAAAACGGGTGAGGGCGCCCCTTCAGGCAGAGGCGGACTGACCCGCCGAGTCGGTAATGCCTGACTTCTGCTTGCCCGTCCAGGGCTTCTTCTGGCTGCCCTGGGCCCTGAAGGGCTTGCACTTGGATTGGCTCCGAAAGGACCCCTGAGTGGGTCGAGACGCAGAACCCCGCTTGCCACGAAAGGACTTGTTCCTCGGGTTCTGGTGTAGCAAGGTGCTCTTGCCCCCCGTGACGCCTCTCACCAGGGTATCCAACGCCTCGCCAAAAGGCGAGAACCAGCACAGGGAAAATAAGCAACTGTTTTCCGCGAGGATTGGTCAGCCGACCAGCTCTTCAGCCATATCAGTCACCGGTTAAGTACCGAGACACCAGAGAGGCGTGCTACCAAAGGAGCCTCATGTCAGGCTGCATCACACAGATACATGATTCCTTGGTGGAACAGCAACAGACACGAGGTTGCTCCTAAGCACCTTAGTCCAATCAGCCACCACCTGAGCCACCAAAACGGACGCGGACATGGGTCTGGGCAACGAGCCCGCCACCGTATAGGTATCGGCGGGCCAGAGACTCCAACCGCCGGTCCGTGGGATCCCGAAAAACCGGGGTATCCTCAGAAGGAACCAAGGTAGCCTTGTTTAACATAGTGTGAACTACCCGTGGAGGCACACACCATCGTGATTCCGTAGCCGGTGCAAAGCAGCACATTCAGCCACCCATAATGGACACCAAGGTCGCCACTACAGCGGCAAAATCAGGTATCAGAGGGACCACAGGAGAACAGGGGTCCCCCACCAGAGCTGGGGGAATATGCTGTCCTGAGAATCCATTGCACAAGTTGAAAAAACAACAGTGCAATAAATATGGTACTGCCCCTTTAAGACCGCTGCGGAGTGCGCAGCCCACCGCTACAGCGACAAAGACCCCCAAACAGGAGAACAACTGAGCCAGCAATGACAATACAGAAGTAATTGAGAGAGATAATCTGCAGAGCCCTGCAGAGTGTTACCACCGATGTCCTAGGCTGAACTATAAGCTGCATGGCTGCCCCATAGGATTGAATGGTAGGCTCCGGCAAGATGGCCGCCGAACATGAGGTCGGAACGATCGTTCTGTGACCGCAAAATGGAGGCGGATGGCGCCAAAACAGCATGTAGTATCGCCCATAGTGAAGCCAAACATGCCTGCCCATACCTAAGATGGCGGACCGCGCGGTTTTACCCCGCCGTGGCCGCCACACACACAGTCTGCACCCCCAACAAGCACCGAAGTGACACAGGGAAGGGGACCCCCAAAAACATACAGCACCGCAGCGAATGCACAAGCGATCCCCGCAGGGACCGCATCAGGGAGTCACACAGGCACAGACATGGGGAACACACAGCAACACAGCACTGCCACCCCAGACAGAGGCCCCACACAAAAGTACTTACCTGTACCAGATGGCGTGGGGAGCCTTTAAGAACGGAAAGCCGCTGTCCTCATCTGACAGGGAGTGCCGTTAGCCAGGGAGATGACACTGCAGCATCGCAGATGTGTCCAGTCAGGTAGCCACCTCACGACTGCATCCCTGCTGCGAGCAGGGATGGGTCGTTCATAATGCCAGGACGAACCACGGCTGAACGCTCGATGGCGGGCTGGGGGTCCATCTGACCCTCTGCCCTGGAGAACCAGGGCGGTCAGTCCGAATCCCAGCACCGCATGATTCATCTTCTTCCGAAGAGTCGACTAAAAACTAAAAGCTGACAAAATAAACAGCTAGTAAAGTAAAAAAAACCTGACATTTTCAAAGAAAATCAAAGAAAAGATAAGTTAGGCTGAGACTGTAGCCCCAGCACAGGGAATCCTAACTACTCCTGACGCTAGGCAGAATGAAACTGAGTTGGGAGTGGTCACTGGAGGGGGGTATTGACCAGATGGGACAGCCCCCATGGGTGTGTATATGCAAATGCCTTTGTTCTTTTGACTAAGTCTTTATGCCTAGCTACTCCTGCGGAGCGGAAGTCAATACCCAACAGTGATGACTTAGAGGCGGTGGCGACTGTCGGAGGACATGAGAGAAAAAAACTTAGTACCTCTAGCAGACAGAGGGAGCATACTCCCAGGGACTCCCCATAGACATAGCCAGATTATATTTCTGCCTAGTCCTACTCCTGCAGGTTATGAAGATGAGGAGCTGTGTCCATCAATGAACGGAAGACAAAGAGTGTTTATGGCTGTTGGTACTTGCCATTTCTAGTAGTGGTGATAGCCTTTGTAAAATAAAATCATGACTTCCTTTAGCAACAAATACTATTCTTCCTTTCTTTTTATTCCACTGCATTATGGGATCATAAATAAAAGTATGAATAGTTGTTAAGGCTAACAAAAATTGTTCTTCCTATAGACCAATATAAATAAATCCCTATGCAGCCATATGAAAATGACCTGTTAGTTTCTTAGTTCTTCAATAATACAGCACACATTTCTGAATAAGAACATTTCAATAGATACAGAAACTTCCAGAGTAAAAATAAACAAATCTCATGCTACCAAACAATTTTCCTAGTACAAGCTGTGGAGTCTTCTAAGCGCTAAGTTTGCATTAACACTTGTGTACCTTCCAGATAGCCTTCATTCTTACATGATATTAATGTGCAGCAATATGCTTGTGCACAGACTAAAGTACTGACAAAGGGAAAGTCTAAAGAAAGTAGCTCACCTGGGATTTATGAATAACATGATTTGCTTCCAGTTGGATAGAAAACTTCACACCTAGTTCAGAGGAAAATGATCCCATTGGAGATAAGGTGCCTGATGTCAGGACAATTGTGCGAACATTGCCACTTAGGTCGGAAAAAGCCTACAATAACAAAAGGGCAGAGAAAAGGCTTTTTATTTTATTACATGCAACACTTACCGCTGCAGACAAAAACATATGCATGCTACTGGCTTGTAGATGTCGTTTACTGCAAGGCAGAATAAGTATATGCAGCAAGGCAGGAAATAAACTACAGAACAGTTCATAGCAACAGTATTAAAATTGTGTTTACTATTAATTTCTACTGCAAATAAATATTATAAATCATTTGGATTACCAGAGTTGCACTACAGGATATTTATAAAAATACTACAAATTAAACAGCTATAAAACCAAGTTAAGCATATAATAACTAACATACCGTATATACTCGAGTATAAGCCGACCCGAGTATAAGCCGAGGCCCCTACTTTTACCACAAAAAGATGGGGAAAAATCATTGACTCGAGTATAAGCCTAGGGTGAGAATGCAGGGCGGCGGGCATGGTACAGGAGAATGCAGGGTGACTGGCATGGTACAGGAGAATGCAGGGTGACTGGCATGGTGCAGGAGAATGCAGGGTACTGGCATGGTGCAGGAGAATGCAGGGTACTGGCATGGTGCAGGAGAATGCAGGGTGACTGGCATGGTACAGGAGAATGCAGGGTACTGGCATGGTGCAGGAGAATGCAGGGTACTGGCATGGTGCAGGAGAATGCAGGGTACTGGCATGGTGCAGGAGAATGCAGGGTACTGGCATGGTGCAGGAGAATGCAGGGTACTGGCATGGTGCAGGAGAATGCAGGGTACTGGCATGGTGCAGGAGAATGCAGGGTACTGGCATGGTACAAGAGGATCCGGGGTTGTGGGCATACTACAGGAGATGCAGTGCTGTGGGCATGGTACAGGTGGACCATGCCCGCAGCACTGCATCCCTTGTAGTGTGCCCGCAGCCGTGCATAATGGCAGGTAGTGAAGCTGTTTCTCTTACCTGTTCCAGAGGCGCCTTCATTTTAAAAATGGCGCCGCCCGGCGCCGACACGTCATTGCGCACGCGCCGCCGCCGCTCGTATAATTTCGGCTATTCCCGGCCTCTCCCGAGCGGCGGCGGCGCGTGCGCGGTGACATGTATGCAAAGGGCGGCGCCATTTTTAACCGCTTGCCGACTGCGCACAGTATATTTACTGCGGCAGTCGGCCCCGGCCAGGCAGAGTGACGTAGGTCTACGTCGCTCGCCTGTCACTCCTTCCAGAGCCAATAGCGGGCGGGCGCGCGCCCGCCGAGGCGCGCGCCCGCCTCGGCTCGTTCACGGAGGAGTGCGGGAGTGTGACTGGCGGACCCGATGTCCGCCGGTCACACTACGATCGCCGCTACAGCGGGAGAAAGACAGAGCGGCTTGTGTAAACAAGCCACCTGTCAGTTCTCCCTGTGTAAAAGTGAAGATCAAACAGTTCTACTATGTAGAACTGTTGATCTTTGTTTTTACACTAGTAGACCTGTCCCTACACAGTTAGAATCACGCCCCTAGGACACACTTAACCCCTCCCTGTCCAATACTGTTAACCCCTTCCCTGCCAGTGTCATTTTTGCAGTAACAGTGCATATATATAGCACTGATTACTGCAGTAATGTCACTGGTACCCCCAAAAGTGTCAAAAATGTCAGTCAAGGGTCCGATCTGTCCGCCGCAATGTCGCAGTACCGCAAAAAAAATCGCAGATCGCCGCCATTACTCGTTAAAAAAAAAAACACCAAAAATGACAAAAATCTTTCCCTTTGTTAGTAAACGCGATAACTTTTGCGCAAACCAATCAAAATACGCTTTTTGCGATTTTTTTTACCAAACATAGGTAGCGTAAAACAAATTGGCCGAAAATTTTAAAAAATTTTGATTTTTACATTTTTTTTTGGGGGAATTTCATATAAAAAAAAGTGAAAAATATTGTTGTTTTTGCAAAAATTACGCTCTTTTTTTGTTTATAGCGCGTGATCAAAAAATCGCACAGGTGATCAAATACCACCAAAAGAAAGCTCTGTTTGTGGGAAAAAAAGGACGTGAAATTCGTTTAGGTACAGCGTCGCACGACCGCGCGATTGTCCGTTAAAGTCACGCAGTAAAAAATCGCAAAATAACCCCTGGTCTTTTAGCAGGAAAATCCTCCGGTGGTAAAGTGGTTAAAACTTAATCCCATCGGAGCGGCCAGGGACTTTTTTTTTTTTTCCTTGACTCGAGTATAAGCCGAGGGGGACGTTTTCAGCACAAAAATATGTGCTGAAAAACTCGGCTTATACTCGAGTATATACGGTAATTGACTTTGCAATGCAATGAAAAAATGTGTACAATAAAACTAAACTACACTTCCCAGTATCAAACAGTAGTTAATAGGACAACTCTTTTGAACACCAATTTAAAAAAAAGGTTTGCGCAAGACAGGTTTCATACATTTAAATCTGATATATGTGTATTCATTCAACAATTCCGCTGCTTGGAAAATGCCCATTAAAGTAACAGAGGTCCCTTGTTCTAATGATCCTGTCAATTTCTTCAAGTACCAAATGGACATGCAATATCATTAAAGACAAGAATTTTGTAAAGGTATGCACGGACAACCAAGTGGCCACCTTGCAAACTTGCGAAATTGAACCCTGATGACGGAAGGCCCCAAGAAGTGACAGGGAAAGGTGGAACCTGACCTTTAACGGAATAGGCCTGAGTCATCTGTCTGATCCATCTGGAGATGGTAGCCGAAGAAGCGACCAGCCCTTTTTTTTGGTACGTCCGTAACCACAAAAAGCGAGTCTGACCTCCAAAAAGACTCAGTAGCTGCCAGATACACCTGAATCACACAAACCATATCCAAAGTATGCAAAGCAAATTCCTTGGGATGAGCCAGCTTGGGACACAAGGAAGGCAACACAATGTCCTCATTCAAATGGAAGCCAGAGATAATTTTGGGCAGGAATGATGGACAGGGACGAAGAACCACTTTATCTCTATGGACCACTAAATAGGGACTACGATAGGATAATGCCGCCTATTCCAATACTCTGCGGGCCGAGGTAATAGCCACCAAGAATGCTACCTTCTAGGATAACTTAGGCAATCTCCCGAATATTCTCAAATGGAGGTTTCTGGAGAACCAAAAGCACTAAATTGAAATCCCATGGCGGCAAAAGGGACCGTACAGGTGGAGCCACATGTTGAACCCCCTGAATGAAAGTACACACTAACGAGTGTGTGGCTAGGGGCGGCTAAAAGAAGATTGCCAAGGCAGACACTTGGCCCTTGATGGTACTCAGGGCTAAATTCTGATCAACGCCCCGTTGAAGAACGGTTAAGATCCGAGCCACAGAAGAGGAATGAGGATGAGTGCCAATCGACTGACACCAAGAAATGTACACTTCCCACGTACGACTATATACAGCTGCAAGAAAAGTATGTGAACCATTTGGAATTATATGGATTTCTGCACAAATTGGTCATAAAATGTGATCTGATCATCATTTAAGTCACAACAATTGACAATCACAGTCTGCTTAAACTAATAACACACAAAGAATGAAATGTTGCCATCTTTTTATTGAAAACACCATGTAAACATTCACAGTGCAGGTGGAAAAAGTATGTGAACCCCTAGACTAATGACATCTCCAAGAGCTAATTGGAGTGAGATGTCAGCCAACAGGAGTCCAATCAATGAGATGAGATTGGAGGTGTTGGTTACAGCTGCCCTGCCCTATAAAAAACACATACCAGTTCTGGGTTTGCTTTTCACAAGAAGCATTGCCTGATGTGAATGATGCCTCGCACAAAAGAGCTCTCAGAAGACCTACGATTAAGAAATACATAAAGCTGGAAAGGGTTATAAAAGTATCTTCAAAAGCCTTGCTGTTCATCGGTCCATGGTAAGACAAATTGTCTATAAATGGAGAAAGTTCAGCACTGCTACTACTCTCCCTAGGAGTTGCCGTCCTGTAAAGATGACTGCAAGAGCACAGCGCAGACTGCTCAATGAGATGAAGAAGAATCCTAGAGTGTCAGCTAAAGACTTACAAAAGTCACTGGCAAATGCTAACATCCCTGTTAGTGAATCTACAATACGTAAAACACTAAACAAGAATGGATTTCATGGGAGAATACAACACAGGAAGCCACTGCTGTCCAAACAAAACATTGCTGCACTTTTAAAGTTTGCACAAGAGCACATGGATTTTCCACAGCAGAACTGCCAAAATATTCTGTGATCAGATGAAACCAAAGTTGAGTTGTTTGGAAGAAACACACAACACTATGTGTGGCGAAAAAGAGGCACAGCACACCAACATCAAAACCTCATCCCAACTGTGAAGTATGGTGGTGGGGGCATCGTGGTTTGGGGCTGCTTTGCTGCGTCAGGGCCTGGACGGATTGATATCATCGAAGGAAAAATGAATTCCCAAGTTTAATAAGACATTTTGCAGGAGAACTTAAGGCCTCAACCCGATTGAGATGCTGTGGCATGACTTTTAAGAAAGCGATTCACACCAGACATCCCAAGAATATTGCTGAACTTAAACAGTTCTATGAAGAGGAATGGTCAAGAATTACTCCTGACCATTGTGCACGTCTGATCTGCAACTACAGGAAACGTTTGGTTGAAGTTATTGCTGCCAAAGGAGGTTCAACCACTTATTAAATCCAAGGGTTCACATACTTTTTCCACCTGCGCTGTAAATTTTTACATGGTGTGTTCAATAAAAACATGGCAACATTTCCTTCTTTGTGTGTTATTAGTTTAAGCAGACTGTGATTGTCTATTGTTGTGACTTAGATGATGATCAGATCACATTTTATGACCAATTTGTGCAGAAATCCATATCATTCCTAAGGGTTCACATACTTTTTCTTGCAGCTGTATCTTGGTAGAAGAGTACTTCCTGATTTTCACCATAGTAGGGATCACTGATCCAGACAAATCTCTATCCTTCAGTGCCTGGCTTTCAATAGCTAAGCCATTAAAACCAGCGACTTGCTCTTGATTCCTCGCAGGACCTGCGGAAGAAGCCTGAGCTGAGGATGATGCTGGCCTTATCTTGGCCCTAGGACGCCTGCGGCATCTGTCAAAGGACCCCGTGATCACGCTATGAACTTCGGTATCCTCCTGTGGGGCAGAACCTGCTAAAGGAGCTGCATGTAGGACTGTGCAAACAGAACTGTTTTGAAGGTGAATACCACCAGACTCAGAACCTGTATGCAAATCGGGAGAGAGAACTGTCAGTGTGACAGCAACCGGTGAATCACGGCCTGTGGTTCCTGAAATTTGTCCAGTGGAAGGACCACCCTCGTCAGAATTAAAATCAGACCTAGGTTAATCAATTCCCTGGACAGGGATAGGGGGGACCTTAGGTAGTTTGGACATCACCTGAACTTTTGCAGGAATTAAATCCACACAAGGAGACAGAGGACCAAAAAACCTGAAAACCCTTTCTGGGTAGCCCCAAAAGAAACATTTCTCGGATCTCCTTGACACTCACCAAAGAAGTCCACAGGACCGGAAACCAGTGAAGATGTCCCCCCAACCCCAATAATGGGTGAGGGCAGACCTTCATGCTGAAGGAGTCTTGTCTGTTGGCCTGGTAAAACTAGCTATAGGCTTACCCAACCAAGGCTGCTTGGAAACTCCCGAGGAAGATTTAAAAGATCTATTTCCCTTATTCTCTGTCCCAGAAGCACAACCTTTTTTTTTTTTTATGGACTGAGAAGGGCCGTTTGGCCGATATTCACTTTTTTGAAAGTATCGGTATCGGCCACAAACTTGGCCGATATAACCGATATTTTCTTAAGGTAGGGCTGCCTCCGGAGGGGAGGGGGGGGATGGGGATCAGAGCGCCGCCTGATGACACAGAGCGGGTTCTTCTGCTTACCCGGTGCGGGCTCTGTCATACGAAGTCCAGCTTCCTGGTCCCGCTTCATACGAGCTAGTACAGAAGGCGGGACTTCGTATGACAGTCCCCACACCGGGTAAGCAGAAGAAGCCGCTCTGTGTAATCAGGCGGCGCTCTAATCCCCATGCACTGGTCACTCTGCATTGGATGGGGGCAATGGTCACTCTGCATTGGATGGGGGCACTGGTCACTCTGCATTGGATGGGGGCACTGGTCACTCTGCATTGGATGTGTGATCGAATGTGCAGGATATCGGCCGATACCGATACGCTGTGACCAAAATATCGGTATCGGCCCTGGAAAAACCATATCGGTCTATCCCTAGTACTCTTCTCTCTCCCCCCCCCCCCCCGTGAAACTCTTAATGATGTCATCCAGGGTAGTCCTAAACAGGCAATCGCCTTGAAAGGGCAGGTCAATGAGAGTTTTCTTAGAGGCTTGGTCTGCGGACCAATTCTTAAGCCACAGAACGCGCCTAATCACCAGCACTGAAACAAAGTTTGGACAGCACAGGAGCTGTATCCAAAGCTGCATCACAAATAAACTGCAGCCCCTGGACCAACTGGTCCGCTAAATCAACATAAGCAGCAGGGATTTGCTCACCCCCCCCAGGGCCTGGCGCAAAAGCTTGGCCCATTCATTTAGGCTCGAGACACCAGGGCTGAGGCGAAGACTGGCCGTAATGCCAAACCAGCCATAGTAAACATGCTGCGTGCCACAACCTTCGCTTTCTTGCCAGCCAGGTCATTAAAGGACGGGGAATCCTCTACTGGGATCATGGTTGCTTTATTGAACCTGAAAACAGGAGGGTTCACCACTGGTGGACTAGTCCACTTTTTTAAGAGTGATTTCTCAAAAGGGTAACATACAGGAAAACGTTTGGGGACCACAACTGGTAATTTTGGTTGTTCCCATTCCTTACAGGAAAACCTGTCAAAATAAGGCACATAAGGAAACACATTTGGAGTGTGAGATGGCTTATGCGTACCAAACGACACAGCCACATCTGTGGCTACATCAGCCTCATCCTACATTTTTAAAGTTTCACACACTGCTGTAATAAGTGCGTCTATCAGCGGCTTTTCATTCGCTGCTGCGACCATGGAGGATGCTTCCTCATGGGCCTTTCCCCACACGCCACTTCCACCCAGGATAGTAAGGACTGCAGGACCGCTGTCAGTGCAATCATGGGAAGCTGGGGTTCTGAGGGATCTGCCACCTCCATAAGGGTGTCAGTGGGGGAGATGTGACCCTGAGGTTCCATAAGGAAGGGAAGACCTTGCAGTAGAAAAACAATAGTTTTGGTACCACTAAACGATCCTTCCCCCCCCCAAGGCTCAGGGTACCTAGCAACAGAGAGATAGAGATAACAGGGACCCCAAAGACTCACCCTACTGACCGGAGGAGCGCCGAGAATTTGAACCCAGTATCATCATGGACGCTCATCCTTGTTCATATGTCCCGGGCACAAAAGGAGGAAACTAAGAAGGAAGTGGAGAAGTTTCGCATCTCCACGAGGCCTCAGACCTCCAGCATCACATGACATCATCCCCTACACATACATAGCCGCCAACCAGAGACCAGCTAGACTAAGGGAAAATGGCTCCCCATCAGCTACACTGAAGCATGCTGCCAGGATCTTTCCTGCACCCTCTGCAATGCTGCACCCATTGCAAGGGGAACCCCCTCCCCCCCGAAGGTAGACACGTGTTTAGGGGGGACTCTGCTGTGCACTCTGCATTGGTCTTTTCACTGGGACCATTCAGAACTATACCTACACTGCAAACAGCAGGGCATGCAACTAGGGGTCTCCTACACTGGGAGCCCCTCAGACTACCAGGGGGGGGGGGGCACACACTATCCCAGGACCCTTAAAGAGTGGGACCCCAGGAGTCTCCGCTGCATTCTTGGCCCTGGGACCCCCACCAGACTCCAGGTCCAGACAGGGGGGAAAGGGAGTGGGAGAAGCCCAGCTCAGTGAGGGATTTAAGGCAGGTCTGACCGTGCCTGGAGGTTACCGGCGCCCCCCCCCCCCCAAATAAAAAATGGGAGAGGGGGACTGTACTTACCCATCCATGGTGCAGGTAATGCTCCAGACAGAACTCCTCGCCACCGAAGTAGGGAAGCTGTCAGCTCAGACCTGAGGAGGGTTGTATGCGACCCTGCGAGACGTTTAACTCACGGGTCAGCCTCTGTCTGTGAGGGTATGTTGCGGCCGACCTAGCGCGTAGCTGCGGTCTGCACGCACTCGCTGGCTGGGCGGACCACTGAATCTAGATTATCCAGCCCGGCAGTTGATTGTAGATCTCCCAAGAGAAAAAACAAAAAAAAAAGATGTAAGGAAGGAGAAAGTTGCTAGGACCAGTGATCCCAGCCGGAAGCCTAGGTTCTTAACTTCTGGCTAGACAGTAAAAAACTGATTACCTAGAGCAGAGAGGGGGGTTATATACCAGCTGAAGACAACCCATGGGCGTAGCAAGGTGTTTTTTGTTCTGCCTAGTCCTACTCCTGGAGGAGGCAATATAACCCACTAGTTATGTTTTATGAAGCGCTGTGTCCGTCGATAAACGAAAGATAAATAATACCTTACCATAAAGTGTATCTAACCTAAAAACAACCACCTTAGATGTAGTGGCTGCATTAGTTTTCTTTTTTCAGGATTTTTCTTCCTTTATTTTTGACCTGGTAAATACTGCAAACACACTTCCTAACCTCTTCATGCCCACACTCTTTTTTTTTGTATCTATGGAGGTAACTATTGTTGTCACACAGGCTGGATTCAAATGTGTCTGCATTAGTTAATCTCCATTACATGGGATGATGGGACAAGTATGTTACGCAAGAAAAATAAGGATGCATGTGCTCACAGAAAGTGATAAAGACATTGCATTTCTGGCAGCAAAGTCTCTGTACTTGCTGAAAATGTTATTCCCATGCCTGAAAGATGAAAACGAATGCAGTCTCTGTGCAGTATCTAAGGAGTAATAAACTGCAATAAGATAAATGTAGATTTTTGGGTTAAGTTATGCTTTAATATAATCTTTCATTCTTTTTACTTAATCTTGGAGTGTAGCATGCATACTGCATTGTTAAACATAGGTAGCTCAATGCCTCAGTTTTCCAGTATATGACCGGCCACCACTGCTCTCTCTATCTCCCTTATACAGACAAATCACAGTTTGCCAAGGCTGTAAATGCCATGCTGGCGCTCCAAGAAGAATTTGTTATGTGTGGCATTTCAATTATAGCATCCACTTTAACACAAAAATTCATATAAAAACGTCTAGGCAGACAGCTTGAAGCATTAGAAGAAACTGAGTGCAAGTTACCACGGCAGGATTTAAACACCAGAAATTCAGTGTATAAACCAAAGTCTTCTGACGGATATTTCTACGATTTCTTGGTCTTGCAAAGAAGCCATTTTCATCTGCAACATCTTGTCTGTTTGTCCATGTGTAAGATTGCTGCAGAGCAATTCTGTAGTCTTCTGCAAATCTGGAGAAATAAGTATAAGATTACTTGCATTTAAACATTTTAAAAGCCTTCTGCAGTGGCTAGAAGTGAGGACTTATATAATTAACCCTAAGGCTAAGTCAATTGTGGCTTTAGGACTGCTGCAACTTAATCCAGAATACTGGACTCAAAACACTGTAAATAAAACAAATTGCACTGTCCCTCTAAGTAAAAACAGATTTACAAACCAATACACAATTGAAACACTACACACCCGTGCACATGATTAAAAAAAAAACATGCAGGAAATCAGTGAAACCTTAATAAATTCATACAAGTCTACAATATTGTAAAGGGCATCAATGAATCACATATTCAAAAGTCCATAAGCAATAATTTCATAATTCTACATAAAGCAGTTGATTTACTAAAGGCAAATAGACTGTGCGCTGTTGCACTCTGCAAGAGCAGTTTCTCCAGAGCATAGTAAATGAGCAGAAGCTCTGCTGACTTCTATCATTTAATCATTTGCAAGCAAAAACTGGATTTTTGACTTACCGAAAAATCATTTTCTCTTAGGTTCATTGATGGACGCAGTCTCTGATGCATATCAGTAGGGTTATACTGCCCCCTACAGGAGTAGGACCCTAGGCAGAAAAAAAGTTCTGGCTACGCCTATGGGCAGTCCCTGGGGGTATACCCTCTTTCTTCCTGCATAGGATGTCAGTTTTGTATCAAAGCAGTGTCAGAGAAACAATACCAACCCAACTCAAAATAGAGGGGCGGCTGCTGCACCCGTCAAGGAACCTAAGAGAAAAAGATTACACGGTAAGTCAAAAATCCAGTTTCCTCTATCGTTCATTGACGGACGCAGTCTCTGATGCATATCAGTAAGGACGTCCCAAAGCAGAAACACAGGGAACAGCATAGTGTTTTTTATGATTGCTTTAAGGAGAAGCCTCTGAATTGGAGTAATTACAGTCAGGCCTACCTAAATTTAAAAAAAAAAAATTTTTATCTCTTTCATTAACCAGTTTCTCTCTGTACGTTTTTTTTTTTTGTGTTCAAAGCCTGACTTACACAGTTGTTTCTTTTTTTTTTGTTCAAAGTCTGACTTACACAGTCGTGTTAAAAGAGGACCAATTGATATGGTAATCCCTACCATACAGGGAGTATCTTTTGTATAGCTGCAAAGTTTGCAAGCATTTTGAATTTTTTTTTTGAACTAACATACAGCTTCAATTCTCTTTAAAAAGAGAAAGGTGTAGGGCAAATGTAATGTTGAGCTAGCACCAAATCTGTACCTGTTATTTTTTTTTTTCTTTAATTTTTACACTTTATTTATTTGTTTATTTTATTTTAATTATTTTTTATTTATTTTTTTTTATTCAAATATTTTTTATTTTTAACTATTTCTCTTTCTTTCCTTTATCACCTTAATTTTTGGGGTGATTCTTAAGTTTGGTTTTGCTGTAAAAAAAAAAAAAAAAAAGAGGGGTGTATGGGGAACATTATAGTGAGAACATTTAAAAATATTAGTATAGAATATTAAAGCTTACATAGAGCATTTTGTGTACGGGCCAATTCCTAACAGTTTTGTATCCATTCCACCATTGAAAAATTTTTTATATATATTTATTAAAGCTCCCTCTTGTCATTTAGCTATTACCAACTATGGCAATAGTAACAATAACACCAGGTTTTAGCAACAGTCAAAAGTCAACAATTGTTTGTTTTGTACATGTTACACATAGTCCGCTCTACAGCCCAGATATGTGGCAGTCATCACATGTGGTCAGTGTTTTTTTTTTTCTCTCTCCAAGTTAAAACCATTGGTCAATTTTTTTTGGGTGCCATGATTAACCGCTTCCCCACTGCTCACTGTGCTGCTACTGCGGCACAGTGGCACGTTATCGTCTGGCGACATAGGTCTACGTCACCAGACATTCCCCTCTCTCAGCAGCGCGCGCGCGCCGCCGGAGATCGCCGCTGCTCTTCCCTGATCGTCGGGGAATCTAGTTTGGAGATCTGCCCGCTAGTTTGGCGCTCCCACCGCCAAAATCACCGCCCATATAGCTTCAAAAACATGGCCACTGCTATTTTCAATGAGAAAACCACAAGAAAATGGCTGCTGAGGCTACACAAACATGGCCCCGATCTACAGCTCAAAGGCTACAAGAAAACGGCGGCCCCGCACTGCACGGCTTCCAGGAGCCCAGAGGGACCCCAGGAGCTCCCAACACTATCCCAGCAGGAAGGGGGGCCCTGGCAGGAGCCCCCACCAGGTAAAGCCCTCTCCCAAAAGTCGATTTTCCAGTCGCCGGCGGCGCTCTCCCCCCCCCCCATCATCAGCTCGACACCCCAGACCAACCGAAAAGGTATGGCCACCCCATGGGAGGGAAGGGGGGAGTGTGCAGATTGGGGGGGAAACAAGTCCGCAGAGGAGAACCGAGAAAATAAAAAGGTGGGGCACTGCATGGGAAGGAGGGGAATCCGGGGGTCTGGACCGACCCAGGGAGGGGTCCACATCCACCCCAAAAACCTCCAGGGGTAGAGGGGGGACAGCTACTTACCATACCAGGAACAGCGTGGGCACCGCTCCTGACAGATCACCTCACCATCGGAATGGGGGGGGGGGCTGTCGGCCAAGAGGAACGCTGCGACCCAGGCCAAGGCCAGGTCGTATGCGCGTTTGCGAGACGTATAACTCGTAGGCCAGCCCCCGTCCAGTGGGGCTATGTCGCAACCAACCAAGCGTAGAGCTAAGGCCTGTGCGTGCTCACTGGCGAGACTGGGGGGGCCCTCTGGATCTAGATTATCCAGTTCGTCGCCCAGCCTGGAAGTTGGTTGTAGATTCTCACAGGAACAAAATAACAAAGATAGGAAAACTAGAAATTGCCAGGACCAGAGATCCCAGCAAAGAACTAGGTCCTTACTCCTGACTAGGCAGAAAAAAAGTGCCTCTAGCGGAGAGTGGGAGTATACCCCCTGGGACTGCCCCATAAGCGTAGTCAAGATTTTTCCTGCCTAGTTTCCTACTCCTGTAGAGGGCAATATAACCCAATGGTCAAGAAGATAAGGAGCTGTGTCTGTCAATAAACGAAAGAGAAAATCCCATTTATTGGGGCTCCTCCCCACCCCTCTTACCCACAGTGCAAAGCCTAAATGCAAATTTTTGACTAGGTTTCCAGGAAAAAGGACTTTTACTTAGCTATTCTTTTGCTCTTACAGGCTCCCTACACCATTCCCCACAGCTTCCTCTTTAACCAGTTCCTGCCCAGCCTATAACAATATGAAGGCTGAGCGGGCCTCTTGTCGATCCAGGTGGATATCATATGACGTTCTGCTGGATCTCGGGGCATCACAGCTGCGCAATCTGTCATAGGCTGTGTCCATGCTTGCTGCCGGTACCAATCACAGCATGTCACATGACAGTTGTAACCAATGGATGGCTGCCTTTCATGCCACCCATTATGCCAGCTGTGATTGGTCAGTGTGATCACATGGTACTGAAAGGGCCAATCACAGACCACCTGTACCATGTAATTAGCTTTCGCCAATACCAGCTAATCAAAACAGTTTGAATACACCAGTTTCATTCAGTAAAATGCTTGCTTATAGCAATGTAATGCACAGCTAAAAGCAATCATAAGGTGTAATAAAATTTTTTTTTTAAATCCTGATCATTTCCCCAAAGTTGTACAATGTTACTATGGTAACATTAAATTGCTCCGGTCACAGTGTGTTAATAACAAAAAAGGTAAAAAAAAAAATGAATATATATGTTTTTTTTATTTCCTACTGTCACCAGTCCGTTTTGCGGATCACCACCACACCAGTTATAGGATACCGCTGTACTGCTGCAGTGACTATATGTAAAAAAAAAAGTTGAACATTCTTTTTTTTTTTTTTTAATTTTTAAAAAAATTATGACAAAAAAAAAAATCACAACTTAAAAAAAATAGCCGTGCCTCTAAATACCTTGGACTTACTAAATAGCTTGGACTATCTATTTAAAAAAAAAAAGGGGTAACTTGGGGTGTATTTGTACTTGAGTATTTGTGTGGCATTTTCAAACCTCAAGAAATGAGACAGGCTCAGTACATCAGGATTGATCAATTTTCAGATATATACCATAGTTTGTGGACTCTATAACTTTCCTACAGACTAAATAATATACACGGATTTGGGTTATTTTTACCAAAGAAATGTAGCACAATACATTTTGACCTAAATTCATAAAGATTATATTTGCAAAAATTTTTAAAACAGAAACAAAGAAAAATGCGTTTTTTAGAAAAAATGCTTAGTCTTTTTTCATTTATTAACCACTTGCCGCCCGCCCGCCGTCAAATGACGGCGGGACAGTGCGGCCATTGTTCTGGGCGGACGTCATATGAGGTGATCCCATTCAAACGATCGTGTGCACGCCGCCCTGCACTGCCGGTGTCGGCGTGTCCCCGGGACACACCCCGTCACCGGCAGGGGGGAAACAGCCAATGGGCATGGCTGTTTCCCAAGTGATCGGCTGTGTTCCAATGACACAGCCGCTCACAATAGCAAAGCCCGGAATTAGACCGCGCATGCGCGATCGGGAGCGCGCAGCGCGGTCATGTCGGTGGCTCTGTGTTCCCTAGGAACACAGCTGGTCACCGGCAGTAGTAAACAGTCACTGACAGTGACTGTTTACTATGTGATCGGCTGTGAATCCATTCACAGCCGATCACAAAATGTAAACACAGTGCAGTAACTCACTGTTACTAGCTCTTCTCCCCTCACACAGTTTCCAGTGTGAGGAGAGCAGAGCTAGAAACAGTGAGTTACTGCTCTGTACACCTGTAAAAGTAAAATCACAAAAATAAAGGTCCCCACACAGTCCTCCTCAGCCCCCTCCAATTGCACCTGTCACCCAACAGTCACCTCATCAGTGCCCAGAAATTGCCGCCCATAAGGCTACGTTCACATGTGAGCGTAGCAATCGCGGGCAGAATCACCGCGATTCTGCCCGCGATCCGGAAATCAATGCAAATTGCGGGACGCCTGTGCATTGCCCCTGATTTGCAATAGCACCCCAAACGCTGTGCGATGTTGCCACGATTTCCACCTGCCGAATCGCGGTAACATCGGTAACATCGCGCAAACAACGCATGACGCCCAAAAAAGGTACAAGAGCGATTAGGCAGGCGGAAATCGCTGCAACATCGCACAGCGTTTGGGGTGCTATTGCAAATCACGGGCAACGCACAGGCGTCCCACGATTTTCAATGATTTCTGGATCGCGGGCAGAATCGTGGTGATTCTGCCCATGATCGCTACGCTCACATGTGAACATAGCCTAAAGTGCACCTGTCACCAGAGACTGCCATCAGTACCGCCGTGCACCATCGCCCGTCACCTGTCACCCATCGGTGACCATCGCCCGTCACCTGTCACACCATCAATCACTGTCACCTGTCACCCCATCAGTCATCGTCATCTGTCACCCTATCAATCATCGTCACTTGTCACACCATCAGTGATCGTCACTTGTCACCCCATCAATCATCGTCACTTGTCACCCCGTCAGTGATTGTCATCTGTCACCCCATCAATCATCGTCACTTGTCACCTCATCAATCATCGTCACCTGTCACCCCATCAGTCATCGTCACCTGTCACCCCATCAGTCATTGTCACCTGTCACCCCATCAGTCATTGTCACCTGTCACCCCATCAGTCATCGTCACCTGTCACCCCATCAGTCATCGTCACCAGTTTGCCACATACATGCAACCACTTACCGACCGCCTAACGACTATATGCGTCGGCCATTAAAAGCTAAATACTGGGGTTATGGCAGCAGATAGCTGCCATAACCCCGGTATTTTTTTAAACGGCGGGCGGTCGGCTTTCAGATAAGGGTGGTCCCAGTGGCGGATTCACAGCGGAATTACCCTTACGGTGCAGGGGAAGAGGTGCCCCCCCCCCTCCTGCCGCGTCCCAGATGTTTTCCCAGCTTACCGGACCCGCAGGCAGCGGGGAAATCTATCTGGTCCCGGATCCTCAGAGACAGGAAGTCGAGTGAGGGCAAGATGGCCCTCACTCGACTCTATGGTCTTGGAGGACCGGAGCTACATCAAAAGTCGTTGCCTAGCAACCGGTTTAAAGGGCCGCTTTTCACATTATGGGAAAAAATTGGGCTAAATTTACTGTTTTCTTATTTTTTAGTTCAAAAAAGTGAATTTTTTTCAAAAAAATTGCATTTGGAAGACTGCTGCGCAAATATGGTGTGATAAAAAAGTGTGATAAAAAATATTGCAACGATCTCCATTTTATTCTCTAGGGTCTCTGCTAAAAAAAAATATATAATGTTTGGGGGTTCAAAGTAGTTTTCTAGCAAAAAAAATGATTTTAGCTTGTAAACACCAAGTGTCAAAAATAGGCCCAGTCTTAAAGTGGATAAATGGACAACTTTGTGAAAAGTGCTACTTGGATGTTCGGCCTCTGTATGTGGCTAGGCTGTGTAAAAGTGTTACACATGTGGTATCGCCATACTCAGGAGGAATAGCAGAATGTATTTTGGGGTGCAATTTTTGCTATGTACATGCTATGTGTTAGAAATATTGCATAACTGGACAGCTTTGTGTAAAAAAAATGCGTTTTCATTTTCTTTCCACATTTTCCAAAAACTTGTGGAAAAAAATGACATATTCAAAAGACTCATTATGCCTCAAAAATTATACGTTGGGCTGTTTGCTTTCCAAAATGGGGTCATTTTATGGGGGTTTCCATTGTCCTGGTGCTCCAGGGCCTTCAAAAGTGCTATAGGTTGTCAGGAAATTATATGTGTAATTTGTGCTCCTAGAATGCCGGACGGTGCTACTTGGATGTTAGGCCTCTGTATGTGGCCAGGCTGTGAAAAAGTCTCACACATGTGGTATTGACATACTCAGGAGGAGTAGTAGAATGTGTTTTGGGGTGTAGTTGCAAGTATACATATGCTGTGTGAGAGAAATAACCTGTTAATACGTCAATTTGTGTTAAAAAAATCTTCATTTTGCAAAGAGTTGTGGGAAAAAATTACAACTTCAAAAAACTCACCATGCGCCTTATTAAATACCTTGGAATGTCTACTTTCCAAAAAGGGGTCATTTGGGGGGTATTTGTACTTTCCTGACTTTTTAGTGTCTCAAGAAATGAGATAGGCCTTCAGTACATCAGGTGTGATCAAGTGTGATACATTTTCAATGATTAGCATCATAACTTGTGGACTCTATAACTTTCACAAAGACCAAATAATATATACTTATTTGGGTTATTTTTACCAAAGATAAGTAGCAGTATAAATTTTGGCCAAAATTTGTGAAGAAAAATTACTCATTTGCTAAATTTTATGACATAAACAAAGAAAAATGCGTTTTTTCACAATATTTTCAGTCTTTTTTTATTTATAGCACAAAAAAAAAAAAAAAACAGTAGTGATGAAATACCATCAAAAGAAAGCTCTATTTGCGTGAAAAAAAGGACACAAATTTTTTATGGGTACAGTGTTGCATGACTGAGTAATTGTCATTCAAAGTGTGAGAGCGCTAAAAGCTGAAAATCAGTCTGGGCAGGAAGGGGGTGAAAGTGCACTGTAGGCAAGTGGTTAAGCAAAAAGTAAAAAATCCAGTGCTGATTAAATACCACCAAAAGAAAGCTCTAGTTGTGTGAACACAATGAAAAACAATTTAGTTTGGGTACAGTGTTACATGACTTTGCAATTGCCATTGAAAGTGCGACACGTTGAAAGATAAAAATTGGCCGGTATTGAAATGGTTAAGATGCCCTGCCGGAAAGAGTTCTGCATTATACTTGAGGACATTGAGGGACCACCCACAACCCAGAGCGTCAGGGAGAAGAGCTGAGTGCCAACTGCAAGAGAATTGAGGGATAAAGTAAAAATCCTTTTTAATGGTAACCTAGGCATACAACACATATTTAACCATTGTAGTGTGGGGGAAGCCCCAGGGCAAGGGAAGTGTTTTTTTTCCCTGGTTCAGCTTTAAAAAAGAAAGCAATATCACCATGGCAAAACACCAATAACAGAATTATTTAGTAGAGCAGAATACAAAATTAAAGCGGAGTTCCAGCCTCAAATACCCTTTTTAACTAAAAATACCCCTATAATACTAATTCATCGCCCTTTACAGAACCGCTATTCTCATACTTACAATGTGTACAGTATTGGATTTTAGTCAAAATCTTACTTTTAAAATCGCTGTCTGGGCACGGCCATCTTAAACATGGGCATCTGAAGCCGCAGTGTAATCTGCTGTGTCCTTCTTCCTGATTCCAGGGAGTGTTCTGGGAGTTCTTCCTGATTCCAGCCTCCTGGGTGTGATGACAAACAGCTCCCAGGATGCAATGCAAAGGCGGAAGTGATGTCGGTGGCCGTGGCCACAGAGGGGGGAAAAGGAGGAAGTACAATCAAAAATGCCCTGAAAATAAGGTAAGGGACCCCCGAAAAAAATTGAAAATGCCCAATTGTTGATCAGCAAAGCGAGCACTCCAGGAATCACTAAAGTTGCAAAATAGGCCGGAACTCCACTTTAAGGCCCACACGACAGCATGACTGTGACATTCCCTTTATAACAAGAGATTAAGCTGACACTAACCTGTTATTATGGCGAAATAAGTAATCAAACACAACAAACAACCCTTTCAACACCATTTGTGTTTGAGAGCTGAGTACTGGCACTTTCACTACAGTTTCTTGACCATTTAACATAGTTGTCTTTTCCTCCTTCTCAACCACAGCTGCAAGATTACCCTACAGCAAAATAAGAAAAGAGGGAAGCATTTCTTGTTAATATGCAAATGATAGCTACATTAAAGATGAACTTTGTGCACACAGACTTTCATTTAAATATATTCCTCAATAGCCACATAAGATATTAATCTACTTTGTGTACATCAAATTGCAAACTCAGATATTGCCTTGTAAATGTAGCAGTAAAACTATCCCTGTGCTGCACATAACCTGTTCAGAGAGCAGAGCTGTGGAGGGACCCAAAAGGTCTGCCCCCTGCAGGCTGCCTGCAGAAAAATACAGGGGGTTGGTATATACAAGAACAATTACTCTGCATAAGGAAAGAACAGTGACCAGTCTTTATTATAGGAAGCTCCTGCATAAAGAGAAAGTTTCATCCTGGATTACTGCACAGACCTGAAAGAAATACTCAAAGTACACCAGCTCTGCCAAAATAAAATAAACCTATATCAGTACAAGGGATACAACTTACTATTAATCTGTGTCCCTTGTGCTGCTATCTCCTGGATTCTCCTAATCCTGCAAACCCTGCCTCCCATGTATACACACACACACAGTTGTGCAATCTTTTGGTGCAGTTAGGATTAACAGAACTGAAGGAGCTCTGACAGGCACTCATCAAGTGCTCACTAAGGTTTCCCTTTCTGCCAAGCTAATTAATAGAATCCTTAACTACAGCTTCTATAAAGGAAACATGATCTATGAATGGGGGGCTGACCTTTCAATCATCTGTCCATCCTCCATTCATAGACAATATAATTCAGATTAAAAGTAAGCCATGACCCTTGTGCAGGTTTCCGTTTTCTTTTTTTTTGGGCTAAATTTAGGCTTCAACAGACAAACCTAATTCAGATTTAGCAGACGCAACAACAAAATAAAGATTCCCAATAAGACATAACTCTAAAATAAAGGCACCTAAAATAATTAAATTCCTAATAGCATTTTTTAAATTCGTTTTTGGCTAAGTTTTATTAGTTTTCTTTTTAAAACTGAACTTCACCTAAAAGGGGAAGTTCTGCTCTTCCATTTCCGTTCCACTTTTTGTAGCTGCTGACTTTTCATTTTGAACAGTTGACTGGACAACTGCTTTAAGCTTAAACTTATACCAGTTTTAGTAGTATACACATACAATATTGGTTTTATAAACAAATAAATGTTCCCCCTACTTGAGAATTGTTAAAATGGAACATGTTACACTGGTTTTAAATCAATTCCGTGTTTGGACTGACCAGAAATGGTCAATACAAAATATGACATCAAGATGTTGGATGGAAGCTAGTGGCTTTATTCCTTCTGAGATGCCAACAGCAGTTTCTCTTTCCCACCCTCAAATATGATCATTCAGATTTAATCTGCCATAAGGGCAAGTTGGAAGGAGAAGAAAGCGGTGTGACACACCCTGCGGACTCTTGTTGGGCCCCAGAGAGACCGTAAATTAGGGGTGTGAACCAAGAAATGGGATTTTGAAGGTGAAGCTTGCTGAGGTATATAATAGATAAATAATAATGAGACAAAATAAAATAACAAGGTTTTATTACAATGTTTGTAAAAACAATCACAGACAGTGATAATGATTCAGTGCATAAAGATACATAGTATACAAGGAACCATAGTTGTGTGGTTAGGGCCACTTATGTCCGACATGTTTCGCCAGCAGGCTTCCTCTGGGACATTGCAAACTGGTGACCTCAACACAGGCTCTAAATATAGACAATATACAATCGGTTTAGACATAGTCATAATAACATTTAACAACTATTGATGTATTTGAAATCTGAGGCTCACCAAAGGTTGTATTTAAAGGTTGTATTGCACATGTATCCATATACCAGGGATCTCTGCCGTGTGTCCAATGGTGGGTAAACACCCTGAACTCGAAGTCCAGCCAGGTCAGACCTTGCTATATTAACAGGAACCGGACCGGGCTATGCCGAATCACAACATATCTAGAGGGATCAATAATTTGTAAGAAGAAAAGCTCATCACCAATAATCCCAAAATATGCTTGGGGGAAGAAAGGGGTTGTGTATGAGTATCACAAGGTTGGTCTCCAAGAGCAAGGCCAAAAGGGTGAACAGAGCAGTGAAACGTAGTGATGAGCAGAATCAGAGAAAGTGAGAAAATCCTACAACCAGAAGATATAAAGGTAGACAATTGTACCATGTGGAGTTGAGCAAAGTGAGTGCCCATATAGTATGAATAGAAACAGGTAATACAAGAAACCACATATAGAGCAAATAGTTATCACATACAAAGTGTGACAAGGTGCCTTGAAGGTTGGCTAAGGAATGACCTTAGGTATATATCTGTACAAGACTTGAAAAGTGAACGAATATAGTGCGATATTAAACAGACCCAGTCCATAGTAGAAAATAGCAAGAGAAGAGTCAGGCAAGTAAAGTGATGTGCCAATCCGCAGAAAGTGGCGAACAGATCCCGCAGAGAGCCGTGCAGTCTGGAGATCCAAGTTGGTGAAACGCTTACCTTGAGTACTGAGATCGAGTGGTAACAAGCAGCCGCGCCACTGTAGTCGTGGCCTGTTTGTACCATGCTGTGTCCGGCATTTTATGCGCGGTCCCACCGGAAGTGACGAGGTACCTCGTGACCTCCAACTAATCACTTCCGGTGCGGGCGCCATCTTGCGGTCCTAGCCATGCCTGCGCCGCAAGGGAAGACGGAAGCAGGCGGGTCGGAGCGCTGCACATCCGCCATGAGAGGAGGGCAGACTCGGGGAATAACGTGGGAGGAGAAAGATGGACAAGGGCAAGTTGCTCACTGGCATAAAGTCAAACAAAACAGTAAGATATCGGAATGGGTTGACAGCACTGGAGCCCTAGCAACAGCCTCCAATACATGCTGCAACCTGTTTAAATTTATGATTTGTATTTTTTCTGCAGCAACAAGCAAACCATTCTATTGTATATACAGGATGTCGGGGATCAGTCCTGGATGAGAGATACACTATATTACCAGAAAAAATACCCCAAACTTGCTTATCCATGTCTTTATGGGCCATGCATTGTGCACTGGTCTAAATTATTTGGTGGAGGGGGGATTATGGTATGGGGTTGCTTTTCATTGGTTGGGCGTGGCCCCTTCGTTCCAGTGAAGGGAACTCTTAAGGCGTCAGCATACCAAGACATTTTGGACAATTTCATGCTCCCAACCTTGTGGGAACATTTTGGGGATGGCCCCTTCCTGTTCCAACATGACTGCGCACCAGTACACAAAGCAAGGTCCCTAAAGACATGGATGAACAAGTTTGGGGTGGAGGAACTTGACTGGTCTTGACCTCAACCCAATAGAATACCTTTGGGATGAATTAGACCAGAGACTGCAAGCCAGGCCTTTTAGTCCAACATCAGTGCCTGACCTTACAAAAGCGCTTCTGGAAGAATGGTTAAATATTCCCATAGACACACTCCAAAACCTTGTGCTGCAAAGGGTGGGCCAACTCAATATTGAACCCTACTGACTAAGACTGGGATGCCCTTAAAGTGCATGTACGTGTAAAGGTAGGCATCGCAATACTTGGTAATACAGTGTATTTGTACCCTTTGATTGGGTTGTGGTGCCTTTATAGGGGACGATAAGAGACATTTTTTGAGGAGCACTCAGAGGTCCACACCCATGGAGCGTAGGGGGTTCCAGTTGGAAAAGAGAAAACCAATTTGCCGTTTTCTCAGGATTGGTAGGCCATGATATGGGACTTGGACTTCAGAGGTTTGGACAGATTTTTTTAGTGGAAAGAGTCTCCAACTTTGGCTATGGGTATCTTGGGCCTGTAAGGATTACCTCACCTGTGAGAGAGGGCTGAAATGGGTAGGAAGCTGTCAGCAGGTGTCCATGAGGTGTAAGGCAGAGCAGGACATTGCTTATAGGAAAGAGCTACATCATGGCTGCTAAACCTGTGGCCCTCCAGCTGTTGCAAGAACTACAAGTCCCATGACGCATTGCAAGCCGCTGAAAGTTACAAGCAAGACTACTACTGAAAGAAGGAGATTGTTAAAGCCCTCGGTCAGTCTATATAGAGGTCCAGCAGCAGGCCCCCGCAGAAGCTAATTGCCATCATGAGGAAGCCCAGGTATGCAGGGAGCAGACTTTAGCTCTAATGATAGAGACTCAGCAGACCCAGACAGAGCAGCTCAAGGCTCAGAAGGAGTCTGTGCAGGACCAGCTGACCTCTTGGCCACACAGGGGTAGTTGGGAAAGTGAGCCCTGCAACTAAACCCTGAGGAAGGAGTCTGTCCTGCGTCTGACGTCACAAGCCGGAGGATGTTCTTTGCCGCTGCGGCGACTGTGTCACATCGTCTTACATCGTTTTGAAAGCTATTTTAAGCCATTTTAAAGATATAAATTTGGTGAGTGCAATATATATCTTCTAATAAAGTATATGTTTAAGACGTACTGCACCACTGGTCCTTTTTATCTTTTTTGGTACCATCCACCGCATGGGAATCTTGTAAGGACCAAACACACTGCACTTTTCAGCCCTATGTGCCTTATGTGAAGATATAGAGCCGGGTGTCTACTATTAAAGTTCCTTTTGGATTGCAAAGGCTTCTTTAGATCACTGAGAGTAGTGATCTAATTTTCTGGTAAGAGGCTCGCAAATCCAGGTGGTGGAGGTGCATGCTTTTATCTGTACACCAAGTACCGTCCTGTTGTCACATATCCAGGTGTCAAGAACGTGGACTTGTGTGTTTCAGTGTTCAGATAGACTTTTGGGCTTTATTTATTAAGCGCTGCATTTTATTTTATAAACCCTGAGGGTTGTTTGCATACATGGGGATACTAAAGAGTACCCATTGGTGCCAGTGGCAATCACTACTGCCTGTGGCAGTTACCCAGGAAGATGGGGTGGTACCTAACCTAATACATAATAGTATAGTGGGTCGAAACTGTCCTCTCTTCGTGGAACTATGGGACTATGTAAGCAGACAACTGCTTAAACAGCGTGACTGTTTTGTTGCCTTTGCAGGGGTGGACAGTGTGACTCAAGAAAATGTTGAGGTGGTTATACTGGTGATAGATGGTATACAGGCTAGGAAGACCCCTGAGTGGGGGGAATCTTCTCTTGTGCAGGTCACGGTTGAGGAAAACAAAGAAAACCTCCTCACTACAGGTGATGTCTGAGGAGGATGAAAGAGAGAATTCCTCTAGTCCAGTAAATCCAGATCTGAAGGTGTTAAAGGGTGCACTTGGCTGCATGCAAATGAGGGACCCCATGTTAAAAAATGCCACAGAACAAGTTACAGTAATTATTGGGGGTATCACAAGTGCCTGAGGCTGAGAGAAGGTTTCAGCACTTTGCATTCAATGGTGGGTTGCTGTACCAAGTCTCCTCAGTTTAGAGTTAAAACAGAAGTATAGTCAAAGCTATTTTGGCTGTACTTCTATGGATCACAGGAGTGCAGTTCCTTCTGCACTCCTGTGATCCAATTTCAGCCCACAGTGTGCTGAACCCCCGCTGTTGGCTGACGTCACAGAGCCAGTCCAGGCTCCAAAATGCTCCCGACCATATGGTTGGGACCCACCCCCTCCACAGCCCAGCGCTCCAGTGAGTGCTGGAGGGGCAGAGCAGAGTGCCGGAGACGCACAGTCTCCAGCTCTCTGCTCACAGAATGCTGAGAACTGAGCAATCAGCAGTGTTTAATCGCTCAGTTCTCAATGCAGAGCCGGCGGAGAGTATAAATGTTTTTGTTTTCTAAAACCCATACTTCTAAAACCCATACCAGCTACTGGTCCCCCAGCCTTTTAGATGCATGGTATTCAACTTAGCTCATAATGATACATTGGGGGGGTCACCTGGGGGCCGGGAAAAAAAAGAGTCACGGATAACAGATTAGTTCTACTGGCCAGGGATCACTGTTGAAGTGAAAAGGTATGGTGGTTCATGTCCCACTTGTCAACTAACTGCTCCATGATAGCATTTTAGAAAGCCCCTGGTGCCTCTGCCTATTATCAAGGTGCCCATTAAGCACATTGCAATGGATATGGTAAAACTGACTCAGGGACACCAATACATCTTGGTGGTATTTGATTATGCAACAAGGTATCCAGAGGCAGTCCCCTCTGAGGACGTTATTTAACATGTTCTCATGAACTGGGTTACCTAAAGAGATCTTGAAGGAACAAAGCAATTATGTACTTCTCTCTAACACTCACAAACAGAAGGGGTCGCCAAAAATGCCAATAAAACACTAAAAACTATGCTCAAGTGGGTTGTACAAAATGATGGATATGATTGGGACTGCTTACTCCCAGTGCTTATGTTTTACCATAAGAGAGGTACCTCAAGCATCTACCAGGTTTTCCCAGACTGGACTGGGTAAAAGAAACCTGGGAAAGTTAATCTTCTCCACATAAGGTTGTGTTACAGCATGTTTCCCAAATGAGAGACAGATTTACTAAGCTGATGCCCCTGGTAAAGGAGCAATTACAGAGGGCACGAGAAGCACAGAATCCGGTGTACAACCGGTCCGTCAAACTTAGTTCTAGGTTGGGGACCGGGTGGTTGTGCTCTCCCACCGTAGAGAGCAATTTCTTAGCCAAGGGGCCATACAAGGTAGTAGAAGAAGTCGGTGAAGTAAACTATAAAGTACACCAACTCAAGAAGCAGAAGCCTTACCAAATCTACCATGTGAACATATTAAATTACTGGAATGACCGAGAGCAGGCACCTGCCCTAGCTGAGGTTAGTTTAGAACCCCCTGTACGGGTAGACCTAGTTCCAGTTGCCACAACCCTGTCCAAGCCATAAACTCAGCAGGTAAGAGTATTTTACAGAGAAATAGGGAGATGTTTTCAGGACTGCCAGGTCTTACAAGTGTGATTTAGCATTACATTATCAGAGCCTAATGTGAAGGAGTAAAACCCAATCAAATTACTGACACACAGAAAAGCAGTGTTGGAGAAGTTTTAGAAAATGCTTAAACTTGATATGCTTGTGTTGGAAAAATAAAAGATACACTTTTATTTTACAAAGTCATCTGGCTGGTCATTCAGAACCAAGAAAATCAGATCCATTATAAATAACTATCACAATTACTTTTTTCAGATTCTTTTGAAATAGCCCATTTAGTGACAAGAGACAACCATGTAATAAAGTCTGGGAAAAGGCTTACAATTTAAAAAAAAAACATGTTACTGCAGCTAGACTTATAATATGTTTCAGAAACCTACCTTAAGCAAAGGAAATGTTGCATTTGTTATGCCCATATCGTGAAAAACTGAAATGATCTCATTACCATTCCACACTTTACAAGATGATTCATATTCTCTTTCCACCAGCTGGTCAGCACAATCCTTTATCCAACTTGCAAATATATAAAATGTGCATTATTTAAGGAAATATTGCATTAAGAATAACATAAAAACAGAAGAAGTATCAAAAACCACATAGATTAGGATTTTGGCAACGGTGACCCCTTCATTTTAGTATTCTAAACACTTAACGTGGTTCTGAAGGGATGAGATTTTTTACCTTAATACATGTTCTGCATCAAGGTAAAAAATCTTCCATGATCAGCTCCCTCCAGCACCCCAGTAAATACTTACCCGAGTCCTATCTCAAACCTACGCTGTGCCCAAGAGTAGCAATGCTGCTCTCTCTCCCTGACAGGCAAAGAGACAACAGAAGGAGCCATTGGCTTCTGCTGCTGTCAATGAAATCATGTGAGGAGGGAGCAGTAGAGAATGGAGAAATCACATTGTGTATATCTGTAGATGCACACAGCCTGGCTTGGTAGTGAGCCTGCCTGAGTGCCCCCATAGCAAGCAGCTTGCTATGGGGGGCACTCAGAGAAAATGACAAAACAGCGCCAGCAGAGGACCCCAGAAGTGGAGGTTCGGAGCAGCTTTGTGAAATACAAAATCTATTCTAACATAGAGATGAGCTGCCCAGGGTTAAGTTTCATACAAGTTCTATATTTAATGCTATGATGGCACTATATTAATAGTAGGTGTTTACACAAATGTTTAACAGTAATAATCAGTTCGAAACTCAAACACATTTATGCTGTAATGTACAAAAGGTGAATATAACACTACAAATATCCTAAGTGATCATTACATTTTATCTATATCATAGTTAGTCATGCAGCTCTTGGTTTCCATTAGAACCATACAAGAATGCTAAGAGTCATGTCTGAAGGCCTGTGACTGTCAGAATCAGATTTTCTCTGAAGTGATAAGCAAAAAGAAAAATGGTTACACTCTTATTGGGAGTAAAGCTCCCTCAAGGGATAACCAAGTGTTTAATGAAAGACAAAAACTAGGCTTGGTGCGAGTGGCTAAAAGCATGTATTTATTGTATCAAAAATGTATCACACCAATTAGATAATGAATACAATGACTCACGTGAAAGACACAGTATATCACAAACAGTGTCCCATCACCCAGAACAATTAGAAAGAATGCCACTGTAATAACTTCCGGACATCAATGACTACGTGGAGTACACAAGTTGGCGTGGTAACCCCGAATGACAATTTATAAGATGGTAATAGATGGCGAGGTGTGTAGCCCACATAGGCCCCTGGGCTCCCCTTAAAATCTCCTACAGCCCAATATAAAACACAAGAATTATGCAATGCGCTTGTTGATGGAGCAAACTGCCCCTAATCCCTAAGACAGGCAAAACTGCAAAGTCCTGTATAAGTCTATGCGGGGAGTCTCAATGGATGGAAGCTGGTATAAGCTAGTAAAAGCTGATGTGTTGCTAAGGGTATTAGCGTAGTGAGCCAAGCTGTTAAAGTTCTATGGCAATGTGGTAAGCAGCTCATAGCATGCCACCGATGGGACTGGTATATTGTCGGAAAGGAGAAGGGGAGAGAGAACTTGCAAAAAGCCATCCAGCCCCTAATGCATCATGACTGGATTGGCTATTTGCAAGTTCTCTCTCACCTTCTCCTTTTTTTTTCCAGCAATATGCCAGTCCCATCTGTGGCATGCTATGAGCTCCTTACCACATACTTTGTTGAGTATTTAATGTATGTCTTACAAGTTAGCATAGCTGAAAGAAAAGTAATGTGCATTAACCTTCAGCAACCAATCAAAAAAAATGGATTTTTGTAAAATCTTACCGTAAAATCCTTTTCTCTTAGCTCATTGACAGACGTAGTCCTCGGTGATACAGCACCTTCGGGTTATGTTGCCTCCACAGGAGCAGGACTAGACAGGAAATTAAAAAGCTCTGGCCACACCCTCGGGGCAGTCCCAGAGGGTATATCCTCTCTCTCTCTGCCTCAGCAAATCAGTTATGTGAAAAAGCAGTCTTTAGAGATTTCAACCCAACCCAACTCAAAAAACAGAGGGGCGGGGACTACGTCTGTCAATGAGCTAAGAGAAAAGGATTTTACGGTAAGATTTTACAAAAATCCATTTTTCTCTAGCGCTCATTGACAGACGTAGTCCTCGGTGATACAGCACCTTCGGGACGTCCCAGAGCAGTATCACAAATGAGGGGTGGGAAAATGAAAATCAAATCCCAATCTAGAAGGCCCAACCGGTGCCAACTAGAAGTTTACAATGCTCATCCTTAATGATGAGACTCAACAAAAAAGAGAAAAATTTTTTTTTTTTTTTTTTTTTTTTTTTTTCAAACAGAAAAAACCCTCGAGGTAGACCACCGGTCTCCTCAAATTGCGGCCTGCAAAACCTTGCGGCCAAATGAGGCATCCGCCGATGCCGTCACATCAATTTTATAGAATTTTGTAAAGGTATGTACCGACGACCAGGTGGCCGCCTTACATACCTGGACCACTGACGCCTGATGGCGAAAGGCCCAGGAAGTACTGAGCGCTCGAGTGGAGTGCGCCCTAACAGGGAACGGAGGACTCTGACCCTTAATAGAATAAGCCTGTACCACCGTTTGTCTAATCCATTTGGCAATGGTCGCGGCAGATGCAGGCAAACCCTTTCTGGGGCCATCCGTGATCACAAAAAGTGAATCCGTCTTACGGAATGATTCCGTAGCTTTCAGGTATACCCTGATTGCCCGAACCACATCTAAGGAATGCAACGCATGTTCCCGATGATGCTTGGGCTGAGGACACAAGGAAGGTAGTACAATATCTTCATTCAGATGAAAATCTGAAACCACCTTAGGAAGAAAAGATGGCTTAGGATGAAGTACTACCTTATCCCTATGAATCACTAGGTATGGGGACTGGCATGATAATGCAGCCAGTTCTGACACCCTGCGAGCAGAAGTAATAGCCACTAAGAAGGCCACCTTCTGGGATAAAGTAAGCAAGGGAATCTCCCTGATGTTTTCAAAGGGAGGTTTCTGTAGAACCGACAAAACCAAATTAAGATCCCAGGGCGGTAAGGGCACGCGGACTGGTGGAGCCAGGTGCCGCACCCCCTGGATGAAATTCCGCACCAAGGACTTGGTAGCTAAAGGCATCTGAAAGAAGATTGCTAATGCTAAAACTTGACCCTTGATGGTGCTCAAGGCTAGCTTCTGCTCAACCCCTTGTTGCAAAAAGGCCAATATTCGAGTCACCGAATAGGTACGTGGAGGAAATCCTAAAGATTCGCACCACGCAATATAAGTCTTCCACGTGTGATAATAGACCTTGCTGGAAGTCGCTTTCCTTGCTTTAATAAGGGTAGGAATGACTGAAGTAGACAAACCTCTGTCCTTCAGTACTTGGGTCTCAATGGCCAGGCCATTAAAACCAGCGACTGTAAAGCATGATGGTAAATTGGTCCTTGAGACCACAGACACTCCCTGAGACGAAGTTCCCACGGAACGTCTGCGACTAGCATGTCCAAGTCGGCCAGGCCGGCTTGAGGAGGCCAGCCTAGAATTTCTAGGACCACTGGCGCTGATAGAATCTGAACCAGGCGTCCCTAGAGGTATCTGGCCCCGACCATCCGAGAAAGTCTGGTCGTTTTCTGTTCCCACACATTTATCAGATACCTGATTGTTATCAGGAAGGGTGATCTTTTCTGGTTGAACCTCAGGGACCGAAGTCACCCGACTAGAGGCTACTTGGCCTATCTGGTCAACCAGATCCGATTCCTGTGAGGTATAGGGACTAATCTTAGGAAAAGGTAAAGGAAAAGATCTATTCAGGGAACGGTAACTACCGCTTCCTGTAGTACTTAAATGTTGGAAGGGAAGAATCGCACCGGTAGTAGTGGTTGATGCTCGATCTAATGTCCTGAATACCGGTGAAAACGTCCCCCCACCCTGAAACCGGGTGGGGGCGCACCTTCAGGCTGTGTACTCCTTTGCTTCGGGTTTGGCTGGGTTGGTCCTCTGCTTGTCCGACCAGCCCTTCTTGAACCCTCCTGGAGGAGTCTTGCCTTTCCCGCTTGTACCAGCCGGGCGCCCCTTATGGGCGGTAAAGAAAGGTCCTCGCTTGTTGCGAGGTCCCTTAGCTTTAGCAGCCTGTGGCAAAAAAGTGCTCTTGCCCCCAGTGGCATCCTTAATGATTTCATCTAGGTTGGCCCCAAATAGACGATTCCCCTGAAAAGGGAGATTTGTCAAGGTCTTTTTGGAACCTAGGTCAGCTGACCAGCATTTTAACCACAGCACACGTCTGAGGATGACCGCTGACATAGATGCATGCCCTAATAAGGGAGTAGTGTCCAAGGCTGCGTCACAGATAAACTGTAGCCCTTGTATAATCTGTTCCATCAAATCAGATGTCTCCTGGGGAATATCTTTTCCCCTAAGGTCTTGGCGTACCATTTTCGCCCATTCCGTAAGTGTCTGGGAAACTAGACCAATAACAATTACTGGTCTAAATGCTGACCCTATCAGAGAGAAGATGGTGCGGGACTCTGCTTCCATCTTTCGATCCACCGGATCCTTAAAGGCCGAAGTGTCCTCCACTGGGATAACCGTGGCTTTATTCAGCCTGGAAATAGGTGGATCCACCACTGGTGGTACCGTCCATTTCTTAATGATGGATTCCTCAAACGGATAGCGTCTAGCAATACGCTTGGAAATAGTAAAGGTACGTTTAGAATGCTCCCATTCTCCTTTAATCTGATTACCGAAACACTTGGGTACAGGAAAAACCTTCACCGTTTTGATGGGCTTATTAGTACCAAAAGGAATCTCTGTTTCAGTTGCCTCTGCCGGTAAAACCTCAAGTTTTAAGGTTTCCTGCACTGCCACAACTAGTGCGTCCACCAATGCTTCTTCCTGAATTATAGCGGGAGAAGAAACGTCCTCCTCACTGTCTGAGGGAGCTTTACCTGAGATAACAGCCCTTGCAGAGGGACCTGCAACTGCAGTGACCATCTCTGAATCTGAGTCAGAGGTGTCAGATAGTATAGGGGTAGGCGGGGGTCGCTTCCTTGACCCCCGTCCCTGACAGGCCGCCTCCACCCGAGCCACCATAGACTCCAAAATTGCTGTAAATGACTCTACACTCTGTGCACCGGTGGGTCCCGTGGCCCCCTCGAGGGAAACAGGTGGGGGAATATGTGTGGCAGGGTCCATGATAATTCCAGTCACTTCCTGGATAATATAATTCAAAAATAAAAAACTTTTTTTTTTTTTCCCGACCCCCAGCGCCACAAAAAGCCCCTTAGTGTTACCTGCTAGGGATCCCTATCGATCGAGAGAGAGAGAGATAGACCCCCAGGCTCACCACTTGATGCTCAGAGTTTAACTGCAACAGGTTACAGCGCTGTCTTGACAAACAGGAAGTCTTTTGGCTGGCTGCCCAGGAAGAAAGGAGGCGGCTCCGCCTCTCTGCACGCCTTCCGGCGCCTCCCCTAGCTCCACGAGGTGTTTGGATCACCTCAAACATGGCCGCCCCCATGCTGGAGACACGAGGCTACGCCAAAATGGCGGCTCGTGCGATCCAGCAAAAAAAATGGCGGCGGCCTGTACTGAATAGCGGTGTGCTGCAGGGCACACAACACTCTCTCTGCATGGGGATATGGCGTGGTTGGCGGTACCGGCCCTGGCGGACCGCATGGCCATTCGGGAGGCCTGCTAATAGCTGGAGATCTGATTAGGAAGGCAGTCTACATGTCCGTGGCTTCTGACTGGTAGGTAGCTTATTCTTATCACCCTAAGATTCCCAGAATGCCACTGATTACAATCTTTTTAACATGTATACAATTAGATTGTTAGCTCCCAAACCAAGCCTCCTGGCTTTTTGCACATAAAATCACACTCAAAGTAGGAGGATCTGTGTCATTTATAGGATAGAGAGGGACTCTATCTTACCATATAGAGAGGGGCCCGCGTTCACCACAAGACCCGTCAGGGGAAAAGAGGGAACATACTACTCACCATACCGGAACCAGGCGGGCACCAACTCCTGACAGTACCCCTCTCCACCGGGGCGGGAGGGCTGTCGACCGATATGGACGCCGTGACTCATGGTCTTTGGCGTTTCAGCGAGACGTTTAACTCGCGGGGTCAGTCCTTTAATGGGACTTTGTCGCGGCCGACCCAGCGCGGAGCTATGGCCTGCACGCGCTCGTAGGCTGAACTGGGGTGACCACCGGATCTCAACATCCAGCCCGTCGCCCAGTTCAGCTTTCTTGCTTGAAGATCTCACAGGAACACTGGAGAAAAAAAGCTGTCTAAAAAAATCTTTTAAGAAAAAAATCTTGCCAGGACCTAAGATCCCAGCAAGGTATCTAGGTCCTTACTCCTAACTAGACAGAAAATAACTGATTTGCTGAGGCAGAGAGAGAGAGGATATACCCTCTGGGACTGCCCCTAGGGTGTGGCCAGAGCTTTTTAATTTCCTGTCTAGTCCTGCTCCTGTGGAGGCAACATAACCCGAAGGTGCTGTATCACCGAGGACTACGTCTGTCAATGAGCGCTAGAGAAACATTTTTTTTTTATGCGCTTGTTTTACAAAACTAAAAAACAAGTAGTTGCTATATGGTGCTGCATTTTACACTGCTTTGCTCATTAAACATTTGATCTTTATCTCACTTTCCATAAATAACTAGAATATAAATGTACAAAATCAAAAATCCCACATTATAAACAGGCATACAGTATATAGCTGGCATAAAGTATAATATCTTTTCACATGGATCCGCATACTTTGTTAGGCTGTAACACACCCCACGAAGAGGTTCATGATCACTTGCTCTAATCCTATGATTCACCATGCTGTCTAACTCATCTCGGGCGAACATCAACTGTGCATCTGTCACACTAAAGCTGGCAGATTCACGGGCACAGTCCTCAATGTTGTGGGCTTCATCAAGGATTACCACCTGATCTTGCAAACATATTTCCATCTAGAAAACAAGATAAAGCTGTATTCAGTGAGTGAAAATAGGTTCAAAAGTAAAAACAATAACAATGAAGTACGGATAACCCAATATTATTGAATGGATGAAACAAATAATCAACATAAATCGATAAAAATTGATTATGAAAATACTATTGCCAACTATTTTCATAATCGATTAGTTGGTCAGCCAATTAGTTGGCCTACATACAGAATGCATTATTTGTTTACATATCAGGAAATACAGTGCAGCTGTCCATATATGTCAGTAAGTGCCTGAAAACTTGTGTGGGGAGCAACGCCTCAAGGGACATGTAATCCTGGGCAGGAGAAGAGAGTGAGTGATTTAAGGATTATTAAGAATTAACAGCTGAGGCAGTGTAAGAATTAATTATTCTTGCTATAGGGGGTACTCTATACTATACTTTGTGGCTTGCTATAGGTGCACTCCGAAGGCAAGAGGAGCGCCGGTGTAACATTAGAAAACCATACCTCGTGAAAATTCCATACCCACGTCACTTCCTGTGAGGAACAGCTGAGCAGCGTAGAAGTGCGCATGCTCACAGCTCCGGATACGTCATTGAACAGCTGAGGAGCTTACTAGTGCGCATGCTCGGAGGGTATGGAATTATCACGGTAGTGTGTGTAACATTGGTGGTTACATTAAAGGTTACATTAGAACAGCTCGGCTGCAATATGAGTCATCTCCGCTCCTATCCCTGTCACTTCCCTGATCTCGGCTAGTAAATATAAAAGCGGCATCGGGCGTATGAAATCTTAATGACGGAGATCTCGGCTCCGTGATTTATATTTTCATACACCCGCAGCCGCTTTTAGATTTACTAGCCGAGATCGGGGAAGTGACAGGGGTAGGAGCGGAGATGACTCATATTGCAGCCGAGCTGTTTTAATGTAACCGCCGCAACAGCTGAAGCGGTGTAACGTTACACACACTACCGTAAAAATTCCATACCCTCCGAGCATGCGCACTAGTAAGCTCCTCAGCTGTTCAATGACGTAGGTGCTGACGTAGGTGCACCAGAAGTGACGAGGGTATGGATTTTTTACGGGTATGGTTTTTTCACGGGACACCGGCAGACCAAGAAGGAGAACCAGGGTTCGACTGTGTAAAGCCATAGCACAAAGCAGGTAAGTATAAGTTTGTTGGAAAGAAAAAAAAAATCAAACATTTACTTTAATGGCTCTGTGTAGGGAGATCAGCATCCGGACCTAGAGAAGCCGGAGGCTGATAGAATGTAGGTAATATAAAGCATTACAATTACATTTAAAGTAAAAGTTTACCAGCAATGTGCAATTTTATTTAAAAGATTATTTCCATTGAACAAATGAAAAAAGTCTGAGCCTTTAGAACTTCTTTAATATAAAAGATTTATATCCCCCCAGCCATCCTTCATATAGCTTCATGTCTGACTCCCAGTTAAATTACCCTGTATATCCGACTTCTGGGTATATTTAGTATTAACACACACACACACACATATATATATATATATATATATATATATATACACACACACACATACATATACATACACACACACACAGTATCTCACAAAAGTGAGTACACCCGTCACATTTTTTGTAAATATATCATATTTTTTCAAGTGACAATACTGAAGAAATGACACTTTGCTACAATGTAAAGTAGTGAGTGTACAGCTTGTATAACAGTGTAAATTTGCTGTCCTCTCAAAATAACTCAACACGGTCATTAATGTCTAAACCACTGGCAACAAAAGTGAGTACACCCCTATTTCAAAATGTCCACATTTGGCCCAAAGTGTCAATATTTTGTGTGGCTACCATATTTTCCAGCACTGCCTTAACCCCCTTGGGCATGGAGTTGACCAGAGCTTCACAGGTTGCCACTAGACTCCTCCAAGACGACATCATGGAGCTGGTGGATGTTACAGACCTTGCGCTCCTCCACCTTACATTTGAGGATGCCTCACAGATGCTCAATAGGGTTTAGGTCTGGAGACATGCTTGGCCAGTCCACCACCTTTACCCTCAGCTTCTTTAGCAAGGCAGTGGTTGTCTTAGGAGGTCTGTTTGGGGTCGTTATGTTGGAATACTGCCCTGGGGCCCAGTCTCCAAATGGAGGGGATTATGCTTCAGTATGTCACAGTACATGTTGGCATTCATGGTTCACTCAATGAACTGTAGCTTCCCAGTGCCGGTAGCACTCATGCAGCCCCAGACCATGACGCTCCCACCACCATGCTTGACTGTAGGCAAGACAAACTTGTCTTTGTACTCCTCAACTGGGTGCCACCACACACGCTTGACACCATCTAAACCAAATAAGTTTAACTTGGTCTCATCAGACTACAGGACATGGTTCCAGTAATCCATGTCCTTAGCCTCAGCAAACTGTTTGCTGGCTTTCTTGTGCATCATCTTTGAAAGAGGCTTCCTTCTGGGAAGACAGCCATGCAGACCAATTTGATGCAGTGTGGGGCGTATGGTCTGAGCACTGACAGGCTGACCCCCCACCCCTTCAACCTCTGCAGCAATGCGGGCAGCACTCATACGTCTATTTCCCAAAGACAACCTCTGAACATGACACTGAGTATGTGCACTCAACTTCTTTGGTCGACCATGGAGAGGCCTGTTCTGAGTGGAAGCTGTCCTGTGAACCGCTGTATGTTCTTGGCCACCGTGCTGCAGCTCAGTTTCAGGGTATTGGCAATCTTCTTACAACCTAGGCCATCTTTATGTAGAGCAACAGTTTTTTTTTTTTTTTAGATCCTCAGAGAGTTCTTTGCCATGAGGTGCCATGTTGAACTTACAGTGACCAGTATGAGAAAATGAGAGCAATAACGCCAAATTTAACACACCTGCTCCCCATTCACACCTGAGACTTTACGCGTCACATGACACCGGGGAGGGAAAATGGCTAATTGGACCCAATTTGGACATTGTCACTTAGGGGTGTACTCACTTTTGTTGCTAGTGGTTTAGAAATTAATGGCTGTGTGTTGAGTTATTTTGAGAGTACATCAAATTTACACTGTTATACCAGCTGTATACTCATTACTTTACATTGTATCAAAGTGTAATTTCTTCAGTATTGTCACATGAAAAGATATAATAAAATATTTACAAAAATGTGACGGCTGTACTCACTTGTGTGAGATACTGTGTGTGTGTATATATATATAGGGGTGGTCTACATCGCTTTTTGTCGTGTGGAGCATTCTATATAGGGAAGACGAAACGCAAACTGGCTAAACGGATACAGGACCACCTCTACTATTTAGAGGTGGGTCTCATCTACACGCCAATATGTAAACATGTTGGCGTGTATCATGATTTTGATCCCAACTTTGTGACCTTCTCTGTTTTGGAGGTCATCCCCATAAATCCACATGGGGGTGACTTCGACAACAGAGTCCTCCGTAAGGAAGCGAAGTGGATTTATAACCTACAAGCCACCCAGTGGCCAGGACTGAACACCGCTGTCTCCTATAAACCCTTTTTATAAGATCTTAAGAATCTGCCCTGATTTAATTTTGTGTTAGATCCTTTACTGTATGTGATCATTTGTGTAGTATCACATCAATAAGGCATTGGGACCTTAAATATCCCGGGTTTTGCATTATACACTTATGTATGGTCCCATGATCCACCTCAGTAACTTTAAGGGTACCTTGTCCCTTTAACCCATACATTTTAGGACACAGTGTATACACTTTATTCATCACCATGTATGTTTCGTGTTGTTTTTGCCCTTTGTATTGTTGATTGTTGCCCCATGTTTGTTGTCCTTTGATGTATTCATTTGACAGATTCCCAGGCAGTTTGTGGGATTCCCCACTATCTGGGCTTTGCCCCCCTTTTTTCTTCTCTCTTCTTATTCCTCTTTTGATTCCAGGTATATACTGTCTAAATGGTAATTTGATGGGATTCGCAATATACCTTGCATGGTTTTGTTGTGTTAATCCTATCAATGTAGATTGGTCACATTGGGAAGATGTAATATGTAAATTGTATGTTTTTATGTATGTTTATATATCAAATGTAAGGACCCGGCTTGCGTTCTCACTTTCTTCTGCCCCTCCTCTGTGTAGGTTCGGGCGCCAAGCAGGGGGTGATGTCTTTCGACATCGGCCCCCTCCGGCTTACAGCCGGTACCGAGTGTAGTTGCGGAGGTCTGTTTGACCTCTAGCGACGTACACTCTGCAAAATGGCGCCCGCGCCGGAAGTGACGGTAGCAGGCATTCGTCACTTCCGGCGGGACTAGTCTTAAACCGCGAGTGCGGGAGGCTGCAACTAGCGTCTTCTCCCGACTCGCGGTTTCGGTCCTTTAAATGTAAGTACACCTTCTCTCCGGAGTATACTGCTTATCAATCTGTGGGATCTAGTCCTATTTAGAGCATCAATCCCCTCATCTACTATACCTGCTTTGTAAACACATCTTACTATGAGCTACCCGCCCCTTCCCCTCTGCCAGGTTACTCTTCTAACCTCTTTGAGCACATGAATAACGGTGCCATGTTATCACTGGGAGGGATGGTTTTCTCTTTTGCTTTTCTCCTTTTGGCCTAATCTTATTTGTTTTTTCCCCCGGTTATCACAGGGGTCTTTTGGATTGGGGTTAGGACGGGTGGCTACACATAGCTGGACATATTTAAAGGCTCTAGCCCCTAATGGGGATTGTGATATGCCATAGCTGTTGTGCTTTAAGCTTTGGTGATACTAGTTGAATATATATAATCTTTGCAGACCTGTAGCTCCACCTACTGCCTGCTTTGGTGGTACCTACGGAAGACTAGTCCAACCTACACGTTATAGCCATTCCCTGGCGGGACCCTCTGGCCCTGTCGGGATCATTTGGCTTGGAGTTATGTGGCATGCTGGTGGGAGACGCGATCTAAAGATCAAATTAATGATAGACAAGCCATAATGTTTGTAAAGTCTGGTAAGCAGTGGATATAAATTTTATAATATACTCTATGTTCCTTTTCTTTATTGTTTGTATATACTTTTGTACAATACATGTTATTTGACAATTGTTTTGCCTTACTCCCTTATCATGTATTGATTGTTCCCTTTTTTTTTTTTTTTTCTATGAATATTTTAAGGCGTGAATGTAATCATGGCTCCATAAGAGGGTGAATTAAAAATGCTATAGTTCCTGACGAAGCTGGAGTATTCCCGCGAAATGCATAGAACAGAGCAATCACCCATTTGATTACTACAATCACGACATTTGAACACTGTTGCACTTTTTCTCGTTATGTTATATGTGTTGATGTTTTTATATGAATAACAAATAAACATTGTTGGATTTTATATCCTGTTCTTTTTTGCTTACCAATATACTTTTGACAATAGATCCACTATAGTCCCACCCCCTTCCTTTGATTTAGTGGGTTCTGGGACCACTAATTTGGAACCTCTTCCTTCTATTTTGATTTAGGGATGAGGATTTGTTGTCAGGGCACGGGTTATATTCACTTTTCCATATTATATATATATATATATATATATATATATATATATATATATATATATATATATATATATACATACACACACACACACACACACAATATAAATCAGGGCTTATCAAATCGCAGGCGCCAGGGACAGGAACTTGCGTCCTGGCACCTGCTGCTGCCTAAATGCTTCAACCTCCTCCCACGCATGCAACCCCCTCCCCTGCTATGTATCTCGGGCTCCACTTGCCCAGCTGCGGGCCCGGAATAGTGGATGCAGCCAGGAAGAGAGCATACTCATGTCCGATCTCCTCTCCTTCTTATTGCTGACCCAGAAGTGACATTACTTCCAAGTCCCCAGTTTCCCCAACCATCAAGACTGGAATAGAATGTAATGCAATGTGCATTGCAATTTTTCACTCCCGGAATATGCACTGCAGGCAAGGCAGAAGGTTAGGCTCCACCCAGGTTAGAACGTGCTCTTCTTTGCAAAGAGCTGCCTGACTCTTGGTTCTGCCTTGATAATATATGTATGCCACCACCATGGCATTGTTGAATTGGACCTAGATTGAAAGCTCTCAGAGTAGGGGGGTCCAGTGCTGAAGGGTAGCCCCTGAGCTGATCAACATTCGTGCTTCCTCTAGTGAGTACGCCTGCTAAACTGACAGGCAATCTAGGACACTCAGCCCAACAAGCCGGTGTTCATTGTCAGCATCTTCTGCACCACGGGAAGAAAAGGTTTCCCGGACTCCAGCACAGGGCAGACTTATTGTTAGTGATCAAACATATGGGGTGACCCAAAGACAAAGTCTAATTGTCCCATGCTGTCAGGATGCCTAGTTACAACATTTTTTAATTAAATTGAGCATACAGGACTGCCTCAAAAGAGGCTATAATCAAACCCTGCATCCTCATGCAAACACGAACAGACACTCCAGGGAATGCTATTCCTGCACCTTGGTCTTGGTAAGAAGCTTCTTATGGGGTAAGAACATGCGTGGAAGGGCCGTGTCTAGGATAAGACCCTGATACTCCCAGTGGTGCGATAGTTTCAGAGTGACTTTTGGAGATTGGGGACCGAGCAAAAGTTCTCAAGGATTTGCACTATCTACTGAACATTAGCCTGAAGGTTGCTCTCAGATTGCTGTTGCAGTAGTATATCATGCTCGTGGTAGACCTAAAACTGGGACCAGCAGCTTTGTGAATACTCTTGGTGCCCTGGCCAGACCAAATGTCAGAGCCACAAGCTGAAAATGTAGTTACCCAAGCTGAAAATGTAGTTACCCAACCGTAAAATGCAGAAAGTGTTAATGAGGAAGAAAAATAGGGATGTGTGGGTAAGCACCCTTCATGTCCACAGAGGGAAGGAAATCCCCAAATGGAGAGAAGCAACCACTGACTGTACAAATACCATACGGAACTTTTGAGCATGCAGAAACTTGTTCAAGTGCTTTAGGTCCAAAAGCACTTGGTGCCATTTGGCCTAGGAATCCTTAAAAGGCTGGAACAGTTGGCATATATTTTTTCTTGTTTTCGAACACCAAAATGACCCACTGAGAGTGAAACAGGTCCAGCAAACAGGGCAGCCCTTTTCCGGGATGCAGTGGGCTTGTTTGATGGCAATAATTGTGGCAGAAGCCAGATGCAAAACTCCAGGTTGTAGTCTCTGGACAACATTCTGAACACTGACAATGGAGATATCTCAGGTCCATATGGCCACCAGATGCCCCTGCCTCCCTCTCCCACACTTCTGGAATAGGGTCCCGCCTTCAATGGGAAGTTTTGTTGCACGTCTTGGTGAGCTTGGAGTTCAAGGGTTTTTTTCTCAAAAGGAAGTCCTCTGCCTATCTCCTGAATTATAAAACAAAAAAGGAACCCTTTTTGGTCCCAGATGCGGACAGCTTTTTACATAAAAGACTTTGGTCACTTCTTAAGAGGTAAGATAATTCTCTATCTTCCCATAATCTTCTGTATAAACATATCCAAGCATACATTCCAACTGCTTATTGCAAGAGCACTCTGCTGACCAGCATTTTAGCCAGAGTGCTTGCTTTAAATGGACCAACATAAGCCCTAGGCATGAGAGCGGTCAGAGAGAATTTTCCAATCCACCCACACAAAATACCAATGCTTTAGGAAGGCTCTCTAGGGTCTGCATAACATAAGAATTGTATTTGCAGGGCTCCAGGTGGTGGCCCCACCCCTCCCATTCCTTGTCTTTTGTTTGCTCCCTTATTTTCCAATTCTTTTCTTTTTCCTCCCTTAGCCCCCATCCCTTTGTTTTTTGTTTTGTTTTTTTGCTTCTCCTTTCTTTTCCTATAGGGACCAAAAGTTAGGTGCTGGTGGATGTGGATTGTAGGGGTGGGATTGATCTATGATAGCCGTCTAATAATTTTATAATCTTTCTTGCCCGTGGATCACCCTTTCCTTATATGACTTGTATGCATCTCACTTTCATATGGGGGTCATTACCCCAGTTACCATAGGTAATACTTCCAATAGTATGGGTCAATCTTAGCAACGGGAACATAGCCTGTTATTCTCTTAAAGGATGTTTTCATAGTCTGATACTCTTTCCCTACCTCTTGGTAGGCTCTGTTAATTTGCTGTTTTATGGTTGTGATCTTCCATTTACATGTGATATACTATATTTGGAATGTTTTTCTTTTATTTCTTCTAAAATTTAGTAAAATGTGCAATAAAAAAAAAAAATAAAAAAAAACTTTTTGTTTGCAGGTTTCTTAAAGGATAGGTTCACATTTGGGGTGGAACATGTTCCCAATGCTGCAGCCACAGTACAGGAAGACGGGACATGGCTGTGTCATTCGTTCAACACAGCTGTGTGTGTGAATGAACTACTGTATAAGCCCTGACATCCTTTGCGGCTGTTGGCTTGTATTTCCCAATGAACTACCACGGGGCTGAGGAGCCCTTTTTAGGATTAAATCAAAGTGAATGGGCTGTTTTACCACACACCAACACACGAATAGGTAGCAATAGATGTGAATAATCTCTTAATATATTTTTCACGGTACTAACATAAGCATCTGAATCTGTTTTGATATCCGCTTTCTATAATCTTCTTTACAGTAGCACTTGCACTGCAGAAGAACGCCTGGGTGCTGTCTGGCAGGGGTGCCTGAACAACAGAATTAGCTAAATGAAATTACAAATCCAAGTCATGTAAACCTGTGGTACATAGTTGTCTACCTGGAATTGCAATTTAGGCATGTGTATCAGTTTACAGGCATGAGATAAACCACTTACTGCTGGAGGGGTGCTTACAATGATCAGCATTTAATTATTCATTAAAAAAAACCTTTATCTCAAAAGGAAGAAAACTGTTTGCTGTAAGTGATTATAAAGGAGGTGTGTTACTTGCAAGATCAGCAGGTGAAAACAGAGGGTGCAGCCACCACATCTAATGATTGGTTCGTTACAATATATTGCATTTTTGGTTTTAATACCGCTTTAAATTTAAAACCCAGTAAAAGAGAGTGAGTTGTTTACTCCATTCACAATTTCTGGCCTTGTGGCTTTGGAGGTGTAGCAGTCTACAAGGTAGATATGTGCAGTTGATAGTTCTCCTTTGAAAGCACTGCCCTAATCTGCATGCTATGCCCTAGGATAGATTTTTTTAAACCACTGCTTTATTTATCCTGTGCCCTATGCTCTAAATTCCAAACTGCTGTACCTTGCTGTACATAACATACATTACATACAGAGGCACTGCTCTCCATACACTTTTTTTAAACCATACCATACTTTGGACAACTTAGGGCTGCTTCATTGGTAGTGATATTTCAAAATCAAGTACTTACACTTTCTCTTATCTGGGAGTCCAAAAGATAGTTGTATGGACAGAACACAATGTCAGCTTCTTTCATTAATTCACGGGCTGCATAATAAGCACAGGCACGTAGCCTTTTCCCCAAGCCAACTAGCTCTTCTATGTCCCAAGCCTGAGTTACACCAAGTCTATACTGTAGGAGATTCTGCTCACTCATTTTCGGAGCTCCATAATAGTATCGACAAGAAGGTGTCTAGAAAAACAAAACAGAAATGCCAATTAGAACTTTATTTTACTGCATTTTCCTTTTTTTGCTGTTTTTAAGAAGGATAAACATAACCAGTTAAGTATATCAAATGAGGATGAGTCGCTCTTTCTTGATTTTGAGCTGCAGAAGGAACTGAAAACTAAAGGTAAAAAAGTTAACAAATCAACTCTCCACAGCCAATGTGAATTTCCAAGCAACCAAAAAAAACAGGTAAAAAAAACTATTCATTTTACATGCATGCTGCAAAATGATGTATTCTGCGGAATGATCCTTTAATTAGAAACCACATTAACAGGGCGCAATACAAGACATAACATGGGCCTTTTTGAAACTAAATCAAGCATTCTTTTGGAAGGAACAAGGAATACATTATTATAGGCTGTTTCATGCAGTATTAATCAAAAATTCATTCTTATTAGGCTCTTAGCCAAGCAAAGTGACTCCCACACACAGTTTTAGATCTGTAAATGTACATCTAGAAAATTACAATTAAAGAGTGGCAAAAATCTTCTCTTCCTCTGTTAAAAAAAAAAAAAAAAACTGCAGAAAAATACACAATTAAATGTTATATAACTTAACTTGCTTATTTGAAATTTTGCCTAAATGTCTCCTAAAATATGACAATATATATATATATATATATATATATATATATATATATATATATACACACACACACACGCCCAAATTACATTTTTGGAAACAAAATGCAATACAAACTACAGCGTAGCTTGCACTGGTCAAACCATTAATTTTGTTAATACCTTGGTACAGGAAATCCTAGAACAGGAAAACTGTACTTCTAAATCATTCACCTACACCAGAATTCAGTATTCATCTTGTCTTGGCTCCAAAGCACTGGTTACTATGCGCCGCTTATATTCTAGAACAGAGAATCTGTTAGCAGATGCCCCGTCAAGTGACTGCATTTTGCAAAAGGACATTCAGCTAAGTTTAAGAGCTTTTTACAAGGCATGCCAGAAATACAGCCCAGAACATCTTTGTGTTGAAATGTCTTAGGGGCTCTATAAAGGTCCTATAAACATTTTAGGACTCCCAAATCAGTGAAGGAAATGCAAGGATGCTTTAACAGTCTAGTGGGACTGAAGCCATGTTTTTGTACAATATATACTGTATTTGCTTGGCTCAGGAAAAATAAAAAGCAGGTCTAGGTATGTTGTTTTAAACGAAGCGGGATATTTAACTCTTTGCAAATTTTAAAGCTGCAAACATACGGTAAAGACATGCACTGTAAGTCCAGTAATGTTTGCAAAATCTATATTAAAGTCACCTTGTCGCTCAGATAACAAAACTGATATAGACCCATCCTGTAAAAAAGAAAGTACTAACACTTAAGCAAGCTATAGATAGAGCGATTTTCTTTCCTGCAACCACGGGTTCCGTGTTGATGGGGAAATCCCTCAAGTGGAGCTATTGTGTGCTCCCTGAAGAACACAGCCTGATTATTGTGATCGGCTATAGATCGATCGACTTGGGTACAATCAGCCTGTCCTTACATGGTTCGAACCTCAGCTGCTCCCTGCTAAACTGGCAAAGATCCGAACCCTCTATGACCGGCTTTGATCTTCCAAAAGACAGTGTGTATAATCCTTACACAGCTATAGGCACTGCTATTATCTGACACTTATGAGTGTAATGGTTTCTTATCTGGAGATCTGCCATGCGAGCTACCTATCTGATATAACGGCTAGGCAGCCCAATGACAAACTGAGGAGTGTGCACACAGCAGGCAAATTACACTGCTGCTAATTAAGAGGTAGTAGTTTAGTGTAGCGCTGTCAACCTACAATAGGGAGTGTTGTTACTGGCAGGATCTACAAATACAAAACTTTGTAAAAGATATGCAAAAAAACGATTTGCTTAAGAAAATTGAATACAGTGAGGCATGATGCCAAACTCGCTAAAAGAAAAAACTATTCAGGGTTTACATATATATATTAAGCACAGGGCTTTTTGGACCTTGAATTGTTAACTACTTCTGTTACAGAGCACTGATGGTAGGTTCAGTCATCGAAATGCTTCATACCCACTGGCTGAGAAGTCTCTTCAACTATGTTGCTGACACACTTGCTGCTAAAAAAACAAAGGATCTTACTTTTCTGTATTATCTGCCTATATTTTCCAGTATAAATAAATGAAGCCAATGGGTAATTCAGTTCACCAACCCAATTCAGATCACTTCTGGGCAGACTTTGAGCATAAGATAACATACATTTCTGAACTGGCCATGTACACACTGAATTGACACACACAAACTACATTAACTTTACTTCAAGTGTTACATTGATCAGACTTTTCAGGAACCACTTTACAGGGTTGCAAAAACCACACTTGAACACTGGCACCTTAGTGGAAAAGCCAGTACTATCTGGCAGCGCACTCTGCATAAGCAAGTATGGCAGTAAAAGAAAAGACCTTCTGGTTTTTCCATTATGGAAAGAAGCAACAAATCCCAAGTGGACTGTAAAATAAATTCCTATCATGTTGTTCTTGGACTTCATTCCCTTTTCCTCTAAGATACGGAACAACTGAACAATGTCTTTGCTGTGTCTCGACTTGCAGACCATTATCACATCTTTTACAGATTGCTTCTGTTTACTTTTATTGTAGTCAATGTGTCCATGTATTTATCTAACCAACTCAACTACATAAACACCTTTGGCCCCAACAGATCTTTCCATGGCTGATATCTTAATTTTGCATAAAACAATATAACAGCTTACTTACTATCACCAGAACTTAAAGGGCCACTAGCTCACTTACTAACAATTGAACGTAGAGGACCACTATGCAGTGAACAGCATTGAAATTACTAATCCCAAGGATAGGCATGTGACGAGGTCTGATAAACTCTAAACTGAAGACAATAGAGAAGTCGTACTGGAAAGTGCCACCTTAATTTCTCTAAAATTCATAGTTCAAAAAAAAAAAAAATTAAATCTTATGCCTGTGGTGAAGAAGTGACACATTTCATATAGCTTCTCACTAGAACAATCCAATTAAAGGAAAAGTATAGCCAAAGCTTGTTCTGCACTCCCGTGACTAAAGCCCGCTGTCAGCTGACACCACAGAGCTGGTCTAGGCTCTGAAAAGATTGAAACCATGGTCAGGATCCAGAGCCTGAGCCAGCCGCCCCTCCACAGGCCAGCGCTCCTGTGAGCACTGGAGGGGCAGAGCACACAATGGTGACTGACCATCACTGCTGTCTGCTCAGAGTGGCAGAGAGAACTAAGCAAACAGCAGGTGTCTGATCACTCAGTTCTCAGTCTTAGAGCAAGCGGGGGGCAGATGCAGCATCAAAACGATACTGCAAGGCTCGACAAATCCCAGGCACAAGCTCGCCATGGCAACTAGAAAATGTGTCCTGGCACTTGGGCTTTTGTCTGTTGGCAACAGGTGTGAGCAATTTGTGATTCTGCATTTCCGGGTAGGGGGACACGTGCATTCTCCCCCACCCGGCTGTGATCTCACTGGCTACCTTACATGCCGATCACTGAGTCCCCGTCAATCGTCTGAGCAAGTGACATGAGAGAGATCTGTGTTGTAAACAACACAGATATCTCTACCGACAGTGGGGTTGTGCTGGTTTTTGCAGTTACATTACACTCCCTAGATACAGTGGGTACGGAAAGTATTCAGACCCCCTTAAATTTTTCACTCTTTGTTATATTGCAGCCATTTGCTAAAATCATTTAAGTTCATTCTTCTTCCTCGTGAATGTACACATAGCACCCCATACTGACAGAAAAACACAGAATTGTTGACATTGTTGCAGATTTATTAAAAAAGAAAAACTGAAATATCACATGGTCCTAAGTATTCAGACCCTTTGCTCAGTATTTAGTAGAAGCCCCCTTTTGATCTAATACAGCCAGGAGTCTTTTTGGGAAAGATGCAACAAGTCTTTCACACCTGGATTTGGGGATCCTCTGCCATTCCTCCTTGCAGATCCTCTCCAGGTTTGTCAGGTTGGATGGTAAACGTTGGTGGACAGCCATTTTTAGGTCTCTCCAGAGATGCTCAATTGGGTTTAAGTCAGGGCTCTGGCTGGGCCATTCAAGAACAGTCACGGAGTTGTTGTGAAGCCACTCCTTCGTTATTTTAGCTGTGTGCTTAGGGTCATTGTCTTGTTGGAAGGTAAACCTTCGGCCCAGTCTGAGGTCCAGAGCACTTTGGAGAAGGTTTTTGTCCAGGATATCCCTGTACTTGGCCACATTCATCTTTCCCTCGATTGCAACCAGTCGTCCTGTCCCTGCAGCTGAAAAACACCCCCACAGCATGATGCTGCCACCACCATGCTTCACTGTGGGGACTGTATTGGAAAGGTGATGAGCAGTGCCTGGTTTTCTCCATACATACCGCTTAGAATTAAGGCCAAAAAGTTCTATTTTGGTCTCATCAGACCAGAGAATCTTATTTCTCACCATCTTGGAGTCTTTCAGGTGTTTTTTAGCAAACTCCATGCGGGCTTTCATGTGTCTTACACTGAGGAGAGGCTTCCGTCGGGCCACTCTACCATAAAGCCCCGACTGGTGGAGGGCTGCAGTGATGGTTGACTTTCTACAACTTTCTCCCATCTCCTGACTGCATCTCTGGAGCTCAGCCACAGTAATCTTTGGGTTCTTCTTTACCTCTCTCTCCAAGGCTCTTCTCCCCCGATAGCTCAGTTTGGCCGGACGGCCAGCTCTAGGAAGGGTTCTGGTCGTCCCAAACGTCTTCCATTTGAGGATTATGGAGGCCACTGTGCTCTTAGGAACCTTAAGTGCAGCAGAAATCTTTTTGTAACCTTGGCCAGATCTGTGCCTTGCCACAATTCTGTCTCTGAGCTCTTCAGGCAGTTCCTTTGACCTCATGATTCTCATTTGCTCTGACATGCATTGTGATCTGGAAGGTCTTATATAGACAGGTGTGTGGCTTTCCTAATCAAGTCCAATCAGTATAATCAAACACAGCTGGACTCAAATGAAGGTGTAGAACCATCTCAAGGATGATCAGAAGAAATGGAAAGCACTGAGTTAAATATATGAGTGTCACAGCAAAGGGTCTGAATACTTAGGACCATGTGATATTTCAGTTTTTCTTTTTTAATAAAACTGCAACAATCTCAACAATTCTGTGTTTTTCTGTCAGTATGGGGTGCTATGTGTACATTCATGAGGAAGAAGAATGAACTTAAATGATTTTAGCAAATGGCTGCAATATAACAAAGAGTGAAAAATTTAAGGGGGTCTGAATACTTTCCGTATCCACTGTACACACAGGCAACCCTTTGATTTCCCCAGATGTTAACCTCTACCTACCCAGTGTTATTAGTACAGTGACAGTGCATTTTACTAGCACTGATGACTGTATTAGTGTCACTGGTGATGTCAGTTTCAGTTAGCCAGTGTCAGAATGACCGCCATACTATCACAGTTTTGCTATAAGTCACCACCATTACTAGTATTAAAAAAGAAAATAATCCAGTATATATAAACAGTAATTTGTAGACGCTATAATTTCCACGAAAACCAAAATACACTTATTGGGATTTACTTTTACCAAAGACATGTACAGTGGGGATCGAAAGTTTGGGGCACACCAGGTAAAAATTTGTACTAATGTGCACAAAGAAGCCAAGGAAAGATGGAAAAATCTCCAAAAGGCATCAAATTACAGATTAGACTTTCTTATAATAGGTCAGCAAAAGTTAGATCTTATTTCCATCATTGACACTTTCAAAATTACAGAAAACAAAAAAATGGCGTCAGCAAAAGTTTGGGCACCCTGCAGAATTTATAGCATGCACTGCCCCCTTTGCAAGGCTGAGACCTGCCAGTGTCATGGATTGTTCTCAATCATTGTCTGGGAAGACCAGGTGATGTCAATCTCAAAGGTTTTAAATGCCCAGACTCATCTGACCTTGCCCCAACAATCAGCACCATGGGATATTCTAAGCAGTTGTCTAGAAAACTGAAACTGAAAATAGTTGACGCTCACAAAGCTGGAGAAGACTATAAGAAGATAGCAAAGCGTTTTCAGATGTCAATATCCTCTGTTCGGAATTTAATTAAGAAATGGCAGTCATCAGGAACAGTGGAAGTTAAAACAAGATCTGGAAGACCAAGAGAAATATCAGAGAGAACAGCTCGCAGGATTGTGAGAAAAACAATTCAAAACCCACGTTTGACTGCACAATCCCTCCAGAAAGATCTGGCAGACACTGGAGTTATGGTACACTATTCCACTATAAAGAGATACTTTTACAAATATGGTCTTCATGGAAGAGTCATCAGAAGAAAAACTCTTCTACCTCCTCACCACAAAAATCAGCGTTTGAACTTTGCAAATGAACATATAGACAAGCCTGATGCATTTTGGAAACAAGTTCTGTGGACCGGTGAGGTTAAAATTGAACTTTTTGGCCGGAAAGAGCAAAGGTATGTTTGGAGAAGAAGGGGCACAGAATTTAATGAAAATAACCTCTGTCCAACTGTTAAGCATAGGGGTTGATGAATCATGCTTTGGGGTTGTATTGCAGCCAGTGGCACAGGGAACAACTCACGAGTAGAAGGAAAAATGGATTCAATAAAATTTCAGCAAATTTTGGATGGTAACTTGATGCCATCTGTGAAAAAGCTGAAGTTAAAGAGAGGATGGCTTCTACAAATGGATAATGATCCTAAACACACCTCGAAATCCACAGGGGATTACATCAAGAGGCATAAACTGAGGGTTTTGCCATGGCCTTCACAATCTCCCAACCTCAACATAATTGAAAATCTATGGATAGACCTTAAAAGAGCAGTGCGTGACAGACAGCCCAGAAATCTCAAAGAAATGGAAGACTTTTGTAAGGAAGAATGGGCAAAGATACCTCAAACAAGAATTGAAAGACTCTTGGCTGGCTACAAAAAGCATTTACAAGCTGTGATACTTGCCAAAGGGGGCAATACAAGATATTAACTCTGCAGGGTGCCCAAACTTTTGCAGATGCCATTTTTTTGTTTTCTGTTATTTTGAAAGTGTAAATGATGGAAATAAAATCTAACTTTTGTTGACATATTATAAGAATGTCTAATCTGTAATTTGATGCCTTTTGGAGATTTTTCCATCTTTCCTTGGCTTCTTTATGCACATTAATACAAATTTTTACCTGGGGTGCCCAAACGTTCGATCCCCACTGTAGCAGACTACATTTTTTTTTATTGGGTTATGTTTTATAGCAAAAAATAAAAAAATAAAACGTTTTTTTATTTTTTTCTCAAAATGTTTGGTCTATTTTTGTTTATAGCACAAAAATGAAAAACCCAGTGGTGATCAAGTACCACCAAAGAAAGTTCCTATTTGTTTGGAAACAATTACATACACTTTGATGTACAGTGTACATGACCGCACAATTGTCAGTTACAGTAAAGCGCCGTATAGCAAAAAAGCTTTGTTAGTTTAAAAAAAAAAAAAAAGAAAAACTAGCTCCTAATATTTTTAGCTGGCTCCTAGTTTCAAAGCAAATTTGTCGAGCCCTGCGATACTACATCTATCTATGCAAGTATGATTTTGAATAGAAAAGAAACTAATACTTCTCTTTTAAGACATAGTGACAAAGAGCAGGTCAAACGCCTATGCTACAATGTCTGATCTTTTTTCTGCTTGATGTCTATCAAATTGTAATTTTAATTTGATCAATAAAATGTTGGTTGTTGGATTGTCAAACCTTGTCATCTGTAAACTGTTGTTATCATCCCAAATTGGCAATTAATTTCAACAACCTAAAAAATAGGCACTTGAAAAGATGGCACCCAGGAATACACATCAGGTCCATAATTGTAAAAAAAAAAAAAAAAAATCCAGACATTAATCACAACAAACAAAATATATATATATAAAAAAAAAAAAATTCCATTGACCTCAGTATAGTGGCCTCAATTAGTCTATAACATAGCAAAATGCAAAAATTTACCTAAACAAGAAAAACTCCTGCCTTGGACTAAATAGGGGGTCTTTAACACTGATGGTTATGGGATAACTCTTTGAATGTCCTTGAGTGGCCTTGCCAGAGCCCAGACTTGAATCCGTTTGAACTAGGGATCGACCGATATCGGTTTTTCTTTGCCGATACTGATATATTGGCCATTGCATATCGGTATTTGCGGATGTTTTGTACATTTAAATTTTTGAAAAATAAAGAAAATTTTTGACACAAATCTGGTACTGAACATGTGGGGTAGGTCTTTTAGCTGTAATGTGGAGTCTTCCCTTTCCTCCCTGCCTACCAGGAATCCCGTGTGAACCTAGTTTAGCGTCATTAAAATCGTAGAATCCACTTTATTAGTGTTTTTTATATAATGTCCAGTGTGTGTTTTTGTAATAGAATAGTGGGAAATACCTTCATTATATCGCTGCTCCGGGCTCTCCTCGCTAATCTCCCACTCTGCTGTTTTCTCCTCCGATAGCTGTCAGAGGAGGATCTCAGCCCGTCCCCTCTGCAGTGTATACAGAAGCGCCAGGTATTAGATTAGAATAGTGTGAAATACCTTTGTTACATATCCCGCTCTGCTGTCCTTCTCTCCTCCCCCACTGACAGCTGGGGGTCACGGAAGGGCCAATCGGCGATGTAATGAAGGTATTTCACACTATTAGATTACAAAAACACACACTGGACATTATATAAAACGCTAATAAAGTGGATGCTAGGATTTTACATACACTAATATTACATACAGTAATATCGGTAACCTCCGGGGCCGATAAAGATATATTGGGGAAAGCGCATATCGGCCCTCGATATATCAGCCTTGCCTATAATCGGTCGATCCCTAGTTTGAACATCTCTGGAGAGATCTGAAAATGGCTGTGCACTGACGCTCCCCAGTGCAGTTTCTCCCATTCTTCTTTGCAGGACCTCTTAAGCGTCATCCAACCTGATGGAGCTTAAGCGGTCCTGCAAAGAAGAATGGGAGAAACTGCCCAAAAATAGGTGTACCAAGCTTGACTTGAGGCTGTAATTGGTGGCAAAGGTGCTTCAAGGAACTATTGAGCAAAGGCTGTGCATACTTATGTACATGGGAATTTTTTTTTTTTTTTTTTTAATTTGCAAAGATTTCAAACAAACTTCTTTCACATTGTGATTATGGGGTATTGTTTGTAGAATGTTGAGGAAGATAATGAATTTAATCAATTTTGGAATAAGGCTGTAACATAACAAAATATGGAAAAGTGAGGCGCTGTGATTACTTTCCGGATGCACTGTACATATTAAGCAAAACTGTAGAAGCGGAGATGATTTTGAAGTAGAATAAAACAAAACAAAAAAACTATGACCATCTCCTGAGATGGGGGTATAGGGGTATAGCGATTGGTGCCTTTAAAAAGCATATTGATTTGTTGAAAAGAATCCATGTAATCTCCTTTCATGCCAAGGTAATAAACAACTGGGTTTTGGTGCTGTTCACATGATTAAGCTGTAAAATAACCAAGCCAAATTGAAATTATATTTTGTAAACACTGGCGTTTCTTATCTGAGGATAGTCTATTAAAGAACTTTGTACAATCATACTAGCATCATTTTTTTAGGCGTTTCTTATCGGAGGATAGTCTATTAAAGAACTTTGTACAATCATTCTAGCATCATTTTTTTAAAGTCCTATTTTATAGATTTTTTGCAAAAATTGCCCAAAAAAGGTACAAAAGAAAATAAACACAAAATCTCTCTCACAATCATTAACTTACATCAGTCACAGAAGTGTTACCGACACAATGAGAATCACATTTCTAGAGTAAGCCCCGATTCACACTACAGCAACTTCAAATCCGACATGCTGGCGCGACTTCATTGCGGCTTGCCTACGACTTCTTTAACCACTTTACCGCTGCTCACTGAGCTGCTACTGCGGCAAAGTGGCTCGATAACGTCTGACGACGTAGACCTACGTCGCCAGACATTCCCCTCTCTCGGCGGCGAGGCGCCGGAGGCTCGCTACCGCTGTATTCAGTCACAGCGGGAGTTGGGCCAGGGGAGGAGCGGCTGTGATCACCGCCGCTCTTCCCCGATCGCCGGGGAATCGAGTGTGGAGATCTGCCTGCTTGTGTAAACAAAGCAGGCGGATCTCCAAAGTGACAGGCAGGGTCAGATTGCAGGGTTCAGCATAGCTGAACCTGCGATCTGTCCCTGTATCACTCAGTCACCTCCCCCCACACACGTTAGTAAGCACCAGGCATACATTAACCCCTTGATCACCAATAAAAATTAACCCCTTCCCTGCCAGTGTCATTTTTACAGTAACAGTGCATATGTATAGCACTGATTACTGTAATAATGTCAATGGTACCCCCAAAAGTGTCAAAAATGTCAGTCAAGGGTCCGATCTGTCCGCCGCAATGTCGCAGTCCCGCAAAAAAATCGCAGATCGCCGCCATTACTCGTTAAAAAAATAAACACCAAAAATGACATAAATCTTTCCCTTAGTTAGTAAACGCAATAACTTTTGCGCAAACCAATCAAAATACGCTTATTGCAATATTTTTTACCAAAAATATGTAGCAGAAAACAAATTGGCCTAAAATGATAAAAAAAAATGATTTTTACATTTTTTTGGGTGGGAATTTCATATAAAATAAATGTGAAAAATATTATTTTTTCAAAATTGTCGCTCTTTTTTTGTTTATAGCGCAAAAAGTAAAAATCGCACAGGTGATCAAATACCACCAAAAGAAAACGGAATTTTTGTAAAATCTTACCTGTAAAATTCCTTTCTCTGAGTCCTCCGACAGTCGCCGCCTCTTCATATTCGTCACATATGGGGTATTAGACTTTGCTCCGAAGGAGTAGCTAGGCAACAGAATATGTTAACAATAAAGCTTTAAAATATCCCACCCTCAAGGGGTGGTCCCCTCAGTCAATACCCTCCTACTTCCTGCAACCATATCTCAGTTTTAGTGGAATAGCAGTAGAGTATACATTCAACCCCAAAAGAGGGGCGGGGGCGGCGACTGTCGGAGGACTCAGAGAAAGGAATTTTACAGGTAAGATTTTACAAAAATTCTGTTTTCTCTTACGTCCTCCGACAGTCGCCGCCTCTTCATATTCGTCACATATGGGGACGTCCCAAAGCAGTGCAAACATGAGGGGTGGGAAACGCATCCGCGCCGAAAGGCAACGCAGTCTCCACATCAAAGAAAGGAACCTTACCAAAGGAAGGAAACCAGCTGGGCAACAGCAAAAATAAGTGCTCAACAGGAGCAACAACCCAGGAAAAGACAAAAAAAACAGGGAATACAAAGATATCCCAACAGCCAGGAGTCCCCAACAAGGGACCCTATGGAACAGCCGCACTAAGAACCTTGCGGCCAAAGGAAGCATCCGCCGATGCCTGAACATCTACTTTGTAGAATTTTGTGAAAGTGTGCACGGTCGACCAGGTCGCCGCCTTACACACCTGGGCTACAGAAGCCCCATGACGGCAGGCCCAAGACGTACTCAGTGATCTAGTAGAGTGCGCCTTCACAGGCACAGGGGGAACCTTCCCCTGCAAGGCATAGGCCTGTTCAATGGTCTGCCTGATCCATTTGGCGATGGTAGAGGCCGAAGCCGCCATGCCCTTCCGAGGACCCTCTGGAAGAACAAACAAGGAGTCCGTCTTACGAAAAGACTCAGTCGATTTAAGGTAAACCCTAATCGCCCGAACAACATCCAGAGAGTGCAATCTCACCTCCTTTGGATGTTTAGGCTTCGTGCACAACGAAGGCAAAACAATATCCTCGTTAAGATGGAATTCCGAAACTCGTTTCGGCAGAAAAGAAGGATTAGGTCGCAAGACCACCTTATCCAAATGAACCACCAGGTACGGAGACTTGCAGGACAAAGCCGCCAGTTCCGACACTCTGCGAGCCGAAGTGATCGCCACCAAAAAGGCGACCTTTTTGGACAACAGAGACAACGAGATCTCCCTGATCTGTGCAAAAGGAGCACGTTGTAACACAGAAAGAACTAGATTCAAGTCCCAGGGGGGCAAAGGATCCCTCCTAGGAGGAACCAGATGCCGCACACCCTGAATAAAAGTGCCAACCAAGGAGTTGGAAGCCACGGGACGTTGAAACAGAACGGCCAGCGCAGACACCTGACCCTTTATCGTGGCCAGCGCCAAACGCTGATCGACACCCGTCTGAAGGAAAGACAGCACACGGGAAACCGAGTACGTGCGGGGTGAAACTGGACTCACACCAGGCAAAATAGGCCTTCCAAGTACGGTAATAAACCATTCCCGAGGAAGACTTCCTCGCGTTGATCAAGGTATGAACGACCTCTGGAGAGAGACCCTTCTCCTTCAGGACCTCGGTCTCAACAGCCAGGCCGTCAAAGCCAGCGACTGTAAAGCAGGATGGTAAATCGGTCCTTGAGACAGTAGATCGTCTCGAAGAGGCAGACGCCAGGGGGGCGTCGACCGCCAGATTCACGAGGTCTGCGTACCAGGACCGGCGAGGCCAGTCCGGTGCCACAAGAATCACCGTGCTGCGTTCCGAGTGTAACCTGCGAAGGAACCTGGACAGCAACTGAATCGGTGGAAAAGCGTACATCAGCCTGTACTGATGCCACGGGGCCACTAACGCGTCCGACGCGTCTGCCCGAGGGTCGCGCGTCCTTGCCACGAACCTCTTCACCTTGTAGTTGAGGCGAGACGCGAACAGGTCCACATCTGGAAGACCCCACTTCGCGCACAACATCTGGAAGACAGCCGAATGGAGAGACCATTCCCCCTGATCCAGGGTCTGGCGACTCAGATAGTCCGCCTGCCAGTTCTCCACTCCCGGAATGTGAACCGCCGTTATCGCCGGGACATGAGTCTCGGCCCAAGACAGAATGTCGGCCACTTCTCGAGCCGCTCGGGCACTCCTGGTGCCCCCTTGGTGGTTGATGTATGCCACCGCCGTGGCATTGTCCGTCTGCACCCGAACCGGGCAGCCCTGCAGCCGGTCCGTCCAGCGATGAAGACAGAGCCTTATCGCACGCAATTCCAGAATGTTGATCGGGAGGGAAGACTCCCCCTCCGACCAGGTCCCCTGGGCGGACAGAACGCCCAGAACACCACCCCAGCCCGACAGGCTGGCATCCGTAGTGATTATCGTCCACGAGATCGGACGAAACGACTTGCCCCCGGACACCAACGGGGACTGGAGCCACCACAGAAGGTTTACCCTGGTGCGATGACTCAACGAGATCTGAAGATCCAGAGATTGAGGTCGCCCGTCCCACTTGGACAGGATCTCCGCCTGGAGACCCCGCGTGTGAAACTGAGCGAAAGGAATCGCCTCGAAGGCCGAGACCATCAATCCCAGACATCTCATACACGTCCGCAGAGACGAGTGTGGAACGTCCCTGAGGGACCTGACTTCCTCCTGAAGAGTCCTGAGCTTGTCTTCCGGCAGGAAGACCTTCGCCTGCACCGAGTCCAGTATCATTCCCAGATAGGGAAGACGAACCGACGGACTCAGTGTCGACTTTGGAACATTTATCGTCCAACCGAACTCCTGCAGAGTTTGCATTGTGACAGACAGGTCCTTCTCCAGACCCTGACTGGTCGCAGACCGAATCAGAATGTCGTCCAGATACCCCAGGACAGAAATGCCCTGGGCCCTCAATAATGCCAGAACCGGTGCAAGCACCTTGGTGAAGACCCGCGGAGCCGAGGCGAGCCCAAAGGGCAACGCCACGAACTGGTAGTGATCCTCCGCAATGGCAAATCGAAGGTATCTCTGATGTCCCTCGAATATGGGGATGTGAAGGTACGCATCCTTCAAATCGATGGAGGCCATGAATTCCCCCGGAACCAGGGCAGCCACCACCGAGCGCAGGGACTCCATGCGGAACTTGCGAACCCGCACAGAGCGGTTCAGAGCTTTCAAGTCCAGAATCGGACGAACCTTGCCCTCCTTCCTGGGCACGGTGAACAGATTGGAATAAAACCCCCGAAATCTGTCCCGATGAGGCACCGGAACCACCACACCCTGAGCCCTCAGGTCCCGCACCGCCAGGTGCAGATCCCGCAGGCGCTCTGGAGACAGTTGTAGATTTGAGGGAAAAAATCTGCTCTCCGGCCGAGAGAGAAACTCGATCTTGTAACCAGATCGAACGATTTCCAGAACCCATCTGTCCCGCACACGGGCCAACCAGGGCTGAAGAAAACCGAGCAAGCGTCCCCCCACCCCAAAACTGGGTGAGGGCGCCCCTTCAGGCCGAACAGTTATGGGCCGCAGGTCCGGATTGGCCGGACTTCTGTTTCCCAGACCAGGGCTTCTTCTGAGAACCTTGGCCTTTGAACGGTTTGCCCTTGTAGTGCGGCCGAAAGGCACGAAAGGACCCCTGAGGGGGCCGAAAATTCGCATGCTTCTTCCCAGAAGCCCCCTTAGCCTTGGGGAAATGGGGCAAGAGAGTGCTCTTACCCCCGGTGATCCCCTTAATCAACACATCCAGGGACTCCCCAAAAAGGCGAGACCCATCATAAGGCAGATTGGCTAAGGTTTTACGTGAAGATTGGTCCACCGACCAACATTTCAACCAAACCAGGCGGCGAGACAACACCGCCACGCTGTGCACACGTGCAGCCAACGGAATCAGGTCCAGGTCCGCATCACACAGATACATGACACCCTGGTGGATCTGATCCACCATATCCAGGGTCGCCGGCGAGGCCGAATCGGCCACTAGGACGCGCCTAAGCATCTGCGTCCAACTTGCGATCGCCTGGGCCGCCATGAGAGAAGCAAACAGAGCCTTAAGCATAGAACCCGTAACAGAATAAGTATGACGGGCAAGAGACTCCAGTCTCCTATCCGTGGCATCACGGAAAACAGGGGAACCCTCTGCAGGAATCGCAGTGGCTTTGTTCAAAACCGCAATTGCATGATCCACTGGTGGAGGCACACACCACCGTTCATCAGTGGCAGGCGAGAAAGGATAACGCAGCTTGAATTTACTTGGTACCGCAAAAGGTTTGCGCAGATCGCGCCATTGATCCTTAACAGCGCGCTGAAAATCAGCATTGCAGGGAAAAACCTGCGGCGTCCTGCGTTTTCTCTGCGTCCCATAAGCCGCCAAGGCAGCGGGAGGACACACTTCATCCTGCAAACGCAGCGTTTGCTTAATGGAAGCAATCAACTCATCCATGATTGCAAGCTCTTCAGGCGAGCCAGGGGGAGAATTATCGACCCCCTCAACTTCAGCCTCCACCTCAGACCCCACTAGATCAAGAGAGGAGCGGGACCCCGATAAGGGGGTCCCTGCCAGAACAGCCCCATCACCTTCACCCTCAGAATCAGAGGACAGAGCAACTCTGGGCCGTTTAGTAGATTGAGCAGCCACCAGCATTTGCACCTGGGCAGCAAGGCCAGCCACAATAGTGGCTAAATCCCCCCCTGGGGGGGAAACAGCGGTCCCCTGGCTTTCCACCAATACTGTGGGAAACTTGCCCTCCTGAGAATCCATTGCCCCTGTATGCCAGACAACCAAGGGTTAACTGCCCCCTTTTAGCAAGCGCGGCAAGCGCAGCCCACCGCACCACACTCAGGCACAATGAGACCCCCACAGGGAATATACAGACTGAATACAGGCAATGGCAAACAGGAATAGAAGGATAAAACCTGAGGAGACCCCGCTGCTGCTGCTGCCTCGATCGGTGTTCCAGGAAAGAGGAAGTGATGCTGCCAGGGCGCTCTATGTAAGCCTATGGAGGCTACAAGAAAATGGCCGCCGTGCATGTAAACCATGCGGCCGGAGCGGGCGCCGGTAAAATGGCGTCGTTTGGCGCCGAAATCGCCGCTCCATAGTGCATAAAAACACACACAAGCTTATCCCATTATATGGATACATGTTAGATCGCCGCAGCGATCGCTGTATATGCCCCAACATGCCATAAAAACATGCCCCACAGCACACAGCTTCCCACACTGCCCAGCCTGACACACACAGTGTCACACAGCTCCCCCCCCCCCCCTTGCAGCCCACAGCATGCAGCCGAGAGATAGGGAGACAAGCAGTGTGAATAAAGGCAGGTTACACAGTCCCAGACTGAGACCCCCCCCAGACAGACAGGTCCCCACATAGATACACTTACCTCACATGGCGTGGGGAACCCGCACAGGCGAACAAGCCGCTGCACATGAGGCAGGGAGAGTCGCAATTCAAGACGCACACAATGGCGGTTAAGAAACCGCACAGCGTCCGGTGAGGTAGCCACCTCACCAATCATCCCTGCACCGAACAGGGATGGGTCGTTCACTGTGCCAGGAGCGTTACCTGGCTGAACGCTCGATGGCAGACTGGGAAGCCACTGACCCACGACCTGCGATCAGGGGGATCAGCCCGAGACCCAGTCCGCATGATCCTCTTCGTCCGAAGAACTAACTAATGCTGACCAAAATAACAGCTAAGTAAAGGTAGAGAAAAAAACTCAAACAAAATATTAAAAAGAAGAAAGAGTCTGGGACAAAAAGTCCCAGCACAGAGAGAGCCAGCCACTCCTGACAAGCTAGACATTAAAACTGAGATATGGTTGCAGGAAGTAGGAGGGTATTGACTGAGGGGACCACCCCTTGAGGGTGGGATATGTTAAAGCTTTATTGTTAACATATTCTGTTGCCTAGCTACTCCTTCGGAGCAAAGTCTAATACCCCATATGTGACGAATATGAAGAGGCGGCGACTGTCGGAGGACGTAAGAGAAAGCTCTGTTTGTGGGAAAAAATACGTAAATTTAGTTTGGGTACGGCATTGCATGACCGCGCAATTGTCAGTTAAAGTCGCACATTGCCGAATCGCAAAAAGTGGCCCAGACGTAAGACAGCAAAATCCTCTGGTGGTAAAGTGGTTAACAGATGTCCGTGTGTCGTAGTGCAGGAACCTTTTTCTGAGTCAGAGCAACTCAAGTCGTTCATAGAACGGTTCTATTGCAGCTAATAGGGCATGATTTGTCATGAGACTTTGAATTCTCAAGTCACATGACAAGTCGCGGCGGTGTAAACGATGGCTTAGAACAAATCCAAGATGTAGAGTAAAATACACAGATTCTAATATTCCGTGTCTAGAGAGGTCAATGTAAGTGGACTAGAAATCCCATTTACCCCAAATTTTATAAAACAAATTTGGATGCTGAGTTTAATAGTAAGCTTGAAGAAGAAAATAGTATTGTTGTTCAGTTTGAGCCAAGTATTTATAGTAGGTATAGATGTCTCTTTCCAGGATAATAGAATAGTTTTGTGGCAAAAAAAAAAAAAAAAAACACAGAATATGTAATTTAACATTTAACAGATGTGGATACAGTCAAGTCACCAAACAACCCCCAACAGCCAGTTCTTAGGATGAAATATATTCGGGACAGAGAAAATAAATGTACCAAATTCTGACTAGAACTTTTGAACAATTAGGCAGAGCCAGAAGCAGTGTGTAAAATCAGCAATATTACCACAGTCCCAAAAGCATTAAGCTCATTTTTTTTTTAACCGAGCAGGGGTAAGGCAGCTATGATGAGAAATCTTCAGTTGGTGTGACAACCCTGGATTTGGCCATGCTCAGTCGCCTCGGTTTGATAATGCTCGTTTGTTGCTCTAATAGCCCTGCTTTGTGAATCCCTGGAACCCCGCCTCTTTTTCTGTATTTTCTTTCTCTCTTCTTTTTCTAGCTCCTGCTCTTCCTTTTCTTTGTTTCCTCTGTTTTCTTACTTTTTGATCAGTTATTACATTATCTGACCACCTGTAAATCTAAGGAAGGGCCATCAATTTTGTGCAACAGAGAATCTAGGGTTGGAGACTGCCAATAGCATAGAGTAATATTTAGTGACCAGTTTAGTTGGGTCAGGTTTCCATAGTAATTGTTCAAGTGGAGTGATCATGGACGGATAACCGACCTAAATTGTGCCTTAACCACTTAAGCCCCGGACGATTTTACCCCCTTCCTGACCTATTTTGTGATTCGGCACTGGGTGATTTTAACGGACAATTGCGCGGTCGTGCGACGCTGTACCTAAACGAATTTGACATCCTTTTTTTCCAACAAACAGAGCTTTCTTTTGGTGGTATTTGATCACATGTGCGATTTTTGGATCATGCGCTATAAACAAAAAAAATTTTGCAAAAAAAAAAAAAAAAACAATATTTTTCACATTTTTTTATATGAAATTCCCCAAAAAAAATCAAAATCTTTTAACATTTTAGGCCAATTTGTTTTATGCTACATATTTTTGGTAAAAAAAAAAATTGCAAAAAGCGTATTTTGATTGGTTTGCGCAAGAGTTATTGCGTTTACTAACTAAGGGAAAGATTTTTGTCATTTTTATTGTTTTTTTTAACGCGTAATGGCGGCGATCTGCGATTTTTTTTGCGGGACTGCGACACTGCGGCGGACAGATTGGACCCTTGACTGACATTTTTGACACTTTTGGGGTTACCAGTGACATTACTACAGTAATCAGTGCTATACATATGCACTGTTACTGTAAAATGACACTGGCAGTGAAGGGGTTAACTTTTTTTGAGAGGGAGGGGTTGTGTGTGTCACTAGGGGCGTGATTTTAACTGTGATTGGCTGTGGCTTGAGGTGTAGGAACAGTGATCAACGGTCCTACATAGTAGAACCGTATGATCACTGTTCTTACACAGGGGAGAATGACAGGCGGGTTGTTTACATCAGCAGCCAGCCTTTCTCCAGCTCTAACGGACGATCGCGAGTGCCCGGCGGACATCGGGTCCGTCGGGCACACGCGCGCGGGGGGGGGGTCCGTGACCGAGCGGGAGCTTCCCCTTGAGAAAGTCACGTTCTTGCTGTGATGCAACTAGTCGGGAGAAGCGTCTGACGTCACTACAGGTCCTCGCCCGAGACCGGAAGTCCCTGGATTTCACTGCCTAGCCGCTGCAACGCTACTTTCATGCTGTTTATACCTTCCATAAATGTGAGTGCATTATTTTATTCTTATCCAAATAAATGCTATTATTGAACGCACTACACCATGAAGTGCCTCCTTTTATCGTGGGTTTGAGCTCCAAACCTTACTTAGGATTTCACCCTTTGATGTTGATGCTGGCTTTCCAATAAGGACCAGAGGAGCCTGCTCTTAAAAGGAACCATTAGTGGACACCTATTTCTACAGTGGATATCCTGTTACCTTTGGTACAAACGCTCATTTTGAGTGTTTTGGAGGTGAGCAGCCATTTCACTCATTTAAGGATTTTAGCTCACCACCACAGTGTAAATTGGTTTCCTGCACTATAAGGAGTTTCCCGCACTTCTGGAATTATTTCCTCACCAGCACTTTCTTTATGAACTTTGATGTTCTTTATGAACTTTTTTCTACAGTTTGTTACCTTTATTCATTTTTGCACATATTTTTTACCCAATTATTTTTTTTTGGGTGTTATGATTGGTTTTATAATTTTACTATTTATTGTCACTTCTAAACTACTGTGATCTTTTATATTGTGCACAATATCACTTTTAGTGGGAGTAGTTTTATTATTATTTTTCCTGCTCCATATTGGATTTGACCGATCTTTTGAAGCACGGTGCACTTATTTATTTATCTTTCATCACTGTTTTGACAGTGATTTCCACCTTTTCTTCACGCTAATCTGTGTAACTATACACATTTCACTATGCACTGTATCACTTTGTGATATTATTTCACTCCTATATATATATATATATATATATATATATATTTTTTTTTTTTTTTTTTTTTTCTGTCTGCCCAATTGCATAATTTGCACGTTATTGCTATCACATATATTTTTACTATTGTGCATTGTTTTTTGCAGTTTCTTTTCTTGGTTTTAAAGTCATTACTACTTATTCCTGTTATGTTTTCAGCATAGTAATGCCATCGCCAGGACTTCCAATTCTATTCTAGGGGTTTTTACGGTGCCAAAGAAACTATGCGAAGAGCAATCTGCTAAATTTTACAAGGAGAAATAAATAAAATGTACAGCAACTTTGATAAATCATTTTATGCATATTAACTCCACCCATAAGATCAAGAGGGAGGTTCATCCATTGCTTAGCCTGTTGTAATTGAGAGGTCAGAGAACACACACAAGCAAACGGACCATGACCCCCTAAATATCCACAAACTGAAGTTGTAAATTTGGATGAATCACCTGTACAGCTGCCTGGTCCAAAGGGAAGAGGCTGGACTTTTCCAAGTTTTTTTTTAGAAGCCAGAGTAAACTCCAAATTCTGCTATTTCTTGTAGCAGATGATACAAGGATTCATTAGGGTCAACTGAATTGAAAAAAAAAAAAGAAAAACCTGCGGATAAGAAAATAGTAAAAATGTACAGCAGACTCTTATCTGAGTATGCAGCCTTGCAGGTCAGGAAAAGGGGGGACAAGCAAGCGGCCCCCCTCCTGAACCATACCAGGTCACATGCCCTCAATATGTGGGGGGGAGCTTTAGGACAGGGGGCTCTGCCCCCACCCCAAAGCACCTTGTACTCATGTTGATGGGGACAAGGGTCTCTTCTCCACAACCCTTTGGTTGTTGGGGCCTGCGGGCAGGGCCTAGATGCCCCCCATGTTAAACCTATCACCAAAAAAGTGTCAAAGAGTAGTAAAAACACAGACAGTTTTTGACAACTCCTTTATTAAAAAAAAAATCAGCGTCTTCCCAATGTAGATCTATCTTTAATCACGACACCACCACATCAACAAACCCAAAAAAGAACAAATCAAAAAAAATTGCTCTGCCCGGTGTGAAGGCAAACCGCCGAATATCTGGCTTGCCGTTTGACAGTGCTTATGTTCGTAAGGCGGGGTCACCTGGTAACACTCCCCCCCCCCTTTGACATCTCAGAACGCTGCATGCTGGGTCTGTGAAGTCACAAGGGGGCAGTGCCCTTACTTATAAAAGAAATGTCAAACGGTGGGGGAGGCATTCGGCAGTCAGCCATCAATGAGGGTTGTGGGGAGGAGACCCTTGTCCCCATCAACATGGGGACAAGGTGCTTAGGGGTGCCCCAAGGCAGCCCCCATGTTGAGCCCATGGGGCTTGGTATGGTTTGGGAGGGGGAGGGTGCTCGCTCCTCCCCCTCCCCTTTCCTGAGCTGCCAGGCTGCGGGGTCTGGTATGGATTTGGGGGGGCGCCATTTTTCTTTTACATTTTGTTGTGGGAGTTCCCCTTAAAATGGGGGGGGGGGTGACCCCACACTGTTCTTTTTTCAATAGCTGGGTGGCGGTAATTGCAACCACGAGTCGATTTAAATGTAATTTGACTATTTTTTTTTTTTCTTTAGAAATTTAATTTTTGCTGCAGAATGTTATATATATACTACAGATGAGCCATTTTACAGGCAGACTAAGGGGACCCTTACAGGCACTATACACAGTGCATCCGGAAAGTATTCACAGCACTTAACTTTTTCCACATTTTTTTATGTTACAGCCTTATTCCAAAATGGATTAAATTCATTATTTTCTTCAAAATTCTACAAACAATACCCCATATTGACAACGTGAAAGAAGTTTGTTTGAAATTTTTCAAATTTAAATATAATAAAAAAATGAAAAAAAAATCTTATGTACATAAGTATTCACAGCCTTTGCTCAATACTTTGTTGAAGCACCTTTGGCACCAACTACAGCCTCAAGTCTTTTTGAGTATGATGCTCCAAGCTTGGTACACCTATTTATGGGCAGTTTCTCCCATTCTTCTTTGCAGGACCTCTTAAGATCTATCAGGTTGGATGGGGAGCGTCAGTGCACAGCCATTTTCAAATCTCTCCAGAGATGTTCAAACAGGTTGGAGTCTAGGCTCTGGCTGGACCACTCAAGGACATTCAAAGAGTTATCCCGTAGCCACTACTTTGTTGTCTTGGCTGTGTGCTTGAGGTTGTTGTCCTGCTGGAAGATGAACCTTTGCCCAAGTCTGAGGTCCAGAGTGCTCTGGAACAGGTTTTCATCAAAGATGTCTCTGTACATTGCTGCATTCATCTTTCCCTCAATCCTGACTAGTCTCCCAGTTCCTGCTGCTGATAATCATCCCCACATCATGATTCTGCCACCACCATGCTTCACTGTAGGAATGGTATTGACCAGGTGATGAGCGGTGCCTGGTTTCCTCCAGACATGACGCTTGCCATTCAGGCCAAAGAGTTCAATCTTTGTTTCATCAATCTTTGGATAGAGCCAGCAAAGCTCTGCTTGGTGAGTGAGGTCTCCCATGGCGACGAGAGTGAAAGTTGTGCCTGGAAGGAGGAGCTGCAGTTGAGATTTGGCTCAGCATCCCCCACAAAGTGGCCTGTGAGTTCCTGCCAGCTGGGAATCACCAGCAGGGAAGCAACCTAGGAAAAAGTCATCCAGTATCATGCCTTGAATGTGCACATCTGGGGCATGGCATTTTTTTTTTTTGCCCTACGTTATGGAATATGGTTGGAGATAATATTGCTGAGCAAGTGTCTTTATCTGCAGGCCCAGATTCCTGTGCAAATATGTTTGCAGTCATCCCTGGCAACAAGGAGATTCCTGTTGTGTCTGCAGGGGTTGCTAAACAGATGACTGCTGTAATTTCATCCCGTGGGCACCAGAGGGAGTTGGCCAGTAAAAGTACAGCTGAGGACTGGTTCCTAAGATGTCGTACTCAAATATGGTGACCCCCTACTACTGCGGTGGCTAAGATGGTCTATAATTAAATGATGGATGAAACTGTTGATTTTATGTTGAAAAGGACTGGTTATAAGACTGTCCACGATGATGTGAGAGTGACCCTAGTTAGTGAGACCACTGAATGTGCTTGAGAGTTCCCTGTGCAGTACCCTGTACAGTGGGGAGGCAGGGGTTAACGTCACACATGCACCCGTGTGTGGTTCTCAAGAGGGAAATAGTGAGGTATTTAATGTCTGCCAGTCTCAAGTTGGTATTGGGCTTGGAAAGCTTGCAAGAGGTATAAATGCTGTCAATGTTGATAATGGAAAATGTACTGCTGTTGGGAAAACCCCAGGTTCTTTCACAGCAAAAGCTGTAATCAAAAATTGGCCGTTGCCCACAGCAACTGATAGTAAGACAGCACAGTTGTCCTTAGAAATCTCAAGGGAATTCCATATATTGGAGCTGGAGTTTGCCCTGGAACACTGTGATGTAACTATGGTGGGGCAGAGAGGAACTGCACCTTCTAAAGGGAATGTGCAATCAATTAATACTGAAAGTGTGCCGGTAAAAAGTGAGTTAATACAGCTTTTGGAAAATGCAAAGGTGTGTGAGGTTTATGAAGCGCCATTCGAGCAAAGTGGTGGATGTGATATATTGAAACCTACTGTGGGTAGTATTACCAAAGTATGACATAATTCCCAGTAACTTGTGCAGTGGGCCAGCAACTAACCCCATCTGTTCTTATGTGTCTCCTTGGGCAGATGGATCGGTGCTGAAGAGTACCAGTGTATGGAGCGCACAGACAATGGATTGGGATAGTTGGGGTAAAAAGTAAGTCTCCCTGATAGATGAGGCTTTTATGCAGATAAATAGGGTGGACACTGTTTCTGCTGTGGCAGAAGGAGGGACTGCAGAGCAGCCTGTGGCTGAGGTTGTGGTGGCTGCTGCAGGGGTTACTGTTCCTGAGAAAGAATGGCCAGAAAAGGGCGAGCACACATCAGAGACTTTGTCTGTGACCCACAAAAGTGATGTTGGCATGGAGTGTCAACGTGACATTGTCACATCAGTTCACTAATGCAGAGCCTGAGAAGTTGGGTATAAGTTCATCATCTGGCAGCGCTCTGGTAGAGCACCAGGCTGTGGTTACCTCCAGCTGGGAGAAGGTTCCATTAACATTTGCAACTTCTCAAGTCTCAGCAAGGAAGTCTCTCTGCATTCCCAGTGTCATGAAAGTCCCCAGGAAGGACTTGGGTCTGGAATCAAGGCTCTGGTTCATAACTAAAGTATTGAAGGAGATGCTTGAACTTTGGGATGTACAGCCAATCTATACTGGGGTGCCTCCTTCACAGTCTGGTACTGTGAAGTACCACCAGATGGAGCACGGAGTGACAGGCTGTAAAGCACAAAGGAAGACAAAAAGGAAATGGTTGATTTCTGAATTTAGTACTTTTGTTAAAAGTTGCCCCGTGTATGCTGCTGAATTACTTCCTGAGGATAAGGTATTTGAGAGAGGGGCTTTGGAGAAATCACAAATGTGTCCAAGGTTTCACTTCCTAACAGCCAGGTTGAAAGCATTTCTGCTGCTATAGTCCAGGGTGGTGCTGGTCAGTCGTCGGTGAAGGGTGCGTATACTGCACCAGTGGCCAAATCACATGAGCTGAAAGGGCCAAGTGTGGACCAAAAACAGCAGAGATACTGACCGGGGCTCAGACGGATGTGATAAAAGAGACTGGGGACACAAGTTCAACAATAGGTTTATGTGACAAACCAGATAGGGTCCCTGAAAAAGGGGCATGGATAGGAATTGTGGTAAAAGCTGTATGTGGATCAGACCAGAGCTTATCTGTTCAAGTTTTGGATAGAAATCCAGGTGGTATTAGAAAAGGTCAGGTGATAGGACAGCTGCCTGCTGAGTGGGTGACACAAGGAGAGGTTGCATTTTGTGAGGTTCTCGTGGGTGATAGCAGCCCCTTCTGTTGTGTGTACCCTGCGCAGACTCTGTCCTAACAAATGCTGGAAAAAGGGGAGTTGAGGACATTTGCAACATTGAGAGGCGTACTGTTGGTCTGAATATGCCTGTTCATGATGAACCGAGTAATGTGTTATTGGTACATGATAATGTGTCCAAAGGTGCGTGTAAACCTGGGAAACATTTATTGACTGTGAAGTCAGGTACCAGAAATAAGAGGGGCAGTCCCGTTACGAACATCATAGAAATAGGCCCCCTACAGCTTCAGGACAGAAATGCTGTGAGAGGCGTTGGGAAAACGGGAAACCTCAAGCGTGAAGGCAGAAGAGTTGATGGAAAGGCCAGGGGGAACCATTCAAATTTCAGGGGAGGAAATGGTTCTAAAAGTGCACCCAAAGAAGAGTTAGGAAGGTCTTATTAATGCCCATAGCAGAATGGCAGTGGGGCATAGAGAGAGACACCAAACCAGGCATTGGGTAGAGTTTCCCTTTAGAAAAAAAGACCTGGTCAGACAAGATTGGACTCCTGAAAATGAGATCTGGCACAGAGGGGCCAAATGGAACTTGTGTGTTTCTCCCTCTGGTTGAAACGGGGGGGGGGGGGATATGTGACAATATGGATCCCGGTCCTAGTGTTTGTTTCCCAGGATTCTCAAATGGGCAGGTTGAGAGGCTCCAGGAGGATTGTTTATTTTTGAGACCACTGTGTTTTCAGTTTCCTCTGTGTTTGATAAAAATCCAGTTGGGGACCAGGAACCTGGAGATTTCATAGCAATCTGGGTGGGATGAAATCTCCAAACCTGGGACCAGGACTTAGGAACAACCAGGACACAGATTGTGCAGGTGGGTCTGGGTTACGTAGTAGAGACAGGACCAGGGTTCCGGGCTTCACCCCTCCAAGGAGTCCTGGCTTGCAAGGGAGAAGTGTGCATGTCTGCACGGTGCAGTCTAATGCCTCGTACACACGTACCGATCGTCGGCCGACCGATCGGCCGTCTTTTGTCCAGGGCTGTCCTGTCCGCTGAAAAGTGCAAAAGACTGCACACGAATTTTTTCGGCCAACAACAGCCGACTGCAGAAGTGATGTCATGTGATGGTTAACTTTCCGTGTCTTTTTTCTTCTCCGAGCATGCCCAGTCTTGCAAATCTGCTGATTGTCGGCCGAATTCTGTACTGACTGGCGAACAATCGGCCGTTCTGGTGTTGGCCAACAAAAATTTTAATGCCTGCATGACAGATTCTTTTCGGCCGAAAGTGCGCTGTTGGCTGTCGGAAGCATCATACTAACAAGCCTACAATCGGCCGATCGGTCGTCGGCCGAATATTTACGGCCGATAATCGGTACGTGTGTACGAGGCTTTACAGAGCAGATGGAGGGCCCAAGCTTGTGTCCAGAGCAGCAGGAAAGCTGTAAAAGAGTGAGTGTCACCAGCGGTACAGAGTGTGTACCAAACAGGGACACTGTTACAGGGTCGAGAGGATAGAGGCCAAAGTCTGAGCAGTAGTGCTGACCAGAAAGCCAGGTGGCTTGGTATTTTTCGTTTATTATTCCATTATTGCTGTGTGAAGTTGAAACCCCTGCGTGGGAATCCTGGATGGATTAAGTTTTTCTTTTTCTTTAAAAAAAGTGGGCCAACAAGCCCTTAACCCTTTCACTGCCAGGCCCTGTGCTCCACTTTTAAACTTAGCTGTCCAGGACATTTTTGCAATTTTTCCCTTTCAGTTTTAAGAGTTTGTTAAAGACCCCCCAAACCATATATTTCCTGAAAGCACATGATCAGTAGAATACAAATAAGGTGTTACGGATTTTTAGGGCACAATGATATTTGGGCAAATGTTTATCAAATCAATATGTTTGCTAAAAATACACTAAAATCTATTTTAGCCAATTTGTTTGAGGAGAGATACAGTTTTAAACATCTGTGATCCAAACTGTCATAGGAAGAGCTATGTCGTATCTTATAAATGATGGTCTAAATTGATACTGAATTTCTTCTTGCCTTTCTTCCACATCCCCCCCCCCCCCCCACATTTGTATTCAGTTCTAGAAACCTATGCTAATTCTATATACCAAGAAGAGTGTTACTTTCTATGTATTCAATGTATGTTGATTATTGCTGTATTGTTGTTCATTTAATTTGAATAAAATAAAACTTTTATTGGAAAAAAATCTATTTTAGCAGATAAAAACAGCACATTTTACAAAATTCCTACTAAATATAAAAGCTAACCTGTATTTAGTTAATAAATTACAACTATTTGTAAATCTTAGATTGTGCCTTTTTGCGAAATGGTGAAAATCGAACATACGCAAAAATGGAAATATCCAAATTTCTCTAAAAATCTAGAGGTTTTCATTGTTCCCTTACAGCTTTCAGAGTTTAAGACCCCAAACCATATATTTTCTGAGAGCACATGGCCTGTAGAATAAAAAAAAAATCATTTATAGATACAAACACAGCAAATTTTACTAAATTTCTGCTAAGTTCCTAAGAATTATAAAAGCTTAACCTGTATTGAGTTAATAAATAAGAAATATTTATACATTTTTGTTGCATCTTTTTACGAAATAATGAAAGCTGAACAAGCACAAAAGTGTAAATAACCAAATTTCTCATTTCTAATTTTCAGTGTTTTAAAAAGACTTTCCAAACTATAAATCTTCTGAAATCAAAGGTCCAGTAGAATAAATGGAAGGTGCTACTGATTTTTAAGGCACTGCGATATTTGCCAAAACAATATTTTCCCTAAAAATACCGTATTTTCCAGCATATGACGATTTTTTTAACCTAAAAAAAATTCCCAAAAAAAGGGGGGTCCTCTTATACGTGAAGTATAAAAATCTCCAAGGTAAGTAGGTGTAATCTCTCTGGCTAAATGTGCCCTATATGTTCGCCAAGGTACCGTAAGTACCGTAAATATAATCTCTCACATATCTCCAAGGTACCGTAAGTATAGTGCCTTGCGAAAGTATTCGGCCCCCTTGAACTTTGCGACCTTTTGCCACATTTCAGGCTTCAAACATAAAGATATAAAACTGTAACTTTTTGTGAAGAATCAACATTTGGGACACAATCATGAAGTGGAACGAAATTTATTGGATATTTCAAACTTTTTTAACAAATAAAAAACTGAAAAATTGGGCGTGCAAAATTATTCAGCCCCCTTAAGTTAAGACTTTGTAGCGCCACCTTTTGCTGCGATTACAGCTGTAAGTCGCTTGGGGTATGTCTCCATCAGTTTTGCACATCGAGAGACTGAAATGTTTGCCCATTCCTCCTTGCAAAACAGCTCGAGCTCAGTGAGGTTGGATGGAGAGCATTTGTGAACAGCAGTTTTCAGTTCTTTCCACAGATTCTCGATTGGATTCAGGTCTGGACTTTGACTTGGCCATTCTAACACCTGGATATGTTTATTTGTGAACCATTCCATTGTAGATTTTGCTTTATGTTTTGGATCATTGTCTTGTTGAAAGACAAATCTCCGTCCCAGTCTCAGGTCTTTTGCAGACTCCATCAGGTTTTCTTCCAGAATGGTCCTGTATTTGGCTCCATCCATCTTCCCATCAATTTTAACCATCTTCTCTGTCCCTGCTGAAGAAAAGCAGGCCCAAACCATGATGCTGCCACCACCATGTTTGACAGTGGGGATGGTGTGTTCAGGGTGATGAGCTGTGTTGCTTTTACGCCAAACAACGTTTTGCATTGTTGCCAAAAAGTTCGATTTTGGTTTCATCTGACCAGAGCACCTTCTTCCACATGTTTGGTGTGTCTCTCAGGTGGCTTGTGGCAAACTTTAAACTACACTTTTTATGGATATCATTAAGAAATGGCTTTCTTCTTGCCACTCTTCCATAAAGGCCAGATTTGTGCAGTATACAACTGATTGTTGTCCTATGGACAGAGTCTCCCACCTCAGCTGTAGATCTCTGCAGTTCATCCAGAGTGATCACGGTACCTTACGGTACCTTGGAGATTAATAGGGTGTTCAATGGTGTTGCCTTGCCTCGGAAGGGAGGTAGTCTTATAAGGCGATTATATCCCAAAACTTTTGTTTTAAATTGCAAATTAGGGGGGTCGTCTTATACGCCCAGTTGTTTTATACCCCGGAAAATACGGTAAACTAAAATCATTATTAGCAGATACAAACAATATAAAAGCTAAACCTGTATTGAGTTAATAAAGAACAAATATTTGTACATTTTAAATTGGGCGTTTTTGAGAAATAGTGAAAATCGGACAAACGCAAAAATGTCTCTAAAAATCTGGAGGTTTTTCTTTTTCACTATCAGCTTTCAGTGTTTATAAAAGACCCCCCAAACCACATATTTGCTGATAGCACGTGGCCAGTAGAATAAAAAAAAAGGTGCTACTGATTTTTAAGGCACCGCAATATTTGCACAAATGTTTATCAAAACCAATATTTTTGCTAAAAATACACTAAAATCATTAAAAGTGGATTCATACATTGCAAAATGTACAAAATTCCTACTGAATATAAAAGTTAAAACCGTATTGAGTTAATAAATAACAAATATTTATACAAATATTTGTAAATTTTAAATTTTACCTTTTTGTGAAATTGTGAAAACTGAATGTATGCAAAACTGTAAATAAAAACAATTTACTCTAAAAATCCAGGGGTTACCATTTTTCACTTACAGCTTTCAGAATTGAAAAAGTCCCCTCAGGCACGATTCACACTGGTGCGATGTGGGAAACCCTGCAAATCCATTGCGGGTTCCCGCATCGCACCTGAATCGCCGGCAGTTCACATTGCCCTCTGAGAACTGCTGCAGGTGTCAATACAAAGTTAATGACACCCACAGACTGGTTGCAGATCACAGTGCCAAATGTGATTTCCCCTAAATTAAAATGTCCAAATTTGGACCAAAGTGTCAAAATTTTGTGTGGCCACCATTATTTTCCAGCACTGCCTTAACCCTCTTGGGCATGGAGTTCACAAAAGCTTAACAGATTGCCACTGGAGTCCTCTTCCACTCCTCTATGACGACATCATGGAGCTGGTGATTGTTAGAGACCTTGGGTTCCTCCACCTTCCATTTAAGGATATCCCGCAAATGCTCAATAGGATTTAGATCTGGAGACATGCTTGGCCAGTCCATCACCCTTACCCTCAGCTTCTTTAGCAAGGCAGTTGTCACCTTGGAGGCATTTGGGGTCGTTATTTTGGAGTACTGCCCTGCGGCCCAGTCTCCGAAGGGAGGGGATCATGCCCTGCTTCAGTATGTCACAGTATATGTTGGCATTCATGGTTCCCTCAATGAACTGTAGCTCCCCAGTGCCGGCAGCACTAATCCAGCCCCAGACCATGACACTCTTACCACCATGCTTGACTGTAGGCAAGACACTCTTGTCTTTGTACTCCTTACCTGGTTGCCGCCACACACGCTTGACATCATCTGAACCCAATAAGTTTATCTTGGTCTCATCAGACTACAGGAAATGGTTCCAGTAATCCATGTCCTTAGTCTGATTGTATTCAGCAAGTTGCTTGCAGGCTTTCTTGTGCATCATCTTTAGAAGAGGCTTCCTTCTGGGACAAAAGACATGCAGACCAATTTGATGCAGTGTGCGGCATATGGTCTGAGTATGGACAGGCTGACACCCCACCCCCCCCCTCCCTTCAACCTTTGCAGCAATGCTGGCAGCACTCATATGTCTATTTCCCAAAGACAACCTCTGGATATGACGCTGAGCATGTGCACTAACCTCCTTTGGTCAACCATGGCAAGGCCTGTTCTGAGTGGAACCTGTCCTGTTAAATCGCTGTATGGTCTTGGCCACTGTTCTGCAGCTCAGTTTCAGTGTCTTGGCAATCTTCTTATAGCCTAGGCCATCTATGTAGAGCAACAATTGGTGCCATGAGGTGCCATGTTGAACTTCCAGTGACCAGAACGATAGAGTGAGAGCAATAACACCAAATTTAACATACCTGCTCCCCATTCACACCCGAGACCTTGCAACACTAATGAGTCACAACACCAGGAAAGAAAATGGATATTTGGGCCCAATTTGGACATTTTCACTTAGGGGTGCACGCACTTTTGTTGACAGCAGTTTAGACATTAATGGCTGTGTGTTGGGTTATTTTGAGGGGGACAGAAAATGTACACTGTTATACAAGCTGTACACTCACTACTTTACATTGTAGCAAAGTGTAATTTCATCAGTGTTGTCACCTGAAAAGATATAATAAAATATTTACAAAAATATGAGGGGTACTCACTTTTGTACTCTATTCGGTCCAAATAATAAAAAACGGTTTAAAAGAAAGTATATATATATATATATATATATATATATATATATATAAATATATATCTATATATTTATATATTTATAGTAGCAGAGAGTCCCAGAGAGAGCTGGGAAAAGTCCTGTCCGGGGGTTTATACATCCCCCAGGCACCTCTCATACACGTTTAGGGACCTCTGATCCATGATCTAGTTCGGATCTTGGTCCTCTCCCCCAGGCCAATTTAAACTCACCTGAGACAGACAGCCAGTGCTCTCTCAGCCTGGGAAATCAGACATCGTTTGTTTATGAGAGCAGAAGGTTGGTAAGACTCGGTCCACACTAGCGCGACTTGTCAGGCAACTTGTCAGCCTGACAAGTCGCGCTCCCTCGTATTCCATTGACCGCTACAGGACCCGTTCTAATAGGAGCGACACAAGTCGCTCTGACTTAGAAAAAGGGTCCTGTACTACTTCGGGGCGACCTCGGAGCGACATGCATAGACTTCCATTATGTGAAGTCCCTGCAAGTCGCTCCGAAGTCATGGTGCATGGTAATGCACAAGTCGCCCCCGAAGTAGTAAGGAGTCGTGTCGCCTTAGTGTGAACCGACTCTTAAACTGTCAGATTGTGTCTGTGGAAGCGGACAAGCTTTAGGCTTGCTCAGCCTGTTAGTGAGGGCCTGCATTGTGTAAGTGCCGGGACACGGCTAGGTTTTTTTTTGTTATTTCTCCTGCTTGTTTTTCTTTAAAAACACTTCACAGCATTTGTATAATAATTCACCAACACATGTTGTTTTGTGACTAGCAGCTCATATAATTTAAGGTGATTTGTCACCCTTATTAAACCTAGGCGCGGCCACGTGAATAATTATCAGTCACTCACTTGTTCTCAGCATTTGTATAAAGACTTGTACATAGCACCAATAAACACCGCACTGTTTGTCACTACCTCACTGGATTTGGTATCTGTGCCTTAAAGACTGCTTATCCCAGGGAGCTTTGCACCTGCTATCTGTTCCCCAGCTTACATACGGTGGAAGATGCGTGCAGTGGTAGTAAGTTAGTATTTGAAGGGCCAGTACCTGGAGTGACTGAACATAGAGGAAATTCTCAATCAGTTGGTGTTCTCCACAGCAGCAAGCACGCGCTATGCAGCAGCAAGCAAACTCTTTGCTTCAACAACAGATTGGGGCTGTACAAGAACAAACCCAGTTGATGTTTGAAAAACTGGCAAGTGCTGCAGAAGCAGATAGAAAGGCGCTGGCTGAGGTGGTGCAGACACTTGCAGAAAAGTCTGCTGCTAAAACCGAAGGAGTTGAAGACAGCTCCTCAGCCGTGCATGTGGGTCGCTTCCTCTCTAGGATGACTGCTGACGATGACCCAGAGGTCTTTCTGATTACTTTTCAAAGAACAGCTGAAAGGGAAGGCTGGCCCGAAACCCAGTGGGGAGGATTGATCGCTCCCTTACTTACTGGGGAATCGCAGAAGGCCTATTACGATTTGGAGTCCGTGGATGCAGGACAATATGAGAAGGTCAAGCAGGAAATCCTGGCACGTCTGTGTGTCACCTGGGCCGTTCGAGCCAAGCGGGTCAATAGTTGGTCCTTCCAAGATGAGATGCCCTCAAGATCACAGATGTTTGACGTAATCCACCTGGTGCGAAAATGGCTACAGCCGGAGTCCTTGTCTGGGCCACAAATAGTGGAGCGTGTGGTCATGGATTGGTTCCTGAGGTCATTACCAAATCCTCTGCAGAAGTGGGTGAGTCAAGGACACCCCAAGTCGGCGGACAACCTGGTGGAGCTTGTTGAGAGGTACTATGCTGCAGAGAGCCTGGTCACCACCCCTACAGCCGCACGGACTTTCCACCCAAAGCCACGGTCTCTCCAGGCAACTGGTAAAACTGTTCAAGGGAAAGAGGGTGGTCAGCATGGCAAGGAGGCAGGGGGAGGATTTTTGGTGCCAGACTTGAAGTTTGGCATCCCAAACAAGGGAAGCCACTGCCTGTCAGCAAACCAAACTGGGGCAACATCAGGTGTTTTCCCGTTGCCAGGAACTGTGACATGTTGCAGCAAACTGTCCATTGACAGATGAACCCATGCAGTGCGACATGTTTTTTAGAAGGCAGTCTGTGTTTGCTGCTGTTTCATGCGCTGCAGCGGCAAGTGTAGGAAAACAAATATGCCAAATGACTGTTAATAATAAGCCTATTATGGCCTTGCTAGACTCGGGAAGTCTGGTGACTTTGGTTAAAGCAGAAATGGTTGAAACTGTGAATTGAAATGCTAAAAAAGTTGCTGTGATTTGTGTACATGGTGATACTCGGGAGTATCCCATAGCTACTTTTAGCTTTAACACTGATTTAGGTACGGTGACCCATCCAGTCGGACTTGTGCCCCACTTAGTGCACAAGGCCAACATTGGTAGAGAATTCCTTAAGTTTTGGGAACTGCGGCATCGTCCTGACTCTGTCACAGTAGCGGACTCAGTGGCGGAGCCAGAACCCCTGGCCAGCACCGACCATGTGGGTTCAATGGATTCCTCTCAAGGTTCCCCGGGTTTTCCTTTCTCAGTTATGGCAGGAGAACTGGAGCAGCCTGATGTCCCCACAGCCAATGAAGGTGGACAACCTTCTGCTGACCCTGAAGCTACATTGGAGTTTGCTGATCCTAATGTGCACAAGGAAAAATTTGGTACCGAGCAGAGAAAAGACCCTACCCTTGCCAGGGCCTGGGAGAATGTAGAAGTGTTTAATGATGTACCTGTCGAACCAGGGGACAGGCCCTGTTTTTTTTTTTTTTCAGCCGCAATGAGGATTTATTGTATTGTGTATATAAAAAGAACAATTAAATTGTTGAACAGTTGGTGGTCCCTAAGCCTTACAGACGAGTGGTGCTGGAATTGGCTCATGGACACTTACTAGGAGGTCATTTAGGGGTTGAAAAAAACACTGAAAGGGTGTTACGCAGGTTTTACTGGCCTGGGATACAGAAAGATATTGACAATTATTGTCAATCCTGTCCTGCGTGTCCGATGTCATCCCCACAACCCCACTTCCGAAGTCCTTTAGTGCTCTTACCAATTATTGAAGTGCCCTTTGAGAGGATCGCCATGGACCTCGTAGGTCCACTCCCCAGGTCTGCCCGGGGTCATCAACACATTCTTGTAATCATGGGTTATGCTACCCGTTAGCCCGAGGCAGTTCCCTTACGCACTGCATCTGCTAAGAACATTGCTAAAGAGTTGTTTATGGTGTTCAGTCGCGTTGGGATCCCTAAGGAGGTCCCCATTTGTGTCACGAATAACTAGAGAGTTGTGCAAGTTATTTAAGGTGGTCCAGTTGCGAACCTCCGTATACTACCCTCAAACTGAAGGCTTGCAGAACGTTTCAATAAAACATTAAAGAGTATGTTAAAAAAGGTTGCGGACAAGGATGGAAAACACTGGGACTTCTTGATTCCGTACTTGATGTTCGCCATCAGGGAAGTACCCCAGTCCTCTACGGGATACTCTCCGTTTGAGTCGCTTTATGGGAGACACTTAGACATAGCCAAGGAAACCTGAGAGGGGGAGCAGACACCCCACAAAATTGTCATTGAGTACATCGCTCAAATGCAGGACAGGATTGCAGCGATCTTGCCTATGGTAAAGGAACACTTACTGCAGGCCCAGGCAGCCCAACAGAGAATATACAACAGGGGAGCCAGACTCCGTGTCTTCTCACCTGGTGAAAGGGTCCTGGTGTTAGTTCCCACTGTTGAGAGCAAGTTCCTGGCTAAGTGGCAGGGTCCCTTGGAAGCAGTGGAAAGAGTTGGGGAGGTCAATCATAAAGTGCATCAACCAGGAAAAAGGAAGCCAGAGCAGATATACCATATAAATCTGTTAAAGCCCTGGAAGGATAGGCTGGCCTTGACTGCGAGGTCCATCCCTGTAACACCTAGGGGTACTGAGTCCCCTCTGGTCCTTGAGGTCACGATTCCAGACACCCTGTCTTATTCCCAAAAACAAGAAGCTAGAGAGTTCCTGATAAGGAATAGAGAGAAATTTTTTTACCTGGTACGACTTCAGCGGTTCAGCATGATATTGTTACTGAACATGGGGTCCGTGTCAAGCTCAAACCGTACCGAATTCCCGAAGCTAGGAGAAAGGACATTAGTGATGAAGTAAAAAGGATGCTGGAGCTAGATGTCATTGAGGAATTCAATAGTGACTGGTCTAGCCCCATTGTTTTAGTTCCAAAACCAGATGGTACTTGGAGGTTTGTAACGACTTCAGAAAACTTAATGCAGTGACAAAGTTTGACACGTACCCAATGCCCAGGGTGGACGAACTTATAGACAGACTTGGCAAAGCACAATACCTAACTACTGTGGACTTGACCAAAGAATATTGGCAAATACCTCTGACTGGTAGCACCAAAGAAAAGACTGCGTTTGTGAACCCAGAGGGTTTGTTTTAGTACAAAAAAATGCCTTTTGGGTTGCAAAATGCCCCTGAGACATTTCAGAGAGCAATGGACAGGACCGTAAGACCTCACCGACAGTATGCAGCAGCCTATCTGGACGATATAGTGGTACATAGCATTGACTGGGAGTCTCACTTGCCCTGTGTACAGGCTGTTCTGGATTCAATCTTCAAGGAAGGTTTTTCAGCGAACCAAAAAAAAAGTGCCATTGGTCATGGAGTCATTAAACCTCAGTTAAACAAAGTAGAAGCCATCCAAGAATGGCCACGTCCTGCAAACAAGAATCAGGTCAGAGCCTTTCTTGGGACTGCAGAGTACTATAGGAGGTTTATCCCGAATTTTGCAACTCTGAATGACCTTACGAAAGGGAAAGAATCGGTAATGTGAAAGGTCCCCGATAGCAGAGGAGTCTTTCCAAGTCTTAAAGAAGGCTCTTTGTGCACAGCCAGTGTTGTACTCTCCTGATTTCTCAAAGGATTTCTTGGTTCAGACAGATGCGTCTGATGTAGGTATTGGGGCAGTATTGTCACAGGTACACAATGGGGAAGAACACCCTGTGGTGTACCTCAGCAGAAAGCTTAATGAGCACGAGAGAAAGTATGCAGTCATTGAACAGGATTGTTTAGCCATAAAGTGGGCATTGGACGTGCTAAGGTACTATCTGTTAGGGCGCCAGTTTGATTTGATAACTGGCCATGCTCCTCTGAAATGGATGTCCCAAAAGAAGGCGACTAATAGATGTGTGAGCCTGTGGTGTTTTGCTCTACAAGATTACTCCTTCACTGTTAGACACAGGCCAGGTGTTGAGATGGGGAATGTAGATGCCCTGTCCCGTGTCCATTCCTGTTGGGCCACTGTTGTTCCAACTGTGGGGTTGAAACAGGGGGGGGGGGGGTGAAGGTCCTGGATCTTGGTCCTCTCCCCCAGGCCAATTTAAACTCACCTGAGACAGACAGCCAGTGCTCTCTCTCTAATTCAGTTTCCGGACAGCAGCGGGTGACATCAAAAACCCCTCCCTTCAATCTGGAGGGAAACGGAGTTATGTGAGAGCTGTTACCTTTCATATAGAAGTAAGAGGCTTTACTACTTTTTAAATAAATGTTTTTATTATCTGGTACGCACTATGGTCCTTTTCTGTGCTTGTTTATTTGTGAGTTATCTGGCCTCATAAGACGAGACTACTTACTTACCTGGGAATAAGAAGCTGGATCCGTCTATGTCATCACTTAAGCGCTGTTTGCTTTTATCATGAGCTATCTGGCATTATAAGACGAGATTGGTTGCTATTCATCCTGGGATTAGGAATCTGGATCCATATATGCTAGTGTATTAAATAGGGATGTAACGATATCGAAGATATCGCGATATCGTATCGTCGTGGTCGTCTCGATATCGTCGTGGTCGTGTCTCGATATCGTCGTGGTTGGGTTACAATATTAAAAGGACAGGTGTCCTTCAAAAAGCAAGAGGAATAAACACAGTCCCACGGAACAAATCATTGTAAACTACATAGACCAGAGTTTAAGGATTTTTTTTTTTTTTTCTTGCAATGTAGATATTTTGATCTTTCTGATGAAAAACGTGAACATAAGCTAAATGATAGGTCAGTGTTTTTTTTAAAGGCTTTTTGACTGACTATTTTATTTAAGTTTAAGTTATGTTCCTAAATTTATATTGATGTTCCGGACTACAACTTGCACTTTAAAAGCACTATGTGATCAGTGTTTTGTCAGTATGTTGTCATGGATCCATAAATACAACAATAAATTGCCTGTTGACTGGCAAAAGCAGAATAAATGTCGGTATTTTTTCGCTATTATCATCACAAACACTATCATGAGCTATTTAACAATACCATGAGCTTTTAAACAATATCGCAATAAATATCGTACCGTGAGGTCAATATCGAAATTGTATCGTACCGTGAGATTTTGATATCGTTACATCCCTAGTATTAAACGCAGTTCATGTATCCATGAGGTAAGAGGCTAATCTGTGTGGTGGAGGATTTGCACAGTGGATCACCTTATCCATAGAAGTGTAGTGTCTGCGCACAATTCAGCCACGGGCCTTTCTTGCATGGACTTTACTTTGATTCATATTCCACTTTATGTTATTTATTCCAGAGACTGTGAATGTATTGACTTTAGCGCTGCACTTCATATAATTATCTACTGCTGGGTTTTTTTTTGTAATTTGACCTTCAGTGTTCAGCTGCTTTACCATAATAATTTTAGGCTTATAGGTTTTGCGCCAATACTTTTTTTTATGCATTGATATATATATAGGCCAACTACAATGGAAGCTGAATTTACTACTGTTTCAATTAATATTGTTTTACTTTTTACATTTTCATTAAATATAATTTAGTAAGTGTTCATTTTACACTTTACGCAATCAAGTAAATGAGAGTAGAACATACTTCTTTACAGGATGTCTCCAACTTACAATCTAACCTCAATGCACTGTTTCATTGGATAACTATGTGGCAAATGAGGTTTAATGTTGATGAACGTAAAGTTATGCAGTTGGGGGCTAAGTATATGCATGCATCATACATACTAGGCGGAGTAGAACTGAGGGAATCCATAGCGGAGAAGCATCTGGGTGTTCTGGTAGATCATAAGCCTAATAATAGCATGCAATGCCAAGCTGCGGTTTCCAAAGCAAGCAAAGTCCTTTCTTGTATTAACTTCTTCAGATCCGCGCTATAGCCGAAGTACGGCTACAGCGCGGACTCAAATTTCTGGGAGGCCGTCTTTAAACGGCCCCCCAGAAACAGGCTGCTCGCGCGAGCGCGCATCGGGGAAAATGTCCCTTGGACACAGCCAATCACAGATCGTGGTAAATGGCCAATCACAGCGGCCATTTACCATGTGATCGGGCCGTGCAATGAGAGATGATCTCATATGTAAACATATGAGATCATCTCTCATCGCCAGCTCTCTTCCTCACACCTGAGACTGCAGTGTGAGGAAGAGGAGAGCCCGAACACCGGTAAGGGAACACACAGGAATGTAATCAGGGCACTGATCACCAGTGCCCTGATTACAGAAGAGGGGAAATAGTGCCACAACTGCCCACAGTGCCTGCCATCAGTGCCCACAGTCAGTGCCCATAGTGCTGCCAGTCAGTGCCCATCAGTGCCTGCTCATCTAGGCACTGATGGGCACTGACTAGTAGCACTATGGGCACTGAGTGTGGGCACTGATGGTGCTAACCATCAGTGCGGATCAGTGCCACCCGTCAGTATCCATCAGTGCCACCCATCAGTGTCACCCATCAGTGCCGCCTCTCAGTGCCCATCAGTGCCGTCTCTCAGTGCCCATCAGTGCCGCCCGTCAGTGCTGCCTCTCAGTGCCCAGCAGTGCCACCTCTCAGTGCCCAGCAGTGCCACCTATCAGTGCCGCCTATCAGTGCGCATCAGTGCCGCCTATCAGTACGCATCAGTGCGGCATATTAGTACCTCCTCATCAGTGCCACCTCATCAGTGCCCATAAGTGCCACCTCATCAGTGCCCATCAGTACAGCCTATCAGTGCCCATCAGTGCCGCCTCATCAGCGCACATCAGTGAAGGAGAAAAATTTATTTATTTTCAAAATTTTCTGTCTTTTTTATTTTTTTTTTGTAATAAATAAAAAAGCCAGAGGTGATTAAATACCACCAAAAGAAAGCTCTATTTGTGTGAAAAAAATGATAAAAATTTCATATGGGTACAGTGTAGCACGACCGCGCAATTTTCATTCAAAGCGTGACAGCGCTGAAAGCTGAAAATTGGCCTGGATAGGAAGGGGGTGTAAGTGCCCAGTAGGCAAGTGGTTAACAGAGGCATGGACTCTAGAGAGAGAGATATAATTTTGCCCCTGTACAAATCATTAGTAAGACCTCATCTGGAATATGCAGTTCAGTTTTGGGCACCAGTTCTTAAAAAGGATATCGGGGAACATGAGAAAGTGCAGAGAAGGGCAACCAAATTGATAAGAGGCACGGAGGAGCTCAGCTATGAGAAAAGATTAGAGGAACTGAATTTATTCTCTTGAGAAGAGGAGATTAAGGGGAAATATGATCAACATGTATAAATACATAAGGGGTCCATATAGTGAACTTGGTGTTGAGTTGTTCACTTTAAGCTAAACACAGAGGACAAGGGGGCAGATTTTGTCTCCAAATACGGAAAGGTTTCTTCACCGTAAGAGCTGTGAAATTGTGGAATAGACTCCCTCCAGAGGTGGTTCTGGCCAGCTCACTGGATTGCTTTAAAAAAAGCCTGGATTCTTTCCTGGGTGTACTTAATATAAGTGGGTACTAATATTTATAGGTAAAGTTGATCCAGGGAATATCCGATTGCCTTCCGTGGATCGGGAAGACATTTTTTCCCCCGCTGTAGCAAATTGGATCATGCTTTGCTGGGGTTTTTAGCTTTCCTCTGGATCAACAGCGGGTATAGGATTGTGTATAAGAGATTGTATGGTTGGGTTTTCATTACTGTTTTGTTTTTTATTGGTTAAGCAAGATGGACTTGTGTCTTTTTTCAACCTGACTAACTATGTAACTATGTAGAACAGTAATGTCTTAAGCAATTGCATGCTGTAATTCAGTAAGCAAGACAACACTAAAAGATATACAGTAGTATAAACAGAAATTTACAGTGAATCCCAAGGGAGTTTGTGCTTTATCAATGCAATATACTATAGTCAAATACATTGGTTATTTTAGTCCACTGTGAAAGTAATACCCCCACCATCCTCTTAGCACATGTACTGCTGTATCCAGGCTCAAACACAAAACAATTATTGGTCATCTTTTAAGCTTTTTCCAGTGTGTATTCCTTCTGTTCACTTTCACTGTTATTCAGGGATCTGTTCCCTCTCTGCTAGCCATCTGCACTTCCATTCATGACATGACTGATTCGAAACGTAGAAAGCTCATCACTCATCTGTGTAACACAACCTTTGGGAACAGTTGTTGACTCTGTTATCACATATTATCAAGCTTTACTAGCTTTTATCAGTACATCACCTTACTTGATTAACATAGAAGCTCTGAAGTCAGACACCTAAGCTGACAATTTATTTACCCGTCATTAAGCATACATGTTATCCTGGAATCTTGAGATCATGATAGATAAACAATACTCTGCATTTGTAACATGCAACTGAAGCTCTTCCAAAGGTTCTAGGAGCATCATAAGAACAAAAGTGTTAATGTATTTATTTTACTTATTTATATAGTGCTGACACTGCAGAGAATTACTGTAAAGAAAACACTGAAGTTAGTTATCTTAGGCACTGTCTGTTTAAGGCAGTTTTTCAAAGCAGGGATAGTTTTGGGGAAAACAATGATCCACATCACACATATATTTATCCACTCCCTGCCAGAGTCCATCCTGGCGCTCGCCTGCACGGTAGAATGCTGTGCTTTCCTGTGTCGGCAAGAGTAAAACTAGCTCTAGGTTGTCTAGGCAACTAGGCCAGCCATAGACCTACAAATGCCCTTCAAAACAATGGGAAGGCACACATCTGCCCATTATCTATGAGTTACAGCTGTTTCCAAAGAAGCCAATTAATACATGGAAGGGGCATACCCCCACTTAATATTTTCCAAAGAAATGGGACCCTCAATAAGGAATTGGTCCCTAAACAGTTGGATCAATGTCCAAGCTTAATAATGGAGGAAAATATAAGTAGTTTAGGGCAAATTATTTGCAAACAGCTTCTCCTCAACCTGACATGACTAGTTTAAGAGCACATATATGTTATACTAGTTAGGTAATAAGTGTACAGTAGCCTTAGAAAGAACATGATATCAAGCATGACAGATTACCTCCCCAAATGCTGTGAACGGTGGTGCTTCCTGCACAATCAGTAGCGAACAAATGAGGTTTTGGACTAAATTTTCTAAATCACCTGATTTTTGCCACTTAATTAACAAGGTAAAAATCTTAATGTTTGGCAATAAATTAGTTAGCCCCCAGAACATTAAATATTTTCTGAAAGCAGAGGCCCTGTAGAATAAAAAGGTAATAGTTGCAAATTTTTATGTCACATGATATTTGGGGAACTCTTTATTAAATGCAAATTTTCAGGGAAAAAAAAATAGGATTGAATTTAGTGCAAAAACACATAAAATAGTATCCAATTTTGGTTAAAATATAAAAGAGGTGGTTGCGCCGAGTTAATAAATACCATACATGCCATGTTTAAAAACTGCGTGCACGTGCGATATCGCAAAAAAATACACAGAGCTCAAAAATCACAAAAGGTGAAGCTCTAAAAGCCTTTATAGCTTATCGGTTTGGAGTTAACTAGGAGCTCTTGTGCTAGAAAAATATTGCTCTCATTCTGAAGTTCGTGGCGATATGTCACACATTTGGTGTGACTGCAGTTTACATACACGTGCAACACCCTGGGCTTGCATTTGCACGTGAGCCAGACAACAAGGGTTATGACATTTTTATTTTAAAATTTAATACATTTTATTGTTTTATTTAAACTTTTAAATTTTTTTTTATGTTTACCTGATTGCTTTTACAAGGGGCTAATATACCCCCATGTGATAGCATTGGGCAGGTGACCGGTACTCTTTATGGAGACATCAGAGGTTTAATAGACCCCAATGTCTCTCCTGCCCTTCACACCATCTATCAAAGCACAACTCGGCTTGGTGGGATGTGTCCCCTGGCTGTATTGGCCAGTAAATAGAGGATCTGAAACAATAGGTGACAAAATCATTGTCACTTCCAGTTTCATGGTTTACATGTGAGATTGAGGTATGGATTTACCTCGGTCTTACATCAGACCTTCTCCCCTAGTCGGCAGTTGTGTTCACGTGCTCCCGGTAAGAGTGAGAGACCCTAGAAACCAGGGAGGAGGGGAGCCGCCAGCAAGAGTAAAATGGCACCATTTTGCCCGCTCTGTGAAAGTGATCAGCAACAATGGAGCTGCCAGACCACTTTCAAGCCGAAAGCCAGCTAATCAAAACCAGAATAAGCGGATGGCTGCTACTGCAGCCAACAGCTTGTGATTAAAGGTTCACTCTTTGGACGTATATAGTACGTCCAAATAGCTGAACTGGTTAAAGGAGACCTTCCCAAATGTATGTGCTGCAGTGTTTAATTATAAGTGCATCTGTCTTTACAGTTTTCTCTTAGGCCCACTGCAAAATTCCATAAAAAACCTGTTGTGCCTGCCAGGGAAGCTTTGTTTGATGGTGTAGTAATGATGCTGCACTGCTGCTGAATTGAGAGCATAGTTGCTACTTTTATGTAAACAGTGGGGTTGATTTTAACTGGAGAGTACAAAATCTGGTACATGGTAGCCAATCAGCTTCTGACTTCAGCTTGTTCAATAAAAAAACAAAATTGACTGATTGGTTTCTATGCAGCTGCACCAGATTTTGCACTCTCCAGTTTTAATAAATCAACCCCACTGTGTTTGCTTAAACTACAGCTGAATGAAAACCTGTTGCAGGGGGCATGGATTTCAGAATTGTCACTGCTGATTCACAAGCCTGTAGCTTGTCAATTAGCCCATAGACACATCAGGTCCTGCCAATTGCTTTATGGATTGATAGTACTGCCTCTGTTGCAAAAACCTTCTCACTGTGGGCTGCAGTGCCTGGAAGGGAGAGCATGTGAGACACAAATGAAGGATGTGGCTCAGTGAGGGAGGTAAAGAAAGTTTTTAGTTTAGTTTATGAGGCTTGCGCATCCCACAGTAACTTGATTTAGTGCTTGTTTAGGCTGTTATTAGAGGAATGTAATGTAATTTTAATTTTAAAGCGGAGTTCCGGGCACAAAAAAGATTTTTTTTTTTTGTGCCCCTCCGCTAGGTATGCCGCACCTGAAAAGGAATTGGATAGTTATTTTTTTTTTTTTGTTTACTCACCTTTTTATTGACGATCGTAAATACTCACCTATGACAGCTTCCTCCTCCAGCGCCGCGGCTCACCCCGTCACTTCCTGCCTCGCGATGATTCCTGGGAGCTAAACGTCATAGCTCCCAGGAATCAATGCGCCGCACCGGCCCCGCTCGTCATTTCCGGGCGACGCCGCATTCCCCTGCTAAACAGCTTCTGGGCATGCCCAGAAGCTGTTTAGGAATGCGGCGCCGCACCGGAAGTGACGAGAGGGGCCGGTGCAGCGCATTCTGGGACACGAAGACGCGGAAGAAGACGGAGAAGAGGACCGCGCCGGCTTCAGCTGCCCACAACCGAGATGGAAACGCTGTGGAAGAAAACTTCTAAGTAAGTATTTCTTCTAAAAGGTAAGTGCGAACCGGGACAGATCAGAGGCTAGCCATTGTGGAATGTGCTAGCCCTGACTGTCCCGGGGGTATGTTCAAAAAAAAAACGATTCTCTGCCCGGAACTCCGCTTTAAGGAGCTTTGTGGTGATAAGCAAAATTATATAGTGAATATTTGACACAAGGGTTTTCACATTTACTCTCCCTGTTGTATTTTACATGTGATAATACTGATCACCAAATACATTTTCTCCTTGAAAAATAAAGTTCCTCACAAATTAAAGTTAAGGCGTGACAAAAATTATAATTTCCCTCCCACCTCTGCATTTGAAAGTACCCTGCAAAATGGCAGTTTTACCTGTAAACGTTAATCTGATTGGAATCTACAGAAACTATGGCAATAATATTATTTTGACACATTAAGCTCATCATTTTGTAGACATTTATACTGCACATCTCATAGGAAAGCAGAGATTTCCTTTTTACACTGTACTAGAAATTTATAGTAAATAACCATGAATCAATAACCCACAATGCAAAAAAACATGTGACTAATACAATATTTAACTTAATTTAAAAAAAAAAAATAACAATGGTACATTTGCCACTTAGCAAACCCCTTTGCATTAGATTGGAAAGAATTTGACAATTATAGGATATTGAAAAATAAACACAAGTCAAGGCAATAATAGGGAATATAAGCATGGGAACACATTAATTTGGCTAGGTTCGGTCAAACTAATAAAATGGTTGGGTGGGTAAATAAAGTTTTTCCAGGTTGCCAGGCACAAATGAAAGGCAAGATGCCAAATAACATCGGTGGCCAAGCCAAATGCTAAGTATGTAATATAAACCAAGGATATACTGGGTGTTCCTGCAATGTTCCACTTTCTGAGCAAATGACTAAGAGTACAGAAAACAGTCGGTTTCAAAATAATGATATGTCCCACATTTTAAACAATGCTTGGACAAGACTATTATAAAGAGAAAAAAAGCAAGATATTGTTTATCAAACTACAGACAATTTCCTATAAAGGGATAAGGAAAGCATACAATTTATTAAAAGAGAAGTATGGCCAAAGCTTTTTTTCACCACAATTTTCTTCTTGGTAAAAGGAGTGCAAATATTTCTGCATTCCAGTGATCCAGATTCAGCCGACAGCAGGTTAAAGTCCGCCGTTGGCTGATGTCACAGAGCCACTCCGGTCTCCGGATGTATTCCAACAATAATGTTGAGATCCACCCAGATGCCTCATCAGCCTGGTGACTCTGGTTGTCATTAGGGTCACTAGAAATAGTATTTTCATTGGAAGATAACGCCACTATTCCTATTCTGCGGACATCCCAAAATGTGTTATTTTCTTTTACTTCAATTAATATTGCACCCTGTTATGCAAATTTGACGACGGGTTTTTGGGAGGAATTCAAAATTTGGCACATTAACCCCTTTTAACAGCACATTGTCTTCTACTACGGGAGGTACATTGATGATGTGCTCATCATTTGGGATGGTGATATTAACATCTTCCAGGCTTTTGTCTCCCATTGCAACACCAATGATCTTGGCTTGACATTTACTCATGTCATTGACCCGGCTCGTTTCTTGTTTCTTGACCTGAAGCTCACCCATGCCAATGGTTCCATCATCACCCTTAACCATTCCAAGCCGGTTGCTGGAAACTCCTACCTACACTTTGGGAGTTGTCACCACCTGACTTGGAAGAATAAAATTCCTAAGGGACAATTTCTGAGACTCAGTAGGAACTGTACCCGTAAGGAGATTTATGTTGCTCAAGGAGAGTCCATGTTGGTTAAATTTCGTGAGAAAGGTTACCCTGAGGGACTCCATCAAGAAGCGTTGACTTCATGTATGGACTTACACCCAACTCGTGGTAGTAGGGCCAATCAACATAAGGTTTCAGCCGCCCCTCAGGTAAGGTTCATTACAAGCTTTAATAATAATTTTAAAGCTATTGCTCGAACCATCAAGAAACATTGGCCCATTTTATGTTCAGACCCTAGGATTAGTCCTCATTTACCATCGGTCCCCCAGGTGGGTTTATAGGAAAGCCTGTACCCTCAGGAACCATATCGCTCCCAGCAAATTAACTAGGCCAAACAGTGGGTTATGGACATTAGATCCTTATTTTGATGATCGGGTGGGCATCTTTTAATGCAAGAAGAGAGATTGCCTCACCTGCCTGTTTATCCTCATGGCCAGAGCTCTTTGTGTGACACTTCAGGGAACTGTTTTTCCATCAATCAGTTTATCACCTGTTCCACTCAATTTGTCGTTTACATCCTGTGGTGTCCCTGCAATCTTCTGTATGCAAGTCGTACCATCCGTCATCTCTGTACGCGGATTGGGGAACACTACAGGGCTATCCACAAAATTGAACATGAAAAACCTGTTCGACGGTCGTGACCGCAATTCGATCTTGTACCCCGATAGGATCAGTTTGTGAACCCATTTGTCCTGAAACAAGGAAGTCCAAGGTTTTGGAAAGAAGCAAAGATGTCCCCCCACCCCAGAATCGGGTGAGGGCACCCCTTCATGTAGACGAAGATTTGTCTGCAGATACGGATTGGCCTTTCTTCAGTTTGCCTGACCACGTCTTCTTGGAACTCCCAGAACACCTGAATGGCTTTCCCTTTTCTTGAGACCCGGAGATACAAAAAAGCCGCCTAAGAGCAGTAAAAGAAGGCCCCCATCTAGCACGTGGTGCCTTTGCCCTTAGAGGATTGAGGGAGAAGAGTACTCTTCCCACCCGTAAGGCCTTTGATCAACTCATCCAGGGAGGATCCAAACAACCTCTACCCCGTAAAGGGAAGGTCAGACAGAGCCTTTTTGGAACCTGGTCTGCAGACAAGCTTTTTAGCCACACAAAAATTGGTTTCAATATGGAACACGCTATCACATGTAAATGGTGGGACAGAGACTCAATCCATCTATCAACGGGGTACGTAAAGGCCGGGGATTCATCCACCGGGACCACAGTGGACTTATTCAGCCTGGAAACTGAATGATCCACCTTTGGTGGCATGATCCACCGAGTGGAAACCTAATCCGCAAAGGGATAACGACATTTAAAATGCTTGGGCACCACTAACATGTGCTTAATGCGCCCTCACTGTTCATTGACAATATTGTCAAAAAGTTCCGGACAGGGGAAAACTTTGCTCGATTTCTGGGATCTGCGGGTGCCAAAAGACACATGCGGTCCTGACACTGTGAACTCATCCGCCATTTTTAAAGTTTCTCGCACTGAAACTATAAGTGCTTCCACCAAAGTGTTTTCCCGCGCAGCGGCTGGCAAGGACAGGTCCTCTTCGTCATCAGAATGCGATGACACAGAGCCACCAGGGTGGGGTGCATCTACGGCGGCCACATCAGCCTCTGAATCTGAAGATACAATAGAGGAGGGTGAAGGCAAAAGGCGCTTACACCTAGTGTTACTTTATAACACTAAATCCACTTTTGACACTAGGCTTTCCAAAACTGCTGTAAGAGCTGACAGGTGCTGCGACGCAGAAGGTTCCGCAGTCGCACTGAGGGGGTCTGTAGGTGAAATTTTGTCCTAGGACTTCATGTTCACTAAATTTAAAAAGATGTAGTGTCACAAAGTCGCAAAAACGCAATTGCACCGCTGCTACAGTCATACTGCAAGACCCAGCCTAACACAATCTGTTAGCAGGGTGTGTGAGAAAACACCCACAGGAGACCCCAAAAAATGTTACCAAACTGATCAGGAGGCTAGCAGAGAGTAACGATCTGACACAGGAAGTGAAAGCACCTGGGTCATGCCTAGAGTGTCTAATGCCTTGCCTATGCTGTCCAGCACCATGGAGCACAAGAAAATGGCCGCCCCATGCATTCCTATGGGGAAGATTTAGAAAATGGCTGCCCACGCATTACAATGAGGGAGTCTAACATTAATGTAGGGCAAGTCTACAGCAAAACGACGGCCCCCACGGCGAGCCATGGGGTCTCCCGGACACCCAGGGGGGTCACTGACAAAAGCATCAGAAGGTCCCCAGGAGGGGACCCCACCAGAATAAACACCCCCCCCCCCCCGCAGGACAGCCTCAGCGGCCACAATATATCCGCCGCCCCCAAAGATAGGAACCTGTAGTGGGAGGGGGGCAGCTGAAGGGGGACCTGGTATGTCCGAGAGGCGAAGGGAACCGAGGGATACCCGAGGGTCCGAATATTCCATTGAGGGGGCCCACATCAACCCCAAGGCCGACAGAGAAATGAGGGGACTCTTACTCACCATGCCACTAATTAGTCAATGACTCCTCCCCAGCCAGATAGGCTGGTGTTGACTTGAAAAACCTCCCAGATCATCAGAGGTAAAAATTACCCTGACTCTAGTGTGGGACTTATTATCCACCAGACCAAGGGAAGCCTGGTTTTGGTAGTCAGGAGAATGCTGCAGTCCAGAGATTGAGTCCGTCTGTCCCACTTTGTTATGATATTAATCTGCAACAGTCTAGAATGATTTGGAGCATATGCAGCTACCCCAAAGCCCAGGACCCTCATTCAAAAGCGGAGGATGGTCGCCTCCTGGTGTAAGATTCTGGTACCTCTGGTACCCTTATTTTCTACTTTTCTTTCAAATATGCGTCCCACCTTTCTAATTAGGTGGTACGCATACACCTTTAAGACGGATGACGTCATCGCCGAGCGCCGCGGAGCAGCTATTTCAACCGCCGGCGTTCTCTCTCACATCGTTCGTTCAACCTGCCGTGTGTCCACATGCTTACAAGCTTACCTTGCTACCGGAACCTCCAGCTATTCCCTTTTACTTGGAAACAGACCGGAACCTCGCTACCGATCCCTGTATCTCGCTACTGGATCACTCCCTTACTACTGGACCCTGCTACTACTAACTTTACTAGTGATAAGTACCCCACAGGGGAATCCTCCATAACCTTACTTACACTATCTACCTCTGCACATAAGGACTGTTACTATCTATGCATACTAATTCTATCATCTGCACTGTTACATAGATTGCTAGCTCTTGAGTCTACTACCATCTATCCTTGCACTGGGTTAGTCTATCCTGTATTTGTCATCTGCTGTCCTTACCACCTGTTACCATACTCGATTACTAACCTATCTGCATTCTACCTAATACCATCTAATACTCTCCTGAACATTTCTATCAAGTGCTTGCCATCTCTGTCACTGTTCACGCCTGTCCCTTCAGCACATCATCTTCATACTGTTATATACATCCTATCACTCCAGGAACATCTTATTGAGTGTGTATATCTGTATGCTGAAGCTGACAAGCCCACAGTGATGAGTCTGGAGAGTTGGATCTGGTTATTCAACACATCTCTACATGACTACTGAGTGGAGATTCTGCAGCTGCAAATCCAGCCTACTACAAAAACGCAGGAGCGTTACAGATTGAACGAACCATAAAAATGGATTCAGCAGAATTACCCACTCAAGTGACACAATTAACACAACAAGTAAATGCATTAATGCTTGCTCTTACTGAAGTAAAAGAAGAAAATCAGACTCTGATACAGCAGGTAACCCGTCTTTCACGGCTCACTGCTGCTCAACCCCCTGAACCTAAAATAAACCCTCCTCTAGTGTTTACAGGTGATCGGAAAAAATTTTGTGAATTCAAAAACGCATGTCAATTACTTTTTTTGTTAAAACCTCGTACATACCCTACTGATCAAATTAAAGTCTGTACCGTTATCTCATACTTAACGGGTGACCCACGGGCCTGGGCAGACTCTCTCTTTGAGAAAAATGATCAGCTTCTGAACTCCTATTCTTTATTTCTAGCGGAACTCGCTAGTTTATATGATGACCCCAACAGGCAGAGTACTGCTGATATTCAATTGAGGGCTTTAAAACAAGGAAGGAGACCTGTAGAAGACTTTGTAGCGGAGTTCAAAAGATGGACCCTTGATTCAGGGTGGAATGATACATCTCTGCGAACTCAATTCAGACTCGGCTTGTCAGAAGCTGTTAAAGACGAGCTCGCCCGAGCGGATTTACCTGGCACCTTGGATGCCTTAATACAACTCAGTATCAACATCGACAGGCGATTGCGTGAGAGAAGGGCTGAGAAAATGGGAATGCCATTGTCTAGTCCTTCTCGGATTTCGGCCGTTGACCCTACTCCCATGGAGGTAGGAACCATACGCCCACCTTTATCAACTACTGAACGAGCCAGAAGAAGATCCAGAAACCTCTGCATGTACTGCGCATCCCCGGATCATTTGATAAGCGTCTGTCCCCTTGTCCGCAAAAAAGAGGGTGAGTGTTCACATGTTTTGCTAGGAGGATTAACGACTTCCTTTTCTAACCCCTATCTCTTTGTTCATTTGACATTACAGTGGGACCAGACTAGGATTACCACCAAGGCTATGATCGACACCGGATCTTGTGGAAACTATATTGATACATGTTTTGTTACCTTAAATAAAATACCTATTATTTCAAAACCTAAACCTGTTTCTGTTAGTTTCATTAATGGTATCCCACTATCTTCTGGTCCAATCACCAACCAGACACAAGCACTCCTCGTCACTACTAACGAGTCTCATATGGAGACCACCACTTTTGATATACTATCTTCACCCCATTTTTCTATTATTTTGGGACTCCCCTGGTTACACACACATCAACCAATCATAGATTGGAAAAAACGGACTTTGTCTTTCCCTTCTCACTATTGTGAGATTACGTGTAACCTCCCATCTTATGGAAAGATCCTGTCTGTGGTGTCAGATGAGTTTGCACCACTATGCTTTCAGGATCTGTCCGAAGTATTCCTTGAAAAAAATGCCCAAATGTTGCCTCCCCATAGGGATTATGATTGCACTATCGATCTACTCCCTAACAGCAAATTGCCTTTCGGTCATGTTTATCCTCTTTTACAGGATGAACTTTCTCATCTCAAGGAATACTTGGATGAGAATTTGACAAAAGGGTTCATCAGACCCTCTACTTCTTCCACAGCTGCAGGACTTTTTTTTGTCCGCAATAAGGATTCAAGTCTTAGGCCTATTATCGATTATAGGCAATTAAATACGATTACAATAAAGGATCGCTATCCTTTACCGCTCATCCCTGAACTCATTGAACAAGTGCGTGGGGCTACTTACTTCTCTAAATTAGACCTGAAAGGGGCATACAACCTAATCCGAATCCGTGATGGAGATGAGTGGAAAACAGCATTCAGAACCAGATACGGATTATTCGAATATCTTGTGATGCCATTCGGGTTGTGTAATGCTCCCGCAGCCTTCCAAAGGTTCATAAACGACATCTTTAGAGACTTACTTGATGTCTGTGTTGTAGTATATCTGGACGATATACTTATCTATTCTCGATCTCTCTCTGAACATATAAAACATGTAAGACTTGTGTTATCCAGATTACTCGCACACAATCTATACGTGAAATTAAAAAAATGCCTATTTCATAAAGAAGAAATATTATTCCTGGGATACATCATATCCAAAACCGGAATTAAGATGGATATGAGCAAGATATCCTGTATTCTGGACTGGCCTATACCAACAACTCGTAAGGCATTACAGCGATTCCTTGGATTTTCAAACTTCTATAGGAAGTTCATCAAGAACTTTTCTGCCATTGTGAGACCTCTCACACAATTGACATGTATAAAGAAACCATTCAAATGGTCAGAAGAAGCAAATCGAGCATTCTGCTTGTTAAAATCAAGCTTTACTTCTGCTCCCATACTACGCCATCCAGACCCATCCCTCCAATATATTCTGGAGGTAGATGCGTCAAATATGGCAGTAGGAGCAGTTCTCTCCCAACGACCAACAAATACTTCACCACTCCACCCAGTTGCTTTCTTTTCAAAATCATTAAGCAGCCCAGAGGTGAATTACCCAGTGGGTGAAAAGGAGTTGCTTGCCATAAAACTGGCACTGGAGAATTGGCGACATCTACTTGAGGGTACCCGGTTACCAATACTAATGTATACAGATCACAAAAACCTTCAATACCTCCAGACTAACAAAACTCTCTCCCACCGTCAGGTACGATGGTCATTATTTTTCCTAAGATTCAACTTCTTAGTGACCTACACGCCTGCAGACAAAAATAAAAAAGCGGATGCGCTATCACGATTAACCGAAGATAACTGCGCTGAAATCCCTTCTATTCCTATAATACCCTATGAACGTATTATTGGGGTTGTTCGTTCCCTGAAGGAAGAGATTTTGCACAGTATAAGATTGGATTCACCTCCACCACAACTAAGTACTGATGCAGAAGGCTTCCTCTACTACAACGACAAACTCTACATACCCCCTACTATGCGTACCAAGATCTTGGAGTTATCACATGATGTGCCCATGGCAGGACATATGGGTATGACGAAAACCCTTAATTTGCTTACTAGGCAGTTTTGGTGGCCTGATATGAAGACGTCTGTACAAAAATTTGTATCTTCATGTGACATTTGTGCAAGGTCCAAAATTGACACTACAAAACCATCTGGTCTACTCTGCAGTCTACCAATACCCCAGGTTCCATGGGAGGTTGTATCCTTAGACTTTATAGTAGAACTACCACCTTCTGAAGGATTTAATACCATTCTAGTGTCAGTGGACCACCTGACAAAGATGGCACATTTCATCGCTATCCGTAGACTACCTTCATGCAAACAAACAGCGGAACTACTGATGAAACATGTGTTCAAGTTACACGGAATACCAAAGACTCTTTTATCCGACCGTGGTTCACAGTTCATCTCCAAATTTTGGCAAGCTCTTTGTCAAATATTACGGATTGAGCGAAAGCTCACTTCTCCCTACCACCCTCAGACCAACGGACAGACTGAAAGAGTCAACCAGTGTATAGAACAATATCTGCGTTGCTACACATCATACCTACAGGATGATTGGGTGGACCTTCTCCCTCTGGCGGAATTTGCTTATAACAACGCAACCCACAGTACTACTAAGCAAAGTCCGTTCTACTTGAACTATGGGTTTCATCCCACACTTCTTCCACCACGCATCCTACCATCAAGTAACCCAGTAGCCTCAGACTATCTTACCCAAATAAAGGACTCTCTGGGTTTACTTAATACCACTATCTCACACGCCCATAGCCAACAAAAGAAGTACTACGACCAACGTAGAAGACCTTCTCCTCAGTATGCTATTGGGGACCTCGTTTGGCTATCGACAAGAAATTTAAGATTAAAGATCCCTAGCAAAAAGCTTGGACCTTTATTTCTTATTAAGAAACTTATTGGAAAAGCTGCAGTACAGCTCACCTTACCAGCAGATCTCAAGATCCATCCCATCTTCCATGTGTCGCTACTGAAGCCCCATGTTCCTAATCAAGGAATTAGGCCTACCATCTTGCCTCCACCTCCAGTACAAGTTGAAGGCGGAGAAGAATATGAGATTAAGGAGATTTTGGATTCTCGTATCCACAGAGGAAGACTCCAGTATCTCATAAGATGGAAGAACTATGGACCCCAAGATGACACCTGGTTGGATACCACTGATGTTCACGCACCTAGGCTTATACGAAGATTTCACTCGAAATACCTGGAGAAACCAGTGCTATAGGCCTTCCGGAGCCGGCCTTAAGGGGGGGTACTGTAAGATTCTGGTACCTCTGGTACCCTTATTTTCCACTTTTCTTTCAAATATGCGTCCCACCTTTCTAATTAAGTGGTACGCATACACCTTTAAGACGGATGACGTCATCGCCGAGCGCCGCGGAGCGGCTATTTCAACCGCCGGCGTTCTCTCTCACATCGTTCGTTCAATCATCTGCACTGTTACATAGATTGCTAGCTCTTGAGTCTACTACCATCTATCCTTGCACTGGGTTAGTCTATCCTGTATTTGTCATCTGCTGTCCTTACCACCTGTTACCATACTCGATTACTAACCTATCTGCATTCTACCTAATACCATCTAATACTCTCCTGAACATTTCTATCAAGTGCTTGCCATCTCTGTCACTGTTCACGCCTGTCCCTTCAGCACATCATCTTCATACTGTTATATACATCCTATCACTCCAGGAACATCTTATTGAGTGTGTATATCTGTATGCTGAAGCTGACAAGCCCACAGTGATGAGTCTGGAGAGTTGGATCTGGTTATTCAACACATCTCTACATGACTACTGAGTGGAGATTCTGCAGCTGCAAATCCAGCCTACTACAAAAACGCAGGAGCGTTACACCTGGAATGTAGAGTCCAAGCATGGGAGCAGAGTTGGAGCTTTCCTGTTAAAAGGAAGGTCCCTTCCAATACCAGGCCCGGATACTCCAAGCGATGAGACAGTTTCAGTGACGATTTCTGGAATTTTAGAATTCTCACAGTCCAAAGGACATTGGCTGATACAGCCTGCGCCTGATCATCCAGATGCACTGAGAAAAGATAGATGTGTAAGTACACATCCTTAATGTCCACAGTGGCCAGATAAACCTCAGAGATTGACAAAGTTGCTGTTAGAGAAGTATCAGAGACAAACATTGGGAGAACGTTAGAGAAGGCCCGCTTATGCCCCCTGTGGGCTGAGGACAACCCCATAAATTTCAATATATATTATTAAAAGATTTCTCCCTCAACAAACTAGTAGTCAGTCACCCGAGATGGAGTTAAAGTGTAGCTAAAGGCAAACCCTTTTTAGTTTTGAACAGAGTGGAGAGAGATTATTATCCGAGTCAGGTTTTCTATTGATTTCTGTGCCCCCGTTAAGGAGATTCATCCCCTCTATTTGTTTTGTTTACCGTTATCATGGAAAGTGAAAGTAAAAGAAAATCTAAAATTTTGGGAATAGAGGAGAATTCTTCCAATGGGGACAATAGTTCTGGTGACTCCCCAGGATTTCCGAATTTTGGAGGGATTTCTTCTCAATTCCTATTGTGGCTAGGGAATGGGAAGTGAAGTGAAGGGAAGGGAAATCTCAGCGCAGAAAGGAAAAAAAACTTATAGGGGTTATAACTCTCCCTTACTCTAACTAAAAATGGGATTTTCGACTTACCATAAAATCTATTTCACTGATGTTTATTGACGGACACAGCTCCTGTCATTCTTGACCATTGGGTTATGCTGCCCCTACAGAAGTAGGACACTAGGCAGAAAAAACTTCTGGCTACACCCATGGGCAGTCCCAGGTGGTATACTCTCTCTTCCTGCTATAGTCACTCAGTTTTGTTATAAGCAGCGTCAGGAGAATTATAACTCCACAGAGGGGTGGGTGCTGTGTCCGTCAATGAACATCAGAGAAATGGATTTTATGGTAAGTCAACCCCCACCGCGCTGGAAGCACCACCAGGTCGCCAAGCACAAGGCACAGAGCGATCCTCAGCAGAGACTCAGGCCAAAGCCAGGTCTTATGCGACCTTACGAGACGTTTAACTCACAGGGCAAGCCGCCATCCAGTGGGGCTATGTCACGTTCAACCTAGCGTTGAGCCGAGGCCTACGCGCTTGCTGGCCAGACTGGAGTGACCCCTGGATCTAGATTATGCAGTCCGTCGCCCAGTCTGGGAGTTGATTGTAGATCACAAGTGGATTAATAATTTTCTCAACCAAGTATGGCCCCTTTCACCCTCCCTTTAGCTCAGCGGGGATCGATCCGCGGATGACAGGTCCGTCTTTGCTCTGTGTGCAGAGACGGACCTGTCAGATCCCCGCTCTCCTCTATGGGGGATCAGATAAAAACAGACGCCTATCCATTTTCATCCGATTCTATCTGATCCTCCAGACGGATGGAAAATAGGGTTTCCATCCGTCTGGATTTCACGGAGAGGATGGAATCGGAGAGCAGCCCGCTGACATCCGCTGCCCCATAGAGGTGCATAGAGCATCAAATCAGGTTCGCATGAAAAAACTGACAGGCAGACCTGATCGGGAAGCCAGTGTGAAAGGGGCCTTTGGCAGACTGAAATATGCTGTCGCTGGATAGGACTGAACACTGTACCGAATGGAACCTGTGTTTAGCGCTGTATGCGATCAGGTACATAGACCCAGAAAACAGGTATTCTACTTGCATATGCCTAAGGGCTTTCAAGTCCAAATATTTTAAAATAGAAAAAGCTTTTTATGTCTCTGGTCAATAAATTAATTTTGTCCTTTTTGAACACTGGCTTTCCACACATAGGTAGATCTCACAAGTGACCACTGATTGGCAATAACCCCCACTTAATTTGTATAACTTTATCACCTTGCCAAATTCTTCCCCTTTCAGAAGAAAAAAAAAAAAAAAAGAGAACAAATACAATTTGAAAGATTTTAAAGCTTGCTCAAATCGGTTGCAACAGTTCTGAATAATGTACAAGACTGAGCAATCCGATGAAGAAAGCTCATTCATATTTTTACAGGACAAATATTACCCTTTGCTTGTTAACTAACCTCTTTGATGGCACCCAAATTCATGTATTTACCACCTAAATTTATCAACTTCAGGCAATTGTGGCATTATTGTCTATGTGACAAATGCAAGCAGTTTAACGTGTATTTATAATGCTAAAACTTTAACATAATGGCCTACTTACATCCTTTGCTTCAAGAAGTTCTTTACATTTCTCATTCCTATTGGTCTGAATGTCAGGGTTAACACAGGTATGATCTCTACTGGAAAGTATAGTCATCCGTACACCAGAATAGGCCGTTTTCCGCAGTTCCCTGGTTATCTGGGCTATTTGCTTGTGTGTTCGTGTACCAAAAAATATCTTGGGCACTCTCTGCTTTTGTTCATGATCTTTTTTTTTACCATTCATTTCAGTTTTTTCCAGGGTTTTGTAGCATCCACAGAAACAGAGACTGCATGGCTCTGAGTGCTGTAAAAGAGGAAAAGCAGCTTGATAGAGGTAATCAAAACACAACTTTTATATCACTTCCAATTAAAAAAAACAAAAAAAACAAACAACAACTTGCAGGATGTTTAGAAAGCTTTCAGGACACAGCTTTACCACATTAAGGCCCCATTCACACTAGTGCGACTTGTCCCGCGATTTTGGACCGCAAAATCGCATGACAAGTCGTTTTCCATTATTTTCAATGAGCCCCATTCATATCAGTGCGTTTTGAAGTCGCACCGACTTCAAAGTAGTTCCTGCACTACTTTGCCACGATTTTAATGCATTTTGAGGCATATAGCCTTGCCCATGCTTTCAAAATCGCGGCAAAAATCGCGCCGCGAAATCGCGGCAAAATTGCGTTGCAATAGTGTGAAAGGGGCCTAAAAATGAATCCTAAACACAGATTTCTTTTATAGTCTCAATTATCAGCGTTCCTCCTTTATTAGTTCTCAGAGGATGGGTTACTGACCTCTTATGTACACTGAATAATATTACTTTACAAGGAGAATGTTATTACATTACAAGGAGAATCTTAACATCAAATTTAAATTACATTTACCAATATGTTATTTTGTTTTTCAAATTAGGTTTTGCATTTCTGTCCTATTGTGTCTGTATGTAACTAAAGAAAAAAATTTTTATTAAAAAGCTCTCTAGAATAAAAATCTTAGAATTTTACTGTGAATTTGCATCCAGAAAAAATAAAATGTATGACTTTGAATTTGAAGGGGCCTCTGCAATTTAAAAGCAAAGTCCACTGAAAATTATATTCTGGAGTGGAGTGAGTTTTATCATTCACCACCTTTTTCTACTCTTGGTTACTCTGGATAGCAAAACATCCTTGCTAAAATTCTCATCTTGGTCTTGTGCCCCATGGGCTTTATGAAGCCAAAAAATTATGCAACATTCCCCTACTGACATCATTATTTACCCTTAGTGGACTGAAGTCTAAGGCTTCATGTACACGGGACGCTGGAAATGGCCGTTTAGGAGCAGTTGGGCGTTTTTTTCAGAAGCCCCTGAACGCAGCTCCATGTTATCTTATCTGTCCATGTACACATGGTCGTTTACAGTCATTTGCAGGCAGTTGCGTTCAGGGACTTTTTTTAGAACGCAATTATTTGCGTTCGAACGTGTGTTTCCCGACGTTTCAAACGCAGAAACGCGGCCGAACGTGACTAAACGTGATGGACCTACGTTCAGCCACGTTATACGTTTTTTTTCTTCCATTCAAAATCAATGGTTCCCTATGGGAGCCTATTGATTTGAATGGAAGTCGCACCCCAAGTCGGATCCGACTTGCGGCGTGACCTGCACTGTGAGAATCTTGAGGGGGAACTTCACGCCAAAAATGGGAAAAAAACTGCGTGGGGTTCCCCCCCAGGTTCCAAACCAGGCCCTTCGGGTCCGGTATGGAATTTGAGGGTAGCCCCACGCCGAAAAAACGGCGTGGGGTCCCCCCCAAAATCCATACCAGACCCTTATCCGAGCATGCAGCCCGGCAGGCCAGGAAAGGGGAGGGGACGAGCGTGCGGCCCCAACCCCCCTGGACCACACCAGGCCACATGCCCTCAACATGGGGGGGGTGTTGGTGCTTTGGGGCAGGGGGAGCTCTGCACCCCCCCACCTCAAAGCACCTTGCCCCCATGTTGATGAGGACAAGGGCCTCATCCCCACAACCCTGGCCGGTGGTTGTGGGGGTCTGCGGGCAGGGGGCTCATCGGAATCTGGAAGCCCCCTTTAACAAGGGGGCCCCCCAGATCCCGGACCCCCTCCCTATGTGAATGGGTATGGGGTACACTGTACCCCTACTCATTCACCACATAAAAGGCAGTGTATGGAAATAACGACAGGAGACGTTTTGGTAAGTTTATTAAAAATCTTCATCCGGCTCTTCTTGTCTTCTCCTCTCCGGGGTCTTCTGCTCTTTTGCTGCCCGCTCTGTCTTCTCCTCTCTGGGGTCTTCTGCTGTCCGCTCTTCTTGTGTTCTTCTCCCGGGGTCTTCTGCTCTTTTGCTGTCCCCTCTTCTGCTGTCCTCTCTTCTTTTCTTCTCCTCTCCGGTCTTCTGCTCTTCTGCTGTTGGCTGTCGGATCTTCTTCCTCCGGTCCTCCGATGACGACGTCTCCGGTGATTATGCCTGTCTCCGGTCTCTGCAGCTTATTATATAGCCATTAGGGGCGTCGTCGGAGGAGGACCAGAGGAAGAAGAGCCAACAGCAAAAGAGCAGAAGACCGGAGAGGAGAAGAAAAGAAAAGAGGACAGCAGAAGAGGGGACAGCAAAAGAGCAGAAGACCCCGGGAGAAGAACACAAGAAGAGTGGACAGCAGAGGACCCCGGAGAGGAGAAGACAGAGCGGGCAGCAAAAGAGCAGAAGACCCCGGAGAGGAGAAGACCCCGGAGAGGAGAAGACAAGAAGAGCCGGATGAAGATTTTTAATAAACTTACCAAAACGTCTCCTGTCGTTATTTCCATACACTGCCTTTTATGTGGTGAATGAGTAGGGGTACAGTGTACCCCATACCCATTCACATAGGGAGGGGGTCCGGGATCTGGGGGGCCCCCTTGTTAAAGGGGGCTTCCAGATTCCGATGAGCCCCCTGCCCGCAGACCCCCACAACCACCGGCCAGGGTTGTGGGGATGAGGCCCTTGTCCTCATCAACATGGGGGCAAGGTGCTTTTAGGTGGGGGGTGCAGAGCTCCCCCTGCCCCAGAGCACCAACACCCCCCCATGTTGAGGGCATGTGGCCTGGTGTGGTCCAGGGGGGGTGGGGCCGCTCGCTCGTCCCCTCCCCTTTCCTGGCCTGCCGGGCTGCATGCTCGGATAAGGGCCTGGTTTGGAACCTGGGGGGGAACCCCACGCAGGTTTTTTCCCATTTTTGGCGTGGAGTTCCCCCTCAAGATTCTCACAGTGCAGGTCGCGCCGCAAGTCGGATCATCCTGATCCGACTTGCGGTGCGACTTCCATTCAAATCAATAGGCTCCCATAGGGAACCATTGATTTTGAATGGAGGCAGAAAAACGCTGCTAAAAGCAACGTGGCCAAACGTGCAAAAACGCAAATGGAAAAAGCTACCGAAAGTACGTTTAACAGCTGCTTTTTCCCGGCGTCAGAAATAGCTTTGCAGGATGTTTTTTCTAACGTCCCGTGTACATGGACCCTTAAACTTTAAAGGAAATATTTAATGACTGTAGCATCCAACAAATTAAAGTAGGTAATTCAATGCACTATAGTCTCTCGAATACTGGAACTTATCTTTGAGCCAACTTAATCCCTAAAAAGATGCTGTCAGTAGTAACACAGTATGGTCTGCAATTATACTATTTCCCTCATCAAAAGAAAAGCTATAGCTTCTAATCTGAAACCCATCTTCAAGCCTTACCAATGGTGCAGGTGTTGCAGTTCTACCTGGAGCACAAGTGGATTAATCATTTTCTCAACCAAGTGAGGCCCCTTTCACACGGGCGGTGCGCCGACGGACTCCGTTTTGCTCAGCGGGGTTCTGTGTGCAGAGATGGAGCTGTCAGAGCCCCGCTCTCCTCTATGGGAGATCAGATGAGAACAGACCGCCTGTCTGTTTTCATCCGATACGATCCCCCGTGTGGATGGAAAATAGGGTTTCCATCCGTCCGGATTTCAAGGACAGGATCAGATCGGATAGCAGCTGACATCCGCTGCTCCATAGGGCTGCATGGAGCATCGGATCAGGTCCGCCTAAACTGACAAGCGGGCCGGATCAGAAAGCCTGTGTGAAGGATCAGAAAGCCTGTGTGAAAGGGGCCTTACAAGATTTCAGATTCACAAAATAATAACTCAGGTTAAGGCTGAAACAGAGATGCTTAAGTTAACCACCTAAGGACCAGGCCTATTTCGGACACTTGTTGCTTACAACTTAAAATCAGTATTTTTTGCTAGAAAATTACTTAGAACCCCCAAACACTATATATATATATATATATATATATATATATTTTTAGCAGAGACCCTAGAGAATAAAGTGGAGATTGTTGCAATACTTTATGGCACACCGTATTTGCGCAGCTTTCTTACAAACGCAATTTTTGTGGAAAAAATACACTTTTTTGAATGAATTAAAAAAATAAGAAAACAGTAAAGTTTGCCCAATGTTTTTCTATAATGTGAAAGAGAAAGTTAAGCCGAGTAAATTGATATCTAACATGTCCTGCTTCAAATTTTGCACACGCTCATGGAATGGCGACAAACATTGGTACTTAAAAATCTCCATAAACAATGCTTTAGAAATTTCTACAGGCTACCAGTTCAGTTACAGAGGAGGACTAGGGTTAGAATTATTTCTCTCGCTCTAACGATCGCAGCGCTACCTCACGTGTGGTTTGAAAACCGTTTCGATATGTGGGCGCAACTTGCGTATGCGTTCGCTTCTGCACGGGAGCTCGGAAGGACAGGGTGCTTTAATTTTTTTTTTTTTATTATTTATTTTACCTTTTTCTATTTTTTTACACTGTTCCAATTTTTTTGATCACTTTTCTTCCTATTAAAAGAAATGTAAACATCCCTTGTAACAGAAATAATCAGGAAAGGTCCTCTTTAATGTGAGATCTGGGGTCAAAAAGACCTCAGATCTCACATCTATACTTAAAAGTAAAAAAAGCAAAAAAAAAAAAGTAATAATAATGTCATGCAGAAAAAAAAAATGGGCCGTTGGGCGGAAGCGACGTATGAGTCATGAGCCATCTTGCCTTCACTCGACTTCCTGCCTGGGACTGGATCGTTTTCCCCGCTACCGACGGCTGCGGTAAGCAGGGAAAACGACCTCGAAGCGGCGGAAGGGGGGTGGGCACCTCTCCCGCCGCCCATAAAAGTGATCATGCGGCGAATCTGCCACTGGGATCACTTTTATATGAAAAAGGACCGCTCGCCGTGTAGAAAAATACCGGGGTTATGGCAGATATCTGTTGCCATAACCCTGGTATTTAACGTCAAAGTACTGATGTAAATAGTACACAGTGGGCGGTCCGGAAGTAGTTAAAAGAGGCATGCAAGCATGATTTGTTGAAAATTATAATGGTCTATGAATCAATTTTAAACACATAATTTTTTATATAGTTTGTAAGTTTTACAGCTGTTTAAAAAAAATAAAAATGACATACATATATATATTTATTTTTCAAACTACAAGTAAGCATTTTAAATGTGACAGAGGATTTCCAGGGCACTACGGGTTAGCTAAAAAGGCTGCACAGCATTATTAGCTGCCTTTTAAAGCTGTTTCTCAACTAAACCATTTACAGAGCAGTCTTATACAAATCATTGCTCTGATTCGTCCAGCTCTGTGTGCATACTTCACATTGATGTAGAAAACATGACGTTGGTGTTTTGTTAGTGTGTTGTGGAGCCATTCATTTTTCAATTCACTTGCCATGCGTTGTGGCGCACTGCATCATGCAAATGAATGGGCTGCCATAACTCCATATATGCTTTTTTTTTTTTAAAACGGAATAATGTTTTTTATAAGGTAAATCACAAATAGCAACCCAGCATGTTTTTTGGCGGGGGGGGAGGGGGTTAAAGTAGGGAAACAACTCAACTAAAAATTTAAGTTTTTTTTTCGATGATTTCACATCTCTTTCCATTCCTAAAAGGAAGTGAAATCTTCCTGATCATGACACAGACAGCAATGAAAACTTGACATAAGCTTTAACCTTTTTCTCCACTTTATCAGAATCTAAGTAAATTTTTTAGCTGGAGTTGGTCTTTAAAGTTTTGTGCACTTCCTGACAGATCTGTAGAGACTTACAAGTTTCCCTGTTGTGGCTGTGCTTTATCTTAGTCCAAATAATATATATGCCAAGTGACAGATACAGATTGGGCCCACGAGTCAGTACTTGAAGGTAACAGACTAACCCAGGGTATAGACACATTTACAAGACATGCTTATGCTGCCATTTTTAATGATTCTTGTTATTATATTCTTTACAATGAGTAGTTGAAAGTATTCATGTGGAGCTGATAACGCAAAACACAACAGTTCTTAGGGATTTTTCTTTTTATTTATAAACAGTAAGATTATCCTCTATAAATAAATGCTAAGCCATGGCATGTGTTACACCACAATACTGGGGATCAAGCTGTCTCTTAGCCTTTACTATGTGGAAAACCAAGTTCAGATTACCCTCAGTCCCACTCAACCTTGTCCACCATTAAATATTACAATAAGCAATAGAATGGAGGTGAATGTGACCCTTCTGGAGCTGTCAGTCACAGGGATAAAAGGTTCACTGATGTGCCAAAGAAACAGCCCGTCAAACCGGATAAAGTTTCCTTCTTGTTGGAATTGTTACATTCCCTTCTCAAGTTGCCAAGAAAGGTAGGCTTCATTACGGTGTGCTGCCACATTAAAAAGCTAGCTCCAAATATCCTGCCTTCTATATTGAATAATTACTTATTCACTCAAAAGGATAAAAAGGACACATTATGAATGGAGTTCTTGTACACGGTGAAGGAGGAAACAGCTGACCTGGTGGTGTCCCTTACATTCACTGCAATATCCGACTTGAACGTGAAAGTAGAGAGCAAATTATATAATGATTATTTTACTCTGAAGACTTGTTCCAGTATTCACTGGTATGAATTGTATTAAATGACTTGGACTTCCCTTTTCCAAGTTTTATACAAGAAAAAGATGATAAAGTTGAAACATAAATGTATCTATTTCACATAGATGGTTAGTCACTTCAGAGTATAATGGGAACAGAGACAAGGCTGAAATACACCAATGACCTGCATATGAAAATGTGAATCTGCAGTCATTTTTTGCAGTGCTTAAACCACCTAAGGGACTTTTTTTTTTCTTTTTTTTGTAATCCTTAAAGTGGTTCTAAACCCTAAAAGTTTTTTACCCTAATGCATTTCTTGCATAAAGGTAAAAAATGTTTAGGCATTGGTATTGGCCCCTCACCCCCTCTTTTACTTAGTTGGGCCCTACAACTGATAAAGAGCTGTGCACGTCATCAGCTCTTCTCTTCCCTCACTTCCAGGTCTCACTGGCTTTTGCTCCCAGTGCTGTCAATCAAAGCTAGTGAAGAGGGAGCCGGGTGGGGCCGAGTTCCTCTGTCTGTGTCAATGGACTAAGCAGCAGGGCTCAGAAGTGAACCCGCATTAGTACCACCATTGGAAGCAGCTTCATATTAGGGGCACTAGCCAGGGAGGAGGAGCCAGAAGTGCCAGCAGGGATCCCGAGAAGATGATGGGGGGCTGCTCTGTGCAATTCTATTGCACAGAGCAGGTAAGTATAGACATGTTTGTTTAAAAAAATAAAATATAAAATTCCTGTACAACAACTTTAAAACCTGGCAGTATATTGGCACACCTATCATCCAACAAGACTAAAGAGACGTGTGTACCCCTCAATAAATCAAACACTAAACAATATTTAAAACCTTAAAAAAAGTTAAACCCTTGTCCTCATTTAGCAGAAATCTTCCTCTCCCAGATGCCCCTCACCCCACCCTCGCCAGTGTAATCTTCTGATGCGGGATTATTAGAAGCAAGGGAGCTGTCACAGACACTCATCCTTATGCCAACCCTATCTAGAAAGCTCCTCTATTCATAGAAGCTGTAGTACAGCTTCTATGAATAAAAGTCTACGAATTGAGGGCCAGACCTTTCAATCATCCGCCTATCTTTTATTCACAGATTGTGTTTCAGTCATAAAAATCTGTATTAAGCCTGGTACACATAGGCCGTTTTTTTGGGGGTTTTTTCATCCAACCCAGCGGGATGAACAAAAAAAAATATGGGGAGCTCGCTGTACTAACTATCTAATGATAGTACAGCAATCTGCTTTTCATCACAGTTTCTCGGACAAATTACAAAACATATTTGTTTTTACAACCAAACAGTCTCTGCTGCAGAACGCATAGGCAGTCTTTTTTTTCTGCCCCTAAACGCCTGTGTCTCCAAACTCCTCTGAAATGTTTAAACGTGCACGGACACATAGACTAACGTGGAGGAGACAGATTAAATAGGAGTGGTATTTACAACTATCCAATACCAAACAGTCCATACGTGAGTGGGAATGTCACCCAGGAAATGAGTGAGAAAATAGACTGAAGAGCACGGTGGATAAAAACTGATGATTTTTTAAAAAAAAACATTTTAAAAATCTGATTTTTTTATTTTTATCAAATTTATTTTAATAAAACGCTTTTGGAGTAAAAAATATATTTAAAGATATAGAGAACAGCTGCTGTAAGAAAACAACTGTACATATATGCGGACTTAATGGGCACATCATGAGACAGATAATCATACACAAAATAATGTCGGTCATTGATTTTAATCATTAATTAATAAATGTCTATTTTATTATTTTATAAGTGATTATCTGTCTCATGATGTGTCCATAAAGTCCACATATATGTACAGTTGTTTTCTTACAGCTGTTGTTCTCTATTTTGAAGTTAGGATTATGGCACGCTCTTGATAGCTCCTTTCTTTATTGCCTCTGCTGGGTGTTTAACCACCCATTTTTTTGAGCGCTCATCTATCCCATTCCGTTTTTTTGGCAGATAGGGTCATGAGATAGCTACGTTTCTTGTACTTGTATTGGTCTTGAATTTCGTATACCTTAAGAGCATTTGGTTTTACTAATTTTCTAATAATATTTTTGTTTTTCTCATTTTGGATAGCATTATGGTAGACTATCTGGGCACAGCATGGGAGGGACTTATGCTTAAAATTCAAAAGAATGTTAAATAAGATAAGGGAGGGTCTTTGGATATGGAGTTGTTTATCTAAAAATTAAAAAGATGCTTGGAGAAAAAATCCAATTTACATTGTTGTAATGGTATCCTGTACTGGGACACCATTTTGTCAAGCAACCATTTTGTGTTACTCCAGCTGCCATGACAGTTTGAAAAGACACTCGCTCACACAGCCCCTCCCTGGGTCAATTAACTTAAGAATGCGAGCTTCAAAAGAGCTGTTACTTCAAAGAACCTTATCTAGGGACCTTATCTCAGCACATCCTGGCACATGTCCACTAAGGCTGACTAGGCTGGATTGTAAATTCCCCACCCAAATTGTTAATTTGAGATGTACCAATACGTCTAACAAATCCATAACCAATTCATAAATGCAGACAGGAACATGACACATTAACAAAAAGTATATACTGTATTTGGATGAGAAATAAAATACTGAACAGAACGAGATCATACATGATCACGTTCGCTCCAATGGAAGACAAGCTAGCTGTAAGATGCCTTACGGGTCAGAGGTTACTTGGAGATAACCTGTGTTTGGTGTCTATGGATGTAAAATCCAATGCGGCACAATAATATATCAGTTTCAAGAAGACAGCTGGTAGATATTTGAAGATATGAATTATGCTATAAATCTGTCTAAACGGGAGGTTCCTTGCCATTGTCTGAGCCTAGGGCCGCCCAGGGCCACTGTGTTGATTGGTCAAGGACCTCTGGTGACACCCCCTGGGGTCTCAGAGAAAAGGAAAGAAGCAGATGGTTTTCTCAGTTCTCATGTAACATCGAAGAAGAAACATCTCTCAAGTTTGAGGACCGATCACACATGCTAAGCTTCTGAAACTCTGATAATACAAGGACATTGACTGCAAGTATTCTTATTTCTAATTCTTTATCTTAATTTTCTAAATTGCTGAATTGTGTCTCTATTTCTTTGAAACCCATTTTTCTGTAAATATTTTTATTTGCACCAATTTTAACCTTTTTATTATTAAACCTTATTTTGAAAAGTCTTAATCTTGTCTCTAAGCTCTTAATGCAAACTAACCAAAGAACATGTCTCTTGAAGAGCGTCACTGCCTAGAATAAATCCTCTGGACATCCCTGTCTGCGGTGACAGTGCATGTTACAGATGATTATTCTAAAGTCATAATCGTATTTCTAAAATTACGAGCATCCGCTGGGCTCATAAAATAACGTAGCGGTGGTGGCAGAGAAAGGGTTAATTGCTTAATTAGCCCGGTGACAATCTCTCTCAGCCTGCTGGCATCTAGATTGTGGTCCCGCAAGCTGGAAAATCTTTGTGGCAGGTGCAGCTGAGAGTGGCATTGTTACGCAAGTGACGGCAGGGTGTGAGATTGCCGGGACCTCGGTCACGAGTTGGATGAGAAGGCCAGGGGTCTGATACCCGCCACCGTCACAATTGTCATATAAAATATTTTGAGCGCTATATAGATGAGGACCTAAACCCTAGGGGCCTGCAAAACCAGATCTTCCCCAATATAAGAAATATTACTCCTGGGTTGAGGGAGATCTGGGAAGCAAATCTTAGATGCTGTTCAAAGAATATGATAACCATACTATTGGATCAATACCAAAAGGAAATGATGGAGGTTAACAATGAGATTAACCACTTCTGGACCGGAAGATTTTCCCCCTTAATGACCAGGCCGTTTTTTGGGATTCGGCACTGCATTACTTTAACGGACAATTGCACGGTCGTGCGATCTGTACCCAAATAAAATTGATGTCCTTTTTTTCCCACAAATAGAACTTTCTTTTGGTGGTATTTGATCATCTGTGCGATTTTTATTTTTTGCGCTATAAACAAAAAAAGAGTGACAATTATGAAAAAAAAACTATAATTTTCACTTTCTGCTATATAACATTCTCAAAAAAAATTTAAAAATCGAATTTTTTTTTAACATTTTAGGCCAGTTTGTTTTCTGCTACATATTTTTTTGATAAAAAAACAAAATCGCAATAAGCGTATTTTGATTGGTTTGCGCAAAAGTTATCGCGTCTACTAACTATGGGAAAGATTTGTCAATTTTATTTTATTTTTTTACTAGTAATGGCGGCGATCTGCGATTTTTTGCGGGACTGTGACATTGCAGAGGACAGATTGGACCCCTAACTGACATTTTTGACACTTTTGGGGGGACCAGTTACATTACTACAGTAATCAGTGCTAAAAATATGCACGGTTACTGTATGAATGACACTGGCAGGGAAGGGGTTAACACTGTGGGTGATCAAAAGGTGAAATGTGAGCCTAGGGGAGTGATTTTAACTGTATCGGGGTAGGGCTTGTGAAATGTTCACAGAGAACTAAGATCCTACAGGGCTTATGAAATGTTCACAGAGACCTGTGATCCTACATAGAAGGATCACAGACACACTGTGATCATTCCAGAGAGAAGAACAGTCAGCTGTGTTTACAACAGCTGACTGTTCTTCTCTCTCACCGGGGAGCAATCGCGGGTGTCAGGCAGCAATCAAAGCCGCCTGCCCCGTATATCGGAGTCCTCGCTGACGAGTGGGGGCGAGAGCGCGTGGCCAGGGGCACAAGCTCGCCCCCTAGCTGCAGGCATGCAACCGACGTAGACCTACGTCGGTTCACGCAGGAGGGCCAGCCTGCCGCAGTAAATCGGCGGCGGGCAGTCCGGAAGTAGTTAAACAGATATATGTATACAATATCAATCTCTTTGTTCTTCTCCTGCGTTCTCTGTGAGAAACAGCGCACTACAGGAATATCTAGAAAAATATAATAGTGATTTAATTCAAAGTAAGGAACAAAATTTCATGAGAGACAACTTAGCTTTCAGATGGAAGTCTGCTTATAAATGGCCAATGGATGGATTCAGGCGACCTCGTTTTCAGAATAAACAGAGAATGACTAAAAACATACAGGATAATGAAGGTATGGAATCAGACTCTTCTAATACTTCTACTTTTTCTCACACTTCACAGAATGGTAGGATGATCCATTGGAGACATCGTCAGTCACGGAAAAGACCTAAGAATGGTGATGGGGCACAAGCACTTGGTGGTAGTGGTAAGAAGCGAGCAATCGAACATGAACCACAAATACACAAGGTCCCAGATACACAGGCACCTGTGCAACAAAATGACTCACAAACACCTACCAATCTATCTCACCCTACACAAGGTGATGGGACTATCTTTTTGAATGCCACTACACACTCATCAAATACACACACATTACTAAATCTCAGGATCAATGCACTAATGAATTATCGGACGATATTTTAGACATACTAACACCCGACAATCTGACCATACTGAGGAAGGGCACCCTGGATCCCTTTGTGATCAAACTAACCCACCCTCCACAAAATTAAATGTTATTAATTTATTGTCATATATTCTCACATAGGTTGAGGAGGAGGTTTTGAGATTAGGCTTAACCTTTTGCCCAACCCAGGAATTAGATCACTTTGAGATCATCAAAGATTTTAACCTCTTTGGCAGGAAACTCACGTATAAGTTTCTTTTTGATGAAGAAAGGAAAAAGAAAAAGGACGATCAAGTCCTTATGGAACATAGGAATGACTTCAAAGTCCGAGATTTTCGGGCTCTCAAGGACTTAATGGATTTACTAGATGAGAATGAAGCATATGAGGAGGCTAGTCAGGTGGATCCTGATACTGCTACACCTTCAGGTTCACAAGTTGATCAGCCCAATAAAATACCCTCTGTTAAGAAAAAATCTGATAAATTTCCATCACTCCAAACCAACCCAAACATATCAGCTTTCATCACTCAAGCATCGAAACAAATACAGACATGGACATGGAACGGGAAACCTGTCATATGAGCAGAGGGAGGCCCTATTTGCATTGAGTCAAATTCAAAACATCGTTATCAAACCTTCTGACAAAGGGGGGTAATGTTGTTTTGATGGACATTCAACAATACAAAGATATGCGTCTTAATATCCTCAAGAATATGGAATGGTACAAAAAAAATCTCTCCGAGTATTGTCGTTGGCCTTCAAAAGGACTTTACACAACTATTGGCTGGTGCATATCAAGTGGGGATCATCAATAAGGACACCTACAAAGCTATCTTAGTTAAAAACCCTCGGATACCCACCCTATATGCACTACCCAAATCTCATAAGAACATGATTACACCTCCAGGTATACCTATAGTCTCATATTGACTCATACGGAACCAATGAGTCAATATATTAATACATATTTGAGACCTCATGTGGCAGCACTCCCATCATACATTCAGGACACTCCCGATCTGGGATTCAAGTCCCCCTTGATACCAGATCAGTAACCATTGATATAGAGGCCCTTTATAGTAGTATTCCGCACTCTAGGTTTAACAATTATTAAGGAGTTTCTATCTGAACGCCCTCGGGAGTGCCGCAATCACAATACATTTATTTTGGAGGCTCTAGAGCATATTCTCACTGGTAAAACTTTCACCTTTGATTGTTCCCACTACCTCCAGGTGCAGGGGGTGGCGATAGGGACATCTTGTGCCTTGTCGTACGCCAAACTGTACCTGGGGGGTGGGAACGCATGTTGTTTTTAGATGACCAGTTCAAGGATTTTTGCCCAGCTATCCTCCTCTGGCTCCGATACATGGATGATGTTTTCATGCTGTGGTCGGGGTCATAGGAGGACCTAGGAAAATTTATGGCTGCCCTGGGAGGAAACGGCTTTACTTGAAATTTACGGTCCAGCATGACAGTAAGACCATTTCCTTTCTATACATACAGATTTTAATAGAAAATGATGGCAGGATAGGAACTACTTTGTATAGAAAACCCACTGCAGGTAATACCATCTTGCAGGCCACCAGTTTCCATCCAAAGCCTCTAATAAGAAGTATTCCTTTCTCTCAGTATCTAAGATTACGTCATATTTGTTCCAATCAGGAACAATTATAACATGAGTCTGATCTTCTCCGTGATGGATTGCTCCAGAGACGATATACTAGGACAACACTACCCAAGGCATATAATAAAGCCTGCAAACGCACAAGAGAGGATATTATGTATAGTAGTCAGAAAAAATCTGTAGGAGAGACAGTACGTCTGATCACCCTGTATAGCAGACAACACGGAGTGGTCAGACAAATACTTCAACAACATTGGTAACTTCTGACAAACGATAAGATTCTGAGCAAATACATTAGGGATTTTCCAGAAATTACCTTTAAGGGCGAAATCTATCAAAGTTCGTATAACTACTAGCCATTTCCAGGATGGCAGAAATACCAATCAGACCAAAGTGAGGGGAACATGGAAATGTGTGGTTCGTGCAAATTTTGTGACTGGATATATGAAAATCAGTCACTATATTTACCTAATGGCCATCTACTCGCCATTCCGCATCACATTAATTGTCAGACGATTGGTATTGGCTACATTATATTCTGTGAATGTGGAGCTTTTTATGTGGGCAAGACAAAACGCCAATTCTGGCGGAGGATTAAGGATCATATAGGTTATGACAAAAAAAACACCTATAGGTAGACATTTAGGATTATATCACAAGAAAGATATGAACGTCGTTAAGTTTGCAGCTTTGGAGAGGGTGTTGGAGAGTCCAAGGGGGGATTGATAAAATTATTTTACAACGGGAAGCGCGTTGGATTTATAAGTTACAGGCTACTGATATTCCAGATCTTAATGAGGCTTTAAGCTACAAACCATTCTTATGATTTTTTTTATCATTACATGAATTTTGATATGTACCCCTTCCTGTTGCTCCGCCCCTGGCTCTCCAACAATTTCCCCTCCCTTCCTCCTTTCTCTTTGACATATCTCCCTTTGTTATGTTTTTTTGTATTTGTATATTTGTAATGGATATTATATGTTTTTTTGCTGGCATTCCTTCTTTGCTCCGATTCAGATTTTCATACTTTATGTGAATCTTTGTCCACCATTTTGTACTAATTATAGGTTTAGCTGGTGTATATTATTATTTTTCTTCTTTACCATTATTCGTGTACATTATCCCATTCGGTAATATGCAAACAACATGTGTATTTTGTTTACGCTTTGGCTCTGTTGGGGGACATGCTCTATCTCTAGCACTCTGCGTTTTGGCATTTTGGGCGGACACATGCACAGGTTCAGGATGGCCCTTCACTTTGGTGCGGGGTGTTCCTTTACCTGCATTGGGAGGGATTTCCTCCTGATAGCCCTGTTCCAGTTGTCCATTAACAGCTTTACTATCTTACCGTCCTTCCGGGCTGGGTTTTGGGCACTCTCGGAGGCTACGTCACTTCCCTGGAGACGGCTCCATACTTCCGGTTTCGGGTGCCTTCTCTCTGGAACGAACATCGTGCAGTGCGTCATGCGGCGTCACTTCCGTTGACGTTTTCAGGCTGGTGTCACTGTGTTTGTTGGCGCTGACGGGCTTTACTGCACGGTGGGGGGTATTTAAGGGCCATTTCCCAGGGTCAAAATTAGGGACGACACACACTGGACTCCTGTGCAGGCTTGGTAGGCAACTTTCTTTTTACGTTGTAATATTCAGGCTTTATTTCCATTGTGTTGGGACTTGATTTATTGTTGTTTCAGGTCGGGGGGACTCTGCATGAGTGTGGCTGTATATGCCCTCTTTCTGAATGCAAACTTTATAGGTAAGTTACTCTGATTCTATGGGAGGCATTTAATTATATTATACTACACATAGCCACTTTCCCCTACTTTTACTACTATTACATCCTCAGATCCCACACAAAAATACATATTCCTATGGTTAAAGTATCAGTCCTACTGGCAAGGCCTCTCATATACATCATCAATTTTCTACTTTACAAGTAAGATGTATTTATTTCTTACTTTTATAAAGATATCCATTATTTATGTTTCCCCCCTGCTAAGTGTTGATCACTAGTTTGGATATGATGTATAAAATGATTATATATTTTTTCTAATCTTTACAAGCCAGTACTATTTAGATAGATATATACATGTATGTATGTATATATATATATATATATATATATATATATATATAATATATATGCATATTTTTTTCATTTCACATTTATATAGACAGTGACCTGTGTTTTGGTTCCATTTGTCCCATGTCCATCCCAAGCCAAAGTTTTCGCCTGTGCATTTTTTGAGGTTTGTTTACCACCAAAATCATACCTGTACTTATAAGTATACAGTAAACCCCCCTCCATTGCGGGGGTTACGTTCCGGACCCAGACGCGAAAAGTGAAAATCCGCGAAATAGAAAAACTCTATTAAAATGCATTGTAGGCATGCTTTTTTTACTGTCACTGTACGTGTAAAAGCATTTTAAGGTATTTAAACACACTTTTAAAACAATAGAAACTCATTTAAACACATAAAAGATACTGAGAGACATAGCAAGAGCTATGGAAAACACAAAAATATTTCATTTTTAATGATTTATATAGTAAAATAACATTACAAAAAAAAAACGCAATATACCGGGACCGCAAAAACTGAACCGCGATGGAGCGGGGGTTTACTGTACAACTACTAATATTGTTTTTTGTTTGTTTCAAGATTATAACTGTCTGTATACAGTCCTGACAAAGCTTACCACGAAACGCGTTGACCTTCGAACAGACGTACTCTCATACCCATGCAATCTTGATGTATTATATTTCTACTGTGTATTTGTCTTATATTCAATAGTTATAATCTTCTGTATACATGTTTGGTGAGCTGGACCTCCTTTTTTGGTCAGCTTCATCATTTTAGTCTGTCATTGATTTTAATCATGAATTATTAAATGTCTATTTTAATATTTTGTGTAGGATTATCTGTCTCATGATGTGCCCATAATGTCCACATATATGAACAGTTGTTTTCTTACAGCTGTTGTTCTCTATTTCGAAGTTAGGATTATGGCACGCTCGAGAGCTCCTTTCTTTATATCTAAAGATAGTTTTCTATTGAAGATATATTAATAATTTAGTTTATTCAGTATGAAATGGAGCTTAAATATGTAGCATGAGGCTGTATATTATGCAATATTTACATTTTTGGTAAATTCATTCAGTGAATCCAAGCTCTGCCAGCTGAGATAACATGCACTGCATTGATGCATTCACACAATTTACCAGTAACCATGAGAGAAAACAAAGCTCAGGAATATTCCTTTATCCCATTAGTTTGCAAATCTATATACACTACAAACTTACATAGTTACATAGTTACATAGTTACATAGTAGGTGAGGTTGAATAAAGACAATAGTCCATCCAGTTCAACCTGTGTAGGTGTGTGTGACTGTAATCATCTAACATAGCCCTCAATCTCCTGATCCTTGAGATGTAAGTCTAAGAGTCTTTTGAAAGTCACCATACTACCCGCAGAAACCACCTCTTGTGGTAGACAATTCCACAATCTTGTAGCCCTAACAGTAAAGAACCCCCCACGTTGCCTGAGGTTAAAACGCTTCTCCTCTAATCGCATTGTATGTCCTCGAGTCCTCATGCAATTCCTTCGAATGAACAGCTTTTCTTCTAAGCTGAGATCCCCATTAAGATATTTATAAATTGCTATCATGTCCCCTCTCAGACGTCTTTTCTCCAGGGAAAATAAATCGAGCGATTGCAGCCGCTCTTCATAGGTAAGGTCCTCCAACCCCCTAATCAGTTTAGTTGCCCTTCTCTGGACTTTCTCCAGCTCCAACACATCCCTCCTGAGGACTGGCGACCAGAACTGGACAGAATACTCCAGATGCGGTCGGACCAGAGTTTTATAAAGTGGAAGGATTATAGTCTTATCTCTGGAATACATCCCTTTCTTTATGCATGCTAATATTCTGTTGGCTTTGGAAGCTGCCGCTTGGCATTGCATGCTGTTGCCTAATCTATCATCAACTAAGACTCCCAGATCTTTCTCCATTTTTGATTCCCCCAAGGGTTCCCCTCCTAACGTGTATTGTGTTTTTATGTTTTTGGCCCCCAAGTGCAAAACCTTACACTTCTCCACATTAAACCTCATTTGCCATGTCGTTGCCCACTCCGTAATTTTGTCCAGGTCATTCTGTAGGATATCTGCTTCATGCTGTGCAGTTATTGCCCTGGCCAATTTTGTGTCATCTGCAAAAACTGATAACGAACTACTGATCCCTTCCTCAATGCTGTTTATGAATAAATTGAACAAGGTTGGTCCCAGGACTGAGCCCTGGGGCACCCCACTTACTACCTCAGACCAGTCTGAGTATGCGCTGTTTATTACTACCCTTTGGACACGGCCTTTTAGCCAATTCCGTATCCAAGAGCAAACCCTGCTGTCGATACCTGCAGACCTTATTTTATAAATTAAGCGCTTGTGGGGAACTGTATCAAACGCCTTAGCGAAATCCAAGTACACCACATCCACTGGTCTCCCCCTATCTAGCTCACAGCTCACTTCCTCGTAGAATGCTAAGAGATTGGTTTGACAAGATCGCCCATTTGTAAACCCGTGCTGGTTACTACTGATGATGTTGTTGTCTTTAGCATACTCTACGATATAGTCCCTTATCATCCCCTCCAAAAGTTTACATATTATTGATGTCAGACTGACAGGCCTATAATTTCCCGGGATATGTCTCTGGCCCTTTTTGAATATCGGAATCACGTTAGCCTTCCTCCAATCCCCTGGTACATCTCCTGTCCTAATACTGTCAGCAAAGATCAGGAACAGTGGTCTAGATATAACCATACTGAGTTCCTTGAGCACTCTCGGATGTACGCCATCCGGGCCTGGTGATTTGTTTGTGTTAAGTTTATCCAGTCTTTCCCTGATTTCCCCCTCTGTTAGCCATAGTGGCAAGTCCTGTGTATTACTACTAACCATACAGTCATGGTCAGTGTACCCTTCCTTTTCCTGCGTAAAGACTGACGAGAAAAAAGAATTCAGCACGGTTGCTTTTTCAGTGTCCTCTGTAACCATCCTCCCATCATCGCTAATTATGTGTGCAATATGCTCTGCCCTAGTTTTTTTGCTGTTGATATATTTAAAGAATTTCTTTGGGTTTTTTTTACTATCCTCCGCTATTTGTCTCTCAAAGTTGATTTTAGCCATCTTGATTTCGTGTTTACACTTCTTATTTTCCTCCTTGTATTGCTGGAAGGCCGATACGGTGCCCTCTGATTTATATTTCTTGAAGGCCAATTTTTTTCCCCTAATAAGTTTTTTAACGCTACGGTTTAGCCAGCCAGGTTTGGCTTTGTCTCTTCTAAATTTATTCCCCATAGGAATGCACTGCAAGATGCCTTTGCTTAATATTGTTCTAAAGCATTCCCATTTTTCCTCTGTGGTCAGTGATCCCAGGGTTTGGTCCCAGTTTACCCTTTCCATCAATGAGTACAATTTTGGAAAGTCTGCCCTCCTTGCGACTGGTGAAGTATCTTGCGACGGGTGAGTATCCTTGCGACTGGTGATACTGTATGATTACTTGAAGAGAAATGCATCTGTGCCAGGCTCTAAGTGTGAGGAGGAAGGGCACGCCGTAAAAATGAAAGTGAAACCTTCTAAGCCGCTTATAAACCTTGTTATATTTCTGCACATAGCTTGAAGTGCTTTAATCCTCCCTTGAGGAGCAAAATGGCAGCAGGATGTAAAAGAGACCCAGTTTAAGAATATTTTAATAAGTGCCTGGTGGCCTGAATAAAACATGAGAAGACACGCTGTGATGAAAGAACCGTGTTAGAAGATTTTAATGTGGACCCAGCTGATATATTCAGTTTAAGTTCTTTTGTTTGTTTGTTTTTTCAAAGATATTTTGTGTGATGATCAGTGCCCTGATTACCTGTCCTAGACTCCCTTTGAGGAGGAGCCGCTGATCGGCTCTTCTCGCCACACACTCTAAGGCTACGTTCACATGTGGGCGTAGCGGATCACGGGCAGAATCACCTCGATTCTGCCTGCGATCCGGAATCATTGCAAATCACGGGACGCCTGTGCGATGCCCGTGATTTGCAATGGCACCCCAAACGCTGTTCGATGTTGCCACGATTTCCGCCTGCTGAATCGCGGTAACATCGCGCAAACAGAATCGCGGGATGCATGACGCACAAAAGAAGCTCCTGTACCTTTTTGGGTGTCATGTGTCCTGCGATGCTGTTTGCTCGATGTTACCGCGATTCAGCAGGCGGAAATCACGGCAACATCGCACAGCGTTTGGGGTGCCATTGCAAATCACGGGCATCGCATAGGTGTCCCGTGATTTGCAATGATTCCGAATCGCGGGCAGAATCGCTGTGATTCTGCCCGTGATCCGCTACGCACACATGTGAACGTAGCCTTACAGTTGAGGCGAGGAGAGCTGATAAACTGCACTTTCTCATTTACATGTGACAGGCTGTAATTGGACACAGCCGATCACATGGGTAAAGAGCCACGTCATTGGCGAAGTTGAACATGTTGTCCCTGAAGCTGATGTGTTAAAAGTAGAAAAAAATGGGCAATTGTAGGGATTTGAGCGACTTTGAGAAAAGCCAAATTGTAAAGGGCTAGAAAACTAAGTCAGAGCAACTCCCCACAAGAGCTGCAGCGATGGTGTTCCCAGTGTATATTGGTCAGGACCCACCAAAAGCACCTATGGGGAGCGAAGGCTAGCCTTTCTAGTGTAATCCAATACAAGAGACTACTGTAGCTCAAATTGCTGAAAAAGTTAAAGCGGAGCTCCAGTCTCTTAAGTGAAAATTATAAGTCAGCAGCTAAAAAAACTGTAGCTGCTTCCCCTTTTGGCAACTTCCCTTTTGGGTGGAGCTCCAATTTATTACTGGTTCTGATAGAAAGGTGTCAGAACACACAGTGCATCACAATTTGTTGCGTATTGGGCTGTGTAACTGGTCAGGGTGCCCATGCTGACTCGTGTCCACAGCCAAAAGCGCCTGCAATGGTTATGTGTGCATAAGAACTGGACCACAGAGCAAAGGTAGAAGGTGGTCTGGTCTGATGAATTTAAGAAATGGTTTTGAGGAACACAGGAATCACTGTGAAAAGGGGATCATTGATGTGGAGGGGGATCAGTGATGTGAATCGATGCGGAGGACACTGATGTGAAGGGTACCTGTGATGTGAAGGGGGTACGGATGTAAAAAAGAAGCTGTGATTTGAAGAAGTATCTGTGGTTTGAAGGGGAGTCTGTGATGTAAAGAGCAGAATGGATGTGAAGGGGTCTGAGTACACTGATGTAGAGGGGGGGAACTAATGTAAAGGGGAGACTGTGATGTTATGCGGGACTGCTATGTGAAGGGGGGTCTGGACTTTGAAGGGGAGTTTGTGCTGTGGACAGGGGGTTGTGATGTGAAGAGAGGGCTGTGATATGAAAAGAGAGGCTGTGATGAGAAGAAAGGACTGTCATGCGAAGTGGGGCCATAAAAAGGGGGGGGGCTGTACTGTGAAGAGGAGGCTATATTGTGAAGGAGGGATTCTGATGTAAAGGGGAGAATGACTCTGATGTAAAGGGGGACTGTGATAGGAACGAGGGACTGGAAAGAGGGATGAAAGAGGAATGAAAAGGGGGGAAGCTGTGAGGGAAACCGGGTCTGTGATGGATAGGAGGGACTGTGATGTGAATAGAGGCTCTGCTGTGAAAGGAGAAACTGTGATGTGAAGGGGCGCTGAGGACATTTTTTGAAGAGGGACACTGTTGTGAATGGGATTTCTGACAGGGGTCTGTGATGTGGAAGGGGGAGCTGTGATGTGAAGGGGGGTTCTAATGTGAAGAAGGGTCTGTGATATAAAGGGGGTAGGGGGCTGTGAATTGAAGAGGGGTATGTGATGTGAAGGAAGGAGTGTGAGGTGAGTTGAAGGGGGTCTGGGGACACTGATGGGAAGGGGGACTATGAAGTTAGGTGGGGTTGTGATGAAAGAGAGGCTGTAAAGTGAAGGGGGTCTGAAGACACTGCTGTGGGGTAGGGGGGCTTTGAGGTGAAAGGAGGGGCTGTGAGGTAAAGGATAACTGTGATGTGAAGGGGGCTGTGATGTGAAAAGTGCAAGGGCTGTAACGTAAAGAAGGTGGGTTCTCTGATGTGAAAGGGAATCACGAATGTGAAAGGGTGGGGAGAAAGTGGTGTGAAGAGGGAGACTGTAATGTGAATGGGCGGGGGGGGGTTGATATGCAAGGAGGCCGGGGAACTAATTTAAAGAGGGAGACTGTTGTTACCCTCACTGGTGGTATGATTATGCCCAGATTTTTGTGTTAAAAGCGGTACATTGTTTTGCACGGAAATCTGTTGTTTTACATTTTAAAACTCATCTTCCCCTGCAACCCCCCCCCCCCCCTGCTGTGAGCGTTACGACGCAGGGGGGTGGAACGGCGGCAATTTAAAAAATCTAAATACACTAAATGACATGATACAAAGTTATGATCCTAACGGATTACACTGTATCATGCCATTTCACCACAGGATTGCACCTGGTGACTTTTCCATTGCCCTGCCTGTGCTTCCCCAGTTCTTTGCGCCTGGAAAATTGAGAATGACATGGCGTCCAAAAAGCGCTTTTAGAGGAACTGGAAAAATAGCGACAGCGAAACTGAGTTACTTGAAGAACTAAGCGTTAGCGAATTTGTGGGAAAATTCGTCATCAGGTACGGAAAGTGACGACAGCGACGAATCTGATGTCTCTTTCTGGCACAAAGCTCCGTTGGAATTTCTGAAGAATCATTTGATATACTTCCCAAATTCCACAAGCTATGTGCCAGAAAGAGACATCAGAGTCGTCGCTGTCGTCACTTTCCATACCTGATGACGAATTTTCGCCCGAATCGCTAATCAGTTCTTCAAGTAACTCAGTTTCGCTGTCGCTGTTTTCCAGTTCGTCTAAAAGCGATTGGACACTTGAAAAGCACAGGCAGGGCACTGGAAAAGTCACCAGGTGCAATCCTGTGGTGAAATGGCATGATACAGTGTAATCCGTTAGGATCACAGCTTTGTATCATGTCATTTAGTGTATTTACACTTTTGAATTTGCCGCCGGTTCCACCCCCCTGCGTCGCAACACTCGCAGGGAGGGAACCGGAAGGCAAGTGCGGGCAATCGGCCGTGCACAGAGCGGGGAGAGACAGTGAGGATGCCGGGGGATCGCAGGGAAGGTGAGTAACATTGCAGGGTAATCCCGAGTGTGGCTCGGGTTTACCGCTTTTGGTACTGACAGTTAACCCAGAGCCACACTCGGGAATACCGCCAGGGAGGTTAAGAGTGGCTGTGATGTGACAGGGAAGGGGGTGGGGGGATACGAACAGAGGTCTTTCATCTGAACAGGGTCTCTGTTGTAAAAGAGGTGGTCTCTAATGTGAAAGGGAAACTGATGTGAAAGTGGAGATTTCTGATATGAAATGGGAAGACTCTGATATGAAGGAGGACTCTGAGGTGTAAGGGGAGGGACTGTGATGTGAAAGATTCAGTCTCTGATGTTATTTGGGGGGGGGGGGGTTTATTTGATGGGTGGGGGACTCTGATGTAATGGGAATACTCCAATGTGTAAGAGAGGTACTCCGATGCAAAGCAGGGGACACTTATGTGAAGGTGGCTCCTATTTTTCACAGAGGGGTTTTAATATTTAATGCTCAAAGGGGACTGTGATATGAAGGGGGCTCCTAATGTGCAATCAAGGGACTCTGATGTGAAGGGGGAAGGGGGACTTTGATGTCAAAGGGATGCTCTTATGTGAAAGAGGGAGACTCTGGTGTGAAAGGGAGCAACTCCAATGTGAAAGGGCAATACTCTAACGTGCCTCCTGGAGCACCTAGAGGAGGGTGACATTGTCATCCAATGCAGAGGTCGGTGTTCTTCAGTCCAATACATTTATTGTTAGATGTTTAGACAGAAGTAAAAGGAGGATCCACTGTCAAGTGAAAGTTGGATACATATAAAAGGGAGAAAAAAAAACCCCACTTAAAGTGGAGTTCCACCCTATTTTTATACTTATCTCCATCTTCTCGCTCCGGGTCACCTGAAAAAGAAATGGATAATCGCATATTTTTTTTTTTTTTTACTTACCTCGTAGCGAAGAAAATATACTTACCTTACTTCCTTCTTCCTCCTTCCTCGGCCGCGGCCCGTCGTCACTTCCTGGCTCTGCAATGATTCCTGGGAGCTGGACGTCATAGCTCCCAGGAATCATTGCGCCTTAACCGGCCCCGACGTCAGTTCCGGGTCGCGCGCGTCATCCCCTTCTAAATAGCTTCTGGGCATGCCCAGAAGCTGTGGAGGGATGACGCGCGCGACCCGGAAGTGACGTCGGGGCCGGCGCAGAGCATCGTGGGAACAAAGAAGGCGGAAGAAGACGCCGAAGAGGACGCGCTGGCTTCAAGCTGCCCACATCTGAGATGGCAGCGCTGGACAAGACGTTTGCAAGGTAAGTATTTGTCCTAACAGGTAAGTGCAACCCGGGACAGATCAGAGGCTAGCCATTGTGGAATGCACTAGCCCTGACTGTCCCGGGGGTATTAAAAAAAAAAAAAAAAAATCCAGGGTGGAACTCCGCTTTAAAACAGGGTTAACCACATACTTAACACCTCTATACCAAGGAAGATGATGATACATCGGTCACGCACAGAAGCTGCAACCTCCTAAAAGGTAGCACCGATCCATTGAAATGCAGCCATTTTTTCATAGCCTTGGCTTACATAGGAGGCCAGAGAGAGTGCAGCTTCTTCAATTGGGCCTATGTCTATCTCTCACGTACTGAACACCAAGGCAGTGGACCCCAGGCCTCTTCCTATTCGTAAAGAGGTAATGACTGGGAGGCAAGGATGAGTAAGAGTCCCACTATCAAGGAGGGTGGTGCAAAGGGGGGGGGGGGGTGGAGGACTGCAGATGAAAATCCTGAACTTAAGCCTAGTACACACCGTGACATCGGCCGGTTCAACAAAACCGGCCGACATTCGGCCCGTTTGTATGGCCTGCTTCTGTTGAAGGGTCATTAACAAAAACAGGAGCCGTTGGAAAAATGGCTGTAGCCGGGAAACATATTGGGCAAAGCCGCCCACTGATGAACTGTGACTGCACCGCTAGCTGGGAGTAGCAGAGTGTTCTTTAGGTGGCTATTACTTTGTGCTGTTTGTGCTTTTACTACTGAATAAATGTTGTTTCCATTTTACTTTGCATTGATGATTATTGACCTCTGAGAGATTGGGAGAAGACCTTGTGGTGCTGGCTTGCTGTATCCTCCAAGTGCATGTGAATCATCCCACCAAACCTGTATTGTTACAAGCAAGTGATTGTTTTAGCTTTGGTGAGTGTGCACTGCATGAGGGGTGGAGTGTGTACACATCATATTGCATTAACCCTGCACTGATGGAACCCTCCCTATATCTGTGTTTTTCACTAATTGTGATGTACTGCACCATGATCTTTTCCCATTCATCTCTTTGCATATACGGATTCTACATCTGAGGACTATATGCTTAATTAACATTGGGCGAAGAAAAAAAACCTAGTGGTGTGTACGAGGCTTAAGCCTCCTTACACCGAGTTAATAGAGATGAATCTCCTCTGAACAAGTGTACAAAATTAATAAGCAATTTAGCAGAAAGATTTTCCTTTAGGCTGGGTTCACACTATTGCGAATTGAATGAGGGTTTCCCCACATCCACTTCGCATGTCAGGAGAGTGTGACTTGCTCTCTATGGAGCCAGTTCACATATCTCCGGAGCAGCTCAGGTGCGAATTGCACAGGAGTCCTGTGCGTCTTATGGTCAGTTTCAGGTGTGAATTCAGCCAAAAATTCGGACTGAAATCTGACCTGAAATGGTGAACAGGGACGTGCCGAACCCCTGCTGTGAGCTGCTCCGTGCGGCAGTGTGAACCCAGCCTGAATGTGTTTTTTTGGCAATGCTTTTTATGTTGGAGAAGGTGCCTATCTCTTATGTGCTGTCCTGGAAGACAATTTGAGAAAGGAAAGTTTGGCACCAGTCACTTTTTTTTTTTTGAAAGGTTTATTTTGCTCAAACTAGAGAGATAGGCTAGAGCACAGGTTACACAAAAAAACAGGAAAACAGCTCAGATCTTTAGCAGCAAATAATGTAGCTGACTCTTTAAGAGAAATCAAGCAGGTCAAATTGGATCAGGCAACCATCTTCCTGCTTAACTCCCTCTGGATGTACCCTCCAGCAGTGCAGCTGAAAACACCTAGGCCCTAAACATAGTCCACTGGCTGGAGAAAAAAGATCCTTTCATTGTGGCATCATCTTCAGTGAGAACTTGAGAAGGAAAAAAAAAACCCTTCTAGAAATATGCACCAAATATTTATAACATTACTCAGCTTGCACCACTTAGCAAAACCCTCAGTGATTGCTAAGGCAGATAATTTATAATTCGTAGATTTATAAATTCTCACACTAACTATTGGAGATAACTCAAAAGCAGTAATAAGAACTAATCAATATCCGAAGATTAGGAGAAAGCAACTGAATACAGAAAATTGCAACCAAGCTCAGGCTGCCTACAGCCTAGCAACAAAACGAACAAAAACATTTAGCTAGAGACTGTACAGCTTAAAAGCAGGACTAAACCTTTGTCTTTAGTGTTGTAAAGTGATCATGTTTTGTGGTGGTGGTGGGGGGGGGGGGTTTATTCGATGGGAGAGAGCCTCTGATGTGATGGGAGCATCCTTTTGCTTAAACTGTGCATGTGCGTCTCACATGACCCTTGCACAACAACCCCAAACCATTGCAATAACAAAGCCAGAGGCTGAAGCCTGTAAGTTGCAGGAAAAAGCGTGCACACAAGGATGGATCTATGGGTTCCTGAAAAGTTGTGAAGCCAACTTCAATACAGAACCAGAGAATATGGAAACATCCCAGGCGGAATGCAGATAACTGACAGTTTAGAGCCAGAAAGCCAAAAGTAACAACTGTAAGGTCTGCAGTATGAGGATATACATTATATTACACAATGAGGGTTTAATAACGCTTTAAAGGCATAGTTCAGGTTTACCAAAAACTGCCTATGCAGGTAAGGGTCACCTGTAGATGAAAACAAACTTTGCAAGTTGAAAATGACCCTGCTATAGGTGTAGGCCATTTATGTACCTCCTGAAGCCTGACTGGAAAACTCCCAAACAGATTGCATTATCTTGTCCTGCCTTGTTGCTGGGATGTTGCTAAGAGACTCCTAGCACCTAATGTTCATCTCCACCATCACAGAAACAAGCTCCTTCTCTGATTCAAAACCCCTCACAAGCATTTCTCTTCCCTGACACAGTAGCTCTGAGCTCTGTGTTTGAAAGCTCACTTCTGTGATGGTGTAGGTAAACAATAAAATCTAGGTGTCTCTTAGCAACGTCCTAGCAACAAGAGAGAATGGATGATGTGATGTGATATTTTTCAGTCAGGCTTCAGAAAATACGTAAATGGTCTACACCTATAGAAAGGGTAATATTTAACTTTGGTCAAAGCTGCACAGTTATTTTTTAACTAAAGGCACCCCTTACCTGTATAGCCAGGTTTTTGGTAAAGATGAACTATGCCTTTAATGCACAACCCTTACAAGTGTAAACATTTTGCTTAAATAAACTACCTCTATTGAGTGCAGTCACATTTGTTTCTCTTTGTTTTTATTAAACCCGTCCTTGCACCACTAACTACACTTGATACCTTTAAAATAGAAAATAAATCACTGAAGTGAAGAAAGCAAGGATGCTGGAAATGCGCTTTAAGAATTTGACAGGTTGGATAAGGTCAGGCACACAGACTAGAATATAATGTTATAATTACCAGATCCGCACCACGACAATGCTGTGAACTTCACACTATATAGCTGTAGTCATTAAAGTATATCAGATTTTTTATTATTGTAAATCAATTTATGACAGCACTTTATCTCTTTAATTAATTAAAAAACATACTATCACGTGACCGTGATACAAGACCTACACAGCTGTTTTTGTTTCAGTTAATGACTATTTCAACCTACATTTGAAAATGATGATCATTTGCACCTGCTTGGTATAATTGGTTAATCTTACACCTGACTAATTCTACAAAATCCCTGACTGTGCAAGTGTACAAAGTGTGCAAGTGTAAGAACTGATGCTGATTTGAAGCCAATGGGTAGTCACATCAAATATTGATTTGATTTGTTCTTCTTTTTGTATACTTTGCATTTTGTAAAGAAGTAAAAATATATATTTTTGAAAACATTTTTTTTACAGCGTTTTACACCTGCCTAAAATTTTAGCACAGTACTGTTTATTTATGTATACACATACACATACAAACACACATTTCCCTTTATAATAAATCAACAAAAAAAGTTCAAAATCATTATACATTATATTTAGGACAGCAATAGTGCACTAGAAAACACTCACATTTGCATCCCAACACACACTGAAACGTAGCGAAAAAAAAGGTATGATTTATGGTAATAAAAATGTGGTTGGAAATTATTCTCTGAACTAAAACTCCTTCCAAACTGATATAGCAATAAAAAGAAAAGAGAAGGCGCCTGGCCCTTTAAATAAAAGATTGTTGAACCTGCTGCCCTTTTAATTGTAATAAAACAATAAATAGGTATATATCATAGGTAAAAAGGCGCTGGTAATCTTAATATATCACGTGTTATAAAAATTAATAGGTGATTTAAAGTGTAATATATGTGATTAAAAATTGCTACAAATATATATATGATCTACTATTGGTGCAATTAGCAAAGAAAAGTGCATACCAGTGCAATTTCAATTCAGAAGTGTTTGTGCTTCTCAAAGTAAATTAATCCACAAAGGTGTGGATCAGTGAACCAATAAATAGATATATAAAGAATTCCATACAAAAATCACATAAAAATATATAAAAATATAAATATATAAATGTGCTCCAAGTAGTGTTTAAAAATCCAGGCAATAGCATGCAATCAAAATTGTGCTTGGTGGATTCTTATTAATCCCTTCACAGTGCTCCAGGTGCTGGGATGTGACAACCGTCAATTAAGAAGTGCTTGTGCTTCTCAAAGTAAATTAATCCACAAAGGTGTGGATCAGTGAACCAATAAATAAATATATAAAGAATTCCATACAAAAATCACATAAGGATATATAAAAAAATCACATAAGAATATATAAAAAAGTATAAATATATAAATGTGCTCCAAGTAGTGTTTAAAAGTCCAAGCAATAGCATGCAATCAAAATTGTGCTTGGTGAATTCTTATTAATCCATTCACAGTGCTCCAGGTGCTGGGATGTGACAACCGTGGCCTCTTACCAGCTAGCAGCAGGTCACAAGGACCCCCAACGCCTGTGATCCCTTTATTGGGTGGATCAGACCTCTCCTCGATTGCTTGGATCTCTGGCTCCTATATTACTCGAGTTGGACCATGTAGTCCCCCCATACACATAAAGATATAGAAGAACAAATAGCCTCCAATAGTGAAATACTGTTTTATTCTCCAAAAAACATACACTATAAGGTGACAATTAGCCTCTTACTATTTGTTGTGCCCTCCTGGCACTGGGCAATTCGGCAGTACAAAATCGTTTTTTTGGGTCTTAGGAAGATATTCTCCGGGGATCTGCAGCACCCTGTATCTCCTTTCCCCCTTTCTTTGTATTGCAGCGGTGGATGTGTATCCCAGCCTCTGTTCCGAATGCCTCTGTGTGTTACTTCCAGGTTAGCATTGACCACAATGCATTTCGCTTAACGAGCGTCCTCAGGCAGTCTCAGGCAGACTGCCTGAGGACGCTCGTTAAGCGAAATGCATTGTGGTCAATGCTAACCCGGAAGTAACACACAGAGGCATTCGGAACAGAGGCTGGGATACACATCCACCGCTGCAATACAAAGAAAGGGGGAAAGGAGATACAGGGTGCTGCAGATCCCCGGAGAATATCTTCCTAAGACCCAAAAAAACGATTTTGTACTGCCGAATTGCCCAGTGCCAGGAGGGCACAACAAATAGTAAGAGGCTAATTGTCACCTTATAGTGTATGTTTTTTGGAGAATAAAACAGTATTTCACTATTGGAGGCTATTTGTTCTTCTATATCTTTATGTGTATGGGGGGACTACATGGTCCAACTCGAGTAATATAGGAGCCAGAGATCCAAGCAATCGAGGAGAGGTCTGATCCACCCAATAAAGGGATCACAGGCGTTGGGGGTCCTTGTGACCTGCTGCTAGCTGGTAAGAGGCCACGGTTGTCACATCCCAGCACCTGGAGCACTGTGAATGGATTAATAAGAATTCACCAAGCACAATTTTGATTGCATGCTATTGCTTGGACTTTTAAACACTACTTGGAGCACATTTATATATTTATACTTTTTTATATATTCTTATGTGATTTTTTTATATATCCTTATGTGATTTTTGTATGGAATTCTTTATATATTTATTTATTGGTTCACTGATCCACACCTTTGTGGATTAATTTACTTTGAGAAGCACAAGCACTTCTTAATTGACGGTTGTCACATCCCAGCACCTGGAGCACTGTGAAGGGATTAATAAGAATCCACCAAGCACAATTTTGATTGCATGCTATTGCCTGGATTTTTAAACACTACTTGGAGCACATTTATATATTTATATTTTTATATATTTTTATGTGATTTTTGTATGGAATTCTTTATATATCTATTTATTGGTTCACTGATCCACACCTTTGTGGATTAATTTACTTTGAGAAGCACAAACACTTCTGAATTGAAATTGCACTGGTATGCACTTTTCTTTGCTAATTGCACCAATAGTAGATCATATATATATTTGTAGCAATTTTTAATCACATATATTACACTTTAAATCACCTATTAATTTTTATAACACGTGATATATTAAGATTACCAGCGCCTTTTTACCTATGATATATTCCTTCCAAACTGAACTCCTTTTTTTTTTTTTAAATAAAATTGTACATTTCCCAGTAAAACAGAGAAAGGAAGTCATTATGTTAGGTACATACAATTTCGGCGTACTGTATGCACAAGTCTGACAACAAATGCAAAAGTTCCACGCCCTGAATAAAACACTATTGTGAATGGCCCATTCAACATCTCTCACCGGGTCTTTTTGTATAAATCTGTTTCTTTACAGCAAAGAAAAAGCACAATAAATAAAAGTTCCAGGCCACCAAATAAATGGACGAGTACAACAAGAATGTTTGTCTTAACAGTAACTGTAAAATAACTTTAGCTATGTTAAAGATCAGACATAAAGGGGGTCTTTAATAAGGACTGTGCTCAATATACTTGATTCAATATGTGACTTTGTACTGAGGCTGGAAGGAGCTATCGAGCTGTAAAGTTGGCCAGATTTTATAGTAACCTGTAAAAATGTGGAACTGAACAGCACAAGCAATACTGTTCAGAAAATAAAAGGAAAATAAGCAGATGCTTTGTCTATTTTTCTTTCAAGCACAACAGACTAAAAAACACATATTGCTGTGCACTCTTTCTGTAAATGCTACAGATAAAATTGTCCGTCAGTTACTACAGAAAAAAAAAATGTGGAGGATTTTAATAAAAGTTATTTTAAAAAGAGAGGTAAATACACTTAAACCTAAATTCCACATTGACTTTTAGAGGCAAACCCTGTACCAAACAATGAGCCTTTTGTCTGGATAGTCCTCATCACAATACCGTTTCACATGAAAGGATGAAAAACAACAATGCAGGTGTCACAGTTCCCTCTCAACACTTCCCTAATTTTGAAACTGTACACTAAATAGACTGCTGTAAGCTTTTAAAAAAAAAAAAAAAAAAAAAGTTACCCAGTCCCATAAAAAATATGCTATGGTAACGTCCACCAAAAACACATGCTGACCTGTGTACATATATACCAATTCTTTACAAAGAACATGGCCTCTAAGAAGCATCTTTCGTGCTGATTCACATTTCTGCGATGCGGGAATGCTGCGAATATACAGCGTGTTCCCGCATATCATCCACAGCCCTGGCAGTTCACACTGCCATAAGCGACACGCTGGGGGTGTCAATTAAAAATGAACGACACCCCCAGATCAGATCGCATATCGCAGTGAGATCTGAAAGTTCACACAGAATCGGATCGCACTAGTGTGAACCACAATGCGATCCGATTCTGCTGCGGACCAAAAAAAGGGTTCTGTGCGAGTTGGGTGCGATTGCGGTGCGAATTCAGCCATTTGCACATTTCAAATCGCATGTCAAATTGCACCAATGTAAACATGGGTTGACAGACAGAAGCTGACTGGTTGCCATGAACAATTGTCCCAGATTCTGAAGCAAGTGGAGCATGCAATGTCTTCTCTGCAGTAAAATAAACCTACCTGCTTGCAGTTTTGTTTGGAATCTACACTGAGCTGCGCAAGTCCGTTTTCCTTCCAGCACAGTGCCTATGTGCTAGAATGAAGGCACTCCTGCACATGTGCAGGAGTGATGTCATCCCAAGCTGGCCAATAAAGACAGCAAAAGAATGGCAGCAAATGAACCCAGACTGTTGAAGTAAAGGAAAGTTTAGTTCTGCTTTAAGTCTCTCCTGTCTGCTTTTTCATTAGCCACAGTCTCTTGCATTCTGAAACTTTGGATGCGGTTCAGTATTTGAGTATTCTGTTCCTAGGTAAAGCCCTCTGCCTGTTCCTCCCTTTTTCCCTTCTTTAGCCCATTCTTCTGTGCCTGATCTGAACCCTACTGCCCATATGACTGTTATAAGCTTTCCTATGTGCCTAACTAGGCACCTGTATCTTCCGTGTATGGACCCCTTTGACTGTTTACCCTCTATTTCTCTGCTTGCTGCCCTCTGCATAATTTTCTAAACATGCTCCAGCTGAGGCACCCATCCCTTCCATCCTCTGTGGCCATCTGTATTCCACTGTGCCACAGGTACTCTTTGTTCTACCTTTCCCCAGCCTCCTGTGCTACCTGGTCAGAGAACATAGTATCATGTATTAAGTCGTGGGGTACTCAAGTACCAGTATGCCTGTTATCCTTAAGGGAACGGGGCTGCTAAAAACGGAATTTGTGTAAAATCTTACCTATAAAATTCCTTTCTCTGAGTCCTCCGACAGTCGCCACCACCTCTAAGTCATCACTGTTGGGTATTGACTTCCGCTCCGCAGGAGTAGCTAGGCATAAAGACTTAGTCAAAAGAACAAAGGCATTTGCATATACACACCCATGGGGGCTGTCCCACCTGGTCAATACCCCCCTGCAGTGACCACTCCCAACTCAGTTTGGTAGCATAGCAGTAGGTAATAAGAACCCCAAAAGAGGGGCGGGGGCGGCGACTGTCGGAGGACTTAGAGAAAGGAATTTTACAGGTAAGATTTTTTAAAAATTCAGTTTTCTCTTACGTCCTCCGACAGTCGCCGCCACCTCTAAGTCATCACTGTTGGGATGTCCCAAAGCAGTATAGACATGAGGGGTGGGAGACGCAACCGTAGAAAAGGCAACGCAGTACCCACATCAGAGAAAGGAACCTTACATAAACAGTAAGAGAACCTCTGGGCAACAGATAAAACAATGCTCAACAGGAGCAACAGCCCAGGAAAGCAAATACCAACAGCCAGGGACCCAGAAAACAAGGGTCCTTCATGGCACTGCCGCACTAATAACCTTGCGGCCAAAGGAGGCATCAGCTGATGCCAGAACATCTACCTTGTAGAATTTGGAAAAGGTGTGCACCGACGACCAAGTCGCAGCCTTGCACACCTGGGCCACCGAGGTCCGATGCCAATAGGCCCAGGACGCACTCACAGATCTGGTAGAGTGCGCCTTAACAGAGAAGGGTGGAACCCGTTCCTTCAAAGCATAAGCCTGTTTAATGTTCTGTCTGATCCATTTGGCAATGGTCGCTGCGGATGCAGCCATGCCCTTCCGAGGTCCCTCAGGAAGGACAAAGAGGGAATCCGTCTTCCGAAAAGATTCCGTAGACGACATGTAAACCCTGATCGCCCTGACAACATCCAAGGAGTGCAGAGCAACTTCGTACAAAGCGAAGGTAGGACAATGTCCTCATTAATGTGGAACTCAGAGACCACCTTAGGAAGAAAGGAGGGATGCGGACGCAAAACCACCTTATCCCGGTTGAATCACCAAGTACGGAGAACGGCAAGATAACGCTGCCAGTTCTGACACCCTGCGAGCCGAAGTGATCGCCACCAAAAAGGCAACCTTCTTAGACAGCAGAGACAACGATATTTCCCAAAGGTTTTCAAAGGGAGCACGCTGTAACACGGACAGAACCAAGTTCAAGTCCCATGGAGGTAAGGGCTCCTTCCTGGGAGGAGCCAAATGTCGCACACCTTGAATGAAGGTGCGAACCAGGGAATAAGACGCCACAGGGCATTGGAAAAGAATAGCCAGTGTGGACACCTGGCCCTTGATCGTGGGCAGCGCCAGGCGCTGGTCCACACCAGACTGGAGGAAGGCCAACACTCTCGACACCGAGTACGAGCGAGGGGAGAACCCCCTGGACTCACACCAGGCGAAATAAGCCTTCCAGGTACGGTAATAGATTTTACCAGAGGAGGTTTTTCTAGCCTTGACAAGGGTAGGGATGACCTCAGAGGAGAGACCCCTGTCCTTCAGGACCTGGGTCTCAACAGCCAGGCCGTTAAAGCCAGCGACTGTAAAGCAGGATGGAAGATCGGACCCTGAGACAGGAGATCTTCCCGCAGAGGCAGACGCCACGGAGGCGCCACTGCCAGGTGAACAACGTCGGCGTAACAGGACCGGCGTGGCTAGTCCGAAGCCACCAGAATCACCAGGTACGGTTCCGAGACTAACCTGCGGAGGAACCTGGATAGCAACTGAATCGGGGGAAAGGCATACATCAGACGATACTGATGCCAAGGGGCTACCAACGCATCCGAGGCGTTCGCCAGCGGATCGCGCGTTCTTGCCACGAACCTTTCCACCTTTCGATTTAGCCGTGATGCGAACAGATCCACGTCCGGGGATCCCCACCTCGCACACAGCATTTGGAAGACCTCCGGGTGTAGGGACCATTCCCCCTGGTCCAGGGTCTGGCGGCTCAGATAGTCGGCCTGCCAATTCTCCACACCCGGAATGTGAACTGCCGAGATCGCCGGGACATGAGTCTCGGCCCAAGACAGAATGTTGGTCACCTCCCGGGCGGCCCGAGCACTCCTGGTGCCCCCTTGATGGTTGACGTAAGCCACCGCGGTAGCATTGTCCGTCTGTACCCGGACAGGACGGCCCCGAAGATGGGTCGACCACTGGAAGAGAGTTTTATTGCTCGCAATTCCAGCACATTTATCGGGAGGGAGGATTCCTCCTCCGATCAAGTGCCCTGGGCAGACAGGTTGCCCAGGACTCCACCCCAGCCCGACAGGCTGGCATCCGTGGTAATCACCGTCCACACTAACGGACGGAAGGACTTGCCTTCCACCACCGACGGGGACTGGAGCCACCATAGAAGAGCCAATCTGGTCTGACGACTCAAGGAGACACACAGATCCAGGGACTGAGGCAGTCTGTCCCACCTGTCCAGGATCTCCGCTTGGAGAGCCCGCGTGTGAAACTGAGCAAAGGGTATCGCCTCGAAGGCCGAACGCATACAGGCCCTGAGTGACGAGGACGGGCGGTCTCTGAGGGACCTGATCTCGTCCCGCAAAGTCCGGAGCTTGTCCTCCGGCAAGAACACCTTTGCCTGAGCAGAGTCCACAATCATTCCCAGATAGGGAATATGAACCGATGGAGAAAACGTTGATTTCTGAACGTTGATGGTCCATCCGAACTCCTGCAGCATCTGCACCGTGGTGGACAGATCGCGCACTAGGTCCTGGCTGACATGCAATCTCAGAAGTAGATCGTCCAGGTAACCCAAGACCGCAATGCCCTGAGCCCTCAGCAGGCCCAGAACCAGCGCCAACACTTTGGTAAAAACACTTGGTGCCGATGCGAGACCGAAAGGTAACGCCACAAACTGGTAGTGGTCCTCTGCGTTAGCAAAACGAAGGTACCGCTGATGACCCTCGAAAATGGGGATGTGCAGGTACGCATCTTTCAGATCTATCGAGGCCAGGGATTCTCCTGGACTCAAGGAGGCCACCACCGAACGGAGAGACTCCATACGGAACTTCCGAACATGCACGAAGCGATTCAGCGATTTCAGGTCCAGAATAGGACGCACTTTGCCCTCCTTTCTGGGCACAGTGAACAGATTTGAATAAAACCCCCGAAGCCTGTCCCGATGAGGCACCGGGACAATCACCCCCTGAGCAAGAAGGTCCTGCACCGCTTGATGCAGGTCCTGCAGACGCCCCGGAGGCAACTGAAGATTTGAGGGAAAGAATCTGTCCGCCGGCCGGGAAAAGAATTCGATCTTGTATCCCGATCGAACGATTTCCAAAACCCACTTGTCCGATATCCGGAGCAGCCAAGGTTGGAGGAAACCACGCAAACGTCCCCCCACCCCTGAAATGGCGGAGGCGGATAGACCCGCCGAGCCGGCATTGCCGGACTTCTGCTTACCCGTCCAGGGCTTCTTCTGACTGCCCTGGGCCTTGAAGGACTTGCCCTTGGATTGGTTCCGAAAGGCACGAAAGGACCCCTGAGTGGATCTAGGCGCAGAACCCTGCTTGCCTCGAAAGGACTTGTTCTTCGGGTTCTGGGGCAGCATGGTGCTCTTGAACCCCGTGACGCCTTTTACCAGGGTATCCAACGCCTCGCCAAAAAGGCGAGAGCCAGCATAAGGAAAATCAGCCGACCAGCTCTTCAGCCATATCAGTCGCCGGTTAAGTACCGAGACACTAGAGAGGCGTGCTACTAATTGGGCCTCATTCAAGGCCGCATCACACAGATACATAATTCCCTGGTGGATTTGATCCACCATTTCCAGCTGGGCAGGCGGAACGTCATCAGACACGAGGTTGCTCCTAAGCACCTTCGTCCAATCAGCCACCGCCTGAGCCACCAAAACGGACGTGAAAATGGGTCTGAGCAACGAGCCCGCCACCGTATAGGAATGGCGGGCTAGAGACTCCAACCGTCGATCCGTGGGATCCCGGAAAACTGGGGTATCCTCAGAAGGAACCAAGGTAGCCTTGTTTAACACGGCCACAGTGTGATCTACCTGTGGAGGCACACACCATCGTAATTCCGTAGCCAGTGCAAAAGGATAAAGCAATTTGAACCGACTAGGCACCAGGAATGGACGTTTTAACGTGCGCCACATTTCATTAACAGTGTAATGAAATTCAGATGGGCAGGGAAAAACCTGCGCCGACTTGCGGGTCCTGTGCGTCCCAAATGAGGACACAACGCCCGGAGGACAGGGCTCATCCTCCAAATGTAGTGTTTCCTTAACAGAAACAATTAATTCATCCATGATCGCCCGCTCTTCAGGCGACCCCGGGGAAGAGGTACCCCAACCCCTTCCACCTCTGCCTCCCCCTCAGACCCCAACAGGTCCAAGGATGAGCGAAACCCTGAAAAGGGCACGCAAAAGGGCAGCAGCAGCCATATCACCATCTGAATCAGAGGAGAGAGACAATCTGGGCCTCTTTTTAGCAGCACGTTCAGCCATCAGCATTTCCATGTTTGACACCAAGGTCGCCACTACAGCGGCCAAATCAGGTCTCAGAGGGGGCCACAGGAAAACTGGGGACCCCCACCAGAGCTGGGGGGGAATTTGCTGTCCTGAGAATCCATTGCTCAAGGTGACAAAAAACAACAGTGCAATAAAGTTAGTATTGTCCCTTTAAGAGCGCCGCGGAGTGGGCAGCCCACCGCTTCAGCTACAGTGACAAAGACCCCCAAACAGGAGAGAAAAAAACTGAGCCAGAAATGACAATACAGAAAGATATTGAGAGCAATAACCTGCAGAGCCCCGCAGAGTGTTGCCACGAGTGTCCTGCTTCAGAGGAAAAGGAAGTGCTGCTAGAGTAGGCTGAACTTATAGGCTGCATGACCCAGGGAAAATGGCTGCCCCATAGGATTGCATGGGAGGCAAAATGGCCGCCGGACATGCGGTCGGAACGATCGTTCGGCTACCGCAAAATGGCGACAGATGGCGCCAAAAACAGCATGTAGATTGCCCATAGAGAAGCCAAACATGCCTGCCCATACCTAAAATGGCGGACCGCACGGATTTACCCCGCTGCGGCCGCCACATACACAGTCTGCACCCCCAACAAGCACCGAAGTGACACAGGGAAGGGGACCCCCCACAACATTCAGCACCGCAGCGCATGCACAAGCGATCCCCTCAGGGACCGCATCAGGGAGTCACACAGGCACAGACATGGGGGACACACAGCAACACAGGACTGCCACCCCAGACAGAGGCCCCCACACAGAAGTGCTTACCTGTACCAGATGGCGTGGGGTGCCTCTATGAACTGAAAGCCGCTGTCCTCGCATGACAGGGAGTGCCGTTTGCCAGCATCGCAGATGTGTCCTGTGAGGTAGCCACCTCACGGCTGCATCCCTGCTGCGAACAGGGATGGGTCGTTCATAATGCCAGGGCGAACCATAGCCGAATGCTCGATAGCGGGCTGGGGGTCCATCTGACCCTCTGCCCTGGAGAACCAGGGCGGTCAGTCCGAATCCCAGCACCGCATGATCCATCTTCATCCGAAGAAACGACTAAAACTAAAGCTGACAAAATAAACAGCTAGTAAAGTAAGAGAAAACTGACATTTTCAAAAGAAAATAAAATAAAAAAGATTAGATAGGCTGAGACTGTAGCCCCAGCACAGGGAAGCCTAACTACTACTGACGCTAGGCAGATTAAAACTGAGTTGGGAGTGGTCACTGCAGGGGGGTATTGACCAGATGGGACAGCCCCCATGGGTGTGTATATGCAAATGCCTTTGTTCTTTTGACTAAGTCTTTATGCCTAGCTACTCCTGCGGAGCGGAAGTCAATACCCAACAGTGATGACTTAGAGGTGGCGGCGACTGTCGGAGGACGTAAGAGAAACATTTATATCTGAGTGCAGATCAAGGTTTGTCCCAAGCATGTATGAATTTATTTACTGTTGACTGACTCACTACTTCAGCAGGAAGTATTTAAAGGTTTCGGTCACATTTCCCCTTTCTCTTCTTTCCTCCAGGCTGCACATATTACATTACTAAAGTCTCTCTCAATATGTTTTAGCCCTAGACTAGAGCTGCACGATTAATCGTAAAATAATCGCGATCTTGATTCACCCCCTCTGCAATCTCAATCCTGCATTGCCATGATTCTTAGCTCACATTTAAGTAGATGCTGGGATCAAGGGTGTCCCTGGGATGCTGGCATCGGTATTGTGGGGGGGATTGGCAAGGTAGCCTGGACCGGAGGGGAAGCCATTGGCTGTGGCAGAGCCAGCATGGAATGCATATGGTGCATATACATAAACTGATGTCAGCTAAGAGAACATGATGCAGTGAATGGGCCGTACCACGTTTCTTCTTCAGACAGAGGCCCCGGGGACACCGCACCCTTCATCCCTCTCCGTGCCATGCTTTTTCAAATGTGAACAGTCAAAATATTATTAAAATGCAGTTGTTGGCTCTGGTCTTAGATTATTTATATACAGTCGGGTCCATAAATATTGGGACATAGACACAATTCTAAACTTTTTGGCTCTATACACCACCACAATGGATTTGAAATGAAACAAACAAGATGTGCTTTAACTGCTGACTTTCAGCTTTAATTTGAGGGTATTTACACCCAAATCAGGTGAACGGTGTAGGAATTACAACAGTTTGTATATGTGCCTCCCACTTTTTAAGGGACCAAAAGTAATGGGACAGATTAACAATCATAAATCAAACTTTCACTTTTTAATACTTGGTTGCAAATCCTTTGCAGTCAATTACAGCCTGAAGTCTGGAATGCATAGACATCACCAGACGCTGGGTTTCATTACTGGTGATGCTCTGCCAGGCCTCTACTGCAACTGTCTTCAGTTCCTGCTTGTTCTTGGGGCATTTTTTCTTCAGTTTTGTCTTCAGCAAGTGAAATGCATGCTCAATCGGATTCAGGACAGGTGATTGACTTGGCCATTGCATAATATTCCACTTCTTTCCCTTAAAAAACTCTTTGGTTGCTTTCGCAGTATGCTTAGTCCATCATTGTCCATCTGCACTGTGAAGCGCTGTCCAATGAGTTCTGAAGCATTTGGCTGAATATGAGCAGATAATATTGCCCGAAACACTTCAGAATTCATCCTGCTGCTTTTGTCAGCAGTCACATCATCAATAAATACAAGAGAACCAGTTGCATTGGCAGCCATACATGCCCACGCCATGACACTACCACCTCCATGTTTCACTGATGAGGTAGTATGCTTTGGATCATGAGCAGTTCCTTTCCTTCTCCATACTCGTCTCTTCCCATCACTCTGGTACAAGTTGATCTTGGTCTCATCTGTCCATAGGATGTTGTTCCAGAACTGTGAAGGCTTTTTTAGATGTTGTTTGGCAAACTCTAATCTGGCCTTCCTGTTTTTGAGGCTCACCAATGGTTTACATCTTGTGGTGAACCCTCTGTATTCACTCTGGTGAAGTCTTCTCTTGATTGTTGATTTGGACACACATACACCTACCTCCTGAAGAGTGTTCTTGATCTGGTCAACTGTTGTGAAGGGTGTTTTCTTCACCAGGGAAAGAATTCTTCGGTCATCCACCACAGTTGTTTTCCGTGGTCTTCCGGGTCTTTTGCTGTTGCTGAGCTCACCGGTGCGTTCTTTCTTTTTAAGGATGTTCCAAACAGTTGACTTGGCCACACCTAATGTTTTTGCTATCTCTCTGATGGGTTTGTTTTGTTTTTCTTCAGCCTAATGATGGCTTGCTTCACTGATAGTGACAGCTCTTTGGATCTCATATTGAGAGTTGACAGCAACAGATTCCAAATGCAAATAGCACACTTGAAATGAACTCTGGACCTTTTATCTGCTCCTTGTAAATGGGATAATGAGGGAATAACACACACCTGGCCATGGAACAGCTGAGCAGCCAATTGTCCCATTACTTTTGGTCCCTTAAAAAGTGGGAGGCACATATACAAACGGTTGTAATTCCTACACTGTTCACCTGATTTGGATGTAAATACCCTCAAATTAAAGCTGAGAGTCTGCAGTTAAAGCACATCTTGTTTGTTTCATTTCAAATCCATTGTGAGGGGGAAAAGAGCCAAAAAGATTAGAATTGTGTCAATGTCCCAATATTTATGGACCTGAATGTATATATATATATATATATAGTTTACATTTTCTCCCTCTCACTCTGTGTATGTATATAGATATATAGTTTATATTGTATATATATATTAAATATATATATATATATATATATATATATAGAGAGAGAGAGAGAGAGAGAGAGAGAGGGAGAGAGAGATAGATAGCTAGATAATACATATACACTGAATAAAATTATAAACTCAACGCTTTTGTTTTTGCCCCCATTTTTCATTTTTATTGTAGCCAGCCTAAGGCACACCTGTGCAATAATCATGCTGTCTAATCAGCATCTTGATATGCCCCACCTGTGAGGTGGATGGATTATCTCGGCAAAGGAGAAATGCTCACTAACACAGATTTAGCCAGATTCGTGAACAATATTTGAGAGAAATAGGCGTTTTATCTACATAGAAAAACTCTTAGATCTTTAAGTTCAGCCCATGAAAAATGGGGGCAAAAACAAAAGTGTTGCGTTTATAATTATGTTCTGTGTGTGTGTGTGTGTGTGTATATATATATATATATATATATGATTTCAAAGACAGGAGCCAACAAGTGCATTTTGATGCCTCTTGTACACAAGTCAAACTGCTGTCAGCAGAATACCCGAAGTAAGAAGGCAGGCAAAGAAACATGTAGTTAAAAAAGGTAGTGTACATATGCAGTGCAGACGTCAAAGATCGCATTTGGCTGTAGCATAAAGGGAAACTACTATGTGTTTCAATTACATATAAAAGTTAAACTTAAAATATATAAATATATATATAAATAATATTCCCTTTGATTGACATTGATAAGAACATCCTATCAGAAACCAACTGCCTCCAAATTTACCATGTCTTGTATAGTGAAAGGCAGGTGCACACAGGTGGCCCCCCTGGACATCAATGGGTTGGATCCATATGTGATATAGATAGACACAATTTCATACAATAAAAATGTTAAAAAATACAAAATAAATAAATTCACATTAAGTCCACAGGAAAAAAAGGAAAAGGGGGGGGGGGGCAGAGTCCAATACATGCTCTTTTAAATCACCTTTCACATACAGGAGCACTTTGTATTGAACTTTTTTTTCACCCTTTCTACTTTTTTCTTATGGACGTAATGTGAATTTATTGATTTTGAATTTTTGAGCTTCTTATAATGTACTAAATTCGGTCTATATCACAGAGGATATATGGGTTGCGTTGCGCCTTTTATACAATTTTTGCAAATTACTTTTATGGACATTTTCCCAGTGTTCTAGCCCATTAGTACTCCAGCGCTAGGTTTATTGTGCGACTTAAAAAAACATGCTGTTGGTTTCATTGCCTTTTAAATGTCAGCGCATTAGCTGCAAGTGTTTTTACACTAAGGCCGGTGACAGTGTGCGCTCTCGTTTTGTTTTCACCGCACCCAGTTGAACACTAAGAGAAAGAGAGCTGCAGCAGCACCTTAGTGATTGGAGAATATAATATATATATATATATATATATATATATATATATATATATATATACACACACACATACATACATACATACATACATACACACAGTTACACAGGACTCTTTTGCCCAGCTGGGGTCTTCTGTATCTGCGCAATCGCTGGTGGTTGTTTTTGTCGGATTTTCCAATTTAAGTTCAGCCAATTATATTTTCAAGCACACTCAGCCACAGGAGAGGACAGGGAAGCATAACTCTCTGTTCGCGATCTCGAGATAACACACAATCACTCCTTGACAGAGTTGACGTCACATTGGGTATTGCACGAGCCAGATGTGCTTGTGTTAACTGCATCAGAATAGCCGATGCGACAGTCGCGAAGTTAAAAAAACAAAAACTAAACAGAGTAGAAGAATGAGTGAGGCAGAGCAATGTGCAAGTCAGTCTGATAAAAACCTGGATGTTTTTTAGTACCAAAAAAAGGGTCTTATTCTGAAGTGTGGGCTTATTTCGGTTTCAAACCAGATGATGATACTCAGCAAACCATATACTGCAAACAATGTTAAGCCATTGTTTGTGCACCTAAGGGTAACACCACCAATCAGTTTAATCACCTGAAACGTAATCAAATACAACAGTATGTGATGGTAAAGAAAACCATAACCGCTCAATCACAAAATACCTCCAACTAAACAAAACAAACGTCAATTAAAGCAACATTTTTTAATGAAACACCGTACCCAATAACCTTACCCAGGCACAAAGAAATAACAGACGCAATCACATTTCACCTGGCTAAAGATATGGCTCCCGTGACCACTGCTGAAAAGGACAGGTTTAAAAAAAACTCATTCAAACCCTTTATAACAGAATCGCGACCTCACAATGTGCTTGTGTGCTTCCGTCAGAAAACCGCTTCCTTCAGTCTTGAACATAGATATCAGATATTCTAGCCGCCCCCATACAAAACTAGCCAAGAATAGCTTGTGTAAGATCTGGAACATTTATTGAACAAACTCACACCGAATATTTACCCCACCAGGTCAGGTGCCTGATTACATTATCATATGCAGATGAAATGGTGTACAGAAATATAAATAACATATCTAAGGAACAACCAACACAAACCGTATTCTACTTTCCCACTAGCAACTAATAGATTACAGTGGTATAATTAACTTGAGCTAATTAACTAACAGACTTGCCGTCATCAAGCTCATGAAGTACAATACACCATTATTATGATTGTAAACACATCCCCACAGTAGACAATAGGTGATTAATCACAACAATCAACAATGTGTGGAAGACAGGTGGTTGAGCTGATGACATTAGCATCTGCCATGAGTCTGACTGTGTGGAGCAGTCCCCTATTGGCAATAGGAGGCTGAGTCTGTGTGTCTTGGGGAGATGTGGACTTGAAACCAAAGTAATTGAAAAAGAAGCAAGGCGCCACTAAGTGCAGTAACTCAGGTGTTTATTTAAAAATAAAGGGTTAAAAACACTCACAAGGAGCAAGCTGAAATATGTGCGACACAGAGCTGTAGTGATCCAAGATCCATCTGGTATCTTCAGGGCCACTGCTCTATTGTGCGGGCATCCGGAGTTCTGCTTCCTGTGTGGGCGTCCTCTGAGCTATGTTCGCCATCAAGCTCCTTGCAACAGTGCAGAGATGCGAGTGGCCGGTATCCAGTGACACAGGTGAATGGACGGTTACATGTTTCTGAGCATGTGTGACTCCTTCGTCAGACCTTCACCCGCTGGAGATGAATGAATACTTATATGGGCGGCTCTAACGATGGATAAGAGGGGCAGGTGCAGTACGGCAAGAATGGAGCTAATAGGAAGTCAGCATAATAGTCATGTTCACCCGACATAGAGACTTATAAATAGTACACAAGTGCTGCAGATAAAAAAGCTATAAAAACAGTAAGATTATACAAACAATGCCAGAAAATAAAAAATGAAATAAAATAAATAGTAACTGAGCAGTAATTTTAGAAAAATAAAAATTAAAAAACACAACTCGGTTTACCAGACCACAAGCTCAAGATAGAGTGTCCAACAAGGTGGGGATCTAGGCAGGCTATGGTGAGGAGGGTACTTGAGCAGCAAGCTGCCATCACCCATGTCCTCTCTTCTGACCGCAAGGCTAGGCACTAGGGCTGCAACTAACGATAATTTTTTCTGTCGACTAATCTAGCGATTATTTTTCCGATTAGTCGACTACTCTAACGATTATTTTTATTTTATTTTGCTTAATCTAGTGTTCTTTTTTTGATTAGCTAATTCATCCTTTGAATAACTTTACAAAAAAAAATGAAAGTACAACTTCTAATATAATATTTCAACTTTTATTACATTTTTTTCCAAAAAATACTTCAATGTGGTTGAAGTTTTTATAGTATACAAAAATTAAGTGCCAAAAAAAAAATGTAAACACTTTAGCATCAGGCACGAATAATGCCATTTCAGAACCAGAAGCATTCAAAATGCCATATAAATTCAAAAAAAGCACTGCTCAACACTGTGTGTGCAAAAACACATGAAAGACATATACATAACGTGCCAAAAAATAATTAAAATGTAGCACTTTAGGGCATCAGGCATGAAAATGCCATATAAATTCTGCCTAACACTTACTTCCTTAAACTACAAGTCAGCTCTCTGCCTTCTGGTAATCTTTTGCTGTATTGGCCATTATTTTTGCACAGTGTTGAGCAGTGTTTGCTTTTGTTGGACTTGGCTCCTTGAAAACTATGTTACCTTACCTAAAACATACCTAAAAGGTAACATAGTTTTAAAGGAGCCAAGTCCAACAAAAGCACTGCTCAACACTGTGCAAAAATAGTGGCTAATACAGCATAGATTACCTGAAGGCAGCCATCTTGTAGTTTAAAGAAGTCCAACATTAATACAGCCCAACATAAACAGTAAAAAAGTTTAGGGGCCTGTGTTACTAATATATAGCATTGCAATGGATGAAGGTTGGCATATCGACATGCTCTGAAGTTAGGCTTGCTCTTTTTTTAGTCACAATGTTGCCAGCAACTGAGAAAAGCCTTTCAGATGGGGTTGATGTTGCAGGCACAGACAAGTAACTCTTTGCCAGCATGGCCAAGATGGGAAACCTCACTTCCTTTTCCTTCCATTATTTCAGTGGATTTTATTCCTTTGGAATGGCCTGCTCACTAAAGTACATGTGTATCTCATTCCTCACAACTTCCCTGTGAATTTCTGGATCTTGGATGTGACCAGTGTCATCCTCACCATTACTGTGGTGGTCATCTGAATCTGAACCAAGCAAAGAGTCCACCATAGACACTTGTCTCTTCTCTGAAAGTTTCATGTCTGCACTGGCTGACTGAACCTGTTCCTCACATTGACGTTGATGTGTTTGCTCTTCCTCATATCTTCTTTTCTCTTCAAGAGCAAGAGCTTGTACCTTGAGGTGAACTTTTAAACTGTCCTCTGCTGGCAGGAATTTTAGTTTGCGGAATCTGGGGTCCAGGACTGCTGCAGGTGGGTGATCACGTGTAAAGTACTGTTCCATCCTACAGGTACATCATTTATTAGTGCATGATCAGGGGTACCCATTTGTTGTTGCTTTGCTTTAAGCTTTGTAGTGGCCAGCTCACTTTTTTTAAAATGTTCCACAAGGCACTTTGCAGCCCTCAGTGTCTTGCTGATCTGGGGATCCCTCAGGGCATGGTTGACAACTAACTGCAATATATGACCAGTACACCTGAGAGAAGAGATGCCATGCTTTTCTTCCAAAATATGCAGAGCAGCGACTTGCTGCATTATCATGGACAACTACAATTACATTGGCCATGGATATCTCAAACTTCTCAGCTGTTTTTCCACCCAGTTAGCAATGTTTTCAGCTGTGTGCCAATCTTCAAGTGGCATAGTGGTCAGATTGTACGATGTAAGCTTCCAGTCTTGTTAATGAAGTGGCATGTGACACCTAAGTATGCCTCTGTGGCAATACTGGTCCATGCATCTGTGGTGAGAGCTATTTTGGATTTCACATCTTTGAGTGACGCTTCATATTTCTTCTCCATCACCTTAGTGAAATGGGACCTGGAGGGAAGTGTGTATCCTGGGTAAAACGTGTTGATCAACTCACAAAATCCTTGACTGTCTACAATAGAAAGAGGTCTCATATCTTTTACAATCATGTTGAGTATGCTAGCCTATTGGTAAGTGTAATGGCCATTTGGGGTGTGCAAACAGTGACATCCTTTTTATGAAAGAAGAAATCTTGTACACAGCTTTGCCTCTTCCTGAGAAAAAAGAAAAAAAAACACAATAATAATAATTAATAACATTAGGAACCAATTTAAACATGAAATCTATGAATGCTCAATGCTAACACTAATGTACTGTATTTCAAAGAGGGTAGTAAATCTGCATATTTAAAATTAACTGAATGTGATTAATAATTATGTTTAATATGATTACTTTGATTACAATATTAACCACTTTAGCACCAGCCGCCCCAGATGTACTGTGTGAGGCTGGCATTCCCCGGCAAAAGCCCGTACATGTACGGCACTCGCCTGGGAGGAGATAGGGGGCGATCGCGCCCCGCCAGAGGCGGGGGAAGCAACTGCGTGTGGCAGTCGGCTCCGATGGCCGCCGCCCACTCGCAATCTCCCGCCGCTGGCAGAGAAGGACGGACGGCTGATGTAAACACAGCCGTCCGTACTTCTCCCTGAAGTTATCACAGCTGTCGTGTGATCCTGCTATATATAGGATCACATGTCTCTGTGATGACATCACAAGCCACGTCCCACCCCTCAGTTAGAATTACACCCCTAGGGTCACATTTAACCCCTTTATCACCAACAGGGTTAACCCCTTCCCTGCCACTGTAATTTTAAATAGTAACAGTGCATATTTTTAGCACTGATTACTGTAGTAATGTCCCTGGTACCCCCCAAAAGTGTCAAAAATGTCAGTCGGGGGTCCAATCTGTCCGCCGCAATGTCGCAGTCCCGCAAAAAATCGCAGATCGCCGCCATTACTAGTTAAAAAAACAATAAAAATGACATAAATCTTTCCCGTAGTTCGTAAACGCAATAACTTTTGCACAAACCAATCAAAATACGCTTATTGCTAATTTTTTTTACCAAAAATATGTAGCAGAAAACAAATTGGCATAAAATGTTAAAAAAATTTGATTTTTACATTTTTTGAAAATTTAATATAGCAGAATGTGAAAAATATTGTGTTTTTTTTTTTCAAAATTGTTGCTCTTTTTTTGTTTATAGCGCAAAAAATAAGAAATCGCACAGGTGATCAAACACCACCAAAAGAAAGCCCTATTTGTGGGGAAAAAAAGGACATCAATTTTGTTTGGGTACGGCGTTGCACGACCGCGCAATTGTCCATTAAATTCACGCAGTCTCGAATCGCAAAATAGGGCCTGGTCATTGAGCATCCAAATCCTCCGGTTTGAAAGTGGTTAATTGTATTTCTTCTAGTAGAAAAAGCAGCTGAGAAATTTGAGATATCCATGGCCAATGTTGCATAATGCTGCAGTGCAAATGTTGACGCTGCTCTGCGTATTTTGGAAGAAAAGCATGGCATCTCTTCTCTCAGGTGTGCTGGTCAGATTGCAGTTAGTTGTCAACCATGCCCTGAGGGATCCCCAGATCAGCAAGACACTGAGGGCTGCAAAGTGCCTTGTGGAACATTTAAAAAAACATGAGCTGGCCACTACAAAGCTTAAAGCAAAGCAGCAACAAATGGGAACCCTGGCCCTGAGCATGCACCAATAAATGATGTATCCATAATTATTACCTAGCTAGCTTATATTAATTAATTGTATGTAATAACAATAGTACTACTTACAAAGATGGCTCGTCCTTTCGAGGTCGAAGAGCGCCAGGATGTTTTCTTCTGAGGTACTCGTGCATTGCAGTTGTGCTGCCATGGTACGCCATTTCGGTTTTGCAAAGGGAACAAAGGACCATTTTATCTGGCCTCTATTTAAAGAATTCCCATACCCTTGATGATCGTGGTCTAGCTTTTTGTGGTAGACTGGAACTTTCTCCCCCAGGAGCAGAAGCCGCCATTACCGCCATTTACACGCGAGATAAGTGTGACGTGTCGACGCCTTTCACGCATGCCAACGTATTTCTGTAGTCGACGTAATCGATTACGACGACGCGTCATTGCAGCACTACTAGGCACCTTTCGCCAACATGGCAAGACCTAGAGGTTCTGGAGTCTGTGGACAAGACTCTCACCCAACTGGCAGACTTCACAGATGCTCTTTCAGGAGAGCCGAATGTCAGTGTCTCTTCTGTTTTGACTGTGATGACTGATCTTATTCGCACAATAAAATCAAAGATCATGGGGTATCTTGAGAAAAACTATCATGACCAAAAAATACAAGACCTTCTCGACATAGCCACAACCCTCGATCCTAGGTTTAGGATGACCAGTAAACACCAGTCCTGCAAAGAAGACTCAAAAGACCTTAGGTAGCTTTTTTAAAGCAGCACAAGGAAATTAAGGGCCACCAGATCCAGCCTTAGCTCACAACAACGACAATCTGTAAGCTTGGCCTTTGTGCTACAGTCTTAAATGTTCTTAGGCAACACTGACAGTGAAGATGATCGGTTAGTCTGGTGGAAGGCTCACACGGAGCAGTATCCGAGACTGTCTGCACTGGCCAGAAAATACCTTTGCATTCCTGCAACCAGTTCCACTTCTGAAAGGGTTTTTAGCCCAGGGGGCAACATTGTCTCGTGATGCTGTTCTGCACTAAAGCCACAAAATGTTGATAAGCTCGTGTTTCTAGCGAAGAACCTTTAAATTAGTTTATCTGACAAATATCTGAATGTTTTTTGAATGTAATGATAATTTCTTTATTTCACATTACATTGGTTTTTTCATTACATTTCTTAACATTTGTTAGAAGCAAAGAACATTATGGCTTCTTATTGTTTGCCAACTTGTTCAGAGATTGTAAATCTTTAAAATAAAAAAAGTTTTTGAGAATCGTGAGAGAATCATGATCTTTATTCTAAGCAAAAAAATTGCGATACTCATTTTTGCCTTTATGGGAGTTCCACCCAAAAGTAGAAGCTTCCGTTATCTATCTAGCAGAATACATACTGGCCTAAACTGATGAAGAAATTAGATCTGTGCTAGTAGGTCTGAGCTATATCAAATGTACTTTACCTAAACTGATGAAGAAATTAGATTTTTTAAAAAAAATTATTGGTTAAGTTTTATAACAGAAAGTAAAAAATATTGTTTGTTTGTTTTTTTTTCTGGTCATGTAGGGGGGTAAACCTTCCGAAGGTCAAGTGGTTAAATCTGCTAGTCTAAGTGCCGGTTCACATATGTGCGGCTGCAGAGATCGCATGTAATTCGGAGCGCACTGCTCCTTCATTACATGCGATCTGATGTGCGGTGCAAATTTCAGCCATACACTTTGTATGGCTGAATTCGCAGCGCATCCGCAGCAAACTCGCGCAGGAGGCATTTTTTCAGCCGCCTCAGAATCGGATCGGATCTGTGCAAACTGTCAGATCGCACTGCGATATGCGATCAAACTGGGGGTGTCGTTAACATTTAATTGACACCCCCTGCGTGTCGCATATGGCAGTGTGAACTGCCAGATGTGCGGATGCGATGCAGGAACAGGCTGCGTATTCGCAGCCTTCCCACATCGCACAAGTGTGAACCGAGCCTAACACTCACCTCCCCTTAGTCAGGCAATGCTGCTGTCCAAAAGGTGCACTCTGTGCTCATTCATTCAGAGTGGATGCACTCTAATACAGGAGGTGTGTCACTGGCCAGATCATCAGGTGAAAACAGCCCATGAAAAGAAGACTGATGCAGACACCACCTAAAATGACTGGTAATCTGCCCTCTATTATTTTTTTTGGTTTTGGGTTTAATACCACTTTTTAATGGTATCCTTGGCCAATGCAATGCATTGCCCAGTAACACACTACTGATGTGAAAAACATTATTCATTTCTGATTTTTAGTGGATTCTGGTATGCTGTCAGTCCATTAAACGATGACCCTAACGCAACAGTGTGAATAAGCCACAACCATCTTTATGGTCTTTCCACACTGATACAAGGCAATCAATTCATATTGCAGTCAGAAGGTTATGGACTCTTAGGGTCCTTTCACACGGGCGGTCCGGTCCGCATGTTCGTTTTTTCATCCCATCCGATTGCGGATGAAAAACGGACATAATGCATGTCAATGGGATTGCGGATGTCAGCGTATGACCATCCGCTGACATCCGATTTGCGTCCTTTCCGATCAGTTCCGTTTTTTGGAATGGAAGAGAACCCTATTTTTCTTCCGTTTAAAAAAACAGAACGCAAAAACAGATGTCATCAGCTGACATCTGCAATCCCATTGACATACATTATTTCCGTTTATCATCCGCAAATGGATGGGATGATAAACGGACATACGAAACGGACACTCCAGAGTGTCATCCGTGTTCATGTAAAAAAATAAAGTGCCTGAGCGGAGGAAAATACGGTCCGCCCTGTGTGAAAGGACCCTAATGCATAGAATGCATGAAGGTAAAAAAAAAAAAAAAAAAAAACAACCTTCTGCCTTTACAACTACTTTAAAGAACAAGCCTTACCATGTATTTCATCAAGTATAGGTCTGAGCTATATCAAATGTACTTTACCGATAAAGAGACCCCCCCTAGTTTACTGTACGACTATCTTGAATATTACACTCAATGCATTGCATTCTTTCTTCCTACTATACAGTATGTGCAAATTGTACCTTACCAAGTAAGAGATGTATTTACATCATTCTGGGCCAGTCAATCCCGATGGCTGAAGATGCTGAGCTCGGAAGAATTTCAGGAGAAGATTGCAAACATTGCATTGTTAAAGTGAACGCAAGTTTAATTTTGCTTTATATATGAAATTGTTGTTTTTTATTGTACACATTTAAGGCAATGGTGAAAAACTATTGGTGCAGAAAAACATACGTGAGAAGTGAAGAAAACAAAAACAATATTGAAGTGTCTGATGCCAAAGGGCAAGCATGGCGAAGGAAATGTAATGATGTGGGAGTGCTTTGGTGTTGGTAAGATAGTTGTACAAGGGGAAAAAATCCAGATAGGATGGAACGCTATTATACAACACCACCGCATAGGCAATGCTTCATTGGTACAATTTCATTAGGCAACAGGACAAGGATCTAAAGCATACTAATTAGCCACACAAAACTTATTTTGTGAAGACACAGAAAACCAGAGTCTTTAAAGGACTGACCAACACAATTGAGAGATGTCAACTCCATCATGCCTTGTAGGAAGAACCTCACTCTAACCTGTTGCCACCAGCATAACACATACGTGCAGCGAAAAAGTGGGGGCTTTAATGCTCACATGCCACAAATATGTGTCGCTGGGCGTCTGATGTATCTGTGCTGAGAGCACTCTGAGGAGAAGGCTCTTTCTTTGTCCTACTTTACTCAGAAGACATCTATAGAAACTTACATTGATAACCAACCTGAAGCTAGTATTTAAAATTATTTTTTTTTTAGTTTTGGGTGGAGAGTGGAAAGTTTAGAACCACTGAGATTTCACAAACATCTGTGCAGATTGCTGCTCTGATGTCTATGTAAACTACTTTTGGGAATCGGTGTGGAGCTGTCGGCATCGCACCGATTCGTCGGATGATGCAATTGCCGGCAATTGGCTCCAGTTTGACATGCGATTTGACGTGTCAAATCGGACCAGTGTGAACGTGGACTCAGAGATAAGAGGAAAGTAAGATGTGGTATCAAAAAATTCCAGCCAAAATCTCCTCTATAGAGGTTTGGGTGCCCCATTCCCTCTGACAGAGGCCATGAGGGCCGTTTTGAGGGCATGGTCTGTAGCTAGTTCATTGCGTCCTAAACCCCCCCCCCCCCCGGTCATGTTTCCCCACACAATCCTCCTTGGTGTAACCCAAATCTTAAGGAAATCATGTCAATACCTGACCCTGGTGTTTGGGCATCCAAGGGCATTCAATTCTTGGAGCAGATATGCACCGGGGGCCGGTTACAGACGTCTGACGAACTAGAGGAGTTCCTAACCAGCAGTTCATTCAATATTTACAACTCGGCCATGCCTTTGACTCCCAGTTTGAAAACTCTAGGGTGGCCTTTTACACATCCTCTCTTGAGGACCTACTCGGGGGAGAATATCTGACCGAGCCCTTATCGAATATTTATAAAAATGTACTGCCCAATGTACAAGTGGGGTTGAAAACTCTCGGGACCAGGTGGACGGAGGACTACTCAACACTTGAGGGGGAGGATATTTGGGAATACCCCTTCTCCTGCTTGGTCTCCTCTAGAGACAAATGTAGTTCCTCAACAGCTGGAGGGCCGTAGTTTGGGAATCCCTGATTCAAAGCACATCCATGGGATCTCAATTGTCATTGTTGAATAAGGGATTATATCCTATATATTCATCTATTGCGTCTGCGTTAGTAGAGGAGGCTTCAGCCCAGATATCCCATACTTTATGGAACTTTTTGCTACAACCTTGAGAAAGGTAAGTCATTTTGTAAAGTGGGAGTGCTGCGTTTACTAATTGTTTCCAGTAATTTAGTGATGGTGCATTAGAGGATTTCCAACGCAAAATAATAGCCTTGCGTGCATAATATAGTAGCAGGCCCAGAAGTGTTTTAACTGTGTGACCAGAAGCCAAGGGGTCCACAAGTCCCAGCAGACACACTTTCACTGTAAGTGGCACATTAACGGTGGCGACTGATAAAATGAATGCTATGACTGCAGACCAGTACTGTCCAATGTGCGGACAGGACCAAAAGATATGTATGAAATCTGCCGGCTAGGAAGAACATCTCCAGCAGGAGTCAGGTAGTGAAGGAAATGTTTTATGTAGTCGTGAGGGTGTGAAGTAGACCCTGTACAGGATTTTAAATTGAATTCAATTCCCATCATGCCTAGTCATGTATGTGAATGTCAGAGTTTTACAATGCCTCATGGGATTTGTAGTTCTGCAACAGCTGCAGGGCAGTAGTTTGGGAATCCCTGCTCTGGATGTTAGCAAACCACCTAGATATTAGGATTCTGAATTTATGTCTAGTCCCTTAGGTTTAGTTGTATTTACCTTGAATGCATACAATTCTATGCATTATACAATGTACTGACCTCAATACAATTCTAAAATTACCGACACATAGAAAGGGGTTTAATTTTTTCTTTTTTTTCTCTTCTTGTTTTTGTTACTGTTGTTTTTCTTGAGCCTGGGGAGGCCCGATAGGCTCTGTTTTGTACGATCTAATAAAACCTGAAATAAAAATAATTTTACAGCCAAACAAAAGAAAAAAAGATTTGGGAGTTGATCCTATTGTATTAACTACTATTTCTGAACAAGTTACAGTGTACTGTAAGTAAACTTTAAGAGCCCATTCAGACTAGCGTGACCGCGACTTCGGCACGACTTGCAGAGACTTCACATAACGGAAGTCTATGCAAGTCGCTCCGAGGTCACCCTCAAAGTAGTACAGGACCTTTTTCTAAGTCGGAGCGACTTGTGTCACTCCTATTAGAACGGGTCCTGTGCTAATCAATGCAGCTGCAGGCATCATTCAGATATCCCCACTTAAAGCTCAGGACGACATATGACGTCAAGTCCAGCGGTAAGGAAGTGGTTAAATTATAAATTATTCTTAGAGCAAACTGAGACAAATTGAAAGGGTTCCATTTCTGGCTACATGCTTCTTCTATTCTGTAAAAATACCAATAGGCATCACAAAAATTTCCTAAATGGTAATATAAATGTGGTGTATTATGGGAATAGTTAGGCCCTGTTCACACCTGAGCGTTTTTCAGCTCATAAAACGCTCATCTCTAAAGTCTCAAAACGCCCAACAAGCAAATACCTATTAATTTCAATGGCCCTGTTCACATATGAGCGTTTTGTCGCCTGAAGCTCAAAAAAGTACATGAGCTTCATTTTTGGCAGTTTACAAGTGTTTTTGTTAGATGTCAATGCTTGCCTTCAAACACCTGCAAAAAAACACCAGATGATGTTATGCTAATCATCACAAACCCACTCCCTTCTTTGATAGAGGTTGAGAAAATGATAAATGAATTTAGCGCAGCGTCATTTTATAAATTAAATATTACAAAATCACAAATTATGGGTATTAATATTACTACTTTGATACAGAAACGGATAACTGCGAAATTTTCATTTGCATGGTCTTCATGTATACCATTTTTGGGGATTATTTTAACCCCATATACTTCCCAACTTTACGATCATAATTATAGAACGTTTTTGGATAACCTATTATTACAAGTTAGGGATTTAAAAATTCAGGATTTGACTATAGCAGGAAGAGTGGCCACGTTAAAAATGATTATTCTACCTAAACTACTTTACCTGTTCCGTACATTATCAATCACCCTTCCACCTCAATATTGCACCTCGGTTCAAAAGCATTTCAATCAAATTATATGGCAAGGGAAACCACCTCGTTGTTCATCCCTTATTATGAGGAGACATAGGAAGCACGGAGGGATGGGAGTCCCCTCGGTTCTCGCATATTATAAAGCATCTGTACTTGATCAACTGAAGTATTGGTGGTCTTCTGAGCAGCATAAAAGATGGGTGAGACTAGAGATGAATGATTGTAAACAGGAGAATCATAGAACTGTAATGTTGGCTGTAATGATGGGAGCTGTTGTGCCTAGTACACAATCTATAATGGTCCAAACAGCCCTCACAATGTGGGCAGAAATTTTTCGAAAACCGTTAGAATATGGGATGATATCTGAATTCCCCACTCCTTTTGCAGTTCTTTCGCGTTTCATCCCTAACCTTGATATAAATCTGTGGCTAAGAAGTGGTGTTGACAGTTTGAAAGATTTGTATAACGACACAGGTATTTATTAATTTGAGTACTTGGCACACCGGTATAAAATACCATCATCAGCATTAATGAGTTACTATCAAATACGTTCGTTTTTACAGAAGAATAATCTTACCCTATATCTCAAACTACCAACTTCTATATATAAGTTGTATCAAGAACCGATGACTACCACTAACGGTATTTCAATTATTTATGATATATTGAATAAGCATAATATCTATTCTAAATCCACTACCGTCTTGAAATGGGAGAAAGTACTAGGGAAAACCTTCTCCAAAATTAGTTGGTTGAAAGCCTTTGATGTTACATACATCTCATCAAAATGTATCAACCATTGGGAACTATACCAAAAAATCTTGAATTTTTGGTATCTGACTCCCACTAAGCTGTCCAAATTTTATTCCTCAACGTCAGCATTATGTTGGAGAGAATGTGGTGAGCAAGGATCGTTATTTCATATAACTTGGGACTGTAAATCGATTAGAGCATTCTGGAACAGAATATTCTCCTTGGTTTCAGAACTTGTGCAAAAAAATATAACCTCAAGCCCTGAAATGGCGATCCTTCACTTAAATATGTATGAGATTCCCCCAAAATTCCGTGTAGTAATTATACATCTCCTATTAGCGGCAAAACTTTTAATTACTAGAAGATGGAACTCCCAGGAAGTACCAACTCCATCTGATGCGGTTGAATTATTAAATCAACAATGTCAGATGGAAAAAATGATGGCTACCATAAGTTCAACAAAGAAAATATTTGAAGTTAGATGGAAACCATGGCTAAATAATGTAAGATGTACAGTAACATTGGAGTAGAGATATTGTATTTGGGTTAACATAAGTATTGCTAAGGACTATGAAACTTGTCTTACTTCTCTCCACAAAATTGATGCTAAGTGAAGAGAGACTTGACATAAAGGGTATTTTTTTTTTTGCTAATTTTTTATTTTTTTTGGAAGTATAATGTTATAATTGACAAATTTACTGTAATGATGTTGCTTCTGATTTTGTTATTGGTTTCTGTTTTTTTCCTTGTTTGTATGTTATTTTATGTGGAAAATTATAATAAAAGAGATATTGAAACATAAAAAAAACACCAGAAAAAAAGCCCATAAAAACGCCTGAAAAACACCTGAAATAACCCCCCAAAAAATGCCTAAAAAACAATATGCTCAGGTGTGAATAGAGCCTTAATGTATATTGTTATTCCTTTTACTAGGTAGTTGAGTAATACTCAGTCTACTTTACATGTTTACATAAGTGAAAAGACAACGTTCTTGCACATACTTCTATATTTAATATCAAAGTAACAAGGAACATTAATGGTCCACTGATCTAAGCCGATAAACAGCTTATAACTGAGAGGCTAGGTATCATCCAAAACCTATCAACTTATTATTAAGAAAGCAGACTGGGAACCGAACAGAAAAACAATAACACATTAAGTAAAATCAATTACCAGAGAACCTTTGATCATTCATGCAAGGCAGAAGATAGATAGGATGAATATGGGGCTATCATCATCTACAAAATAATACTGTCACAAAGCCATCTCAGTGTTACAAGGCTGAATACCTTGTTGTGTGAAATCTCACACAAGGGCACCCTGCTGGGATATGAGAAGTGACATTACTAAAGCTTCTCAACTACTTTTAACAGGGGGTAGCGCTCCCCAGCTATAGTCCCATGATTAAGCTGCACAAAGCAGCTGTTTATCAACTCACAGTAACCAGCAGGTGAACCCAATTCAATATTTATCATAGGCTTTTACAGATCACTGGTAGCCAAGCAAACGTTTTAATTAAGCTGGAACTCGCTTCAAAGAACTTATTCAAGATGTCAATCAGCGGGATAGAGATCGGATACGGTGTCAGGTGAGAGTGTGTAATACAAATCCGTAACTTTCTTCATCCCATCTCTGTAAATTAGCCTGGTATAAAGTTGGGGCTCTGATTGTAACAGACTGCCAGTCTCCTGGAATGTGTAACTCAAGTCACTCAAACCCCATTGTGCAGGTTGTAAGCAATATGTTAAACTGCAGTGGGCTAGCACATTAGGACAGATCCTTTTCACAGCCGGTTTCTTGATACGGCAAGTGTTTGTTACACTATTCTCCATTTACTGTTTACTTTCTTAGCTGGTGTACATGGGGATTCCTTAACATTGATGTCCCACTTTTTCAAAGTCGCTGCAGCCACAGAATTAATCAAGAGTGTGCAGCTAGGGTACAGTTTCACATTCAGAACCTATGCAAACAATATGTGAGAGTCCGTTACTTCTTATGGCCTAATCGCCAAACACAGAATAAACACACAAGGACTGACAGTCTTCCAAGGTAAATACAAGCTCCAGGATACCGGGGGACCTATTGTAAACCATTCAATACACATGGCAAATAAAGGGCAAAGAAGGAGAAAAAAACTATAGTACAGTCATTGTGAAGGCTTCAGAAGACTTTCCTAACTGTATAAAAATAAAGACAGCATGCAGGTTAGCAGTACTGCATTACAGACACAGTGACCTCCTTCAGGAGGCATACAAACATTCCCCTGTGATTCCATCCCACAAGTACACACTGAACGTGCCATATAATTATCACTAAGAATAGGTAATTACAAACAATCATTACCTCCAATGAACTGAAACAGGCAAGCAGGCCTTGAAGTGTATGTATATCCTAACAATAAATGTCTCTTATTTGCTCACTTTTGGTCTGTCAAATATAACTTGGAATGTGTTTTGTTATATCTGTTTATTACATTGAAAATAAAGGGGGAAAAAAAAAATGTTAAACCTGCCAGAAAGCGTGTGAGCTGACAACTTCCTGTGTTATCTGCCTCTGCTGACTGTTATCAGTTAACATTCTTGGTAAGCATCTCTTTGGACTACAGAACATCTCCCCATAGGTTGTAGAGATGAGCTGGGTGCAGAAGGTGTTCTGTAGACTTAAGCCCCGTACACACGTACCGACTGTCGGCCGCAAATATTCGGCCGACGACCGATCGGCCGATTGTAGGCTTGTTAGTATGATTCTTCCGACAGCTGAAAGCGCATTTTCGGCCGAACAGAATCTGTCGTGCAGGCATTAAAATTTTTGTAGGCTGACAACAGAACGGCCGATTGTGCGTCAGTCAGTACAGATTTCGGCCGACAATCAGCAGATTTGCAAGACTGGGCATGCTCAGAGAAGAAAAAAGACACGGAAAGTTAACCATCACATGACATCACTTCTGCAGTCGGCTGTTGTTGGCCGACAAAATTCGTGTGCAGTCTTTTGCACTTTTCAGCGGACAGGACAGCCCTGGACAAAAGACGGCCGATCGTTGGGCCGACGATCGGTACGTGTGTACGGGGCTTTAAAACACTTCCTGTCCTAAGGTGCCAACACTACTCCTTAATAAAGAAAGAACATGATCTTTCCAAGTTCAAGCAGTGCAAGGAGCCAAGAAGATGATGGAGGTTCTGCCTTATTAAAATAAATAAGCTGCCTTATCGCAACATGCATTAACATGCAAAATAACATGCCAATGATAAAATTCCTTACAATGGGCACTCTGATGTGAATGGGCACTAGGACTTGCCTATTAGATCAAAAGGCTGGTTTTGCACCCCTATGCAATACTGCATTGCCGTGATATTCATTGTCAAAGGCACCCCAATGCACTAAGGCAACACATCTGTGTTGCATAACATGGTTGCACACTACTGTGCATTGTGGTGCAGTGTGTAGGATAAAAGAAAGTTGTTGTTTTTTGTCAATTTTGGTGCATTGGCAACAAACCAGAATGAAAGGGTGTGATGGGTGCCTTGGGGATGCAGACACTGCAGTTGTGCTCAGTGGAGTACTGAGCTTTTGTCAGGTGGGTATAATTAAAGCTGAATCTCCAATCAGGAATTAGTCTGAAGAGATCTTGGTAGCATAAAAACCCTGTTTCTTCAAAACAGAAAAAAAACGTATAAATCTGCAACAAAGTTTGCTAAAATACTTGCAATGTATGCAGATCAACTAGAAGGGACTGCATTTTACGCAACAAAAACTGGAGTTTTGCAAGAGTTTTAATAAAGAGTCCAAGAATGGCCAAAATATGTACCTTTTTCATGGAAAAAATGTTACTGTGGGTTTTCTCTAGTGCCACTTAAAAGCATTCAAATACTTCCCTTTACCTGAGATTTTGTGAACAAAGCCTGAGGTTTTGTCACATGACCGGAGCAGGAGTGTGCTTAGAGAAAGTATTTTAGCTTGTGCTACTCTTCATGTGCCCATCCCAGTAGGACTGTTAACATAGCAAGTATGAATTTAACCTCACCAAAAAGTGTCTAAGAGTCAGAGCTGGATAAATAAAGGTTGCACAAGCAAAAAAAATAAATAAATAATTAATAAGTACTCTGGTGACCAGGATACCTTGCCCAGGGCTTGCCAAAATGCTCCTTGCAAGCTGCTCACTAGTTTAAAGTTATACAGAATCTATTGAAGATCATCGACATCAACCATCAGTATGACCACCTGAATACCTGTGAATCTGCACTCCATGAGCATGCCCTGCAGGCTCTGTGTCCCCTTCCCCAAGCTGTTAGTTTCAGGAGTGGCCAGAGCATTAAAACTGGACAGCCATCTACTTACATCAGATAACTCTGAGGTGTGCAACAGAAATCCCTATCAGCAACAACAATCAAGCAGCTGATTGTACAATGATTGTTGGCTTTGCTAAAGAGAAGAAATGTGTTTCTTTGAGAGGCTTGCATAGGAATTACCTTGTCTCAGAAGTAGTAGTGGTCTCGGCAGTGATCCCAGCTACAGCAATCTGAAATGGTGGGCTTTAAAACCCCTATTATTGACCTCCCTGGCGGTCTGATTACAATGGAGGATACATAGGTCGTGGGACTTTATATGAGGCAACTCACGAGGTAAGCATAATTGTACATTTATTACAAAATCGCAAAAATAAGTACAATGGTACAATAAAATGACAGGCATATAAGAAATAATAAGCTGATCCACAATCAATAAATAGAGTATAGAAATATAATTCATAATTGTCCCTATGTTGGAATCAATCATTCGCCGAAGGAAAAAATTGTACGATAGCATAATAAAAAGTAACCAGATTGATTCTTGTCATCCTAAAACGCTACGCGTTTCATGGAACTGGTCCCCTCATCATGAGTAGATGCAAGAAGTTGTAGATAAGCTTGAAGGAAAATGTAAAAAAGACGAAAATGAGCCCAGCAGCCGTGGAGCAAGGGGTTCAGGAAGAACGCCTATCCCGGGGACTGTGGCGAAGTAACCCAACCAGACATTGGGGCAAACAGAGGGCGGACCAGGTGACATGGCTAAAGAATATAGATGAGAATGTACGATAATACCTCCAGGTAGTATCAATCTGCAAAAAAATATATATATATCTATATTAACTATATTAAAAAAAATAATAATACACATATGAGTGTAAATATACCTGGAGGCGCAAGAAAATTGATTAAGAAATAATTTAATAGCATTGAAAAATGTATTTAAACATAAAAGGAGACAACTAAACCCCAAAACAAATGGGGGGAGGAAATTATATGGAAATCTGGTGTGTTATTGACCTATGGTGGAAGCATGTGAGCTTGTAGAATGTAGGGGCATCAAAAAAAAGGCAGTCTGATTACGTCCTTATTTTTGAAAGTCAAAGCATTACATTGTTTTGCATGGAAATCTGTTATTTTATATTGTAGGCCTGTAATTCTTAGAAACAACTCACTTAAATCTGTCCAAACAAAAGTCTATTAGACATCCCGGGTATGATAAAGTTTGAAACACAAAATCATAAATTATAATAGAATAATACATTTAATTCAATAATGTAATCAAACCAAAAACGATGAAATGTTTCCAAATAAGGGTTCAATATTACTTGTCACTGTAATAATAGACACTGCATATTGGTTTGATAAACATCCCGGGTATGAAAAATTTTGAAACATAGAACTGCACAAAGTCTGACGTCACAATCACAATGTACTCCAAAGACTAGAGTGGCAAGTAATGTATTAGTTGTCCAATACCACTTCTGCAGGGGTTTCCCCACCACTCACTGAAGTATTAGGCCCAGAAACTTCTAAATGACATCTTTGGTCACTGGTTCCCACTTTCTGCTTCTTGGAAACTGCCGATGCAGAGTAGCTAATTGTTGGTTTTTGTACCGGTTTGTCTCAGTAACTATTTTTTTAATAACCTCAGCGGTCAATAATAATTGTAAGTATGCCAAGGGGTTGTCATGTTTAACATCTACTTACATACCACCTGCTCCAGTAAATGGGAATCTTGGGGGCGCTGCCCGATCCGTACCACAGTCAATAGAGCACCAAGTTCTCATATCACTGAGCTCAGTCGCAGAATCGTCGCTGTCGTCACTTTCAGTGTCTGATGACGATTTCCCCACGAATCACTATCGCTCAATTCTGCAAGTAATTCTGATGCACTATTGCTGTTTTCTAGCTGGTCTAAAACCGCTTTTGACCTAAAAAGGAATGCTTTTTGGACGCCATGGACGTTCTCAAGTTTCCAGGCAGAAAGAATAGTAAAAAAGTACAGGGATGGCACTGGATAAATCACTAGGGAAAAAACTGAGGTGAAATGGTTTGATACGGTAAAGTAATCCTAACAGATTACAATGTATCAAGTCATTTTATGTTTACTTTTTTTAATTTCCTGCCCAGTTCCGCCCCCCTACCCCTCCCTGTGTTGCGGCACTCGCAGGGAAGGGAACTTGGAAGACGGATGCCGGCATCGGCCGCAGGACACAGCGGATCATAGGGACAAGGTAAGTTTCACTACAGGTAACCCCGAGTGTGGCTCGGGGTTACCGCTTTTGGTACTGAAATTTAACCCCGAGCCACACTCAGGTTCCCGCCAGAGAGGTGAATCTGTGAGGCATACAACTAGCATGTGTGCTTCATCAGGGTCCTCAGGAGGTATGGAGGAAGCAGCAGCTCCCCCATGTTCCAGAGTGGCTGCTGTATCAAACTTCCCACCAAAATCTGATCATTTATTGAGCACCTCTCAGATGAGCAAATTACCTTAATAAGCTTAACTGTAAGCTGGTCATTAAGAAAGTGATGGACCAGATGAACCAAAAAATAAGCACCCTAAAGAATATGTGCTTGATAAGGATAAACAAGATGTAGCAGAGAAGTCCCAGAAGAGGCTTCTAAGCAGAGGACTACAAGCAGGAAAGCTGAAGGCTGCACTCGAAGAGGAATGCCTACAAAGTAAAAGCCAAGAAAATGGCTCCAGCAAAATGACAACCCCTCCTTTTTATAACATGTGAAAGTTACTACTGAGCTTCTTCATTTCTTTCCCATTCCCAAGGGATGTTACTAAAAGGGCATCACAGTTGGTCAAACTTTGCAATCTTTAGGAACTCTAATTTCCATTGTGCTGGAGGACCTTTAATAAACAGTCAGGTTTTCAGTGTTTGCCCTGCTATGCTGTTACTTCATTTGTTGTCAAGTTGTATTATTTGTCAGATCAAAAAACGCATTGTTGCTTAACTTTTTGGAGCTAGCTTTTAGTTTCAGGGCAAATTTATCTAGGCCTAGGTAAGATAATAATATGATGGCATGCATTACCTGTGTTAATTTTCAAATCAATCCATGGCTTTGTGAAACACTTTTGGATCCTAGGCCTTGGAAAAAATAGGGCTTTGACTTTTTGTCACCATGAAGCCCTGCACCAACCCAACACTGATTCCTGCAGCTGCCATTCTACTGTCAAATGTCAAAACCTCTTAGGCCTTATTCATATGGGGCATACAACACCATACACCTGTGCAGCACAGTGTTCACCCACACAAGGATGCACAGGTGTTTTACTGTCTGCAAGAGGGACAATGGGACTGTCTGCATGGGAGACCTGTGCATCCCCATTCTGAAAAACATGGTCCTACATGGGCATAAGGTATTATACTCCCCATGTGAATGGGGCCTTAAGAGTAGTGCCTCTGACACTTGACAATTTATTGGGGATTTTGCAGGATCAGAAATGGACATGGCCTAATCATACCTTGGAATTAGGTTAAAGCATTGGGGCTAGGATCCAAGGAGTCTCCATTGGGGAACAAGAAATGATTTGAAGACCAAAACAGACATGTTTAGTCAAAAAAAAGCCACCTGTATGTCAGCAATATTGTACTTTGGGTACCTGTTAGGCTAGGTTGGCGTCATTTTAAGTTTAATGTGGTGTGTTTTAGAAAGAGGATAAAATCATGCCTCACATACTGCTGTATCTTATCCAAATTTTTGAATACATGCTAATATAGCTGAGAAAAGTATAGTAAGTTATTAAAAGCAGAACAATACTCACCTCAGCTCCAGCGATGCGGCATCCCCAAACTCCCTGCCTGGCCGCTGACATCCTCCAGCGGCTCCGGGTCTCAATCACTGGCCACTAGGCAAGGAGGACGTCACTTTACCAAAAGTACAGTTATCATTTATATCATGGGTGCACAGGGAACCCCGCACTAATGTTTTACATTTTCCAGCACTAAACACATTGTTGGCATTCTACCAACAAGAAAAAGAAATGCAACATTGAAAGTGCTGCAGTACAGAACAAACTGAACTCTCCTAGCACTACATTCAGCTCAATACATATTTATCAAATGGTGCCATTCTGATGCGTAAGTATTTGCAACCTTCCAGGAAAGGTCTATAAATGATAGAGCAGTCAATGTTTGATGAGAACTTGTATAAATGAGCTTTATAGTATAAATATTTTTCCCCTGTGAAACAAAGACCACTTGGTAGAAAGGACCGCATTAGTAAAGTGATAAGAGACCACAAGACTAAAACTGCAGCCGTAAATAATTACAAGGAAATTATTTGTTCCCTGTTCCAGTCTCTATGTACTCTTAGTAATCTTTCATATGGGTATTTCTTTCAAATAAAATCTGGAATGTGCCTGGTCAAAAAAGTCAAGAAACGGCTAAGTAATTTTCTGTTGGCTGCACTGTAAAAAAGGATTACTGGCAAGAAAATGTCAATTTGTCAGCAAGGATACAGTCCTTGAATAAAGCATTTCAAAACAGAATGTGAAATTGATAAGGTATGATTTTCCCCTTCCATTTAGTCTTATGGTCAAAGGATATAGGATAGTACTGGAAGAGGTAAACATTGCATCAGTCCTGAATTTAAGTGACTTTTGCAGTTTCCTGTTTAATTTATTTATGGAACGGGTCAGTTCACTCAAAAGTGAATTAGGTTTGAATAGATAATCGCAATTAGATCATCTGGAAACTTCACTTATATCTTCCAACTCTGAGAAAATTCACTGCAGGGGTTAACTAATTGTTTAGGTCTAGGGGGGGAGTAAAAGTACTTTTACTTCCCTGATTCTCCAATCCCCTTCCATACAGGACTCCCACATGCCCTAAAGGAGGACTGTCCCTCAACTTCCTCACGTCCAATGCAGAGTTATGGAAAATGTATTGGTATTGATGCTGACAGCACCTTAGACTGTGGAAGCCTAGGGGAAAAGATGCTGCCTTTTTAATCTCGCAGTGCAGGTGCAGCCCCCACTGAAAGGGAAAAATGTAAAGTGTCCTACAGTTGGACTTTAATTACTCTGTTTAGGACAACACCTACTATTGGCTATCAATTTACTAAGAGCTCCAAATGATGGCCAGAACTGGTAAAAATTTATATTTTTCGTGATTAAAAAAAAAGGAATTTTTAAAAAAATTATATTTATATTTTATGGCACTCAACTATATAAAAAAAAATATATATTTAAAAAATATTTATACAGATTCTCTTTAATCCTTTTTAATGTCCAAGGGTAATCAAGGCCTTTATGATCAGACCAAATTGACATCATAAGTGCTGGGCATAGCTTCACAGACATTGCCAAGGCAGTCCTAATGCATAGACAAGGCAATCTGTCTCTCTCAAGTCCACTGAGTTGAGTTCGGACCACTGCAGTCGTGCAGGCTAATGGACCGTGCACCAGTGTTAATTTCGTCGACTAAAACCGACTAAAACATTTTCGTCGACTAACACAATTCAGATGACTAAAATACGACTAAAACTAAAATGGCATTTTAGTCTTAAGACTAAAATACGACTAAAACTAAAATAGCATTTTAGTCAAAAGACTATAACTAAAACTAAATCGAAATTTGCTGCCAAAAATTAACACTGGTGCATGCTCAAAGCATAAATAATAACATATTAGATTTTTCACTCCAGGACCAGCAGTAGTATATAATGAGTTTGGAAATTATAGAGAAATGCTTAAATAATGCATTACAAATTACAATTGAACTACACCCATTTGATTATAGATGACTAAAATGAGTTTTAGTTGACTAAAATGTAGGGCGTTTTAGTCAACTAAAATATACTAGAGTTTTAGTCGACTAAATACGACTAAAACTAAAACACTTGCAGAAGACTAAAATGGGACTAAAACTAAAATGCCATTTTAGTCCTAAGACTAAGACTAAAACTAAATTGAAATTTGCTGCCAAAATTAACACTGCCGTGCACACCATAGAAACTGTCTGGATGCGTTTCAGATGCTTTTCTGCATGCGCGTTTTTTGAGGAGCACCATTGCTTCCCTCCCTCTTTTTTTCTTAACCTTAACCACTTAAGCCCAGGAAGATTTTACCCCCTTCCTGACCAGGGGGTATTTTGCGATTCGGCACTGTGTGATTTTAACGGACAATTGTGTGGTCGTGCGACGCTGTACCTAAACAAATTTGATGTCCTTTTTTTCCCACAAACAGAGCTTTCTTTTGGTGGTATTTTATCACCTGTGCGATTTTTTGATCATGCGCTATAAACAAAAAAAGTGTGTAAATTTTGCAAAAATAACAATATTTTTCACATTTTTTTATTTGAAATTCTCAAAAAAAAATGTAAAAATCAAAATTTTTTAACATTTTCGGCCAATTTGTTTTATGCTACATATGTTTGGTAAAAAAAAAAAAAAAATCGCAAAAAGCGTATTTTGATTAGTTTGCGCAAAAGTTATCACGTTTACTAACAAAGGGAAAGATTTTTGTCATTTTTGTTGTTTTTTTTTTAATGCGTAATGGCGGCGATCTGCGATTTTTTTTGCGGTACTGCGACATTGCGGCGGACAGATCGGACCCTTGACTGACATTTTTGACACTTTTGGGGCTACCAGTGACATTTCTACAGTAATCAGTGCTATACATATGCACTGTTACTGTAAAATTACACTGGCAGTGAAGGGGTTAACTTTATTTGAGAGGGAGGGGTTGTGTGTGTCCCTAGGGGCGTGATTCTAACTGTGATTGGCTGTGGCTTGAGCTGTAGGAACAGTGATCAACGGTCCTACATAGTAGAACCGTATGATCACTGTTTCTACACAGGGGAGAATGACAGGCGGCTTGTTTACACTAGCCACCTGCCTTTCTCCCTCTCCACCGACGATCGCCGAGTGAGCGGCGGACATCGAGTCCGCCGGTCACACGCGCGCGGGGGGTCCGTGACTGCGCGGGGGGGTCCGTGACCGCGCAGGAACGCACCTCCGGCAACGCGTGCTCGCTCCCCAGAGCCTCACAGGCTAGTGATGTATATATACGTCAATTTGCCTGTGAGGGGCTGACCGCCGCAGTATATGTACTTGTGGCGGTCGGGAAGTGGTTAAATAAGGACATGTATGTTCCAGTGCGTTTTTTGGAGCGGTTTACCATGTTCTAGTATAGTACAGTGCAGAAAAAATGCTTTTTGTTTCTGGAACTGGAACTGACCACACTGGTATGAACTATGCAATTGAAAACCATATAACCTACTATCCATGAATTTCTGATGCAGGAAAAAAAATTGGGCTGCATGTGGTGTGAACTGGCTCTAAAAACAAAAAAAAAAAAAAAAAAAAAGTATACATGTTGCATTTTTTTATGCCGTGTAGTAGTGCATACAGATTAATGAAATTTCATAATTTTCACTTCCAAATTCATATGTTTGGATGATAGGTAAACAGGAGTTTACCATTTTACTGTCCCACGCAGCCATTCCAAATGCTGCATACATCTTTTACTCCATAGGTCCAATCTCATAAAGGAGCAAGGGGAGCTCAGGGATCACAAGTGGGTCAGCAGTGTGGATCAGCATCATGTCAGCATTTAGAGGCATACCCGAATCCCAATCGCAAAGCAGTAACGGCTACATCATTGTAACCAGTTGGCAAATCATTCCTGTTGCCGCTATGTCGATTTCTGTGATCTTGTCTTTCCTAAGAATTGGACCTAACGAGGGGGACTCCACATTCCCTAGAGGAATAACACACTGTATACATAGAAGCCTTGTAGACCTGCCGCAGTATAAGCCCCGGGGTTCACACCAGCAGGTGAGTGCGCACCATGGCGGGGGCATGCACGTTGTTTAGCACTGGTTAATTGCATGAACACTAAAGCACTTTTCGTTTGGAATCCTTTGGATGAAAATTCGGTCACTATTTTCACTGGGAGCATACTTTATTTTAAGTTTATGGATTGGTATACTTTTAGAAAACTCTTAAGTTTTCACACTTATCAGTGAATATAAATACGTTTAATAGGTATTTTTGCCACACGCACTTTAATTTTGTTTTCTTTTTTAGGCTTTTTTTTTCCTCTTTATTTTCACCTGTTGATCTGGCCAATAAATCTTTTAGGCTTCATGTACGCACATTCTACATTGACACAGTTTTCTTTACCGGACCAAGTTGCCCAGCAGAAGCGTCAGAGGGTTGAGAAAAGCATTTTTAACACTGATAGGGATGCTTAAAGTTGATAAAAGCGAACCATTTTTTAAAAATGTTTTTCCCAAAAAGAGAAAGAAAAATGCAGATGTAACTGTTTAAAATGATAGCTGATCTAAATGGCTCTGTACTTTCAGATCACTGTGATCGGTCACAGGTTGACAGACCACAGTGTGGGTGAAAACTGTGCTGCACCCTCCTCTCATACACATGGATCTCCACACTGCCTCTCTATGTGATCTGCATATTAACCCTTCACTTCCCTTATCCTGCACATCTATGCATTTACCCTTTCATCTCTATAATAACAATGTATGTGACCTATACATTAACCCGTTCATCTCCCCCTCCCTATATGTATGATCTGTATCCACTGTATCTAGTAGACAATTACCAAGTTCTATTTTTACCACGTTTCGTTAACAGAAAGTAAAGGATTTTTTTTTTTTTTAAATTTGGTCTTTTTTCCTTTACATTAAAAAAAAATAAATAAATAAATAAAATAAAAAAGTGCGTAAATACTACTAAAAGAAAGTTCTGTCTCAAAAGAATGATAAAGAATTAATTTAGGCAAAGCATTGCATGACAGAGTAATTGTCAAAGTATAAAAAACACTGGAATACTGTTGCAAAAGGGTCCTTTCACATGGGCTTTCCGATCAGGTCCGCTTTTCAGTTTTTCAGGCGGACCTGATCCAATGTTCCATGCACCCCTGTGTCAGCTGTGACATGTCCGCTGACACCCAGTGCTATCCGATCCTGTGAAATCCAGATGGATGCAAATCCTATTTTACATCCGTCTAGAAGATCAGATCGGATGAAAACGGACAGAAGGACTGTTTTCATCTGATCTCCCATAGAGGAGAGCACAAAGAAAGTGGGTGTTGGGCGCTTCTAACCAAAAAAGAGGAGGGGGGATCCACCGCAATAGGAGGGCACAGGGGATGTCCCCCAGTTCTTAATATGCACTGTCCAAAGTGGCCGGGTACAAGGCAGCACTGGCGGGAAAACTTCGGGAATTCCGCTGGCAGGAGTGAGAGGAAAAACAGGCGCCTAGAGTGTGAGGAAAGACAGTGCGGCTAGAGGTGCTCCTACATGGACTGGCTCGTACTTTAATGTAAGTTACTATTGTTATTGTGTGCAATAAATCTTTTGGCTTAATACAGTGGCGCCTGTTTTTCCTCTCATAGAGGAGAGCAGGGCACTGACAGGTCCGTCTCAGCACAATGAGCGGAGATTAACCTGTCATCCGCCTGCTCCCCACTGAGCAAAACGAAGTCCGCCGGGCGGAAAACCCGTGTGAGAGAAGCCTTAGGCAAAGTGTTGGAGAACAGGCTGGTCATGCAAGATAAACATAAATAGGTAGATTTACTAAAACTGGAGAGTGAAAAATCGGATGCAGCTCTGCATTGTAGCCAACCAGCTTTTTAACTTCAGCTTGTTCAATTAAGCTTTGACAAAAAAAACCTGGAAGCTGATTGGTTTCTATGCAGAGCTGCACCAGATTTGGCACTCTTCAGTTTTAATAAATCAACCCAATACTGTATAAGTACATTACTGTATTTTATAAATGTGCGCTTAGTTTTTTCTTTTTTAATTGGTTGCAAAGGTTTTTTTTTTTCCTTATAAAATGTTAAACATGTTATACTTACCTGCTCTGTACAATGGTATATTACAGAGGGCCTACTTACCTCCTCTTCTAGGGTTCCCCGCATGTGCTCTCAGTTCTTCCCTATCTCTGTGCCCCATTAGCTGTGCTATGGGGGCACACATGCAAGACGCACTTTCAAGCCCAGCTGTGTGCGTCCATAGACACACACACAGCGCGGCACGACTCTGCCCCACACTCCCACCTCACAGAGTTTGACTGTCATCAACCGGACCCAATGGCTCCCGCTGCTTTCAGCAAAGCCTGTGAGAGCATCGAGGTAAATTTTTAGGCGGGAATGAGGGGAGCACAAGTGCCAAAAAGTTTTTCTTACCTTAATGCAGGGAATGCAATTAATGTAAAACAGGTTTTGACTTTACAACCACTTAAAGCAATGTTAGGGTCCCTATAGTATATAGAATTTTGACCCTTGTAACTACAGGACAACGGAGCAATCTGCAAAGAGATAATAGACCTTATAGCTCCCAATATGTTGCAGACTTGCATACAGGGCTGTGGAGTCGGTAGATAAATATTCCGACTCCTCAGTTTTTTGTACTTCTGACTCTGACTCCCCTGTATTAATATGCAAATGTATTTTATACATTCCTTGAAGGAAAGAAAGGCAACATACATGTCATTACCACAGGACTACTGGCTGGGAAGCCAACAGTCTACTGTATTGCACAAACACAATGAAAACACTGGTTCTGTAACGCTTATGCGATGTCGCTTTCCTTTAGCAACTTCCATTTTGTCTAAGAAGGAATCAAAGTCTAATTCTTCGTTTGAAGAAGATGATCCTGAGTTATCACTATTGCTTAAAAGAACTTTATCCTGTGGAGGTATTTCAGGTCGTAATCCCTTCATGCAAAATGCTACATCATAGAGGGCCTTTTTCCCAGTAGCAGTCTGTTCAACAAAAGTCGGCTCATTGGGTCGACATAAATAGCCGCTAACAAGATTTCATTTTCCAGCAAAAGACTCTCTTTTCATCATTGAAGATGCAATGCCCTCCGCTATTAACCCTCCATTTTTGTTCAGGCGATATAACAGGCTCTTCCATTCCAAGAGGAATTTACCCGGGGTTAGATCGTCACATTGCAACTTCTTGGTGACAGTGAAGGGGTGAGAAAGAAGGTTCCCCAGCTCTTTTGTTTGTGTCCACTGGCTTTCAGTTAATGCAAAATTTTCATTGTCCATTTCTTCTATGAATTCTTTAAGTTCAAGCAAACGCTTCACCATTAAATAAGTGCTTCCCCAGTGAGTTGTTTGATCCAAAATGGCTCCTTTTCCTGCACGTCTTTTCAAAATTGCATCTGTTTTCGGGGGCCCTGGCTGCAACAGTTACTTGCCGTAATTTGCCAATTAGTGTAGCTGCATGGCAATCTTTTAATCCATCTCTTATGGCAAGCTGCAGTGTATGAACAGACCATCGCATATGATGAATAGTAGCAAGCTTCAATGCTTCTTCAACAAAGTTGTCTAAAAAAATGTCAGCATTCTCTTCAGTTTCTAAACTTTCTCCAATACTTGCAGAGCTTTCTTCCTCTAACTCTAATATCTGTTTGTTATCTTCTTCATCTGCATTATTCTTCTCAATTGTGCTAAACCTGTTAGAAGCATTATCTGTCACAACACAAAATCTGTTCCTTTGTAATTTCAAAATCTTCTAGAACACCCTCCACTAACTTCTGAAGGTAATCAATGGTGTGATGTGCCTGAGTGTCCTTTAATCCGAGGGTCCGTGTTATTGTTTTGTTATTTTCATCCACAAATCTAACATTAATAGCAAAATAATTGACTCTGTGACGTGTGCATGCATCCATTTTAAGGAAGACAAAACGTCCTTTCAGAACTTTCTGTAGTTCTTCCTTTTTACATTTGGCCTCCTCAATTATAAGTTTCCTTATACCAAGTCATTAATTATAACTTTTTGTGAATTGTGACATTTAAACTTGCTTTTTTTTTTTTTAATTCCAATCTAAATTTAGTAGGAGTCGGAGTGTTGTTTGCCGACTCCGACTCCAGGTACCCAAAATTTCCTCCGGCTCCGACTCCTCGACTCCGACTCCACAGCCCTGCTTGCATATCACCTGATGCTAAAGTGCTCCTCTATGGCTTTTGGTTTAATTACAAGGCTTTGCTCCCCATGAATAGCAATCCAGTTTTGAGCTGTAAATGGACAATGACCAACACTGCTATAAATTATTATATGCTTTACACTACTCATGGAGAAAAAGGGATAAGAGTTTAGCATCAAACTACAGTATTGTGATTCATGGCTTCACGACTTTGTCAGAGTGAAGCCTAACTAGGTAAAATAAAGGGTAAGTTGTGGTGGAGCATAACCAGTAACTACAATCCAATCCAAATAAGATGCATAAAAGCTTGCAGCACTGGTTGCAAATTATATTACACCAGCAGCCTTGTTGAACAGGCAGACATAAAAATATCAGCACCTGCATCTATCAAAATTATTCCTCACACCAAGTGCCATTGATAGAACCCAGAAAACAAAAACTAGATGCTTTACATTTTCTTAAGAATTTTAGAGGAATAGATACATTATCTCACCCTTGGAATTAAAAGGTGGTCTCTGTAATATAACTATCTGCCATTACAACAGTTGGTATTTTTGGCAATGAGAGTTGACATTTACAGTTATGTGGCAAAAATCAAATCTAGAGGGGTACAACACAAATGTATATATTAGTATATTTTTTTTACTACTTGAGTTTGTCCTGGTATCAGCATTTTGAAATCCTGTGTAGAGCAGACTTTAGACGAGAGGAGAGAGGAGAGAGCAGTTTGACAGAGTCTCAGTTTCTCTGGTTTAACGGGGCCACAAATATGCATGCACAACTTTTGACTGATGTTAGTAGTATTGAGCATGACTAGTAGTAGCAATATGATGAATATACTGTCTTACAGCACCCATGGCCACCAGCAAAATGACATTTTTTTTGGGAGTGCCAGAAGAGCAAAGAAGTAAAAATGTTACAAAATGTAGAATGCATGTCATAGCATAGAGTACAGTATAACAGCGCAACATAGGGGAAAGAAGCTCATCTGCTATTGCAAAGAATTCATTCCAAGCTTTGACTGTGCATGAGATGTGCTATCATTTAATATAATTTAATGGACGGGTGGTACACAGACAGGTGGTTTGGAGTCACAAATTAAGTATTGGTGCTAAAGGTCCCCATTTTAAAACAAAATATCCTACTAATATTTATCAGATTTTTGGATAGAATATGTATAAGTCCAGAACCCCTATTAAGATTTTATTGCTGTTTGTGTCCATCCTAGGGAGACTCAATCTCACTATTTGTCCTAGAGACTATAGTCTCTAGGAAAGGAAGTGGTGGTAAAGTTAAGGTGATATCGATGTCACCAGAACAGTAGAGAGGAAATCCTCCAAATGGGACACCTGTTCTAGTGACCACTGTCTAAGAGGGGACTTCCTCCCACTTTAAGAACATTTCCTCTAATTTTCTGTTGTGTGAAGAGAAGGGAATCCCTGCAAAAGAACAAAGAAATCAAACAAAAATAATTATTGCAGGTTTTTTAATCATTCGAAATTAGAAACTAAAAAAAATGGCTACAGATAACTACACTAAGGCCTCTTTCACACGGGAGTTCCGTATGTCCGTATATCACCCCATCCGTTTGCGGGTGATATACGGATATAATGCATGTCAATGGGATTGCGGATGTCAGCGGATGACCATCCACTGACATCCGATTTGCGTCCTTTCAGTCCTGTTCCGTTTTTTGAAACGGAACAGAACCCTATTTTTCTTCCGTTTAAAAAACGCAAAGGACGCAAAATCGGATGTCAGCGGTGTCATCCGGAATCCCATAGACATACATTATGTCCGTATATCATCTGCAAACGGATGGGATGATATGCGGACATACGGACCGGATGACACAAGTGTCATCCGTGTCCGTAAAAAAAAAAATTGCCGGAGCGGATCAAAATACGGTCCACTCCGTGTAATAGAGGCCTAAAGCTTTTATTGTCAAAACGTTTAGTTAGTTAACCCCTAACAGGTTATTTATTCTGTCTGTGTACTATTGGTGAAAATAATAGACTTTTTCTTTACCAGACACAATACCAAGTTAGGGGAAATCTAATGTAGGGGAAATTCCCCTCTTAGACAGTTGTCCCTGAAAGTAGATGTACCCATTGAAAGATTCCCCTTACTTCTTGTTCTCTAAAGTTTGCATCTCCCCTTACTTTCTTGGTAATGGTCACCAGTACTATTAGACTGCAAAGCATCCCGTGTGCTGCCGTTTTAGTTGAAAACTGCCCCTGTGACAGGTCTCTCGAGTCTATATTAACCCCCACAACAATAGAAGATCACAACTATGGGGGTTGGGGGGAAAATACTGTAGATAAAGTAAAACCCACTGTACAGAGTGCAGCATTCAAGAGTACTGTCCAGGGGTCATTAATATGCAACTTACAATCGTAGCCGGTATACAATATTTAGCAAAGCATCCAGAGTATAGCAGTTCTGTGTATGTAAAGCACAAGGTATGGTACAAAATCCTGACCTTGCACTCCTTGCAATACAATACATACTTTTGATCACTGAACTCTATGCCTTGCTGCCCTACAGCAAAAAATCCCTTCCCCCAAGTAATCCCCCCAAAGTAACCATCTATTCCTCACCTCTGCACACCTATTTGCTTACATTTGTGCCCCCCCCCTCCCCATCCCACCTCTGTAGCTTCCGTCTTAACCTCACTTTCTCCCTCCTCCTCCAAAGCTCATCATCTCTCCCCCCTGGCCATTCTCGGCTTACCTTCTCTCCCCTGTCCACAATTCATCTTCTCCTCCCCTCCATCCACAGCTCACCTTTGCCTCCCCTCTATCCACAGCTCACCTTTTCCTCCCCTCCATCCACAGCTAATTTTTTCCTCCCCTTCATCTACAGTTCACTTTAGCGTGCACACTATTCATAACTCACCTTTTTATCTCCTGCCAACATGTAACCACTGCACCCCCATTCACATTTTATCTCTACCCCTCTCCACATTTTACTTTGGCACCCCCATATACAGCACAACCCTATCCACAGCTCTCATCCTCTGCAACCCACAATTTTTTACCTCTGCACCCCTAGCTTCTCTTACAGCTCTCTTAACTCTATACAACTTCACCCCAGCTCTTACCTCTGCACAATTCCCCCAACCTCTCCAAACCTGTCTCTCTGCACAACTGACCCTCCCTTTCTCCCCCCTTTCCTTCCACAGTTCTCAACAGATGCATTACAGGGGTGCATCCACTGCTCTGTTCGGTAGAATGGGCTTTTTTGTTTTTTCGGCCTACTGCCTCTGATCTGTGCAGCTCTGCATATCAGAGCTGTGACACAGAGCCGAGGAGGAGTTTCAGACCACTTCACTTGGCTCTGTGTACAAAGGTCTGACAGGAAGCAGGGAGAGAAGCTGCCTCCAGAATCCTCAGAATAAAAAGATGCAGGCGGTTACGATTTCAGCACCCAGGGCACAAAATCAGTAGATGTGGGGCATCTGCTGTGGATTCCAGAGCTAGTGCGCAGACGCCGGTGGAGACAATAGTATAGGAAACTTCCTTTTCCGACTTCTGTGTCAAGTGACAGAACAGAGTGGAAAGGGCTCCAGGCTGCCGGGAAAAAGTTCAGCCACCTTCTGGCTGAAAAAAAACCCTGCATAAAACTATGTATTTTATGAATGGACACTGTAGTGTTTTAACAAACTTTTAGAAATGTTTAATTAGTACATCACATGGTATTTTTTTTATAATTAATCAATAATAATAATTAAAAAATCCACCAAGGCACACTGCAGAAAAGCTAAATCCCGTATGTTTTTAATAGGACATGCTTATCATGTACATTGTGTTTAGATTATTAAGATAGAATGACAAAATGACTAAAGTCAAATCAGGATTCACATATTAAGTAACAAATCTTATCCATCCCCTTATCATACCAGGGATGTGTTCTGGGTCTGAACCAGATTAATCTGGGAAGGATTAGAAAAGGTCCATGTGGCCTCAACTTGACAGAGTTTAAGATGTGCATGATACCATCAGATTTATTTCCATCAGCTAGTTTATGCACACCACAGACCTTTGATGATACTGTTACTTGTTTAAATTAGTTAAGAGAGGCAAAAAAAAAAAAAGAAGAAGTGTACACCAGTAAAAAAAAATGAAAACCCAGAAAAGCAAGCATGCAGAGTAGATATTTGGGTTAAAGACTTTATCGGTTGCTCACTGACATCAATCCTTTGTGAAATGGTTTAAATGGTTTATTTTATTCTACAACCTCAAAAGCACAGAACGATCTGTGTGTGTGTATAAGAGAGTGAACGTGCACACTTCTTTTTCTACATATTACTTTGCTCCTATAAAAAAAAATAAACTTCTAATTACTTTAATGATGAAAGAGCTTTGAAGAATTAAAAGTAGATGTAAACACTAATTGGATAGCATTTAGTTTGCTAAAGCACTGTGTATTCTAAACAACTGCAAAGTTGTTGTTTTTTTTCCTTAAAATACTATTTTTTCCTTCCTACTGCAGCCTCTTTCAGTCAATGTGTATTAGCTACAAAATCAGCTGCACTATCCCTGCGCTGGATCAACTTGCTGATGCTGAAAATAAAACCATGCCCATGCAGCTCTAGTTCGCACAGCTGCATGTGGTCAGGGATGATAATGTAAGAGCATATTTACATTTCAATACACAGCTCAAAAATATTGTTCCCTAAAATTATTAACATATGTTTTAGTGCAATATTAACGCATATTTTAGTGCAACATACATACTATTCACCAAACACGTGAAATGTACGTTATAATCCAACATTCATTTAAAGTGCTCCTGTGCATCACACTCTTCAAAAATTCATTACTTATATATTCAACTGTAAACTTTTCACGTTTGAGGAAAAGTATATAAGTTGCACTAAAATATGCGTAAATATTACACTAAAATGTGTGTTAATAATTTTAGGGGACAATATTATTGAGGGTGGTGTACTGAAATTTAAATAGTTCACAGAACACGAATTGTGTTTTGCTCAGCAGCTGTCATAGAAGAGGTGTCTTAAAAGCATAATTGGAGGACAGTTGTCACCCATTACAGGAAGTACCTAAACAATGATCTTCATGGCAAGATCACCAGGTATGATTTACATTAGAACTGCATATTAAAAGAACATTAACAACACTTTCAAAATTACATTTTATATAAAAATGTAGAAGATCTTTTTTTTTTTTTTAAATAGAACCTTAAAGTGGTTGTAAAGTCTTTTTTTTTTTTTAATTAACTAACATGTTATACTTACCTGCTCTGTTGCAGTGGATTTCCACAGAGCTGCCCATTCAAACACATTTTCTATTTCGTTCATTGACAGACACAGCTTCTGGTATTCTTAGCATTAGGACGTCCCAAAGCAGTGTTAAACATGAGGGGTGTGAAAGATCGAAACATTCCCAAGGCTAAACATTACCCAACCAGGCAACAGGGGCTCAACCAAACAACTGGAGCCCACCTGAAAAAAACAATACACCCTCAAAGAGGATCAGGTCTTCTTAACCACTTAAGCCCCAGGCCTATTTCGGACACTTTTTGTTTACAAGTCAAAATCAGTATTTTTTCCTAGAAAACTACTTAGAAGACAAAACATTAAATTATTATATATATTTTTTTAGCAAAGACTCTGGAGAATAAAGTGGTGGTCATTGCAATATTTTTTGTCACGTGGTATTAGCGCAGCGGTCTTTAAAACACCATTTTTTTGGAAAAATTTCGAAAAATCACATTTCACTGCATTTGAAAAAACTAAACAGTAAAGTTAGCCCATTTTTTTTTGTATATTGTAAAAGATGATGTCACGCCGAGTAAATAGATACCCAACATGTTACGGTTTAAAATTGCGCACACCCGTGGAATGGTAACAAACTATGGTCAATAGAAATCTCAATAGGCGACGCTTTTAAATTTTTTAACGGTTACCAGTTTAGAGTTCGCGTGCGATACCTCACATGTGTGGTTTGAACAGTAATTTAATTTGCGGCTCGACTTCCCTATACGTTTTCTTTCGTGCCTGAGCTAACAGCGACGGGGGCGGCTAACATTTTTTTTTTCCTATTTTTTTTATTTTTTACTTTATCACAGGTTTAAAAAAAAAAAAATCTGATCACTTTTATTGCTGTCACAAGCAATGTAAACATCCCTTGTGACAGCAATATGCAGTGACAGTTACTCTTTATGGAGGGATCGAGGGTCTAAAAGACCCTAGACCCCTCCACTACAGTGGGGATCGAACGTTTGGGCACCCCAGGTAAAAATATGTATTAATGTGCATAAAGAAGCCAAGAAAAGATGGAAAAAACTTCAAAAGGCATCAAATTACAGATTAGACATTCTTATAATATGTCAACAAAAGTTAGATTTTATTTTCATCATTTACACTTTCAAAATAACAGAAAACAAAAAAATGGCGTCTGCAAACGTTTGGGCACCCTGCAGAGTTAATATCTTATACTGCCCCCTTTGGCAAGTATCACAGCTTGTAAACGCTTTTTGTAGCCAGTCAAGAGTCTTTCAATTCTTGTTTGAGGTATCTTTGCCCATTCTTCCTTACAAAAGTCTTCCAGTTCTTTGAGATTTCTGGGCTGTCTGTCACGCACTGCTCTTTTAAGGTCTATCCATAGATTTTCAATTATGTTGAGGTCAGGAGATTGTGAAGGCCATGGCAAAACCTTCAGTTTACGCCTCTTGATGTAATCCCCCATGGATTTCGAGGTGTGTTTAGGATCATTATCCATTTGTAGAAGCCATCCTCTCTTTAACTTCAGCTTTTTCACAGATGGCATCAAGTTGCCATCCAAAATTTGCTGAAATTTTATTCAATCCATTTTTCCTTTTACTCATGAGATGTTCCCTGTGCCACTGGCTGCAATACAACCTCAAAGCATGATTGATCCACCCCTATGCTTAACAGTTGGACAGAGATTTTTTTCATTAAATTCTGTGCCCCTTCTTCTCCAAACGTACCTTTGCTCATTCCGGCCAAAAAGTTAAATTTTAACCTCATCAGTCCACAGAAGTTGTTTTCAAAATGCATTAGGCTTGTATATGTGTTCATTTGCAAAGTTCAAATGCTGATTTTTGTGGTGAGGACGTAGAAGAGGTTTTCTTCAGATGACGCTTCTATGAAGACCATATTTGTACAAGTATCTCTTTATAGTGGAATAGTGAACCACAACTCCAGTGTCTGCCAGATCTTTCTGGAGGGATCGTGCAGTCAAACGTGGGTTTTGAATTGTTTTTCTCACAATCCTGCGAGCTGTTCCGTCTGATATTTTTCTTGGTCTTCCAGATCTTGCTTTAACTTCCACTGTTCCTGATGACTGCCATTTCTTAATTACATTCCGAACAGAGGATATTGACATCTGAAAACACTTTGCTATCTTCTTATAGCCTTCTCCAGCTTTGTGAGCGTCAACTATTTTCAGTTTCAGTTTTCTAGACAACTGCTTAGAAGATTCCATGGTGCTGATTGTTGGGACAAAGTCAGATGAGTCTGGGCCTTTAAAACCTTTGAGATTGACATCACCTGGTCTTCCCAGACGATGATTGAGAACAATCCATGACACTTTTTGTTTTCTGTAATTTTGAAAGTGTCAATGATGGAAATAAAATCTAACTTTTGTTGACATATTATAAGAATGTCTAATCTGTAATTTGATGCCTTTGAGATTTTTCCATCTTTCCTTGGCTTCTTTATGCACACGAATACAAATTTTTACCTGGGGTGCCCAAACTTTCGATCCCCACTGTACACTTCCATGTATTCAAAACGCCGAAAACAGCATTTTTGAATATACTAGTTTTTTTTAATCTGCCGCCTTTAGAGTAACCCGGACGTGCCGTTATGGACGCCGCCATCGTCATTACGTCATCAGAGACCCGATCGAAGCCGATTCCGGCTTTGATCGGGACTCCATCCAGCCGGCAGACGTGCCGTCTGGGTGCTCGGGTCTCCCAGTGGGACGGGAGACCAGGGCAAAGCCGCGGAAGGCGGCGGGAGGGAGGGAGACGTCCCCTCCCACTCGCAGGGGTAACGATCGAGCGGCTCCTGAGCCGCATCAGTCGTTACCGCTGGAAAGCCGCCTACCACGTCTATACAACGGTACCGGGGTGATGCCTCTCTAGCTAGAGGAATCACCCCGGTATACCACCGCAAAGTTTGCCGACATAAATATACGTTACTTTGCGGTAAGTGGTTAAACAGCAGCCTGCAAAACCTTGCGGCCAAAGGAAGCATCCGCAGATGCCAATACATCCACTTTATAAGACTTTGTAAAAAAAAAAGTGCACGGACGATCAGGTGGCAGCTGTGCAAACCTGCATTACTGAGTCCTGATGACAGAAGGCCCAGGAGGCACTAAGCGCCCTAGTAGAGTGCTCCCTGACAGGGAAAGGAGGAACCTGACCCCTGATGGAATAGGCCTGAACCACAGTCTCCATTTAAAAATAGTCGCAGAGGAAGCGGACAACCCTTTTACGAGGTCCATCCGTGAGCACAAATAGAGAGTCTAACTTCCAGAAGCACTCAATAGCTGGCAGGTATACCCTAATAGCCCCGGATCACATCCAAGGCATGCAAGACAATTTCCTTCAGATGTTTAAGCCTAGGACACAGGGAAGGCAACACAATGTCTTCATTCAAATGAAAATCAGAGACCAACTTAGGAAGGAATGACGGACAGGATAACTCCACCAGGTCCGACACCCTGTGTGCAGAAATGATAGTCACCAAAAAGGCCACCTTCTGGGACAGCATAAGCAGGGGAAACTCCCAAAGATTCCCAACGAGAGACTGCTGGAGAAACGAAAGTACCAAATTGAGGTCCCAAGGCAGCAAAGCAGACCACACTAGAAGGACCAAGTGCCAAACACCCTGAAGAGAGGTACGCACCAGAGCTGTAGCCAACGCTACTTGCCTGGCCCTTGACAGTACTCAAGGCCAACTTCTGTTCAACCACCCCCCCCCCCCCCCCCCCCCATTGAAGGAAGGTCAAGATCCAAGCCACTGAAAAAGAGCGAGGAGGGATTCACGCAATGTACATCTTCTATGTATAAAGATAGATTTTCCAAGAAATAGATTTCCTAGCTTTTAACAGCGTAGGAATCACTAATTTAGACAATCCCCTATCCTTCAGCACCTGGCTTTCAACAGCCAAGCCCTCAAAACCAGCAACTGTAAAGCAGGATGGAAGATTGGCCTTTGGTACAGCAGATCCTTTGGAACAGCTGCAGTCAGTGCAAAACTGCTAGAAAAAAGCTAGACACTGGATTGGAGTCAGTGGACTACTGCTGCAGTAGTGCGCCACTCACTGCTGCAATAATTTTAAATCACTACAGCAGTCACTGCAGTGTTGATATAAAATTATTGCAGTGAGTGAGTGTACTACTGCAGCAGTAGTCCACTGACTCCCCACTGTCTAGGTTGTTTTCTAGCAGTTTTGCACTGAATGCAGTTAGTGATTTAAAATAATTGCAGTGAATGCACTATTGCAGCAGTAGTCCACTGACTCCTCCAATCCACTGTCTAGCTGTTTGTTGTTGTCTAGCTTTTTTCTAGCAGTTTAAGTTGCACTGACTGCAGTAGTGATTTAAAATCATTGCATTGAGTGCACTACTGCAGCGGTAGTCCACTGATTCCAATCCACTGTCTAGCTTTTTTTCTAGCAGTTTTGCACTGACTGCACTGCAGTAGTGATTTAAAATTATTGCAGCACTACTGCAGCAGTTTATGCATCATTCACAATCAGATGATGTGAAACTGATGTCCCTGCAAGTGCGGTTTTCCCATAAATTTTCATGCAGTTAAGGTGTGAAGAACGAGAACTTAATGTTAAAAATTTTAACAAACATTAACATGTTCAGTAACAGATTTGTGTCGAAAACTATGTTTATTTTGCAAAACTTTAAATGTTCAAAATATCGGCCGATACCGATATGCAATGGCCAAAATATTGGTATTGGTATCGGCAACGAAAAACCGATATCGGTCGATCCCTAATGTGCAGAGAGCAGGTGCTTTCTAGTCAGTAGGGATGCAACAATGCCATTTTTCTTTTTACAACTTTTTTTCTAGTACTTGCCAATACTAATTACCGATACAAACTGCAACTGTTTTCTTTACAGCTGTCAGCAATGGTACAAAGCATTGAAAAGTTATTTACAAATGAAATTATTTATTTATTTATTTTAAATTGTGCGCTTTTTCAATGTGAAATGTGTAAATATATGTTAAAGGTGTTAAAACAAGGCAAACAAAAGAAAAGTTTTAATTATTGATAGTTTATAAAACAGAAGTGAACAAAATAAAATCAGCAGGAAAATAATAATTAAATGGAGGAGAATAGGAAGTTAAATAAGGCTGATTAAAGTAAGGGATAATAAGGGGTTAAACAGAGTAACATTTAATAAAAAAACAAAAATACATTTATTTATTTATTCTTTTACTTGAGAGGTTGCTTTAAATTTACTGAATCTGCAGATCAAAGTTCATTTCTGTGCAAGGTTGTTGATAAACATTGCTCACCTGCCTTATTTTTATTTTTTGACAGCTCCAACTGATAAACTTCTTTAACACTTCGTCCCGGGTCACACTTGTGCGATGCGGGAAGGCTGCGAATTTGCAGCCTGTTACCGCATCGCAAACGCACATCTGGCAGTTCACACTGCCATATGCAATACGCAGGTGGTGTCAATTAAATGTTAACGACACCCCCAGTTTGATCGCATATCGCAGTGCGATCTGACAGTTCGCACAGGATTGGATCGCACAAGTGTGAACCACTGTGCGATCCAATCCTGATGCGGCTGAAAAAAAGGGTCATGTGCGTGTTTGGTGCGGATACAGTGCGAATTCAGCCATACAAAGTGTATGGCTGAATTCGCATCCACACATCCGATCGCATGTAATGAAGGAGCAGTGCGCTCCGAATTACATGCGATCGCTGCACTCGCACAAATGTGAACCGGCCCTTCAGCTGTTAATAGGGGAACCCCACTGTCAGCTGAAGGAGTCATTGGTTGTTAAGGACCCAGCGGCCACGGGCCTAAAATATATATATATATATATATATATATATATTTTTACATTTCAGCTGTTAGTGGGTGAATCCCGCTGACAGCTGAAAGAACAGAGTCTGAAAGTATTGGTTTCGGGTATCGGAGCATTTGTACGAGTATGGATACTTGTGCAAATGCTTAGAATCGGCACTGATATCAGTGCAACCCTACTTTTATTATTATTATACAGGATTTAAAAAGCATCAACAGTTTGCGTTTTACAATATGACGGAAGACAATATAGTTACAATACAGGAGGAATTACAGGGCCCTGCTTGTTAGAACTTACAATCTAGACGGAAGGGTCAAGTGAAAGAGAAGGCAATAACTGTGGGGGATGAGCTGATGGAGAAAATGGAAGTACAGTTGTTAGGTGTGGGAAGGATAGACTTATCTGAAGAGAAGGGTGTTCAGGGATCGTTTAAAAGCTAATAGAGTAGGACATAATCAGACAGATTGGGGTAAGGAGTTCCATAGGTTTGGAGAGGCTCTGGTAAAGTCCTGGAGGCGAGCATGGGAGGTGGTGACGAGGCAGCTAGAGAGCAGGAGGTTTTGAGAGGATTGAAGAGAGCAATTAGGTTGGTATTTTGAGGCTAGACTAGTGATGTAGCTGGGGGCTAAATTGTAGATGGCTTTGTAAGTTGTTATTAGTATCTTAAATGTATTTGTCACTCAGCAGGCACTGAGTGATTAATTAAGGGGATGAGTCTGGCAGCAGCATTTATGATGGATTGAAGAGGGGATAGCCTATGTAGAGGTAAGCCAATGAAAAGGGAATTGCAGCAGTTGAGGCGCAAGATGACCAGGGAGTGAACTAGGAGCTTTGTTGTGTCATTGGTTAGAAAGGGGCATATTTCGGAAATGTTGTGGAGGCTGAGGCGGATTTGGACAGTGATTGGATGTGGGGCTTGAAGAAGAATTCAGAGTACAGGACTACACCTAGGACCTTGGCATGTGGAGATGGGCTGATAGTTGTGCCATTGATTTTGACAGGGATATCAGGGGAAGGGGCATGTGGTGGAGGAAAAATGTTAAGTTCAGTTTTGGACAGATTGAGTTTGAGGAAGTGGTGTGATATCCAGACTGATATATCAGCTAGTAAATTAGTGGTACGTGAAGAGACTGAGGGAGTGAGCTGAGGGGTGGATAAATAGATTTGGGTATCGCCAGCGTAGAAATATGAGAGGTCCAAGAACAGAACCTTGGGGGACCCCAACAGAGCAAGGAAGAGGAGAGGAGGAAGTAGAATTGTAAGTAGCTCTAAAGGTGCAGTTGGATAAGTAGGAAGAGAACCAGTGAAGAGTACAGTCACAGAGACGAAAGGCAAGGAGTTTTTTTTGAGGAGCAGAGGGTGGTTAACCGTATCAAAGGCAGCAGAATGGTCCAGGGGTAGGAGTACAGAATAGTGTCCATTGGTTTTGGCCGTCAGTAGATTGTTAGTTTTAGGAGAGCGGATTCTGTGGAGTGTTGAGGCTGAAATCCAGACTGAAGGGGATCAAGAAGGCGATTCTCGGGAAGGTGGTCACTCAGTCGGCTGTAGACCAGACGTTCAAGGAGTTTGGATAATAAGGGGAGCAAGGAAATAGGGCGTAGGTTGTTAAGATTGGTTGGGTCCAGCGAGGGCTTTTTTAGGTATGGGGCTAAATAGTGCATGTTTTAGAGAGTTGGGGAAGATGCCAGACGAGAGGGAGAAATTGAAGACGTGGGTTAGAGAGTGTAGAATAGAGCCAGAGGGTGAACGCAGCATTTGCAAGGGAACAGGATCCAGCAGCTGTTTAGATGGACATTAGCTAGTATTTTAGCAACCTTATCTATAGTGGCAGGGTTGAATGAGGGAAGTAGTAATTGTACCTGTGGACATGAAGTGTAAAGCACGGACAATATCTGAACAGCAGAGATCTCACGATTTGTATCAATCCTTCTGTTTGAAGTGATTGGCGATCTCCTGGGCAGTGAGTGAGTTAGTGGGTGATCTCCTGGGCAGTGAGTGAGTTAGTGGGTGGAGGCAGTGGAGGACAAGTAGAGAGTTGAAGGTAGAGAAGAGTTGTCGGGGATGGGATGATAAGTTGTTAATGAGAGTGATAAAACAGGTCTGCTTGGCAGTGTGGAGACTGGAATTGTACTTTTGGAGGGCAGATTTATATTGGTTGAAATCTTTCTGAGACCTAGTCTTACGCCATAGGCGCTCAAGAGCACAGCTATATTTTTTCAGACTTCTAGTGTTGTCTGTTCGCCAAGGTTAAAGGGGTCGGGCCTGATTCGATGTGTAGTGAGGGGGGCCAGTGTGTCCAGGGAGGCTAAAAGTGAAGCCTTGTGCACAGAAGTGGCTAGGTTGGTGCAGGACAGGGGTGAGAAACTGGAGAGAAAAGATGAATGCAGAGTGCCTCAAATGAGGAGAGTGACAGAGAGGGAGGAGCGTGAATTACCTGAAAGGTGCTATGTAGGGCTAGAAGGATCCCGACACCCCCTCCTTTGCGTCCACTGGGTCTGGGGGAGTGAGTCCAGAGAAGACCACCATGGGATAGGGCAGCAGAAGACGCTGAGCCAGATTAATGAAGCCAGGTTTCAGGAAAGCGGGGGGGGGGGGGGTGTAGATAAATGAGTTAGCGATAAAGAGGTCATGGACACAGGGGAGTTTATTACTGACAGAGCGGGCGGCATTCCAAAGGGCACAAGAGAAAGGGAGTCTGGTCTTGGGAAGGAGAAAAATGGGAACTAAATTGTGTCGATATGAGAGTGTGGTTTGTATGAAGGGACATGCCCCAGTGTCCTGGAGAATTTGTGTGCGTGTAGATTTAAAAAAAGCAGGATATATATATATATATATACATTAGTCAGTATATCAGAATTTATTGATGACTCTGTAGCTCATGTGCACTTTGTAAAACCTGGTGTAAGGTCCAAGACTGTCATTTACTTTCACATTCTGAGAGCAATGAATGTACCTAATAGCGTCTTTTGGCTTGCCCCAATCTCCTTACATGTCTCCTCCTCCTCATTATGGCTAGTACAATCACAATGATCAGGCTGTTGTGCTAGACATCCCATTTACCAAAAAACTCCAAAAATGAAAATGAGTTCACTCACTCCTCTAAAACACAAACAGGAACAGAATGTGATGTCACAGGAAAACATGCAGAATGCATAGCAGTATAATGCATGCAAAAAAACATGTGAAAACGTGCATCATTGCACGTCAGCACATGTTAAAACATGTGTACATCCATTTTTCCTGCACGTCAGTGTGAATTTAGCCTTACTGAATACCATATCTGAAATCCCACAGACATTGTAAATTTATTCTTCAGAACCAGCAGGAAAAATCCATGATAAAGGTTTACCTGTTCAATAGAAGATAGCAAATTATTTCCTTTCGCTTCAAATGTTTTTGATTGTTTTTAACATTCCTAATTGTCAAAAACAACAGCTGTTCAATATACACATTTGAAATCATATTCTAAATGCAACTGCATTAAAAATAGGATCAATCTTGGCTCAAAACCCTGATAAAAGTTGTTCATTGCTTAATATAATTAGTGCTCGTGTTCTTATGACATTTTCACCACTTTTTATGCTCCCCCTGAGAGATTACTTCACTGCCAAGTAAGTGCAATCCGGCAGGGTTTGCTCAGACTTCATGCTTTGGCAATCAAATGTCAACACATTAAGATCTGTATTATTTTCCAAAATAACTAATATAAAAAGGAAAAACAAGTTATCCACTGCAAACACACAGTGCTATAGTGATAGTATGGAAAAGGAGACACAGTGTATACATACATTAATGTGCCTTCACATGCAACCACAAATGTTTTTCTGGCCCGGTAAGAAGGTGGGAATAAAACATTCATGACAAGTCTCACTGAAAAGCCAATAAATTACAGCACCTCCGCTTCCTCTAAAAGGAACATTATCACTTTTCTCATTCTAGCTTTTAAAATACAGGGAGTATTTTAAATTTACATTCAAGAGCATATGCATGTAAGGTTTCTCAAAATCATCCTAGAGGGTCTGCAACATTGTAACCACATACGGTATCTCACAAAAGTGAGTACACCCCTCACATTTTTGTAAATAGTTTATTATTATATCTTTTCATGTGACAACACTGAAGAAATGACACTTTGCTACAATGTAAAGTAGTGAGTGTACAGCTTGTATAACAGTGCAAATTTGCTGTCCCCTAAAAATAACTCAACACACAGCCAGCCATTAATGTCTAAACCGCTGGCAACAAAAGTGAGTACACCCCTAAGTTAAAATGTCCAATTTGGGCCCAAAGTGTCAATATATTGTGTGGCCACAATTATTTTCCAGCACTGTCTTAATTCTCTTGGGCATGGAGTTCACCAGAGCTTCATAGGTTGCCACTGGAGTCCTCTTCCACTCCTCCATGATGACATCACGGAGCTGGTGGATGTTAGAGACCTTGCGCTCACACCTTCTGTTTGAGGATGCCCCACATATGCTCAATAGGGCTTGGGTTTGGAGACATGCTTGGCCAGCCCATCACCTTTACCCTCAGCTTCTTTAGCAAGGCAGTGGAAGCCTTGGAGGTGTGTTTGGGGTCGTTATGTTGGAAAACTGCCCTGCAGCCCAATCTCCGAAGGGAGGGGATCATGTTCTGCTTCAGTATGTCACAGTACATGTTGGCATTCATGGTTCCTTCAAAGACCTGTAGCTTCCCAGTAATGGCAGCACTCATGCAGCCAAAGAACATGACACTCCCACCACCATCCTTGACTGTAGGCAAGACACACTTGTCTTTGTACTTCTCACCTGGTTGCCACACACGCATGACACCATCTCAACCAAATAAGTTTATCATGGTCTCATCAGACCAAAGAATATGGTTCCAGTAATCAATGTCCTTAGTCTGCTTGTCTTCAGCAAACTGTTTGCGGGATTTCTTGTGCATCATCTTTAGAACAGGTTTCCTTCTGGGATGACAGTCCTGCAGACCAATTTGATGCAGTGTGTGGCGCATGGTCTGAGCATGGACAGGCTGACCCCCCACCCCTTCAACCTCTGCAGCAATGCCGGCAGCCCTTATACATGTATTTCCCAAGACAACCTCTGGATATGACGCTGAGCACGTGCACTCAATTTCTTTGGTTGACCATGGCGAGGCCTGTTCTGAGTGGAACCTCTCCTGTTAAACCGCTGTATGGTCTAGGCCACTGTTCTGCAGCTTAGTTTCAGGGTCTTGGCAATCTTCTTATAGCCTAGGCCATCTTTATGTAGAGCAACAATTTTTTTTTTTTTCAGATCCTCAGAAAGTTCTTTGCCAAGAGGTGCCATGTTGAACTTCCAGTGACCGATATGAGAGAGTGAGAGAATTTAACACACCTGCTCCCCATTCACACCTGGGACCTTGGAACACTACCAAGTCACCTAACACCTGGGCGGGAAAATGGTTAATAGGGCCCAATTTGGACATTTTCACTTAGGGGTGTACTCACTTTTGTTGCCAGCAGTTTAGACATTAATAGCTGTGTGGGGAATTATTTTAAGGGGACAGCAAATTTACACTGTTATACAAGCTGTACACTCACTACTTTTACATTGTAGCAAAGTGTAATTTCTTCAGTGTTGTCACATGAAAAGATACAATAAAATATTTACGAAAATGTGAGGGGTATACTCACTTTTGTGAGATACTGTAAACATTTTTATGCCACTTGTCCATAGCAGTTAAAAGCCTTTAAGCATGGTCAAGTTTCCATTGTGTGTCCCAATTGGAGATTGTTAAAATGAAGCTAGTGGAAATTCCCAAGTGGCAAACAGAGTACAACAATACACATTTTCAGTAAAATGGGGAAGGGTTAAATGGCTGTCAAGTTGTTGGAATTACAGTCTTTTTATTCTGCTGTCACAAGCTATGCAAAGGGCAGGAAGGGTTTTAAACAAGAACTTGCATCCAGGTGGAGAGCCCATACCCCTGAACCAAATGCTGACAAGTGAAAATGCCGGCCTACAAATTTTCCACATCTGGGACCTGGACAGCGGAGAAGGCGGGAGCATGCAGTTCCGCCCAAGTGAGAACCAAGTCTGTTTCTCTTTGAGCAAGGCAACCTCCGATTACTCCCTACGTGTTGATATTGGCCACTGCTGTGACCTTGTCTGACTGGTTTCTAGTCTTCACAGACTTCACAAATGCGAGGTCCAAGTTGAAGAGACAACCAAACTTCCCCGAGTTTCAGGATGTTGATAAGGAATCAAGTTTGCTCTGATTACCATATTTCTTGCACCAAGAGGACTCCATCCAGGACCCCATAGGCTGGCATCTATTGTGCAAACTTTCCACATCTTTGGGAAAAAGGGTTTCCCCGACTCCAGCACTTGGCTGGAAAAGCACCAAGTCAGTTAAAGTCTGGCCTTGCAGGTCTGACACACAAGTCAGTCCATGACAGTGGAGTGACAGAGCATGAAGATCCTGGACTGGGCCATATCCAATATCAAGCTCAGGTAGTCTAACTGGTGAGTTGGTTCCAGTGAAAACTTCCAAAGGCTGAGGATCCAGTCAAAGCTCTATAGAGTTTACACTGTCTGTTGGATATTGGCTGACAGGGTTAGGAAGGAAATCACCCTAGAAACCAACAACATGTATTCTCAATAACAGGGCAGAGGTAAGACTTGGGCAAGCGCCCTGGTGATGACCTGAGGTACTGTGGACAGGCCAAAAGAAGGGGCAACCAATTGGTAATGTTGAGCACCCACAGCAAAAAGCAGGTTAGCATCCCTGATGTCCACAAAGGTCAGGAGGTCCCCAAAAGATGGGTGGCAGTAACCAACCTGGCCAGTTCCATTCAGAACTTTTGAAGTCACAGAAACAACTTGAAAGCTTTCAGATCTAGATTTGGCAAAGTGCCTCTGCTTGTCATGAACCTGTGTACAAGTAGGTTCACATAGAGATCCTGAAATCATTCCTCGGTCAGGACTTGGGTAATGATCACCTGAGAAAGTAACTGCTGAACAGTTAGAAGATCTACCCAGCTTTCCAGTGAAGGAGGAAATTTTCTAAAGCATGAATCAGGGAGGAGGCAGATTTTCATTAAGAGGAGGGCTTGAAGCCAGGCTTGGAGGTCAAAATCTTCAGATGAAATTTGGTCGATTCAGCAGGGACTGGCAGAATTCCATTCCTTGTATGGCTGCCCCTATTCGACAGAAGGTGATCTATTGATTGACTTCTGTCAAACCAGTTTGTTGGAAAACATTTTTTTGATCTGTAGCTTCAGTTGCTTTCAGTTTATTCTGACAGTGGAGGAGAACCTTCACCAGAATACAATGAGGTGGCTCAAAGATATCCTCTTATCCAACGACTGAGGAATACTGTCCCACCAGGCAAGAACCTCTGCTTACAGAGAGCTCGCTGGAAACTGAGCAAACCAGATGGCGTCGAAGGCCGAAGTCAACAGACCCAGGCACCACATGCAGGCCCGTAGAGAGGAGATATCGTTGTCCCTGAGGGACCTGATTTCGCCCTGCAGGGTTCGAAGGTTCCTCTCCGGGAGAAAAAACCTTGCTTGAGCGGAGTCTCGGACCATCCCCAGGTAACTGAGACAAACTGACTGGGTCAGTGCAGACTCCTGAAAAATGATGTTCCACTCAAACTCCTGGAGCGTCTAAACCGTGACCGTCAGATCACTCGACAGAGCGGCACACGAGCTTACCCTCAACAGGAGGTCATCCAGATAACCGAGGGCATCCTCCAAGTCAATGGAGGCCAGAAATTCCCCTGGACCCAACGATGCCACCACCGACCGGATGGATTCCATCCGGAACGTCCGCAGCCGCACAAGGCGGTGCAGAGACTTGAGGTCCAGTATCGGACGCAGCTTGCCCTCTTTTCAGGGCACCGTGAACAGGTTGGAATAGAACCCCTAAAACCTGTCCCGCTGAGGGACTGGCACAATAACTCCTTGGACAAGAAGATCGTGCACCGCCCCCTTGAGATCTGTAAACGATCGGGAGTCAAACAGAGATTTGCTGGAAAGAACCTGTCTGCGGGGCGAGATCGAAACACCCCTATCTTGCACCCCGAACGAAAAAGCTCAGGAACCAACCTGTCCCGAATTTGTGACAACCAGGGTTCCTGAAAGTAACGCAAACGGCCCCCCACCCCTGAAAAGGGTGAGGGTGGCCCGTCGGGCAGAAGGAGGACCGGGCTGCCGAACCAGCCTGAATGGCCTTGGGCTTCCTGGACCATGGCTTCTTGTGACCGCCTGAGGTGCCTGTTTCCCGTGCCCCTGAGGCACGAAAGGACCCACCATGAGCCTTGAAGAAAGGACTCTGCGGAGCAATATGCCCTTAGAGGTTTGGGCAAAAAGGGGACTCACCACCTGTAAGACCTTTGATCAACTCATCTAAGGTATCCCATATAAGGGACATCAGACACAGTCGTCTTGGAAGCGTAGTCAGCTGACCAACTTGTCAGCCAAATAATGCGGCGGATCGCGATCCCAACCGCAGGTAATCTTGCGACCAAAAGGAGCCTCGTCCAGGGCCGCATTACATAGGTACATCACGGCCTGGGCCATGTGATCCACCAGGACAAGGGCAGTCGGAGGGACCGACTCTGCCACTCAGGAGCACCTAAGCACCTTGAACCATTCCGTGACCGCTTGAGAAACCATCACAGAAGCGAACACAGATTTGAGCAGGGAGCCCACCGCCAAATATATGTGGCGGGAAAGTGCTTCCACGCGCCTATCCGCCGGGTCTGAGAACACCGGGGAGTCCTCCACGGGCACCAGCGTGGATTTATTTAACCTGAAAACAGTGTGGTCCACCATTGGTGACACCATCCAGCGATTATTGACAGGATCCGCAAAGGGATAACGGTAAGGAAAACCGCCTAGGCACCGCCAGCATATGCCTGATGTGACGCCAATGTTCGTTCACAGGTTCGTGAAACTCCTCGGGACAGGGGAAAACCTGACCCGACTTCTGGGCTTTGCGGGACCCGAAGGAAACCCGCATACCTGACTGGGTGGGCTCAACTGCAATATTTAAAGTCTACCTGACGGAGCTAACAAGCGCATCCACTATAGCACATTCCCGCGCCGCAGTGGGGGAGTACTCCTCCCCATCCGAACGCGAGGACTGGGACCCCTCGGGGGGGGACACTGTGCGTGGCAACCAAAATCAGGATCTGAGGCAGAAAAAACTGAGAAGGCATCAGCCGTTTATGAACAGCGCGATCAGACAGCAGCAGAAAAACCTTAATCGCGAAGGTCGCAAGTGCAGCAGGTAAGGAGGTCATGCCCATTGATTCAGGAGTTACTGAAGCAAGTACCAGGTCTGTGGGGAAAAATTGCCATCTTAGGACTCCAGTTTTGAAATAAAAAATAATTAGAACACTGGCCCTTTAAATTGGCGGTTTCCGCAGTCCAAACCGCAATTCTGCACCGCCACCGGAGTCTCCTTACAAATGATGCACAAAACAGCAAAGGCACAGTTTTATGGTGACAACCCCAAAAAAACAGAGAGAAAACAGCCTCACAGCGTCACAATCATTATACATTTCTTGCTCCAAGAGCGGATGTATGGGAAACGTCTGAGGACTATGAGGAGGGCACAATGAGCCTAGAGAGGAAAAAGAGCCTTCAGCCATCTCTAAGGGAGGAAATTTGTATCCAGACAAGACCATTTCAGTAAGAGACTGAACCAACAATCTCTGGTTCTGAGAGGCTGATAAAGGCCCCTCTGACCCCGGCTCCCCAGAAGTGGAAACCTCAGCTTGACGATCCATAGGGTCATCGTCAGCTACTTCTTCCATATACTCTGCCCAATCTTGAACTGATTCAGTGGGTGGCTCAGGTGAGGGGGATCTAACCCGTTTTCTCCCTTCTTGAGATGCTGCAATCATGCCAGCAATCTTACCCTCAAGGCTAACTAATGCCGATGATAAATCGTCCTTAGTGATGTAGGTTGCAGCAGAAGCACCTGGAGTAGCTACTATGCCTGACAACCGTAATGGCTCAGATTGGCTAGTCGCCTCTGGTTTTTCAGGGGGAGTAGACACAGAGGAAGCATGGCTAGGACCTTCAAGGCCTGACGGTGGCATCACAGTGCCCCTTCCAACTGTGCTTCCCCCAGCCCTTTTTCGGGCAGACATTGCTTTATAGCAAGACAAACTTGGGGTACTAACTTCAGTGTACTTAAGGCTTGTGCCAAGCTTATACAACTTATCACATATAGCACTGACTATCCCTAAAATACATAACCTGTTTTTGCCAGTAATCATACACCAACAGTGACTCACGCAACCCAGCTGCTGCTGCCCTGTGTCCCCTTTAGCCTCTGACAGAGGCTAGCGGGTTGTAAAAAGTTCCTTATAAATCGCGCCCTTTTTTGCTATATTGCGCATGCGTGGCATGCTACGTGGCGTCCACGTGCATGCCAATTGCATTCAAGCATGCCCTCCATGTGGTGTACGCCTGTTTTAAAAGGTGAAGAGTCACGCACGCGAATGGGCCTTTGCCACAAACACGCTATCGAGGGAGGAGACGAACACGCGGGCGCTTATGCCTCCGGGCGAAAACAGCAATATGGGGTGAGAACAGCTTAGGCTGAATCCTGTTTGTCACAGCTGATACCTTTCAGGTGATCAAAAAGCATAGAAAACAAGAGAAGGGCACACCGATCTAGTGCAATATCATAAAACATTAATTGGAAAATCATAAAAACCATGTCATAAATTATACTCCCAAGAGTATGCTAAGTATAAGCATAAAACCAAAGGATTCCTTTGGCTATCCAGAGACCGCAGGACCAGGATACTTAACCACTTAAGCCCCGGAGGATTTGGCTGCTCAAAGACCAGGGCCTATTTTGCGATTCGGCACTGCGTGACTGTAACGGACAATTGCGCAGTCGTGCGACGCTGTACCCAAATTAAATTGATGTCCTTTTTTTCCCACAGAGCTTTCTTTTGGAGGTATTTAATCACCTGTGCGACTTTTACTTTTTGCGCTATAAACAAAAAAAGAGAGACAATTTTGAAAAAATGTAGATTCAATAGGAATCTGGATGATGAATACTGGAGACATTGTGGCCAGAAGGGGGATATGATACATGAATTCTGGAGCTGCCCCAACTATTGGAAGTCAGTCTTCCATCTAATCTCAGAAAGCACTCAACTATCAATTCTTCCACTGCCTAGCCTAGCAATCCTATCCCTCAAAAATAGAACACTACCCAAAGGCAGCTACAACATACTTACATTCGAATGTCTGCCAAACCTAATATCACCAGAAAATGGAAAAAACCCTAACCACTGACACTTTGGAACATAGTGGATCTGACCCATACACATTTCATCTATGAACATACCTTAGCGTTAAAAAACAAAAAAAGAGAACACATTTCCCAACTGTGGAATCCATGGTTGGCTTGGAAAGATAAATAAATCTTTGAATCTATCTAAAAAGATATTTTCGCCAAATCCTTTCACATTTAAAAGGGTACCAGTATACAAATATACCAATGTGATCTTTGCCCATGTTTATGTGGGTAACTATCACATCTCCATCCTCTATAGGTTCCTCAGGAAGAAAAACTATTGCAATTGATAAAACTCTCACTTAGGCATAATTGCCAAAGTTTCTATTTTCTGAACTATTTATCTTCTTAATTCCTTGTTTTCTTGTTTATTGTTGGGTAGCAGTCTCAAAAAAGGTCGTCTCCCTCCCTGACACAGTTTGCTCCCAGGAGGGGTGTCTGGGGAGGTAGACGAAACCCTTACCTTTACCTTATACCAACCAATACCTATAATGTTTTTACTGTTCACCTCTGATATCATCCTATTATGACATATGTACTCACCCAAGTGTTTCCTTATATGCAGTTTCTTACTGTAAAACAGACTATGTTTACTTACAAATGTTATTTATGAAAACATTTCAATAAAAACATTGAACGAAAAATAAAAAGCCTTCTGTGTGCAGCACTTGCCTCAGCTCCTCTTATGTGATGTCCATCTCGATTCAGCGATGGTGCAGGTGTGTCTCGGTTGTCTGGGACTCCCCTCCTTATGGCTGAGACAGCAGCATGGCGCTGCTGGCCCCTGCTGCTGTCAACCAAAGTCAATCAGCCAATGGGGCAAGAAAGTGGGCGGGGCGGGCCGCGGCTCTGTGTCTGAATAGACTCGAGGAGCTGTGGCTCGGCTCGGGTGCCCACATAGCAAGCTGCTTGCTGTGGGGGCACTCAACAGGAGGGAGGGGCCAGGAGCACCGAAGAGGGACCCGAGAAGAGGGGGATCTGGGCTGCTCTGTGCAAAACCACTACACAGGGCAAGTAAGTATAACATGATTGTTATTTTTAACTAAAAAAATAAAAAAATGAGACTTTAGTATCACTAATTTAAAACAATATCCATCGTATTATTTAGGCCATTTGCCCTTTCCACCATCTGATTTCTAAAAGAAGTATCCCAGGGAAAACAATGTGTACATAGAGGAACAAGCTGAAAAGGCACATTCAGATATTTATTATAACTCCTAAATAAGAGGCTTTGCTTCTGTGTTTGCTAGATGAACAGAGTAACTTTTTTAACGTATTTTTGTTCAACTGTAATATAATATTAAGTTCTGTATGTTAGTTTTTGCAAAGATGATACATTAAACAAACCAGCGGACTGATAAATGACTATTCTGAGTAACTGTCTAGACCACAAATCAATACCCATACATTTTCTGAAGTACACCACTCCATACCCTAACCACTCACTGTTATCTAGTTTATATGACTCCAACATAATTCATAGCTTTAAACTTTAATGAATTATAAATGAGCACACAAACTATATAGAAAAGTTAGATATGCAGTAACATGATAAAATGATATTTATTACAGTGAATTTTGAAAAACAGTTAAGCAAAAAAAAAAATATATAAATTATCAAGCTATCGAGAAAAAAATGCATGTACATAATGCCGTTACACAAATAACATTTCAACACAAAGTCCAGTACCTTTCACAATCTCCCATACTAGCAGTGAGTTAGGAAAATCTGCAGCACCACCTTGTGATGGCAGGGCAGTTTTTCCTTTATTTTTTTTTTAAAGGAAATTTGTACTGCAAGAAGCTGCAATTGAGGAGGTCCCCCTGAGAAGGTGAATTGATGTGACTTTGTCCTTAACGTGCAACAAAAAAGTAAAGATTTGCTAGGTTATGGTAAAAAGTATATTGTGTTTAAGCAGTACCCTAAAAAATTGAACCATTTGTCTGGAAGTCCACTTGAGAAACAGCCATGCACTTTATAGCATGAGGGTCCCTAGGCAATTCTGTGTCTACAGTCTCATAGCTGTATATCTGCATTGTAAGATCTAGGGCATTGCTGTCTCTGGCTGCTAGTCTCAATTGATTTGGGGTGAGATCTGGTGATGTTACTGCTGTTATGCTCATTGTTCTTGCAGGAAGATTTGACATGAGGAAGAAAAACCTAGTCTATACCAAGATAGATACCGCATGTCTAGTAAAAAAGAAAGATCAGCAGCAATGAAACTACAGGCAATACAGGTGATTATTCATCTGCCCTATGCCTGCTTTTTTGGCCCAATTTCCAAGGTTCAAGTCATCTATAATACTTTCAGAATACCTGACCAAGAACAAGCATGCAGCTAATGACATCAGAGAAAGGTTAGAACTCCAAATCTGCAGACATAATACAGGTTATTGACTTCGTATAGAACCCCCTGGATCAATAAAACAGTCAGGCAACTAGCAGTTTCAGGGGAATCCAGGAAGGGCAACCTATGTATTTTCTCCCCACAAGAATATTCGCTAAACTCTGGGTAAAAAAATATGTGTTATTACCTCAAAAATACTGCCTCAGTCTCTGACAAATTACTTTTTTTTTAGTTGCTTTGATCCCACTTCCAAGTGACTATGTTCTTTTCTGTTCACTGTATGTAGGAAGGTAGCCACCCTCTCTTGCTGGCTCCTGAGATGATCTATGGGCTATGGACTCTGCACTATAGAATTTGTAGTGTGCATAGAGCAGTGCACAACTAAAACAAAGTACTTATTTCAAATAAACAGAAGTGAGGGGGAAGAGAGAGTTTCAAAGCATACAAACACCATAAGAAATTATTTATTGAGAAATAAAAAAAAGAAGATTACGGGGCTATTAGGTAGTTGGTGTGTAAGGGTTCTTTTTGTAAAATAAAGATATTAGTGCCACTCTAAAGTGGTTGCAAAAGCTAAAGGTTTTTTCCTTAATGCATTCTCTATATTAGGGTAAAAAATCTTTTAGGTGCAGCTCCCCCAGATGTCTTGCTAGGGTGGTAACTCAAAGGCAGGAGGAATCGGGAACATTGGCCGAAGAACCCAGAAGAGTATCAGGACTGTTTAGTGTAAAACCATTGCACAGTGTAGGGAAGTATGACATGCTTGTTATAAGAAAAAAAAAAGACTTCTTTACTTTAACCACTTGGTGCCCTCGCTATAGCTGAAAGACTGCAACAGCGTGGTCCTAAAATTCCGGGAGGGCATACATAGATGTCCTCCCATTCTCGCAGTAAACAGATCAGGAAAAGGGCCAATCATAGCAGCCCTTTACCATGTGATCAGCTTTAGATCAATGACAGCTGATCACGGAAGTAATCAGAAGCAAGGTATTGTTTATTTTGTTTTTCCCCTCAGGCTGTCAGCGTGAAGAAAAGAAGAAAGCCCTTAATTGGCTTCTGTTAAAGGTACATCTGTCCCACACAGTGCACATCAGTGCTGCTAATAAGTGCCCCCCAGTGCCGCTAATCAGTGGCCACCAGTGCCATCTATCAGTGCCCACCAGTGCCACCTATTAGTGCCCATCAGTGCTGCCAGTGTCACTTATCAGTGCTGCCTATCAGTGCCACTGACAAGTGCTGCCTATTAGTGCCACCTCTCTGTGCTCCTGATGAGTGCCCATCAGTGTCGCCTCATCAGCACACATTAATAAAGGAGAAAAATGACTTGTTTGCAAAATGTTATAATACAATATGAAAAATGATTTATTTTTTGGTTTGTTTAGCAAAAAATAAAAAACCCAATGGTGATTAAATACCACCAAAAGAAAGCTCTATTTGTGTGAAAAAAAATAATTCATATGGGTACAGTGTTGCATGACCGCTCAATTGTCATTCAAAGTGTGATAGAGCTGAAAATTGGCCTAGGCAGGAAGGGGGTATAAGTGCCTAGTAAGCAAGTGGTTAGGCTGAGAGGTCTGAGAGGTTTGTTTGTAGGTTGCCCAACACACAAATGACCACAAGCAACTAAAAATGTGAATGTCACATAATTATTTTCTGGTAAATTTTAAAATACTTGATCAAAATATGTAGTGAAAATACACTATACATTTCCCTTTAAACTGTGTTTACTACATTTGTCAGACCACACCAAAATATTTCTCCAATGAAGGTGCTTTAAAAAGCAACAAATTGTGTTAAAGAATACTGTATGTAAACCCAACATTTCATAATTCTGATATATGCCTGCTGTTGCTGTACCATGGACTTGTATATAAAAGTATCATCTTTGTATAACTTTCTTTGTGTGAAATCCCAGGTATTCCTGCAAGTCCCTCTGCTTCCCTATTAAAACTGACCACACTAAGCAAGAGTGCACGCAATGGTCAGTTCTCTAGTTGCTGCTGCTTCTCCTCCCCCATTATGCAGCTGAGAACAGAGGGAATGTGATTACTTATAAAAAAAAAAAGGGGGGGGGGAAATAGGATTTTTGTAAGATCTTACCGTAAAATTATTTTCTCATACAGTCTTCACTACTGGGTATTGGTCTTATCCACATGAGTAAGCTCTTACTCCTGTGAATACACAGACCAATACCCAGTAGTGAAGATTGTATGAGTGGGCGGCGACTGTCAGAGGATGTAAGAGAAAATATAATTTTTGTAAGAACTTACCGTAAAATTCTTTACTGAGTCCTCTGACAGTCGCCGCCCACTCATACAGTCTTCACTACTGGGTATTGGTCTTATCCACAGGAGTAAGAGCTTACTCCTGTGGATAAGACCAATACCCAGTAGTGAAGACTGTATGAGTGGGCGGGCGACTGTCAGAGGACGTAAGAGAAAATGGATTTTTGTCTTACCGTAAAATCCTTTTCTCTGAAGTTCATTGACAGACGCAGTCTTTGATCTCCATATCAGTAGGGTTATGCTGCCCCCTACAGGAGTAGGACACTAGGCAGAAAAAAGTTCTGGCTACGCCTATGGGCTGTCCCAGGGGGTATACCCTCTCTCTTCCTGCTATAGGATGTCAGTTTTGTATCAAAGCAGTGTCAGAGAAAAATAATACCAACCCAACTCAAAATAGAGGGGCGGGTACTGCGTCCATCAATGAAGTTCAGAGAAAAGGATTTTACGGTAAGACAAAAATCAGATTTTCTCCATGGTTCATTGACAGACGCAGTCTCTGATCTCCATAACAGTAGGGACATTCCAAAGCAGTGCCAAACAATGAGGGGTGGGAACAGCAGAAAAATAAGTCCCAAAGGCCAAACATAGCCAACCAGGCAACATAGAACAACAAGATGAGGCCCACCTGAAAAAAACATTAAACCCCCATCAAGGAAGGCTAAGAAGCCCCCTTAAACTGCAGCCTGCAAAACTTTGCAGCCAAAAGGAGGCATCTAAAGTTGCCAGCGCATTCACCTTATAAAATTTTGTGAAGGTATGAACAGACGACCAGATAGCCGTCTTGCAAACCTGAAGCAGAGATGCCTGATGGCGAAAAGACCAGGAAGCACTAATTGCCTGAGAAGAATGCGCCTTAATAGGGAAAGGAGGAACCTGACCCTGACTAAAATAAGCCTGCACCACTGTCTGTCTGATCCATCTGGAAATAGTCATAGCAGACGCAGGCAGCCCTTTCTTAGGGCCACCTGTGAGTACAAAAGAGCAAATCTGACTTCCAAAAAGACTCAGTAGTCGCCAAGCACACCCTGGTTGCCCGAACCACATCCAGAGTATGCAGTGCAAATTCCTTTGGATGTTTTGGCTTAGGACACAAAGAGGGTAACACGATGTCCTCATTTAAGTGAAAACTGGAAACTACCTTTGGAAGGAAGGACAGATCCGGACGAAGTACCACATTATCCCTGTGAACAACCAGATAAGGAGAACGACAAGACAACGGCGCCAGTTCAGACACCCTGCGCGCAAAAGTAATAGCCACCTAGAAGGCAACTGTCTGGGATAAGGCAAAGAGAGGAATCCCCCGAATACTTTCAAAAGAAGGTTTCTTAAGAACCGACAGCACCAAAATAAGGTCCCATGGTGGCAACGGAGGACACACCGCAGGTACCAAGTGTCGCAGCCCCCTGGATGAAGTTACGCACCAGGAAATGGGTGGCTAATGGCCTTTGAAAAAAAAATATTGCCAAGGCCGAGACCTGAGCCTTGATAGTACTCAAGGCCAACTTTTGGTCAACACCTCGAAGAAAAGTCAAGATCCCAGCCACCGAGTAAGAGCGCGGGGGGAACCCCAAGAGACTAAAGCCCCGTACACACGTACCGATCGTCGGCCGTAAATATTCGGCCGCCGAACGATCGGCCGATTGTAGGCTTGTTAGTATGATGCTTCCGACAGTTAGTATGATGCTTCCGACAGCCGACAGCGCATTTTCGGCCGAACAGAATCTGTCGTGCAGACTTTAAAATTTTTGTTGGCCGTCACCAGAACGGCCGATTGTTCGCAAGTCAGTACAGATTTCGGCCGACAGACAGCAGATTAGCAAGACTGGGCATGCTCAGAAAAGAAAAAAGACAAGGAAAGTTAACCATCACATGACATCACTTCTGCAGTCGGCTGTTGTTGGCCGACAAAATTCGTGTGCAGTCTTTTACAGTTTTCATCAGACACGACAGCCCTGGACAAAAGACGTTCGGCCGACGATCAGTACGTGTACGGGACTTAACACTACGCAATGTACGACTTCCACACACGATGGTAGATCTTCCTAGAAGTCGCTTTCCTCGCTCTAAGCAGAGTGGGAATCACTGTAGCAGACAATCCCCTGTCCTTCAGCACCTGGATTTTAACAGCCAAGCCGTCAAAGCCAGCGACCGTAAAGCAGGATGGGAGATTAGCCCCTGAGACAGTAAATCCTCTCTGAGAGGAAGTCTCCAAGGAGCGTCTGCGACCAGCCTGACCAGGTAGGCGTACCAAGCTCCACAAGGCCAGTCCGGAGCCACAAGAATGACCGGAATCCCTTCCACCTTGATCCTGCGAAGAAGTCTTGGCAGCAACTTGAGAGGAGGAAAGGCATACATCATCTGATACTGACCCCACGGGACGACCAGCGCGTCTGCGGCGTCTGCCAGAGAGTCCCGGGAGTGGGCCATAAACCTCTGCACTTTTCTGTTGATCCAAGAAGCCAACAGATCTACAACTGCAGTGCCCCAATGAAGGCACAACTGCTGGAACACCTCTGGATGGAGGGGCCATTCCCCTGCATCCAGGCCCTGTCGACTGAGGTAATCTGCCTGCCAATTTTACACTTCTGGAATGTAAACAGCGGAGAGAGCTGGAACAAAGCCTTCTGCCCATCGAAGGACACCTGCCACTTCCAAGGCCGCAAGGACACTTTTGGTGCCCCCTTGGTGATTGACATAAGCCACGTCCATGGCATTGTCCGAATGAATGCGCACTGGACAACCCTGCAGGTGCTCGGTCCAGTGGACTAGGCAAAGACGGATAGCTCTCAGCTCCAGAACATTGATTGGTAACCTGGATTCCTCCAGGGACCAGACTGCTTGAGAAAACAACCTGTCGAGAACACCTCCCCACCTGGACAGACTTGCATCCGTGGTGACAATTGTCCAATATATAGGGAGGAAGGATTTCCCTTGCTTGAGCATCTAAGACCGAAGCCACCAGGTCAGGGACTCCCTGGTCACCTGGCTCAGCTGGATCAGATTGTCCAGGGAATTTGGATTCTTGTTCCATTTGAGAAGGATTTCCTTCTGGAGGATCCTTGTGTGGAATTGGTCAAAGGGGACCACCTCGAAGGACGACACCATCAGTCCCAGGACTCTCATACAGGTCTGAAGGGATGACCATTTGCTGGACAGCAACAGCTAAACCGCAGTCTGGAGTATTTGGATTTTTTCCTGAGGAAGAAACACCCTGGCTGAGGACGTGTCCCAAGTCAGGCCCAGGTAGTCAAGTCTCATGGAAAGGAACCAGGGATGACTTCTGAAGGTTCAGAATCCACCCGAACTCCTCCAGAGTTCTCATGGTGATTTCCAGATTTGTCACCAACACCTTGGGAGACTCCGCATGTAGAAGCAGATCGTCCAGGTAACCCAGGACCGATATCCCCCGCTGCCGTAACAGTGCCAGGACACCCCAGCCTCCTGAACAGGATCAATTGGAAGGTGGGCCCTGAAGTGAGAGGTCGAACCCCCCCCCGCGCACAATCGTTCATCTGTCGCCGGTGGTAGGTGCGTGACAGGACAGAGGAGAACCCAAGATTGTGAGGATCCGACCGTCCCAGGGAGGGGCCCGCGTCCCCCCCAAAATCCACCAGGGGAAGAGGGGGGAACATTTATTCACCATACCGGAACAGGCAGGCGCCATCTCCTGACAGAACCCGTCTCTGCTGAAGTGGGGGGGCTGTCGGCCAAATAGGAACGTTGCGACTCGGGCCTAGACCCGGTTGTATGCGACCTGACGAGACGTTTAGCTCGTGTGGGACTATGTTGCGGCTGACCCAGCGTGGAGCTAAGGTCTGCGTGTGCTCGTTGGCCGGCTGGGGTGACCAATGGATCCATACATCCAGCCTGTCGCCCAGATCCAGCATAGTTGCTTGTAGATCTCACAGGAAAAAATCTATACATAGAAAAGCGAACTAAAAAAAAAAAAAAATTATCTAGAAAAAACTTTGCCAGGACCAGAGATCCCAGCAAGGAACTGAGTAGGCAGATTAAAACCGACATCCTATAGCAGGAAGAGAGAGGGTATAACCCCTGGGACTGCCCATAGGAGTAGCCAGAACTTTTTTCTGCCTAGTGTTTTACTCCTGTAGATGGCAGCATAACCCTACTGATATGGAGATCAGAGACTGCGTCCGTCAATGAACGAAAGAGAAAGGGTAATTATAATGTTTTTAATAGCTATACACAAATGTTTTGCCTTTCATTTCTATTTTAAACTGAATGGGTTGTTTTACATGGTGGGGGGTTCCAATCACTTCAAAGTGAAAAAGGACTTGTAAGTATGCTGGCTGACTGAAATAACTTCTTAAAAGGGCCAGCCCCCCTATTAGTGATATTACAGTGATAACTTATTAATTTATTAAATCTTCTAATGATTCCAGAAGAGAAATCACTGTCAGTTACTAATAGTGGCAGACATCTATTAAAACTGGAGCAGCTGTGCATGGCAACCAACTTCAGCGTGTTCAGTTAAAGCGAGAGTAATTCTCAGACATGAAATCTGAACAAAGCACATACTGTATTTCTATAGTGTTAGCGTGCCTCTCTCCAAATCACAAAATGTAATTTCTCTCTGCTATCTAGTTCCTCTGTAACCAGCATGAAACTCTTCTGGCAAGGTTTCCAGACACCAAGCAAAAAAAGGTGACAGGGGAGGGATCAATCTGTGATTGACAGGATCAGCTCTGTTCCTGTGTAAAGGAGGGTGTGTCCCTTCCTTTCAGTTAGCTCTCAGAGCTCTTGTACAGTGTGTAACTGCAGTTCCCTGCCCCCTGCTGTGGGAATCTGTAAAAAATCTTTCTATCTCTGAGTTTTACAAGGATGTACAGGGCAAATGGCTGCAAATCAGATACACCTTATGTAGGATTTGTTTCACTTCGGTGTATCACCTGAGGCCAGTAACTTCTCTGGGTATATGTAAGGGTTTACATCCACTTTAAGCTTTGAATATGAAAGGTTGAAGAAGCTGATTGGCTTCTATGAACAGCTGCGCCAGTTTTGATAAACTTGCCTGATCGCAGAACTAAATCTGTCCTATTGTTTACAGCAGAGGAGGTTGGCATCTTAGCCTGCGTTTGATCTGCAGTTGCCATGGTGCTGCACATATGATCAGTTAGATGGCTTGACAGTTAAGAAGAAAGCTGAGACACTGGCAAGAGTAAGTTTTACAGTATTGCCACAATAGGAAACAGGATTGCCAGCTCAGCTCAGCTCATAACTGTAGACGTGAAGTTGAATTGGACAGCTATACATCCTAAAAGTCACCTTGACTGTATCAGCATAACAAGTACAGTATAGCATAAGGAATGGAGAAGAGCCAATACGTTTTACGCTTGCCAGTGCTTAATCATAGCCTGCCTGCATCTCAGCCTCTTACAGGTATAAAGTTAGAGAGAAGTCCAGACACATGGACTAAGTATTACATAGTATAGTAATGTAAATTAAATATAACTAAAGAACAAATTGTACGAAATTGCCAAAATCCAACAAAAACCTACAGGAATATATCAATACTAGTTGTTAATCAAAGAAGCATAGTAGCAAAAGGAGGCGCCAAAAATGAAACATCGCCAATATGTAGTAAAGAATAAATATATATATATATCGAAATAGTGGCTCCAAAAAGAGGGTGGATTCAGAAAAGTGGGCGATATCCTATTCAGAATTTAAGCCCATCGAAATTCTGGTCTGGAGATGAAAAATCCAAGAGACTTCAGCTTAACAGAGGAGCCTAAATATGTAAACTCCTCTCTTGGGAAGTGCAACCTTTGCAATAGCTTGTATTTTCAAGGTTGAAAGTCACCCCCTGACAATTAAAAAAATGTCTAGCAATGGAATGTCTTTCTTCCATACTGTATTGTATAGATCTCACAGTCTCCTGGCAGCCCAGCCAACATACTGGACAGTGCTGATCACATCACAAGAAATTAAGTTACTCACCTGCTGTGCTGTAGCCTCTGATGATTCACCAAGAAAGCTAGCAGTGTCAACTCTTCCATGTTGATAGCTATGTGACACCACATCATCATCATCATCATCATCAATAAATTCCACACCTTTTTCAAAACAGCACCGTTTTCGTGTCTGTAACATAAGCCAAAATAAAGATACTTCTATATTGGTCTTCATTAACCCCATATTTATTCTGGTATTGTTAAAAAAGACTAAAGACAATTCTATTCTAATACTATTTGACAAAGATGAGAATAATATGATTGGTGAATATGGTTACAGAAGTTACATAATTGCGTTAAAAAAGTGGCACATCGATTGATTAAGTTCACTGCTCTTTGTACGTTTTCTTTTTTTTTGTTTTATACAGTCACCACAATTTCATACTGTCACTTAAAATATGGAATCTATTTCTTTTCAAGTGCACATGTTCCTAGACAGTACATTCTTTACATAGTCATAGCAAACATTAACTTTAAAACAAGCCTTTATTTACCTCTCTGCTTTTAACAAAGTTATTTTTTTCTCAAAGATCACCATAAAGACTATAGGCATTGCTGTCAGTTTTAACAACTTAGAAGGATCTGCTGTTTGATTACATTATAGGGATGGTAGCCGTCAAAGATATCCTCTTATACATGTCTTTTGAAAATGACTTTTTCTACAGTTCTTATAGATACAAAGATGAATGGGGGAGTTGTTTAAAGTGCTTTTACTGCTTGCTTAAAATATGTAAACACATTAGTGTGCATGATGTGGGAACAAGCTGTTCTTGGCAAGATTCTGCATTTCTTCCTTTCCTACAGAAACAACAGGAAGTGAAAATAAGGGATGCTAGTGGAACAGTTGTTTTTTTTTTTTGTTATGGTGACAAATGTAAAGTTTTGGATTTCACATCACTTTAATTTGCAGTAACAATTGTCAGTGCTTCCTTGCCACCTCCTTGCTCCTTCAGAGTCCTTGTTCAATTGCTAATTATCTGATATTGTGCAATACTTTATATTGCAAAACTAGGCATAAAATGAAAGCAGATCTGTCAGCCTAAGACAGGGTTTCTTAACCAGGGCTCCTTGAGCAATGAGCAACTTTTGCCTCTCAGAGAAGTTCCCACTCACACTATTGATCTTTTTAGCTATCTGTAAGAGGGCCTTTCTTCCAAAAAACACACAAGAAAAACATATAGTGCTACTACCCTTACACATAAGTATCAGCAGAGCTCACAGCTGCTTGATCCACAGTCGTTTGTCTGTAAGCAGCAATCCATTAGGATGATCCACACAGCCAGTTGTTGCTCTTAAAAATCTTCATGTTTATTGAAAAACCACAATGTACAAACTCAGATAAGACCAGTTGATGTGTTTCGGCCTACAAGGCCTTAAGCCCCGTACACACGTACCGATTGTCGGCATACAAATGTTCGTCTTTTCTCCCCGGGATGTCGGTGTCTGTTGAAAAGTGCAAAGACAGCACAAGGACAGCACAAGAATTTTGTCTGCAGACTTCAGCTGACTGCAGAAGTGATGTCATGTAATGGTTAACTTTCCCTGTGTTTTTAATTTTCTGAGCATGCCCAGTCTTGCAAATCTGCGGTCTGTCGGCCGAATTCTGTACTGACAGGCGAACAATCGTCCGTTCTGGTGTCCGCAGACAAAAATTTTCATGTTTGCACGAAAGACTTTTGTCCGCGGATTGTGCGCAGACAGCTGTCGGAGGCACCATACTAACACGCGTACAATCGGCAGATCTTTCGTCCGCCGACGTTTGTATGCCGACAATCGGTACGTGTGTACGGGCCTTTAGTCATGACTAAGGGCCTTGTAGGCTGAAACGCATCAACTGGTTTTATCTGCGTTTGTACACTGTGGATTTTCAATAAACATGAAGATTTTTAAGAGCAACAACTGGCTGTGTGGATCATCCTAATGGATCATTCTTCCCAATGACAAGTGTAAGGAGTCATTTTTAAGCAGGAGTTTCCTTAGACTGGAAAGTTATTTCAAGGGTTCCTCTGTGTGGAAAAGGTTGAGAGAGGCTGGCCTAAAGTATTAAAACTATAAGTCGTAACTAATATCAGAAACCACAAAGTATACACTGAAAAGGGTGTTTATCTGAAAAACCCCATGATCCAAGGGGACCCCTTGGCAGTCATTAGGGAAACTCAGACTGAACAGAGGGGAAGGCAAGTAGCCAGAGTTTACCTTCCAAAATTTGAAATGTTAGAGAAACACAAAAGAGGGAGAGGCATACATTTGCCAACTTTGTTCTCCTGTCCTTATAACATTTTATTTTCCTATTTGATCAAATGGCTGCAACACTTTCTAAGTCACCAATCCAGAATACATATGCAGATTCAAAGTTCCAGGTCATTGAAAAAATATTGATGTGATAGCCAGGCACCTAGCATTGCACTGGTTTCCTTTAATAACAGAAAAATGCTCCTTGAAGCAGGGCTATAAAATCAGCCAGGTTTGCTTTAAGTAAAATGCCTGCTGCGGAATAATATTAAATTGAGCAAAGAACTAGGAATAGGCTTTCCGATATACTTACACTGAATGAAATTCCAATTAAAAATGTGTCGTTCCATTGCAACTGTCATTTTTCATTTTGATTGACAATTAGCAGAATAGCTGTTAAGGGAGTAACCACTAACTCCTAGACCACTGCATTTCCACATTCATTGTCAGATAACAAGTCATTATTCTACCTGACATGTCTTTGTGTGCGGCAATAATGAAGCCATTTGTAATTGGTAACAGTAACATAACTTGATATAGAGGGTGTGTAATGACCTTACCAACTCACAGGGGGGATAAGAGAACTAAATAAATACTTATCTGTAGAGCAATCCAAAACTAGGATTTCATTACCTGCTGTTCAAGAGGTGATTGCCGGATGCGTTTTCTATCCATTTGAAAATCATTATCATCCTGATCTGAAGTAAAAGAAGCTTGCTTTTTTGCAGACAGCTTTGAAGCTAGACTTGTATTACTTCTTCTAGTATCTAAAGGGGAGGAGGGGGAGAATAAAGTGGAGTCAAATAAAATATGCAAATAAAAGACGTGTACAGTAGTCATATGACAAATAGGTACAAATATAATTTCTCAAAATCTGGAGCATGTTAGCAAACCAAACAAAACAAATGTTTTTGAACAATTTAAGGTAAATATTAAAAGTAGTATGGCTAAAGCTTTTCCTTCTCTTGTGGGTCACAAAAAAGGCGCTTATTTGTGCTCTCTTGTGGCCCAGAATACGATTAGTCCAGGGTGATCAGAATCAGCTGGTCCAGGCTCTGGAAGGATCCCGACAATGTCGGGATCCACTCAGATGCCTGACCAGCAGCTGGCTCAGCATCTCAGCCCACCAGAGAGAGCCTGAGCCAGCCACTCCCATAGCCTTCTAAGCCCCATGCTCCAGGAGCAGAGCAGGTGACTGCATGGACCGCAAAATGAGCAAACATGTGAACACTCAGCTTAGAGCCGATGGGGGACAGCTGCAGCAGGGAGGTAAGTTTTTTTTTTTTTTCCACACTTTTCCTTTAGCTCTAACCAAATGGACTTTTGTATGATAAAGCAATGTGGAATAAGCAACAGTCTTTTTATTTGAAAAAAAATACATTTTTTGCAGTGTGTTCATCCTTTGTAGCACCTTAGTGCTATTTATCTCCTACAGTAGTGGTTGCATGGGTTTCTGGATGGTGGACCATATCTGCACAATGCATAATAAAACAGGAACATGTCATCTCCCTCAAGAGCCCATATGACAGGGTGACAAAGCAAAGGTACAACTGGGAAATAGGGACAGGGATTTTGTATTAAAGTATATCTTTAATAGAGATAGGAGTTTTGTATTGAATTATATCTTTTATAGAGATAGGAGCTTTGTATTGAAGTATATATTTTTTTTCATTATTTTGACCCAAAAATCCTGCCAGTGACACATTTTATGCCTTTAGGCTAGGTTGACAGCGCTAACTCACTGCACTGTTTCTATGATTTAGCAGCATTGTCACGCTGGAACTGAAAGTGTTTTAAGACTACAGAACACCTCCCCCTCTCACAACTTCAATAACATAGTGGGATGTGTTTTGTAGTTCAAAAAGGTCAACTTGGCAAAGCTGATAACTGCTTCAGATGCAAGACCATAGAATTCACAGAAAGTTACAAGCTCACTGGATTTCTGCAGGTTTTTATGGTTTCAAAAAGAAATAAAACACTTTTAAGGGTATATATTTATTAGACTAAAAGGGAACGGATCAGAGAAATTCATTGTTAGGGTTTGCATATGTAGCATGCTCCTAGGTAGATGATAGGAAAAAATAGAATTTTTGTAAGAACTTACCGTAAAATTATTTTCTCTTACGTACTCCGACAGTCGCCGCCCGATGGTATTAGCCTTCACTAATGGGTAATGGCGCACTCTGCAGGAGCAGGCTAGGCAGATAATTCATTATCAGGTTAATACAAAAAAACTTTTGTACCTCAGCACGCCACTAGGGGGCCATCCCTCAGCCATTACCAGAACCCAATCTGATATTACCTCAGTTTGTAGCAAGCAGTACCGGAAGGCAACAACCCCCAGATCCAAAAAAACAGAGGGACGGGGGCGGCAACTGTCAGAGAACTCAGAGAAAATAATTTTACAGTAAGTTCTTACAAAAATTATATTTTCTCTTACGTCCTCTGACAGTCCCTACCCGATGGTATTAGCCTTCACTAATGGGATGTCCCAAAGCAGTGCAGGTATGAGGGGTGGGAAAGCTACGTAACCAATTTAGAAGGTAACTTAAAATAGCCGGGCCAGTAACAACCTGAGCCCACAGGATAAAACTGGAACAAACCCAGAAAAGAACACCCCATAAGGAGGGACAGTAAAAATAAAGTCCCCTTAAACAACTGCCGCACTCAAACTCGTGGAGCCAAAGGAAGCATCCGAAAATGCCAAAACAGCAAGTTTTGAAAAACTTTAGAAAAAGTGCACGGACGACCAGGTCGCCACCTTGCACACCTGAGCCACAGACGCCTGATGGCGAAAAGCCCAAGAGGCACTAAAGGCTTGAGTAGAATGGGCCTTTACTGTGAAGGGGGAACCTGACCCGTGATGGGAAAGGCCTGAACAATCGTCTGTCTGATCCACACAGAAATGGTCGCCGCGAAGGCGGCCGATCCCTTCCGAGGTCCCTCAGGAAGAAAAAATAGAAAATCACACTGCCGAATCGACTCTGTGGCGGACAGGTAGACCTTGACCGCTGGACCACATCCAGAGAATAAAAGGCAAGCTCCTTAGGATGTTTGGATCGTGCACACAACATTTTCTTCATTGAGGTGGAATGAAAAAAAACACAGTGGAAGGAAAAGACTGAGTCGGTCGCAGAACTACCTTATCTCTATTATTATTATTTCAGGTACTTATATAGCGCTGTCAATTTACGCAGCGCTTTACATATACATTACACATTCGCATCAGTCCCTGCCCTCAAGGAGCGTACAATCTAAGGTCCCTAACTCCCATTCATACATACATAGTAGGGCCAATTTTATACAGGATCCAATTAACCTACCAGCATGTCTTTGGAGTGTGGGAGGAAACCGGAGTACCCCGAGGCACAGGGAGAACATGCAAACTCCAGGCAGGTAGTGTCATGGTTGGGATTCGAACCAGTGACCCTCTTGCTGCTAGGTGAAAGTGCTAACCATTACACCACTGTGCCGCCCTCTATGAAGTACCAGATAAGGAGAACGGCAGGACAAGGCCGCCAATGCAGACACTCTGCGAGCCGACGTGATAGCCACCAGAAAAGTAACTTTCTGTGACAACACAGACAGAGAAATCTCTCTGATGTTCTCGAAGGGAGGTTTGTTGTAACACTGACAAAACCAATTTACGTCCCAGGGAAGCAAGAGAGCTCTCCTCGGGGGAGCCAAATGCAGCACCTCTTGAATGAAGGTGCGGACCCAAAAAAGTGACGCCAAAGGTCGTTTAAAAAAAGGACGGCCAAGGCGGACAACTGACCCTTGACCGTAGTTAGCACCAGATGCTGATCTACGCCCTTCTGCAGTAAGGCCAAGACCTTCGCCAACGAGAAGGAACGAGGGTGAAAACCATGCACATCGCACCAAGCAATATACGCTTTCCAAATGCGGTGAGAAAACTTCCTAGAAGTGGCTTTGCAAACCTTTTAACAAGGTAAGGATGACCGCCTGAGGAAGACTGCTTATCCCTCAGGACCTGGCCTTCAACAGCCATGCCAATAAAGCCAGAGACTGTAAAACAGAATAGAAGATCGGTACTCGAGACAGATCGTCTAGCAGCGGAAGCCGCCAGCAAGGTTCGACGACCATCTGAACGACGTCCACGTACCAGGACCGGCAAGGCCCGGCCGGGGCCACCAGAATGACTGACATCCGTTCCGACGCCAACCTGCGGAGGAACCTAGACAACAGTGGAATCGGAGGAAAGGCATACAGTAGCCAACAGCGGTGCCAAGGCACCACCAACACGTCCGCGGCGTCTGCCAGAGGATCGCGAGTCCTGGCCAGGAACCTTACCACCTCTTTGTGGAGATGGGATGCAAACAAATCCACGCCCGGGGTCCCCCACCAGGCGCACAGGAGGTGAACCACCTCCGGATGTAGGGACCATTCTCCTAGGTCCAAAGTCTGGCGACTCAGATAGTCCGCCTGCCAGCGTTCCACACCCGGAATGAGAACGGCTGAGAATGCAGGTACATGCGATTCGGCCCAGGACAGAACCTCAGCCGCTTTCTTGGCCGCCGGGCACTCCTTGTGCCCCCTCGGTGAATTATATAACCCACAGCCATGGGATTGTTCGCCTGTACCGTCACCGGACACCCCTGAAGCTGAGATGACCACCGGGACAGACAAATCTTTGAACGTTCGGAGCTCCAAGACGTTGATTGCTAGCAAAGTCTCCCCCGCCGACCACGTCCCCTGGGCGCAAAGCGTGCCCAGAACTCCTCCCCAGCCCAACAGGCTGGCATCCGTGGTGACAATCGTCCCTAATAGAGGTCGGAAGGACTGACCCTGTGTCAAGGACTGCGGCCGGAGTCACCACAGGAGATCCGACCACACCGGATGACTCAAGGAAATACTAATTTCCAAGGACTGAGGTGTCCTGTCCCACCTGTCGAGGATCTCTGCTTGCAGAGACCTGGTGTGAAATAGAGCAAACGGAACTGCTTCGAAGGCCGAGACCATCAGGCCCAGAACCCGCATGCAGGTCCGCAAAGAGGAGAGATCGTCTTTCCTGAGAGCTCTGATCTCCTCCCGCAGAGTCCCGAGTGTGTCCTCCGGAAGGAAGACCCGAGGTTGAGCAGAATCCAGGACCATCCCTAGGTACTGGAGACGAGTAGAGAGAGTCAGTGCTGACTTCTGAAAAATGACATTCCACCCAAACTCCTGAAGTGTCTGAAACGTCACGGGCAGATCCTTCACCAAGGTCACACATGAGTTTGACCTTAACAAGAGGTTGTCCAGGTAGCCGAGGACTGCAATGCCCCGTAAACGTAGTAAAGCTAGAACCAGAGCCAACACCTTGGTGAAAACCCTGGGAGCCGAAGCGAGACCGAAAGGCAACGCCACAAACTGGTAATGCTCCCCAGCCACCGCGAAGCGGAGATATCTCTGATGACCCTCGAAAATAGGGATATGGAGATACGCATCCTGCAAGTCGATGGATGCCAGGAAGCCCCCAGGCCTCAACGAGGCCATCACCGACCGGATGGATTCCATCCTGAACTTCCCAAACAAAGTGGTTCAGGGACTACAAGACCAGAATCAGACGCATCATGCCCTCTTTCCTGGGCACCGTGAACAGGTTGGAGTAAAAACCGTGAAACCTTTCCCGGAAAGGAACGGGTACAATGACTCCTTGGGCAAGCAAATCGTGCACAGCCCCCATGAGATCTCTGAGACAATCAGGGGACAGCTGGAGAATGGACGGGAAGAACCTGTCTGCGGGGCGAGATCGAAACTTGAACTTGTACCTAGAGCTGCACGATTAATCGTATGAAAATCGCGATCTCGATTCACCCCTCCTGACGATCTAACCCTGAGATATGCTCGATTCTTTGCATAGCTGCATAGCAGAGAGAACAGCTGTGGAAAAAAAAAAAAAAAAGCCTCCAGGCAAACGCTATCAGCAAAGTCTCCCAGTAACTATAAACAAAAACGATTACATTGTATCTTTTTCTTCCCTCTGCCAGGGAGAAAGGAAGTTTAACCTCTTAAAGACTGGATCTTTTTCTGACATTTGTTGCTTGCAAGTTAAAATCATTTTTTTTTGCTAGAAAAGTACCCCCAAACATTTTATATATTTTTTTAGCAGAGACCCTACAGAATAAAATGGCGATTGTTGTAATATTTTATGTCACACTGTATTTGCGCAGCAGTCTTTCAAACGCAATTAATAGACTTTAATGAATAAAAAAAAAACGTAACAGTAAAGTTATCCCAATTTTTTTTTGTTACACAGAGAATCGTGAGAGAATCGTGATCTTTATTCCAAGCTAAAAAATCGTGATTCTCATTTTGGCCAGAATCGTGCAGCTCTACTTGTACCCTGAACTAATCATTTTGTGAACCCACCTGTCCTGAATGCTGGACAACCAGGGTTCCTGAAGGAAAAGCAGACGTCCCCCAACCCCAACAACGGGAAGGGCTTCCCTTCAGGGAGAGGTGGATTGGGCCGCCGAACCAGACTGACCGGCTTTCCCGACCACGGCTTCTAGTGGCTACGGGAAGTCGGAAGGGATTACCCTTCTCCTGCGTCCAAAAGGCACAAAAGCAATTATGTTGAGCCCCTTATTCGACTCATCTAGAGTTACCCCAAAAAGACGACCCCCCCCTTCATAGGAGACCTCAGACACCGTCTTTATGGACGCGTGGTCAACCGACCAGCGCTTTAACCAGGTAATGCGGTGGATCGCAATCCCCGCCGCCGACAACCGGGCGACCAACGGAGCCACGTCCAAGGCCGCATCGTACAGGAACATCGCAGTGTGGATGAGCTGATCCTGCTGCGAAGCCCCTTGCACCATGTCGTGAGCGCCTGAGAGGCCATCACTGAGGCAAAACACAGGTTTCAACAGGGAACCTGCCACCAGATAAACGTGGCGAGCAAGCGCTTCCACGCGCCTATCAGACGGATCCCGGAATACCGGGAAATCCTCTACTGGCAGCAAGGTGGACTTATTCAGCCTAGACACAGTGTGATCCCCTGCTTGGGGATACCGCCCAACGTTCGTCTACCGCCTCCAAAGAACGGATAGCGGATGGAAAAACGCTTGGGCACCACCAACATGTGCTAAATGAGCCGCCATAGGCCATTCACAATCTCGTGAAAGTCCTCCGGGCAGGAAAAAAGCCTGACCCGACTGCTGGGGTCTGCGGAACCCGAACAAAACTGACCGCTTACGTGACTGAGCTGGCTCATCGTTAAGACGTTCAGTCCGAAGCCCCCACCAGGTCTGCGGGGATTTAATATCCTGGAAGTCCATTTTTGCCTTAAAATGAAAAAGGGACGCTGGCCCTATAAATCAGCGGTTCCCGAGGACCCCCCTCCGCAATCTGCACTAACAGAAAGAGCCCCCTGTGAAAACACACTAGCCACAAGTAAAAAACGTTTTGGTTGAAAAATGACAGAAGGATTAACAAAAATCCCCAGCCTGTCAGCACATTTTTACACAGGAGAAAAACTGTGAAGAAGGAGGAAGTGACCTCACATCACTGGAGGCCAGCCCTCGAGCCCAGAGAAAAGGTGTCTATTGAAAGTCAATGACAAAAGTCACAGGGAAAATGGCCGCTTGCCTTACTAGGCATGTTGCCCACATTCAAGATGGTGCCCGACCGGGAGCCTGTGCTGAATCCCCACATGGTTGCTGTATTACACAGAGCATAGATTCTGCACACCAAAAAAAATATGCGGCCGCCCCAAACGGCAGCAAAATAAGTGCATAAACACATTCTGGCAAACATCAGGACCCCAGGGAGACATCTGTAGCACCCCATACAGCGCCCCCCAGCGGGAGCAGGGAGGGAGGGAGAAACCCACAACCCAGCCAGAAGGGGGAATCCTACAGGGACCACCAGCCCTGCTATCCCCTAAGAGTGGGCCCACAACCCCCCAAACATCCCTAGGGACAAGGGGGGATCAGTACTCACCAGTCCAGAAGCAGGCACCACTCAGATACGGGAGACCTCCCACCCTAAGTGGGGGTGCCATCAGCCATGGAGGGATGCTGGCAACACGTAGTGGATCCGGGTTGAGACATCCTCAGCGAAGCGCAGCTCCGCAGGCTCATCCCCATATGGAGGGGCACTGTCGTTGCGAGGCCTGGGCGTACCAGTAACCTGCGACGCTCGATGGCAGGCTGGGATTCCAGAAGGATCTATGATACCCAGTCCAGCGCCCAGCTCTGCAGTCACTTGTAGTCCTCCAGGTAAGGAATCCCTGACTAACTAGTGATAGTGAGAGAAAATAAAAATCTATTGTGTAAAGAAAAAACACAAATTCAGAAAAAAAACATAAAGAAAACCGAGACTCTAGGTCTCAGCAGGGAAGACCTAACTCTACTTCTGACGCTAGGCAGCTTCAAACTGAGGTAATATCAGATTGGGTTCTGGTAATGGCTGAAGGATGGCCCACCAGTGGCGTGCTGAGGTACAAACGTTTTTTTGTATTAACCGGATAATGAATTATCTGCCTAGCCTGCTCCTGCAGAGTGCGCCATTACCCATTAGTTAGGCTAATACCATCGGGCGGCGACTGTCAGAGGACGTAAGAGAAAGAATAGTTTGCTCTGCCTGCTTCACAGGGGAGCCTGATCAGTAGTTAAGTCTGTTGCATGTGTCCATGTGTGATACATCTGGTCTGAGAGAGTGTCCCCACTGTATCCAATAGAAGAGACTGTTGGACAGTGTTAGAAACCCAGCCAGTGACACACAGGTTTTTATGACTGTCCCAGCGGGTAGGCACAACAGTGGTGCATCCTGGGATATGTTATAAAAGCCAGGGGCACATGTGACAGGGGTCTTTGGGCGGGAAGCCAGGTCCAGGAAGGAGGGCGACGGCTGTCTCTCCTCCTGACAAGGGAGTTGGAGGCAGAGCGACCCAGGGAAAAACAGTGTCCGTGAGTACCGGGAAGCTTGCCAGGGGTCTGCCCAGGAAGGGGACCACTCCAGTAGGGTGTCAGTGGACAGAAGGTCAGTGAACACAGTCAGTGAGAAAGGGGGTGCCAAGTTAGACAAAGAAGAGGAACCTAAACGAGAGTACATATTCTTTATCTTCACTTCAGTGGAAAGGTGAAGAAGCAGCCTTGCCGCATTCTACAGTCAGTTGTCCTCAGGAATTGTGCATAGTTCAAATTGGAGTATCCCACTCATCCCTTCTCCCATCCAAGTTCCAATAAAAACACAAAAAAAATTGTCTGAGCCACAAACTTTTAATGCAATGTATCTGCTGTCACTTGCTAATTGTAACCCAGGGGAACCCAAGAAGTGTAATTCTCAGCAGCTCCCTAGGGGGCAGTGCTACACATACATAAGCAGTTTTTTCAGATAACTTACCTAGTTTTAAATCTGCTCTAAAAATAACCCAGGCCAATATATTAGCAGGTACGCTTTGACAATGTAAATTTCTAACTTCTTTTCATTAAAATTTAGTTGATAACCGATACTACCAAAGACATAATCTATCATTCTATGGAGGGAAGCTGGGCAATAAATTTATTGAATTATTTTTTTTTTTAAATTAGCTGCTTTTTCATTGCAGTTGAAAAAACAGCAATTGTTCTACTAACCTTCAAAAAAAAAAAAAGAAGATGTCCTACATTCCACAAATGAATAGGATTCAAAATTATATTCTTTACGGTGTGAATACAAAGCCTCAGCCCAAGTATAAAGGCCAATTCCTCACAAGACACTTTATTTCTGCATAGTTGCCAGCCAGATGATTTCTTAGATCTATCAGTATTGGAAAAACTCGGTCCTACCCAATGGTCTCTTCAAAAGATGGCATCACTTCTTCTGCATCAAAATAGATTCTACATGAAGTACACCTGTCATGGGAGAGAAATGCTAATTGCCTAGCTGTCACAGGGCTTTCCACTGACTCTCTTGATCAGCATACATTCCAAATCAGTGACTCACGAAGTATTAATGATGGTAAATCAGTTGAACAGTTTTTTAAAGCCCAACTATACTCTCATTTTAAGTTTGCTAAACACATTCCAGTTGCATGAAAACAAAAGGTTGGTTTATTTCTAAAAAAAAAGCCCCAGCCTGAATAGAAAAGCATGGACCCTGGCAGCATGTTGCAGAGTAAAACCCTTGCTCTCCGTGGGGAAGTAGTGGACTCTCTGCAGAGGTCCAACAAGCAATCAGCAGAACTTATATTTCCTGCTACTTGCAAAGCTCTAGCGCAGACCACAGCTTTCACACAAAGAGCAAGGGTCCTGTCCTGCAGCTGATGGCAGAGAACTGTTTTTCTACAGACTGTGGCTGCTTTAGAAAGAAAATTAACGGATACTGGTCATCTTTTGTTTTGAAGCAGCTTAAAGCGGAACTCCACCCAAAAGGGGAAGTTCCGATCCACTTTAAGGACTCGTCCCCCTCTCCTCTTTCACAATTTGCACTTTTGAGAAGCTGGGGGGGGGAGGAGGTACCCGATTTTGACAGGTACCTGCTTGCCACCTCCGTTCCGAGTGCTGCGGCGCTCTGCAAATAAAGTTCTCTTTGCTCCCTCCCCTGCAGTCTTCTGGGACACTGACAGGTCCCAGAAGACTGCATCCACCATTCACAATGCGCAATGTCACAGCTTGTGGCCTCACAGCAAGGTGTCCATAGTGAAGATGCCGATGCTGGCGCCACCGAGGGAGGACAGAGGATGAAGATGGCTGGGCTGAGTGCATCGCTGGACCGTGGAACAGGTGAGTGGCTGTTTTTTAAAGTCAGCAGCTACACTTTTTGACAGGTGGCTGGAACTCCGCTTTAAATGCATTTAGTCAAATTTAAATAAAGAATTTGTTTGGGCTTTTAAGAGGTGTTTGGCTACTGCAATCCCTGTATTTATACTATGATAGGTCTTCTACAATGGGAAATGGTTATGTGAAAAGTACATTAACCACTTCAGCCCCAGAAGGTTTACCCCACTTCATGATCAGGCCATTATTTGCGGTACAGCACTGCGTCACTTTGACTGACAAGTGCGTGGTTATGATAGCAACCTGTTTCAGTTACCACCAGTGAGAATTTTGGCAGTGGAACTCAAACTGCTCGCTGTGAGGTAAAACCTATCTTATGTACTTGTGTACACATGTAGTATTTTAAAGCGGAAGTAAACACATCAATTTAACAGTTTCAAAAAACAGTTACATTTCCGGAACGTGTGCTCTCACCCAAACTGTCAAACCATCCAATGGTTGGTGTCATAACTGATGAGGCCAAGATGGCAACTTCCTTGGCTAAAGACGATAGCAGGGTTTACTTTCACTTTAAATAACAAACCCTTTTAACCCTTTAAACTAAACTAAGGGGTTTTCTATCATTCTTGTTTTGTATAAAAATATATTAAAAGGGAGTGCAAGCACTTGTTTTTAGCACCCCAAAATAATTACCCCAAAACCCTGGGCCACAACATAGACATCCAACTATGCGTTAAAATCTGAAAAGCAAACTAAATGGAAATGTGAATAATCTGTATACAATGTGTGGTCTGATTTTACCTATGTTTGATGGAAATGCAACAGAAGAGGGCCCAGCATTACTGAAGGCCGTAGATGTGGATGCGACACTGCTATTTGGAATCTTTGAATGACATGCGCAGCCACACGAAACCTCTTCTTTTTTCCAGTCTTTCTTGTCTGTATCTTCATCTACAGGCTTTCCTATAAACAACAGTAATCACATTTGTTCAGAAATATAAATAAAGTGCTAAAAAATGATCTTTGACAGTAAATGTACAGTGTAATTGTGGCCTAAAGAACTGAACAAAATGACCAATATTTGGTGTTTTATGCCTGCTTACAATGGTGAAGCATTTGCTGTACACATGGGTCTTTGGAGCAACATGTGACACTAGCAGGATGTCTTTAAAAAACTTTTAATACTGAATTATATTTTTATGCACTCTAGTCAAATACAAAATGAAGAGAAAAGTATGAAACCTAAAAGCATTCTGCCATTAAGTGGACATTGATAAACTGCTTTAAGGGTAACTCCACTTTCATGGGGGGAAAAAAAACACAAATTAAAAAAAAATAACAACATAACATATACAATTGCGACATAAAAGTCATATTGTGAATTAATGTTATTAAAAATGACCTTTCATATTCATTCTGCAGTGCTGTAGATTTCTATAAAGTGCAATGCAATATGGCTACCTGGAGGCGTTTTTGTGCACCCCCCCCCCCCCCCCCGAAACATCCTTTTCTGCTTGTGTGATTGGCTTACTGATTTTCCAAAAGATATACACTAAGATACAAGTCAAATTTCATGCATCCCCTGCAACAAAAATGTAATTTTTAGTAAGATACTGCCACAGGAAAATAGCGTCTAAATGGATGCAGACCCTGCCACTTTCCTCACTAGAGCCCTGATTCTGCAGCAGCTGGATGACAATTATGAAACCACTTCCATTAGACTCACTTAGCACAGGGGCACAGAGGAACAAACAGGGATTTCTTCAGAATAAGAAAAGGTAGGAATCTGCAACGTTTTTTAAAATCCTTGCAATGTACATAGATCACCCAGAGGGAAATGTTTTTTCTTAACAAAAGCTTTAAGCTAAGCTATAGCCCTTATATCCCCCGTTTTTCCCCATTCTTACAATGGACATTTTATACCACTGGGTCTAAAATAAGATCTCCCCTCTGCAATGCACTTTTGCCTCCAACTAAAGATGAGAAATCAATCGACTAATTAATCCACTAGTTGGGTAAATATCACAAAATTAACAACTTTAGTGTTGTCTGCTGAAATGCAATTTTTTATTTATTTTGCTCGAATATGTGCATAGAAGGATTCAGATAGCCCCAACTGCAAGAATCAGACAATGTATTAATTCTGATTACCTGGCTTCTTGAGCTGAATAAATCAAAGCAAATCAAATCTTAACATCCACAAAAATGATTTTTGTCAGATTTACAGATTTACTTATCTTTTATTTCCAGCGAATTTTGGTTTAAAACAAACTTCTAAATAATCAAGGTCACAGTCATTACAAAGGCCTATTCTACCAATGATATTAGTAAAGTTGACATGATGTGGAGCCTTAAAAAGCAAATTATATGTTTTATCTGATGTCTATTACTTGAAAAGTTGTACTGATGATACACTTTTATACCAATGTTACAAATGTTCTTCTTTTTGTACTTGAGTATACTTTTCAATAAACGTTTACAATAAAAAAAAAAAGCAAATTATAATGTAAAACCTTTGAAATCTCCCGAAAGTGTTATCCATGCTTTGACTAGATAACGTCTTTATATACCCTATTCCCTTTCTCGCCACTGATTCAGACCTCGTTCTGAATAATGTAATATTCAGGGTAAAGGTTTAGGATGTGTTAAAGCACCTAAGGTGATAACAAAGAACGCATAACTGGGTACGATAAGAGAAATCAGCAGGATTACATAGCAGTGACAAATAAAGTACGAAGCCTCAATATATCCACAGAAAGGTGACATTCCTTTCTTTATAAAGTGACTAAACATGAAGGTAGAGTGATCTCAGATGTTTACTGCTCTCAAGTTTCAGTATGTGTTATATCTGGTCAACTCACACATTGTGCTATGAAACATTTGAGTCTTCCTGGTTTGTGTATACCTGTGCTTGCTATTCCCAGAGCAGCCCTAAAACCTCACACATGTAACCCCCTGGGAACCCGCAAAAAAAAAAAAAAAAGCCCAACAGTTAAAAGTATTAAGAACATCGATGTTCTCCTCAACACATGAAGCTACATTCTCTGATCAGGAGAGACACATCAACGGTCCTGTACTGAATTCAAGCCATCATGTCCTAAACGCAAAACATTACTTACAGAATGCAGGGGTTATACTACATATTCTTTGGTTATACAGAGGCCACATTGCTGTCTACATCAATAAAATACACACCCAATTTAGCAAATAAATAGATGAAATAAGTTTACCGACTTCCCAATACCAGGGGACCCTGCCTTCTTCCTACTCCATTGCATGCAAATTCCTCCTAAGAAATACAAGAAATCGGTCCTACGTCACATGCCTGATGCCACCAAAGCCTGCATTACGCTGTGCTGGAAGAGTACTAGTCCTCCCTCCATTGCAATGTGGCTTAATAAAGTCAGGAGCATTTACGTTCAGGAGGCCCTGGTGCTGACTGCCAAAAATAGAGAGAGAAGAATACACTAAAACATGGTCATATTGGAACATGTTTGTTTATTCTGATGAGGGTAAAGCTCTTTTGGAATGCCAATATGGAGATTGAAATCCTACTGCCCCGGCTTACTTGTTGTTCACCCATTACCCTTGTCTCTCCCTCCTCCTTCCTCACCCCTCTTTTTTTTGTCTCTCCCTTTCACTTTTTCTCCTCCACTTTTCCCTTTAGAGTTCTATCTTTCTAATACCTATTGGCAGGGCTTTTTTTCTCAGAGAGTAGGTGCAGGAACTCCCCCCTTCTGAGTCGCCCCTTGTCTCCGCCCCCTACCCAAACCCAAGCACTTCCCTTGGTCCCACCCCCTACCCACCTCCCAATACTGCCCTTTTAGGGAACTCAGAACCAAGTATCATTCTGTGGTGTAATTTGTATGGAACTTGATAATTATACCAAGAAAAGCAGCAAACTAGATCCCCTGCAGCCAGCAACAATAGACCCCCCCCCCCCCCAAGAAACAAGCGATTACCCACACAACATTGCCCCCCCCCCCCCACAACAAAAAAACACCCCAGCAAAACTACCCCAGCAACAATAGATCCACCCCAGCGACAATAGACCTCCAGCAGCAAGATTAGATTCTCCAGCAGCCAGAAACAATAGACCTCTCTTTCTCAACAGTAGATCCCTCCTAGCAACAACTGACTCCCCAGAAATATAAGATCCCTCCCCGGCAACAATAGGTCCTCCACCAGCAAAAATAGACCCTCATGCAAAAATAGATCCCCACAAGTGACAATAGTTTCCCAATGGCCATCATCAATAGACCCTCCAGGAAACCCCAACACCCCTTTCACTTTCATATATTCAGTGTTGGAGGCGCCGGAACTGCGTTCCCTTACGTTTCCCCTGAAAAAAAGCCCTGCCTATTGGCATCTTTTTATATTTTTACTCTCATTTAAAATTACAATTGACATATATTTTTCAGTGTACTTTTTCGGATTCTGTTTGACAAGACAGCCTTTTTCCTTTATTTTCATTATACATATACTTACTATTTGGATTTACGTTTACTGTAATTGTGTTACTACATTTTCTATGTCTGATCATAAAGTTTTGGATGTCCTATTTCCATATTAAATAAAAAATTTGAAAAAAAAAAAAAGATAAAAAAAAGGAAAGCCTTGCAAACAGAAATATGCCAAGTGCAGTGACCAATTGAAACCAACCAAGAACCAAAAGAAAACGGATATCAAGGACATAACTGCACTCTGCACTTCTTAGTTTATTAAGTTAAAGTATGATCATTAAAGCAGATCTACAGACAAAACATTTTTTTTTTTTTCATTTTGGATAAAGCAAGGGAGGGTTATAACCTCTGTCAGGTTTATAACCTCTGTCAGGTTTTTTTTTTTTTTTTTTTTTTTGGGGGTGGGAGAATTCCCTTCACTTCCTGTCCCATAGCTGAACAGGAAGTGAGAGGAAATCACTGCAAATTAAGGGAATTCCTTGGGGACCCCCAGGTCACCAGAACTAGCGTCCCCATTGAAAGATTTCCCCTCTATTACTTTTCCACAGAAAAAACAAAATTTGGGATTTTATTTTACATTCACTTTCAATGATAATGGTAAACATTACAAATAGAGAGGGGGGATCTCCTTAAAGGGGGGCACAGGCAGCAATAAAAACAGACATGGGGTCTCCATTTAAAAAGAAACTGGATTTTTGATTTACCGTAAAATCCTTTTCTCTGAAGTTCATTGACAGACGCAGCTCCAAATTCTTCTTAACCACTGGGACATTCCAAAGCAGTATTTGCATTAAGAGGTGGGAAAACAATTCAGAGAAAGAACGTAATTCCCCAAAGGATAAACTTAGCCAACCAGGTAACATGGAGCTCAACCAGGAACAACTGGAGCTCACCTAGAAATAACATACACCCTTAAAGAGAAAAAAATGATCTTATAAACAACAGCAGCCTGTAAAACCTTGCGGGAAAAAGAAACATTCGAGGATTCGAACACATCTACTTTGTAGAATTAAGTCAACGTGTGCACAGATGACGAAGATGCCGCCTTCCAAACTTGTATTACTGACGCCTGATGGCAAAAGGCCCAAAAGGCCCAAGAGGCACTCAACGCCTTAGCAGAATGCGCCTTCACAAGGAAAGGTGGAACCTGACCCTTAATGTGTGATTAGTGAATACGCCTGTACCACCGTTTGCCTGATCAATGTGGATATGGTCGCAGCAGACGCAGCCAATCCCATCCGAGGTCCTTCCATGAGGACAAAAAGAGAGTCTGATTTCCTGAAAGACTCAGTAACCGCCAGGCAAGCCCAAATTGCCCAAACCACAGCCAAAGAATGCAATCCTTGGGATGCTTGAGTTTAGGACAGCGTTTTGGCAGCACAATGTCTTCATTCAATGGAAATCAGAAACCACCTTAGGAAGAAACGACCGATTAGGTCGAAGTTCCACTTAATCTCTGTGGACCACCAGAGAAGGAGAACCGCAAGGCAGCTCTGCCAATTCAGACACTCTGCAGGCAGAGGTATTAGCCACCACAAAGGCTACCTTCTGTGACCGTGTAAGATGAGGAAGCTCCCTAAGTTTTCAAAGGGAGGTTTACGAAGAACAGACAGTACCAAGTTAAGATACCACGGAGGTAACAGGGACCGTATAAGAGGAACCACATGACGAACTCCCTGGATAAAAGTGAGAATCAAAGAATGCGTAGCTAAAGGGCGTTGAAAAAACACTGCCAAAGACAACACCTGGCCTTTAATAGTACCCAAGTCCAACCGCTGCTCAACCTCTCTTTGGAGGAAAGCTAATATCTTAGCCACTGAAAAGGAGCGTCGATTCACATCATGAGATGTACAATTTCCACGTACAATGATAAATCTTCCTGGAGGTAGATTTTCTAGCCTTCAACAGTGTAGGAATCACTGAGTCAGAAAGACCCCTATCCTTCAATACTTGGCTTTCAACAGCCACGTCGTTAAAGCCAGCGACTGTAAAGCAGGATGGAAGATCAGCCCTTGAGACAACAGATCTTCCCTAAGAGGAAGTCTCCAAGGTGCAACGGCGACCAACCTTACCAGATCTGCATACCAAGACCGGCGAGGCCAGTCTGGGGCCAACAGAATGACCGGAATCCCTTATACCTATTCAGCGCAGAAACCTCAGGCAGAAGGAAACGCATAGAGACCATTCCCCCTGATCCAACACCTAACGACTCAAGTAATCCGCCTGCTAGTTCTCCACTCCGGGTATATGCATAGCAGAGAGGGCTGGAACAAAATGTTCTGCCCATATTAAAATCTTGGCCACCACCCGGGCCACCAGGACACTCTTGGTGCCCCTTGATGATTGACGTAAACAACGGCTGTGGCATTGTCTGATTGAATCCGAACTGGACAACCCTGCAGACGACTTGTCCAGTGACTCAAGAAAAGCTTTATCGCTCTGAGTTCCAGAATATTGATCGGAAGTTTGGTCTTCTAAGAGTCCAGGTCCTCTGGACACACAGCTTTCCAAGTACTCCCCCCCCCCCCCCAAGCCAGAGAGACTGGCATCCGTGGATGCCACAGTCCAATACAATGGAAGGAAGGGCTTGCCCTGATGCAGGGTCAAGGAACGGAGCCACCACAGAAGAGCACTTCTTGCATTTCTGACTCAACCAAATCAGATAGTCCAAAGATTTTGGATCCTTTTTCCACTTGACAAGAATAGCCCCTTGCAGAGGTCTCATGGAACTGAGCAAACGGAACTGCCCCGAAGGTAGACACCATCAGGCCTAGAACTTGCATGCAAGGCCACAATGAGGACAGAGTGCTGGGTAACAGCAACCGAATTGCCCTCTGCAACTTTTGCAGCTTTTCTGGGGGAAGAAACACCCTCGCAGAGTCCAGAGTCAGTCCCAGATGAACCATTTTGTAGGCTGGGACCAGAGCAGATTTTCTGAAATTGATGGTCCAACCGAACTATTGCAGAGTCCGTATAGTGATTGACAGATCGCCCACCAGAACTGAGTAGGAGTCTGCTCCTAAGAGGAGATCGTCAAGGTACCCTAGTACCGCAATCCCCCACTGTCACAGTAATACCAAAACCAGACCCTGGGGCGGAGGCGAAACCAAAGGGTAATGCCACAAATTGATAATGCTCCTCTCCTACAGCGAAGCGAAGAAAACGCTGGTGTCCAGCGTAAATAGGGATGTGCAGACATGCACATCCTCAATATCGATAGAGGCCAAAAAGTCCCCTTAGTGTAGGAACGCCACTACCGTGTGAATGGACTCCATTCATAACCTCTGTACCAGCACAAAGCGATTCAGAGCCTTGAGGTTCAGAATTAGACGCACTTTCCCTTCTTTTCTGGGAACAGTAAACATGTTTGAATAAAACCCTTGAAAGCGTTCTCGAGAGGGAACCGACACAATCACCCTTTGCGAAAGCAGATCTTGTACCGCCTCTCGTAGATCCCTTAACCGATCTGAAGAAAGGCGTAGATTAGACGGGAAGACTCTGTCCGACAGTTGGGACCTGAATTCGATCTTGTATCCCGATCGGAGCAGCTTGTAGGCCCATTTATCCTGAATCAATGTGGTTCCGGACAGAAAACAAAGACATCCCCCAACCCCAGATACGGAAGAGGGTTTAGCTTCATGCAGATGGAGATTTGTACGCAGATCTGGAGGGGCCTGTTTTCGGCTTACCCGACCACGTCTTCTTGGATCCCCCAGATGACCTAAATGGCCTAGGTCCTTTCTCCTTCCTGCCTTCGCCACCTGTGTGCTGAAAAATAAGAGACCCTTCTATTACGCTGTGACTTGCCCTTAGCGGATAGAGGAAGAAGAGTACTCTTCCCATCTGTTAGTCCTTTGATCAGTTCATCCAACAAAGACCCAAATAGGCGGTCCCCCGTAAGGGGAGATCTGATAGAGCCTTTTTAGAAGCCTGGTCCGCAGACCAGCCTTTTAGCCACATCATGCGTGGTTACCATTATTGCGTTTAGAAAAACTCCACTGACTCGCAACAATTTTGTCACAGTAATTGGGAAGAGGGAGTACCTTTGCCGCTTTTAGGGGATCTGCGGGCCCCCGAGGGGACCGGCGTCCCCATGTTAAAAAATTTCTGCACCGATGCAATCAGTGCATCCACCAGCGCCCTTGCATGTGAAGTAAAAAAAAAGAAAAATAATCATCATCATCTTCACAGAGCCTCCGAAGTGCATGGACGCAGACCCAGTAGAGTCGCTATATGCTAAGCTCACCCTGAGAACATAACAAGCAGGGGAGGTCGCCAATCACAGTCCCGCAGCGAGACGCTGGCTAAAGTTCAACAAAAAGACCCCTATTAGACCTAAGGGTCGCCCACCATAAATTACATAAAAAGGACAAGAGGGGGCCCGCCGTGAAGCAGACGTGCAGGCAGAATACCCCCACAAAACACTGCCCCCACGGCGCCCCCCCGCTTCAAGGGGGGCGCCAGGCAGTCCATATGACCACTCCCCTAAAGTGGGTGGGGGGAGGGTGGACACCCATCTGCTGCTCTATCACCACCGGTCAGCAGCTCAAACAGCCTGGTCAACAGCTCAGTCAGCAGCTTGGACAGCCAGCCGCGAGTAGGCCACAAAGCTGTGGCCTAAATTTGGGACCTGATCTGGTCGCGAGTCCGCCATCAGCTCTGTCAGCTTGATCAGCAGCTCGGTTAGGAGCTTGGGCAGCTTGGTCAGTCACTCAGACAGCCAGTTCCATCAGCCGCGGCCTCAACATTTGGCCCGATCCAGCCGCATGAGGCATTCGCCGGTCAGCTTCTTCAGGCCCCTCATCTCAGTCAGCTTGATCAAGCACCTCAACTCGGTCAGCTCGGCCTGGCACCCGGACAGCCGCGAATAGACCGCAAAGCCGCAGACTAAATTTTCGGCCTGACCCAGACATGTGAGGTGCAGACTAGTGGATGAAGAAACATCCGCTCCCCCCCAAGCCTATAACCACCACAGGGAGCCCAAAGGACATCCCTGCCCGTCACTAACCCCCAGGGGGCAGGGAACTTGTGCAAAGACCCCCGTGTGCGATCCGGACAACCCTGTCAGCAACAACCACATCCACCGCCCCCTCCCCCCCCCCCTTACTGGAGCAAGTGGCAAAGCCAGCTCCTACCTAACACTGGGAGGTGGGGGGATGTGGGTAGGTTGGGACCAAAAGACCACCGTGAATGTTAGCGGGGCTGGGGGAAATGAAAGGGAACCCAGGGGGCCGACCATCTCAAGGAGCAAGAGCTATGGGGGGACACTACTCACCATACCAACGACAATCGGGTGGGCGGCACTCCGGACGGGCTACCTCTCCACTCGGGGTGGGGGTGCCGACGGCCAAGGGGCACGCTGCGTCTCAGGCCAAACCAGGTTATGTGCGTCCCAGTGAGGTGTTTCACTCGCGAGCCAGCCCCCCTCCATTTGGGCTCTGTCGTGGGGAGGCCTAGTGTGGGGCTATAACCTGCACACCCTTACTGGCCAGACTGGGAGATTATAAAGATCTAGGATATCCAGTCCGAAACACAGTCCGGCTGTTGATTGCAGTTCTCTCAGGAACATAACTAGCTAAAAAAAATTAATTTTAACAAAGGTTCCCTTTAAAATAAAAAAACAAGTGAAGACCGAAGTCCCAGCCGGAAACTAGGTCCTACTCCTAAACTAGGACTGAGACGGGAGACCTGGGTGAGCCGCGGAAGGCGGCTCGAGGATGTCCTCTCCTGCTCCTTGTAATGACAGCCGAGCAATGTAACGGATCAACCGGCACCCGACTCGGTACCTCCGTTGTCGGATGCTCCTAGTGCTTCCCGAGGGCTCCAAGCACTCCACCAGACACCATAACCACCTCAGACCCCACAAACCGCCGCAGCTTGGTTGGTGTCTCGCCACCTCCTACCCACCCTGGGCCTACGACAAGGCTCCAGGTTCCAGAGGGTGAACCTCTCTTTCCCCAGAGAGTGAAGCAGGAACAAGCTCTTACAAGAGTTTAGTGATTATCCAAGGGAGTATAAAGAGCATAGCAATCCCTTGTAGCAGGTTCCCCCAAACATGAGTCAAGACTTCATGAAGGGGTAAAAACAGACTGTTTATTCAAACACATGCACAAAGAAATATACACTGTGGGACAATACCCTCTCCCCCTTAGCAGCCAATCCACATACACATATACATCCCATAATAAGTTTATCCTAAGACAGACAGAAACAATAGAACAAAGGAATACAGGCACTTACCAATAACAAACCCCACCCCATCTCACTATCTAGAAATCTGAAAAGTCAAACCATTCATCTTCCTATATTTCCTGAGAGATATTGCTGACAAATATTACTGTCCCATCTGAAGCAATTCAAACCATTAATTATCTGTCTTTCACTCCCAGTGACGGTGAACACCATCACAAGCGGCTTATCAGCCACATCGGTTGCCATAAAAGACAGCCGACCATCAGCTATGGGTGCTGGTACCGGGGTGATGCCTCTAGCTGCAGGCATCACTCCTGTACAAACACTTTCCCGAAATATCAGCAATATCCGTCACCTTGATTCCGATATATCGGGGGAAAGTGCATATCGGCCCTCGATATATCGGCTTTGCCAATAATCGGTCGATCACTAGTACTGATGGTGATTATGAGCTGGCCACTAGAGGGTGCTGATGATAATATATGAGAATGCTATTCTGTTTTCATGCTTGTGATTTTAACATTTATATTGTTTAGGGTGCAATAAAAATGAATATTTTTAACAGTGGTTTGTTTATTTCTTGGGAGATGACACCTTTAAAGTCCGATTCTTTTTCATTTGTACCGCCAGCACTTTACTAATAGTTCAAGGCCTAAAGTCAAATTGAATCTTCCATTTGCAGTCAGCCTGCACACACAGTAAGAAAAATGGGTGTCTTTTTTTTATTTAATTTCTATTTGCTGCAGTAAAGGGTTAAAACATCCTGTGCTAGCAGCATGCTGGACTTCTGCCCAATCGAGAGCAGAGTTGTCGAAGTATCCAGTGGTCCTACAAGCCCCTTTCACACTGATCCATTTAGCAGTCCTCAAACTCCCTGCTGATCGCAGCAAGGGCCTGGCTGTCCAGCAAGCTACTAGCAAAGGGTGATTTAACGTTTAGCTGCAGCAAACAGAATGCAAAAATGCCCATATATGTTACTATGTAACTGCATTACACTAATAAAGTTGGAAGGTTCAATTAGGCTTTAATTTATTTAATTGGAAATGTTAGCTCATTAACCTTCTGGCAAGTTGTGCAGTTTTGTCTTGCTCCTTTCCTAGCAGCAGATGCCTCATTAATGACATGCCTGTTTAGTAACACCATATATATGGCTGCCAGTGTTTGCCTAAGCAGCACCACAGGTCTCATAAATGGCATTCATGTGTAATAGCATAGTATGTGTGATTGTGATATCACCACTCACCCACACTATGCACATCATTCATGACACTCATATTTAGTGATGCCGTATTTTAGTGTCAGTGTTTGTTCACTGTGCAGTAGAGGCCTCATACATGATATGACTGTATAGAGATGCATGATGTGTGGTCAGAGCTTGCCTTTTGGTCAGCAGAAGCATCATGCATGTCAAATCGGTGTAGAGTTGCAGTATGTGTCCAGTAATCAGCAGAGGCCTTCATGTTAAGTGATCTAGGGTGCAGGCTTTGCTAGTACTGACTGAGGATCTCGGCAGGGAACTGTTGCAGAAATTTCATACAGGGCATTCAAGCAGAGAGATTCAAAATTTACATTAGCAATATATTTATTTATAGTCGGGGAGATACTGCAGAGTTTAATAAAACACCAGATGAGTTATTGCTGGAAAAATAGAGTTTTTGTAAGAACTTACCATAAAACTCTTTTCTCTGAGTCCTCTGTCGCAGCCCGTTCAGTGTTCCTTCACCATTGGGTAATGGCACCCTCTGCAGGAGCAGGCTAGGTAGTGAAAAGACTTAGCAAAAAATTTACACAAAGACACACCTCTAGGGGGCAGTCCCTCGGACATTACCCTTAGCCACCAGAGATGTATAGTAACTAAGTAGAACAACTTCACTACTGTACTTAAGTACCGAAAGGCGGTATCTGTACTTTCCTAGAGTAGAATTTTTTTCTCCTACTTCCACTTTTACTTCACTACATTTTTTCGATGATTTCAATACTTCTACTCCAATATTTTTTTTTTTTGTGCTGCATAGTTACTCGTTACTATTATAAAAATTACCACTGCCAGAACAGTAGATGGCAGGTTTCATGAAGCTCAAAACATGTGTATTATCAGCTCATACGAAAATAAATGCTACTGTATGTATAAATAAAAGCTGCATTTGAAATAATAAAAAACAATATGATGTTGAAACTTTTAGGCTACATTCACACCTGAGCATAGCGTTTTCGCGCATTTTTTACCGCGATTTTACCGTGATTTTTACCGCGATTTACAGGCGTTTTTACAGGCGTTTTTTGTGCAGGCGTTTTAAGATTGAATAGAAACCAATGGAAAACGCCTGTAACCTGCCCAAAAAGAAGCTCATGTACTTTTTTGAGCATTGGGCGTTTTGCTTACAGCGTCAAAACGCTCAGATGTGAACAGGGGCCATTAAAATGAATAGGATTTGTCTTGTTGGGCGTTTTGAGAGCTGATCCTAGAGCAGAAAAACTCCCCAAAAACGCCTACATGTGAACAGAGCCTTAACTTCATTCTTTAAGAACTACATAACAGTACTTGTACTTTTACTTTCAGTGCTTGAGTAGCAATTTTTTTTCAAAACTACTGGTACTTTTACTTTCAGTACTTGAGTAGCAATTTTTTTTAAAAAACTACTTGCAATACTTAAGTACAAAAAATGTTGAATACTTTAGTACTTCTACTCTACGTCACTTTTTGATTGAGCACTTGTACTTTTACTCAAGTATGGGTTTTGAGTACTTTATACAACTCTGTTAGCCACTTAGTGCTGCTCTTTAGTTTCGTAGCAAGCAGTACAGGAAGACCATCAACCCCAAAATAGAGGGGCGGGGGCTGCGACTGTCAGAGGACTCAGAGAAAAGAGTTTTACAGTAAGTTCTTACAAAAACTCTACTTTTTCTTACGTCCTCTGACAGTCGCAGCCCGTTCAGTGTTCCTTCACCATTGGGATGTCCCAAAGTAGTGCAGATGTGAGGGGTGGGAAAGACGCAACCAAAGAAACGGCAACGTGTCAACAAGGTCAGAAAAAAAGCTGAGCCAAACAGGGCAACAAAAGCTCAACAGGAGCAAACCCAGAACAAAATGCACCCCAAGAAGAGACAGAGCAACACGTCTCTTCAACAAACCGCCGCGCTCAAAACGTTGCGGCCAAAGAATGCCAACATGTCAATCTTGTAAAATTTTGTGAAAGTGTGCACAGACGACCAGGTCGCCTCTTTGCACACCTGAGCCACAGAAGCCTGATGGCGAAAAGCCCAAGAGGCACTCACGGCTCTAGTAGTGTGCCCTCACCGGGAAAGGAGGCACCTGACCCTTTAGTGAATAGGCCTGAACAATAGTCTGTCTGATCCATTTGGAAATGGTTGCAGCGGACGCACCCGACGCAGCCGAACCCTTCCGAGGTCCCTCAGGAACGACAAACAGGGAATCAGACTTCCGAAAAGACTCAGTTTCAGACAAGTAAACCCTGATTGCCCGGACCACATCCAATGAACGCAAGGCAAATTCCTTGGAATGCCTGGGCTTAGCGCAAAGTGAAGGCAACACAATATCCTCGTTGAGGTGGAATTCCGACACCACCTTGGGGAGAAAAGACTGATTAGGTCTCAAGACCACTTTATCACGATGAACCACCAGATAAGGCGAACGAAAAGATAGAGCCGCCAGTTCAGATACTCTGCAAACAGAAGTGATAGCCACCAGAAAGGCCACTTTCTAAGACAACACAGGCAGAGCGATTTCTCTGATGTTCCCAAAGGGGGGCCATTGCAAAACGGACAAGACCAAATTCAGGTCCCACGGAGGCAAAGGAGCCCTCCGCGGTGGAGCAAGATGATGCACCCCTTGAATAAAGGTGCGAAATCAGGGAGTTAGTCGCCAAGGGACGCTGAAAGAAAAAAGCCAAGGCTGACAACTGACCTTTGATTGTGCCCAGCCCCAAACGCTGATCAACACCTTCCTGCAGGAAGGCCAAAACCCTCGCCACCGAAAATGAGCGAGGATGAATCCCTTGCGACTCACACCAGGCAATATAAGCCTTCCAGGTACAATGGTAAATTTTCCTGGAGGTAGTCTTCCGAGCCTTCAGCATAGTAGGAATGACAGAATCCGCGAGACCCCTGTCTCTCAACATCTGGCTTTAACTACTTGCCTTCTGTGCACTTAAACACCCTTCCCATCCAGACCAATTTTTAGCTTTCAGTGCTCGCACGCTTTGAATGACAATTGCGCGGTCATGCTACACTGTACCCATATAAAATTTTTATCATTTTTTTCACACAAATAGAGCTTTCTTTTGGTGGCATTTAATCATCTCTGGGTTTTTTATTTTTTATAAAAAAAAAGAAAAAAGACAGAAAATTTTGAAAAAAAAAAAGTTTGTATTTTTTGCGAGTAAAATTTGAAAATAAATAAATTTTTCTCCTTCACTGATGTGCGCTGATGAGGCGGCACTGATGGGCACTGATAGGCTGCACTGATGGGCACTGATGAGGTGGTACTTATGGGCACTGATGAGGTGGCACTGATGAGGAGGTACTAATATGCCGCACTGATGAGCACTGATAGGCGGCACTGATGAGCACTGATAGGCGGCACTGCTGGGCACTGAGAGGTGGCACTGCTGGGCACTGAGAGGTGGCACTGGCGGGCGGCACTGATGGGCACTGGCGGGCGGCACTGATGGGCACTGGCGGGCAGCACTGATGGGCACTGGCGGGTGGCACTGATGGGCACTGGCGGGTGGCACTGATGAGCACTGATGGGCGGCACTGATGAGCCGCACCATCAGTGCCCACACTCAGTGCCCATAGTGCTGCCAGTCAGTGCTCATCAGTGCCTAGATGAGCAGGCACTGATGGGCACTGACTGGCAGCACTATGGGCACTGATTGTGTGCACTGATGGTGGGCACTGTGGGCATTGAAGGTGTGTTTGGTGTACCTCTGGTAATCAGGGCACTGGTGATCGGTGCCCTGATTACTTTTTTCTGTGTCCCCGGCGCTGTGCAGCTCTCCCTCCTTCCTCACACGCAGGCTCTGTGTGAGGAAGGAGCGCCGGCGATGAGAGATGATCTCATATGTTTACATATGAGATCATCTCTCATTGGACGGCTTGATCACGTGGTGAATGGCCGCTGTGATTGGCCATTCACCACGATCTGTGATCGGCTGTGTCCAAGGGACACGGCCGACACAGATTCCCCCCGATGCGCGCTCGCGGGAGCGCGCGGGGGGCGTGTCACTGGGAGGCAGTTTAAAAACGGCCTCCCGAAAATTCGAGTCCGCGCTGCAGCCGTATATAGGCTGTAGCGCGGACGGCAGGAGGTTAAACAGCCACGCCGTTAAAGCCAGAGACTGTAAAGCAGGATGGAAGAACGGCCCTTGAGACACTAGATCTTCTCTCAGAGGAAGCCGCCAGGGAGGCTCAACGACCATCTGCACGAGGCCCGTGTACCAAGACCGACGAGGCCAGTCTGGAGCCACCAGAATTATCTGCACCTGTTCTGATGCCAACCTGCAGAGGAACCTGGACAACAGTTGAATCGGAGGGAAGGCATAAATCAGCCGGTACCAGTGCCAGGGCACCACCAATGCGTCCGTAGCGTCCGCCAGAGGATTGCGGGCCCTGGCCACGAACCTGAAGCCACCTTTTTGTTGAGAGGGGACACGAACAGATCCACGTCCGGAGTCCCCCACCGGGCACACAGGAGCTAAAACACCTCCGGATGCAGGGACCCCTGATCCAAGGACTGAGAACTCAGATAGTCCGCCTGCCAGTTTTCCACTCCCGGAATGTGAAATAGCCGAAATCGCTGGAACACCAAGACAGGATCTCGGCCACTTCCTTGGCTGCTCGGGCACTCTTGGTGCCCCCTTGGTGATTGATGTAAGCCACCGCCGTGGCGTTGTCCGCTTGAACAAGAACCGGGTGACCGTGCAGCCGCGTCGACCAATGTAACAAGCATAGCTTGATCGCTCAGAGCTCCAAGACATTTATCAGCAAGGAGGATTCCTCCGCCGACCACGTCCCCTGGGCACACAGGGTGTCCAGAACTCCACCCCAGCCCGACAGGCTGGCATCCGTGGTGATTACTGTCCACAACAGAGGCAGAAAGGACTTGCCTTGGGTCAGAGTGGGCGATAGGAGCCACCACGAAAGTTCCGTCCTCGTGAGGCGGCTCAAACATATCCTCCTGTCCAACGACTGAGGATCCTTGTTCCACCTGGCAAGAATCTCTGCTTGCAGAGTTCTCATGTGAAACTGAGCAAATGGATGGCTTTGAAGGCCGAAACCATCAGTCCCAGGGACCGCATGCAGGCCCGTAGAGAGGAGAGATCGTTGTCCCTGAGGGACCTGATCTCGCCCTGCAAGGTCTGAAGTTTTCCTCCAGGAGAAAAACCTTTGCTTGAGCGTAGTCCAGGACCATCCCCAGGTAACTGTAATGGACTGATGGGGTCAGTGCCGATTTCTGGAAGTTGATGGTCCACCCGAACTCCTATAGCGTCTGAACCGTGACCGTTAGATCGTTCGATAGAGTGGCACACGAGCTTGCCCTCAACAGGAGGTCGTCCAGATAACCGAGGACCGCAATCCCCCTCTTGTGCAGCAAAGCCAGTACCGGAGCCAAAACCTTGGTGAATACCCTGGGAGCCGAAGCTAAACCAAAAGGTAATGCCACAAATTGAAAATGCTCCTCTGCCACTGTGAAGCGGAGATACCGCTGATGACCTTTGTAGATAAAGGATGCGTATCTGCACATCCCTAAGTCGATGGAGGCCAGAAAATCTCTTAACTTAACGACACCACCACCGACCGGATGGATTCCATCCAGGACTTCTGCACCCGCAAGAAGCGGTTCAGAGACTTGAGGTCCAAAAATCGGACGCACTTTGCCCTCTTTTCTGGGCACCGTTCGCAAGTAATCGGGAGAAAGACAGAGATTTGATGGAAAGAACCTGTCTGCGGGGCGAGACCAAAAACTCGATCTTGTACCCGGAGCGAATCAGTTCGTGAACACACCTGTCCCGGATTTGGGACAACCAGGGTTCCCGAAAGCAACGCAGACGTCCCCCCACCCCTGAAACGGGTGAGAGCGTCCCCTTCAGGTGGAGGAGGACTGGGCCGCTGCACTGGACTGACCGTCCTTGGGCTTCGCGGACCATGACTTCTTGTGACCGCCGGAGGCCTTGAAGGCTTTACCTTTTTCCTGTGCCCCTGAGGCACGAAAGGACCCACGATGAGCCTTGAAGGAAGGACCCCACCAACCGCGGGGCAATTTTCCCTTAGCGGTTTGGGGCAAAAGGGTACTCTTACCCCCTGTAAGAGCCTTGACCATCTCATCCAAGGGATCCCCAAAAAGCCGATCCCCCAAATGAGGCACATCAGACACAGTCTTTTTGGAGGCATGGTCAGCCGACCAGCTCTTTAACCAAACTATGTGGTGGAGTGTGACCCCAACCACAGATAACCCTGCGACCAAAGGAGCCTCATCCAGGGCTGCGTCACACAGGTATACCATGGCCTGGGCCATTTGATCCACCAGGCCAAGGACAGTCGGAGGGACCGACTCCGACACCAAGCTGCGCCTAAGCAGCTTGAACCATTTAGTGACCGGCTGTGAAAGCATCACAGAAGCGAACAAAGGCTTGAGCAGAGAGGCCGCCACCAAATACATGTGGCGGCAAAGCGTCTCCACGTGCCAATCCGTCGGGTCTCTGAACCCCCGGGGAGTCCTCCATGGGCATCAACATGGATTTAATCAACCTGGAAAAAGTGTGGTCCACCTTAGTTGACACCGTCCTGCGATTGTTCACAGGGTCCCCAAAGGTATAGCAACGTTAAAACTGCTTAGGCACCGCCAGCGTGTGCTTAATGCGACGCCACTGTTCGTTCACGATTTCGTGAAACTCCTCGGGACAGGGGAAAACCTGACCCGACTTCTGGGCTTTGCGGGACCTAAAGGAAACCGCTTACCTGACTGGGTGGGCATATCAACAATATTCAAAGTCTCCCTGACGGAGTGAATAAGTGCTTCTACCAGAGCACATTCCTGCGCCACAATGGAGGAGGAAGAATCCTCCTCCCCTTTAGAATTTGAGGACTGGGATCCCTCAGGGGGGACATTGTCCATGGCAATCAAATCAGGCTTCGAGTCAGAAGACTGATAGGGCATTGGCCGTTTTTGAACAGTACGTTGAGACATCAGCAGATCAACCATTGATGCCAAAGTCGCAAGAGCAGCAGATAAGGAGGCCATGGAAGTTGTTGCAGGAGTTCCCGAAACACCAACCAGGTCTGTGGGGAATTTGTTATCCTGGTACTCCATTTTTGTGAAAATAAAAATTTTTGGACACTGACCCTTTAAATCAGCGATTTTCGCGGCCCGCACCGCAAGCCTACATCGCCGCAGGAGTCCCCTTTTAAATAGATGCAGAAAAAAGGAAAAGCACAGTTTTGAGGTGAAATGCCTGAAAAAACTGAAGAAAACAGCCCCCACAGTGTCAGAGTGTAAGTTACCAGACTCCCCTCACGTTCTGCTGCAGGAAAAGGAAGAGGCCAGCAGGAAGTGACACTAGAGGCCGATACAGCGCCCTGAGCCACCGAAAAATGGATGCCATTAAATTCAATGAGGAAAAAAGCACCAGCGAAATGGCCACTGCCCTTACTAGGCGGCTGCCCACATCCAAGATGGCGCCGGAATCGGAAAGCACAGAAAATGTCTGCTGCCGTCACAGGGAGTCAGCCAGACTGCCCTCCCCCAAAATGGCGGCCAAAACAAACGGCGCCAAAAAGTCAGGACCCCAGGCACTGACCACCGCCAGAATCCCCCAGGGAGACCCCCAGGACAAGCTAATAAGCCCCCACCTCCCCCCATGCAGCTTTTTTTACCGCAGAGCGCCCCCCACAGGGGGCAGGGACCGTTTAAACCGGCCAGGGGGGACACTATAGAGACCGCGTGTTCTGACATCCCCAAGGAGTGAGCCCACATAACTCCCCCTCAGATAACTGACTCAGGGACAGGGGGTAGCATCACTCACCGTACCACAGACCGCGGGCTCTGCTCCGATACGGAACAACTCCCACCCTGAGTGAGGGTGCCGTCAGCCAAGGGGGGAAGCTGCAACACAGGGCGTTCCAGAGTTGAGACGTCCTGGCGAAGAAAGCTCTCTGCAGGCTCGTCACCATCCACAGGGGCACAGTCGTGGCGAGGCCTGGGTGGACCACAACCTGCACACGCTCGCTGGTCAGGCTCGGACACCATAAAGATCTATATTATCCAGGGCGAGGCCGAGCCCAGCTGTCGATTGTAGTTCTCCAGGAGGATCCCCCTGACTAACTAGCGATAGGGAGTGAGGAAAATAAAACCAACATTTTTCAAAGAAAAGGAAAAAAAACAGACAGGAGTCCCAGCTGGGAGACCAAAACCTACTCTTAAGCTAGGCAGCAAGAAACTGAAGAGCAGCACTAAGTGACTAAGGGTAATGTCTGGGGGACTGCCCCCTAGAGGTGTGTCTTTGTGTAAAGCTTTTGCTAAGTCTTTTCACTGCCTAGCCTGCTCCTGCAGAAGGCGCCATTACCCAATGGTGAAGGAAAACTGAACGGGCTGCGACTGTCAGAGGACTTAAGAGAAAAAAATATTTTAAGCAACAGACAGCATGGAATTATGAAAGACAGAAGTTGTCAAACAAACCTGATTTCTTTTTATGAGGAGGCAAGTAAAACTTTGGACAGAGGGGTGGCTGTGGATGTAGTATACTTGGATTTTGCAAAAGTGTTTGACACAGTTCCCTACACACGGCTAATGTGTAAGGTAAAGTCTACAGGCTTGGAAAGATCGGTTTGTAATTGGATAGAAAATTGGCTAAAGGATAGAATTTAGAGAGTAGTGGTTAATGATTCTTACTTTGAATGGTCTAAGGTTATCAGTGGTGTACCCAAAGGGTCTGTGTTGGGACTCAGGGACTTACTTTTTAATATCTTTATAAATGATATAGGGTCTGAGATTCAAAGTACCATTTCAGTCTTTGCAGATGACATCAAGCTTTGCAGTGAAATAACTTCCTTACAGGATTTCTCCAACTTACAAGCTGACCTCTGCACTGTTTCATTGGGCAACTATGTGGAAAATGAGGTTTAATGTTGATAAATATAAAGTTATGCACTTGTGGGCTAAGAATATGCATGCATCATACATACAAGGGGGAGTACAACTGGGGGAATTCATAGCGTGCAAGGATCTGGGTGTTCTGGTAGATCCTAAGCTTAATAATAGCATGCAATGCCAAGCTGCGGTCTCCAAAGCAAGCAAAGTTCTTTCTTGTATTAACAGAGGCATGGACTCCAGAGAGAAAGATATCATTTTGCCCTTGTACAAATCATTAGTAAGACCTCATCTGGATTATGCAGTTCAGTTTTGGGCACCAGTTCTCAAAAAGGATAAACGGGGAACTAGAGAAAGCGCAGAGAAGGGCAACCAAACTGATAAGAGGCATGGAGGAGCTCAGCTATGAGGATAGATTAGAGGAACTGAATTTATTCTCTCTTGAGAAGAGGAGATTAAGGGGGGATATGATCAGCATTTATAAATACATAAGAGGTCCATATAGTGAACTTGGTGTTGAGTTATTCACTTTAAGGTCAACACAGAGGACAAGGGGGCACGCTTTACGTCTAGAGGGAAACAGATTTAATCTCCAAATATGGAAAGGTTTGTTCACCGTAAGAGCTGTGAATATGTGGATTAGACTCCCTCCAGAGATGGTTCTAGCCAGCTCACTAGATTGCTTTAAAAAAGGCTTGGATTCTTTCCTGGGTGTACATAATATAAATGGTTACTAATATTTATAGGTACAGTTGATCCAGGGAATATCCAATTGCCTCTTGGGGGACGCTGCTGTAGCAAATTGGATCATGCTTTGCTGGGGTTCTTCGTCTTCCTCGATCAACTGAGGGTATAGGATTGTGTATATGGGATTGTATTGTTGAGTTTTCTTTACTGTTTTTTGCTTTTTATTGGTTGAGCCAGATGGACTTGTGTCTTTTTTCAACCTGGCTAACTATGTAACTGTTTCTACATAATAGTGTAGACATGATCTATGCAAATTAAACCAATGTATTCTTTATGACTGTCATGTATATTGACCATATTTTTTTTAAGATTTTTTTGTTTATATGTGCATATTCATTCTAAGTCCTGCTTGGAGTTTGCATGTTGTCCTTGTGTCTGCACAGATTTCCTCTGGGTACTCCGGTTTCCTCCCACACTCCAAAGGCATGCTGGTAGGTTAAGTGGCTCCTGTCTAAATTGTCCCTAGTATGTGTATGTATGAATTTAAAATTATGGACCTTGGAGTGTAAGCTCCTTGAGGGCAGGGACTGACGTGAATGAACAATATATATGTAAAAGCACTGCGTAAAATGATGGCGTTATATAAATACCTAAATAAATAAAATAGATATTTGTCATCAGTTCTAATAAAGTCACAGAAACTGCCATGGATCCATGGATTAAATTTGCAAGTGGGAAATTCTTCACCAGCATCCAGAATTTGTTTTAAATGTTTCCTGTTTGCTTGGACTTCTCTACTGAAGTCCCTTATACCTGAGTGCAAAAGACAAAAAACTGAATTTTGTAAAATCTTACCGTAAAATTCCTTTCTCTGAGTCCTCCGACAGTCGCCGCCCCTTCCCAAGTCTTCACCAATGGGTATTGACCTTTGCTCCGTAGGAGTAGCTAGGCAACAAGAATTGTTAATACAAAAGCTTTTAGCATAGACACACCCCTAGGGGCTGTCCCCTCAGTCAATACCTCCCTGCACCAGCATTCCCAACTCAGTTTGGTAGCATAGCAGTAAGAGTACACAAAAACCCCAAAAGAGGGGCGGGGGGCGGCGACTGTCGGAGGACTCAGAGAAAGGAATTTTACGGTAAGATTTTACAAAAATTCAGTTTTCTCTTACGTCCTCCGACAGTCGCCGCCCCTTCCCAAGTCTTCACCAATGGGACTTCCCAAAGCAGTGTAGACATGAGGGGTGGGAGACGCAACCGTGGAAAAGGCAACGCAGTACCCACATCAGAGAAAGGAACCTTACCACAGTAAGAGAACCAACTGGGCAACAGAAACACGTGCTCAAGAGGAGCAACAACCCAGGAAAGACAAGTAACCCAGGGGTAAAACACCGGATGCTTAGGCTTCGCGCAGAGCGAAGGCAAGACAATGTCTTCATTAAGGTGAAACTCCGAGATCCTTTTCGGAAGAAAAGAAGGGTTAGGTCGCAAGACCACCATATCCTTGTGAATCACCAGGTAGGGAGAGCTGCAGGACAAAGCCGCCAGCTCCGACACCCTGCGAGCCGAAGTGATCGCCACCAAAAAGGCAACCTTTTTGGACAACAGAGACAACGAGATCTCCCTGATCTTTTCAAAGGGAGCCTGTTGTAACACGGACAGAACCAAGTTCAAGTCCCATGGAGGCAAATGTTCCCTCCTAGGAGGGGCCAAATGTCGCACCCCCTGAACAAAGGTGCTAACCAATGAATTAGACGCCACAGGGCGTTGAAAGAGAACGGCCAGCGCAGAAATCTGACCCTTAATTGTGGCCAACGCCAAACGCTGGTCCACTCCAGTTTGGAGGAAAGCCAACACTCTCGACACCGAGTATGAGCGAGGGGAATACCCCCCGGACTCACACCAGGCAAAGTACGCTTTCCAAGTACGGTAGTAAATTTTTCCCGAAGAGGCTTTCCTAGATCAAAGTGGGAATGACCTCAGGGGAGAGACCCCTATCCTTCAGGACCTGGCTTTCAACAGCCAGGCCGTTAAAGCCAGCGACTGTAAAGCAGGATGGAATATTGGCCCTTGAGACAGAAGGTCTTCCCGAAGCGGCAGGCGCCACGGAGCGTCGACTGCCAGATTTACGAGGTCTGCGTACCAAGACCGGCGAGGCCAGTCCGGTGCCACCAAAATCACCATGTGCGGTTCTGAGGCCAATCTGCGAAGCAGCCTGGACAGTAGTTGAATCGGTGGAAAAGCATACAGCAGACGATACTGATGCCATGGCGCCACTAACGCGTCTGAGGCGTCTGCCTGAGGATCGCGCGTCCTTGTCACGAACCTTTCCACCTTGTTTTTCAGACGAGACGCGAACAGGTCCACATCTGGAGAAAACCCCACTTCGCGCACAACATTTGGAAGACATCCGGATGAAGGGACCATTCCCCCTGGTCCAGGGTCTGGCGACTCAGATAGTCCGCCTGCCAGTTCTCCACCCCCGGTATGTGAACTGCCGTTATCGCCGGGACGTGCGTCTCGGCCCAAGACAGAATGTCGGCCACTTCCCGAGCCGCCCGGGCACTCCTGGTGCCCCCTTGATGGTTGACATAGGCCACCGCGGTGGCATTGTCCGTCTGAACCCGAACCGGATGGCCCCGAAGTCGGTCCGTCCATCGCGAAAGGCAAAGCTTTATCGCCCTCAATTCCAGAATGTTGATCGGAAGGAAGGACTCCTCCTCCGACCAAGTTCCCTGGGCGGACAAAACGCCCAGAACACCACCCCAGCCCGACAGGCTGGCATCCGTGGTGATCACTGTCCACAACAATGGACGAAGACTTGCCCCCCCGACACCGCCGGGGACTGGAGCCACCACAGAAGATCCCTTCTGGTGCCGTGGCTCAACGAGATCCGCAGATCCAGGGATTGCGGCCACCCGTCCCACTTGGCAAGAATCTCTGCTTGGAGACCCCGCGCGTGAAACTGGGCAAAAGGGATCGCCTCGAAAGCCGAGACCATTAAACCCAGACATCTCATGCATGTCCAGAGAGAAGAGGGCCGGTTGTCCCTGAGGGACCTCTTACCTCGTCCTGAAGAGTCCGAAGCTTGTCTTCCGGCAGGAAGACCTTCGCTTGGACAGAGTCCAGAATCATTCCCAGGTAGGGAAGACGAACCGAAGGACACAGAGTCGACTTCGGAATGTATATAGTCCAACCGAACTCCTGCAGTGTCCGCATCGTGGTGGACAGGTCGGTCACCAGGCTCTGACTGGCGTTTGACCGTATCAGGATATCGTCCAGATACCCCAAGACAGCAATGCCCTGTGCTCGCAACAGGGCCAGAACCGGCGCCAGCACCTTGGTAAAAACCCGCAGAGCCGAAGCGAGACCGAAAGGTAACGCCACGAATTGGCAGTGATCCTCCGCAATGGCGAATCAAAGGTACCTCTGGTGACCCTCGAAAATGGGGATGTGTAGGTACGCATCCTTCAGATCGATGAAGGCCATGAATTCCCCCGGACTCAGGGCAGCCACCACTGAGCGCAGGGATTCCATGCGGAACTTGCGAACCCGCACAAAGCGGTTCAGAGCTTTCAAGTCCAGAATCGGACGCACTTTGCCCTCCTTTCTGGGCACGGTGAACAGATTGGAGTAAAACCCCCGAAATCTGTCCCGATGAGGCACCGGAACAGCCACCCCTTGGGCCCGCAGGTCCCGCACCGCCCGGTGCAGATCCTGCAAGCGCTCCGGAGACAGCTGAAGACTTGAGGCAAAAAATCTGCCCACCGGCCGAGAGAGAAATTCGATCTTGTAACCAGATCGAACGATTTCCTGAACCCATCTGTCCCGAATGCGGGTCAGCCAAGGTTGTGGGAAACCGCGCAGACGTCCCCCCACCCCAGAAATGGGTGAGGGCGCCCCTTCAGGCGGAAGTGGTATGGGAAGTCGAACCGGACTGGCCGGACTTCTGCTTCCCTGCCCACGGCTTCTTCTGGGAGCCTTGGCCTTTTCAGGGCTTGCCCTAAAGGCACGAAAGGACCCCTGAGAGGGCCTAGACGAGGAATTCCGTTTACCACGGAAGGACTTATGCTTGTGAGACTGGGGTAGGAGAGTACTCTTGCCCCCCGTAACCCCCTTTTTATCAGAGTATCCAAAGCCTCGCCAAAAAGGCGAGATCCCGCGTAGGGAAAATCCGCCAGCGTCTTGCGAGAAGATTGGTCGACCGACCAATTTTTCAGCCAAATCAGACGACGGTTCAGTATCGCCACGCTGGACAGGCGCGCAGCCAAGGGAGCTAAATTCAAGTCCACATCACACAAGTACATGACACCCTGATGGATCTGGTCCACCATAGCCAACGTGGTAGGCGAAGCTGAATCAGCCACCAAGGTGCGTCTAAGCATCTTTGTCCAATCTGCAACAGCCTGTGCCGCCATAATGGAAGCAAAAATAGGCTTCAGCAAAGAACCAGCAACCATATAGGCATGACGGGCAAGAGACTCCATTCTCCTGTCCGTAGGGTCCCGGAAAACCGGGGTATCCTCAGAAGGCACCACAGTAGCCTTGTTCAAAATGGCCACCGCGTGATCCACCTGAGGCGCCACACACCAACGCTCGTCGGTGGAGGGCGCAAAAGGATAAAGCAGCTTAAACTTATTTGGCACAGTAAAGGGCTTCTTTAAATTGCGCCACTGTTCATTAACAGTATGGTGAAATTCAGCAGGACAGGGAAAAACCTGCGCTGATTTTCGGGTCCTCTGCGTTCCAAAAGAGGACACCCTAGCAGGAGGAGTAGGCTCATCCTCTAGGTGCAAGGTATCTTTAATGGAAGCAATCAGCTCATTCATGAGTGCAAGCTCTTCAGGCGAGCCAGGGGGAGAAACATCAACCCCCTCCACCTCTGCCTCCCCCTCGGACCCCAGAAGGTCCAAAGATGAGCGGGACCCCGAGAAGGGTACGCCAGCCACAGCAGTCACAGCAGGCACATCGCCCTCTGAATCAGAGGAAATGGATACCCTGGCCCTTTTTGCGGATCTTTCAGCCATCAGCATCTGCACCTGAGACACTAAGGAAGCCACTACAGCGGTCAGATCGGCCCCCTCGGGGGGTGCAGCAGCCCCCTGGTCCCCCACCAGGGCGGGGGGAAACTTGCTATCCTGAGAATCCATGCCCCAGTAATGAAAAGTAAAAAAGGTACTGGCCCTTTAACACCACGGCGAGCGCAGCCCACCGTACACTACTGTATGTACCGACCCCGCAGGGATAGATAACACTGAGCAAGGAATGACAGGACAAAGAAGGTAAAAACCTGGAGAGAGCACAACAGGCTGCTGCCACCGATCGCTGTTCCCAGAGAAAGAGGAAGTGATGCAATAGCTGGCTGACTGATATAGCCTATGAGGCTCCGCAAACATGGCCGCCCGGCTGAGGGATGAGGCTACAGGAACAAGGTGCTTACCGTACCAGATGGCGTGGGGAGCCGTCTCCAGCGACAAACCGCTATCAAGGCAGACAGGGAGTGCCGCAGCCAGGACGCTTGTGGACTGCAGCCATAGACCGCAGCATGGCGTCCAGCGAGGTAGCCACCTCACAGGCAGCATCCCTGCAGCGAACAGGGATGGGTCGTTCAATGTGCCAGGACAAACCTAAGCTGAACGCTTGATGGCAGGCTGGGGATCCATCTGGCTCTCAGCCCTGGGATCCAGGTCGGCCAGTCCGAGACCCAGCTCCGCATGATGATTCTTCATCCGAAGATCCCTAAACTAAAGCTGACAAAACAACAGCTAGTAAAGAAAAGAAAAAAATACTTGAAATAAAATAAAATAAAGGGTAGAAGGCTGAGACTGAGCCCCAGCACAGGAAAGCCAGCTACTCCTAAGCTAGGCAAGATGAAACTGAGTTGGGAATGCTGGTGCAGGGAGGTATTGACTGAGGGGACAGCCCCTAGGGGTGTGTCTATGCTAAAAGCTTTTGTATTAACAATTCTTGTTGCCTAGCTACTCCTACGGAGCAAAGGTCACTACCCATTGGTGAAGACTTGGGAAGGGGCGGCGACTGTCGGAGGACGTAAGAGAAACTGGATTTTTGACTTATCCTTTTCTCTGAAGTTCACTGACAGACGCAGCTCCATATTCTTCTTAAACATTGGGTTATGCTGCCCCCTACAGGAGTAGGACAGGAGTAGGACACTAGGCAGGAAAAAACTTTACCACGCCTATGGGGCTGTCCCTGAAGGCATACACCCACTCACTCTGCTATAGGATTCAGTTTTGTTACAAGCAGTATCAGAAGAAAAAAAACAAACTCCATAGAGGGGTGGGTGCTGTGACCGTCGAACATCAGAGGAATGGATTTTACGGTAAGTCAAAATCCCATTTTCTCATTCGTTCATTGACCGACAAAGCTACTCGTCTTCTTGACTACGTGGGATGTCCCAAAGCAGTGTCAAACATGAGAAATGGGAACTAGGGGTGTTGAAAATGATTTGCGCATCGATGCATCGCGATGCAGCCTTTTACGACCCGGCAACGATGTAGAACCCAGAGTAGTTGCGATTGTGCATGATGTCATCCTAGCTCCTCACCCTCACTCCACAGAAGTGACATTGCTGGAATGACATGCGCTGGTGGTCTGACTGCGTCTGGCGCTGTTCCCACCTCATTGAATGGTGTAGCCTCATGAGGCGGGCTGGGATGAGACACAGAGTCTGCTTCAGGAAATGAGCTGCAAGGGGAGGAGGAGGGGTGGTAGGAATGCTCGGAAGGTGAGAGACCAGCCTGTCATGCTTAATGTAAGTGAAAGGTGAGTGAGTAGAAGTGGCACATCCCTCACCTCTGTCTTACCTCCAGTCTGTGTGTGTGCCTATCACACTGGGGCTTTTTTCTGTCTAGTTCTTCCTGAGATTTCCCTATAAACTTTCCCACCTGGAAACATCCACTTATCTGCAAGTAGTATACTTGTAGATAGAATGCCTTCCTTTTTTCTTTTTTTTTCTCATTGAGGTTGACCTACAATCTATCTAAGTTGCTGCCAAAAGACTCATCAATGATTTGTTAAAGTGATACAAAAGGGTATTATTTTTTCTGTAAAATAAAAAAGATATCATACTTACCTGCTGGCCGTCTTCTTACCATGTCTGCAGTCTCTGACCATCTCCTGTAGTGTGTCTGCAGTCTCTCTGACCATCTCCTATATCATGTCTGCAGTCTCTAACCCGTCTCCTGTATCATGTCTGCAGTCTCTCTGACCATCTCCTATATCATGTCTGCAGTCTCTGACCATCTCCTGTATCATGTCTGCAGTTTTTTGACCATCTCCTGTATCATGTCTGCAGTCACTGACCGTCTCCTGTATCATGTCCACAGTCTCTGATCATTTTTTGTATCATGTCTGCATTCTCTGATCATTTCTTGTATCATGTCTGCAGTCTCTGACCATCTCTTGTATCATATCTGCAGTCTCTGACCATCTCTTGTATCATGTCTGCAGTCTCTGACCATCTCTTGTATCATGTGTGCAGTCTCTGACCATCTCTGCAGTCTCTGACCATCTCTTGTATCATGTCTGCAGTCTCTGACCATCTCCTCTATCATGTCTGCAGTCACTGACCATCTCTTGTATCATGTCTGCAGTCTCTGACCCTCTCCTGTAGTGTGTCTGCAGTCTCTGACCATCTCATGTAGTGTGTCTGCAGTCTCTGACCATCTCATGTAGTGTGTCTGCAGTCTCTGACCATCTCCTGTAGTGTGTCTGCAGTCTCTGACCATCTCCTGTAGTGTGTCTGCAGTCTCTGACCATCTCCTGTAGTGTGTCTGCAGTCTCTGACCATCTCCTGTAGTGTGTCTGCAGTCTCTGACCATCTCCTGTAGTGTGTCTGCAGTCTCTGACCATCTCCTGTAGTGTGTCTGCAGTCTCTGACCATCTCCTGTAGTGTGTCTGCAGTCTCTGACCATCTCCTCTAGTATTTAGGGGGGAGCCTGGAGCTCCTTTTTAAGTTGTCTGCTGTATTTAGACTTTGCTACATTCAGGGAGTGTTTTTTTTTTTTTTTTTTTTCGAATCGTGAGGCCAGTGAAGATGCACACCTCTACTGGGAACAGCAAGAAAAAAATACTTCCAAAGGCTAAATATAGTCAACCAGGTAACATGGAGCTCAACCATAAAGCAACTGGAGCTCACCTGAAAAAAAATTAAAAAACACCCTCAAAGAGGACCAAGTCCTCTAAACAGCAGCCTGCAAAACTTTGCGGCCAAAAGGAAGCACCTGCAGATGCCAACACATCCACCTTATAAAACTTTGTGAACATGTGCACAGACGATCAGGTAGCCACCTTGCAAACCTGCATCACTGACGCCTAACGGAAGTAGAGTGCATCTTAAAAAGGGAAAGAAGTAACCTTACCCTTAATGGAATAAGTCTGAATCACTGTCTGTCTTATGCATCTGGAAATGATCACAGCAAAAGCAGCCAACCCTTTGCAAGGTCCATCCGTAAGCACAATTAGTGAGTCTGACTTCCTAAAATACTCTGTAGCTGCCAGGTACACCCTGACTGCCTGAAACCACATCCAGGGAATGCAAGGCTATTTCCTTAGGATGCTGAGGCCTGGGACACAGAGAAGGCAACACAATGTCTTCATTCAAATGAAAAATCAGAGACGACCTTTGGAAGGAACGACGGACATGGACAAAGAACCACCTTATCTCTGTGAACCACCAGGTAAGGTGAACGACAAGACAGCGCCACCAGATCCGACATCCTGCGTGCAGAAGTAATAGCCACCAAAAATGCCCCCTTCTGGGACAAAAGTAAGCAGACAAATCTCCCGAATATTTTCAAAAGGAGACTTCTGGAGAACTGACAACCACCAAACTGAAATCCCACGGCAGCAATAGAGACCGCTCTGGAGGAGCCAAGTGTCGAACTACCTGGATAAAGGTACGCACCAAGAAATGTGTGGGCAGAGGATGTTGAAAGAGAACCACCAAGGCCGAAACCTGGCCCTTGATGGGACTCAAGGCCAGGTACTGCCCCCCATTGGAGGAAAGCCAAGATCCGATCCACCGAAAAGGAGCGAGGGTGAACCCCAAGAGACTCACACCACGCAATGTACGTCTTCCAAGAGCGATGGTAAATCTTCCTAGAGGTAGATTTTCTAGCCTTTAAGGCCCCTTTCACACACTCAGTCTGTCAAACGGACTCCGTTTATCTCAGCGGGGGATCGATCTGCCGATCCCCCGCTGAGCAGGAGGATGACAGCTGTGTCTCTGTGCTGTGTGGAGACACAACTGTCAGTTCCCCATGCTTCTCTATGGGGGAATTGGATGGGAACAGACCGTCGGTCCGTTCTCATCCGATCCCATCCGATCTGCTGGACGGATGGAAAATAGGGTTTCCATTCGTCCAGATTTGACGGATCGGATGTCAGCGGACATGTCTCCGCTGACATCCGATGCCCCATAGGGATGCATGGGGGGACCGTTCAGATCCGCCAAAAAAACGGACAGACGGATCTGAACGGTCCGCCTGTGTGAAAGAGCTCTAAGAGGGTAAGAACCACAGATTCAGACAGACCTCTATCCTTCAGCACCTGGCTGTCAACAGCCAAGCCGTTAAAGCCAGCGACTGTAAAGCAGGATGGAAGATTGGCCCTTGGGCCAGCAAATCTTCCCTGAGAGGAAGTCTCCAAGGAGAATCGGCAACCAGCCGTACCAGATCGGTGTACCAAGACAGGGGAGGCCAGTCTGGAGCCACTAGAATGACCGGAATCCCTTCTGCCTCAATCCTGCACAGGAGTCTTGGCAGAAGTTTGAGAGGAGGAAAGGCGTAAAACAGACAATATCAACTCCAAGGAGCCACTAAGGCGTCTGTACTCTGTTTCCCACTTGGGAATTTCCACCAACTTCCTTTTAACAATCTCCAATTGGGACACACAATGGAAACCTGACCGTGCTCCCCACCCCAAAAAAAAAAGTTGCCTTTTAACCGCTACGGACGAATGGCATAGAAATGTTTACAGTATCTCACAAAAGTGAGTACACCCCTCACATTTTTGTAAATATTTTATTTTATCTTTTCATGTGACAACACTGAAGAAATGACACTTTGCTACAATGTAAAGTAGTGAGTGTACAGTTTGTATAACAGTGTAAATTTTCTGTTCCCTCAAAATAACTCAACACGCAGCCATTAATGTCTAAACCGCTGGAAACATATAAAAACTTACAAATAAAAGGTCCAGTAAAACATTTGTAATTAGGGGATTGCCATAGTACTCACCATACTGAGCCTGCTGCCATGCAAGAGCAGAACAAAGTAACGCTAAACTTTTCCCGCTTCCAGTGGGACTTTCCAGCAAACAATGTTGTTTGCAGTTCAATCCTCTCATAATCTAAGTAAACAAAAGTAAACAAAAGGAAATGTATTAATGAACTAAACTACATATCTAGTCATTGTACTGTAAAGTGGAAATATAGAGTAATTCTCCTTTTAGCACACAAACAATATTAAAGCAGATTTGTACTCTATATGAAGTGGTGCTGCCATCTTGTGGCCTCAATTCATATTACTAAAAACATTTTTTTTTTATATATATATATATACACATTTTATTACGTTCAATCCAATGATGTACAACCAATCAACAATAGTCAAAATTTCTTTTACTTCCTTATCTTGTACATTTATTCATTCTGCCCCTTAATCCACCCATTCTTCTAGATATTAATTCATTTTTTGACGTCTACCCAGTTTCTCCATTTATTTGTAAAATTCTAACCTGTTCTTCCTCTTTACTACCCAGATACTCCATATTATGTATGAATTCAATTCTGTTAAACCAAGCTCTTATGGAGGGGCTAGCTAATTCAAGTCATTTTCTTGGTATTGCCCCTTTAGCTGCGTTTATGAGGTTTGGTACTAATGTATTTTTTTACTGTCCATACGATTTATCTGTTTTATGAAATAGACACATACATGGATCATCTAAGATGTTTTCTCCCGTTCTTTTCTTAATAAATTGCTGTACCCTAAAACACGTACCGTAAAACACGTATCTTAGGACATTTCCACCACATATGATACATCGTACCCCATGTTTTACATCCCCTCCAACAAATCCGTTTTCTCTGTATATTGTTTGTGTGCCTTTTCCAGCGTTATGTACCATCTCGATATGCTTTTATAATTCATTTCTATGGTATTCACATCTATCCCGTAACAGTACACGGCTCTCAAAACTTCTTTCATTTAGTGTTCATTTAAATGTGATCCTATCTCTTTTCCCCAAGCCTCTATGAATGGAGGTCTCCCTAGTTCTGCCAGTTCTGTTATCTTAACCACTTTAGCCCCAGCCCTATTTCGGACACTTTTTGTTCACAAGTTAAAACCAGTATTTTTTCCTAGAAAACTACTTAGAACCCCCAAACATTATATATATTTTTTTAGCAAAGACTCTGGAGAATAAAATGTCGGTCATTGCAAAATTTTTTGTCACGCGGTATTTGCGCAGCGGTCTTTAAAACGCCATTTTTTTGGAAAAAATTTGAAAAATCACATTTCACTGCATTTAAAAAATACTAAACAGTAAAGTTAGCCCATTTTTTTTGTATATTGTGAAAGATGATGTCACGCCGAGTAAATAGATACCAAACATGTTACGGTTTAAAATTGCGCCCCCCCGTGGGATGGCGACAAACTACGGTCAATAGAGATCTCAATCTGCGACGCTTTAAATTTATTTAACGGTTACCAGTTTAGAGTTAGAGTGTAGCTCTTTTTTTTTAATTATTGCTCATGCTCTGGCGATCGCGGCGATACCTCACATGTGTGGTTTGAACAGCGATTTCATTTGCGGCTCGACTTGCGTATACGTTTTTTTTTGTGCGCGAGCTAACGGTGACGGGGACGGCTACATTTTTTTTTATTTTCCTATTTATTTTTTCTTTTTTTTTAAACTTTATTACAGGTTTTTAAAAAAAAAAAAAATCTGATCACTTTTATTGCTGTCACAAGCAATGTAAACATCCCTGGTGACAGCAATATGTCGTGACAGGTACTCTTTATGGAGGGATCGAGGGTCTAAAAGACCCTAGACCCCTCCACTACACTTCCCTGTATGCAAAACGCCGAAAACGGCATTTTTGCATACAGCCGTTTTTCAAATCTGCCGCCTTTTGCAGCACAGTAACCCGGACGTGACGTCATGGACGCCGCCTCCGGGTTACGTCATCGGAGACCCGATCGATGCCATTTCCGGCATTCATCGGGACTCCATCCAGCCGGCGGACGTGCCGGCTGGGTGCTCGGGGCTCCCGGTGGGACGGTAGCCCCGAGCAAAGCCGCGGAAGGCGGCGGGAGGGGGGGGACGTCCCCTCCCGCCCCCCCGGGTAACGATCGAGCGGCTCCCGAGCCGCATCGATCGTTACCGACGGAAAGCCGACCGTCGGCTTCAAACAACGGTACCGGGATGATGCCTCTAGCTAGAGGCATCATCCCGGTATAACCCCGCAAAGTCTGATGACGTAGAGGTTACGTGACTGGTAGTAAAGTGGTTAAATATCTGAGCTATTCCATGCTTTATCTTCATTACTGGATTACATAATTTCTCCACTCAAGGTATATATATGGTGAAATCGGCGCTAGTTTCTATAAAGTGTTTAAGTGAATGTGAAACTAAAGACTGGTAAAATAAATCATACAAAACGTTGTGCAAAAAACGCATCAAATCCCAATGATAGAAAAAACGCAGCAACTGACCACTACTAATAGAATCCATTTGTGAAAATCAGATTTGTGACACAACGGGTCGGGAGGAGCCAGGTAACGTCACTTCTGGTTACGGCTGAAACCGGAAGTCCTTTGTTCTGATACCGCAACTTGCGGCTGCTCGCTGTCTAGTTCTTACATGTGAGTTTTATTTGTTTCCTTTAATAAAATTATGGTTACATACTTCACTATGGATACCTATCTATTTCTTTGAGCAATTCGGGGTAAGTACGGTGAATATCCAGAGGAGTACCGCAATACGGATTATATACAGTATATAAGCAGTGGATATCGAGGGAACCCCAAATAGAAGCCCCCATCAGAGAAGGAGGAACCCATCACCCCCAACCTTGAGTGGTTACTATCTAAAGCGCCTATATTGGTGCGATGTGAGGTGAGCGGCCATTGCACCTAGTTTTTTGGATTTCTTGCTCACTCCGGGCGACACTATCTGGGTTTCACAAAAGTCACTTTGATCCATATGAAATAATCACCATCAGTCACTTTATTTTTATGGTGCACATGGACTTTATTTATTGTGAAGATATACCAATTTTTTTACAGAGTGTGAAGCACTTGTTTGCATAAAGACTTTATTTATTTTTGTATTTAGATTAATATTATTTATATTAATTGTATTTACTCATAGATTCTTCTTTTAAGGTTTATTGAGCATTTCACATTTGTGCATTTTATATATATTTATTCACCTTATATTTCATCTGGCACTCGAGTACATCTTATTGGGACACACCTATATCTCACCGTTTTTTCACTTATCTATTGGTGTGATTGTTACACCCTGCACCTGAAAATTATTTCAGTTTCTCACTGTGAAATTATTAATTTCTACTTGTAATATTTTTGTTGTATGGATGTTTTCTATGTAATTGCAACATTTGTCACTTGATGCGTTTTTTCTATCCACTTTCATTGGGATTTGATGCATTTTTTGCAGCTTCTCACATTGGAACTTTTCTAATTTTACTGGCTATATTCATTTTCTTTGTTATGTGGAGGTATCATACTTAGCTATTAGTAGTGGTCAGTTACTGCGTTTTTTCTATCATTGGGATTTGATGTGTTTTTTGCACAACGTTTTGTATGATTTATTTTACCAGTCTTTAGTTTCACATTCACTTGAGCACTTTTTAGAAACTAGCGCCAATTCACCATATACACCTTGATTTCTGATAGTATTTGTGATAATACAGAATTGGCTGCTGGTTTCCTATAGGACTTGGTCCTATTATTTTTTCTCCTATTATTTACACATACATTTCCCTCTCACTTCTTATACCTGATTAGCAGCGCATAGGCCTCTATTTTTCATAGTCATAATATCTCCACTGTATTTAAATTTCCCAATGATCTAATTGGTCGTGGCAGAGATCTCACAGTTTTTTAACTGTTAAAACCTCCATTCATTTAATCTCAGCACGTTGTTTGTGACTTACGGTCGATTTCTTATCCCCCCCCCCCCCTTATTTCCATTTTCCATCACACTGATTTTTCCTCTTCACTTTTTTTTTTCATTTGGAGGCACTCATTTTCAACTATCACTTGGGGCACCTCCCATCTGGTTAGTATCTGGGTGTTCACATTCCTGGCACCTCTCCTGGGCTCACTGGTCGGTATCCACTGTACTTTTGAATCTATACGTATCTTCTTTTTTTTTAAATCAAGAAAAGCTTTATTGAGAAAAATTCAAAACCATTACAGTCAGAAAGAAAAAAACTTTCGGATGGCAACATCAAACCATAAACATTACACAATCCACGCCACACCACATTCCCCCCAAGGTTATCATAGTCAAGCACAGTGCGACAAACACACAGCATTGTAAAATATAAGAAAATGCAGGAAACACCCCTACCCCTCCCACCCGAGCCAAGATTGAGCATATATATCTCTCAAAAAATTACAGTAACAAACGGTCCAGGATAAGATCAGGGGCCATGCCCGGGCTGTTCAGCCACACACCCCATACCTTAGAGAATTTCTGAGGCACCCCCCTATGTTGATATATAACCTTCTCCATACGTAAAGTAGAAGCCATCTGTTCCAGCCACATCCCATACGTGGGTGGCTCCTGCGCTATCCAGTGTCTCAGGATCAGTAGACGGCCTGAAAAAGTGCCCGACTGGCGGCTTCTCGCAGAAACTTATCTTCCACTACCGCTTCCAGTATCCCCAAAATGCAATGTCTGGGATCCCCAGGGATAGCCACCCCCAGAGTTCCATTAATGGCAGACTGCACCGTGGACCAGTATCTGTGCAGCTTTGGACATCGCCACAGAAAGTGAACCAAGTCCCCCACCTCTCTCCGGCATCGTCCACAGAGGTCATCGTCACGAAGACCCATGGCATAGAGTTTCAGGGGAGTGTGATGCACTCTTAGCAGGATGTAAAGCTGCGACACCTGGTGTGAAGCATTGAGAGAGCAGCTACGGACTACCTCCAAGGCCTCCTCCCACTGTTCCCCCGGGATCTCCCCCACATCCATGCTCCAATGGTCACAAGCCCGGCTCGGGTACTTTTCCAGGAAAGATCCCAGAAGAGAGGCATAGCAGCCTGATATGAATCCCTTGGTGTCCTGAAATTGTTGCATAAGGAAAAAAACAGGGGTCGGGGACAGGAAAAGCTGTCCCAGAACTGCCCTATGAATTGTATATGTTTATTATGAATTGTATATGTATATTATGAATTGTACATTTGATTACATGTCAGCTCTCTGTAGGTGTGCCTGTTGGGGTTGTTTATGTTATTTATTGAATAAACTTATGTGTCTAGCTGAACTCATTTAAAGTCCCATATTCCTGTTTTTTGTGCAATCTCCATTCATTTAACTTCAGGTTTCCTCCTCTAGTATTAGGTTCATGACATGGCCTAATTCTTCCATCCTGTATTATATCTTTTAATTGTGTATTTTTTATCCATGTGCCAAATTGTGTCTCATCCCCTGGTGCAAAATATTTTGTACCGTCAAACGTTTTAAAGGGGAATTATATTCCCATTTAGCCTGCCTGTAAATCATATCTCAAATTTTAAATACTACTAGCGTCAATTCTTGTGTTTCCCTATACTTAGGGGGTATCCATATGTTCCTATCTAACGGTGCCCTTTTCAGTGCATTTTCAACCTTGACCCATCTTTTGCCTGTGTTTATTTTTGTCCATTCTAACATACGTAAAATTATGACTGCGGCATAGTATCTTTATGTCTGGTACCGCCAGTCCACCCTGTGACTTACTCCTACTGAGAAACATATACTGTATTCTAGGTTTTTTTCCCTTGCCAAATACCTTTTAAAAACATTGATTTTATTATTTTGAAGTACTTCAATGGAATAGAGATTATTTTAAATTTCAAATGTTACCAAACTAAAAACAAATTGATGCAGTGTACAAGCAGTTCATAACAGCCATAGGTTTAGGCTGGGTTCACACTAGTGCAAATTGGATGCAGGTTTCCCCACATCCAATTAGCATGACAGAAGAGTGTGCCGACTCTCAATGGAGCCGGTTCCCACATCTCCGAGGCAGCTGCAGAGCGGATTGCATAGGGGTTCTGTGCGTATTTGGCTCTCTTTCAGGTCCAAATTCAGGCAAACATTTGGACCGGATTCAACCCTGAAACAGAGAACAGGGACGCACAGGACCCCTGCTGTAAGCCGCATCTGATTTAGGTGTAAACCCAGTCTTACATTCTATGCATCAAATGTCAGTTTGTTTCGGGAACGTTTTCTTACAGGGCTATTCATTTGATACAGTAAAAAGGTAAATGTTTTAGTTTGCATGCCATTTTAGAAGGGATAGCATTTTTAACCGCTTTCAGACCGCCCGCTGCAGAAATACTGCGGCAGGCTGGCCCTCCTGCGTGAACCGACGTAGGTATACATCGGTCGCGCGCCTGCAGCTAGGAGGCGAGCGCGTCCCGCCGGCGGCGCACTCTCGCCCCCACTGGGCAGCAGGGACTCTGATGCCCGGGGCAGGCGTCTCCGATTGCCGCATGCCACCCACAATCGCTCCCTGCTGAGAGAGAAGAACAGTCAGCTGTTGTAAACACTGCTGACCGTTGTTCACTCTGGAATGATCACAGAGCTCCGGTGATCCTTATATATAGGATTACAGGTCTCTGTGATAATTTCACAAGCCCCGCCCCCATATAGCTAGAAACACGCCCCTAGTTATACATTTAACCCTTTGATGGCCCCTGTGTTAACCCCTTCCTTGCCAATGGCATTATTACTTATTAGCACTGATTACTGTAGTAATGTCACTGGTCCCCCAAAAAGTGTCAAAAATGTCAGTCAGGGGTCCGATCTGTCCGCCAGAATGTCGCAGTCCTGCTAAAAATCGCAGATTGCCGCCATTACTAGAAAATAAACAAAACAATAAAAATTACATAAATCTTTCCCGTAGTTAGTAGACGCGGTAACTAGGCCTGCGGAATATAATCGCCGAATCGATGCATCGCGATGCGACTCTTCACGATTCTGCATCGATTCGGGGTGACTGCAAAATCGATTCGCTTATGACGTCATTTCCGGGTGTGGGCGGCGCTGGCGCTTGATGAGAGCGGCGGCTGGGCTTGTGGAACATGGAGCTCCTCCTGGGAGAGGAGAGGAGGAGAGCGGAGCCTGCAGAGCAAACTGCCCCCCGACCCACGGACTGCCACCCCCAATGGACTGGCTGAGGAAGCCCTGCCCACCCTGCTTTCCGCCTGTACCGTGCACAATATCCGCTACGAGTCCAAGCTCCAAATGCCCGACATCATGAGGCTCATCACCCGGGACCTGTCCGAGCCCTACTTCATACACCTACCGCTACTTCATCCACAACTGGCCGCAGCTCTGCTTCCTGGTAAGTCGGGGCACTACAGAGACCAGCATTACTCCTTAACAGTGCCTATTGTACTACAACTAGGGGGGACTACAGAGCCCAGCATTCCTCCTTACCAGGGCCTGCTATACTACAACTAGGGGCACTACAGAGCCCAGCATTCCTCCTTACCAGGGCCTGTTATACTACAACTAGGGAGACTACAGAGCCCAGCATTCCTCCTTACCAGGGCCTACTGTACTACAACTAGGTGGACTAAAGAGCCCAGCATTCCTCCTTACCAGGGCCTGCTATACTACAACTAGGGGGACTACAGAACCCAGCATTCCTCCTTACAAGGGCCTACGGTACTACAACTAGGGGGACTACAGTGTCCAGCATTCCTCCTTACCAGGGCCTGCTATACTACAACTAGGGGGACTACAGAGCCCAGCATTCCTCCTTACAAGGGCCTACGGTACTAAAACTAGGGGGACTACAGAACCCAGCATTCCTCCTTACCAGGGCCTGCTATACTACAACTAGGGGGACTACAGAGCCCAGCATTCCTCCTTACCAGGGCCTACGATACTAAAACTAGCATCAGGTAACTCTTCTAACCTGATGCCCGTGCATGCCATGATCGGTCTGAACAGTGCGCAACATGCCCCAGCGCGCCCGGGTTCCAGCTTCTCATAAGAGACGTCACGTGAGTAAATCAACTCTTCATTCATTCTGCATTGTGAGTGTCCTCCTATAACAGCGATTCCAGACTTTAAATTAGGAATGAATCATTAAAGGAGAAATGGGGGACCCTGCCTAGTGCCTTGTTTGCTCTAAAGGGAATATATGGAGGACCCTATGTGACCTGCTCTAAAGGGGGGTCTATGAGGGGACCTGCTCTACTAAAGGGGGATCTATGGGGGGATCTGCTCTACTAAAGGGGGATCTCTGTGGACACTGGCCTGCTCTAAAGGGGATCTATGGCGACCCTGCACTAAAGGGGATCTATTCCATAGATCCCCCTTTAGAGCAGGGTCCCCATAGATCCCCCTTTAGAGCTCAGTTTCAGTTCCCCTGGATCCCCTTTAGGGCAGGCCCAGGCTCCCCATAGATCTCCTTTAGAGCAGGGTCCCCATAGATCCCCCTTTAGAGCAGGGTCCCCATAGATCCCCCTTCAGAGCAGGGTCCCCATAGATCCCCCTTCAGAGCAGGGTCCCCATAGATCCCCCTTTAGAAAAGGGTCCCCATAGATCCCCCTTTAGAAAAGGGTCCCCATAGATCCCCCTTTAGAAAAGGGTCCCCATAGATCCCCCTTTAGAAAAGGGTCCCCATAGATCCCCTTTTAGATTCTATGGGGACCCTTCCCTAAAAGGGGCATTGGGCATATTGTGGGCAGTAATCGTGATGCATCGCGGAATCGAATCGTATCGAATCTTTGCCTTAATAATCGTAATCAAATCGAATTGTGAGGTAAGTGAAGATGCGCAGCCCTAGCGGTAACTTTTGTGCAAACCAATCAAAATACGCTTATTGCGATTTATTTTACCAAACATATGTAGCAGACAACAAATTGGCCTAATATGTTAAAACATTTTGATTTTTAACCACTACCTACGGATATAAAATTTGATGCTGCACAATAATCTATCAGTTTCAAGAAGGCAACTGGTAGATATTGGAAGATATGAATTATTTAATAAGTCTGTCTATACGGGAGGTTCCTTGGTATGGTCGTAAACCTTAGGGCCGCCCATGGCCACTGTGTTTATTGGTCAGGGACATCTGTTAACACCCCCTGCAGTCTCAGAGAAAAAGAGAGAAGCAGACGGGGGTTGAGAGTTCTCATGGTAACATCAAGAAGGAATATCTATCAAGTTTGAGAACCGATCACACTGGCTCAGCTTCTGAACTCTGATAATACTCAGGACATTGAATGCAAGTATCCAATTCTATCTTATTTTTCTAAATTACTGAATTATGTCGCTATTTCTTTGAAACACCTTTTTCTTTAAATATTTTATTTGCACCAATTTTAACCTTTTTATTATTAAACTTTATTCTGAAAAGTGTTAATCTTGTCCCTAAGCTCTTAATGCAAACTAACAAAGAACCTGTCTCTTGAAGAGTGCTACTGTATAGAATAAATCCTCTGAACATTTCTGCCTGTGGTGACAGTGCGTGTTACAGATGATTATTCTAAAGTCATAATTGGTATTTTTAAAATTACGAGCGCCCGCTGGGCTCATAACGTAGCGGTGGTGGCAGTGAAAGGGTTAATTGCTTAATTAGCCCGGTGACAATCGCTCTCAGCCTTCTGGAAAATCTTTGTGTCAGGTGCAGCTGAGAGTGGCATTGTTACGCAAGTGACAGCAGGGTGTGAGATTGCCTGGTCCTTGGTCACGAGTTAGTGAGAAGGGCAGGGATCTGATACCCACCACAGTCACAACTTTCACCCTGTTCTTTTTCAGAAATGCAACAGTGGATTTAGATGTGTGTTTTGGATCATTGTCATGTTGGAAAAGTGTACAACAACCAAGGGCACGGAGTGATGGTAGCATCTTCTCTTTCAATATAGAGCAGTACATCTGTGAATTCAAGATACCAACAATGAAATGGAGCTCCCCAACACCAGAAGCACTCATGCAGCCCCACAGAAAGACACTGCCACCACCATGTTTCACTGTAGGCACCATGCATTTTTCTTTGTACTCCTCACCTTTGCAACACCATACAGTTTTAAAGCCAACAGTTCCAAAAACATTTATCTTGGTCTCATCATTCATCATCAAGAGTACCGAGTTCTAGCAGTTTTCTTTTTCAGCATAGGCCCTGGCAAATTTCTTGTGCATGGGCTTTAGGAGGACTACACCCATGCAAGTCATTCCTCTCCTCTGTAGTGTACAATGTATTGTGTCACAGGAACAATCGCCCCAATTTGGCTTTCTACTTCTTTAGCTAACTGCAGTGAACTTGCATGCCGATTTTCTTCAACCCTTCTCATCAAAAGACGCTCCTGTCGAGATATTAACTTCTGTGAACGGCCTGGACGTCTCTGTGAGATGGTTGCAGTTCCATCTTTGGTAAATTTTTGTTTAACTTTTGCTACAGAATTCTGACTGATAAGTAAAGCTTTGCTGATCTTCTTGTAGCCTTCACCGTTATTGTGTGTTAAGAAATTATTTTCCTACTCTGGCTTTGTGACATTTGTCTTCCATGTAGTGTCATTGCTGATAGCATGAAAAGGGAAGGGGTTTTCTTTGTCAAGTAAGGACCGGTTTACATTGAATGTGATGCAAATTCACAGCAAATTCGCTGCGGATTCTGCACCGCATCAGAATCGCAGGCAGTTCTGCATTGTGCTCTTCGAACCGCTGCAGGTGTCAATATAAAGTCAACGACAACCCCAAATCGGTTTGCAAATGCAGTGCAAACTGAAAACAGACAGGAATCGGATCACATGTGTGTGAACAGCCATGGGATTTGATTCTGGTGAGGACAAAAAAAGGGCCCTGCACGAGTTTGTCTAAAATTTAGCTTTTCTCCTAATGCTGGCCATACACTATACGAAACTCAAACTAGTTTTCGAAAAACAAACACTCGGCCGTGAGAGCAAACGATTGTGCCATCATGTAATGACCGATAAATCATTCAATGGACATTTGAATGTTTGGACAAGAAACACATTAATCTTTAAATTCATTGTTCGTTTGGCAGAAAAGTTCCAAACTTGTCCATTTTTTTGGCTCAAAAACGTGACAACCGATTACTGATTTGTGTCCATAACTGGCCGAAAAACAAACAAACTGTCCAAATGACCGAATTTCAGTCAATTTTTAGTATAGTGTATGGCCAGCACAAGACTGTCATTGGGGTGTATTCATTTTTGCAACATGGTCTTTAATGAATTTGCTAGGAAAAATATTTTTTGTGTGTGCAAATTATTAAAACTTGGTTGCAATCAATGGCCCACATTTGTGGGAGTATTTTGTAGTATAGTGTCCCATAGAAAATGTTGATTATGAAAGGAAAGTAAAAGTTTTCTGACAAATCTGTTGGGGTGTACTCATTTATGCTAAGCACTGTGTATGTATATCATACACACAATGTATATAGATATATACAGTATCTCACAAAAGTGAGTACACCCCTCACATTTCTGTAAATATTTTATTATATCTTTTCATGTGACAACACTAAAGAAATTACACTTTGCTACAATGTAAAGTAGTGAGTGTCAGTGTAAATTTGCTGTCCCCTCAAAATAACACACAGCCATTAATGTCTACACCGCTGGGATCAAAAGTGAGTGCACCCCTAAGTGAAAATGTCTAAATTGGGCCCAATTAGCAATTTTCCCTCCCCAATGTCATGTGATTTGTTAGTGTAACAAGGTCTCAGGTGTGAATGGGGAGCAGGTGTGTTCAAATTGGTGTTATCGCTCTCAATCTCTCATACTGGTGACTGGAAGTTCAACATGGCACCTCATGGCAAAAAACTCTCTGAGAATCTGCAAACAAGAATTGTTGCTCTACATATAGATGGTCTAGGCTATAGGAAGATTGCCAAGACCCTGAAACTAAGCTGCAGCACAGTGGCCAAGACCATAGAGCGGTTTAACAGGACAGGTTCCACTCAGAAAAGGCCTTGCCATGGTCGACCAAAAAGGTTGAGTGCACATGCTCAGCATCATATCCAGAGGTTGTCTTTGGAAAATAGATGTATGAGTGCTGCCAGCATTGCTGCAGAGGTTGAAGGGGTGGGAGGTCAGCCTGTCAGTGCTCAGACCATACGCCGCACACTGCATCAAATTGGTCTGCCTGGCTGTCATCCCAGAAGGAAGCCTCTTCTAAAAATGATGCACAAGAAAACTAGCAAACAGTTTGCTGAAGACAAGCAGACTAAGGTTATGGATTACTGGAACCATGTCCTGTGGTCTGATAGGACCAACATAAACATATTTGGTTCAGATAGTGTCAACCAGGTGAGGAGCACAAAGACAAGTGTGTCCTGCCTACAGTCAAGCATGGTAGTGGGAGTGTCATGGTCTGGGGCTGCATGAGTGCTGCCGGCACTGGGAAGCTACAGTTCATTGAGGGAACCATGAATGCCAACACGTACTGTGACATACTGAAGCAGAGCATGATCCCATCCCTTCGGAGACTGGACCGCAGAGCAGTATTCCAACATGATAACATTCCCAAACACACCTCCAAGACAATCACTGCCTTGCTAAAGAAGCTGAGGGAAAAGGTGATGGACTGGCCAAGCATGTCTCCAGACCTAAACCCTATTGAGCATCTCTGGGGTATCCTCAAACGGAAGTTGGAGGAGCATAAGGTCTCTAACATAAACCAGTTCCGTGATGTCATCATGGAGGAGTGGAAGAGGACTCCAGTGGCAACCTGTGAACTTCTGGCGAACTCCAAGCCCAAGAGAGTTAAGGAAGTGCTGGAAAATAATGGTGGCCACAAAAAATATTGACACTTTGGGCCCAATTTGGACATTTTAACTTAGGGGTGTATTCACTTTTATTGCCAGCGGTTTAGACATTAACGGCTGTGTGTTGAGTTATTTTGAAGAAACAGCAAATTTACAGTTATACAAGCTGTACACTCACTACTTTACATTGTAGCAAAGTGCATTTCTTAAGGCCCCGTTCACACTGGGGCGATGTGACTTGGGGGGGCGACCTCCGAGGTCGCGGTGCAAGCAGCGCGAGCGGCCGGCACGGACTTCATAACATTGAAGTCTATGACGGTCGCTCCGGGTCGCCCCAAAGAAGCTACGGACCCTTTTTCTAAGTCGGAGCGACTTGTGTCGCTCCTATTAGAACGGGTCCGCAGCTTCCCTATGGAAGGCGACCTACGGCGACCTGTGAGGCGACCAGGTCGCCTCACAGGTCGCCTTAGTGTGAACGGGGGCTCAGTGTTGTCATGTGAAAAGATACAGTCGGGTCCATAAATATTGGGACATCGACACAAATCTAATCTTTTTGGCTCTATACACCACCACAATGGATTTGAAATGAAACAAACAAGATGTGCTTTAACTGCAAATTTTCAGCTTTAATTTGAGGGTATTTACATCCAAATCAGAAGAATGGTGTAGGAATTACAACAGTTTGTATATGTGCCTCCCACTTTTTGAAGGAACCAAAAATAATGGGACAGATTAACAATCATATATCAAACTTTCACTTTTTAATACTTGGTTGCAAATCCTTTGCAGTCAATTACAGCCTGAAGTCTGGAACGCATAGACATCACCAGATGCTGGGTTTCATCCCTGGTGATGCTCGGCCAGGCCTCTACTGCAACTGTCTTCAGTTCCTGCTTCTTCTTGGGGCATTTTCTCTTCAGTTTTGTCTTCAGCAAGTGAAATGCATGCTCAATCGGATTCAGGTCAGGTGATTGACTTGGCCATTGCATAACATTCCACTTCTTTCCCTTAAAAAACTCTTTGGTTGCTTTCGCAGTATGCTTCGGGTCATTGTCCATCTGCACTGTGAAGCGCCGTCCAATGAGTTCTGAAGCATTTGGCTGAATATGAGCAGATAATATTGCCTGAAACACTTCAGAATTCATCCTGCTGCTTTTGTCAGCAGTCACATCATCAATAAATACAAGAGAACCAGTTCCATTGGCAGTCATACATGCCCACGCCATGACACTACCACCACCATGCTTCACTGATGAGGTGGTATGCTTTGGATCATGAGCAGTTCCTTTCCTTCTCCATACTCTTCTTCCCTTCTCTGGTACAAGTTGATCTCGGTCTCATCTGTCCATAGGATGTTGTTCCAGAACTGTGAAGGCTTTTTTAGATGTTGTTTGGCAAACTCTAATCTGGCCTTCCTGTTTTTGAGGCTCACCAATAGTTTACATCTTGTGGTGAACCCTCTGTATTTACTCTGGTGAAGTCTTCTCTTGATTGGTGACTTTGACACACATACACCTACCTCCTGGAGAGTGTTCTTGATCTGGCCAACTGTTGTGAAGGGTGTTTTCTTCACCAGGGAAAGAATTCTTCAGTCATCCACCACAGTTGTTTTCCATGGTCTTCCGGGTCTTTTGGTTTTGCTAAGCTCACCGGTGTGCTCTTTTTAAGGATGTTCCAAACAGTTGATTTGGCCACACCTAATGTTTTTGCTATGTCTCTGGTTTGTTTGTTTTTTTCAGCCTAATGATGGCTTGCTTCACTGATAGGGACAGCTCTTTGGATCTCATATTGAGAGTTGACAACAACAGATTCCAAATGTAAATAGCACATTTGAAATGAACTCTGGATCTTTTATATGCTCCTTGTAAATGGGATAATGAGGGAATAACACACACCTGGCCATGGAACAGCTGAGCAGCCAATTGTCCCATTACTTTTCCCTTAAAAAGTGGGAGGCACATATACAAACTGTTGTAATTCCTACACCTTTCACCTGATTTGGATGTAAATACCCTCAAATTAAAGCTGAAAGTCTGCAGTTAAAGCACGTCGTGTTTGTTTAATTTAAAATCCATTGTGGTGGTGTATAGAGGCAAAAAGATTAGAACTGTGTTGATGTCCCAATATTTATGGACCTGACTGTATATTAAAAATATTTACAAAAATATGAGGGGTGTACTCACTTTTGTGAGATACTGTATATATAAATAAATATATATACACACACACACACACACCCACACACACACACCCCAAGTTGCAAAAAAGTACGGATAAAAATCTATATTAAAACAGAATGCAATGATTTCCAAATCTCATACACCCTCATATTTTATTCACAATAAAAAATGGAAAACATGTCAAATGTTTTCCCCCTCTTCATGACCTGGCCATTTTTTGCTATTCAGCATTGTGCTACTTTAACTGGTAAATGCGTGGTCATGCTACACACGCAAATTACATTTATATAATTTGTTCACAAAAATAAAGCTTTCTTTTAGTGGTATTTTATTACCACTGGGTTTTTTATTTTTTATTTTTTGCTATACAAATTGAAAAAGACAGAAAATTTTGAAAAAACATCAAATCGTTCTACTTTCAATTATAAAACATATCCAACAAAATCAAATTTCTTGATAAATTATGGCCAAAATATATTCTGCTACATGTCTTTGGCAACTTATTTGTGTGAAAATTATAGCATCTGCAAACTATGGTAAACTGATCAATCCTGATGTACCGATGGCCTATCACATTTTTTCAAGCTCTAAGGCTGGGTTCACACTTATGCGAATTGGATGTTGGTTTCCCCGAATCCATATCGCATGACAGGAGAGTGTAACCGGCTCTCAATGGAGCGGGCTCACAAAGCCCCGGGGCGGCCGCAGTCCGCACTGGAAACGTGTCCTGTGCATTTTTGGCTCAGTTTCAGGTCTGAACTCTGAATTCCCAAGGCTAAACAGTAGCCAACCAGGCAACAGGAGCTCCTCCAAAGCCACTGGAGCCCACCTGAAAAAACAATACACCCTCAAATAGGATCAGGTCCTCTCAACAGCAGCCTGCAAAACCTTGCGACCAAAAAAGAAGTATCCACAGATGCCAACACATCCACTTTCTGGTCACAGAGGAAGCGGACAACCGTTTACGAGGCCCACCCGCGAGCACAAATAGTGAGTCTGACTTCCTGAAAGACTACGTAGCTGCCAGGTACACCTTAATTGCCGGGCAAGGCAATTAAAAACTTTGGATGTTTTGGCCAGGGACACAGGGAAGGCAACACAGTGTCTTCATTCAAATGATAATAAGAAACAACCTTTGGAAGGAACGATGGACAGGGGCGAAGAACCACCTTATCTCTGTGAATCACCAGGTATGGTGAACGACAGAATAACGCCGCCAGTTCCGACACCCTGCACACAGAGAAGATAGCCACCTTCTGGGACAGCGTAAGCAGGGGAATCTCCTGAGGATTCTGAAAGGAAGGCTTCAGGAGGGCCGAAAGCACCAAACTGAGGTCCCAAGGCGGCAACGGAGACCACACTGAAGGAACCAAATGTCGGATAGCCTAAAGAAAGGTACACACCAGGAAGCATGTGGCCAAAGGACGTTGGAAGAAGACCGCCAAAGCAGACACCTGGCCCTTGATGGTACTCAAGGCCAATTTCGGTTCAACTCCCATGGAAGGAAGGTCAAGATCCGAGCCACTTAACCACTTACCGCAAAGTGACGTAGGACTATGTCGGCAAACTTTGGGGTGTTATACCGGGATGATGCCTCTAGCTCCCGGTACCGTGGTTTACAGCCAACGGTCGGCTTTCCGTCAGTAACGACCGATGCGGCTCAGGAGCCGCTCGATCGTTACCCGGGTGAGCGGGAGGGGATGACACCCCCCTCCCGCCGTCTTCCGTGACTTTTCCCGGTGGGACGGGAGCCCCGAGCACCCAGCCGGCACGTCTGCCGGCTGGATGGAGTCCCGATCAAAGCCGGAAACGGCTTCGATCGGGTCTCCGATGACGTAACCCAGAGGCGGCGTCCATGACGTCACTTCCGGGTTACTGTGCTGCAAAAGGCGGCAAATTTAAAAAACGGCTGTATGTAAAAACGCCCTTTTTCAGCGTTTTGCATACATGGAAGTGTAGTGGAGGGGTCTAGGGTCTTTTAGACCCTTCGATCCCTCCATAAAGAGTACCTGTCACTGCATATTGGTGTCACAAGGGATGTTTACATTGCTTGTGACAGCAATAATATGATCAGATTTTTTTTTTTTTTAAAAACCTGTAATAAAGTTAAAAAAAAATAAAATAAATAGGAAAAGAAAAAAAAACATTTTAGTCGCCCCCGTCACCGTTAGCTCCCGCACAAAAAAAAAGTATACGGAAGTCGAGCCGCGAATGAAATCGCTGTTCAAACCACACATGTGAGGTATCGCCGCGATCGCCAGAGCGTGAGCAATAATTAAAAAAAAAAAAGAGCTACACCCTAACTCTAAACTAGTAACCGTTAAAAAGATTTAAAGCGTCGCCTATTGAGATCTCTATTGACCATAGTTTGTCGCCATCCCACGGGTGTGCGCAATTTTAAACCGTAACATGTTGGGTATCTATTTACTCGGCGTGACATCATCTTTCACAATATACAAAAAAAATGGGCTAACATTACTGTTTAGTATTTTTTAAATGCAGTGAAATGTGATTTTTCAAAATTTTTCCAAACAAATGGCGTTTTAAAGACCGCTGCGCAAATACCGCGCGACAAAAAATATTGCAATGACCGACATTTTATTCTCCAGAGTCTTTGCTAAAAAAATATATATAATGTTTGGGGGTTCTAAGTAGTTTTCTAGGAAAAAATACTGGTTTTAACTTGTAAACAAAAAGTGTCCGAAATAGGGCTGGGGCTTAAGTGGTTAAAAAAAGCAAGGAAGAACCCCAAGAGACTCACACCACACAATGTACGTCTTCCACGTACAATGGTAAATCTTCCTAGAAGTAGATTTCCTAGCTTTTAACAGCGTAGGAATCATCGACTCACATAAATCTCTATCCTTTAGCACTTGGCATTCAACAGCCAAGTCATGAAAGCCAGCTACTGTAAAGCAGGATGGAAAATCGGTCCCTGGGACAGCAGATCCTCCCTGAGAGTAATCTTCCAAGGAAAATCGGAGACCAACCGCACCAGATTGGCGTACCAAGCCCGGAGCCACTAAGATGATCGGAATCCCTTCTGCCTGGATCCTGTGTGGAAGTCTTGGCAGAAGCTTCAGACAATAATGACCTCACGGGGCCACCAGCGTGTCTGTGGCATCCGCCAAAGCATCCCACAAACCTCTGCACCTTTCTGTTGAGCTGAGATTCCAACGGATCCAATTCGAGAATGTCCCACCGGAGACACCAGTAGTATACTGTCAACAGTGCTATACACCATCATAATATAACTGGTGTGGTGGTGATTGGGGATACTGACTGGTGACAGCATGTTAAAAATTATATAATAATAATAATAATAATAATAAATAGTAATTAAATAATTGTTTATTAAATTTTAAAACATTTTTTTTTTTTTTTTATTATTATTTTTTTTAGATCCTGTAATCAGAGTAGTTCAGGGTCACCAAAGGTACACTCTACTACTCAAGGGGGGTGATCAGGGATTTTTTTGTTTTTACACTGTTTCTACTTATACAGTGATGGGTTATCATCCATTAACAGTTTGCTTATGGCTGTGATCTGTGATGGGCTGGTAGCCAAGTACTATGTGATTGCTGTGGGGGAAAAAAATCACAGATCACAACAGTAAGCAAGCTGTTCATAAATGGAAATCCATTCATGACAGTTTGTTTACATTGTTATCATATGATCGCTATAACCAATCATAGAGATCACATGATACCTGGTACCCGGTAATAGTAATACGCTGTGTCCAGCAGTCACAGGAGCAGTATGCAGAAATTGATGGCAACAACATGTCTCAAAAAAGTTGGGACAGGGCAACGAAAAGCTGGCTAAGAAAATGGTACCAACAAGGAAGTGCCAGAAGGACATTTTGCAGTTAATTGGGTTAATTGGCTATAGGTCAGTAACATGACTGAGTAAAAAAAAAGGGCATCTTAGATAGTCAGAGTGTTTCAGAAGTAAAGATAGGCAAAGGTTCACCAATCTGTGAAAAGCTGCATCTCAAAGTTGTCAGACAATTTCAGAATAATATTCCTCAACGTAAAACTGCAAAGACTTTAGATAAATACCATCATCTACAGTACATAATATCATCAAAACATTCAGAGAATATGGAGAAATCGCAGTGCACAAGGGACAAGGCAGAAATGCAATATCGGATGCCTGTGATTTCCAGGCCCTCAGACAGCAATGCATTAAAAAAGGCATGATTCTATGATGGACATCACTGCATGGGCCCAGGAATACTTCCAAAGATCACAGTTATTGCTTTTTGTTTCACTTGACCCTCCCTTCTAGATTGTAAGCTCTAACAAGCAAGGCCCTCTAATTCCTCCGTATTGTACCTGTATTGTCTTCCCTCATATTGTAAAGCGCTGCGCAAACTGTTGGCGCTATATAAATCCTGTATTATAATAATAATAATCATGGTCTGAACAAAAATCGTCATGCTGTCCAAAAATGCAGAGTAAAGCTCTATCATGCAAAGAAGAAGTCATATCTGAACATGATCCAGAAATGTTGCCATCTTCTCTGGGCCAAAGCTCATTTAAAATGGTCTGTTGCAAAATGGAAAACTGTTCTGTTGTCAGACAAATTAAGATTCAACATTCTTTTTGGCAACCATGGGCGCCGTGTCCTCCACACTAAAGAGGAGAGGGACCTTCTGACTTGTTATCAGAGTTCAGTTCAAAAGTCTGAATCTCTGATGGTATGGGGGTGCATTAATGTGTTTGGAATGGGCAGCTTGAACATCTGGAAAGGCACCATCAATGCTAAAAGATTTATCCGGGTTTTAGAGCAGAATATGCTCCCGTACAGGCGGCATCTTTTTCAGGGAAGGCCTTACATATTTCAGGGATAATGCTAAATCACATACTACATCTATGACAAAAGCATGGCTTCGTAGAAGAACAGTCTGGATGCTTAACTGGCCTGCCTGCAGTCCAGACTTTTTTATAATTGAAAATATTTGGAACATATGTTGTCAGTTTTATTTTGCACTACTGTGTGCTACCCAACAATGTCCTTTCTTGTTACTCTAAACTTTAATAAAAAAGATTCACACAGAAAATATTTGGAGCATCTTGAAACAAAAAAACTACTACAAAGAAGACCAAGAACTGTTGAGCAGTTAGAATCCTTTATCAGGCAAGAATGGGACAACATTCCTCTACCAAAGCTCCAGCAACTGCTCTCAGTTTACAGAGTCTTGTTAAAAGAAGAGGGGATGCTACACCCTGGTAAACATGGCCCTGTCCCAACTTTTGAGACGTGCTGTTGCCATAAATGTCAAAATGGTACATTTTCTCAGGTTAAACATTTGATATGTTTTCTTATTTCTACTGTGAATAAAATATGGTTTTATGAGATTTGCAAATCATTGCATTCTGTTTTTTTTTCACGTAGCTTTTACACAGACTTCCAATTTTTGTGGATTTTGGAATATACACACACACACACACACACTATAAATATCTTTTTTTTATAAGCAATCACATGTAAAATGCAATCAACAAAAATTTTGATGATTAAGGGGTAGTGTCAGCATAGGCAGAGAAACCGTGGTGCACCACAGGAGTACAGGTATGCTGTGCATGCATGAGCCCAGCATCCTGTAGCTCCCAAGTAGAATGCAAAGAAGCAAGCTGACTACACTGGGATGGATGTGATACCAGCTTAAAATAGGAAAGCAGGGGGACTGGCGGGATTACTAGTAATTTCTCACAAAAGGAAGCAATGCAAAGAGAACAGGATACTTTTTCATACAAGTACATGGTAACACACAAACACATCAAAAATATGAAATGTTGGTGAAACATACACTTTAAAGCAAGTGTTTAGGTCAGTCTTGCTCAACCTTTTCAACACAGAGGAACCCTCGAAAATTTTTCTGGTCTCAGGAAACTCCAGCTAAAAAATTCCTTTATCTACAATTCATGATACGTTAGTGCAGGGATCTCTAAACGACGGCCCTCCAGCTGTTGTGCAACTACATGTCCCATGAAGCATTGTAAAACTCTGACATTCGCAGACATGACTAGGCATGATGGGAATTGTAGTTCCTGAACAACTGGAGGGCTGTATTTTGGGGACCCCTGCATTAGTGTAATGGTCAGTGGGAAGAATGCTCTTTACATTTGTGGTCATTGGGAAGAATTACCCTCTTACAGATAGCTAAAAAGATCAATTGTGTCAGTGGGAGCTTATCTGAGAGGCAGATATTGCTCCTTGCTCAGGGAACCTCTAGAGGAACCCTAGGGTTCCATGAAATTGTGCTTGAGAAGCCCTGGTTTAGGTTAAGAGTGAAATTTAGGGCTAGGTTTAAACGAAAGGTTAGGTTTACATTATGTGAATGTTAGAAGGCATTAGGTGAAAATTATTTTTTTAAGTGTAATAAATGGTTACTTGTGCTGGAATCTTGTATGCTAACATTTCTAACTGGCAACTGGTGTTAAGATTTTTTATTTTTTTTTCTTCTGTTTAGTAATAAAGTACTGAGCAAAACATGCCGAAGACACCAGAAGAATTCAGAATTATATAGATTTATGCAAACATCACACACTAGGGTAAATTAAACTTTATTCTAGAAAGTTTTAAAACATTTTTTTTAATTCTTTAGGAGACCAAGTACATATAGCACTTGGTCCTATTTGGATCAATCCAGCTTTTGCTAAGCAGTGTGTTCAGACAGTTTTCCCCCCCATCTGACTGCACTGCTAGAAAGGAGACAGGAAACAGGAGATAGGAGATATTTTGTGACAGCTGGTTTCTGGCAGTAGGGGCCACTCTGGAGACCAGTGCTACTCTTCACAACAGAGGTGTGGGACTGTGCGTATGTGGCTTGCTTGTAAACATCAAAATGTAGAACAATTCTCCTGCGCTCAAGTGAAATAGGGGGAAAGAGGAATACTTCCAACGGACTTGGATGGGTATGACTAATGGTCTTGCTGCCCCTTCAGGATCAAGGGTATGCAAAACCAACTGGAAAACAACAACAAAAAAAAGTCAGTGCGCCCCTTTCTTTTTTGTTGTTGTTGTTTTTTTTGCTTGTAAACATACCAGAGATGAGTGATCTTTTTATGAAACAACAATTAACACAGTCAGGAGCAGTGCCATGTACGACACAGCCTCAAAGCACTGTTGGTTTATTCATATTTATAAAAGATAACCTAGCCTCAGACACTGGGTTGTCTATCAGTCGCTGTGTCTAGACTGTGACATTGAGAAAATAGGATTTTTGTACTTACCGTAAAATACATTTCTTGGAGCTTACTGAGGAACAAAGGTAATCAGAGACTGTTGGGGTATAATGCCACCAACAGGAGGATTTGGACAGTGGCAAATAAAAAATTGTGGCCAGCCTGTATAACCCACCTCACTCCCAGAGTCTCAGCATGTTTTACGTTTTGTGGAAAAACAGTACCAAGATCTTAATCATTTAATGGATTTAGATGAGTATCTCATGAGTTAGGGGCTACTCAAAAGGGGGTTTAGGGGCTACAACAAAAGTTAGAGGCTACAACAAAAGTATCTCCCCCTGTAACTTTGTGGCAGCCAAAGAGTTTTAAACAATATAGTTAAAAAAAAAAAAGAAGCTTTAGTACACAGGACAGGGCAATATGGCCAATGATCCCCCCCAACGAGGGCGGGAGAAAAAGGAGCAAGTCCACTGCAGACTGACTATGTGTGGCCAGCTGCCTAAGCCATATCGTTCTAGGGGGACCTACCTTACACAGGATCCAATTGAGATTACCATCATCCATTTAATTTTCTGCCTTTCCCACACCTTAACCTTTTTTTCCCCCAGAGTTTGGTGGGCAGTCAGTCTGCAGTGGGCCTGCTCCCTGCCCTTGCCCCTTTCCCTCCTGCCCTCGGTGGGGGATCATTGGCCATATTGCCCTGTCCTGTGTACCCCCGTGAGATGTGCTGCAGCAATCACTTGTCTTTATAACCTGGGCCATTCACACGTCTGATCGGGCCGATATCCCCTGAAAAAGATTATTTTAAATCGAACCGCATTGGGAAGAATCAGTGGCTATCTATACTGTCATATGTATAACGCACTTTGCAGTCACCCTTAGCTGGGAGACAACCAGATGATTATGTATAGTGTTTAGACCAGAAACTTTTTATGCATGGATGCAATTTTAACCTTTTGTATAAATAAAGCTTATTTTTTTAACTATATTGTTTCAAACTCTTTGGCTGCCACAAAGTCCCACCGGAGATACTTTTGTTGCATCAAGAGCGTATTCAAAGACACAGAGCAGTGGGTATCCCTCAATGAACCCCACAAAAGGATATTACAGTAAGAGCACAAATCCCACAAGAATGCAATGATTGTGAGGATTACCCAAAGCAGTTCAACTGAGGGGGGGGGGGCAACAGCAACCCCCCCCCCCCCACACACACACACTCAAGAAGAAAGAAACATTAACTGGGCAGCTCAGAGCTATCTGAAGGACCTTATGCCTGGTAAAACTCGGAGAACTTGTAAACAGAAGGCCAGGGGGCAACCTTCTGCAAGTAGCATCAACAAAATGGAAGATTCTTCCTTGACACTGTATGGCAGGAAAGGGAGCATGAAGCACAAACAACACTCCACCTGAAAGATAGCTTTTGTGCTCAGTACCAAAGCAATAACCCTTTTTTGTGATAAAGCCAAACGATCAACAAAATTAAGGGAGCCCTCAATGCATAGCCTACTCTCTAAGTGAGCCACACAACATCTAGTCCAAAATGGTATAGCTTCTTTACAGTCTAAAAGTCAGGCTGACCACACCATAAGGGCTGTGGAGTCGGAGTCGAGGAGTCGGAGGAAATTTTGGGTACCTGGAGTCGGAGTCGGCAAACAATGCACCGACTCTGACTCCGACTCCTACTAAATTTAGATTGGAATTAAAAAAAAAAGCAAGTTTAAATGTCCCAATTCACAAAAAGCTATTTATAATTAATGACTTCGTATAAGGAAACTTATAATTGAGGAGGCCAAATGTAAAAAGGAACTACAGAAAGTTCTGAAAGGACGTTTTGTCTTCCTCAAAATAGATGCATGCACACGTCACAGAGTCAATTATTTTGCTATTAATGTTAGATTTGTGGATGAAAATAACAAAACAATAACATGGACCCTCGGATTAAAGGACACTCAGGCACATCACACCATTGATTACCTTCAGAAGTTAGTGGAGGGTGTTCTAGAAGATTTTGAAATTACAAAGGAACTGATTTTGTGTTGTGACAGATAATGCTTCTAACATGTTGAGCACAATTGAGAAGATGAACGCAGATGAAGAAGGTAACAGATATTAGAGTTAGAGGAAGACAGCTCTGCAAGTATTGGAGAAAGTTTAGAAACTGAAGAGAATGCTGACATTATTTTAGACAACTTTGTTGAAGAAGCATTGAAGCTTGCTACTATTCATCATATGCGATGTGCTGTTCATACACTGCAACTTGCCATAAGAGATGGATTAAAAGATTGCCATGCAGCTACACTAATTGGCAAATTACGGCAAGTAACTGTTGCAGCCAGGGCCCCGAAAACAGATGCAATTTTGAAAAGACGTGCAGGAAAAGGAGCCATTTTGAATCAAACAACTCGCTGGGGAAGCACTTATTTAATGGTGAAGCGTTTGCTTGAACTCAAAGACTTCATAGAAGAAATGGACAACGAAAATCTTGCATTAACTGAAAGCCAGTGGACACAAACAAAAGAGCTAGAGAACCTTCTTTCTCACCCCTTCACTGTCACCAAGAGGTTGCAATGTGACGATCTAACCCCGGGTAAATTCCTCTTGGAATGGAAGAGCCTGTTATATCGCCTAAACAAAAATGGAGGATTAATAGCTGAGGGCATTGCATCTTCAATGATGAAAAGAGAGAGTCCTTTGCTGGAAAATTAAATCTTGTTAGCGGCTATTTATGTCGACCCAATGAGTCGACTTTTGTTGAACAGTGAACAGACTGCTACTGGGAAAAAAAGGCCCTCTATGATGTAGCAGTTCGCATGAAGGGATAACGACCTGAAATACCTCCACAGGATGAAGTTCTTTTAAGCAATAGTGGTAACTCAGGATCATCTTCTTCAAATGAAGAATTAGACTTTGATTCCTTCTTAGACAAAATGGAAGTTGCTAAAGGAAAGCGACGTCGCATAAGCGTTAAAGAACCAGTAAATGTCCAAATAAAAAAATCCCAACAGGAGTTTTATAAAGCACTAAAAGAAGTTGAAAAGTATGATCGCTCATCAAAACTTACTGTTGAAGAAGCCATCCTTGTTTATCCAGAGATCGTTAGTGATGTGGCCAGAATAGTTACTGCAATGCCACCCACCCAAGTCAGTGTCGAAAGATTAATACAGAAGAGTCGGAGTCGGAAGTACAAAAAACTGAGTAGTCGGAACATTTATCTACCGACTCCACAGCCCTGCACACCATAGAGTTGAAAATTGTAGGGCAACCTCAAGCAGCAGTGTAGTGAAAAGTCTTGATTTAAGAAAACAATTGAAAAAGAAAAAAGTTATACTAAAATATTAGGTTAGCCTTTACAACAGTAAAGTTGACATCCATCCTCCTAGGACACTAGTAAAAAACTGAGGCAGACTTATCCTGAGCTGGCCTACAATTGTTTTGGTTGCCAGTGTCCCATTCTCTAGTAGGTGGCAGCATAATCCAAAGGTGTAAAAGGCTTCTTGTGCCCCGTAATGTACGGGGAAAAAAATTTAGCTGTCAAAGTAAAGATCACTTACCGAATTCATCATTGCAAGCTGGGACGGATAAGCTTTGCATGGGAACAGAATTTTCACTCCACCAATTGTATATTCAGAACATGCAGAATACATTTTTTCTATAAGATAAAAAAAGAGGCAAACATTTTCACATAGCTGTACTGTTATATTTATAAAATAATAAGATATACAGTATTTTTTTACAAAAGTGAGTACACCCCCCTGACATTTTTTAAAATATTTTATTAGAATTATTCACGTGACAACACTGAAGAAAAGATACTTTGCTACAATGAAAAGTAGTGAGTGTACAGCTTGTATAACAGTGTAAATTTGATGTCCCCTCAAACTAACTCAACACACAGCCATTAATGTCTAAAGCGCTGGCAACAAAATTAAATACACCCCAAAAATTCCACTTTTCACAAAATTGGGCCCAAAGTGTCAATATTTTGTGTGGCAATCAATATTTTCCAGCACTGCCTTAGGCCCCGTTCACACTGGGGCGATCCGACTTGGGGGGGGGGGCGACCTCCGAGGTCGCGGTGCGAGCAGCTCGCCGTGACCTCGGATCGGCCGGCACAGACTTCATAACACTTAAGTCTATGATGGTCGCTCCGGGTCGCCCCAAAGAAGCTCCGGACCCTTTTTCTAAGTCGGAGCGACTTGTGTCGCTCCTATTAGAACGGGTCCGCAGCTTCCCTATGGAAGGCGACCTACGGCGACCTGTGAGGCGACCAGGTCGCCTCACAGGTCGCCTTAGTGTGAACGGGGACTTAACCCTCTTGGGCATGAAGTTCACCAGAGCTTTACAGGTTGCCACTGCAGTCCTCTTCCATTCCTCCATGACGACATCACGGAGCTGGTGGATGTTGGAGACCTTGCGCTCCACCACCTTCCATTTGAGGATGCCCCACAGATGCTCAATAGGGTTTAGGTCTGGAGACATGCTTTGCTAGTCCATCACCTTTACCCTCAACTTCCTTAGCAAGGCAGTGGTCATCTTTGAAGTGTGTTTGGGGTCATTATGTTGGAACACTGCCCTGCGGCCCAGTCTCCGAAGGGAGGGGATCATGGTCTGCTTCAGTATGTCACAGTATATGTTGGCATTCATGGTTCCCTCCATGAATTGTAGCTCCCCAGTGCCGGCAGCACTCATGCATCCCCAGACCATGACACTCCCACCACCATGCTTGACTGTAGGCAATTAAAACCTGTCTTTGTACTCCTCACCTGGTTGCCACCATACACGTTTGACACCATCTGAACCAAATAAGTTTATCTTGGTGTCATCAGACCACAGGACATGGTTCCAGTAATCCATGTCCTTAGTCTGCTTGGCTTCAGGAAACTGTTTGTGGGCTTTCTTGTGCATCATCTTTACAAGAGGCTTCCTTCTGGGACGACAGCCATGCAAACCAAATTTGATGCAGTGTGCAGCGTATGGTCTGAGCACTGACAGGCTGACCCCCCCACCCTTTCAACCTCTGCAGCAATGCTGGCAGCACTCATACGTCTGTTTCCCAAAGACAACCTTTTGGATATGACGCTGAGTACATGCACTCAACTTCTTTGGTCGACCATGGCAAGGCCTGTTCTCAGTGGAACCTGTCTTGTAAAACCACTGTATGGTCTTGGCCACCGTACTGCACCAGATTCAGGGTCTTGGCAATCTTCTTATAGCCTAGGCCAGTGATGGCTATAACCTTGGCACCCCAGCTGTTTTGGAACTACATTTCCCATGATGCTCAACTACACTGCAGAGTGTATGACCATCATGGGAAATGTTGTTCCAAAACATCTGGGGTGCCAAGGTTCGCCATCACTGGCCTAGGCCATCTATAGAGCAACAATTCTTTTTTTCAGATCCTCAGAGAGTTCTTTGCCATGAGGTGTCATGTTAAGCTTCCAGTCACCAGTATGAGGGAGTGAGAGCGATAACGCCAAATTTAACACACCTGCTCCCCATTCACACCTGAGACCTTGTAACACTAACGAGCCACATGACACTGGGGGGGGGGGGTGGCTAATTGGGCCCAATTTGGACATTTTGACTTAGGGGTGTACTCACTTTTGTTGCCAGCGGTTTAGACATTAATGGCTGAGCATCTCTGGGGTATCCTCAAACGGAAGTTGGAGGAGCGTAAGGTCTCAAACATAAACCAGTTCCATGATGTCATCATGGAGGAGTGAAAGAGGACTCCAGTGGCAACCTGTGAAGCTCTGGTGAACTCCATGCCCAAGAGAGTTAAGGCAGTGCTGGAAAATAATGGTGGCCACAAAAAATATTGACACTTTGGGCCAAATTTGGACATTTTTACTTAGGAGTGTACTCACTTTTGTTGCCAGCGGTTTAGACATTAATGGCTGTGTGTTGAGTTATTTTGAGGGGACAGCAAATTAACACTGTTATACAAGCTGTACACTCACTACTTTACATTGTAGCAAAGTGTCATTTCTTCAGTGATGTCACATGGAAAGGTATAATAAAATATTTACAAAAATGTGAGGGGTGTACTCCCTTTTGTGAGATACTGTACGTGCCCAGGTCAGATTTCATGAATAGGGTTTACATCCACTTTAAAGTGGAAGTAAATTTCCACACATTACTTTTACCTATAGGTAAGCCTATAATAAGGCTTACTTATAGGTAGTGCTTGAGGTAATTGATTCTTTACCATGCTGCTAACATTTTGTGGATCAGTACTGCTTGGATCTTGATGAAGGGGACATACCCCGAAAGCTTGTCCTGAAAAATTGTATGTTAGTGCAAATAAAAAAAGTATCACGAACAGTACTCTATTGTCTCTGTTATAGGTAGTGCAAATACAGTGGGTACAGAAAGTATTCAGACCCCCTTAAATTTTTCACTCTTTGTTATATTGCAGCCATTTGCTAAAATCATTTAAGTTCATTCTTCTTCCTCATGAATGTACACATAGCACCCCATACTGACAGAAAAACACAGAATTGTTGACATTGTTGCAGATTTATTAAAAAAGAAAAAAACTGAAATATCACATGGTCCTAAGTATTCAGACCCTTTGCTCAGTATTTAGTAGAAGCCCCCTTTTGATCTAATACAGCCAGGAGTCTTTTTGGGAAAGATGCAACAAGTCTTTCACACCTGGATTTGGGGATCCTCTGCCATTCCTCCTTGCAGATCCTCTCCAGTTCTGTCAGGTTGGATGGTAAACGTTGGTGGACAGCCATTTTTAGGTCTCTCCAGAGATGCTCAATTGGGTTTAAGTCAGGGCTCTGGCTGGGCCATTCAAGAACAGTCACAGAGTTGTTGTGAAGCCACTCCTTCGTTATTTTAGCTGTGTGCTTAGGGTCATTGTCTTGTTGGATGGTAAACCTTTGGCCCAGTCTGAGGTCCAGAGCACTCTGGAGAAGGTTTTTGTCCAGGATACCCCTGTACTTGGCCGCATTCATCTTTCCCTCGATTGCAACCAGTCGTCCTGTCCCTGCAGCTGAAAAACACCCCCACAGCATGATGCTGCCACCACCATGCTTCACTGTTGGGACTGTATTGGACAGGAGATGAGCAGTGCCTGGTTTTCTCCACACATACCACTTAGAATTAAGGCCAAAAAGTTCTATTTTGGTCTCATCAGACCAGAGAATCTTATTTCTCACCATCTTGGAGTCCTTCAGGTGTTTTTTAGCAAACTCCATGCGGGCTTTCATGTGTCTTACACTGAGGAGAGGCTTCCGTCGGGCCACTCTGCCATAAAGCCCCGACTGGTGGAGGGCTGCAGTGATGGTTGACTTTCTACAACTTTCTCCCATCTCCTGACTGCATCTCTGGAGCTCAGCCACAGTGATCTTTGGGTTCTTCTTTACCTCTCTCTCCAAGGCTCTTCTCCCCCGATAGCTCAGTTTGGCCGGACGGCCAGCTCTAGGAAGGGTTCTGGTCATCCCAAACGTCTTCCATTTGAGGATTATGGAGGCCACTGTGCTCTTAGGAACCTTAAGTGCAGCAGAAATCTTTTTGTAACCTTGGCCAGATCTGTGCCTTGCCACAATTCTGTCTCTGAGCTCTTCAGGCAGTTCCTTTGACCTCATGATTCTCATTTGCTCTGACATGCATTGTGATCTGGAAGGTCTTATATAGACAGGTGTGTGGCTTTCCTAATTAAGTCCAATCAGTATAATCAAACACAGCTGGACTCAAATGAAGGTGTAGAACCATCTCAAGGATGATCAGAAGAAATGGAAAGCACCTGAGTTAAATATATGAGTGTCACAGCAAAGGGTCTGAATACTTAGAACCATGTGATATTTCAGTTTTTCTTTTTTAATAAATCTGCAACAATGTCAACAATTCTGTGTTTTCTGTCAGTATGGGGTGCTATGTGTACATTCATGAGGAAGAAGAATGAACTTAAATGATTTTAGCAAATGGCTGCAATATAACAAAGAGTGAAAAATTTAAGGGGGTCTGAATACTTTCCGTACCCACTGTATGTCCTAAACAGGCACCGCTTAGGAGATAGTTCCATTATATGCAGCCAGTGATGTCACTAGCGCATGCGCTCTGAAGGAACGGCAAGCCGTGCTGTTCCTTTCCGAGCCCTGTGCCATATACGTGGTAGTGACATCATCGCGGCTCTGGCCAGTCACAGAGCCGGAGTCCACGAACCCGGAAGCAAGACCGCTGAAGATGGGAGTCCGCTGCAGATCTGAGATCCTGGCGCACGATGGCTTTGTTTTAAGGTTTACCATAATGTGCTAGTATGCAATGCCGAATTAACAAGCCGTTGGCGGCAGCGGATTACCATAGAGCTGGTATCAGGACAATATCCCCCGGACAATATCCCCCCAGAAAATATCCCCCTGGACATAATCCCCCCCGGAAAATATCCCCCAGGACAATATCCCCTTGGACATAGGGTTAGGGTTAGAGGGGGGATATTGTCTAGGGGGATATTGTCCAGGGAGGCTATTGTCCGGGGGGGATTATGTCCAGGGGGGATGTTTCCCGGGGGATATTGTCCGGGGGGATTTTGTCCTAGAATCCATAGAGCTGGCTGTGAACTGGATGGAGCCATCTCTATGACCCTGGGAGGTCGGAAGCATCATGACGTCACTTCCAGCTCTGGTAGATGTAAATACAGACAGATTTATTTTTCTGAAAAGCAAAGGTTGATGGATTTTTTTTTCTCATGCTTTCCAGGACAGAGGCGATATCTGTCTCCATAAAGAGGACCTGTCATGCCTTATTCTTATTACAAGGGATGTTTACATTACTAGTAATAGTAATAAAAGTGATCACAAAAAAAAAATTAAAAAGGGACAGTGTAAATAAAATAAAAATAAATAAATACAATTTTTAAAGCACCCCTGTCCCCTTGTGCTCACTTGTAGAACTAAATGCATACGTAGGTTGCGCCTGCTTATGCAAACAGCATTTGAACCACACATGGGAGGTATTGCAACGAACGTCAGAGCGAGTGCAATAATTCTAGCACAAGACTTCCTCTGTAACTCTAAACTGGTAGCCTGTAAAAAATGTTAAAAAGAGTAGCCTATGGAGATTTTTAAGTACTGAAGTTTGGCGCCATTCTGCAAATGTGCGCAATATCAAAGTGCGACATAGAGCTTGCTGTGGAGAGGATCTCTGGTTGTTCCGGTACCCACATCCCTGACTTTGTGGTCCCTTGGACCTGGGGACAAACAATAGTTTGCTTATTCACATGGTGGAGAACTATATTATTTGAAGAGGAGTTCACGATAGTGGTTGTGGTCATAGGAATTTGAGATTATCACAGACTATTGGCAATATAACTATTTGGACATTTTTTTTCACAATATAGATTTTTTGATGTAAGTGTTTACACACGCTCATGTACACTTTATTTCTAGATTTTGTGATATGTGATTTACTTGTATTAAAGTAAAACTATAGGCTAAACTTTTTTTTTTTCATTTTGGATAGAGCAAGGGAGGGTTTTTAAACCGTCAGATTTTTTTTTTTTTCGCCATCTGAACCCCATTGTGGAGATTTACCTTCACTTCCTGTCCCATAACCAAACAGGAAGTGAGGGGAAATCCCCCCCCCCCCCAGATCACCAAAACTAGTGTCCCCATTGGAAAATTTCCCCTCTATTACTTTTCTGGGGATTTTTTTTTTTTTAATTTCAATGATAATGGGTAGAGATGGGCTCTGGCGTGTTCGAGTCCCCACATGCCTGATCCCGCCAGGAGGCCGACACTGCACTCTGCTGATTAGCGAAGTACAGTGCCGGTGTAACGTGAGAATTACCTACCCCGTGAGAAAAACCTACCCTCGTCACTTCCGGCCAGGAACAGCTGAGCAGCGCAGCACAGCGCATGCTCACAGCCCCGGATACCTAATGAAAGAGCTGAGGACCTGACTAGTGCGCATGCGCACTAGTAGGAAATTATCACGGTGTCCGTGAACAAAACCTACTCACGCCACGCTTACATTAAAACAAGTGTGCTGCAATACAAGTCATCTCCGCTCCTGTCCCTGTCACTCCCCTGATCTTGGCTAGTAAATATAAAAGCGGGTCTCGGCTCCGTGATTTATGTTCTCATACACCCGCCGCCGCTTTTATATTTACTAGCCGAGATGAGGGAAGTGACAGGGACAGGAGTGGAGATGACTCGTATTGCAGCACAGCTGTTTTAATGTAAACGCCGAATTACATACAGTGTCGTGCAACCGGAAGTGACGAGGGTAGGTTTTTCTCACGGAACACCGGATTCCTGGTGGGATCGGGCATGTGGGGACTCGAACACGCCAGAGCCCATCTCTAATAACGGGAAACAGGACAAATAGAGAGGGTGAACCTCCTACTAATTATGGACCGTCCCCGCATATATACTGTATGTGTATGTGATTTTGTGCACAGGACCCGCTCCCGCTGTGATTGGACACAGTGGGAGCTAATCAGTTGGTCTGGTGGAGGCGATGTTGGCCAGGACCCGCTGATTGTTTACAGGAGAGGCAGACCGCTGTTCTGTCAGAGAGGAAGATGGAGATCTTGTGTTCCTGCTAAGCAGAAACACTGATCTCCGTCTTCCTCCAGTTAAGCCGACCCCCCCAGCACAGTTAGAAAGCACTCCCTAGGAGCACACTTAACCCTTTGATCACCCCTGATGTTAACCCCTTCCCTGCCAGTGTCATTAGTACAGTGGGAGTCCATTTGTTTTAGCACTGATCACTGTATTGCTGTCACTAGTCCCCAAAAAAGTGTCAGTTAGATGTCCAATCCGTCTGCCATTACTAGTAAAAAATTAAAAAAAAAAGAGAATTCTATAAAAATATTTTATAGTTTGTAGACACGATAACAAAGCAATCAATATATGCCTAATGGGGATTTATTTACCAAAAATATGTAGCAGAATACATATTGGCCTAAACTGATGAAGAAAGTTGATTTTTTACACTTTATCAGATATGTTTTATAGCAGAAAGTAAAGCAATTTTAGCGCACAAAATAAAAACGGCAGAGGTGATGAAATACCACCAAAAGAAAGCTCTATTTGAGGGGAAAAAAGGACACACATTTTATTTGGGTAGTGTCACACGTCTGCACAATTGTCAGTTAAAGTAACGCAGTGCCGTATCGCAAAAAATGGCCTGGTCATTAAGGGGGGTAAATCTTCTGGGGCTTAAGTGGTAAAGGGAGGCACAGACAGCAATAAATACTGACAAGTGTCCTAACTAGGGTTGCCACCTCACCCCTTTAAACCAGGACACACATTAATTACACAGGTTCTGAGGCTCATTAAGGTGGTAGTTACACTCACTTAATGCCTTATGTGCATTATATTAGCCTCAGAATTTGAGTAATTCATATGTGTCCTGGATTAAAGGGATGAGGTAGCAACCCTAGTCCTAATCCCTCTCCAAACATTTGCCTTTAGTTATACTTTAAAACAGCATAATGCGTTACAAATAGGGTTGCCACCTCATCCCATTAAACCAGGATGCATATTAATACCTTACAGACCGCCTGCCGCAGTTTTACGACGGTACTTTGACATTAAATACCGGGGTTATGGCAGCAGATAGCTGCCATAACCCTTGTATTTTTTTAAATTGCGGGCGGTCCGCTTTAACATAAGGGTAGTCCCAGCGGTATATTTGCCGTGGGATCACCCTCATGATCGGCGGGAGAGGTGCCCTCCCGCCGCTTCCCATAGTTTTTTCCTGCTTACCGGACTCATTGGAAGCGGGGAAAACTTTCTTGTCCGCTGTCCCCTCAGGCAGGACTCTATGGCCTTAGAGGACTGAAACGACATCATACGTCGCTTCCTAGAAATGGATTTAAAGAGCCCATTTTTTTTCATCTTTCATTTTTAGTGTAGATGTGAGGTCTTTTTGACCCCAGATCTCACAATAAAGAGGTCCTGTCATGCTTATTTGTATTACAACGGATGTTTACGTTCCTTGTAATAGGAATAAAAGTGATAATTTTTTTTTTTTTTTAAATAGTGTAAAAATAAAAAGAAAAGATAAAATAAATAGGAAAAAAAAATTAAAGTGCCCTGTCCCCGTTAGCTCACGCGCAGAAGCGAATGCATACGCAAGTCTCGTCCACATATGTAAATAGTGTTCAAATCAAACATGTGAGGTATCGCCGCGATCATTAGAGCGAGAGCAACAATTTGAGCCCTTGACCTCCTCTGTAACTCTAGTAACCTGTAAATTTTTTAAAGATTTTTAACCACTTGCCGACCACCGCAAGTACATATACTGCAGCGGTCAGCCCCTCCTGGGCAAAGTGACGTACCGGTATGTCACTCGCCCACAAGCCAATAGGGGGAGAGCGCACGCCGCCGGAGGCGCGCTCCTGCCCCCGCTCGTTCACAGGGAACCCCGCGCGAGTGACCGGCGGCTCTCTCCTGCTGGAGAGGGAGAAAGGCAGGCGGCTGATGCAAACAACACCCGCCTGTCATTCTCCCTGATGTAACTGCAGAGATCATACGATCCTGCTATGTAGGATCGTATGTCTCTGTGGTTACATCAAAAGCCCCGCCCCTTGACAGTTAGAAGCACGCCCCTAGGGACACACTTAACCCCTGGATCTCTAATAAAGTTAACCCATTCACTGCCAGTGTCATTTTTACAGTAACAGTGCATATGTATAGCACTGATTACTGTAGTAATGTGATGTGTATAATGTGTATATTTCCGTAGACGACTGTTTAGTGGAAACGCGTCACAGAGGAGCGCCGCATCGTCATTGCAAGTTGCCGAGGACCGCACTGCAGGCGGCCACGGCCTCTCCAATATTGGTATCGGTTTCCTGTGTCCATTAGTTAACATCTAACTGTAAGTGCACTGGATACTTTTGTTTTAATAAATTGTCAAAGGTACTGCGCTATGGTCCGATTCTGTTTCTGTGAGATACATGTGGAAGCCCTCACCTGTGCGGAGAGTAACACCCAGAACAAGAGTGGACCGGGATTGGGTTGAGACACCGAAAGATCAGTGAGACAGTCGCCTTTTGGTTTGAGCGATCTGGTAAGAGGCCACACTTACTATCTGATTATTTCACGGTGACCTCCCTGAATTCCTAAGACACTACTGGGCTGATTATCCGTCCTTAACCTCTTTTCTCTATGGTAAGGGGCTAATCCCCACAAAGGTGGTGGAACCCATCTGCACCCCACGGATCTAGAGGAACCCACAGAGTGGATTTTACTTTAGCCTGTGAGGGGACGATTGGGACTTTATGCACTTTTATATGTATATGGACTATACACTGAGGTGGCAACCATTGAAATATTGGACACTTTTTCTTTGAATTACTTGTGCACTTTGTTGGTTTATGTTGGTATCACATTATCCATTTATCATCACCTATTCACCATAACACACCCAAGTATATGCACCAGGGTGCATAGTATTTACTGTACACCCGTTCAAGTGCACATCAATTTTGGAAACACATCACAGGTATATGGGGGACACTCATTATAGTGTCACACCTTTTCCTGATTTGTGACACTAGTGAATTTTAGCGCACCTGATTTCTTTTCTACTGTAGTAATGTCCCTGGTACCCCCAAAAGTGTCAAAAATGTTAGTCAGGGGTCCGATCTGTCTGCCGTAATCTCGCAGTCCCGCAAAAAAGAAAAAAAAAAAAAAAATCGCAGATCGCCACCATTACTAGTTAAAAAAAAAAAAAACAATAAAAATGACATAAATCTTTCCCATAGTTAGTAAACGCAATAACTTTTGTGCAAACCAATTAAAATATGCTTATTGCAATTTTTTTTTTTACCAAAAATATGTAGCAGAAAACAAATTGGCCTAAAAATGTTAAAAAATTTTGATTTTTAAATTTTTTTTGGGGGGGGGGGGGATTTCATATAAAAAAAATTTGAAAAATATTGTTATTTTTTCAAAATTGACGCATGTTTTTTGTTTATAGCGCAAAAAATAAAAATCGCAAAGGTGATCAAATACCACCAAAAGAGAGCTCTGTTTGTGGGAAAAAAAAGGACGTCAATTTCATTTGGGTAAAGTGGCGCACGATCGCGCAATTGTCCGTTAAAACCACGCAGTGCCAAATCGCAAAATAGGCCCTGGTCTTTGAGCAGCCAAATCTTCCGGGGCTTAAAGAGGAAGTAAACTCTCCTCTGCAAGTTGTACCTATAGATAAGCCTATGATAAGACTTACCTATAGGTACTGTAAATATCTCCTAAACCTGTACCGTTTAGGAGATATTTACCTTACATGCAGCCAGTGACATCGCTAACGCATGCGCTCTGAAGGAACGGCCGCTGGTACCGCTCCTTCAGAGCCCCGTGCCGTGACCGTCAGCTTACGTGCACATGCGCGGGAGTGACGTCACCGCAGCTCCAGCCAATCAGATGGCGGGATGCCGCGATCCCGGAAGACGGGCGACTGGACATGTCGCCCGTCATAGAGGTAAGCGGGCGGCACTGAGGGGGCTTTGTTCTAAGGTAAGTATTTCATAATGAGCTAGTATGAGATGCATACTAGCTCATTATGTGTTTCTCTTATAGGTTGAAAAAAAAAAAACATTTTTGGGTTTACAACGTCTTTAAGTGGTTAAGTAGCAATGTCGCCATTCCACAAGCGTGCGCAATTTTGAAGCATGACATGTTGACTATCTATTTACTCCGGCGTAACATTATCTTTCACATTATAGAAAACAATTGGGCTAACATTGTTTTCTTATTTTTTAATTTAAAAAAGTGTCTTTTTTTCCAAAAAAAAAATTGTGTTTGTGAGACTGCTGCGCAAATACGGTGAGATAACAAATATTGCAACAATCCCCTTTTTATTCTCTAGGGGTCTCTATTAAATATATATATATATAATGTTTGGGGGTTCCAAGTAATTTTCTAGCAAAAAAAAAAAAAAATTTGATTTTAACTTGTAAACAACAAGTGTCAGAAAAAGGCCCGGCCCAGAAGTGGTTAATTGCACAGGTTCTGACGCTGATATAATTCATATAAGGGTCCTTTCACATGGTGCGGTCCATTCTGCTCAGCAGGGTATCGATCCGCAGATCCCCGCTGAGCTGGCGGATGACAGCTCCGTCTCTGCTCTGTGTGCGGAGACGGAGGTGTCAGATCCCCGCTGTCTTCTATGGGGAGATTGGATGAGAACGGACCGCCTGTCTGTTCTCATCCGATCCCATCCTCCAGACGGATAGAAAGTAGGGTTTCCATGCGTCTGGATTTGACGGACAGGATCGGAGAGCAGGCGGTGTCAGCGGACATGTCACCACTGACATCCGCTGCCCCATAGGGATGTATGAAGCATCCGATCAGGTCTGCCTGATAAACTGACAGGCGGATCGGATCGGATCGCACGTGTGAAAGGGGGCCTTAGGCACTAAGTGAGTTTATTTACCACCGTAATCAGCCACAGAACCTGTGTAATTAATGTGTGTCCTGTACTAGGGCTGAGGTGACAACCTTAATTACAAAGCCATTGGATATGAATGCCACCACACCATATGAATATGCATTATGACAATACATAGATGTGAATGGGCCCTTTAGGGTAAGCAGTATGGGGTAGGACTATATGCTACACACAGCAGACTATTAGTGACGGTTCGGTTTATTAGGGACACAACCAGGCTGAACGCTGCTATTGACAGTTAACCCTAGGAGAACCGAAGTGTCATACCTACCACCACTGATAATATATCGCCCCGTGCTCACCAGCCTACATCCGGAAACCACACAGCACAATTCTTCCCGGGTCTATTCCGCCCCGCCTTCCTTCCCGCTCGCAGCCAATAGACCGTACCATTGCAATGGACCAATCGCTGTGTATCCACTCATTGCTGGTGGTGACATGTGAGAGCCGAGCTGTGATTGGTCGGCAGGGGTTATTGCCAGCGATAACTAACAGCCCGGTGTCTCTTCTGTATTGTTGTAAGGTTTAAACTGATTATATCTATTTTTTTTCCTATACATAACAGGAAACAAACTACAGATGGAAACAGGAAGGAGATAGGTGCATTCATTACAGTGCATGTGCATAGCTCCCGACTGTCCCTGATTGGGAACAAAGTCCCTCTGTCCCTATTTGCTCCTCATTTGTCTGATCTATATATTTGTGTATAAAAATGGAATAGTAATGGTAAAGTAAAGCACTTATTGGTTTAACTTACCATTTTTTTGTAAAATTATCCTTTAAGGGGGCGTGACAGGGGGGTGTGTTCTATGCCTACATACTAGTGATCAACCAATATCGGTTTTTCGTTGCCGATACCGATATTTTGGTCAATGCGTATCGGCCGATACATACCTCCCAACCGTCCCGGAATCCGCGGGACTGTCCCACAATTTGAAGGGGGTCCCGCGGAGCTGGGCTGAAGTCCCGGAAAATCTGGCCGCCGGTGTCCTGTCAGATAATGTCTCCGATAATGCCTCCCGTCCATCTCTGCTGCCCGCCCCCTCCTCCTCCCAGCTCCGCCCTCGTCTTCGGCTCCCGATCAGAAGGGTGGACCCGGGGTGCAGAGCAGTGCGCCCCAAGTCCACCCATTGTGTGACAATAGCGAATTAAAATTCGCTATTGTCACACAGATCCTCCTCCTGGCCAAGCAGGAAGCGGGTCTTCCTGATTGGCCGAAAGGCAAAACCATGCCATTGGCCGAGGAGGCGGCAGAAGGACTCGAGGAGACGCCGGGGGACAGAGGAGAAGCCACTGCAGGTAAGTGCACCGGTCTTGGGTGGGGGGGGGGGGCACAGCACGCTGGTCATTCTGCATTAAGGGGTCACGCTGGCCATTCTGCATTAAGGGGTCACGCTGGTCATTCTGCATTAAAGAGGTCATGCTAGTTATTCTGCATTAAGGGGTCACGCTGGTCATTCTGCATTAAAGGGGTCACGCTGGTCATTCTGCATTAAAGGGGTCACGCTGGTTATTCTGCATTAAGGGGTCACGCTGGTCATTCTGCATTAAAGGGGTCACGCTGGTCATTCTGCATTGAAAGGGGTCACGATGGTTATTCTGCATTGAAAGGGGTCACGCTGGTCATTCTGCATTAAAGGGGTCACGCTGGTCATTCTGCATTAAAGGGGTCACGCTGGGCATTCTGCATTAAAGGGGTCACGCTGTTCATTCTGCATTAAAGGGGTCACGCTGTTCATTCTGCATTAAAGGGGTCACGCTGGTTATTCTGCATTGAAAGGGGTCACGCTGGTCATTCTGCATTGAAAGGGGTCACGCTGGTCATTCTGCATTAAAGGGGTCACGCTGGCCATTCTGCATTAAAGGGGTCACGCTGTTCATTCTGCATTAAAGGGGTCACACTGGCCATTCTGCATTAAAGGGGTTACTCTGGTTATTCTGCATTGAAAGGGGTCACGCTGGTCATTCTGCATTTAAGGGGTCACGCTGGTCATTCTGCATTAAAGGGGTCACGCTGGCCATGCTGCATTAAAGGGGTTACGCTGGTTATTCTGCATTGAAAGGGGTCACGCTGGTTATTCTGCATTAAAGGGGTCACGCTGGTTATTCTCCATTAAAGGGGTCACGCTGGCCATTCTGCATTAAAGGGGTCACGCTGGTTATTCTGCATTAAAGGGGTCACGCTGGCCATTCTGCATTAAAGGGGTCACGCTGGTTATTCTGCATTGAAAGGGGTCACGCTGGTCATTCTGCATTGAAAGGGGTCACGCTGGTCATTCTGCATTAAAGGGGTCACGCTGGCCATTCTGCATTAAAGGGGTCACGCTGTTCATTCTGCATTAAAGGGGTCACACTGGCCATTCTGCATTAAAGGGGTTAACTCTGGTTATTCTGCATTGAAAGGGGTCACGCTGGTCATTCTGCATTTAAGGGGTCACGCTGGTCATTCTGCATTAAAGGGGTCACGCTGGCCATGCTGCATTAAAGGGGTTACGCTGGTTATTCTGCATTGAAAGGGGTCACGCTGGTTATTCTGCATTAAAGGGGTCACGCTGGTTATTCTCCATTAAAGGGGTCACGCTGGCCATTCTGCATTAAAGGGGTCACGCTGGTTATTCTGCATTGAAAGGGGTCACGCTGGTTATTCTGCATTGAAAGGGGTCACTCTGTTTATTCTGCATTGAAAGGGGTCATGCTGGTCATTCTGCATTGAAAGGGGTCAAGCTGGTTATTCTGCATGGAAAGGGGTCACTCTGGTTATTCTGCATTAAAAGGGGTCACGCTGGCCATTCTGCATTGAAAGGTGTCACGCTGGCCATTCTGCATTGAAAGGGGTCACACTGGTTATTCTGCATTGAAAGGGGTCACACTGGCCATTCTGCATTGAAAGGGGTCACGCTGGTTATTCTGCATTAAAGGGGTCACGCTGGTTATTCTGCATTAAAGGGGTCACGCTGGTTATTCTGCATTAAAGGGGTCACGCTGGTTATTCTGCATTAAAAGGGTCACGCTGGCCATTTTGCATTGAAAGGGGTCATGCTGGTCTCTCTGCATTGAAAGGGGTCACGCTGGCCATTCTGCATTAAAAGGGGTCACGCTGGTTATTCTGCATTGAAAGGGGGCACGCTGGCCATTCTGCATTGAAGGGGGCACGCTGGTCACTCTGCATTGAAGGGGGCACGCTGGTCTCTCTGCCTTGAAAGGGGGCACGCTGGTCTCTCTGCATTGAACGGGGGCGCACGGCATGCTGGTCATTCTACATTGAAAGGGGGCACGCTGGTCATTCTGCATTGAAGGGGTCACGCTAGTCATTCTGCATTAAAGGGATCACGCTGGTCATTCTGCATTAAAGGGGTCACGCTGGTTATTCTGCATTAAGGGGTCACGCTGGTCATTCTGCATTAAAGGGGTCACGGTGGCCATTCTGCATTAAAGGGGTCACGCTGGTCATTCTGCATTAAAGGGGTCACGCTGGTCATTCTGCATTAAGGGGTCACGCTGGTCATTCTGCATTAAAGGGGTCACGCTGGCCATGCTGCATTAAAGGGGGCACGCTGGTCATTCTGCATTAAAGGGGTCACGCTGGTCATTCTGCATTAAGGGGTCACGCTGGTCATTCTGCATTAAAGGGGTCACGCTGGCCATTCTGCATTAAAGGGGTCACGCTGGTCATTCTGCATTAAAGGGGTCACGCTGGTTATTCTGCATTGAAAGGGGTCACGCTGGCCATTCTGCATTAAAGGGGTCACGATGGTTATTCTGCATTGAAAGGGGCCACGCTGGTCATTCTGCATTAAAGGGGTCACGCTGGTCATTCTGCATTAAAGGGGTCACGCTGGCCATTCTGCATTAAAGGGGTCACGCTGGTCATTCTGCATTAAAGGGGGTCACGCTGGCCATGCTGCATTAAAGGGGTCACGCTGGTTATTCTGCATTGAAAGGGGTCACGCTGGTTATTCTGCATTAAAGGGGTCACGCTGGTTATTCTCCATTAAAGGGGTCACGCTGGCCATTCTGCATTAAAGGGGTCACGCTGGTTATTCTGCATTGAAAGGGGTCATGCTGGTTATTCTGCATTGAAAGGGGTCACGCTGTTTATTCTGCATTGAAAGGGGTCACGCTGGTCATTCTGCATTGAAAGGGGTCACGCTGGTTATTCTGCATGGAAAGGGGTCACTCTGGTTATTCTGCATTGAAAGGGGTCACGCTGGCCATTCTGCATTGAAAGGGGTCACGCTGGTTGTTCTGCATTGAAAGGGGTCACGCTGGTCATTCTGCATTAAAAGGGGTCACGCTGGCCATTCTGCATTGAAAGGTGTCATGCTGGCCATTCTGCATTGAAAGGGGTCACACTGGTTATTCTGCATTGAAAGGGGTCACGCTGGCCATTCTGCATTGAAAGGGGTCACGCTGGTTATTCTGCATTAAAGGGGTCACGCTGGTTATTCTGCATTAAAGGGGTCACGCTGGTTATTCTGCATTAAAGGGGTCACGCTGGCCATTTTGCATTGAAAGGGGTCATGCTGGTCTCTCTGCATTGAAAGGGGTCACGCTGGCCATTCTGCATTGAAAGGGGTCACGCTAGTTATTCTGCATTGAAAGGGGGCACGCTGGCCATTCTGCATTGAAGGGGGCACGCTGGTCACTCTGCATTGAAGGGGGCACGCTGGTCTCTCTGCCTTGAAAGGGGGCACGCTGGTCTCTCTGCATTGAAGGGGGGCGCGGCATGCTGGTCATTCTGCATTGAAAGGGGGCACGCTGGTCATTCTGCATTGAAAGGGGGCACACTGGTCATTCTGCATTGAAGGGGGCACGCTGGCCATTCTGCATTGAAAGGGGGCACGCTGGTCTCTCTGCATTGAAGGGGGGCATGGCGTGGCTGGTCATTCTGCATTGAATGGGGGCACGGCACGCTGGTCACTCTGCATTGAAAGGGGGCACGCCGGGCATTCTGCATTGAAGGAGGCACGCTGGTCTCTCTGCATTGAAAGGGGGCACGCTGGTGTCTCTGCATTGAAAGGGGGCACGCTGGTCTCTCTGTATTGAAAGGGGGCACGCTGGTCACTCTGCATTGATTACTGAAGGCCTCTTTCACACTTTTGTGACCTCAAAGTCACGCAATTTTTTATAGCGTTTTTTGCCGCAAAGCAATGCCTATTACATTTTTCTGTTTGCGCCCCCCAAAAGGGGGCATTTGGGTTGGATAGAGCTGGGGGGCATTTGGGGTTGATGGAGCTGGGGTGGGCATATGGGGTGAATGGAGCTGGATAGGGGGTGGATGGAGCTGGGGTGGGCATTTGGAGTGTTTGGAGGTTGGATGGGTGTTTGGGATAGATAGTGCTAGGGGGGGCATTTGGGGTGGATGGAGCTAGGGTGGGCATTTGAGGTGGATAGAGCTGCTGGGGGCATTTGGGGTGGATGGGGGGTGTATGGAGCTGGGTGGGCATTTGGGGTGTATAGAGCTGGGGGGGTGGATGATGCAGAGTCCGACCCCTGCATTCTGTACATTACATACTCCTGTCTCCTGCATTCTGTACATTACATACTCCTGTCTCCTGCATTTTGTACATTACACTCTCCTGCACTATATACACAATACTGTACATTATATACTTCTCACCAAAGTCTTCATTGTCTCAACAGTTGCTGGTTGCTATGCAGTCTCTGATTATTTTAATGAAGTTCTTCTTTAAGGTAGGCTGAGCAATCAAAGCATATTTTATGAGTACTAGGAAGTCTGGGTTTTGTTTACCCTATCCCTTAAGCCCCTCCCACTGCTAAACGATTGCCCACACGCACAGTTTGCCGCGGTTTTTGTTCCTCTTTCAGTGTCCCTCATTCCGAAGTTCAAATGTTGGGAGGTATGCCGATATTTCTGTACATTTAAAAAACTTTTTTTTTTTTCACTTGACAGGTACTCTTGTGGAGGGATCTGGGGGTCTTAACCACTTGCCGACTGCCTAACGCCGATCTACGTCGGCAGTCAGCCCCTCACAGGCAAAGTGACGTAGGGCTACGTCACTAGCTTGTGAGGGTCTAGGGAGCGAGCGCGCGCCCCCGGAGGCGCGCTCCCGCGTGGTCACGGACCCCCCCGCACGTGTGACCGGTGGACCCGATGTCCGCCGGTCACTCTGCGATCGGCGGGGGAGAGGGAGAAAGTCAGGCGGCTTGTGTAAACAAGCTGCCTGTCATTCTCCCCTGTGTATGAAGGATGATCATACGGTTCTACTATGTAGAACCGTTGATCACACTTCATACATCTGAAGCCACAGCCAATCACAGTAGAAAGCACGCCCCTAGGGACACACATAGCCCCTCCCTTTCAAAAAAGTTAACCCCTTCACTGCCAGTGTATTTTTACAGTAACAGTGCATATGTATAGCAAGCACTGATTACTGTAGAAATGTCACTGGTAACCCCAAAAGTGTCAAAAATGTCAGTCAAGGGTCCGATCTGTCCGCCGCAATGTCGCAGTACCGCAAAAAAAATCGCAGATCGCCGCAATTACGCGTTAAAAAAAAACAACAAAAATGACAAAAATCTTTCCCTTTGTTAGTAAACGCGATAACTTTTGCGCAAACCAATCAAAATACGCTTTTTGCGATTTTTTTTTTTTACCAAACATAGATAGCATAAAACAAATTGGCCGAAAATGTTAAAAAATTTTGATTTTTACATTTTTTTGGGGGGGAATTTCATATAAAAAAATGTGAAAATAATTGCTGTTTTTGCAAAATTTATGCTCTTTTTTTGTTTATAGCGCGTGATCAAAAAATCGCACAGGTGATCAAATACCACCAAAAGAAAGCTCTGTTTGTGGGAAAAAAAGGACGCCAAATTCGTTTAGATACAGCGTCGCACGACCGCGCAATTGACCGTTAAAGTCACGCAGTGCCGAATCGCAAAATACCCCCTGGTCAGGAAGGGGGTAAAATCTTCCGGGGCTTAAGTGGTTAAAAACCCCAAACCCCTCCCCTGCACTTAAAAGCATTCAAAATGACAAGTTTGGCTGTTTTGAATGTTTTTTTAATCTGGCGCCAGACAGTACCCGGAAGTGATGTCACTCATGACATCACTTCCAGGTTTTTGCATGGAGACCTGATGAGAGCCAAATGCAGCTTTGATCGGGTCTTTGGCGGGGCGTGCAGGATGGTTTCCCGGGTCTCCCAGTGGGATGGGAGTCCCGGGCAAGCCGCAGGAGAGGAGGAACGTCCCCTCCAGCTCCTTGTAATGACAGCCGAGTGGCTTCTCAGCCGCATCGGTTGTCATTACAAGACAGCCGACCATCAGCTATGGACGCCGGTACCGGGTGATGCCGCTAGCTGCAGGCATGACTCCGGTACAAGCACTTTCCCGAAATATTGGCAATATCGGTCACCTTGGTGGCCGATTCTGATATATCGGGGAAAGTGCATATCGGCCCTCGATAGATCGGCTTTGCCGATAATCGGTCAATCTCTACTACATACCTTTGCTAATTGGTGTCCTTCGTTCCCATCTCAAAAAGTTGTGAGGTATGCATGTGGGATGCAATCATATGAAGACAGTCATGGGGGAAGATTTACTAAGAATGGTGCGGCTGTGCATAGAAACCAGTGTTGCCAACTGTCAGTATTTTTATTGGCAGTGGCTTTTCTCATGCCAGTGACACAGCTAGGGTTGCCACATCATCCCTCTAAACCAGGACACACATTAATTACACAGGTTCTAAGGCTGATTAAGGTGGCAATGAAACTCACTTGGTGCCTTATGTGCATTATATCAGCTCAGAACCTGTGTAATGTGTGTCCTGGGTTAAAGGGATAAGGTGGCAACCCTAGTGACAGAAAAAGGTTGCCAGTTAAAAAAAATGGCGGTGGTGCTTGGCTATGATTAGAACTGTGCATGGGCAGTTCCGGTCCAGAGCTGGCTGAGACCATCTGAGTGCCTGTTACAATGAGTTAAGGCAGCGCCGGCAGGGGTGGCGGCTCATGGAAAAGGCGGTTACTGAGCATGTGTCGTGTGATGTCATAGTGCAAGGGAGCGGCTGGAGCCTCGTGTGCGCGTCTGCGGGATGAGAGCAAGGCAAGCAGGGAGTGGGACTAATCAGTGCTGTTTGGACAGGGCTGAAGGGACCACCTGGTGGGGAGAGAGATTGTCAATGTGACTCAGGAGGGGACATGTCAAATAAATGGCATAGGTGCAAAATTGCTTGAAGTAAAAGAACAAAATCACACTAGCAGCGCTACATAAAAATATAAATGTATAATATAAATACAGTAAGTCCACAATGATGGTGAAAGTACTGCTTTTGCAGCTTGCACTCCCAAGGTGTTAATAGATCGGTAAATAGTTCAGGTATAGAAGTCCCAGAACCCCCGTGCTCCAGCGATCTACACTACAACTCCACCGCACCACTGTGAAGCCCCTGTGGTAATGCACACTCACCGGAAATGGCTTTCAATGCGCTTTGATCAGACCACTTAATTGCTTGTCTCTCCAGGGATGATCTCTGTCCCGCTGCTCACCAGATCAGGATCCAGCCTTGTCCACAGTTAATAACCAGCGAATCGTTATGCTTGGCCACATTTCATGTGAATATCATGTAAGTAGAATAAAGGAGGAGGGACCCATAGCGTAATTCGCATACGTTTATTATAAACAAAGCCCCCAGCCCCCTTATAATCAACTCACATTCATTTGTTATTAACAATATTTGTTATTGGTTGTTAAAATGTTCCTTACCAGCCATTTGGATGAACTTCACATGATCCATATGACTGGGATGACTCTTGGCCCGTTAAGGGATGGAAGAGGTTATCCGGTCCAGAGAGGAAGCGAGACATAGTGCTGGCAGATGTTATGCTTCTATGTAGCTCTACCGGGTGTGGGCAGAAGTCTGTTTGGCTCCGTGTCATCTGTGTATGCAGATTGGGAGTAAGCGCCGCCCTCCACGTAGTGAGATAAGGGAAGGTGGCCGTGCTGCGTGCCCACGCCCTCCGTAGAAGTCCTTGATGACGAAACGCGTAAAAAAAGGGCGTGAGCACGGGGTCACCACGGTAACATCTGACGTCACGCCACAGCACTCTGCCGGCTAGGTACCGAGCAGCAGAGTTGGAGAGCGGAATCATCTGGAAAGTCAGGTTACCGTTTTTTGAATACACTATGCCCGATGTTGTTTTATTGAATGTGAGTTGTTTATAAGGGGGCTGGGGGCTTTGTTTATAATAAACGTATGCGAGTTACGCTATGTGTCCCTCCTCCTTTATTCTACTTACATGATATTCACATGGAATGTGGCCAAGCATAACGATTCGCTGGTTATTACCAGTGGACAAGGGTGGATCCTGACCTGGTGAGCAGCGGGACAGAGATCATCCCTGGAGACACAATCAATTAAGTGGTCTGATCAAAGCGCATTGAAAGCCATTTCCGGTGAGTGTGCATTACCACAGTGGCTTCACAGTGGTGCGGTGGAGGTGCATTGTAGATCGCTGGAGCACGAGGGTTCTGGGACTCCTATACCTGAACTATTTACCGATCTCTTAACACCTTGGGAGTGCAAGCTGCAATAGCAGTACTTTCACCATCATTGTGGACTTATTTATATTATACATTTATATTTTTATGTAGCGGTAGAGCTGCTAGTGTGATTTTGTTCTTTTACTTCGAGCAATTTTGCACTGATGCGATTTATATGTTTTGTTTTAATAGCAGCAGCGGGTTCTTTCTCCTACGAGATTTACAATAACTGATAAATATATTTGGTTTTATTAGTTATAGCGCTGGGTGAGTGGGTATAACATCTTTTATTTGCACCTACTCCTTTTTTTCTGAGGGTACATGTCATGTCGGTGCTGCTGTACACTGCTGTCAGTGTCACTGTAAGAGTCGATTTCATGTGTATGTGTGCCTGATCATTTTATTTCTTGCCCTCCTGAGTCATTTCCCTGAGCTATTTACTTATCAAAAAAAAAAAAAAAATATGTGTAGCACTGCCCCCGCAAGGACCACCAGATTTCACATTTTCGGGCCCCTGAGTTACCAGCATACAATAATCAGTCCAGGGGTATTTTGGTTGTTTTTTGTTTATTATAAATTAGGGATAGGGGAAGGGAATAGTGGGATACTCCAGATTAACTATGCACAATGGTTAAGGACTCCTATCTTCAGGTACAGCTAGGCTGTTGAATCACCCTGCCACTATAGGTGAATTTGGATTTAGTCTCTTTTCTCTTGATAAGATGTCTTGGTAAACTAGCAATTAACTTCAGGACGCTCTCACTAGCATCCTCTTTCTCTTCACTGCTGACACCCGTCCACTGATTATCCTACACGTGGGGTTCCCCCCCTCAGGTCAGGCCCCTTGACACAAGTCCCTGTACTCCTGGATACTGTGGTCCCAAGGTCTCCAGTGTCTCCCCCTCAGTCAGCTCTCATCCGTTCCTCTGGCCCTCAGGACGATCCCCTGCGACTGCATGCCACTGCTACAGAGGAGGAGGCAGCCACCCCCTCCCTCCGGGACTCTGCTCTCCAGCCAAAGACCTTGCAGCACATGTGCTCCTGGCTTTTATACAGCATCCCAGAATGCACCTAGGTGACCTGCCAATCACCAGGATTGTACCAAAGCCTAGGCATTCATTTGTCAGGTTTCCTCCCACTGTCCAACATGCTTCCCTATTGGACCAGTGTGAAACACTTCTCTAGATACAATGAATTGCATATTGAGCCCATTGAGCAGACCCTACTAAACAATCCTGCTCTCTGGTAGGCAGAGAACAATATTGATATACCTGCAGCCCCTCTGGTAAGCAGACAAGGCTCAAAACTATACTCTCTCACTAACACCTACCTAGGAGGGTGCTACATATGTTTTTTGCTTTAACCACTTGCTGACCAAATGGCAGCTACAGCACAGCCAGCCAGTTCTGGGAGGCCGTCATCCTCCCATGATCACACACACTGCTGTACGCAGAGAGGGGCACGCTCTGTGATCACAGTGTCCTCTGTACACTGCTGATCACAGAATGAGGTAAAGAGCCAATCGGCAGATCTTTACCACGTATCCAATCACATTGGCATCAACATTCTGTTCCTCACACTGGCAACATGAGGAAGGGAGAAGACAACCAATAACCGGCTTCTATAAAAGGGATATGTACACTCATAATCAGAGCACTGATTATCAGTGTGGTCCCAACAGTGACGCCAATCAGAGCCTATCAGTGCAGCCTAACAGTACAGCCTCATCAGTGCACATCAGTGAAGGAGAAAAATTATCTGTTAGCAAAATTTTATAACAAACCATGAAAAAGATTTGTTTTATTATTTATTTTTTTAAACCTTTCCTTTTTTTTTTCTTTGTTTAGCAAAAAAATAAAAAACCCAGTGGTGATTAAATACCATCAAAAGAAAGCTCTTTTTGTGTGGGAAAAAAAAATATTTTAAGGTACAGCGTTGCATGACCACCCAATTGTCATTCAAAGTGTGACAGCGCTGAAAGCTAAAAATTGGCCTGGGCAGGAAGGGAGTGAAAGTGCCCTGTAGGCAAGTGGTTAATATCTACCTTAAAGCGGAGTTCCAGCCTAACCGCACACTCACCTGTCCCACGGTCCAGCGATGCGCCGTCTTCTCCCTCTCTGCTCTGCGACGCCGGCATCACTGATGTGGGCACCCGGCTGTGACAGTTTGCGGCTTCACAGCCGGGTACACACTGCGCATGCGCGAGTTGCGCTATGCGTCGTGATTGGCCGGCAATCTTCTGGGACCTCTGACATGTCCCAGAAGATTGCAGGGAGGGAGGGAGAGAGGAGAACTTCCGCTCAGGGCGCCGCGGCGTTCCGAGCAGAAGTGGGAGCGGGTACCTGTCAAAATTAGGTACCCACTCCCCCCCCCCCCCCCCCCAAAAAAATGACATGCCAAATGTGGCATGTCAGGGGGTTAGGACTATTTAAAGCGGAAGTTCCACTTTTGGGTGGATGCTTTAAATCACATCGCTAATTGCATATTGTACTTGTTTGTGCCCTAAATACTGAAATGTGCACTTAAAACTGTAATTTTGTAACTTTAGAAATGTCACATGTATTGCAATTGGTACATCATCATATGCGATTATTGTTACATTTATTTATCATCAGTACCTGTTTAGAGATACTTGAATATTGGGAAAAACTAAAGATTAAAAGAAAAGGGTATCATGCACATATTGTCCTGTAGACATCTCCCAGAAGCCGTAGGGACCAACCGCCCAATGTATGAGTCACTGGGGTCAACCAGGTCATAGCAGAAAAATGTGGGTTGAATACTATTAGGATGAAAAAAAAGGGCAGGATAAGGTTGTTAGCGCCACTAATAACCTGTTATGTCTAAGGGTCTATTCGGTTAAGTACATCATTACCTGCAATCGCATTGTCCATGCAAAATCAGTCACTCCTTAACATAATACATTCCAAAATAAATATGGATGGGTAAACGTCGCTCTGCTATGGTAAGTATATCACCATCTAGAGCCACAAGAAAACTTCATATACAATAGTGTAAAACCTCAACCAAACATCAATATATAATATAGATTTTTAAAGTAAATATATTGGCATATAAGAAAATATAGTAGTATATACCTGATATGTCTAGATCGCATTTAAATCCAAGTTTAGGGATCACTTGTAGCTGTTCAAGAGCATGATGGAAAATAATCGATTGGGGTCATTGTACAGTGCCTTGTGAAAGTATTCGGCCCCCTTGAACTTTGTGACCTTTTGCCACATTTCAGGCTTCAAACATAAAGATATAAAACTGTAATTTTTTGTGAAGAATCAACAAGTGGGACACAATCATGAGGTGGAACGAAATTTATTGGATATTTCAAACTTTAACACATAAAAAACTGAAAAATTGGGCATGCAAAATTATTCAGCCCCCTTAAGCTAATACTTTTTAGTGCCACCTTTTGCTGCGATTACAGCTGTAAGTCGCTTGGGGTATGTCTCTATCAATTTTGCACATCGAGAGACTGAAATTTTTGCCCATTCCTCCTTGCAAAACAGCTCGAGCTCAGTGAGGTTGGATGGAGAGTGTTTGTGAACAGCAGTTTTCAGTTCTTTCCACAGATTCTCGATTGGATTCAGGTCTGGACCTTGACTTGGCCATTCTAACACCTGGATATGTTTATTTGTGAACCATTCCATTGTAGATTTTGCTTTATGTTTTTGATCATTGTCTTGTTGGAAGACAAATCTCCATCCCAGTCTCAGGTCTTTTGCAGACTCCATCAGGTTTTCTTCCAGAATGGTCCTGTATTTGGCTCCATCCATCTTCCCATCAATTTTAACCATCTTCTCTGTCCCTGCTGAAGAAAAGCAGGCCCAAACCATGATGCTGCCACCACCATGTTTGACAGTGGGGATGGTGTGTTCAGGTTGATTAGCTGTGTTGCTTTTACGCCAAACATAACGTTTTGCATTGTTGCCAAAAAGTTCGATTTTGGTTTCATCTGACCAGAGCACCTTCTTCCGCATGTTTGGTGTGTCTCCCAGGTGGCTTGTGGCAAACTTTAAACAACACTTTTTATGGATATCTTTAAGAAATGTCTTTCTTCTTGCCACTCTTCCATAAAGGCCAGATTTGTGCAGTATACGACTGATTGTTGTCCTATGGACAGAGTCTCCCACCTCAGCTGTAGATCTCTGCAGTTCATCCAGAGTGATCATGGGCCTCTTGGCTGCATATCTGATCAGTCTTCTCCTTGTATGAGCTGAAAGTTTAGAGGGACGGCCAGGTCTTCGTAGATTTGCAGTGGTCTGATACTCCTTCCATTTCAATATTATCGCTTGCACAGTGCTCCTTGGAATGTTTAAAGCTTGGGAAATCTTTTTGTATCCAAATCCGGCTTTAAACTTCTCCACAACAGTATCTCGGACCTGCCTGGGGTGTTCCTTGTTCTTCATGATGCTCTCTGCGCTTTAAACGGACCTCTGAGACTATCACAGTGCAGGTGCATTTATACGGAGACTTGATTACACACAGGTGGATTCTATTTATCATCATTAGTCATTTAGGTCAACATTGGATCATTCAGAGATCCTCACTGAACTTCTGGAGAGAATTTGCTGCACTGAAAGTAAAGGGGCTGAATAATTTTGCACGCCCAATTTTTCAGTTTTTTATTTGTTAACAAAGTTTGAAATATCCAATAAATTTCGTTCCACTTCATGATTGTGTCCCACTTGTTGTTGATTCTTCACAAAAAATTACAGTTTTATATCTTTATGTTTGAAGCCTGAAATGTGGCAAAAGGTCGCAAACTTCAAGGGGGCCGAATACTTTCGCAAGGCCCTGTATATAGGTCTTTGTGAAAGGAAAGTATTCAACTCCCTGTATCAAAAAAATAGAATCGATTTGTGTGTGTATATGTATATATATATATATATATATATATATATTTATATGAGTACCGTATTTATCGGCGTATAACACGCACTTTTTCCTCCTAAAAATGGAGGGCAAAACACCAGTGCCTGTTATACGCCAATCTATTAAAAGAAAAAAAACACTCCAGGCAGCGCTGAGAGGCAGAGGAGGGTGGCGAGCTGGGCTGAGTAGAAGGAAGGAAGAGCGGTTGCTGTCATAGGAAGTCCAGCCTCCTATGATAGACAGTACAGTGATCCAATGCCAGGACGTGGGACGCGTGATGTCTACCATAGGCGCCGGGACTACTAATGACAGCGGCTGCTTTTCCTCGCTTCTCCTCGGTCCGGCCCGCCCCCCTCTGCCTCGCAGCGCGGCCTTTTTAAAATACCAGTATGTCACCGCTCTCTGCAACGGCGCTGGTGAGGCTGATGTTACTTTGCCCTGCATTGATGGACACTGCGCTGGCGAGGCTGCACTGGGGGACACTGCGCTGGCGAGGCTGCACTGGCGGACACTGCGCTGGCGAGGCTGCACTGGGGGACATTGCGCTGGCGAGGCTGCACTGGGGGACACTGCACTGGCGAGGCTGCATTGGGGGACACTGTGCTGGCGAGGCTGCATTGGGGGACACTGTGCTGGCGAGGCTGCACTGGGGGACACTGCACTGGCGAGGCTGCATTGGGGGACACTGTGCTGGCGAGGCTGCATTGGGGGACACTGTGCTGGCGAGGCTGCATTGGGGGACACTGTGCTGGCGAGGCTGCACTAGGGGGACACTGCGCTGGCGAGGCTGCACTGGGGGACACTGCACTGGCGAGGCCGCACTGGGGGACACTGCGCTGGCAAGGGCTGCATTGATGGACACTGCGCTGGCAAGGCTGCATTGATGAACACTGCACTGATGAGGCTGAATGAACCCTGCGCTGATGAGGCTGCATTCACGGGCACTGGTAAGACTGCATTTGATTAAAAAAAAAAAGTTCTGAGTTCAATGCTGTTTATTTCAAATTTAAGCTTTTTTCCTAAAATTTCCCTCCTAAATTTGAGGTGCGTGTTATACGCCGATAAATACGGTAACTGAGAGAATAAAGAGCTTTTAAAATGAAATCCATATTAACATTTTATTTACATGGACATGGGAGAGAAGTGCTTACTCAAAGTCACCATTTTTTTCTTGGTGTCAGGAAAACTTGTCAGAAGTGATTGATGCTAATAGCAGAGAAAAGAGGCAGCTGACAAAAATGACACTTAGTGCTCTGGTTTAAGACACAAGAGGGATATGCTGTGTTCATTTATTTATGTCTGCGGTTTACAACCTCTTTAAGATAAAGCAGATTTAATGGTTTCCCAAAACAGTTACATTGAATGCATGTCTTGAATGAGAACTGAAACAGTTAGTAGTGTGCTTATGTTAGCTACTAACCGAACTGTCAAGCCATCAAATGGATGGTGTCATAGCTGATCACTTGCAGATAAAACAGAGGCTAAGATGGCAGCATCCGTTGCTGTAAAGGATATGAGGGTTTGTTGTATGTTAAAGTGATAATAAACTCCTTCCTACTGCTGGCATCCAGCTTCTTTCAAAATGTGACATCAAAACAGCATCACAGATGTCAATAAACTATATTTAAACTGCTCTTCAGTCCTTTTTTCATCTTTCCATCTATTAAATCTTTTGCCCTTGTTGTTTTAACTTTGGATAGTAAAACATTTTTTTCTGCCAGTATATACCTTATACAGCCCACTTCCTCTTTCTTGTCTGGTAATTAGCCTAGGCTAATGACATCATGCACAGCTCTCTCTCACTCCCGTGAGAGTTCGCCAGCAAAGGAGGAGGGGTGAGTCATAGGAGGGCCAATGAGTGCTGCAGAAACACAAAAGGCCTATTTCTCTCAAATATTGTTCACAAATTTGTCTAAAGCTGCGTTAGTGAGCACTTCTCCTTTGCCGAGATAATCCATCCATCTCACAGGTGTGGAATGTCAAGATGCTGTTTAGAAAGCATGATTATTGCACAGCATCTTCACTTCCAAGATCGTCTGAGACCAGCCATCAGGACAGCTGCTGCAACAATCGGTTTGCATAAGGAAAGAATCTCTGCACAAACTGTCTCAGGGAAGCTCATCTGCATGCTCGTCGTCCTCATCATGGTCTCGACCTGACTGCAGTTCATCATCGTAACCGACTTCAGTGGGCAAATGCTCACATTCAATGGTGTCTGGCACTTTGGAGAGGTGTTCTCTTCACGGATGAATCCCAGTTTTCACTGTACAGGGCAGATGACAGACAGGGTGTATGGAGTCGTGTGGGTGAGCGCTTTGCTGATGTCAATGTTGTGGTTTGAGTTCCCCATGGTGGCGGTGGGGTTATGGTATGGGCAGGCATAGGTTATGGACAACGAACACAGGAGCATTTTATTGATGGCATTTTGAATGCACAGAGATACCATGAGGAGACCCTGAGGCCCATTGTTGTGCCATTCATCCACGACCATCACCTCATGTTGCAGCATAATGCACGGCCCCATGTTGCAAGGATCTGTACACAATTCCTGGAAGCTGAAAACATCCCAGTTCTTGCATGGCCAGCATACTCACCAGACATGTCACCCATTGAGCATGTTTGGGATGCTCTGGATGGGCATATACGACAGCGTGTTCCAGGTCCTGCCAATATCCAGCAACTTCACACACCTGTGCAATAATCATGCTGTCTAATCAGCATCTTGATATGCCACACCTGTGAGGTGGATGGATTATCTCGGCAAAGGAGAAGTGCTCACTAACACAGATTTAGACAGATTTGTGAATATTTGAGAGAAAAATGGATTTTTGTAAGATCTTACCGTAAAATCCTTCTCTCTTAAGCTCATTGACAGACGTAGTCTTCTTGATTCTCAAGAGCTGGGTTATGTTGTCTCCGCAGGAGTAGGACTAGGCAGAAAGACAAAAACGTTCTGGCTCCACCTTAGGGGCAGTCCCTGAGGGTATATCCTCCCTCTCTCTGCTACAGGGAATCAGTTCTGTTCTAAAGCAGTAACAGAGAATTTAACCCAACCCAACTCAATGATAGAGGGGCGGGTACTACGTCCGTCAATGAGCTTAAGAGAAAAGGATTTTACGGTAAGATCTTACAAAAATCAATTTTTCTCTATCGCTCATTGACAGACGTAGTCTTCTTGATTCTCAAGAGCTGGGATATCCAGAAGCAGTGCCACAAATGAGGGGTGGGATTGATAGAAATCAAAATCCAATCTAGAAGGCCCAACCGGAGCCAACCAGAAGTATCAAAGGACTCATCGAGTAAACAGATGAGACCTACCCCACAAATCCTCGAGGTAGACCAACAGTCTCCTCAGACAGTGGCCTGCAGGAACCTTGCGGCCAGAAGAGGCATCTGACGATGCCATCACATGAACCTTATACAATATTGTAAAGGTATGAACCGACGACTAAACAGTCGCCTTGAAAACCTGAACCACTGACGCCTGATGGCAGAAGGTCCAGGAAACTCTAAGCGCCCGAGTAGAATGCGCCTTAAAAGGGAACGGGGGATCCCGACCCTAGATAAAATAAGCCTATACCACCGTCTGTCTGTTCCATCTAAAGATGGTCGCAGCAGAACAGCCAACCCCTACTTAGGGCCATCCGTGATCACAAACAGTGAATCCGTCTTACAAATTGAATCCGTAGTATTCAAATATATCCTGATCGCCCGAACTACATCCAAGGAATGCAACGCAATTCTCGAGGATGATTGGGCTAAGGACATAGGAAGGACAATACACTGTCCTCATTCAATGAAACTTTGAAACCACCTTAGGAAGGAAGGATGGATTCGGATGAAGAACAACCTTATCCCTATGAACCACCAGATCTGGGGAACAACAGGATAATGCAGCCAGTTCTGACACCCTGCGTGCAGAAGTGATAGCCACCAAGAAGACCACCTTCTGGGATAAAGTAAGCAAGGGAATCTCCCTGATATTTTCAAAGGGAGGTGTCTGAAGAACCGACAGCACCAAATTAAGATCCCAGGATGGTAACGGCGCGTGCACTGGCAGGGCCAGGTGTCGCACCCCCTGGATGAAATTCCGCACCAAGGAATGAGTAGACAAAGGCTTCTGAAAGAAGATAGCAAATGCTGAAACCAGACCCTTGATAACACTCAAGGCCAGCTTCTGCTCAACTCCCTGTTGCAGAAAGCCAATATTCGGACTACCGAATAAAGATGTAGATGGAACCCAAGGGATTCACACCACACAATATAAGACTTCCATGTACGATGATAATCTTTCTGGAAGTCTGGAATAACTGAAGCTGACAATCCCTTGTCCTTCAGCACCTGGGTCTCAATAACCAGGCCGTTTAAAACCAGCGATCGTAAAGCAGGATGGAAGATCGGTCCCTGAGACAGTAGATCCTCCCTGAGAGGAAGTCTCCACGGGACGTCCGCCACCAGTCTGACCAAGTCGGCGTATCAAGCTCGAAGAGGCCAGTCCGGAGCTGCCAGGATTACTGGAATTCCTTCCTCCTCTATCCTGCGAAGAAGTCTTGGCAGTAACCCAAGAGGAGGGAAGGCATACATTAGCTGGTATTGCCCCCACGGGGTGACCAGTGCGTCTGCGGTCTCTGCTAGAGGATCGCGGGAGCGAGCCACGAATCTCTGTACTTTTCTGTTGAATCGTGATGCCAACAGATCCACATCCGGGGTGCCCCAACGTAGGCACAACTGGTGGAAAACTTCTGGATGGAGGGACCATTCCCCCTGATCCGGAGTCTGACGGCTGAGATAATCTGCCTGCCAATTTTCCACCCCCGGAATGAACACCGCAGAGATAGCTGGAACAAATCGTTCCGCCCAGCGAAGAATGCAAGCCACTTCTTTGGCCGCTCGGACACTCTTGGTGCCCCCCTGGTGATTGACATAAGCCACGGCCGTGGCGTTGTCCAACTGGATCCGAACCGGGCTGCCCTGGAGCTGCTCGGTCCAGTGAATCAGACAAAGTCTGATCGCTCTCAGTTCCAATACATTTATCGGCCACCTGGATTCTTCCAGGGACCAAAGTCCCTGGACAGATACCTGACCGAGAATTCCTCCCCATCCGGATAGACTGGCATCCGTGGTCACTATCGTCCAATATATTGGCAGAAATTACTTTCCCTGGCTGAGCATCGGAGACCGAAGCCACCAGACCAGAGACTCTCTGGTCTGTTTGCTCAATCGGATCTGATTGTCCAGGGATTCCGGATTCCGATTCCATCTGAGAAGAATCTCTTGCTGAAGAATTCGGGTATGGGACTGGGCAAATGGGACTGCTTCGAAGGAAGCCACCATCAACCCCAGAACCCTCATGCAAGTCCGAAGGGAAGACCAGCTGTTGGATAGTAACAACTGGACTGCTGATTGAATCTTTCGGAGTTTCCCTACCGGAAGAAAAACTCTTGTCCTGACTGTGTCTAGAATTAGACCCAGATATTCGAGCCTCTGGGTGGGAACCAGAAATGACTTTTGCTGGTTCACCAGCCACCCGAATTCCTGTAAAGAAATCATAGTAATTTCTATGTTTTGTAGCAAGGTCTGAGGAGACTCTGCATGAAGCAGAAGATCGTCTAGGTAACCAAGGATCGATATGCCTCTTTGGCGCAGTAGTGCCAACATTGGGGCCAACACCTTCGTGAAGACCCGAGGAGCCGTGGCGAGACCGAAAGGTAACGCCACAAACTGATAGTGGTTCTCATTTTTACGGAAAAGCGTAGAAACCGCTGATGTCCTGCGAAAATGGAAATGTGAAGATATGCGTCCTAGATGTCTATGGACGCTAGGACATCCCCTGGATGCAGGAAGGCTGCTACTGTGCGAATGGACTCCATTCTGAATATTCTTATGTTCACAAAAGAATTGAGTGCCCTTAAGTCCAGAATTGGACGCACTTTTGCCCTCTTTCCTGGGTATTGTAAATAGGTTTGAATAAAACCCCTGAAAACGTTCTGTCCAAGGAACATGGACTACCACTCCTTGTTGTAGTAAATCCGTGACTGCTCTCCGCAGATCTTCCAAACGATCCGGGGATAGTCGAATATTGGAAGGGAAGAATCGCGCCGGTGGGAGAGATCGAAACTCGATCTTGTACCCTGACCTTATGACTTCGCAAACCCACTTGTCCGGGATTCTGGAAAGCCATGGATCCGGGAACCGGCGAAGACGTCCCCCCACCCCAGTTATGGGTGGGGGCGCACCTTCAGGCTTTGGACGATTTATCTTCAGGTCTGGAGGGGGCGGGCTTTTGCTTGCCCGACCAACGTCCCCTGAAGCCTCCTGAAGGAGCTTTGGAGGACTTAATTTTTTCATCCGCGGGACGAAAAAACCTCTTGTGAGCAGAAAAAGAAGGCCCTCGTTTTTGACGAGTTCCTTTACCTTTAACATTTTGCGGTAAAAAGGTGCTCTTTCCACCCGTGAGATCCTTAATGATCTCATCTAAGTTGGCTCCAAATAGACGCTCTCCTAAAAAGGGGATATTAGCCAATGCTTTTTTGGAACCTTGGTCGGCTAACCAACCTTTTAGCCACAGTGTACGCCTGAGAACCACTGCTGAAACTGATGCTCGCGCCAATAATGAAGTAGCGTCTAACACCGCATCACACACAAACTGTAACCCCTGTATCATTTGTTCCAACAAATCTGATACCGCCTGAGGGACCTCTTCTAAGTCCCGGCGTAACCACTTGGTCCATACAGTTACAGCCTGCGAAACCAGACCAATAGCTATTATAGGTCTGAAAGCTGATCCAATCAAGGAAAACATGGTGCGAGACATAGCTTCTATCTTGCGATCCACTGGATCTTTAAAAGACGGAGCGTCTTCTAGAGGAAAAACCGTGGCTTTATTCAATCTAGCAATTGGTGAATCCACCACAGGTGGCTGTCCATGTCTTAATGAGGGTTTCCTCAAACGGATAACGCCTGTTAATGCGTTTAGAAATAGTAGAAGTGCGTTTTGGCAGACTCCATTCTTCTTTGATTGGATTGCCAAAACATTTGGGCAATGGAAAAACCTTCGCCACTTTGATGCGTTTTTTAGTCCCAAAAGGGATTTCAGTTACAGCTATTTCTGACGGAATACCCTGTAATCTTAAGGTTTCTTGAACAGATACAATGAGTGCGTTTTCCAACGCTTCCTCTTTGGCTATGGCTGATGCCGAAACATCCTCCTCACTGTCTGAAGAGACAGTACACGAAACACCAATACCAGATGAAGTACCTGCAACTGCAGAAATAGGCTCAGAGTCTGAATACGAGGTTTCAGATAATAAGGGGTTAGGCGGGGGTCGCTTACTTGCGCCCTGTCCCTGACAAGCCACTTCCACCCGGGACACAAAAGTTTCCATAATAGCTGACAATGATTCAATCGTCAGTGGGGTGCTGGAGGATCCTGCAGACCCCTCGAGGGGATCCGGAGGAGATACATGAGTGGCAGGGTCCATGTTAATTCAGGACACCTTTGCCAGAAAACACAAAAAAAACTTTTTTTTTTTTTTTTTCCTTTTTAAATAAAAAAATACCTTTTTTTTTTTTTTTTTTTTTAAATTTTATGTGTCTCCCCCTAGCGCAATAGCGCCCCTCAGAGTACCTGCTTCTCGATCCCACAGAGAGAGAGAGGGACCCCTAAGGCTCACCAACCGATGCAGTGAAGTTTCCAACCAACTGCAGTCAGCGTCTGTCTTTTACAGACTGGAAGGAGCTGTTGCTTTTTCCCGGGTAGAAGGACGTGGCTCCGCCCCCTGTGTACGCCTTCCGGCGTTCCCAGCTCTCCACGAGGTAGCTGGGCTCATGAAACATGGCCGCCCCCATACAGGAGACATTAGACTCCAAAAACATGGCGGCCGGCGTGACCTGAGGACATGCATGCACCTGGTCTACGGCAAAATGGCGGCGGACCGCCGAAATCGTTTTTCCCAGCACATCCACCTGCATCTCTGCTGAGTGGCGATTTATTGATCTACAGGAGATACCTACAAATAAGGTAGGATTATACCTCCTATGTCTGCTGTAATGCTACAGTCTGCTGGGTAGAGTGTTAGCTCTCAAACCAAGTCCACTTCCCACAAACACATACTGTATTTACAAGGGGGACTTTTAGTGTCAGATATATACTGACCATGTATGGAGGGGCCCATAATTCATACTGCCTCATAACGAGGAAAGAAAAAGGGAACGTTTACTCACCATACCAAACCGACAGGCACCCTCTCTTCACAATACCCTCTCCACCGGGGTGGGGGGTTGTGGACCACTCCGGACGCCTCGACTCTCTGGTTCCTGGCGTCCAAGCGAGACTTTTAACTCGCAAGGTCAGTCCCTCCACTGGGACTCCGTCGCGGCCGACCCAGCGCGGAGCTCTGGTCTGCACGCGCTCGTAGGCAGAAACCGGGGTGACCACTGGATCTCAACATCCAGCCCGTCGCCCGGCCCCGCAAACTTACTTGAATGTGTCGCGGCCGACCAAGCGCAATGCCATGGTCTGCGCGCGCTCGTAGGCCGGCTGGGGTGACCACAAGTGTCGCCCAGTCCGGCATTTTTGCTTGAAGATCTCACAGGAAAAAACACTGGAGAAAAAACTACCTAAAAAATGTCTTTTTCTAAAGAAAAAAGTCTTGCCAGGACCAAAAGATCCCAGCAAGGAACTTAGGTCCTTACTCCTGATTAGACAGAAAAAAACTGATTCCCTGTAGCAGAGAGAGGGAGGATATACCCTCAGGGACTGCCCCTAAGGTGGAGCCAGAACGTTTTTGTCTTTCTGCCTAGTCCTACTCCTGCGGAGACAACATAACCCAGCTCTTGAGAATCAAGAAGACTACGTCTGTCAATGAGCGATAGAGAAATAGGCCTTTTGTCTACATAGAAAAAGTCTTAGATCTTGAGTTCAGCTCATGAAAAATGGGGGCAAAAACAAAAGTGTTGCATTTATAATTCTGTTCAGTGTATGTGTGTATATATCTGTATAAATCCAGGAAGCGATCAGCAGCATCAGCTGCCCACAGTTAAAATGGCTACAGCCAGACTTGGTGGAGGTAGATTTCTGCAGCATATTTTGGCAAGTACAGAATTACAGTATATACAAAATAATATGCAAAGTGGTTGGAGGAAAGCTTCGGAATGGAAAAGATGTTTTTATTACAAATTATGGGAGCAGACTGCGGTTCCTCTTTATTTATATACGCTCACTTTATTGCTAAAATGACTGTGAAATTCAAGACGAGCTGGGTGTAGTAAGATGTCCGCATGAGTGTTCTATCAGAATACTGCTACCCGTTAGATCATGAAGTGTTCGGAACACATAGCACATGTGCAGTAAGTATTTTTTGATTGGAATGTCACTTCTGTTACACGATCCGACGGGTAGCAGTAATCTGATAGAACACAGGGATTGGTTACTGTCCCTTTTGCTTGTGTCCTCAGCCAAACTGTCCAACCATCAAATGGCTGGTGTCATAACTGATCACATGTGCAGGACCATGGCAGTTACAGATCAAACAGTGGCAGCTTCCTCGGCTTTAAAGGATAGGAGGGTTTACTTCTGCTTTAAGGTTGTCAGCAGAGGGGAGCAGGGAAAGAGAGAAAGAAAGAGAGACAGGGAAAGAGAGAGAGGGGGGAAGAGGGAGTGAGGGGGCAGGGAGAGAGAGAGGGGGGCAGGGTATGGAGAGTGAGAGGGGAGCAGGGCGAGAGAGGGGAGACAAAGAGGCATATGGGGGGGCCAGGGAGAGGGGGGGCAGGGTCTGGTCAGTGCTCATTCATTTGGATGGTCCCGGGGGGTCACTGGCTCAGTCAGTGGCTTCTCTTTTAATGTGGCTGTTAGCTTCACAGACAAGAGCACACAGGCATTGAGAGAGGGGTGAGAGAAGGGATGTGTTATGCTATGTCATGCCTTGACTGAGCACTGTGGTGATCCCTCCAGGAGAGCTGCAGCTCCCAAGCCAGCTGTCATCCGCACAGGACAGAGCGGTCATCAGAGAAGGGGGAGGAGACGAGCGGGTGAATGAAGCCGCGGGGTTTGCTGCTGGCCCTGCATGTCTGCGGAGGAAGGGGTGCAGCCATTCAGAGGGGCATCAGAGCGGCCCGGCTCAGTCTGCCCTAGTGTCACCTCTCTGGCGGTGGCAGAGGGGGGAAAAAATTCCCTCTTCAACCGTTATCACCAGAACAAGTGTTCTCATTGGAAGATTTAGCCTCACCTTTTTTTCTGGTGACAACTTAAAAATGTTAGCTCTCTCATTAGTTTCTGTCTTGTTGACAGTGGTCACCAAGTCAATTTGAGAGGGTAACTACCCTGTAGAGACACTACACTAAAGAAAAAAAATATTGGCTATAGATACATTTTAGGATTAGTATTCAACAGCTGAATTAGTTCTTAAAGCTGAACTCCAGGTAGATGTCAGACACAAATAATGAAACTTTATTTTTTAAACACTTTGGAGAGCTGTCAGATCCCAGGTTTAAATGCCGGGTGCTCGGCCAATCTGTAGTCAGCTGTAGCACAAGGAGTACCTGCCACCTGTCCAAAGCTATTACACAGCGGGCTAGTTAGGCCTCTTGTGATAGGAAGAAAGTTAAATAAAAAAAAAAAGCTAGAAAATAAAATTATTACATTTAATGAAAATCAAAACAAAAAAGATCTGATAAACTGTTGCAAAAATGTTCACGCAACATAAAAAAATTTTCAACTACTGTCTTTATTTTTTGCATCTACTATACATTATGTGCTTGAATTTGACTTTATATCAGCTTCTTGCAATTCCTATACAGACAGAAAGGGCAAGACTAGGAAAAAGTCAATTTTTTTCTGCATTTAAATGGGTTGACAGGAAGTAGATAAGGAGAAATAACGTATTCAGTCTCCTGCTGAATCCCTTATTGTCCAATCTGCAGAGCTGGGGTGAGAAAGAGGACCGCCAGTGTATTTCTACAAAAGTCTATAAGTGTAAGGCTTGGTTCACACTGGTGCAAACATAGACATCACATGCGATTTGCACCGCATTGCTGTGCAGATCACATGCGATATCTATGCGGTGCAAATTTAGCCGTACAGTTTGTATGGCTGAATTTGCATCTCATTTAGACTAAAATGGTACAGGATCCTTTTTTTAACTTTACATTGACACCCACAGCGGTAGGCTCTATACGAGTGTTTTAATTTGCCAGGGGAACCGTCGTCTTTTTAACCACTTAAGCCCCGGAAGATTTTACCCCCTTCCTGACCAGGGGGTATTTTGCGATTCGGCACTGCGTGACTTTAACGGACAATTGCGCGGTCGTGCGATGCTGTACCTAAACGAATTTGACGTCCTTTTTTTCCCACAAACAGAGCTTTCTTTTGGTGGTATTTGATCACCTGTGCGATTTTTTGATCACGCGCTATAAACAAAAAAAGAGCGTCAATTTTGCAAAAATAACAATATTTTTCACATTTTTTTATATGAAATTCCCCCCAAAAAAAGTAAAAATCAAAATTTTTGAAAATTTTCGGCCAATTTGTTTTATGCTACATATGTTTGGTAAAAAAAAAAAAATCGCAAAAAGCGTATTTTGATTGGTTTGCGCAAAAGTTATCGCGTTTACTAACAAAGGGAAAGATTTTTGTCATTTTTGTTGTTTTTTTTTTAACGCGTAATGGCGGCGATCTGCGATTTTTTTTGCGGTACTGCGACATTGGGGCGGACAGATCGGATCCATGACTGACATTTGTGACACTTTTGGGGTTACCAGTGACATTTCTACAGTAATCAGTGCTATACATATGCACTGTTACTGTAAAAATACACTGGTTGTGAAGGGGTTAACTTTATTTGGGAGGGAGGGGCTGTGTGTATCCCTAGGGGCGTGCTTTCTACTGTGATTGGCTGTGGGTTGAGCTGTAAGGACACTGATCAACGGATCTACATACTAGATCCGTTTTATCAGTGTCTTTACAGCGAGGAGAATGACAGGCAGCTTGTTTACACAAGCTGCCTGACATTCTCCCTCTCCCCCGCCGATCGCCGAGTGACCGGCGGACATCGGGTCCGCTGGTCACACGCGCGGGGGGTCCGTGACCACGCGGGAGCGCGCCTCCAGGGGCGCGCGCTCGCTCCCTAGACCCTCACAAGCTAGTGACGTAGCCCTACGTCACTTTGCCTGTGAGGGGCTGACTGCCGACGTAGATCGGGGTTAGGCAGTCGGCAAGTGGTTAAGCCCAACATAAGGAAGTGGTGTCATCTGCCTTGCTGGATTGGACTGGATAGACAGAAATACAGTGCATCTGGAAAAGTATTCACAGCGCTTCATTTTTTCCACATTTTATTATGGTACAACCTTTATTCCAAAATGGATTAAATTCATTATTTTCCTCAAAATTCTACAACTACCCCATAATGACAACATGAAGAAGTTTGTTAGAAATCTTTACAAATTTAATAAAAAATAAACAAAATACATCCCATGTACATAAGTATTCACAGGCTTTGCTCAATACTTTGTTGAAACCTTTGGCACCAATTACAACCTCAAGTCTTTTGGAGTATGAGGTTTCAAGCTTGGCACACACATTTTTGGGCAGTTTCCCCCATTCTTGTTTGCAGGACCTCTCAAGCCCCCTCAGGTTGGATGGGGATCATCTGTGCACAGCCATTTTCAGATCTCTCCAAAGATGTTCAATCGGGTTCAAGTCTGGGCCACTCAAGGACACTCACTGAGCTGTCCCATAGCCACTTTGTTATCTTGGCTGTGTGCTTAGGGTCGTTGTCCTGTTAGAAGATAAACCTTCTCCCTGTCTGAGGTCCAGAGCACTCTGGAGGAGGTTTTTATCAAGGATGTCTCTGGACATTGCTGCGTTCATCTTTCCCTCTATCCTGACTAGTCTCCCAGTTTCTGTCAGTGGGAAACAGCCCCACAACATGATGCTACTACCACATTGGGGGCATGTACGCTGGTCACTGCATTGGGGGCATGTATGCTGGTCACTACATTGGGGGAATGGTATGCTGGTCACTGCATTGAAGGGGGCATGTATGCTGGTCTCTGCATTGGGGGCACGTACGCTGGTCACTGCATTGGGGGCACGCACGCTGGTCACTGCATTGGGGGCACGCACGCTGGTCACTGCATTGGGGGCACGCACGCTGGTCACTGCATTGGGGGCACGCACGCTGGTCACTGCATTGGGGGCACGCACGCTGGTCACTGCATTGGGGGCACGCACACTGGTCACTGCATTGGGGGCACGCACGCTGGTCACTACATTGGGGGCACGCATGCTGGTCACTACATTGGGGGCACGCACGCTGATCTCTGCATTGGGGGGCATGTATATGCTGGTCACTACATTGGGGGCATGTACGCTGGTCACTGCATTGGGGGCATGTACGCTGGTCACTGCATTGGGGGCATGTACGCTGATCTCTGCATTGGGGGAATGGTATGCTGGTCACCGCATTGAAGGGGACATGTATGCTGGTCTTTGCATTGGGGGCATGTATGCTGGTCACTGCATTGAAGGGGGCACGCACGCTGATGTCTGCATTGGGGGCATGTATGCTGGTCACTGCATTGAAGGGGGCACGCGTGCTGATCTCTGCATTGAAGGGGGCATGCACGCTGATCTCTGCATTGGGGGCATGTATGCTGGTCACTGCATTGAAGGGGGCAAGCACGCTGATCTCTGCATTGAAGGGGGCATGCACGCTGATCTCTGCATTGGGGGCAAGTATGCTGGTCACTGCATTGGGGGCAAGTATGCTGGTCACTGCATTGGGGGCATGTACGCTGGTCACTGCATTGGGGGAATGGTATGCTGATCTCTGCATTGGGGGAATGGTATGCTGGTCACTGCATTGGGGGAATGGTATGCTGGTCACTGCATTGAAGGGGGCATGTACGCTGGTCACTCTGCATTGAAAGGGGGCACGCTGGTCACTCTGCATTGAAAGGGGGTACGCTGGTCACTCTGCATTGAAAGGGGGCACGCTGGTCACTCTGCATTGAAAGGGGGCACGCTGGTCACTACCTTAATTACTGAAGGCCCCTTTCACACTTTTGTGGCCTCAAAGTCACGCAATTTTTTACAGCGTTTTTTGCCGCAAAGCAATGCCTATTACATTTTTCTGTTTGTGCCTCCCCAAAAAATTTTGAGCACCAGCCGCCACTGATAATGACCAAAGTATAATATGGCAATATGTTGGTACATGGTGTTTCTTATTCTAACTATAAAACCAAATTGACTATGTAATCACTGCTGGGTAAATGCAACTCCAATTGAAGCATTCAGCATACTTCTGAGCTGGGAACCCATGATCCCCAATGATCAGGAACTGTAGCGGTAATGACCCCAGATACTTCAGTTTGCATTTAACATACTTTAGAGCAAACAGCTGGTGCTTCACTGAGCTTTTGTAAGCAATAAACCATTCAATCTAATGCACGTATGCTTCACCACAGGTCATCCAGCTGTGTAACATATTTTACAAAATGTTTAATAGTAGGAACAGTTAAGAAAAAAAAAAAAACACACACACACAAAGTAAATGTTTGTTAAAGTGTATTTTTACAATATCAAAGTATAACCAAATTTCAGTAGGACTTTATAATAAACAAACAAAAAAAAAAAAAAAAAAAACGTATGGATAAAAAAAAGTGGTTTATTTACAGTGCCAGATCTATTTATTGGTTTTCTATTTGCCATATGCAGCTCAGAAAACTGAAAATATAAAATATTACAAGCAAGTATCAAGTCATAGTTTACAGTTCCTTATTTGTCATGGTAGAAAAGCAGTAAACATATTTGTGCACACTACAAACATTAATTCATAGTCACATTAGAGTTGATTTACTAAAAGTGGACAGTGCAAAATCTGGTGCAGCTCTACATAGAAACCAGTTTCCATTTTTTTCTTTGTCAAAACCTGATTGAACAAGCTGAAGTTAGAAGTAGATTGGTTTCTATGCACAGCTGCATCAGATTTTGCACTCCCCAGTTTTAGTAAATTAACCCCACTAACTTTAAAATTCCTTATTGCTCAAAAAATGGCAACATGTGTTTATGTGAGGGTTTAATATGTAAATATTTTATACTGTATGCATAGGTATAAAATGTCACTGGGGGATATTTCTCTCAAAACTTGGTTGCCTTATATTCTGTATGAAGTTTCATAGTGTGTAAAGTAATCTGGATGTTTATAGTGGAACTAAGCTCTTTCAATTAAGGGCCCTTTTAAACAAATCATTTTTTCAGGTAAAAAAAAATAAAAAAAAGCGGAAAAAAAATACATGAAAAATGCAGCCCTTTAAATCCTATGGAACTTTTCACACCGGTCAGCTGTGTTTCAGTTGCTTACTGTATCTTTGATGCACTTTTCAAAACCACACCAAAAACACAGTTCCACGTTTAAAATAACAGAAAACGTGTCAAAAAATTCAAGTTTTTGAGTCACATGTCCATGTTTCACAGGCGCATGCTGGGAGTCAGGCAACTAGAAAGTGCACCAGAAACGCAAATGTGTTTTGATGCATTTTTTCAGTGGAGTAGGCGTGAAGGGAGCCTAACATTACATTTTTTTTTATCTTTAAGCTGTTAGCATTAATAAATAGATAGGAAGTTATATTATATTTACTCGTTTTAAACTTTTATTACTTTTTACATTTCTTCAATTACTTCCTGGCTTCCGGCCAAGGCCAAAATTATCTATCAATCAACTGGTGTACAACCAACCCGGCAGGATTTTCCAGAACGATTAGTGCCGCTGCATATAGCCGGCAACACTGATTATTGTGTTCTAAATGCAGGAGTTTTGGTGCGCTTTCATGAAGTGTACCACATCTGCAAGATATAAAGCGCAAAACAAACATCTAACCCGCAGGTGCACTGAAGTGTGCGTAAACCACAGCGCATTAGTGTGAAAGAAGCCTTATAGGAGTATCAGGAGAGTAAGGGCTTATTAACATTTGTGGTATGGGCAGGGGAGGTAAAACCCCATAGTTGAGATAGGTTTTTACCACATACCCCTAAAGTACTGGGCCCCCCGGGCCCCATGCTCCATGGGGCCTTCCTGTCATATTCTGTTTTACACTTGGACAGGAGGGGCGGCATATACAGGAACAGATCCTCTGCCTTTTCCTCCTGCAAACCTCGAAAGCTGGCTTCTCCTCCTCTCCCTCCCTCCGCCATTAAGCCACTACAAGAGGAAAATCTTCATTATGCTATCCAAATAAAAAATACGAAATTCTGAACCATTTAATTTCATTGTGTCCCAGGACTGGTTAACAAATCACTTAAGTGGCCCTTGCTTTTCAAAAGGTTGAGCACCCTGTGCTAGAGGATGTTTTTAGGGATGATTACTCAACAAAAAAAAAGGCACAGAGACTTGAATGGATGGGTAAGTTTGAGGGATTATTAAAAATGAATTAAACAGCAGTTTGTGGTGCTCATATACAGTTTTAGTAGTTCATTTTAGAAATCATACTATTTTCTTATTTACAAGGCAATGGTTATCTTATCGAATGTGGGTATAAACAAGGACCTTCAAAAAGTACAACATTGATATAACCCATATGATTTCATTACCTGAGAAATTTAAATTAGACTAGAACTAGGACTGACCAATATCACCACTTTGGGGGAGATTTATAAACCTGGCAAAGGCTTTAAACAAGGCAATTTCCTCTGCCTACCAAATGCTATACTAAGTTTAAAAAACTGGGATTTTTGACTTACCGTAAAATGCATTTCTCTGATGTTCATTGACGGACACAGCTCCTTATATTCATAACCATTGGGCTATACTGCCCTCTACAGGAGTAGGACACTAGGCAGAAAATAATTTTGGCTACACCCATGGGCAGTCCCAGGGGGTTTACTCCCTCTATCTGCTATAGCCACTCAGTTTTGTTACAAGCAGTGTCAGGAGAATTGTAACTCCACAGATTGGTGGGTGTTGTGTCCATCAATGAACATCAGAGAAATGGATTTTACGGTAAGTCAAAAATCCCATTTTCTCTTTCGTTCATTGACGACAACCTTTGGAAGGAATGACGGACAGGGGTGAAGAACCACCTTATCCCTGTGAGTCACCAGGTAAGGTGAACGACAGGACAACGCCGCCAGTTCCGACAAGCTGTGCGCAGAGGTGAGAACCACTAAAAAGGCCACCTTTTGGGACAGTTTAGGCAGGGGAATCTCCTGAATATTTTCAAAGGGAGGCTTCTGTAGAGCTCAAAAGCAACAAATTAAGATCCCAAGGCGGCAACGGAGCCCACTCTGGAGAAACCAAATGTTGGACACCCTGAAGAAAGGTACACACCAGGGAGTGTGTGACCAAAGCTGACACCTGGCCCTTGATGGTAATCAAGGCCTATTTCAGTTCAACCCCCCCCCCACCCCCCCGTTGAAGAAAGGTCAAGATCCGAGCCACCGAGAAGGAGCGAGGAAGAACCCCAAGAGACCCAACACCACACAATGTACGTCTTCCACGTACGATGGTAAATCTTCATAGAAGTAGATTTCTTAGCTTTTAACAGTATAGGAATCACAGACTCACATAAACCTCTATTCCTTCAGCACCTGGCATTCAACAGCCAAGCTATCAAACTGCAAAGCAGGATGGAAGATCGGTCCATGGGATAGCAGATCCTCCCTGAGAGGAAGCTGCCAAGGAATGTCGGCGATCATCTGCACCAGATCCACGTACCAAGCCCGCCGAGGCCAGTCTGGAGCCACTAAGATGACCGAAATCTCTTCTGCCTCGATCCTGCGTAGAGTTCTGGGCAGAAGCTTGAGAGAAGGGAAGGCATAAATCAGACGATAATGACCCCATGGGGCCATCAGAGCATCTTTGGCATCCGCCAGAGGATCCTTTGACCGAGCCACAAACCTCTGCACCTTTCTGTTGAGCCGAGACGCCAACAGATCAACCTCGGGGTGCCCCACCGGAGACACAGCTGATGAAACACTTTCAGATGAAGGGACCACTCCCCATGGTCCAACGCCTGCCGACTGAGGTAATCCGCCTGCCAATTTTCCACTCCGGGAATGTGTACGGCAGAGAGGGCTGGAACGAACTGTTCTGTCCACCTTAGAATGCTGGCTACCTCCAGAGCCGCCAGGACACTTCTTGTGCCCCCTTGGTGAATGGCATAAGCCACGGCCGTGGCATTGTTTGATTGAATGCGCACTGGACCCGGTTATATGCGACCTCGCAAGGCGTTTAACTCGTAGGCCAACCCACGTCCAGTAGAGGTCGACCTAGTGCGGAGCTGAGGTCTGCGCGCACTCGCTGGCCAGACTGGGGTGACCACTGGATCTATATTATCCAGCCCGTCACCCAGTCCGGCAGTTAATTGTAGATCTCACAGGAAAAAATCCAGGAGAAAAAAACATTTCTATCTAAAAAAATTTTTCGAGGACCAAAGATCCCAGCAAGGAAATAGGTCCTTACTTCTGACTAGGCAGAAAAATGGGCCTTATGCATGGGTGTTGCCAGAATTCTTTTCTGCCTAGTGTCCTACTCCTGTAGGGGGCAGTATAACCCAATGGTTACGAATATCAGGATCTGTGTCCATTAATGAACGAAAGAGAAACATATTTACCTTATAATATAGCACAAAGTTTTCAACTGTGTGGTATAGCAGTAGCACTTTCAAAAAATATGCAGAAATTGGCTTTCTTAACCAGATTTGTTTTGAAAATATTCCCATTATGTCACAGCACCATATTATACCCAACTTTTTTAATGTTTTCCTAAACAAGGGTAGTTCACGGCCTTTGCTAGATGCCATGAGTCAATTCTCATTTAGGAAGCTACTTACCAAAACAAAGGTATTATGGATTTACATCTTGTAAAGTAGCAGGGGGGATAATTTGCTATTGTTTACTGAAAATTGACCAATAGCAAATTTTTGCAACATAGCTGCCAGGAAAGCAGCCACAATTTTTTCTTACATAAATTATTTTCAATGCATCAAGCAGTGTCATTGCCATTTTCTTTAAGGCATGGGATCTAAAAATTAAAAATGCACAAAAAAAAAAAAAAAAACTAGCATGTGGTCCAGGACTTCTGACTCCTGATCTGCATTCTTGTTTCTGGCCATTGTCTCAAAATCCTGCATTTGGAGACAGACATTCAACTCGCATTTTCAGGGGATCAGCAATATATGCTTCCATATTTCTCAGTGAAGTTTCCTGCAACTTTACCTTTAGAAAATACCTGCATTTAGGCACAGCAGTGTATATTTACTTATACAAGTACATAGGTTTACAACACTCTTGAGTCATTGTCCAGGTCAGCTGGACACTTATTGCCTTTTCAATTTAAATTTGTCGCTGTTGTGGTAAAGAGCAGAACTTGATAGAACCAGTGGATAATAGTATTCACACTCCTGTGACACTCATATAAATTATTTCAATGATGGTACTTTCAACTCGCTGACAGAGCTGTACATCTGGATCTACACTCTCTGCCTCCTTGGCAGACATACACAGTGTGGAAAGGCAAAATGTGCTGGGTAACTCTTTTGGTTTTTCTTTAAGTTGTTGCAGACCTGTTTAGTAAAAAAAAAATAAAATAAATAATAATAATAAAATAAAAATCATGTGTTAGACTAAATAGGATTATGCTATTTTGCAGTGCACAATTAGTCACAGCTGTAAAAGCCAAAATAACTAATCCAAATACTTCATGAAACATCTCCAATCTTTTAAAATAAAGAATTCTTATTCTTTAGAGGTAAACTCTAGAGTGCATCAACTCATAGCAACCAGATTCCTTTTGCTAAAATGTAAACCCATCCAGGATAGATTGTGATTGGGTATTTAAAGATAATAACTTTATTGTATAAAGTCAGCAACACATGGACCAAAATGTGGCTGGTTAACCACTTCCCGTCCACGCAATAGCTCAAAAACGGCTATCAGCGTGAGGAGAAAAAAAAGCCAATTGCCGGCTGCTGTCAAAGGGACATTGGTCAATGCCACCTATCAGTGCCCACCAGTGTCACCTACCAGTGCCTATCATTGTCCATCAGTGTCACCCCTCAGTGCCCATGAATGGCACCCACCAGTGCAGCCTTATCAGGGCCCACCAGTGCCGCCTTATCAGGGCCCACCAGTGCAGCCTTATCTGGGCCCACCAGTGCAGCCTTATCTGGGCCCACCAGTGCAGCCTTATCTGGGCCCACCAGTGCAGCCTTATCTGGGCCCACCAGTGCAGCCTTATCTGGGCCCACCAGTGCAGCCTTATCTGGGCCCACCAGTGCAGCCTTATCTGGGCCCACCAGTGCAGCCTTATCTGGGCCCACCAGTGCAGCCTATCAGCGCCCATCAGTGCAGCCCATCAGCGCCCATCAGCGCTGCCTATCAGTGCAGCCTCATCAGCGCACATCAATGAAGGAGAAACATTACCTGTTTGCAACATTTTTTAACAAACTATAAAAACTGTTTTTAATTTTTTTCAACATTTTCAGTCTTTTTGTTCAGCAAAAAATAAAAACCCCAGTAGTAAGTAAATACCACCAAAAGAAAGCTCTATTAGTTTGAAAAAAAAAATTATAAAAATGTAATTTGGGTACAGGGTTACATGACTATGCAATTGACATTCAAAGTGCGACAGCGCTAAAAGTGGAGAACTGGCCTGGGCAGGAAAGGGGGGTTAAGTGCCCAGTAGGCAAGTGGTTAAGCAGGGAGGGGACACATTTTGATTTATGTATGGGCAGGCGGTTGTACACAAGTTGATCTATCAATTGACTTATGTACAACCAGCCTGTCGGGTTTTTCCAGACTGATCAGTGCCACTGATTATAGCCAGCAACACTGATCATTGTATTATGATGGCAGGGAAAGCTCCCTGCTGTCAGAATACAAAAGCACTGCAGGGAGGATTTCCCCATCCACATCAAAGGTGGATTGAACCGCTGGCTGAACGAAAAAAAACTTGTAAATAACTTGGATTTGCTAGCTGTAGCACTGTCTTCTTTTGTTAAAGAAATACTAAAGTCTTGTTTTTTTAACAAACATGTTTTACTTACCTGCTCTGTGTAGTGGATTTAAACACAGCAGCCCAGATCCTCCTCTTCTTGGGTCCCTCACTGGCGCTCCTGGCCCCTCCCTCCTGCTGAGTGCCCCCCATAGCAAAGTCAGTGAGCCAATGAGGAGAGAGAGAGGGGGGGTGGGATGGAACTACGGCTCCATGTCTGAATGGACACAGAGCAGCGGCTTGGCCCTGCCCCCCTCTCTTCATTGGCTCACTGACTTTGACAGCAGCCGGAGCCAACAGCTGTGTCTCAGACAATCAGGACGTAGAGTCCCGGACAGCCGAGTATCTCGTGCAACATCGCTGGATCAAGATGGGCTCAGGTAAGTATTAGAATGCATTAAGATAAAAAATAAAAACCTTCTGCCTTAAAAACCACTTAAAGTCAAATGTATAGAAATTTCGTGAAAGGGGTTGTGTGATAATAAATGCTAATTACTGAAAGGTTTTTTTAACTGAATTTATTGCCAATATTGAAAAATCACATTTTGGAGTTCTAGAACAAAATGCAAGTTTATATTGGTGAGAAACTGAATGGTTACCATTATAAACCACTCCTCAACACCTTTTAATTTACAAAACGGAGAATGCTAGTCAAAATCAATGCCATTTTTGGCATCTTTTCATTGTTTGTTACTTTAATCATTACTAAACAAGTTTTATATACTACAGTATGGAATAGTAAGAACAGTTCTAACAACATTAAATTAATTCTACGGTCAAATTTTTTTTTTTATCCTAATGCATTATCTGCATCAAGGTAAAAAAAATTCTCCTTTACTCGTCTTACCCACCCCCACCGCTAAACACTTACCTGACTCCTGTCACTGCTCGGATGCACTCTTAGCACCAGGTACTCTTAGGAGAGGGAAGGAGCGGACAGCACTGCCTGGGGACTGCCAGAGAGGAGGTCAGGGACCTTTCTGTGCAATAGCATGCCACTGAGCACAGAGAAATATGCCTGCAGCCACCAAGAGTGTGTGTAAGTCAGAAAAGGCGACTGCCAGCTGTCTGATGGTCAGCTGCACAGCCGCCGCTTCCACACACCCTGGTAACGGCTGGGGAAATAACTAATGCAGTGTGATCTGCACTGTATTAGCTTAACCTGAGGACACGTGAGACATCAGGGGTCTTTTAGAACCCTGATGTCTCAATTAATGCTTCCCACCTGCCCACTGTACATATAAGGCTAGGTGGGACAATCGTCATTCTAGGAGGATGTAAGAGTATGTTCTTCCAGAAGCATGTCCTCAGGGGCATACAGCAGCACAACCAGTGACCACTGCATTCACCACACAGCAAATCACAGACTGGGGTACAGGGCCGCTGTGATTGGCCCAGGTACCATGTGATTGCTCTGACCAATCATAGTGGTCACATTACCTACAGTAAACAATAGTTGTCATTCATGACGCCCATGTTTACTACTGTGATCTCTGTGATTGGTCATTGTACAGTGCCAATCACAGCAGCCCTGTACTATGTGTTAGCTGTTGCCAATCACAACTATCATAGCAGTACTCAATGGCTGCATGAATGCAGTGTCAAAAACTGATTGCTTATACAGCTATCATGACTGTATAAGCAATCACAGTTTAAAAAAAAAAATCCCAATCATTCCCCCAGAGCAGTACAGTGTCACTATATTGACACTGCACTGCTCTGGTGATCATATACGGTTGTGATTATGTACAATGGCTGGGTACTCTGATATCACTGTATGTCAGATATTGTCTCTGATCACCACCACAGCAGTGCAATCTCACCAGACCACTGCTGCCAGTCAGTGTTCCTAATTACTGGAACACCTGTCCTAATGTCCCTGACCACCACCACATCAGTCCCAGTGTCCCTAATCAACACCACACCAGCCAGTGTAACCATAAAGACTCATATGTGCAATTTTCTCTGAAGAGCCATCCATATTTGGATGGCTCTTTGGAGAGCAATTGACATTCAGTGAAAAGGGGTTGTATGACTTATTTCAACCCCTTGGGCCCCCCTATGCCCCTTCACAGGTCAGTTCCACCATCCTTTTACTTATGTGCATTCCCTCCTTTCTGAACTCCGAATTGACTTTCGGGCACCATACATTTCCCAATGGTTAAAAGACCTTTATGCAGATTTCTTAGCTTCCCAAAATGCTACACTTCTCATTGAAGTCCTCCATTTCCACTAGACTCCAAGCATCTAAATTTCAACATTTTAACTCAATAGTACAAAACTGCAGACATTCTCCACAGAACGTGCCCGATACCTGCTTGAGTTGTGCAGAGGCAACTGGTACGCTGTTCTGTGTCTTCTGAATGTGCCCAGTTAAAGAAACCCCTCCGGATCCAGGTTAGGGAACAGTCTCAAAAAATTCACTGATTTCCCACTTCCCCACATTCCAGCTTTCTTTTCTCCTGCACCTGTCTTCCATACCCACAAAGACATATTGAAAATCTATTTTATGACTGCTAAACACTGCCAATATCTACGTTCCTGCCTAATGGAAAATCCCCTTCCCTTTCCATCCAACTATGGGCATACAAAGTGGAGGAAAACCAGGCGAATTGAGGATCTGATCTTATCAGCCCAAAATCATCATGAGACATATAAATCAACATAACTTCCCTGGGGCACTTTTACACTCTCAACTGATGGATAGGCTCTATTGTTCGGGAGGTGACTAAGAGCAATAATTGGCCAAACTCCTGTCCTGATCACTTTCTTCTGAACCCTTTACTGACTTCCCCACGCACTGTTACCTGACGCCACACATTATTTCTAGCTGTGACCTAAATCTCAGGTCTCATACCCCCTGATTTCCACTTACTACATTTGGACACTCATGGATTTGCAGGTACTCCTAACTTCTTACCCTGACTCTATCTCTATGCAATGGGTCATGTTTGCCATACCTTGTTGTAGAATATTGATATGTTACGCTCATTGTATCACAACCATTACTTTGTGTATATTATTCCAAAACATTTTCAAAATACAATTTAAAGAATTTATGAGAAGAAAAAACTGTTACAGTATTAGACACTAATGCATTCCTCTTTTTTTCCTCTTTTTTGCCTCTATAAGTTTTAGAAATGTAAGCATTATTAACAGGACGATCAAGAATCTTTAACTCACGTGTAATAACTGGGTCAACATCTCTTGTCTGTGTGGCCACATTTGATGCACAGACTTGTCCTACTTGTATTAGCAGTGACATGGTGTCTTCATACAGTGGTGGAAATGCTTGGCAGAAAGATACTAGGCAGGGCAAGGTTGGCATGAAAAATATATAACGCTTAGCTTGAGTTAGTACTGCAAACAAAAATAAAATAAAATTTGTATATAGAAATTCTAGTAATTGCATTAAAATTTTACAGAAAAAATATACTGATTTTGTATTTTGGCAAGAGAGAAAAGAGATTGGTGTGTGTGTTTGTTTTAGACCAAGTTGTCCTAGGCTTGGAAAAATGTAACTTTAAACTTTTACGTATATTCAGTGCTATTCATCTCTGCATTCATTGATTACATACCATAAAACATTAACAGTTTACCGTTTAGCCTGAATGGGTACAAAGACCTGTAAATCAATTTTATATCCATACATTTGGAAGCATAAAGAGCTCAAAGACAACTTAAATCGCTGCTGGCAAATCTACTACACTGAATCCACCTTTTGTTTGCCAAGTGTACAGGCAATCCTAGCTTTGCAGAGAAAAGCATTCTATCTACATTGGGCTCAAACATTTAAACATTTTTTGTGGGATCCCCCTGGCTCAACAGGGCAAATGCATTCTGGACCTACCCCTAAACCTTGCCTGCAATCTGGCAGAATACATGTGTACCTGTAACTATATGCAAACCTGGCTAACTTTACATTATACAGAACACAAACTATACATACTGCACACTACATTAAGCACAAATATTACTATACCGAGTACAAATCACACTACACATTTACAACATACACCATGTCTTACACAATGCATGTTGCACCTCCAATTTACAAATTGCATCCCACACATCATACACATTCCCTACATTAAACATAGCACATGCTATGTACATTACAAACCATACAAACTACACATTACACACCCTTATTACCATTAACTGTGATATTTCAGGCACCCTGGTTATATTTAAAGCCTTCAGAGCCTATTCTCTGCAGTACCTATAACTTTGTGGGTGGCCAGTGACTTATGCTACATTCCTAATAATAGCGACCTTTATTACTGGAGGCTGCCAGCCTCTATTGCACCTAGTAGACTACAGCAGTAGTCATTGTTTAGGTACTGTTTATTGCTCCCTATTAAAATACCTCTTTACAATAATGGTCAGTGATTAAGTTACAGTTTATGCCTCTTGTAACACTTTACACAATTGTGACCATTGGTCAGGAAATCCTTAGCTCCACCTCTCAGTAAAAAAGGCTGCTCTACATTAGGCATCAGTTGCGAGTGACCTTTTAATCCCCCTAATAAAAACCCCTATTTAAAAGTGACCTTTACGATCCACTCTAAAATAATAAAGTCCTCTCTACCACTCTGATAATTGGTTAGGGGTCCTTTCCAGTTTAATGTTTGCATTTGATGTGTACTTGCAAAGATACTACAAGAGATTGTTATAATGACAACATTAAGGGCTGGTTCATACCAGGATCACCCAGGAATACGTGCCACCTTTCCATGCGTACACAGAGAAAATAATGCATGCATTAGTTTAAAAAAAACAGGCTGCACTAAATTGCATGGTATTGCAGTACCAAGCAATTTGGGGCCCTCTGCATTTGAGGTGCTGTTAACAATCCATTGGCACCCACAGTAGGTTGCAAACGCACACAGAATGAGCCTTTCCCACACCCTGTTATGGTGTGAACCGGCCAAGAAGGTACAGGTATATTATGGTTTATGGTGTGCAGAAATATATAGATGACAATTAATCAAACCTGGAGCAGACAGAATCAGGAACAGCTATGCATAGTACCCAATCAGCCTCTAGTTTCGGTTTAAGTTAAGCTTTAAAAATTAAAGACAGAAGCTGACTGGTTGCCATGCTCAGCTGCATCAGATTTTGTCTGCTCCAGTTTTTGATAAACTGGTACAGAAATTGGTACACTCAATCTACTATATAAAATATTACACAACCTACTAGAATAGCACACATACAATTATTTACCTGTGAGCAAGGTCCCCATGACATTAATGGCTAGACGTGCCATGCTTAGAGATTTTGGTAAAGCATATTGGATGCATAGGTGTGAAAGAAGCTGTATTGCAAAGATCTATAAATAAATAAAACAAAACTATATCACTCACATAGGACTAAAAAAATGTCATTATTTACAATCAAGAATATATTAAAATGAAAGCTGTGACTACCTTCGCTTGAGTAAACTGCATTTTGGATTTTAAGTAAAGCTGGCCATACATTATACAATTTTCTTTTTCCATTAGATTTACCTTCAACTATGTAGTGCAAGGGCCTGTCTGATTGCATACTAATTTAAAGCATTTAGGCTTATATTATGTGGATTTGTAAATCTAAAGGAAAACCGTACAAGAAAATTGTACAATGTATGGCCACAGCCTAAGATGCCTACAGGTGCCTGCAGCCTGAAGACCTAGGTACTTATCTCTTCTGCACTTTGAGCTTTCCCTTTAGCCAATATTTCATCCAGAAAATTCAAGGATTTAAGCCACTCTCTTAACTCTTTATTTAGCCCAGCAAGACTTTCAAAACCATGACATAACATTTGAGAGCAAGTCTGTTTTAATTAACAACTTCAACAAAACTAAAGGCAGAACTTTAATTTGAATAGAGTAAGGGAGGGTTATAAAAAAAAAAAAAAAAAACATGACAGATATGGGTAGATGGGTGGATGGGGAAGGGAAGGGGTGTGTTGGTTTTGCCTGTAAACCAGGAAAAATGTTTAATAAAAATGCACCCGATTAAAAAAAACACATAATAAATTACCAATATTGGTATGTAAACTCACCCCTGTATGAAATAAATTATTAATAGAGCACAAGGAGTACACCAGAATAAAAATATTCTGTCCAAGTATAAAAATATATTAAATGATCCAGAAAGTTACCTGTTTCTCCAATTCTGGTTGTGCTATGAGCTCAGGTATAAAATCCAGACAGATGTGCATTGATGGTATGCCTGCAACAGTCAGGGGTAGCAGCTGATAGGGGTAGCCCTGTGGGGAGGGGAAACAAAACAAAAAAATAAAAAAATATGAGCAAATTTAAGCGATATAAAATAAGAAAACAGTTTTAAACTGGCTTCACACTGTTCTGCTGCGCTTTGGGCAAAATGCAGCTAATTTGCTGTTTTCATGCGGGTTAGCTGTGTTTCCCAAAGACTTCAATTATGTCCCATGGTTTCGGTGTGCTTTCAGAAAGCACACCAAAATCATGAGACATAATTGAAGTCTATGGGAAAAATCAGCTAACCCGCATGAAAACTGTGGGTTAGCTGCATTTTGCCAGAGCGCAGCTAGGCAGTGTGAAGCCATCTTTACTAAATTTGTGTAAAAAGACAAACTTTTTACCCACTGTAAACTCCTTTTCTTGTCCACGAGGGAACCAGTTTAAAGCAGTTATATTTTTTTTCTTTACTAAAATAAAGAGGTTATATTTTCCTGCTTATTGCGGCCCTGAAGAGGCCCCGAACATCCTCTTCTGGGATCCCCTGCCAGCACTTTCAGATTGAATTGGCTAAAAAGAAAAAAAAAAGAGTTCCTGCGAGCTACCTCTCACTATTTAGATTTTTAAAATGCTGCAAACACCTCACTTCTCATAAAAAGTGTGTATAATCTAAAATGTAAAAATGTGTTGCGCAGAGTAAAAATCTATAAAATATAGTAATTGTCTTCAAAAAATGCCTGATATCTATAAAGTTCAAATGGGTGTATCCCTAATACTCCTCATTGATATAATTATCTGATATAAATAATATATAAAACGTGAACAATAATCCAGTGACTATTTCAAAAAATCAATATTATATAAATATACTTTCAGTAAATCCAATAAATTTTCATAAAGGTGAGTATTGTAAATGCTAAAAATGATCCCGTGAATATTATAAAAAATTACTATGATATAAATGATCCAGTGAATATTATAAAAAATTACTATGATATAAATATACTTTCAGTGAATCCAATAAATATTCATATAAGTGCGTAATGCAAATGTTAAAATAAAGTGCATCAATATGTAAACCAAAATGATAATCAGATCTATCTATAATCCTACACAGATTGATCCTATAATAAAGTGCAAAGTGAATAAATAAAAATATAATAGTCCTTGTGAATCAGTGCAGACAACGATATCTTGCAGTGCTCAAAACCACCACAAGGTGGCAGGTGCTCCCTAGAGTAGTGAGTGACCAGAGTGTCACGGATCCTTAAATCACTGTGCATCCCCTTGTGAATGGCCGCTCACCTCAGGGACGGTTATATCAGGCTCATCAATAGGGGCTCCTAATCAGGGATGACCCTTCCAATGATCCGTGGCTCATAACACGTAACGAATGAAGTTTTAACAGGAATCAGGTAAATCTCTCCATCAAGACCTCTGCCATTCCATTACCGAAGTGTCACCGTATTATATGAAAAACAGGAAATCTCCAATAGTGCTTATACCATTTAAACCTCTTTATTTCAAAATAAACATTCAATATCAACTCACAATCTTCGGTGCATCCATGCACCTTTAACGAGCAGTGTACAGCGTAACTAACCGAGCCGTAGTGTGAAAGCAGGAGACGCGATGGCTGTGTGTTTTCTCCTCAGGTTGATCGCGTCTCCCGCTTTCACACTACGGCTCGGTTAGTTACGCTGTACACTGCTCGTTAAAGGTGCATGGATGCACCGAAGATTGTGAGTTGATATTGTTTTTTTGAAATAAAGAGGTTTAAATGGTATAAGCACTATTGGAGATTTCCTGTTTTTCATATAATAGGGTGACACTTCGGTAATGGAATGGCAAGGGTCTTGATGGAGAGACTTAGCTGATTCCTGTTAAAACTTCATTCATTACGTGTTATGAGCCACGGATCATTGGAAGGGTCATCCCTGATTAGGAGCCCCTATTGATGAGCCTGATATAACCGTCCCTGAGGTGAGCGGCCATTCACAAGGGGGTGCACAGTGATTTAAGGATCCGTGACACTCTGGCCATTCACTACTCTGGGGAGCACCTGCCACCTTGTGGTGGTTTTGAGCACTGCAAGATATCGTTGTCTGCACTGATTCACAAGGACTATTATATTTTTATTTATTCACTTTGCACTTTATTATAGGATCAATCTGTGTAGGATTATAGATAGATCTGATTATCATTTTGGTTTACATATTGATGCACTTTATTTTAACATTTGCATTACGCACTTATATGAATATTTATTGGATTCACTGAAAGTATATTTATATATCATAGTAATTTTTTATAATATTCAATATATCATTTATATTATAGTAATTTTTATAATATTCACGGGATCATTTTTAGCATTTACAATACTCACCTTTATGAAAATTTATTGGGTTTACTGAAAGTATATTTATATAATATTGATTTTTTGGAATAGTCACTGGATTATTGTTCACGTTTTATATATTATTTATATCAGATAATTATATCAATGAGGAGTATTTGGGATACACCCATTTGAACTTTATAGATATCAGGCATTTTTTGAAGATAATTACTATATTTTATAGATTTTTACTCTGCGCAACACATTTTTACATTTTAGAATTGGCTAAACACCTTGCAGGTGCTTCAAAACAAAATGTGTGAAAAATCATACAGTTATCTTCACAAATCAGCCTTAAGCCTCGTACACACAATCAGATTATCGAACAATCTTGCGTCCGATATTTGTTGCATGCTAGTCTCATATGGAAAGTGAAGAGGCTACTTTCATACGAAAATTCCCGTACGACAGAATTCAACTTTAGAAGTGATTTCATGTGTTGAATTATTTTGTATGTGTTCTTTCGTTTCTGAGCATGCCTAGTCTTGCTTTAACGATTTTTTTCGGATGAAAACTGTACTAATTAAACGAAAATCGGAAGGACGTTGGGTTGACGTACGATAAAAATGTCATAGCCTACACATCCAGATTTGGTCATCCGAAAATTCGTAATCGGCTGTCGAAAGCACCATACTAACAATCCGAAAATCGGCAGATCGTTCGACGGACGAAATTTTACTTCTGATTTTCGTATCGCGTGTACGGGCCTTTAGTCTGAGTAGAAAACCTTGTACCCTGCCAGCATGCTGCTCAGAACGACACTTGCTCTGTGTGGGAATGCAGTGATCTCTGTGCAGGAGTCTGACACTCCCCCTGCTGAACTAGAGCCAAAGCTCTCCAATCAGCAGAGAGCAAGAGCTTGGTTAAATTGCAGTGCTACAGGTCTTACTTTGTAGGGGACGTGTCACATCTCTGCAATGAGACCATTGCTTCACAACAGTCAACAGTTTTTTACGTTTCCATTAAAAAAAAAAAAAAAAAGTCTCCTGCTCCTGCTGGGGAAATGGCCCTGCTGATAAACATCAGTTATGAAGATTATAGTAAATCCAGACTTATAGTTGCCACCTTACCTGAAGGCGAGCTGAAATCTTCTAAAGGAAACACCAATTCTAGTGAAAATTGTTAAAGGGTAAATTTAGACATGCGTCCAATCTCCTTGCCTCTGAAGCCCCACTGGCTTTTAAATCACGCTCCAGGAGGCTACTAACAGGCTGTGAGGAAGTGATGTGAAACCTCCTTACCACCAGTTTTAACCCCATAACATGCCATGGTTGCAGGGCTTTTGTAGCGCTTTCTCATTGACTTGTATGTGTAACGTGAAATGAAGCATTGTGGCTGGGGCATGTAAACATCCCTGTCTGCTGACTATTGCAGTCTAAGGGGGGCAGAAACACGACTCAATCACACATTTGTATTGCCCCCACCCGCAAGTCTAACTAAATCAGGCCAAAGAGAAAAGTTCCTCTAACCTTAGAGAGATTTCCTCTCACTTCCTGCTTTGCCTCTGGGAAAAGAAGTAAAGGGAAATCTCCCCTCAGCAACACTTGCTTATGCACTTAAACCCAGATGGGAGAGAGATGTTGACTGCATGGAGGACGGGGAGTGGGAGGAGGCGTTGGATGCTTGTAAGATGGTATCCCCCAGGCTTTCAGATTGTCTCCCACAACTATATATTCTGCACCGCTCATATCTCACCCCTGTCCAACTGGCTAGGTATAAACCAGACTAAACTGTTCTCTGTGTAATTTGTGGCGATAGCTCAGGTACCTTCTACCATTTAATATGGCAATGTACTAAAGTCCAGGGTTACTGGAAACAAATTATTAAATTCCTTCATGACAATATGGGCTTCCCCTTGACTCTACACCCTAAACCCTGTCTGCTGGAAATCCTTCCTAACGTAGACCTGGATAAATCCATCAAAACCTTTCTTCATGAAACACTCTTTACAGCTAGAAAGCTCATTGCCAGACAGTGGATACGAGCACAGCCACCCACCTTTAAAGATTGGCTTTCTGAGGTAAACAGCACCTTACCCTATAAAAAGTATTTATACATCCACAGAGGATGCCCTCATAAATTCCATAAGGTATGGGATAAATGGCTCCACATCATGGAGACGTGTGAATAGGGTGTTGGAACTGAGACTGAGCTCCTTAACTTGTCATCCACCACCAGTTGAACCCAGTGGGCTTCCGGTTGTCCAACAATGTATATCATGATGCACTGGTTTAAATATAAGAGTTCTCCTTTTATTGTAAATTTCAATTTGTCTTGCATTCATTTGTGTTCCTCTGGGATGAAAGACTCCCAAGAATGTTCTGATTGTTTATTTTTGTTTAATGCTTACTCATCCAGTCACACGTGTATCATTGTACCTTTTTCAAATGTATAAAGTTTCAATAAAAAGATAATATTTAAAGTTAAAAAAGGGAAATCTCCCCAACGGGAAACATGAAAATAAAAAAAAATGAACAGGGGTTTTAATCATTCCCCACTCTATCGGAATTTAAATTAGAACAATTCTAACTAAAGGTACTTTTAAGTAAATACACAAAAATCAATGTTTTCAAAACATTTTGAAAAGTGAAGAGTACCTGGAAATGGACTAGTTTAGCAATATTTGGGTCAGCTATAAACATCTGATGGAGCAGACAGCAAATCAGGCATTGCACCTCTCTGAGGTTAGAAAGTAGGCTCTCGTCTCCTTCTGTATTCTCCTGAGTCTTCTCTTCATCTGCTGGAAGACAAACCTCGAGCAGGAGCTGCACTGCTGCGCTATCCTAATGGTGAAAAAATACAACATTTTACCTACTTTGGAGAAAGCACTATGCAATAATTGTTACTAAATTTCAAATAAGAGAACATGTATGTTCCCATTGCTGATCTCTCCTAAAATCCTAGTTGCCTGGTTTCCTCATCGATCCGTGATTTTCATACTTATTCACTGACACAGAACAAGTATGTTTATTAGAAGTTTTCTGATTTTGCTTGCATGCTTGTCTTGGGTCAGTGGTTAAAATGACCAAATCCAGAAACAACTAGGTAAACATGTTTATAAAGAGGTCAGATATGGCATCCTACATATTTCTGTCAGTACAGCTGTTCGTTCATGTAAGCAACCTGGGCTGAAAGCAGTGCATTCTTCAGTTCCTCTCTGGTAACTTCCATTGTTTCTGCCTGTCCTGCCAGAGTCATGGCATTACTGGGAGCTGGTTTAATATCCTGATCTGCAGTCTCTTTAAGGTAAGAGTTCAGATAAGCTTTGGAAGCTAAAAGGTAACCATTAAGCATGTGTAATATGATATCCATTAATGGTGGACACCTAGAAATAGAAAAAAAAATGAATAAAAGGGAAACCAACTAGTACGTCAATATCACTACAGAATGCAGTCACCCACTAACCTCAGAATTCGAGGATCACATCGTAGAACAATCAGAGGGTCAATCATGAGGTCATTCTGTGTATATTTGTGCTGACGAACCAACTTTAATGAAGGCTGTAAAGCATTTACGGTCATCACCCACAACCTGTAAAAACCAAGGTGGTGACACAATGGAGGCAAACAAAACTCTTCTAGCCAGGTAAAAAAAGGAGAATAAGAATATATAATTGCGCAATATCGTTTTGAAAGGTTTATTAAACACAAAGATGAAGAGAAGTGCACTCACATTTTATTGTGCCACAATCGGCACATCCATGTAGCGGAGAGAAGAGTAATTGTACGGACACCGCTCAGTATAAGTGTGCGTTCCGCAGTGCATTCAACCGCAGGCGGAAATAACGAACCGGAAGTGATCACCGAACCAACCTCAATGCATTTCGCGATAGCGTGTCATCAGGAAGTTGGTCATTGCCCATCTTTTTGGTTCAAAAATATGCTGGGGCTAATTCTAATTGGTGTATATTTGCCAATAAGGTGGTAACATATCCGTACCACTTAGGAGAGAATCTGGTTATGCTTTTATTGCTTATACCCAATGAGTTGCAATATTAGAGGCACTCCCTGTTTGTCTTATTCCAGTACATTGCACAATTTCCAATAATTACAAATACATTTTATTAAGAACATTAAATTACTAGTGTACCATTGAAAAACAACAAAATATTAAAATAAAATTTAAAAAATAATGTATCTAAAATCTAGAGTATATAGCCATCTAGTGGAGGGATATGGTAATATGTGGATGTAACTGTATTCTAATACACAAGCCCACCCAACGTACAAAAAATTAGCCATTATCATCATGAATTGAATGTCTCAACTGACAATGTGAAATGAACCTTATTGGCCAATATACACCCAGCATATTTATGAACCAAAAAGATGGCCGGTGACGCGCTATCGCAAAATGCATTGAGGTTGGTTCGGTGATCACTTCCGATTCGTCATTTCCGCCCGCTGTTGGAACGCACGCTGATACCGAGCGGCGTCCATACAATTATTCTGCTCTCCGCTATATGGATGTACTGATTGTGCCACAATAAAATGTGAGTGCACTTCTCTTCATCTTTATTGTGTTTAATAAACCTTTTAAAATGATACTATGCAATTATATATTTGTATTCTTCTTGGGAAACGGTAAAACTAGCCCGATTGGGGGGATAAAGGTTACAACAATCTGTAGTGAATCCAGGGAGGCCACCTATCTAGTATCTAGTATACACTTTAGGAGCCTTTTGCAAAATATAGAGCAAGCTGGCTCCTGGAGGCCCTTTGATTTCTGGCGAGTTACCCTCAAATTAACGGGTGAAGGAACATCTAAAGCACAAGCACTTTTTCTTAAACAAGAAGACTTATTAAGCACTTTATGTCACTTTTTTGTGGTGGAATTTTTGCTCAAAACAACTACTGTTGCACTTTATGAATATATGAACTTACTGTTAATAATATATATATGTACACACACACACACACATACATACATACATATACACACACACACACACACACACACACTACAAATTCTGGATGGATGCTCTGCACACTGCTACACCCTTTCCAGCAAACTATGCAATGAAAAACAGGGATATTTAGTTCACATGTATTGGAATACATGTTTAGGCTGTTCAACTGCATCCAAGTAATCCCTCTTCTGGCCAGACCTACACTGTCTTGCCATGTTGGACACCATGCCAACATGGGGCATAAACACCCAAGTTGGGGGAGAGCAACTAGGTACAGATCATGATCAGATCAGATCAATACAGGTTTTTCTTTGCATAGTTTACTGGAAAGGGTGTAGCAGTGTGCAGAGGGTCCATCTAGTTGCTGTCCCCCACCTTGGGTCTTTATGCCCCATGTTGGCATGATGTCCACCGTAGCATTTGCAGTGGCAAGGCAGTGTAGGACTGGCCAGAAGAGGGATTACTTTGATGCAGTTGTTCGGCTTAAACATGTATTCCAATATATGTGAACTAAATATCCCTTTTTTTCATTGCATAGTTTGCTGGAAAGGGTGTAGCAGTGTTCAGAGGGTCCATCCAGAATTTGTAGTATTAATTTGTGGTCACACCCCTTTGGCACCTGATAGTTTAAATACATGTACAAGCTATTGGGATTTGAGCAGAGGCATAACTTTTCTCTGTGCATGTATATTTATATTACACACACACACACACACACACACACACACACACTATATTGTCAAAAGTATTGGGAAACCTGCCTTATACGCACATGAACTTTATTGGCATCCCAGTCTTAGTCCATATGGTTCAATATTGCGTTTGCCCACCCTTTGCAGCTATAACAGCTTCAACTCTTCTGGAAAGGCTGTCCATAAGGTTTAGGAGTGTGTCTGAGAATATTTGACCTTCCAGAAGCCCATTTGTGAGGTCAGGCATTGATGTGGACCAGAAAGCCTGGCTCGCAGTCTCTGCTCTATTTCATCCCAAAATGTTCTATCTGGGTGAGGTCAGGATTCTTGTGTAGGCCAGTTAAGTTCCTCCACCCCAAACTCGCTCATCCATGTCTTTATGGAGCTTGCTTTGTGCACTGGTGCGCAGTCATGTTGGAACAGGAAGGAGCCATCTCCAAACTGTTCCCACAAAGTTGGGAGCATGAAAATGTCCAAAATATCTTGGTATGCTGCCGCCTTAAGAATTTTCTTCACTGGAACTAAGGGGGCCAAGCACAACCCTTGAAAATCCACCCCACATGATAACCCCCACCCCCCCCCTCCACCAAATGATTTGGACCAGGGGGGAATGTACACTCTAATCAGCTAATTAACTCAAAGCACCTGTAAAGGTTTCCCAAGGCTTTAAATGGTCTCTTAGTCTGGCTCTCAACACACAGCTATTAATATCTAAACTGCTGGCAGCAAAAGTTACTACACCCCTAAGTGAACATGTCCAAATTGGGCCCAATTAGCCATTTTCCCTCCCTGGTGTCATGTGACTCGTTAGTGTTGCAAGGTCCCAGATGTGAATGGGGAGCAGGTGTGTTAAATTTGGTGTTATCACTCTCCCATAATGGTCCCTGGAAATTCAACATGGCACCTCACGGCAAAGAACTCTATGAGGATCTGAAAAAAATAATTGTTCTGCTACATAAAGATGGCCTAGCCTCTAAGAAGATTGCGAAGACCCTGAAATTGAGCTGCAGCACAATGGCCCAGGCCATACGGCGGTTTACCAGGACAGGTTCCACTCAGAACAGGCCTCGCCATGGTCAACCAAAGAAGTTGAGTGCAAATTGTCAGCGTCATATCCAGAGGTCTTTGGGAAATAGACGTACGAGTGCTGCCAGCATTGCTGCAGAGGTTGAAGGGGTTGGGGGGCAGCCTGTCAGTGCTCAGACCATACGCCGCACACTGCATCAAATTGGTCTGCATGGCTGTCATCCCAGAAGGAAGCCTCTTCTAAAGATGATGCAAAAGAAAGCCCGAAAACAGTTTGCTGCAGACAAGCAGATTAAGGACATGGATTACTGGAACCATGTCCTTTGGTCTGATGAGACCAAGATAAATGTATTTGGTTCAGATGGTGTCAAGCGTGTGGTGGCCGCAACCAGGTAAGTACAAAGATAAGTGTGTTTTGCCTACAGTCAAGCATGGTGGTGGGAGTGTCATGGTCTGGGGCTGCATGAGTGCTGCTGGCACTGGGGAGCTATAGTTCACTGAGGGAACCATGAATGCCAACATGTACTGTGACATACTGAAGCAGAGCATGCTCCATTTCCTTTGGAGACTGGGCTGCAGGGCAGTATTCCAACATGATAACAACCCTAAACACACCTCCAAGACGACCACTGCCTTGCTAAGGAAGCTGAGGGTAAAGGTGATGGACTGGCCAAGCATGTCTTCAGACCTAAACCCTATTGAGCATCTGTGGGGCATCCTCAATGGAAAGTGGTTGAGCGCAAGGTCTCCAACATCCACCAGCTTCGTGATGTTATCATAGTGGAGTGGAAAAACTCCAGTGGCAACCTGTGAAGCTCTGGTGAATTCCATGCCCAAGAGGGTTAAGGCAGTGCTGGATAGTAATTGTGGCCACACAAAATATTGACATTTTGGGCACAATTTTGACATTTTCACTTAGGGGTATACTCACTTTTGTTGCCAGCAGTTTAGACATTAATAGCTGTGTGTTGAGTTATTTTGAGGGGACAGCAAATTTACACTTTTATAGAAGCTGTACACTCACTACTTTACATTGTAGCAAAGTGTCATTTATTCAGTGTTGTCACATGAAAAGATATAACAAAATAATAAAAAAAAAGTGTGGGGGGTGTACTCACTTTTGTGAGTAAAATAAGAATGTAAAATAAGAATATCATCAAAAAGTGCATTTCAGTAATTTAATTCAAAAAGTGAAACTCAGTATATAGATTCATTACACACAGTGATATATTTCAAGCATTTCTTTCCTTTAATTTTGATGATTATGGCTTAAAGCTAGTGAAAACCCAAAATTCAGTATCTCAGAAAATTCGATTATTATATAAGGCCAATAAAAAAAAAAAAAAAAAAAAAAAAATTTTTAACCACTCACGGACCCGCCCACCGTATATTTATGTCGCTACTTTGACGTTAAATACCGGGGTTATAGCAGCAGATAGCTGCCATGACCCCAGTATTTTTTTAAACGGCCGGCAGTCTGCTTTATTATAAAAGTGGTCCCAGCGGGGGATTCGCTGCGAGATCACTTATGGATGGCGGGAGAGGTGCCCACCACCCCCGGTCATTTTCCCTGCTTACCAGAGCTGTCGGTAGCGGGGGAAAACGATTCGGTCCTCTCCCCCTCTATGACCTTGGATGACCGGAGCGATGTCATACATCGCTTCCTTCCAACGGCCTTAAAGGGCTCTTTTTTTTTTTTTTAAGAAGAAACAAAATTACTTTTTTTCTTCTTTTTAGTGTAGATGTGAGATCTGAGGTCTTTTTGACTCCAGATCTTACATTACATTAAAGAGGACCTGTCCTCCTTATTTCTATTACAAGGGATGTTTACATTTCTTGTATTAAGAAAAAGGGGTCAAATTTTTTTTTTTTTTTTTTTTAAGGGACAGTGTAAAAATAAAAAAAGGTAAAATAAGAGGGGGAAAAAAAAAAAATTTAAAGCGCACCTGCCCTCTGAGCTCGTGCACAGAAGCGAACGCATACACGCGCACATATGTAAACGGTGTTTAAACCACACATGTGAAGTATTGCTGCTATCGTTCGAGCGAGTGTGGTGGGTATCAGGTGCGCTAATCTATTATTAACTAATATGTATAAATATATAATACAATCAACACAAATATTGATCAATAAATCTTAGGAGGACTAAGTGCCGGTTCACACTAGGGCGACCTGTGAGGCGACCTGGTCGCCTCACAGGTCGCCTCCCATAGGGAAGCTGCGGACCCGTTCTAATAGGAGCGACACAAGTCGCTCCGACCTAGAAAAAGGGTCCGGAGCTTCTTTGGGGCGACCCGGAGGCGACCGCCATAGACTTCAATGTTATGAAGTCCGTGGCGGCAGCTCCGAGGTAGGTCGCGGTGCGAAGTAGCGTCGCCCCTATGTGAACGGGGGCTTAATCCTCTAAATTCAAAAAACAAGTGCTCAACAAAGTGAACAATAATAGAAACAAAATCAATGGTGGATCAAAACAATAAGTCCATAAATGAATATAATGTCCATATATATCCAACATGCATGTGATGTGTCTCCAAGGTGCAAAACTGAACACAATAGATAGGTGCAGCGAAGCCCTCCACCGTGAATAAATAAGCCCCTTACCAGATGGGATAATACAAGGGCGTGTGTATTATCAGATCCAATGAAAGTGTAGCCCAAGGAAAGTAAGAAAAGGTTCCCACAAACTTTTCCCAATTGAGGGGGGAAGTAGGTCAGCCTCTTACAAGATATACACGCCCTTGTATTATCCCATCTGGTAAGGGGCTTATTTATTCACGGTGGAGGGCTTCGCTGCACCTATCTATTGTGTTCAGTTTTGCACCTTGGAGACACATCACATGCATGTTGGATATATATGGACATTATATTCATTTATGGACTTATTGTTTTGATCCACCATTGATTTTGTTTCTATTATTGTTCACTTTGTTGAGCACTTGTTTTTTTGAATTTAGAGGATTTGGTCCTCCTAAGATTTATTGATCAATATTTGTGTTGATTGTATTATATATTTATACATATTAGTTAATAATAGATTAGCGCACCTGATACCCACCACACAGTACACAATTTATTTTCTACGGTAGCAGCTTTTCTATAGTTTTTTCAGCGCACCTTTTTCTTATCACCATTGTTACAGCGAGAACAAAAATTCTAGCCCTAGACCTCCTCTGATTTTTTTAAGTACAAATGTTTGTCGCCATTCCACGAGAGTGCGCAATTTTGAAGCATGACGTGTTGGGTATCCATTTACTCGGCATAACATTATCTTTCACATTATAGAAAAAAATTAGGCTAACTTTACTGTTTAGTTTGGGGGTTCTAAGTAATTTTCTATAAAAAAAAAAAATATTGATTTTAAAATTGTAAGCAACAAATAGGCCGAGTCCTTAAGTGGTTAATACAGAAATGTTGGCTTACTGAAAAGTATGTCTATGTACAGTATAGTATGCACTCAATACTTGGTCAGGGCTGCTTTTGCATGAATTACTGCATCAATGCAGCATGGCATGGAGGCGATCAGCCTGTGGCACTGCTGAGGTGCTATAGAAGCCTAGGTTGCTTTGATAGCGACCTTTAGCTCGCCAGCATTGTTGGGTCTGGTGTCTCATCTTCCTCTTTACAATACCCCACAGATTCTTTATGGGGTTTGGGTCTGGTGAGTTTGCTGGCCAATCAAGCACAGTGATACCATGATTCTTAAACCAAGTATTGGTACATTTGGTCGTGTGGGCAGGTGCCAAGTCCTACTGAAAAACAAAATCTGTATCTCCATAAAGCTGGTCAGCAGAGGGCAGCATGAAATGTTCTAGAATTTCCTATTAGAGGGCTGCGCTGACTTTGGACTTCATAAAACACAGTGGTCCAAGACCAGCAAATGACAAGACTCCCTAAATCATCACTGACTGTGGAAACTTCATGCTGGACCTCATGCAACTTGGATTCTGTGCCTCTCCACTCTTCCTCCAGACTCTGGGACCTTGATTTCCAAATGAAATGCAAAATTTTTCACAGTCCATGATGATTTGGGGAGCCATGTTATCTGGTGTTGGGAAAGATTTAATCTCTATTATCCTATCTGTAGTTGGGTTTTGCCGTCGTCCCTGGATAAGGATTGTGTAAGTCTGTTGGTACCTCAAGCCAATTCGGATGGGAACATAGGAGACACTCTCTGATCTGGAAATCCAAGCACGAAGCATGGAATGACAGAGAGATACATCCTTAAGTCACCTTAACCACGTGTCACAAACCTTCTACCTATCACACCCCTTCACAAGGGTCTATAACCCTATCACCTTATGTACCTATCTTGTACATGCTTTTAAGTATTAAATTCTACATTATTTACTTTCTTTATACTTGTTCAATTTGTTTACACTTGCCTTAAAAGTCCCATCCGAATTGGCTTGAGGTACCAACAGACTTAACACAATGTTATCTGGTGTTGATCCACTGGGTTTTATCAAGTCAAAAGTCAGCGCAGCTCTTTCTCAAGATAGGCTGACTGTGCAGCTCCAAAACATAAATGATGAAGAAGCCTGTGAAGAAATAGTGGTGTAGACCAAAACTTCAAATAAATTGTGCTTCAACTGATAGACTATTATGTCTATGATGAAATCAAATAGTGACTTAATCCTTCACAAAAGTGATAAAATGAACCAGAGACACCCAGTGGTAAAAGGGAACTCTTACCAAATGTAAGGGAGGTTAGAGCCTTGAAATGGTAGACAGAGGATCCGTGGACAAAGATGCATAGATGAAACCCTCTACGTATATTCTCCAGGACCTGTCTGCTTCCAAAGTATGTGGATCTTATGGTGGCTCAATGGCGAAAACTCCCATAGAGCAATTCCCAAATAAAGGAAAGAAGGAGCTGAAGAAGGAGCTAAATAGTGCATTATCTCTTTAAAATGTATTAAATAAAAAGGGAAACACTTACATCAGCCCAAACTTGCACACACAAAACAATGGCTCTTGCAGAAAAGTTGCGGCCACCTGCAGAACGGACCGCGACACTGGACGACACGGCTAGCTCCCCCCAACGCGTTTCCACTAAAGAGTCGTCGGCTGGGACTGGTGCTGAGCGCGCCGTCCTCCTCCCTTGTAATATACAGCTATCTAGTGAGAAACTTCCGGTCGGTTCGTGACAGGGTCCCGGAAGTCTGATAACGATACACTTCCGGTATTCAAAAAACAGCTGTTCCCGTGGACTATAACCAGAAGAGAAGATAAACAACAAACTGGGCAACTCAAATTAAATATGGAGCAAAAAAATAGCTTCCCGCTGTTATCCAGGACCAAAATAAACATTTGTGTGATAGTTGCCATATGTTTGCTTACTTAAAATCACAAATGGCTGACGCAACGGCCGCCATTTAAAGATAGCAAAATTGTGACCCAGAAGTCAGTCAAAATTCAAACAATTTTTGCTGTTTGAATTTTTGCTGACTTCTGGGTCACAATTTTGCTATCTTTAAATGGCGGCGTTGCGTCTTTACCAGGACATTCTAGAGCACATCATGCTTCCCTCTGCTGACCAGCTTTATGGAGATGCTGATTTCATTTTCCAGCAGGACTTGGCAACCGCCCACACTGCCAAAAGTACCAATACCTGGTTTAATGATCGTGGTATCACTGTGCTTGATTGGCCAGCAAACTTGCCTGACCTAAACTCCATAGGGAATCCCTGGGGTATTGTAAAGAGGAAGATGAGAGACACCAGACCAAACAATGCAGATGAGCTGAAGGCCATTATGAAAGCAACCTGGGACACCTCAGCAGTGCCACAGGCCGATTGCATCCATGCCACGCCACATTGATGTAGAAATTCCTGCAAAAGCAGCCCCCACCAAGTATTGAGTGCATACTATACTGTACATGGACATACTTTTCAGTAACCCAACATTTCCCTATTATAAACCCTTTTTTTTTTATTAGTCTAATTTTCTGAGATACTGAACTTTGGGTTTTCATTAGCTGTAAGCCATATTCATCAAAATTAAAAGAAAGAAATATATCACTATGTGTGTGACACATCTACTGTGTATAAAATATATGATTTTCACTTTTTGAATTGAATTATTGAAATAAATTAACTTTTTGATTATATTCTAATTTTATGAGACGCACCTGTCTATATACACACACACATTTTTAAGAGTATGTGTGTGTCTTGCCAGGTTAAGAAGATGATGGAATTATTGTGTAGTAATGCATTTAAGTATTGCAACCAAAGAACCTTGCATATTTGTATGAAATGTTACATTATTGTTTTTATCTGGTACCTTCTGGGCATAACAGTGTTCAAAGTCATCCACAGCTTGTTAATGGTCTGCAGGATCCTGCGTGGAACACCAACATTCAGCAGCTGGCTCATGTTAGCAGTGAGCACTTCTGCATAAGGGATTAGGTCACTAGCACTAAGCAAAGTCAAATGTTCCAAGATTTGCATCAGCAGTGTATGGTTGCTTTGCAGTACCGAAAATGCTAAAAACAGAGAGGAAACATTAGGCAGTTTATTTTCAACAAACATTTTTAATCAAACCAGAAAAACAACTTTAAAATGAGAACATTTGCACATAAATTCTGTTTACTGCTATATATGAGAAGTATTATTAACAGAGACTGGTATAAAAGTATGTAAAATATTTCATGAACATTCTTTATAACAGGATAGTCACACATCTTAAGAGTAGTGAGTTTGCAGAATCCCAATTGTAAACATTTATATACCTGGGTTATATTAAAACGATCACTGATACACCTGAAAACTGGTGTATAAATATGCAGAGAGTAAACACCAAACAAATGTAATCAGAAGACTAAGCGCCGGTTCACATTGAAGTCTATGGCGGTCGCCTCCGGGTCGCCCCGGACCCTTTTTCTAGGTCGGAGCGACTTGTGTCGCTCCTATTAGAACGGGTCCGCAGCTTCCCTATGGGAGGCGACCTGCGGCGATCTGTGAGGCGACCAGGTCGCCTCACAGGTCGCCCTAATGTGAACCGGCACTAAAACGAGCCACACATGGATCAAAATTCGGGCGGTTCAGCAGGGACCTGACGAATTTTGATCCAAGTATGGGCAGGCTGGTTGTTGATCTATCGATCAGCTTGTGTACAAACAGCCTGACTGTTTTGTTTTTTTTGCAGTCGGCAACCCTGTTCATTGTATTGCAATAGCAGGCTCCCCACTGTCAGAATGCCAATACCACAGGAGGAAGGATTACTTTTGAATGTGTAGATAGGTGAAAGTTTTTTTTTTTCGTTCAACCCACTGGTTCAAAGCAAAAGAAAAAAAAAAAGAAGATCAATGTATGGGCTGCCTAAGGGCTCTTTTAGACAGGCTGGCTATATATATATATCTCACAAACACTTAATTTTTTAATATATAGTATTTTTAAAATAGCACCTCGTGTTTTAGTACTAGCCTCCAGCAATCCCCTATACATCCGGATCATTCTGAGAGAATAAGGAGCTATCAGGCTTTGCTAAAATGTAAAGTGTTGAAAATCGAATTAATACAGTTTGCTGGTAGAAGAGAGCACAGTTGTGACCTAATCAGTGAGCTGTTGCTCATTTTTAGAATAACAGCCTTGACTAATCTTTATTGATTTGACTGCAGAAGAGAAAAGGAAACACCTAGGAACATACTGTAAATAGTTTTGCCAGATGTATGTGGATTAAAACTGGCTAAGCACAATGGGGGAAATTCAATAAAGCTGCTGTGCCACTTTTCTGATGGTAGTCCCTCTTGTTAATGTATTGCACCAAATTTATTAAGCATCTGCAACACTTTTGTCCCACTTTTGACAGTGACTTGTACACCATAAGTTCTAAAATGTGCCACTTTTACACATACCAACAGTTTGTATCTTATGAATGTTAGACTAATTAAGACCAACTCTCTTTTGGCGTAGAGATCAATGTATGGGCTGCCTAAGGGCTCTTTTAGACAGGTTGGCTATATATATCTCGCATACACCTAATTTTTTTAAATATATAGTATTTTTAAAATAGCACCTCATTGTGTTTTAGTACTAGCCTCCAGCAATCCCCTATACATCCGGATCAGTCTGAGAGAATAAGGAGCTATCAGGCTTTGCTAAAATGTAAAGTGTTGGAAATCTAATAAATACAGCTTGCTGGTAGAAGAGAGCACAGTTGTGACCTAATCAGTGAGCTGTTGCTAATTTTTAGAATAACAGCCTTGACTAATCTTTATTGATTTGACAGCAGAAGAGAAAAGGAAACATCTAAATTCTAAAAACATACTGTATATAGTTCTGCCAGATATATGTGGATTAAAACTGGCTAAACACAATGGGGGAAATTCAATAAAGCTGCTGTACTACTTTTCTGATGGTAGTCCCTCTTGTTAATGTATTGCAGCACCAAATTTATTAAGCATCTGCAACACTTTTGTCCCACTTTTGACAGTGACTTGTACACCATAAGTTCTAAAATGTGCCACTTTTACACATACCGACAGTTTGTATCTTATGAATGTTAGACTAATTAAGACCAACTCTCTTTTGGCGTAGAGAGAGATACTGGCGCAGATTTAGCAAATAAAAGTGTCTCATGTGAATTTGAAAAGCCAGAATGTGCCAAAATCATGTACAAGTTCTAGACAGGTCCATGAATTTGCACCACTTTTAGAACACGAGACAGACTTTTGCAAAATCTGCATGCGCCAGTCATTATGAATTCCAGAGAATAATTCATTTTGGGCAGGTAGGAAAGTTCACAAATGTTAATTTTGTTGTGTGTTCAATTCTGTTCCTATACTCTTACACTTTTAGTGATAAGAAAGACTCATGAGCTAATTTATCTGCAGGTAATTCATTGAACTTACCCTCCTGTAGCTGTTTAGGAGAATGACTTTTGGCGGAGTTTGTTAATAGCATCCTCCTCAAAAGAGCATCTGTCCCTGTGATTTCTTCCTCACAGATCCAGTCATCCACAATGCAGAGGTGTGGGTAGTTTGTAGCAAGCAGACGTAGCAAGGCAGAGTGTAAACCTAAAATACAGATAAAATGAATATTGCTTTTTATTGCTGTATAGTGCCCTGAAAAGTATTCAAATGTGAAATTTTTCACATTTTGTCATGTTACAACCAAAAACGTAAATGTATTTTACTGGTATTTATGTCATAGACCAACACAAAATGGCACATAATTATGAAGTGGAAGATAAATGGTTTTCAAAATGTTTGCACAAATATCTGGGGCATGCATTTGTATTCAGCCCCCTTACTCTACACATGCACACCACATTTTTCACATTTGTAAAAAGTTTTGAAAAACATTTATCATTTTCCTTCCACTTGTGATAGGCCAACAACCATGTTGTGTTTGTCTATCACATACAATCCCAATAAAATACATTTACGTTTTTGGTTGTAACATGATAAAATGTGGAAAAGTTTCAAATCCAAATATGACCAGTTGAGTAGAAATTAGATCAATTCATTTTTTACAGCTAGTAAAATCATATCCTTCTGGGCACACTGCTAGAGAAGCTGTTTAAAGTAAAATCAAATATTGCTGCTATGGAAAACTCTTTTATAAAGACAAGTTAATTTAGGGCAGATCCCTTCAGTCCCAAAGTTAGTAAGCCCTTAACAAGCATGAGCAGACAAAACAATACATTTGAAAACACTAGGTGATAGCAACACATGATACCAGACCCTGGAACTATAGTTAGATATACTGCAGGGGTGTGGCTATCAGCATTATCACTGCTGATTCACAAGCCTGTAGCATGTTATTTGGCACATGACCACACTAAGTCCTGCCCACTCCTTTCTGGACTGCCTCTGTAGCTAAAACCCTCCCACTGCGAGCTGTATTGTATATGTGAGAGGAAAGAGTGTGAGACACATATGAATGAGGATTTGGATCTGTCAGAGAAGGTAAAAGGAAGATTTTTTGTTTAAGGCTTGTGCTCCCCATAGTAAATTGTTTGGTCCTTGTTTGGACTATCATATAGGAGCTTTTAGCTGTTTTTTAACAGTATCTAAATCTAGCAGTACATTTTATACAATTAATTTCCTTATTTGCACATCACACAAGGTGGGGTTAGCAATGGCAGCCCCTGTATTTTTTTCTTGACAGGCTTTCCATAAAGTGAACATGTAGCCTCAGGCATGGTTAAAAAATCATGATGAAAGTTCACGACAGAAGCACTAAAGTTGGTGGGATCAGAGTGTGCTGAGCTGCTGAGAGAACAGACTTAAAGTGGCTTCCCTTAGCTCCAATAGTCTGATGTCTGCGAGGTCCCTCGCTGGGTACGGGTTTTTCCATCATCTCGACTAGCAATCACGGGAATAATACAACTCCCGCGCATGTTGATGGAGTTCAGTCAATCCAGCACACAAGTACAGTTCCACAACTCAGAGTAGATTCTAAGTAGGAATGCGAGCAGGCAGGTAGGTTTATTTTATTGCAGGCGATACAGTGCATGTCTCTTCTGCAATAAACAGCCTGCCAGCTCCCGTTTTTTTCTGTAAAGCCTTTAGTTCTGCTTTAACTGACTTCAGTGCTTTGGGTATGAACTTTAATGACTTGCTCCATATTGCCTGCAGCTAGAAGCTCAGGAAAAGCTTGTCCTAACGATCATTTACTGCCTGTTAAGAATACATAATTTATTTAAGCTGTGCAATACCCTTCACATTTCAGCCCAACACCTTGGTGGGACAGCCCTTGTCAAAATATATTCTTACCTCCAAGTTCCTGCTGTAGACCCTGTGCTTGTCGAATAAGATATTTTATAGGAATTTGGTCCATCAATGATGAAGAGTAAGACTTTGGCTTTTTTTGCATGGCCGCTGTCATAACAGTAATGACATTAATAACACATCTCTGAATACACAAATAACATACACAAATTTCTATTTTCTACATACTATAGATAGTCTATTACATAAAGAGCCAAATGCACATGTTACAAGTATAAAAAACAAACACAGATTGGAAAACAAAAAACAAAAAAATAGCTAAACAAGCTGAAGTTGAGCATTTTTTCACAGTTAAGATAAGCATGCATTAACGATGCAAGTTCTGCACAAACATGCTGACCACTACTGCGCTACATAAAAATACATACGTTAATAAAACAATCAAAATAATTACAGCAAACTACCAACCTAATGTCTTTGAATTAGCTAAAAGAGCTTCCTCGTAAGAAAGAAGGTAATAAAGCAACAGGAGTTGAGTAGTTATCCTGTGTCTCTGGTTTAAGCGTGGACTCTCCCCTGGGTGACCCTGGAAAACTTTCAGGATTTCTTGCTCAGTGATTGGCTTATTAGTTGCCTCTGGACTAGACTTTGATGCTGGGGTGATGACAGAATTGATGTACACATCAATCAGTGGGAGCAGCTGCTGATGCAGTGGAAGGGTTGTTTCACAAAGCTGAGTATATATCCAGTCCTGGAACAGAATAAATTTAGAATGAAATATTTTGCTACATCAGACTATTCACAGAAAAAAATCTCAGTTACCGACTAGACTTTTCAGTATTTATTCTGGTTTGCTAAGAAAAGCATTTGCTGCGAGGCATTTAAGGAAGACTTTAGTTAACTGATGATTCAGCTAAACCATTCGAGCATCTCTATGCAGAGTTGTAAGCTGGAAACTGTATACTACCTGGAACAAATCACCTTGGGAGTAGTGAAGAGTTGAAGGGAGCCACAAGCTAGTCGTAAGGGTCTGAAAGGGCAGATTGATGCAAGCATGTTTGAAAGGGGTAGGCTGGTGGGTGGAATGTGTTGTTTCCCTGATATCCAACACTTGTTCCAAAAGGATTACATGTACATCTTTTATTAAACAATTTATTTATTTATTTTTTTCCTGAAATAGTGCTTGCGGAGCCATATATCTTGGCTATTGTAAGGAGATTCAAGTTGGAAATATAGAAGGACATAACTGCAGGCTCGAAAGACTTTACTCATCCTCAGTAGAATCATAGTTAGGGCTGGAACTGAAGGTTTTGAACTCCGAAAAAAAACAGCACCACTAGCAATGTAAGCAGGGTAATCAGCCTTGTCAAATTCCATACAGTGGATATAAAAAAATCTACACACCCCTGTTAAATGTCTGGTTTCTGTGATGAAAATAAATAAATAAGACAACGATAAATCATTTTAGAACTTTTTCCACCTTTAATGTCACCTATGAACTGTACAACTCAATTAAAAAACAAACTGAAATTTTTTTCTGGGGATGTAGCTGTGTTCAGAATTAAGCAAACACATTCAAACTCATGTTAAATAGGGGTCAGTACACACCTGCCATCATTTAAAGTGCCTCTGATTAACTCTAAAATTCAGCTGTTCTAGAAGGTCTTTCCTGACATTTTCTAAGTCGCATCCTACAGCAAAAGCCATGGCCTGCAGAGAGCTTCCGAAGCATCAGAGGGATCTCCTGGTAAAAGGTGTCAGTCAGGAGAAGAGTACAAAAGAATTTCCAAGGCATTAGATATACCATGGAACACAGTGAAGAGAGTCAACATCAAAATATGGCACAGTGACATTACCAAGAACTGGACATCCCTCCAAAATTAATAAAAAGACGAGAAGAAAACTGGTCAGGGAGGCTGACAAGAGGCCTACAGCAACATTAAAGGAGCTGAAGGAATATCTTGCAAGTACTATGTGGTACATGTGACAACAATCTCCCATATTCTTCATATGTCTGGGCTATGGGGTAGAGTGGCAAGACAGAAGCCTTTTCTTACAAAGAAAAACATCCAAGCCCGGCTAAATTTTGCAAAAACACATCTGAAGACTCCCAAAAGCATGTGGGAAAATGTGTTATGGTCTGATGAAACCAAGGTTAAACTTTTTGGCCATAATTCCAAAAGATGTTGTTTGGCCCAAAAATGACACTGCACATCACCAAAATGACACCATACCCACAGTGAAGCATGGTGGTGGCATCATCATGCTTTGGGGCTGTTTTTCTTCAGCTGGAACAGGGGCCTTAGTCAAGGTAGAGGGAATTCTGAACAGTTGCAAATACCAGACAATATTGGTACAAAACCTTCAGGGTTCTACTAGAAAGCTGAACATAAGGAGGAATTTAATCTTTTACCATGACAACGACCCAAAGCATACATTCAAATCAACAAAGAAATGGCCCAGCAAGAGCCCAGACCTGAATCCAATTGAAAATCTGTTTGGTGATCTGAAGAGGGCTGTGCACAGGAGATGCCCTCGCAATCTGACAGATTTGGAGTTTTTTTGCAAAGAAAAGTGAAGTCAAGATGTGCCATGCTGCTACCTAAAAAGACTGAGTGCTGTAATAAAATCCAAAGGGGATTTAACAAAGTATTAGTTTAAGGTTGTGCACACTTATGCAACCATATTATTTTATTTTTACTTCCCTCCACCTAAAGATTTCAGTTTGTTGTTCAACTGACTTTTACAGTTTATAGGCCACATTAAAGATTGAAAAATGATTGATCTTTGTCTCATTTTTTTACATCAGAGAAACCTGACATTTAACAGGTGTGTCTAGACTTTTTATATCCACTATATACTATATTCCCCCTTATGCGATTCCCTGCTTTGTCCCCCAAAAAATGCAATAAAAAAAAAAAAGACAAAATAGTTCAGCTGATTCACAGGCTGCAATGAAAGCATTGCTTAGAATAGTCTCCTTTAAGACCTGGTTCACACCTATGCAGGCTGCCGTGGATGCATTTTGCGTTTTCTTTTATATGCATTTTTAATGCATTTTTTGTCTGTGGTCTTTCAGGAGAAACCAGCAAAAACGCAATGGAATGCATCAAAATGCAAACGCTTCATTTTTTATGCATTTTTGCAACGATTCCATTGAAATCTATGGAATGGAGCCATAAACACAACCTGCTGCAGGGGAAAAAAGAATAAAAGTCCCTGACCCTTTCCAAAAAACTCAATGTGGAAAATGCATAGATGTGAACGTGACCCATAAGAAGTCATGTAAATGAACTGTAGTGAGTTTCTGCAAAACTGAAAATGCACTAAAAAAAATGCATAGGTGTGAACCAGGCCTTAGATTTATGGGGCTCAGAAAGTAGTTACAGCATTCATCCACTGAATCCTTATGGTGATGCCATTCTGAATGCTATTAACTGTAGTAAATGTTACAGGGGGGGGGGGGGGGGTTATATAGTCATAAGACAACACTGTGTTACACCACCAGTTAAAAGTATAGTAAACAGTTCTACCTGCACTATGCTTTTCACCTGCATAAGTTGTGCATTTATCATGTAGTTTCAGTCTTATGTTGTCCTGTACACACAACTTAAATCATCACATTGCTTCAGCAGTTTGAATTTGTGTTGAAGCATGAGGCATCCTACTCCACAGATTAATGCATGACCTCTGAAGTGTGAGACCTGATACTTCCTGTGAATAAACTACATATCCCACAATCCCTGAGTGTCTCAGTCTAGTGCTGGAGAGAAATATACAGTAATTAGATCTGACACATGCAGGCAAAGCAATCAAAGACACAAAGAGAGGTCCCTAAAATAGCTAGATGATGCATTTCATCACATTAGCACTCCTACATTTGTAATTCAACACAGAGGGAATAACAAGTCTTCATTGGACGCTGTGGGACCTGAAACAGGAAGTTGTTTGCACGCATTGCCCTTAGCCTGTAGGCTAATGTTACCAGCCTAATAACAATTGTATTTGTCAGCATCTGGTGAATATACCAGTTCACACTTGAGAGTATTCATGATGTAGCCCTAGAATTCAAATCTGCACAAGGGCTTTATTGAACACAGATCTTTGCATATCCAAGTATTCTGACTTGGGTTTGTAAATCTTACTGAATCCTTTGGCTTATGTTCAATTTAAGGGCATAAATTAATATAATGTATGCTACAGCCAATTTTCCTAAATCATCAGAAGATTTTCTGCAGCTTTATTGCTACATTGGAATGTGCTCGTGAACTTGTTAAGTAAGCTGTGGTCTCACGTTAAGATCTCTTCTGGAGTCAGCAAGGTCATGAATTCCTGCACATAAGAGCAGTCTGTACAGACTTCCTAATATCATTTGCAGACTAAGGAGAGCTACATTTGAGCTGTCATCATAGAGTTCCTTCCAAGACAGCACTGCAGACGAGGATACATTTGATTGAATCAGCATTAGAGCTGTAAGCAGATAAAGTTGCACCATCACCACATTTATGTGTGTTCTACATATCTAGTAATCCAGCTTGAAGAGAAGCCTTAGTAGATCTAGTAAGAATTTTTATTTGACAATGTGGCCATACTATTCGTATGTTTAAAACAGGTACAATGACAACCAGTGTATTGGTAGAAAAAAAAAGTCAAACATTAAAATTGCATTTATGGAAGAACTAAACCATGTGCTCAGACTCTTTCTCTGTATACGATAGCAGTCATGTATGAGGGTAGGCAAGGAGACAAAATAAAACGTCTGCACATGACGGAGTATTCAAAGTGAACATAGCTACAATCTTAGTGAAGATTACCAACTGCTTTAGCAAGTCAACCCCATATTGTGTTTCTAAGGCTAACCAAAGAGAAATTCTCCAATATTCTAACATTTTTCAACACAAAAGGAACCCTTAACCCCTTAAGCCCCGGAAGATTGTACCCCCTTCCTGACCAGGGCCTATTTTGCGATTCGGCACTGCGTGACTTTAACGGACAATTGCGCGGTCTTGCGATGCTGTACCCAAATTAAAATTGACGTCTTTTTTTTCCCACAAACAGAGCTTTCTTTTGGTGGTATTTGATCACCTGTGTGATTTTTTGATCATGCGCTATAAACAAAAAAAGAGCGACAATTTTGCAAAAATAACAATATTTTTCAAATTTTTTTATATGAAATTCCCCCCCAAAAAATGTAAAAATCAAAATTTTTTAACATTTTAGGCCAATTTGTTTTCTGCTACATATGTTTGGTAAAAAAAAAAAAATTGCAAAAAGCGTATTTTGATTGGTTTGCGCAAAAGTTATTGCGTGTAATAAGGAAAAGATTTTTGTCATTTTTATTGTTTTTAATTTTAACGAGTAATGGTGGCGATCTTAGATTTTTTTTTTGCAGGACTGCGACATTGCGGCGGACAGATCGGACCCTTGACTGACATTTTTGACACTTTTGGGGGTACCAGTGACATTACTATAGTAATCAGTGCTATACATATGCACTGTTACTGTAAAAATGACACTGGGAGGGAAGGGGTTAACTTTATTGGAGAGGGAGGGGTTAAGTGTGTCCCTAGGGGCGTGCTTCTAACTGTGATTGGATGTGGCTGTGTGTGTAACAGCACAAATCAACGGTCCTACATAGTAGGACCGTATGATCTGTGCTGTTACACAGGGGAGAGTGACAGGCGGCTTTGTTTACATTAGCCGCCTGCCTTTCTCCCGCTGTATCCGACGATCGCGAGTGACCGGCGGACATCGGGTCCGCCGGTCACACGCGCGGGCTGCTTAGGGAATGAGCGGGAGCGCGCCTCCGGCGGGGCGCGCTCGCCCCCTATTGGCTCCCAGGCTAGTGACGTACCGGTACGTCACTTTGTCTGTGAGGGGATGACCACCGCTGTATATAGTCGGGCGGCGGTCGACAAGTGGTTAAATAACCTTTCTGGTCCCTGGAAATCCCTGCTAAAAATGACAATATCTACAACATCATGATATTAGTGTGATGGTCAGTGGGAAGAATGCTCCTTACTTTGGGGGTCATTGAAAAGAATTACCCCCTTACAGATCGCTAAAAAGATCAATGGTGTCAGTGGGAAGTTATCTGGGGCAGAAATTGCTAATTGCTCAAGGAACCCCTAGCAATCTCTGAAGGAACCATGGTTGGTCAACCCTGTGGTAGATGAAGGTAAATATTAATGAATTACATACCTTTATTGACACCTTGTGCTTAGTGAAAGCACGACTTCTCAGCAGCTGATAAATACAGTGAATTGGTAGAAAGCCAGTAATGTTTGCACTCAAGTTGCTTGTAACAGGGACACGAACCGCATGTGCTGTGACAACCTAGCAGAGAAACAAAATAAAGATCTTATTTATTATGTTTCAAACACTTTTTTTTTTACTTTTGAGGTATACATAATCTTTGTAAAACAGAATACATTCTTAAACATTTCAACCTGGTGTGATTGACAGGATTAAGTCTTATGATGAACGTTGCTAGTTATACTGACATCTGTGCATTATAGTTTTCAGGTAGTCTGCAGCAAACCAGATGGAGCCCACCTTATTTCTTGGCTGGAGGGCATCCAGCATCATCTAGCACTTTCCTCCCCAGCCCAACTGTCCCTGGCCCACCCCTTTTATTTACCAGATTTAACTTTTTTAAATTATGGAAGTTAAACATCACATATAGGCATTACCTAGGGCAGCAGGGTAGAAGCTGGCAATTACAGGCCAGTGAGTGTAACATCATTTGTAGTCAGGTTAATGCAATCACTCCAGGATCATTGGAAGTATCATTGAATCACTTAAAAATATTCAACATGCTGAACCTAAAGCAGCATGGCTCTACTGAGGGCAGAATATGTCACACTAATCTAATTTTTTTTTACTATATTACCAATGTTTTGGACCAGGGTGGTGCTGTGGACATAGCATATCTCGATTTAGCAAGGCATTTGATATAGCTCCACATAATTATCTAATACAAACGTTTTTCAAGCTAAGACTTAACCCTTGGCTGGTTCAGTGGCTATACAGTTGGCTAAAGGATAGATACCAGAATGTGGTTGTAAATGGGGTCCAGTCACTACTGGTGTACCACAAGGCTCGGTTACTAGGTCCTGTTCTATTTAATCTATATGAAAGTATAACTAAAAGGTGTGTTGGGCAAAGTACGTCTTTTTTGCGGATGATACAAAAGGTGTGTAATGAGGTTGATATGCCTAGCGGTATCTAACATGGATCATGATTTGGCATGGCTGGAAGATAAGTCAAGGCAGTGGAAACTGCAGTTTAATATTTCTAAATGTAAAATAACGCACCTAGGGAAAATTTGATTTTTCCTACAGCTTACCTGTAAAATTATTTTCTTGGAGTACATCACGGGACAAAAAGCAGCCATAATAATTACTATGTGGGTTATGCGCCACCTATAGGTGAATGGACACTGGCAGATCAATAAAACAGGAAGTCCTCCTCTATATAACCCCTCCTACACAGGAAGTACCTCAGTTTTGTAGCAAAGCAATGAACATCCCAAAAAAGAGGGGAGGGACCTGTATGTCCCATGATGTACTCCAAAAAAAGGATTTCTCAGGTAAGCTGTAGGAAAAATCCAATTTTCTTTATCGTACATCATGGGACACAGAGCAGCCATATTAATTACTATGTGGGATGTCCTAAAGCAATGCCCTAGAGGGGAGGGAGACACAATCACAGAAACTGCCACCTGAGGACATATGCCTCCCGTAACATACCGTGACCAAAGCAGTATCCTCAGTGGCTTTGATATCCATCTGGTAAAATCCTGTGAATGTATAAATGAAGGACCATGTAGTGGCCCTAAACACCTGAGCCCCTGACACCTGATGGCGGATGGCTCAAGATGCTTCCACACACCTGGTAGTGAGCGCTCTCACCAAAAAGGGGCCGAGAACCCTGCCCTTTCAAGCCATAGGCTTGAATAATTAACTGGCGGATTCAAAGAAAAAATAGTTAATTTGGATGCCTCCTGCCCTTCCAGGGCTCTGCTGGCAGCACAAACCAGGATTCCCGAACTGCGCTGACAATTTAAGTAAATCCTGACCGCCTGAACTACCTCCAGAGTATGCAGCGATCTTACTCCTACCAACTAAGGATTAAAAAAGAAAGGCAAGACACTGTCCTGATTTAAGTGAAAACTAGAAATTAGAAGTGATAGCAACCAAAGAAGCCACCTTCTGAGTCAAAGGAATAACCGTTTCTCAAGATGGTTCAAAAGGTGGCCTCTGCAAGGACAATCAAGAGCAAATTCAAGTCCCAAGAACACAAGGGTGGCCTGACAGGCAGGACTGTCTGCGTAACACCCTGTATGAAGTATGAATCAAGGTGTGAGGCACAACAGCCTCTAGAAAAAAAATGGATAGAGATGAATCTGACCCTTAATGGTATTTAAAGCCAATCTCACTTCCCTTCCTGATTGGAGAAAGAGAAAAAAAAAAAAAAAAACTCCAACTCGCAGATCTTCGGGTGCCACTTCCTGGTTTCACCACAGGCATAAAATATTTCCAAGTCCTGTAACTGAAGCTCCCTGAAGCCAGCTTCCAGGCGCTCAACAGAGTGGAGAGAACAGGACTCAAGACCATTAGGTCCAGCTGGGTTAGGAGTGTCTAAGGCTATGTTCAGAGTTCCAAGCCCTCCTGGGCTAATTCGGCTAACACTATCATCAGTGTTACCACCGCCTGGATTTTTTGCAAAAGATGCGGTAGTAGTCGACACAGAGGGAAGATGTCAATTAGAGAGAACTGGTCCCTAAGGTGTTACCAGTGCATCTACCCCTATTTCCAGTGTGACTCTCGTCCCAGACACAACCTGTCCAACTTCTTATAGAACTTGGAATCCAGGAGATCCACCTGCAGAGTTTCCCAACATTGCCAGATTGCCAAAAAAATGTCTCAGGAAGCAGCGGCCGCGTAGTCCTGGCATTAGTTGCTGATGACTGAAAAACACCACTGTCATTTTTCTATAGCTGGAATATGTACTGGCGGCAGAGACAGCACCTGTTGTTCTGCCCCAGACAGAATGTGGTTCCCTTCCAGAGTTGTATGACTCCTGGTGCTGCCTTGGTGGTAGAGACACTGTCGGGTTGAACCTACAACTGGTTCACTCAATCTAAAACAAAGTGTACTGACCAAAGGTTTCAAGATATCGATGGGCAGTAGTTTCTCCTGTGGAAACCAAGTCCACAGAACTGTAACCACTTTCAAACCAACTGGAGCAACTTGCCTCAGTGGTTATTTTCCATACCCTTGAAAGGAAGAATTTTGCCCTCTCCAGATTCCGAACCAACAACCACCAATTTTAGCTCTGCAACACCCCGGGAACAGAGCCCTATGTCAAGCCAATGCTTGGATCATCATGTTCCAGACAGAGGGAATAATTCTCTACAAAAAAACTTGGGAGTAGGACTGTCCCTAGGGAACATGCTTCAACCTAGATACATTTCTGCAGGAGAAAATTGTATCTTAATAAAACCTGAATCTGACTGCTTCCTGAGCAAAGATTATTAGGGTATACTGAGACTGACACCCCCTTCAACTTCACCAGGGCTTTGAGCTTTGCGAACCCTTGGGAGCTGTGGCTAGCTTAAAGGGCCGAGTCACAAATGAAAAAAAAAAAAAAGACAACTTTCTACTGCAATTGCAGAAACCTTTGATGAGGCTGGAAAAAAATGGCGCATAAAAGATATGTGCTATTGATAATTTTGGACCCCGAAATCTACCTCTAGCAGAGAGGTCATCACTGAACGCCTATCTAAAGACTCGTACACACGCGTCGAAACACGGCCGATTTTCGTGCAGTCAGTACAGATTTCCACAGGGAAAAAATGGATTTTTGTAAAATCTTACCGTAAAATCCTTTTCTCTTAGCTCATTGACAGACGTAGTCCTCGGTGATACAGCACCTTCGGGTTATGTTGCCTCCACAGGAGTAGGACTAGACAGGAAATAAAATGCTCTGGCCACACCCTAGGGGCAGTCCCAGAGGGTATATCCTCTCTCTCTCTGCCTCAGCAAATCAGTTATGTCATAAAAGAAGTCTTTAGAGAATTTAACCCAACCCAAAAAAACAGAGGGGCGGGTACTACGTCTGTCAATGAGCTAAGAGAAAAGGATTTTACGGTAAGATTTTACAAAAATCAATTTTTCTCTATCGCTCATTGACAGACGTAGTCCTCGGTGATACAGCACCTTCGGGAAGTCCCAGAGCAGTATCACAAATGAGGGGTGGGAAAATGGAAATCAAATCCAAATCTAGAAGGCCCAACCGGTGCCAACTAGAAGTTTACAATGCTCATCCTTAATGATGAGACTCAACAAAAAAATTTTCAAACAGAAAAAAAAAACCCTCGAGGTAGACCACCGGTCTCCTCAAATTGCGGCCTGCAAAACCTTGCGGCCAAATGAGGCATCCGCCGATGCCATCACATCAATTTTATAAAATTTTGTAAAGGTATGTACCGATGACCAGGTGGCCGCTTTACATACCTGGACCACTGACGCCTGATGGCGAAAGGCCCAGGAAGTACTGAGCGCTCGAGTGAAGTGCGCCCTAACAGGGAACGGAGGATTCCGACCCTTAATAGAATAAGCCTGTACCACCGTCTGACTGATCCATGTAGATATGGTCGCGGCAGACACAGGCAACCCCCTTCAAGGGCTATCCGTGATCACAAAAAGTGAGTCCGTCTTACGAAAACCACTTTAGGAAGGAAGGATGGATTCGGAAGAAGAACCACCTTATCCCTATGAACCACCAGATCTGGGGAACGACAGGATAATGCGGCCAGTTCTGACACCCTGCGTAGAGAAGTAATGGCCACCAAGAAGGCCACCTTCTGGGAATGTAAGCAAGGGAATCTCCCTAATATCTTCAAAGATAAGTTTCTGAAGAACCGACCACACTAAATTAAGATACCAGGCGGTAAGGGTGCGCGCACTGGCGGAGCCAGATGTCGCACCCCCTGGATGAAATTCCGCACCAAGGAATGATTAGCCAAAGGTTTCTTGAAAGAAGATTGCTAACGCCGAAAACCTGACCCTTGATCGTGCTCAAGGATAGTTTCTGCTCAACCCCTTGTTGCAGACAGACCAAAATTCGGGTCACCGAATAGGTCTGTGGGGGAAATCCAATAGATTCACACCATGCAATATAAGACTTCCATGTGCTGGAAGTCGCTTTCCTTGCTTTAACTGGAGGTAGGAATAACTGAAGCTGACACTCCCTTGTCCTTCAGTACCTGGGTCTCAATGGCCAGGCCATTAAGCCAGCGACTGTAAAGCAAGATGGAAGATCGGTCCCTGAGACCGCAAATCCTCCCTGAGAGGAAGTCTCCAAGGAGCGTCCGCGACTAGCCTCGCCAAGTCGGCGTACCAGGCTTGACGAGGTCAATCCAGAATTTCCAGAATAACTGGAATTCCCTCCACCTCTATCCTGCGAAGAAGTTCCCGCAGCAACTTGAGAGGATGGAAGGCATGCCGTAGCTGATACTGCCCCCACGGGGCGATCAGCGTTTCTGCTGCGTCCGCTAGAGGATCGTGGCGCGAGCTACAAACCTCTGCACCTTCCTGTTAGGCCAAGGTGCCAACAGATCCACATCCGGGATGTCCCAATGAAGGGACAGCTAGGGAAAAAAACCTCTGGATGAAGAGGCCATATGCGATTGGATCCGAATCGGGCTGCTCTAGAGCTGCTCGATCCAGTAAATCAGACAAAATCTGATCGCTCTCAGTTCCGATACCCTTATTGGTAATCTGGATACTATCGGAAGAAATGACTTCCCCTGGTTGAGCATCGGAGACTTCCTGGTCCGCTCGCTCAACCGGATCCGATTGTCCAGGGAATCGGAATTCTGATTCCATTAAAAAAGAATCTCCTTCAGGAGAATTCGGGTATGAGACTGGGTATACGGTACTGCCTCTAAGAAGGCCACCATCAGTCCCAGCCAATTGACGGACAGCAACATCCGAATCGTTGACTGAACCCTCTGGAGTTTCCCAGCAAGGAGAAACTCTCTTGCCCAGGATGTATCCAACCTTAGGCCCAGATAGTTCAGTCTCCTGGTGGGAACCAGGGATGATCTTTGGGAAAGCGAAAAAACGCTGATGTCCTGCGATGATGGGGATATAAAGATAGGCATCCTATATCTCTTTTATGCAGGGAGGCCACCACTGTACGGATGGACTCTATTTCTTCCCAAGTCCAGATTTGGACGCACCTTGCCCTCTTTCCTGGGCATTGTGAATAGGTTCGAATAGAACCCCTGAAACCGTTCAATGTTAGAAGGGCAGAATCGCACCGGTGGAAGTGATCGAAACTCGATCCTGTGTCCTCCAGAAACCGGTGAAGACATCCCCCCCCCACCCCAGAGATGGGAAGGGGCGCATCAGGCTATATTCTTCAGGCTTGGCTGAGCCGGACTCTTTGTTTACCCGACCAGCGCCCTTTGAAACCCCTCTAAAAGGGGCTTTGGAGGGTTTCGCCTTATCGCCCGCCCTCGCGGAACGAACAACTCTATATGAGCAGAAAAGGAAGGTCCTCGTTAGTTACGAGGTCTTTTTATCCTAACAGTCTGTGGCAAGACAGCAGGTGGTACCATCTATCCTATAAAGAGGAATTCCTCAAACGGATAGCACCTAGCCATGCGTTTGGAAATAACAGGGGTTTGTTTCAAAACGACCCCATTTGGGTAAAGGAAAATCCTTCGCCCTTTTGGTAGGCTAACAAGTACCAAAAAGGAATCTCAGTCTCAGCTACCTCTGCCGGTGTAACCTCAAGACTAAAGGTTTCCCGGACGGACACAACTAGTGCATCCACCACTCTTGTGCTATGGCGGAGGCAGAAACGTGCTCCTCACTGCTGAGGAGATATTACCTGAGACAACAGCCCCCTAAGAGGGACCTGCAACTGCATTGACCAGTTCCGAATCCGTATCTGAAGTATCTGATAAACAATAGGGGTAGGCGGGGGTCGCTACTTGACCCCCGTCCCTGACAGGCCACCTCCACCCGGGATACCAAAGACTCCAAAATTGCCGATAATGTATTAAAAACAAGTGGGGTACTGGAGGGTCCTGCGGCCACCTTGAGGGGATCAGGTGGGGATACCTATGCGGCAGGGTCAATGATTATACAAGACACTTGCCAGCGACAAAAAATGACAAAGTAAAAAAAAAAAAAAAAAAAAAAAAAAACTTTTTTTTTTGTGTCCCCCAGTCGCAACAGCGCCCCTCAGTGTTACCTGCCTTTTTGGACCCCACAGAGAGAGAGACAGACCCCAAGGCTCATCCCTGATGCACAGAAGTTTTCATCAGCTTGCTCAGTGCTTGTCTTGTTACAGACAGGAAGTCTTTGGCCCTATTTCCTGGGTAAAAGAGGCGGCTCCGCCCCTTAACACGCCTGCCGGCTCCTCCCCCTGGCTCCATGAGGTGTTTGAGTCACCTCAAACATGGCCGCCCCCATGCTGGAGACACGAGGCTACACCAAAATGGCGGCCTCGTGCGATCTACCAGACAATGGCGGCGGCCTGCACAGAATAGCGGCATGTCTGCAGAAGGATCTCACAACCCTTCACCCTCATGGTGGTCAGCGTGGTCGGAGGTACCGGACCCTAGCGGGCCGTATGCGGTCCGCTGCTTAGCTGGAGGAATGATCTGGAATGCAGTATACATGTATAGACATCGCCCTGTGGCTACTGACAGGTAGGATACCTTATACTATCACAGTAAAGTTCTAGTACTGCCACTGACTACAATCATTTACACATTTTTACAATTAGATTGTCAGCTCCCAAACCAAGCCTCCTGGCTTCTTGTACACAAAAATCACACTCAATTAGGGGGATCTGTGACATGTTATAGGATAGAGGGGAACCCATCCTTACCATTACAGAGAGGGGCCCGCGTTCACCACAAGACCCATCAGGGGGAAAGGGGGAACATACTACTCACCATACCGGAACCAGGCGGGCGCCAACTCCTGACAGTACCCCTCTCCACCGAGGTAGGAGGGCTGTCGACCAATACGGGCGCCGTGACTCATGGTCTTTGGTGTTTCAGCGAGACGTTTAACTCGCAGGGTCAGTCCCCGTCCAGTGGGACTATGTCGCGGCCGACCCAGCGCGGAGCTATGGCCTGCACGCGCTCGTAGGCTGAACTGGGGTGACCACTAGATCTCAACATCCCGCCCGTCGCCCAGTTCAGCTTTCTTGCTTGAAGATCTCACAGGAACACTGGAGAAAAAAAGCTGTCTTAAAAAATTATTTTCTAAGAAAAAAATCCTGCCAGGACCGAAGATCCCAGCAAGGCATCTAGGTCCTTACTCCTGACTAGACAGAAAAAAACTGATTTGCTGAGGCAGAGAGAGAGGGGATATACCCTCTGGGACTGCCCCTAGGGTGTGGCCAGAGCATTTTATTTCCTGTCTAGTCCTACTCCTGTGGAGGCAACATAACCCGAAGGTGCTGTATCACCGAGGACTACGTCTGTCAATGAGCGATAGAGAAAATCGAATGAGCAAGACTGGGCATGCTCAGTGAAGAAAGAACACAAAGAAAGCAAACCAACACATGACATCACTTCTGAAGTAGAATTTTGTTGGGCGAGAAAATTCGTGTGCAGTCTAGGCACATTCCAACCAACAAAACACCACTCTGGACAAAAGACGGATGATCGGTCGGCCGATAATCGTTGCGTGTGCACTAGGCTTTAGGCTACATGTACATGAGACGTTTTAAAAAAGTCCCTTGAACGCTGGAATTTAAAGGACGTTTAAAACGTCCGTTGTGTTGCGTTTGCAGCCGCGTTTAGCGGGCGTTTACGCTCAGAACCGTTTCTAGGAGGTCAAAAAATCATTCCCCTTTAAAATGGAAAAACGCGATCACTAAACGCGTGTGATCGCGTTCGGTCGCGTTTTTGAGTTTGAAACGCCGGTAAACACACGTTCTGAACATTCTGAACGCAAATAATTGCTTTCCAAAAAAACGACACTGAACTCAACTGCCTCTAAATGACTGTAAACGACCCAGTGTACATGGACAGATAAGATAACATTGAGGTGGGTTCAGGGGCTTCTGAAAAAAATGCCCAACTGCTCAAAAACGTCCGTTTACAAGTTGCAGTGTACATGAGGCCTTAAACAAAAGGATGCCCAGCTGCTTGAGATCCTAAGATAGAACTCATGTCCCCATTTGGTTTTGGAACTGCTACCATTCAAGTGTTTTTTTAATAATGAGCCCATAGCTTCTGCTCTAAGAGCCAATGCAAGGCAAAATACTGAAGACTCTGTGGCAGACCCAGAAGGTACCAAGAGGTGTACTTAACCTAGCGGGTTTCTGCCGGCTAAAGACAGAATGACCCACCTCAGAATCGTATCCTCTGGTTCGAGATACTATCAAACCACAGCAGCTTCAGATGCCTCCCTCACTCAGGAGAGGAAAGTTTACAGCACCTGGTATTCCCAGGCAGTCCCATCCAAGTACTAATCAGGCTTGATCCTGCTTAGGCTCCAAACAACGGTGATCAGCCATGTTCAGGGTGATGCGGCCGCAGTCCATCTGGCGAAAAATGAATGAGTCAGGAAACATTGCAATGCCAGACATCACAGTGGCTTTGATGTACCAGAAATCACTGGACATGGGGAGATGTGGACACCGCCAGATCACGGAATCTGAGAGCGGTGCACTTGCCTCCCCAGGCTATCTCTCCCTTCTGGAGTCATTTTAGCTGGTATAACAGGGAAAAAATATAGAAACTTTATTAGCCAACACCTAATACGCAGTACCCCAAGGATGCAGGCCAACAACAATGTTGGTCTACTACTGTGCAACCCGTAGGTATGCAAGTATGCAGTTACCTAGGTATGCCAATATGCAGGTATAGAAGTATTCTGACCATTCATGCATTTATGTATGCAATTCAAGGCAATAGGCACATATGTATGTAGCCCAAGGCAAAAAAGCACATATGTGTACAGTTTAATTTAACTAAGTGCATATGTATGCAGTTCAGGACAAAAAGGCACATGCAGTTAAGGACAAATAAGTGTGTGTGTATATATGCAGTTCGAGGCAAAAAAGCATATATGCATGCAGTTCAATGTGGATTTATGCAATATGCCTTTATGGAAGCTTGCATTTATTGACAGTGTTATTTTCGTCAACTAAATTAATACCATTTTATTTGACTAAAATACGACTAAAACTAGAACAATTCAGATGACTAACATATGACTAAAACTAAAATTACATTTTAGTCAAAAGACTAAAATACGACAAACTAAAATGGCATTTTATTTATTCAAAAGACTGACTAAAATTAAATAAAAATTTTTTCACAATGGCTAAATCTGTGTCTGCAGTGCATGTTCAAGCCTTAATATCATAAATAATCAACATGTTATTAGATTTTTACTCCAGGAGTATATAATTCTAGAAATGATGCATAAAAAGTTAACTAAACCCATTCAGTTTTAGTCGACTAAAATGTACTGGAGATTTTAGTCGACTAAAATGTACTGGAGATTTTAGTCGTCTAAAATGTACTGGAGATTTTATTCGACTAAAATGTACTGGAGATGTTAGTCGACTAAAATATGTGCATCCACGCAAAACGCATCCATGCGTTTATGCAAACGTGCCTATGCAAGCATGCGTCTATGCATTCATGCAAACATCATTGACAGCAAACATGTCCATGCATGTCCTCACACTGACAGTGTGAGGAGAAAAAAAACATCTGATCGCCGGCTGCTGTTTACTTTACATGATCAGCTGTCATTGGCTGACAGCTGATCATGTGGTAAGGGGGCGGGATCGCCCCCGATCTCCGATATGTGATCGAGTGAGTCTCATGGACACAGAGCGAGCTCCGCAGGAAGCGCGCAGGCCACTCATTGCCGAGAGGACGCCAATGTACGCCCTCCCGGCAATTCAGGTCCGCGCTGTAGCCGTCATTCGGCTATAGCGCGGACGTCAAGTAGTTAAATACATCAAGGGGGTGAATAAATTTCGGGAGGGCAGTTTTTTCAATATAAAACCAAAAATCAAGAACACAGGGACATGACCTCAAACTAACTGGAGGAAAGTTCAAAACTAATCTTAGACCGTATTATTTTACTGAAAGGGTAGTTGATGCTTGGAATAAGTTTCCAGCAGAGGTAGTGAGCCAGTCAACAGTACATGGCCTCAAACATGCTTGGGACAAACATAGATGTATACTCAGACAAAAAAAAAAAAAGTATAAAAACAAAAAAATGGGCAGACTCAATGGACTACTTAGTCTTTTTTCTGCTGTCATGTTTCTATGTAGTTTTCATACAAATGTAGCCTGCCAAGTACACCCACTCCTCCAGACTGATATGCAACCATCAAGGAATTTCGATCTTTGCATAACTCCTCCAAAGAACCATGTTCGTGCATCAGCACTGAGGGCGCTCAAGAAGAGTACAGAAGCAGGGTTCCATGATGTTTTTAGGAAACTGTGTACAGCATCCTTCCCACCAGCCATGAGCTGCCTGTCTGTATTGCATAGATAAGTATAAAAGGTTATATAATGAAAACAAAGTTTTTTTTTTTTTTCAAAGTTCATGTTGATGAGGGGAAAAGAAGGACCTATGGAAGGCATTAAGATAAAATTGAGGCTGTAAGAAAAACTGCAGCTAAGGTTAAACGGGATATAACTGTATAACCTGCATATAGCTCACCTGCTCTAGTTTTCAAAAATTAATCAAACATCTTTTGAAATGTGTATTTTTTTTATTAGTGTAACTTGGTATATTTAAGGTCTCATGCACACAGGACTTTTTTTTTTTTTTTTTGAGTCTCCTAGAAGCCAGCAGCGTTTTTGCTTAACCACTTGCCTACTGGGCACTTTCACCCCCTACCTGCCCAGGCCAATTTTCAGCTTCTAGCTCGGTCACATTTTAAATGACAATTGTGTGGTCATGCAACACTTCCCCAAATTAAATTTTTATTATTATTTATAAACACAAAAAGAGCTCTCTTTTGGTGGTACTTAATCACTGGGTTGTGATCACTGATGTGCGCTGATCAGGCAGCACTGATGGGCACTGATAGGCGACATTGATGAGGAGGCACAGGTGGGCACAGATTGGCAGCATTTTTGCAGAAGCGGATAATCGGATCTTTTCTCCTCTCCTCCACACGCTGACAGTGTTCTGTTGACATCGTGATCATCTGTGATTGGACACAGCTGATCACATGGTAAAGAGCTGCTGATTGGCTCTTTACCTTAATCTGAGTTCTCCAAAGCAAACACAGAATGCGCCGCCCATGCTCAGCTGCAGCCACAATCAAGGGAGGCCGTCATAAGACTATAGCATGGTCGGCAAATGGTTAAAAACGCCTTATGCTTCTAAAAGCGTCTAAAGTTTTTACAAGCTTTCACAGGTGTCAAGCTCTTGGGCGTGAATTCATATCATTGGCCAGAATAAATAGATTTATTCTGGCCATTAAAAAGAATTAATGCTCAAGCACTAGCATTTAGGCATGTTTAGTAGCTTCTAGCAGCATCAAGCATTTTTCTGCTCCAACGCTGATGCTCCTGGACGCACTGACAGTGGGGGTTTTTTTTCTTGCCCCGAAAAGGTCCTGCCAATAAAACACTGCTAAAAGCCTAGGTGTGCATGGACACATAGGATAAAATGGAGGGGTGTCAGAAATGCCAGATGCCCCCTAGAAGTAAGGGGGGAAAATATCCACTGTGCGTGAGGCTTACATATTGCAGTTATTGATGTTGTGAATTTCTGTTAATCATTTCTGTGCCTAGCTCTCCAGAGGCTGAGCTACATTGCACCTTGAGTAGTACTGAAATATAGCCATTCCTATGTACCATAAATTATACAGTAGGCTATTGGTGCAATAAGTGACTTTGCCTGCCTTATTTCAGATCTAGAAAATAATTATAGCTGGTCACTGCAAATTCATTTTTGCTGTATGAATAAAGTTAATAGTGAAGCATTTAGGACATAAAAAAATCAACAACTATCCCTTAACCCCTGTGAATTCCAGCACTTAAAGAGGTTGTAAACTCTTTTTTTATTTTCTTTTTTCTTACTTACCCTGCAAGAGAAACACATAATGAGCTAGTATGCGATGCATACTAGCTCATTATGAAATACTTACCTTAGAACGAGCCCCCGCCGTGCCGTCCGCTTAGCTGGATGACGGGCGACATGTCTAGTCGCCCGTCTTCCGGGATCGCGGCATCCGGCCATCTGATTGGCCGGAGGCGCGGTGACGTCACTCCCGCGCACGCGCGCGGGAGCCGACAGTCACGGCACGGAGTTCTGAATGAACGGCACGAGCGGCCGTTCCTTCAGTGCGCCTGCGCCAGTGACGTCACTGGATGCTTCTAAGGTAAATATCTCCTAAACGGTACATGTTTAGGAGATATTTACAGTACCTATAGGTAAGCCTTATTATAGGCTTACCTATAGGTACAAGTTGTAGAGGAGGGTTTACTTCCTCTTTAACCAGTGGTAGTTATTTAAAATTTATGGTTCTGCTTTTAATAGAATCAAACTTGTACATTCCAAAAATATTTCAAATAAAATTACACAGCACAAATAAAAAATAAAAAAAGTCTGATTTTGACATAGTATATTATACTATTCGCCAGTCAAGCAGTACAGATTATGAACACTACATTAATATTCATAGAGGTAAGACAAGTTCTTTCAAGCAGTAATTAAATTAATTCCCATGCAGACTAATTTAATTACTTTAAGACTGCTAATGTTCCTCAAAAGGGAAATTATTCTGTGATCTATAAACATGTAAAACTGTGAAGTAAATAAAGACGCCTATTTGAATGGATTTTATATTAATATTAATACATATGTTCTACGCTTGAGTTATTAGAATGCAAGATGTTTATTAAACTTTGCTACAAGTAAAAGCTTCACTGATGTATATTTTAACTTATTGTTTTAAACAGTTAATATAGGAGGCATAGTTGGTGGTATACTCACTTATGTGAACAATGTTTGGCAGTTTTTTGCCTTTAGGTAGAGCAACCAACATAGCAGGCAAAATTCCTGCAGCCATTGTAAATGTGCATTTTCTGTCCTCTCTACAAACCACTCTCATTTGTACTAGAGAATCAAACAAAAAATCCTGCAGTCTGAAGAAACATGGCAATTCTTCAAAATGCTGAAAGCCTATCTAGCTAACAACTTAACCTGCTTGTGCGAAACCATTGTACAGAGCAGGTAAGTATAACCGGTTTATTATTAAATAATAAATAAATAGAAAAGAAAAAAAAAAAAAGCTTTACAATCACTTTAGATTTCTTAATATAATGCGTGTTCATCTCAATTGGTGAACTGTGTGCCATCATTACACCCTTTACAATAACCAATTTTCATTCATATTATCCACCTACACGTCAGCACCCAATCAAAACATAACCGTCTCTAATTTCTGCAATGGATAACAAACAAGTAAACATGGGTTCAAATAATACAACTAGCCAAATCAGCCATATTATTCTTACAAAAAGTAAGTAGTTCTAAAGGAAAGTTTTGGTCTTGCAAAAATTTTGGTTCTATAACTGAAGAACATCTACTTACAGTGTTAAAGGGTAACTTTTGTGTGTGTGTGTGTGGGGGGGGGATAAAACAGGAAATGCATATTTATATTTATTGGTGCACTGAAATGAAAATTCCGGAGCCGAAACTGGAAATTTAGGATGCACTTGGCCGAAAACTAAAATTTTTTTTAAATAATCTTTATTTTCGCTTTTTCAAAAACAAGTGGGTAGAAAGAACCAACAGTACAACAAGTAAAAGAGGTAACAGTAAATTCAGCATTTGTGGTGGTACATCACACAGAAACAAAGTCATGTTTATATCAGACAGTATTAACATCATAAGGAGTGTGCCCATTGGCCAAACGGAGGAAAAACCTCATTCAAGTCCTGTCCCGATACCCTGGCCCAGTCCCCAGGGAAGCACCCCCCGGAGTGGCCTGGTAAGGTCATGACCGTCCACAACGCATCATAGTTGCAACCAATATCACACACTAAAGTAGTGATCAGAAGAGTAGAGCTGAGACAGGAAGGAAGAAAGAAGGCAGCGCTCCTAGCAGACCTGCCAAGAAGAGAAAAAGAAGAAAAGTTAGCCTGGAATTTGCACGGTCCCCGCGGGGACACTCCCCAGGGAAGAAACCCTGGGAAGTGAATTGCAGCACGCACCTACCAGCGGTCCTTCCCGAGTGCCCTAGGTGTCAAAAATCTCCTCCGAGTAAAACATCCACCCAGTCCAAGTGTCCATGAAGCGAGACTGCATCCCCCGTGAGGTCAACACCCTCCTTTCAGCTTCCATAACCAAAATTAACCTCCCGTTTCCATTCAGCCAATGTGGGACAAGTGGTCTGCTTCCAATGCCTCGGAATCAGCAAGAACGGGAACACTAGGTTTATACCTCTTAATAGAAGAGCGGGTGTCATGAAAAAGGTACTGCAGAGGGGTGCGGTCAGGAGGGGTGACTGCCAATTTCTTTATCCAGGGATGAACCACATCCCAGAAGGGTTTCAGGAACGGGCAGTACCACCATATGTGTAAAAATGTACCCTCCTGGTCACAACCCCTCCAGCAGCGCAAATTGGAGTTAGGAAACATCCGTATCAGTTTAGAGGGCGTCCTATACCAGCGAGAGAGAAATTTGTAGGAGGATTCCTGGATTCTGGTACTGATGGGAGGAGACATGGGTCAGATGGAAGATCTTGGTCAACTGCGGAGAGGAAAACTGCACTCCCAACTCTCTCTCCCAATCCCGAACATAGTAGGGAACCGTACGAGAAACTGTGCCAAGAACCAATTTATGCATATGTCACAAGTGTTGGGAATCTGGGGGATGGACAAACCACCCAGAGGGGAAAGTTCATCAATCGGGTGGGGCGCAGTAGGGAGTTTGGCCATAAAATCAGTCAATTGTCTATATCGCCAGGCAGACATAGGAAAGTCCCCAAAGCGATCCCGTAAAGCCAGCAATGATAGTAGCCGTCCAGACGGTGCGAATTTGCCACAAAAAGTTTTCCCGTCCTCTCCCCAGGCACGAAAGAAACGAGCAACCTCGCCAGGAGGAAACCAAGGGAACCCCCTTAAGGGCGCAAGGGGGGACACTCCAGTGGAGAAGTCTGCCCCCGTGTTGAGTCCATCCCATATACGGAGCATGGCCCTCGTCAGTGGAGAGGTCCACTCCGATAGCCCCCTACTACTTCCCAGAATCCATGGTGCACCCGCCAGATTCCTTCTCGCCAGGGATTTTTCTCCAACGGGACCCAGGGTTTAGTGGAGGCATCATTTGCCCAGTTCAGCATGTGGACCAAGGCCATCGCTTTATAATACAAAGAAACATTAGGTAAACCTACCTCACCATCTGTCTTCTGTCTCCTAAGGATAGCATAAGCCAGTCTAGGACGTTTGTCATGCCAGACAAACTTCAGGAAGTAGCGGCGTAAACATTTAAAAAAGGTGAGGTAGCTGTACGGGGACAGTATTAAGCAGGTATACAAGTCTGGGAAGGATAATTATTTTGAGAACGTGGATGCGTCCAAACCAGGTCAGGGGATACGACGCCCACAAGTCCAGTTCAGCATTAATGCGCGTCAACAGGTCTCCAAAGTTGTCGTTGTACAGAGTCTTCAGGTCAGGGGAGATATGGATGCCCAGGTAGGGAAGGGAGCCCTCCCTCCATTTCAAACCAAAGGACAGTCACAGTGTCTCCGACGTGGCCGAGGGAACATGAATGGGCAGCAGTTCCGATTTATCGTAATTCATTTTAAAGTTGGAGAGGTCTCCAAACAGACACAGTTCACGCAAAAGCACAGGGAGAGAGAAGTGCTGAGTGCTAGATCAATAATTGATATATCAATCTTCCATAAATTGTTGTACTAAAAATTGTGCTAGCACTCAGCACTTTCCTTATTTAATTGATCATATCATTAATTGACGTAAGTTGGTATGCACTTTATTATTTAATTTTTAACAACTGGGATTTCAAACAAATCATTTATACTAGTATTGGGGCGGATAAAAATGGATTTTTGTAAAATCTTACCGTAAAATCCTTTTCTCTTAGCTCATCGACAGACGTAGTCCTCGGTGATACACCACCTTCGGGTTATGTTACCTCCGCAGGAGCAGGACTAGACAGGAAATTAAAAAGCTCTGGCCACACCCTAGGGGCAGTCCCAGAGGGTATATCCTCTCTCTCTCTGCCTCAGCAAATCAGTTATGTGAAAAAGCAGTGCTTAGAGAATTTAACCCAACCCAACTCCAAAACAGAGGGGCGGGGACTACGTCTGTCGATGAGCTAAGAGAAAAGGATTTTACGGTAAGATTTTACAAAAATCCATTTTTCTCTAGCGCTCATCGACAGACGTAGTCCTCGGTGATACACCACCTTCGGGACGTCCCAGAGCAGTATCACAACTGAGGGGTGGGAAAATGGAAATCAAATCCCAATCTAGAAGGCCCAACCGGTGCCAACTAGAAGTTTACAATGCTCATCCTTAATGATGAGACTCAACAAAAAAATTTTCAAACAGAAAAAAACCCTCGAGGTAGACCACCGGTCTCCTCAAATTGCGGCCTGCAAAACCTTGCGGCCAAATGAGGCATCCGCCGATGCCGTCACATCAATTTTATAGAATTTAGTAAAGGTATGTACCGACGACCAAGTGGCCGCCTTACATACCTGGACCACTGACGCCTGATGGCGAAAGGCCCAGGAAGTACTGAGCGCTCGAGTGGAGTGCGCCCTAACAGGGAACGGAGGACTCTGACCCTTAATAGAATAAGCCTGTACCACCGTTTGTCTAATCCATTTGGCAATGGTCGCGGCAGATGCAGGCAAACCCTTTCTGGGGCCATCCGTGATCACAAAAAGTGAATCCGTCTTACGGAATGATTCCGTAGCTTTCAGGTATACCCTGATTGCCCGAACCACATCCAAGGAATGCAACGCATGTTCCCGATGATGCTTGGGCTGAGGACACAAGGAAGGTAGTACAATATCTTCATTCAGATGAAAATCTGAAACCACCTTAGGAAGAAAAGATGGCTTAGGATGAAGTACTACCTTATCCCTATGAATCACTAGGTATGGGGACTGGCATGATAAAGCAGCCAGTTCTGACACCCTGCGAGCAGAAGTAATAGCCACCAAGAAGACCACCTTCTGGGATAAAGTAAGCAAGGGAATCTCCCTGATGTTTTCAAAGGGAGGTTTCTGTAGAACCGACAAAACCAAATTAAGATCCCAGGGCGGTAAGGGCGCGCGGACTGGAGGAGCCAGGTGCCGCACCCCCTGGATGAAATTCCGCACCAAGGATTTGGTAGCTAAAGGTTTCTGAAAGAAGATTGCTAATGCTGAAACTTGACCCTTGATGGTGCTCAAGGCTAGCTTCTGCTCAACCCCTTGTTGCAAAAAGGCCAATATTCGAGACACCGAATAGGTACGTGGAGGAAATCCTAAAGATTCGCACCACGCAATATAAGTCTTCCATGTGTGATAATAGACTTTGCTGGAAGTCGCTTTCCTTGCTTTAATAAGGGTAGGAATGACTGAAGTAGACAAACCTCTGTCCTTCAGTACTTGGGTCTCAATGGCCAGGCCATTAAAACCAGCGACTGTAAAGCACGAAGGTAAATAGGTCCTTGAGACTACAGACACTCCCTGAGACGAAGTTCCCACGGAACGTCTGCGACTAACATGTCCAAGTCGGCCAGGCCGGCTTGAAGAGGCCAGCCTAGAATTTCTAGGACCACTGGCGCTGATTGGATCTGAACCAGGCGTCCCTAGAGCTATCTGGCCCCGACCATCCGAGAAAGTCTGGTCGTTTTCTGTTCCCACACATTTATCAGATACCTGATAGTTATCAGGAAAGGTGATCTTTTCTGGTTGAACCTCAGGGACCGAAGTCACACGACTAGAGGCTACTTGGCCTATCTGGTCAATCAGATCCGATTCCTGTGAGGTATCGGGACTAATCTTAGGAAAAGGTAAAGGAAAAGATCTATACAGGGAACGGTAACTACCGCTTCCTGTACTTAAATGTTGGAAGGGAAGAATCGCACCGGTAGTAGTGGTTGATGCTCGATCTAATGTCCTGAATACCGGTGAAAACGTCCCCCCACCCTGAAATCGGGTGGGGGCGCACCTTCAGGCTGTGTACTCCTTTACTTCGGGTTTGGCTGGGTTGGTCCTCTGCTTGTCCGACCAGCCCTTCTTGAACCCTCCTGGAGGAGTCTTGCCTTTCCCGGAAGTACCAGCCGGGCGCCCTTTATGGGCGGTAAAGAAAGGTCCTCGCTTGTTGCGAGGTTCCTTAGCTTTAGCAGCCTGTGGCAAAAAAGTACTCTTGCCCCCGGTGGCATCCTTAATGATTTCATCTAGGTTGGCTCCAAATAGACGATTCCCCTGGAAAGGGAGATTGGTCAAAGTCTTCTTGGAACCTAGGTCAGCTGACCAGCATTTTAACCACAGCACACGTCTGAGGATCACTGCTAACTTAGATGCATGCCCTAACAAGGGAGTAGTGTCCAAGGCTGCGTCACAGATAAACCGTAGCCCTTGTATGATCTGTTCTATCAAATCAGATGTCTCCTGGGGAATATCTTTTCCCCTAAGATCTTGGCGTACCATTTTCGCCCATTCTGTAAGTGTCTGGGAAACTAGACCAATAACAATTACTGGTCTAAATGCTGACCCTATCAGAGAAAAGATAGTGCGGGACTCCGCTTCTATCTTTCGATCCACCGGATCCTTAAAGGACGAAGTGTCCTCCACTGGAATAACCGTGGCTTTATTCAGCCTGGAAATAGGCGGATCCACGACTGGTGGTACCGTCCATTTCTTAATGATGGATTCCTCAAACGGATAGCGTCTAGCAATACGTTTGGAAATAGTAAAGGTACGTTTAGAATGTTCCCATTCTCCTTTAATCTGATTTCCAAAACATTTAGGTACAGGAAAAGCCTTCGCCGTCTTGATGGGCTTATTAGTCCCAAAAGGCCTCTCTGTTTCAGTTGCCTCTGCCGGTAAAGCCTCAAGTTTTAAGGTTTCTTGTACTGCCACAACTAGTGCGTCCACCAATGCTTCTTCCTGAATTATAGCAGGAGAAGAAGCGTCCTCCTCACTGTCTGAGGGGGCTTTACCTGCGATAGCAGCCCTTGCAGAGGAACCTGCAACTGCAGTGACCATCTCTGAATCAGAGTCAGAGGTGTCAGATAGTATAGGGGTAGGCGGGGGTCGCTTCCTTGACCCCCGTCCCTGACAGGCCGCCTCCACCCGAGCCACCATAGACTCCAAAATTGCTGTAAATGACTCTATACTCTGTACACCGGCGGGTCCCGAGGCCCCCTCGAGGGAAACAGGTGGGGGAATATGTGTGGCAGGGTCCATAATAACTCCAGTTACTTCCTGGATGATATAATTCAAAGTAAAGAAAAAACCTTTTTTTTTTTTTTTTTTTTTGACCCTCAGCGCCACAAAAAAAAACCCCTTAGTGTTACCTGCTAGGGATCCCTATCGATCGAGAGAGAGAGAGATAGACCCCCAGGCTCACCACTTGATGTTCAGAGTTGAACTGCAACAGCTTACAGCGCTGTCTTAGACAAACAGGAAGTCTTTTGGCTGGCTGCCCAGGAAGAAAGGAGGCGGCTCCGCCCCTCTGCACGCCTTCCGGCGCCTCCCCCAAGCTCCACGAGGTGTAGAATCACCTAAAACATGGCCGCCCCCATGCTGGAGACACGAGGCTACGCCAAAATGGCGGCTCGTGCGATCCAGCAAAAAAAATGGCGGCGGCCTGTGCTGACTAGCGGTGTGCTGCAGGCACACAACACTCTCTCTGCATGGGGATATGGCGTGGTTGGCGGTACCGGCCCTGGCGGACCGCATGGCCATTCGGGAGGCCTGCTATTAGCTGGAGATCTGACTTGGAAGGCAGTCTACATGTCCATGGCTTCTGACTGGTAGGTAGCTTATACTTAACCCATAAGATTCCCAGAATGCCACAGATTACATCTTTAAAAACATGTATACAATAGATTGTTAGCTCCCAAACCAAGCCTCCTGGCTTTTTGCACACATAAAATCACACTCAAAGTAGGAGGATTTGTGACATGTTATAGGATAGAAAGAAACTCTTTCTTACCATACAGAGAGGGGCCCGCGTTCACCACAAAACCCGTCAGGGAAAAAGGGGGAACATACTACTCACCATACCGGAACCAGGCGGGCACCAACTCCTGACAGTACCCCTCTCCACCGGGGCGGGAGGGCTGTCGACCGATACGGACGCCGTGACTCATGGTCTTTGGCGTTTCAGCGAGACGTTTAACTCGCGGGTTCAGTCCTTTTAATGGGACTTTGTCGCGGCCGACCCAGCGCGGAGCTATGGCCTGCACGCGCTCGTAGGCTGAACTGGGGTGACCACCGGATCTCAACATCCAGCCCGTCGCCCAGTTCAGCTTTCTTGCTTGAAGATCTCACAGGAACACTGGAGAAAAAAAGCTGTCCAAAAATCCTTTTAGAAAAAAATTCTTGCCAGGACCTAAGATCCCAGCAAGGTATCTAGGTCCTTACTCCTAACTAGACAGAAAATAACTGATTTGCTGAGGCATAGAGAGAGAGGATATACCCTCTGGGACTGCCCCTAGGGTGTGGCCAGAGCTTTTTAATTTCCTGTCTAGTCCTGCTCCTGCGGAGGTAACATAACCCGAAGGTGGTGTATCACCGAGGACTACGTCTGTCGATGAGCGCTAGAGAAAAATACATATATTTTACAGTCACATTGATATAGATTTTTATTTTTGCGCAACACTAATTATATAAATTTTGGCACTGTGCACTTTCTGAGAAGTGAAGTGTTTGCAGCACTACATAAAAATCTAAGATAGGGAGGTTGCTCGCAGGACTTATCTTAGACACAGGGAGAGAGAGCTGGGGTTGCGTTACATAAAACAACAGATCATCGGCATAAGCTGAGAGTTTGTGTTTAACGGATCCCACAGTGATCCCCGCACTGTCATGCATGTCCCTCACCCTCCTCAAGAAAGATTCCAGGGCCAGGGCGAAGAGCAGGGGGGGACAGGGGGCACCCCTGTCTCGTACCGTTAAAGATATGGAAAACGTCAGAGAGTAAGCCATTCACCCTGAACCTGGCACCCGGTCCGCTGTATGACGCCAGGACCCATCCCAACATCTGCGCTCCAAGACCCAAAGCCCGAAGGACCTCTGACAGGTAAAGCCAATCGACCCTGTCAAAGGCCTTCTCCGCGTCTAGCGACAAGACCAAAGTCAGGGTCCCATCCGGGCCGTGTTGGGCCCAATGAAAAATATGCAGGGCCTGAATGGTTTTGTCGTGGGCCTCCCTATTGGGCATGAAGCCAGCCTGGTCGGGATTGCTCAAAGCGGCCACGTGGTCTTGTAGGCGCAGCGCCAGCACCTTAGCCATAATTTTGGTATCGGTGTTGAGGAGAAAGATGGGCCTATAATTAGCACAATAAAGGAGATCTTTACCCGGTTTGGGCAGTACCACTATATGGGCCAACAGGGCCTCTGGAGGCATTGGGGCATCTTGAGAAATCGCGTTAAAGTAGGCACACAGCCAAGGACCCAGAACAGGGAGCATTGTCTTATAATACTGGTTCGTGAAACTGTGGCCCCGGGTGCATTCCCGGAGGCAGTGCGGCGATCACTCTGCCTACCTCATCCACGGTGATCGCACCTCCAAGTCCTCCAGAACCTCCGCTGGGAGCCGAGAAAGACCAGAGTCCCGAACATAGGATTGAATTTTGTCTACTCTGTCCTCCCCTGCAGTAGGAAGGTGGTATAGGGACTCATAGAACGTCTGAAATGCCTTGGCAATTTGAGGAGAGCTAACCATCCACCCCGCTGGAGTTACTAAGGCGTGGACATAACGGCCGCCGCAACGGTGAGCCCAGAAACGGTGAACCCATCTCATGATGATCCCATGACTAAGTTGTAAAACTAAACATGTGGGGACATAGGCTGCACGGCAACGAGGTCTCCGGGGCGGGCAGATGAGCGGAGGACTGGAGGCTGATCATAGATTGATCCCTAGCCCCCTTCATGAGTGCTTATGCTTTTAAAGGCGTTTTTACCGCATTAGAAATGTGAGTGGATGATTTTTATTTTCATTTAATAAACGTTGTATTTAACAATATTACGCTATGGATCACTTTGCTTTTATCCCCCATATGGATTCATACTGAGTCGCGGCCACCCATGGACATCTACCAAAACTGCCTGCAGAGTGATATAAGGTGTTAAGCGCTTTTTATCAGCTGTCTGGTGAGTTCATTACCATTGGGAGCAGTGATATCTGCACTTGTGGTGTGGTGGACGGCACATTCCTTATCTCTAAGTGGATGATTTATCATGAACTGTGTGACACTTCATATTTCACTCTACACATATGGGACTGTGATTATATGCGCTGCATGTCTTGATTTCATGTTCGTATGAGATCTGACCATTTGTTCGATATTTATTAGTTATTGCTGGCTTGCATTTCTTATTTAAGATTTTTTTTAGAGGTGCAATTACCTTAATGATTTTTAGCCGAGGCGCTGTGGCAGGATCTTATTGTTAGAGGGCTGAGTATTGTGTGATCCTCATTGTTTGCAAATACAGTGTGACATAAAGTATTGCTAGGGTCTCTCCTAAAAAAATATATATAATGGTTGGGGGTTCTAAGTAATTTTCTAGCAAAAAATACTGGTTTTATCTTGTAAGCAACAAGTGTCAGAAAAAGGCTTAGTCTTTAAGTGGTTAAACTGCCTTTATTTACAGACCGACGTTCTTTCCTTTGATCTAAGAGTCGGTTCCCACTATGCCGACATCACTTCGGGGCGACTTAATGAAGTCGCCCTGCACCGCGACTTCGGCGCGGCTTGCACTGACTTCACATAATGGAAGTCAATGGAAGTCGCTCCGACTTCAGCCAAAAGTAGTGCAGGAACCTTTTTCTAAGTCGGAGCGACTTGAGTCGCTCCTATTAGAACGGTTCCAATTGCACAGAATGAAGCACGACTTGTCGTCAGGCGACCAAGTCGCCTGACAAGTCGGAACAGTGTGAACCGGCACTTAAAGAACAAAATGATACATTGCAAAACGTGTTTATAGCCATCTCCCAGCGCTTAGCAATGTTGATAAACATTTGCCGGAAGCTTTTTTTTTTTTTTTTTTTGACAGCTGTGAGTGAGCAGAGAACAGTTCTGCACTGTATGAATCGAGAAAATGTGGAATGAAGATCGTGAGGGAGGTAAATCGAGATAGCGATTTTTTAATGATTAATCGTGCAGCTCATATTATATATATATATATATTATATATATATATATATATATATATATATATATATATATATATATATATATATATATATATATATATATATATATATATATACACACACACACATACATACACATACATATATACAGTGGTGATCGAAAGTTTGGGCACTCCAGGTAAAAATTTGTATTAAATGTGCATTAAGAAGCCAAGGAAAGATGGAAAAATCTCCAAAAGGCATCAAATTACAGATTAGACATTCTTAGAATATCAACAAAAGTTGGATTTTATTTCCATCATTCACACTTTCAAAATTACAGAAAACAAAAAAATGGCGTCTGCAAAAGTTTGGGCACCCTGCAGAATTTATAGCATGCACTGCCCCCTTTGGAAGGACTGCCAGTGTCATGGATTGTTCTCAATCATCATCTGGGAAGACCAGGTGATGTCAATCTCAAAGGTTTTAAATGCCCAGACTCATCTGACCTTGCCCCAACAATCAGCACCATGGGATCTTCTAAGCAGTTGTCTAGAAAACTGAAAATAGTTGACGCTCACAAAGCTGGAGAAGGCTATAAGAAGATAGCAAAGCGTTTTCAGATGTCATTATCCTCTGTTCGGAATGTAATTAAGAAATGGCAGTCATCAGGAACAGTGGAAGTTAACCACTTAAGCCCCGGAAGATTTTACCCCCTTCCTGACCAGGGGGTATTTTGCGATTCGGCACTGCGTGACTTTAACGGACAATTGCGCGGTCGTGCGATGCTGTACCTAAACGAATTTGGCGTCCTTTTTTTTCCCACAAACAGAGCTTTCTTTTGGTGGTATTTGATCACCTGTGCGATTTTTTGATCACGCGCTATAAACAAAAAAAGAGCGTCAATTTTGCAAAAATAGCAATATTTTTCACATTTTTTAAATGAAATTTCCCCCCCTAAAAAAAAATTTAAAAATCAAAATTTAGCATTTTCGGCCAATTTGTTTTATGCTACCTATGTTTGGTAAAAAAAAAAATCTCAAAAAGCGTATTTTGATTGGTTTGCGCAAAAGTTATCGCGTTTACTAACAAAGGGAAAGATTTTTGTCATTTTTGTTGTTTTTTTTTTTTTTAACGCGTAATGGCGGCGATCTGCGATTTTTTTTGCGGTACTGCGGTACTGCGACATTGCGGCGGACAGATCGGACCCTTGACTGACATTTTTGACACTTTTGGGGTTACCAGTGACATTTCTACAGTAATCAGTGCTATATATATGCACTGTTGCTGTAAAAATACACTGGTAGTGAAGGGGTTTACTTTATTTGAGAGGGAGGGGCTGTGTGTGTCCCTAGGGGCGTGCTTTCTACTGTGATTGGCTGTGGCTTCAGATGTATGAAGAGTGATCGACGGTTCTACATAGTAGAACCGTATGATCATCCTTCATACACCGGGGAGAATGACAGGCAGCTTGTTTACACAAGCCGCCTGACTTTCTCCCTCTCCCCCGCCGATCGCCGAGTGACCGGCGGACATCGGGTCCGCCGGTCACACACGCGGGGGGGTGCGTGACCGCGCGGGAGCGCGCCTCCGGGGGCGCGCGCTCGCTCCCTAGACCCTCACAGGCTAGCGACGTAGACCTACGTCGCTTTGCCTGTGAGGGGCTGACTGCCGACGTAGATCTGCGTTAGGCAGTCGGCAAGTGGTTAAAGCAAGATCTGGAAGACCAAGAAGAATATCAGACAGAACGGCTCGCAGGATTGTGAGAAAAACAATTCAAAACCCACGTTTGACTGCACAATCCCTCCAGAAAGATCTGGCAGACACTATTCCACTATAAAGATATACTTGTACAAATATGGTCTTCATGGAAGAGTCATCAGAAGAAAACCTCTTCTACGTCCTCACCACAAAAATCAGCATTGAACTTTGCAAATGAACATATAGACAAGCCTGATGCATTTTGGAAACAAGTCCTGTGGACCGAAGAGGTTAAAATTGAACTTTTTGGCCGGAATGAGCAAAAGGTACACTTGGAGAAGAAGGGGCACAGAATTTAATGAAAAGAACCTCTGTCCAACTGTTAAGCATGGGGGTGGATCAATCATGCTTTGGTGTTGTATTGCAGCCAGTAGCACAGGGAACATCTCACGAGTAGAAGGAAAAATGGATTCAATACAATTTCAGCAAATTTTGGCTGGTAACTTGATGCCATCTGTGAAAAAGCTGAAGTTAAAGAGAGGATGGCTTCTGCAAATGGATAATGATCCTAAACACACCTCAAAATTCATGGGGGATTACATCAAGAGGCGTAAACTGAAGGTTTTTCCATGGCATTCACAATCTCCTGACCTCAACATAATTAAAATCTATGGATAGACCTTAAAAGAGCAGTGCGTGACAGACAGCCCAGAAATCTCAAAGAACTGGAAGACTTTTGTAAGGAAGAATGGGCAAAGATACCTCAAACAAGAATTGAAAGACTCCTGGCTGGCTACAAAAAGCGTTTACAAGCTGTGATACTTGCCAAAGGGGGCAGTACAAGATATTAACTCTGCAGGGTGCCCAAACTTTTGCAGACACCATTTTTTTTGTTTTCTGTTATTTTGAAAGTGTAAATGATGGAAATAAAATCTAACTTTTGTTGACATATTATAATAATGTCTAATCTGTAATTTGATGCCTTTTGGAAATTTTTCCATCTTTCCTTGGCTTCTTTATGCACATTAATACATTTTTACCTGGGGTGCCCAAACTTTCGATCACCACTGTATATATATATATATATATATATATATATATATATATATATATATATATATATAGATAGATAGACATATTATATATATATATATATATATATATATATATATATATATATTGTGGGAGATTAGCTCGGTGGCGGGCGTGGATGACCCCTTGGGGGGGGGGGGAGGGGTTCGTTACACAGGGAGATAGCCGAGAAGTGGATTATAGAGGCCTTCATTTCCTCATTCTGAACAGCTGAATGGTTTTCAACTTCCTGCTGGCTATCTCTGCAGCCGACACCCTATAGTAATTGGTGAATTTTCTAAACCAGGTGGAAATGTATCTCCTGTCTGTGACTACATCCACAGATTTACCTGACTTCCTGTCACAATATATATATATATATATATATATATACACACACACACACACACACACACACACGTATATTTATTCATTTATACACACATGTCAATTAAATATGGCAACCTTGAGGTTCTCTGCAAACCACTGGTGTACGAAAATCCTCTACAGATGACATTTCCTGCTTGTGTGATTGGTTCGTTGATTTTCTGAGAAGTCTGCACTATGACACAAGTCAGATTTTAGGCACCCTCTGCAACACCCTCACTTCCAAAAGGGATGGTGACACAGCGACTTTCCTCATTAGAACACAGCAAGTGCATCAACTGAATAATAATGAAAAAAGCCACTCCAATTCTGAATTAGTTTTCAAAGACACAAAGTTGAACAGACAGCTTTTCTTTTTCAGAGCAGAAACAGGTAGAAATCTGCAAAGTTTGCTGAAATCCTTGCAAAGTACACAATCAGCCAGAGGTCCCCCCCCCCCCCCCCCCCAGGACAATACTACAGTGGGTAAAGCACTTGTGCTTTGCCAGTTTTAATAAGTGCTTTGACAGAAAGGTCTCCCAGTCCCTTCTGGCTTTCAGTAATGTCGTTACTACAGAAACCAGACCTTGGTGGGGCTCAATGTTAAGCCTGGTACATGAGATTATTGGATCCGTTTTTTTTTTTTTTTTGGCATGCTAATCTTATATCAAAAATAACTTTACCAAAGTTCCGAAAATTTTCATAAAACAAAAAAAAATTCGGAAGTGATGCAATGCATTGTATAGTATTTGTATTGTATTTTCGGAAGAAAACTGTACTGATTAAATGAAAATCGTACGATCTGGTATCGTACGAGAAAAGTTTTTGCGTTTGTCCCTTCAGGTTATTTTGGATGAACGGTCGTGATCAGCTCTCTAAAACGGTGTATGAACAATCAGATTATCATAAGATAGCTTTAAAAGCGGTTATTTTTTCATATGGTTTTCTGATCATGTGTACTGGCCTTAAGGCTAGGGAAACAAGACACTATCACATAAATCAGGGGCTCCAGCATGACAGTTCACATAAACAGCCTCTAGAGAGCAGCAATTTGTTTTAGAACAGAATGTTTTTTTTCAGTTACATACCCACAAAAAATGTTTGCTTGAAATCTACCTTTTCATCTGACATTTCTTAAAAACAACTCTTACCAAATGGTGTGAAAAATTACCATAAGGTGAATAGTAGCAAGGGAGTGCAATAAAGCGGTCTCCGATGAGTAAATAAAAATGAAAAAAAAAAAATTTTTTATTGTTTTAAATGCAAAGGGAAAGGGTACACAATAAAACAGTTCAGAGAACGTCCGTTGTAGAGTACATGGGTACAACTTAAAACACAACGAGTGACACAGTCCCCAAAGGGATACATAATAGCATACAATACTTCCAAGTAATACATTGTTTGCCACGTCCCCGGCCGGTCGGTCCGAGCTAGGCCCGGATCCGCCCCCTCCCAGCGCCCCGCAGGGGAACACACTGCGCCGAATGGAGGGGGGGCGGTCGTCCAGATCCCAGCCGATCACCAACCTCCGGCCTCAGGGGAGCTCTGTAGCCGCAGTAATATACCAGATAAGAGAACTATTGTGCATAGTAAGGTCGCTCTATGCGGCACTGACAAACCCAACGGGGTCCCAAGGGGGCAGCGTCTTTAAAAAATAAGGATCAACAGAGGTTCAGGAAGGAAAAAGGAAAAACAGAGAGAGAGAATAAGAAAGTCTGGGAAGGAAAAGAAGGGGTAGGGGGTAGAGAAGGAGTAAGGTACGGGGGCAAGGGGAGGGTGGTGTCCAGGTCCGCCACAAGGAAACCGAATAGCCATGGGGAGGCGCTCCCAGGGGAGCTCTCCAGGAGAACCTCACTTACTACTGAGGTCCCGCTAGATATCGCATCCAGGGGTCCCAGGTTTTCTCGAATAGAGGCAATTTGTCCTGGAGGATCGCCACCATTCGCTCGTTCACCATTATCCATGTCAATTTAGCCTTTAGAAGTTCAAATAATATTACCGGGGATCGCCATGAGCGAGCTATGGCAATCTTGGCTGCCGTAAAGACGATAGCGACCAGACGTTTAGTTGTTTTGGAGCCATAGTTATTGGCTTACCTAGCAACGCCTGGGTAGGGGATTTAGGCAGGTTAACGCCAGTGAGTGAATATATGAAATTGTATACTCGGATCCAAAATCTACGGACCTTGGGGCAGGTCCACCAAATATGCATGACCGTGCCAGGCTGTCCGCAGCTCCGGAAGCACAAAGGGGAGGCCTCTCTGATCGCCGCTGCCAGCCTGACAGGGACCATGTACCACCTCAGAAGTACCTTATAATTGGCCTCTATCAAAGAGGTATTGATTAGTGACTTTGAGTTCAGTAACGCTAGCTGGTTCCATTCGGCCCTGTCCATCTCCTCCCCCAGGTCTGCCTCCCATCGAACCATGTATGGCAGTTTAACATCATCATCCTGTAACACTGTATATATTGAAGAGATAAATCCCTTCTGTCTATCTATATTGGTACAAAGGTACTCCATTGGAGTTGAGGTAGCTATAGCGCCAACACTCTTTAGGGAGGAAACATAATGGGAGATTTGAGTGTAGCGGTACATCTCCCCCTCTGGAAGAGAATATTTGTCCTTCAATACAGATCTGGAGAGAACACCCCTACTATCACATAAGTCGGCTAGTAGACCCTTGTTGGTCCACCAAGCGAAAGCTAGGGGACAGAGGCCCGGGGGAAATCGCGGGTTACCCAATAAGGGCGCCAGTGGGGCATGAGGAGATCTGAAACCATGTCGTTTCGCCAGTCGATCCCATATTCCCAGAGACAGGGACAGGGTGGGACAAAGGATTGCGGGGCGGTTCTTTGGCAGTAGCCACAGTAGATGTTCAATAGAATGAGCAGATACATGACTGGCCTCCAGCTGCATCCAAATCGGGCGGGGTTCTCTGGAGTGAAATTTTATTAAATGAGTGAGCTGTGCAGCGTAGTAATATTTGAGAAAATCAGGGACACCCAATCCCCCCCTCAATTTAGGTGTATACAGGGTGCGTCTATTTACCCTAGGCCTCTTATCCCCCCATATAAACTGTACAACCTTGTTCTGGAATGCTTTGAGGTCTGGTATATTGATGGATATTGTCAAAGTACGGAATAAATAGAGTAAACGTGGCAAAATATTCATTTTGACCGAGTGCAACCTGCCGAACCACGACGGGGGGCTGGTCGCCCATCTGTTAAGATCAGCCCCCAGGGTTTTGTATAGGGGAGGGTAGTTAGCTGCATAAAGCGTAGTGATCGAGGATGTCAAATAGATGCCTAAATACGGTAGAGATTTCTCCTGCCATCGGAAAGGAAAAGCGCTCTGAAGCGTCGACACAGTAACGTCATACAAAGTGAGGTTCAGGGCCTGGGACTTGGACCGGTTCACCCGCAGACCTGAGACCACAGCGAACAGCTCCAAGTCCTGAAGCAAGTTAGGAATCGAAACCAACGGGGCAGACAGGTACAACAGAATATCGTCCGCGAAGAGGGCACACTTATGCTCCCTGGTTCCGCAGGGAATACCCTGGATATTTGGGTTGAGACGGAGCTTGATCGCCAAAGGTTCTAGGGCCAGGATAAACAATAGGGGGGACAAAGGACAGCCCTGACGGGTGCCCCTGCGGATTTCCAAGTAATCTGAGCTATAACCTTTAATCGACAATTTTGCCACTGGTTCGCTGTATAGAGTCCGCATCAGCGTGAGGAAAGAGGGCCCGAACCCAAATCTCTCCAATGTGTGCCACAGGTAGTCCCAGGACAGAGAAGCAAAAGCTTTATGCAAATCGAGGGATAATAACATACCTTTCCGACTCCCCTCCCCATCCCAATTAGACTGTAAAGCAGATATAACGTTGATAGCCCGTCTAGTTTGGTCGGATGCCTGTCTAGTCGGGACAAATCCTACTTGGTCAGGGTGAATGTAGTGTGCTAAAAATTAGTTCAGGCGGTTTGCCAAAATTTTAGTCATAATTTTAACATCCAAATTGATGAGGGAGATCGGTCTATAATTCAAACAGTCGCCGTGATCCTTGCCCGGCTTAGGGATGACGTGTATAAAGGCATTGTTTTCGTACCGAGGGATGGGGGAACCGCGTCTAATCTCATTGAAATAAGAACAGAGATGAGGGGCTAGAAGGTCGCTATACTTCTTATAATAGTGGCCCGAGAAGCCATCTGGGCTCGGGGCTTTGGAAGGGTTAATGGTTTTTATGGCCGATAAAACTTCAAACTCCGTAAATTCCCCGTCCATTATGTTACCGTGTTCTACGGACAATCGCGGTACGGGGAGGTCCCGGAAGAACTCATCCAACCGAGAGCCCTGAGGAGGACCCGGGGAGGAGTACAGTTTAGTGTAAAAATCGTAAAATTCGTTAACAATCAGCTGCGGGTTTTGCGTTCTATTGCCATTGCGAAGTTTCAATTTTGGGAGAGCAGGGGAGAATGGTCGTGGGGTCAGCTTGCGAGCCAGCAGGGTATGTGGTTTGTCGCCCATGGTATAGTATCGGTTGCCCGACCACCGGAGAGATTTTTCCGCGCGGGTAGTCAAACTCATGTTGAGGGTCAGCCTGGCGGAGTCTATTTTTGATCGTAAGTCAATGTCAGGGTTACGTTTCTGTTCTCTCAGCAGGTCCCGGAGGTCCGACTCCTGCCTGTGTATATCCTGGGCACGTTCTCTCTTTTTCCTGGAAGCTATCTGAAGTAACTTACCCCTGATCGTGGCCTTGTGCGCCGCCCAACGAATCGCCGAGGAAGTGGCAGTAGCAGTATTGTCCAGGAAGTATTGGGTTATAGCGCCCTCCACCTCCTTGAAAATAGTCGGGTCAGTGAGTAGGGAGGCATTAAGTCTCCAGGGAGCGGGTTTTGGTTTCGTCCAGAGGTTAGAAACTGTCATAGCTACAGGTGAGTGGTCCGACCAGGGGGTTACTAGTATCCGAGACTTCAAGACAAACGGGAGGAGCGGTGACATAGTGAACAGGTGGTCGATGCGGGCGTAGGTCTTGTGGGCATGAGAATAGTGCGTAAAGTCTCTAGTGGTAGGGTGGTCATTCCTCCAGACGTCCACCAAATCATGCGAATGCAGCAGGCGAGCCAATTTGACTCCTTGTCTAGGGACATGCCGGTGGGAAGTTCGGAGGGAGGAGGACTTGTCCATGACTTGGTCCAGCGGAAGGTTACTATCTCCCCCAAAGATGACCTGGCCCGCTGCATGCGGCATGATGACCGTGAGCATAGACCGGAAAAATTCCAGTTGACCCACATTCGGGGCGTAGTAGGAGACCAACGTTACCTCGTGTTCATTGATTGTGCCATGCACCATAACATATCTACCTTCTTTATCGCGTATCACACTTTTAGGCATGAATGGGACCTTTTTTGCTATGCATATGGCCACCCCTTTCTTCTTATCAGAACTGTTGGACATGTAGCAGGTAGGATATTTCGGGGAGGAAGAGTGGGCAAAATGAGTCTCCTGTAGGAGAAGGATGTCAAAACCTTGCTTGGAATAGTATTGGAAGGCCTTAGTTCGTTTCACTGGCGCATTAAGACCCTGAACATTATGGGTCAGGATCTTAAAGGGAATTGGGGCTTGATTCGTCATTGTGGTTCAGCAAGCTGCACTCGGCCAAATACACTGGGAATCCCCCCCCTGTATAGGCAGACCTGAGGGAAGCACGACTATGTCTGCGGAAACTGCAAGACCTGGACACCATGGGAAAACCCGGGGGAGGAGGAAGGGGAGAAAGAGGGGAGGAGAAAGCAGTGAAAGAAAGAAGGGGCGAGGAGAGGGAGCCCTCCCCCCGCCCTTCCCCCCCCCCATTTCCAAGGGGGGGGGGCGATTGGAAATACGCCATCGAAAACCTGAAAATCATCTAAACAAGGCTGGTTGTGGGGTCCAGCTCCCCCAAAAAACATGCAAGGTCGCTCACAGCCTAAGCCATGAGCGAAATCGCAAATGGTCAGTGGCATGTGGAAGCATCCCGAGCAGTTCCGCTCCAAACCATCCCAGCTACTCGCCGGGTATCATGAGGCGGGACTGTCCCAGAGGCTCAATGCACAGTGTAAACATACTCGGGCAACAGCAACAAAAACATCAAGGCCCAACTGTAGTCTGGTTATGACCCGGAAGGCCGAGTCTTCATCCCTTAGTGTGCCCACCAGAAAAATATGTAAAAACAATTGAACACAATAAAAAAAAAAAAACAAAAATCCAAAAGCTGTTAACTGCAGGATGACAACGGTGACCTAAAGAAAAAACAGTTCTAATCCACAGGGACCGCTTCGGTCCATTATATCGACAGTTCCCATATATTGGGGGTTGTAGACACCTCAGAAGAGCAGATACAGCACCCGAAAAAGAAAAGGGAACAATATAACAAAAAAGGGGTAAGAACAGTCTCACGCGGGCCGCTCTCGATAGGGCGGTCTAGGCTGTCATCCCCAAGCGTCCACCGGGGTGTAGCTTCATCCAATTCGGAACAGTCGCATCTCAACTTGAAAGCCAAAACAAAAAAAAAAAAAAAAAAGGAAGAAGAACAGAGTCAACAGTAACTGTGTATAGCGATCTGTCACATGGCACTGGCACCTATGTAGGTGGCACGAGAAGGATCCAAAAAATTTGCTCGTGCTGTTATAAGGCCTCATGGCGGCGTGTGTGTGCGGGCGTGTCCCCTCCGGCTCTGTTGGGACCATAATGGGGACAAAGGCCTGGTTGACGTCGTCGGGGATACTGAGCGGGATCTAGGTGGGGGGCCCTCCTTGGAGATGAGTCCCAGGCCCAAAAGCACTTCTTCTCCGTCTGGAAAGGTAGAAAAGGAGTGTGTTTTCCCCTTATAAGTGAAGGACAGGCGGAAAGGAAAGGACCACCTATATTTAATCTGCCTGTTGATAAGATGGGTCAGTAAAGGCTTCAGTGACCTCCTCCTTTGTATAGTGGTTTGAGAGATATCTGCGAAAATTTGAATCGGGTGACCTTGCAGAGTGAGATCGGATTTAAAGCGGGCCGCAGCCATCACCTTCTCCTTAATCCTATAAAAGTGCGGCTTAACAAGGACATCTCTAGGCAGGCCATCTTGGCGCGGGGACGCCAAGGCCCGGTGGAAGCGGTCCAATTCCAGATGACTAGGCGTAATATCAGGAATGAGGGTAGTCATAAGTTCGTGTATGGTTGGTTCCAGGTCCGTAATGGACTCAGGGAGGCCCCGTATTATAAAGTTATAGCGACGGGACCGATTTTCCAGGTCCTCGATTTTATCCTGGGCCTGATCAAGGCGATCTTGCAGGGAGACTATCAGTTTATGATTCTGATTGACTCTCCTCACAGTGCCATCCACTTTAGATTCAATGGAGTCCAGTCTATTTCAAATATCCTGTAAGTCCCCCTTTAGGTCTGCAGTGATAATTGCACATGCTTTGGAAAGTTCCTGCTGCAGTAAAGCAGAGAATCTGGCGATCAGAACAGAATCTCCCGAGTATGATGTTTGGGGAGGAGGGGGGGGCTGAGGATGACAAAGAGCCCCCCTGACTCAATGCTATTTCGGCCATGTCTGCCATTTGCCTATCCAGGGAGGAGGCTGGAGACGCCGCTCCCTCAGAGGAGGCCTGGTATGGGGAGAAGGGTGGCGCTGGTGCCTGTGAGTGTTGTGAGGGGTCCCCCTGCGATTGTGAGGATTGTGAGGAGAATAAATCTCTTACCCCCTCCATGATTGCTGCTGTAGGTGCCCGATGGTCAGGGCGGGAAGGTGCCGATCGTGTGGGCGGAGGGCCGTTTCTGGCCGCGGAGCTGCGGGTCGCCGCCATCTTGGTCCCAGGAGACTGTGTCTTGGGAGGAGAGGGGCGCGCCGATGAAGGAGGCTGGGGTGCAGATGAGTGCTTCTTCCTCTGGTTCCCCGATGTCCTACGATGCAGCATCGCCTCCGCCGCAACCTGCGAGTCCTCCGGAGCCTCTGCCCGCTCACTTGCTGCTGATTTTAGCCGTGGATCTGCCGGGATGTGCGGAGCGCGGTCAGAACATGTCCGACATCGGCACCGCGCGCATGCGCACTCCCCACAACTTCTATTTTTAAATGTTTTCACACAATTTTCATCCAAGATTCACACATTTTTCTGACGTTATTCAATTTGAAAAATGTATGAATTCTGGGTGAAAGTTGCATACATTTTATGTGAAAACGCTTGTAAATAGACCCTCATAAGTATATTATATTATGCTACCTCTTTTTACTTATTTCAACAGTATTTTTGTGCAATCTTTTCATATAACCATTAACCGTTATATCCAGAGTTTTAAAAAAGCTACATAATGAAGTTTTTCAAAAATTTCAGTTTGCTGTGGCTTTACCTGAGATTTATTGCATTTTTTTTTTTTTAATTAGTTCATCAACCATTGTAATGCCCACATTTATGAAAGGTTCTTTACCAGTCACTGGCGACTAGTATCCTGAGAAGGCACACTGTTGTACTGCAAGTAGGCATTTTAGTAAGTATTAGTTAAAGTAGATGCAGGTCTATCCCTTTCCTGAAATAAAAGAAATACCGGGGCTGCAAGTGTTGAAATCTTTCAGAAATACAGGATGTAGTAATGACATAAACGTTAACAGGACAAAGAACATGGTTCAGCAAAGGACATGCTATACAACACAGCCAGATAGCAGCATCCCCTAGAAACTCTTAAATAAGCAGCAGTCTCTATTGTCCCTCTGAAAAGCAATCCGTGGTGCTTTTTCAGACATGAGCCACTTTACAAGTATTTAGGAGGCAATTCTGTCATTTCCTGAATACCCGTTTTCTTTATCTCAACGGAAAATTCACATTGAAATACTATGCCGCAACCACAAGCCAAGTTTTTAGCACACAGTTGCAGCGTGGTCACACTGACTTCAATGGGACAAGGTAAAGGAGAAATATAGCCAAAGCTTTTTTGGCTGTACTTCTCCCATGGATCACAGGAGAGCAGTTTTTTTCATCACTCCTGTGATCCGTTTTCAGCTGACAGCTGCATGAAGCCCGCTGTCGGCTAAGGTCACAAAGCTGGCCCAGGCTCTGGCCCATATGGTCAGGATCCACCCAGAAGTTTGGATTGGCACCTGGCTCAGCCTCTTAGCGATCCACCAAGAGCCTAAGACAACCCCTCCTGCCATGTTCAGAGCCTAGCACTCCAGTGATCGCTGGAGGGGAGAGCAGAGAGCCGCAAACCGACAGTCATCCACCTAGGTGAGTATAAATTTTTTTTTTTTTTGGAATGCCATAGTTCTCATTTAAAACTGCTGCACTACAGCAGGCACGTCACACTGTAGATGAACTGTCAAAACACTGCACATGTGAATTTAGCCTAAGAGCTTAGGTTTGTCACATTTGCCTCTACAGGTATTTTACAGGGGACTGCTGCTCTATGTTCTTACATCTGGTGGCAGGATTACTTCAAATTTCGTAAAAAAAAAAAAAAAAAAATATGAGCAAATTAGAAACATATATATGCACATGCTACCTCCCGCGTACACTGCTTGTCAAACTGGTCAGTAGGTCCAGGGATATAAGTACCTGAGGTGTTATGTAAACCGTACATTTTCCTGTGACAGTTGAGTTTGGCCTTCCTGCCTCCTAAAGGATGTTATCTATTAGGTAGTTGCACTTACCTACAGGAATTTTCTGGAAAACTAAGAAGCAGGAGTTTGATTTTTAGAAGAAAAAAATTAAGATTTGTATATAATTTCAGCTGCCTATCTTCCCATTTTGCCTATACGTTTTTTCATCATATACACAGTTTGACTAGCCAAGGTTTCTGACAGGTTTACTTTAACAATATTCCGTAATAAAGAGGTTTAGTAGAACTGAACCACAAAGACATTAGAAGAGCTCTTAAAAACAAGTAAAAAAAAAAAAAAACAAAACTGCACCTTAGCACACCATTAACATAATTACACCAAACATTATCTGTAGATACAGCAGCATTCTCGATTAAGCCAGCCAGCAATTACATTTTTCTTGAGCGATTTTCCTCTAGTTTACTGAAGCTCATTAGTACATCAAACTAATTACTTCCATTTATAAAGATAATGAATGACTTTACCTGCTCTGTAAATATCTCCTGGGTGAAAATAGTCTTCATTCTACTAAGCGAGCTAGGTTTGATGACAATCTGGAAAATTAACGAATTAGGTTTACAAGGTTCTGCTTGAATAAACGCAGCTCATTATCTAAAGATAATATTTTTCAGCAATATCTAAGCAACCGCTAGCTTATCTAATATACACTGCTCAAAAAAAATTAAAGGAATACTTTTTCATCAGAGTATAGCATCAAGTCAATTAAGCTCCTGGGATATTGATCTGGTCAGTTAAGTAGCAGAGGGGGTTGTTAATCAGTTTCGGCTGCTTTGGTATCAATGAAATTAGCAACCGCTGCACTAGATGGGCAACAACGAGGCAACCTCCAAAACAGAAATAGTTTTACAGGTAGGGGGAACTGACATTTTTTCCCTACTCCTCTTTTCTGTTTTTCACTTGGTTTTGCGTTTGGCTAGGGTCAGTGTCACTACTGGTAGCATGAGGCAATACCTGGACCCTATAGAGATTTCACAGGCAGTCCAACTCCTCCAGGATGGCACATCAATAAGTGCCATTGCCAGAAGGTTTGTTATGTCTCCCAGCACAGTCTAAAGAGACAGGCCGTTACTCTAGGAGAGCTGGACAGAGCTGTAGAAGGCCCTTAACCTATCAGCAGAACTGATATCTGCTCCTTTGTGTAAGGAGGAACAGGATGATCATGGCCAGAGCCCTACAAAATTACCTCCAGCAGGCCACTGGTGTGAATCTCTCCCCAAACAATCAGAATCAGACTTTATAAGGGTGGCCTTAGGGCCCGACATCCTTTAGTTGGCCCTGTGCTCACTGCCCAGCACCGTGGAGCTGCATTGGCATTTGCCATTAAACATCAGAATTGGTAGGTCCGCCACTGGCGCCCTGTGCTTTGCACAGATGAGAGCAGTTTCACCCTGAGCACGTGGCAGAGGTGAAATGATCTGGAGAAGCCATGGAGACTGTTATGCTGCCTGTAACATCATTCAGCATGACCTGTTTGGTGGTGTCTCAGTGATGGTCTGGGGAGGAAAATCCACTGAGGTACACATAGACCTTTACAGGCTAGACAATGGTACCCTGACTTCCATTAGGTATGGGGATGAAATCCTTGAACCTATTGTCAGACTCTACACTGGCGCGGTGGGTCCTGGGTTCCTCCTGGTGCACGACCATGCCCGGCCCAATGTGGTGAGAGTATGCAGCCAGTTCCTGGAGGATGAAGGAATTGATACAATTGAATGGGGCCCACGCTCGCCCTCGACCTAAATCCAATATAACACCTCTGGGAAATTCTGTTTCGGTCCATCCGACACCGCAAGGTTGCACCTCAGTCTGTTCAGGAGCTCAGTGATGCCCTGGTCCAGACCTGGTAGGAAATACCCCAGGACACATCCATTGTCTCAGTAGGAGCATGCCCTGGCGTTGTCAGCCATGCATACAAGCATGTGGGGGCCATACAAACTACTGAGGACCATTTTGATTGGCTGCAGTGAAATTTCAGCAAAATGGACTAGCCTGCTGCATTATTTTTTCATTTTGATTTTCAGGGTGTCTTTAAATTCAGCCCTCTGTAGGTTGATAACTTTTATTTCCATCAAACGATGTGGTATCCTTTCGTTCCTAACAAATTACCCAGTCCAGATCAGTATAGATATCCATGATATTTTTCCCTATTGAGATCTTGTGTGTTTTCAAAGTGTTCCTTTAATTTTTTTGAGCAGTGTATATGCCATAGCATTAATTTACTAACCACTGAAGATTTACAATATCAAGGCTATATGGAGACCATTGCATATACAGATATTTCCTGAACCAAAAGCTATGATTTATTATGTTTTCCAGATTTGTGCAAGTAGACCAGAGTTGCAAAACACAGAGTTTGGCTGCCCAGGATCAATTCGCCAAAGGTTTTGTAAACCTGAACTTAGCATTTCAGGAAGTAAAAGCGGGTTTCAGATTAGCTGCTACAGGTTCCTCCATATCACTATGCCGCTAGATAAATGTTATTAAGGAAACCCAAAAACAAAATCTAATACATTGCAGCTTACCAGTCCTTACATATGTTTTCTTCAAGCCAAGAACATTCCCAGCAAATATAAAAAATACCTGTTCTATCTTTTTCACAGCCTGTGAAATTTAAAAAAACAAAAATAAATCTTATTTTTGTTCTGTAAACTGCTAATTTTTCCTTCCTCCAATGGAAATTAAATAAAGGCAGACATAATGGTAGTCCAACCTGAGTGGCAACCATGACTCCTCCACAGATATGGTGGAGATGTGAACATAGCCACCTAGGGGCAAAATGTGAGATATTTCCAAAATACTAGATGAAAATAAAGGAAAAAAAAAAAAAAAAAAAAAAACAATGCAGCCACCACATTCAAGGACTAGGAAACCGCAATGCATTTTTGCTTGTTTGGGGAAGGGAGGATAGATACACTTGTAAGGAATCTACAATATTAGGTCTTAAAATCCAAATGTTCGATATCAAATCATGTGTAAAAAAAAAAAAAAAATCAAGATTTTTTTTTTTTTTTTTGCTTTTTCACTTTCTTGCAACATGATTAGGTATTCTGTGTGAATACAGCTTTAGCATATTAACATTCAATTTGCAAGACAAACATTAACTTTGCTATATGAATATCCTCTCTTGCTTTAGTAAGTAAACCTCACTGAATGCAGCAACCTGCAGACTTCTTTTAGCATAGCCTAGATTAACACAGCGCTTCAAAAGGTTAAAAAAAACTACAGCCCTACCTGTTAGGTGAATAGAATACTACATACTGTAAGATAATACACATTTCTGCATTATTTTATATTAACCAGACTAAAGAACAATAGCAGTTTATATATATTTTCTATTCTTGATCATAACTAAAAGAAATTCAAGGAAAAAAAACACATTATCTTGAAAGTAACAAGTCACACAGTGTTCATTTCAACAATTCGACAGTTTTCTCACCTTCATTCCCAAAGTAGAGCAAACCAAATCAATGATGGCACTCAACTGGTTGCTATGAAAATACATGGCAACCAACAACAGCATTTCTCCAAACGAGGCTGATACACCAGCAGTGCTATAAAAGTACAAAGACATCTTTAGTTAACCACTCCAATACTTACAGTATACTATCTTTTAAACTGCATTTCCCAGAATTCTCATCCCCTTGCTTCTTCTGGCACATGGTTTCCTAAATGGTTGCTCATAGTTTAAGGCCAAATAGCAGGCATCCCTTAACATTAGTTTTTAGTTTTTCTGCATTAAACAACTTCATCACCAGTAACAGGATTGCAAATCTAAAAAGGTATGCAAATATTTCAGTTCTTTGTTTACAACACAGAGACTGGTCATGTAGTAAGACAACAATGTGCAATTAAAGTGTACATATACAAGAATAAAAATGAAAAGAGAAAATGAGATTTGTGTACTCATTGCAAAATCTTTTTCTTGATGTTTTCAAACCTTTAAATTAGTAAGGGAACCAGCGCCTAGGAGTCTTATGTACCAGATAGGATTAAGGTTATTAAAATGTCAAAAATAAAATAACAGATGCAGCCAATGAACCATGGCAATGCTGTGAGAAGTGAGAAATAAAATTAGGCGCAATATTTTTTTTTTGTTTTTTTTAAAAACTCTAATAATATACAAAAAGTGGTTTCAATGGTGGATGCTGAATAAATAAAAAAAAAATTAAGTCTCATGTGAGGTGTGTGAGAAAATGCTAGTGCAAGTATGTGCTAAATGAAAGTGCTAATGTTCCAGTGCAATAATATATACTTTTAAATGGTGGTCAATAAATATTGGGTACTGAAATTCATGTACCCCAAAATATCTTACTATTTTGCTGTGAACGATTAATATAATGCAGTGAAATTATTAAAAAAATGATATGTCCCAAAAATATCTTTTAAACATAAAAGTGCTAGTGCAAAAGAAAATTAATAGTAAAGTGCAATAAGTAAATATGATCAACAAATCTCCACAGTTAGACCCATTCACACTGGGGCGACCTGTCAGGCGACCTGGTCGCCTGACATAGAGCAGCACAGGACCCGTTCTAATAGGAGCGACACAAGTCGCTCCGACTTAGAAAAAGGGTCCGAAGCTTCTTTGGGGCGACCTGCATGGACTTCAATGATATGAAGTCCGTGCCGGCCGCTCCTAGGTCACGGTGCGAGCTGCACACCGCGACTTCACAGGTCGCCCGGCAAAGTCGGGTCGCCCCAGTGTGAACGGGGTCTGAATAGTCCAATATCCAATAATTATGTGAATAGTAAAAAGTTCATTAAACAAAGTCCATATTGCAATCCTCCCGTGAAACAAAGTGCAAGTTGTATCAATCAGCAAATTCCAAGGTGCTCACAGTGTGTCAGTGAAGAGCCTTTCACCACGGTGCTCAATCAATATGCCTGGGTAAACTCACAAGAGATTCTGCTGGTAAGATTATAAACCAGCAGCCAAGCCTTAATCACAATTAAGGCGATAGGACGCTGAGGCAACACCGCTTGACTGTGGATATTTACTGCTACGCTGCATCCCTGCTCACATACGATCTGAGCAGTGGATAGGTTTTTACCAACACATATCCCTAGTGTCTGGCAGACACCATCCAATGTGAGTGTTTGGAGTTTATGTTCTTTTAAAAAAATCTCTAGCTATACAGTATCACGCTATGTGTGGCATCCCTTTTTATATCTTTTTATGCGGCTCTCCATAAACTGGTATCTGAGCTGTGGTGATCCAGTATCATATAAAAAGGAGAGAGGAGTCCAGGGTGGAATTGATTGTGATTAAGGCTTGGCTGCTGGTTTATAATCTTACCAGCAGAATCTCTGGTGAGTTTACCCAGGCATATTGATTGAGCACCGTGGTGAAAGGATCTTCACTGACACACTGTGAGCACCTTGGAATTTGCTGATTAACACAACTTGCACTTTGTTTCACAGGAGGATTGCAATATGGACTTTGTTTAATTAACTTTTTACTATTCACATATTTATTGGATATTGGACTATTAACTGTGGAGATTTGTTGATCATATTTATATATTGCACTTTACTAGTAATTTTTCTTTTGCACTAGCACTTTTATGTTTAAAAGATATTTTTGAATAATTTCACTGCATTATATTAATCGTTCACATCAAAATAGTAATATATTTTGGGGTACATGAATTTCAGTACCCAATATTTATTGGCCACCATTTAAAAGTATATATTATTGCACTGGAACATTAGCACTTTAATTTAGCACATACTTGCACTAGCACTTTTCTCATACACTTCACATGAGACTTAATTTTTTTTTATTTATTCAGCATCCGCCATTGAAACCACTTTTTGTATATTAGAGTTTTTTTTAAAAAAACAGATATTTCGCCTAATTCTGTCTTCAAACTGTTAAAAACGTCACAGGAAGTGACGAAACGCACGGCGTGACGTCAGCACGCAGTTTTGGAACGCAAGTCGGAACACTCTGCTCGCCACTCTGCAGTAAACGCTGAGCACTGTCACTGATACTAAAAACCTTCCTTGTTGTTTTATCATTAACCCATGGATGGGAAATAAATCTTTTTAAAAACGTTATTACACTATTGGAGCAATTTTCTTTATTATACCCCGGCCCCATTCTTGATGTGAGGAAAAGGTGAGGAGGAATCCACTATTACCTAGCACAGGAGCGGCACGAGGGAACCTACCCTGGCCCTGTGGGCCTACAAGCGTGATTGGTCTTAGTACTGTAAGGTACAGAAGACCCATTACATCTGGTAAGTCACCCATCCTTGTATTAAATCATTGTGGAAAAAGGAACCCATGTCACCTATAGTCACAAAGACGCATCGGATGAAGTTGTAAATACTGAGCACCTGCACTTTGATTAAAGACTGGAAGATTCTTCTTTTGCACAAGGAAATTTTGGACTTTGCCACTACAGTCACCTTATAATTTCACTCATACGGACTATTAATTGCACAATTTTTTTGGATTTCATATATTTTGATATATTTGCACTAATATTTATTTGTACACATTGGATTTTTCACCAGCTGATGCACTTTATGGAATTTTTCTTGTTAGGATAATATTTATGGACTTTTTTATTTATCGGACTATTTTTTTGACAACATAGCAACAAAGACCGACAGGATCAAGAAAAACAACAAAAAACTGCAAACTGCCTGCAGTGCAAAGATTAGACCCCTGAAGCTAGCATCAGATGGGGCCTGTATATAGACCTGGTAGAATGAAAACAGAAGATGGTAGCCTTTTTCAAATTGAGAAAAGTTGCATAATCCCAAAGAAGCCCCCACAGATAAAAGATTGTTAAGGCAGTTTTTTTTTTTAATCTTCATGCATTCTATGCATGAAGATAAAAAGTCCTCTGTGTGTAGCAGTCCACCTAAAACTTACCTGAGCCCATCTTTATCCAGCAATGTTGTAGGATTTTCTCAGCTGCCCAGGACTCCCCTCCTCATTGGCTGAGACAGCAGTGTGGCTTGATTGGCTCCCGCTGCTGTTAAAGTCAGTCAGGCATTCAGGAGAGAGAGGGGGTTGAGCCGGGTCGCAGCTCCATGTCTGAATGGACACAGGGAGCTGTGACTTGGCTTGGGTGCCCCCACAGCAATCATGTGTGCCTTGACAGGAAAGAGGGGAACCCTCTCCTAAAAACAAAAGTTTGGCAAAGGTCATCCTGAATCACCTAGAAATAGTAGACAGAGAAGCTGTTGTGCTCTTGTGGGGTCCAGTCAGAATCAAAAGAAATAATTTTTCCCAAAGAAACAGTACCTAAAAAATATCTACAGCCCAAACAACATCCAGACAATGGAGAGAAATGTCCATTGGTTTAACTGGGGCTGGAGAGAAGGGTGGGAGAGGCCTGGCTGAGGTGAAAAACAGAACCTACCTTACAACAGTTTGCGCATCGCTTTTGAACACGAGGGCAGACAGTACAATTGAAAACAAGAAGGGTTTCTTCCCGGATAAGGCTGCCAGTTCAGACACTCACCTCCAAGAGGTGACAGGTACAAGAAGAATTGGGTAAAAGTAGAGCGATAAATGTGCCTGATAGATTCACATAGTGATCTTCGAAGCACAGAGAGAACCAGAATTCAGACCCCATTGAGTCACAGGGGAATGAACAGGGTGCACTACATAGAGAGAGACTCCCTGTACAAAGGTCTAAATCAAGGAATGAAAGATCACGGTCTCTGAAAGAAACAGTTTGGATAGAAATCTTGTAGTATACAGTGTAGGAGAGCAGTCAAATTGCCCAAAGTTGCAGGATGTTCATTGTCCCTTCCTTAAATGACCACGTTTCCTGAACCAAGAAATTCTTCAAAACACTTCCCCAGCCCAACAGGCCGGCATCCATCATCAAGACCTTCCAGTTATCAGAAAGGATTTCCTGACGTCCAAAGTCTGTGTAGATATCTATCATTTTAGAGCTGATCGGGTCCTGGGGGTGAGATGCTTTGGTAGATCCAAGGACTCCTGCGGTTTATCCCATACCGACAGGATATTAAAGTGATTGTAAAGTCTTTTTTTTTTTTAAATAACAAACAGGTTATACTTACCTGCCCTGTGAAGTGGTTTTGCACAGGGAAGCACAAATTCTCCTCTTCCCGTGTCCCTCTTCCGTGCTCCTAGGCCCTCCCTCCTGTCGAGTGCCCCCACAGCAAGCAGCTAGCCATGGAGCGGCCATTCGCCCTAGCCCCCTCTCTCTCCAGATTGGCTGACTGATTGACAGCCGTGGGAGCCAATGGTATTGCTGCTGTGTCTCAGCCAATCAGAAGGAGAGTCCCGGAAGGCTGAAGGGCATCGCTGGACCAAGATGGGGCTCTGGTATGTATTAGGGGGTGCTGGGAAGGCTGCTGCACATAGAAGGCTTTTTATCTTAATGCATAGAATGCGTTAAGATAAAAAAAAAAAAAAAAAAAGACTTCTGCCTTTACAATTCCTTTAAGCTGAGGAACTCTAGAGTGAACTAAGCACAAGGGATAGCATCTTCTCCAGAACCATCATGCAGGCCCGAATTGAGAGACTTTCCAATGGCCTCAGGCACTTTGGATTCCGAGTTGCTGGTTTGTGTCTGTTTTTACCAACAGTCATGTTTTGGATAAAAGGCATCCAAGTACAGTTATATATACACACACAGCTGCAAGAAAAAGTATGTGAACCCTTTGGAATGATATGGATTTCTGCACAAATTGGTCATAAATGTGATCTGATCATCATCTCATCTAAGTCACAACAATAGACTATCACAGTCTGCTTAAACTAATAACACACAAAGAATGAAATGTTGCCATGTTTTTATTGAACACACCATGTAAACATTCACAGTGCAGGTGGAAAAGGTATGTGAACCCCTAGACTAATGACATCTCTAAATTGAAGTGAGATGTCAGCCAACTGGAGTCCAATCAATGAGATGAGATTGGAGGTGTTGGTTACAGCTGCCCTGCCCTATAAAAAACACACACCAGTTCTGGGTTTGCATTTCACAAGAAGCATTGCCTGATGTGAATGATTCCTCGCACAAAAGAGCTCTCAGAAGACCTACGATTAAGAATTGTTGACTTGCATAAAGCTGGAAAGGGTTATAAAAGTAACTCCAAAAGCCTTGCTGTTCATCAGTCCACGGTAAGACAGTGTCTATAAATGGAGAAAGTTCAGCACTGCTGCTACTCTCCCTAGGAGTGGCCGTCCTGTAAAGATGACTGCAAGAGCACAGCGCAGACTGCTCAATGAGGTGAAGAAGAATCCTAGAGTGTCAGCTAAAGACTTACAAAAGTCACTGGCAAATGCTAACATCCCTGTTAGCGAATCTACAATACGTAAAACACTAAACAAGAATGGATTTCATGGGAGGATACCGCAGAGGAAGCCACTGCTGTCCAAACAAAACATTGCTGCATGTTTACAGTTTGCACAAGAGCACCTGGATGTTCCACAGCAGTACTGGCAAAATATTCTGTGGACAGATGAAACCAAATTTGAGTTGTTTGGAAGAAACACACAACACTATGTGTGGCGAAAAAGAGGCACAGCACACCAACATAAAAGCCTCCTCCCAACTGTGAAGTATGGTGGTGGGGGCATCATGGTTTGGGGCTGCTTTGCTGCGTCAGGGCCTGGACGGATTGCTATATACACACATATACTATAGGTCAATCAACGCCTTCCTCCTTAAGTGGTTGACTGTCATCCACACTTTCTGTCTGAAGACCTCCACTCTCCTCTAGTGATGCCTTCCACTTTACAGAGTGAACCTGCAGTTGTTTCCTCTTTACACAAAACAACTCCAGCTTCTACCAAAAACTGCAGCTCATAATAAACATATTGCAATTATAGTACTTTCTTTAAAATAATAAATGTATTAAAAACAAGTAAAATCCACTCAGAATGTATAAGTGCATTTGATCCAGTGCACTGAGGGTAATGTGTATATCCTCCTAAGACTAGTCAGCACCGCTCTGTCCTGGTGCCTGGCTGCTGCCTGGATTGTGCGCCAACATCCCTGGCTCTGCTTATACACATTACATCATACATCACATGACTTCTTCAGAGAGAGAAGTGTTTGTGTGATTTATGAAGTAATGCGTAAGAGGTGAGGGTGCACCACATAAGATTTGTGGGGTTTTTTTGGCAGCTGCAAGGACCCAAATTCAATAACTTTTGAAAAAAAGGAATCGGATTGTTGACCATTAGGAAGCCCACTGTGGTCATCCGTGTCTGAGACAGCCCCACAGCCATCCTTGACAGCTTCCTCCTCCTCAGCCTGAGGATGTGCCTCAGATGCCTTTTCCTCCCGCCAAGGGGGAGAAGAGATAGGATGGGTAAGAAAGGTGCTCTTGTTTGCATCACTTGTACTGGTGCTTCAAGCCAGTAAGAACCCATGAGAGCTTTTCCCAAAGGGTCAACAGGCCCAAATCTTTACCCATAAGGGTCCCAGCATGCCTCCAGGGACTCCTCTCCATAAAGGGAATCATTGCTCTGGACCTGTAGAGCATCCTGCCATGGAAGTAACCTGCATCAGCAGCCACAAGCAGAAGCCATTATACCATTAGTTCGGAGGGTAAATCTGACCAACACAATGAGGAGAAAAATTTGTAGGGGGTGTAATAAAAGCAGACTGAAGAGCGATCTGAACAAGCTTTCCTTCATAAAGGATATACAATCTACATCAAAAGAACAGGTCCTGACCTGAACCAGAGAGATCCAACATGTCTTTTTTCGATTTAGCAGATAAGGAGTAAAAACATACAGTAACAACCCGTGGGTCAGAGGTGGTGCCCAGCTGAACCACACCATAAAAGCATCCCTGCAGTGCGCCTGGCAGTTTGCCAGAGACAGAAGTGAAAGCCAAACGAGGGTTTGGACCTGCAGAGGTAACATTATGATGTTGATTGCACTACATTTTTAATATTTAGTGATAATCCAGCTGTATGGCACTTTAAAATCCAATCATTATTCACACCTGGAGCATCTGAGGGAACAAGTGGGCAATTGTGATCATTCTGACACATGGTGGGGTTTGGACGCACCTGCTGCCAAGTCCCTTTACATGGTATTGCTAACAGCTTTTAATTCTGAGTGCACATGGATGATAGAAATGCTTTGAGTATGGCTTAGTATAGACATGGGAAAACGCATTGTACAAGTACTATGTAATGCAGAGTGCAGCTCTCCCCTCTCAGGGTTGAGGATTCAGTTATTACAGGTTATGTGCACTGGTCACACATTACCAGCAGTCAATGTAGTGTAGACTGGAAAGGAAGCCTGTTTTCCCCAAAGGGCACATGCTGCTGGTGTGTCTTGGGGGGGGGACCACACTGTCTTTTCAGTAATACTGCAAGTCAGGAACAGCTAGCGTGATCAACGCCACCAGAACAAATCATCAGTTGTGAAGCTGCAGGAGGGAACTAGGAAGCATTAGAAGAACATGTGCGATATCACGCACCTATTCAGTTCTACATAACCAGGTGCAGTTAGTGAAAAAGGGGTCCAAGAAGAAAAATGGTAACCCATCCCTGTATAGCTCATAGGTCAAAATAAAGAGGAGACCCCCTCTTCCCCATGTGACCAACATATAAGTACATAAAGTAAAAAGGAAAGCCCACAATAAAAAGGAGGATTTTACCTCCCCACACAATATGTTCAGTCCATTACAGATACTGTACGCATCTTCAGTATAAAACTGAAGAGAACTTAACTCAGCAAACTTCCAGAAATTCAGGGCTTTTACAGGGAACACCAGTATAAAACAGGGAAAACCTGCACCTGTTGGTTAAATGGAGAGACTCAAGGATTGAACTTATCTGGCATGAATTTACCAGTACTCATCGGCTGACTGGAGCACTTTACACAATTTAACTTATGTGGCATGAACCTACCAGCAGCTATTAATAGTACAAACATCTTCCAAATAAACAGTGTAAAAAAAAAAAAACCCAACATGTCCACTCTCTTAAGGACACTAGCAAAAAACTGAAGCAAATAGTTGCAGACAAATTTATCCTGTATGGATTTTTTTGTTGCTAGTGTTCATTTTTCCTGTAGGTGGCAGTATAAACTTGACAATGTAAGAATTCCTAAATCCCTCAATGTATGAGAAAATAAAAGATGGAGAGAAAGAAATTTTACTTGTCTTTAGAACACCCTTTCATTGATAATGCATTCTGCGTTTATGTTCCCATACCAAGATTACTCAACATATATTTTTAGAAGTTTTTTTTTCTTTTACAGAAAATGTATAAATAACTAATCAAACTACCTTTCAAAATAGGCTTCCTCTTTAATCATCCAGCTTAGCCACGTCAGCATCAACTGCTCCTGTTCTGGGGTACTGAAGAAAAAAAAGAAAAAAAAAAAAAAAGAACAATTCACTTTTCTTTTAAATCAACAACTATTCAAGTCACTGGAAAGTTTAATTGTGTCACCATAAGAAACTGAAACCTTCATAAATTTGGACATGGGGCGCATGCATAAAGCCAGCAGTATCAGATGTGATACGGTCAATGTGTTTTTTTTTTTTTTTTCTTTAACTGAAATTAACAGAAGCTATAATCTGGGAGGCACATAAAGCCTATGTAAGGGGCCTATCGATATCTATTAGTTGAAAAGAAAAAAAAAAAAAAAAAAGAAGGAAAGATCCAACAATATGGAAAGCCTCTCGAAAGAAATATATGAACTGGAGCAAATACACAAAAACAATTTAATAAAAATAGACGCGGAGATACAACAGACCTTAGTAATGAAAAGAGATAAAATGAAAGATCTAAATGGAACTGGAGACCAGACAAGTATTAAAGCGGTTGTATCCCCAAAAAAAAAAAAAAAAAAAAACCCTGCAGGTCAATGGCATAATGTGCTAGTATGCATAGCAGTGCCGTATCACAAAAAAATGACCTGTTCGTGAAGGGAGTAAAACTTCCAGGAGATGGTTAAAAGGGAATTGCTACTACTATCACGGGGACAACCTGTATTAAAAGTTCATTTGTGAAATCAAGACTTTATATAAAATAAAGTTAAAACTTAACCACTTAAGCCCGGGAAGATTTTACCCCCTTCCTGACCAGGGCCTATTTTGCGATTCGGCACTGCGTGATTTTAATGGACAATTGTGCGGTCGTGCGACGCTGTACCCAAATTAAATTGACGTCCTTTTTTCCCACAAACAGAGCTTTTTGGTGGTATTTGATCACCTGTGCGATTTTTTGATCATGCGCTATAAACTAAAAAAGAGCGACAATTTTGCAAAAATAACAATATTTATCACATTTTTTTTATATGAAATTCCCAAAAAAAAAAAAATGTAAAAATCAAAATTTTTTAAAATTTTAGGCCAATTTGTTTTCTGCTACATATGTTTGGTTAAAAAAAAAAAAAAAAAAAAAAAAAAAAAAAAAAAATCGCAATAAGCGCATTTTGATTGGTTTGCGCAAAAGTTATTGCGTTTACTAACTAAGGTAAAGATTTTTGTCATTTTTTTTTTTTTTAATGAGTAATGGCGGCAATCTGCGATTTTTTTTTGCGGGACTGTGACATTGCGGCGGACAGATCGGACCCTTGACTGACATTTTTGACACTTTTGGGAGTACCAGTGACATTACTATAGTAATCAGTGCTAAAAATATGCACTGTTACTGTAAAAATGACACTGGCAGGGAAGGGGTTAACTTTATTGGAGAAGGAGGGGTTAAGTGTGTCCCTAGGGGCGTGCTTCTAACTGTGAAGGGATGTGGCTGTTTGTGCAACAACAGAGAAATACGATCCTGCATAGCAGGACCGTATGATCTCTGTTCTTACATAGTGGAGAATGACAGGTGGCTTTGTTTACATTAGCCGCCTGCCTTTCTCCCTCTCCACCCGACGATCGCGAATGACCGGCAGACATCGGGTCCGTCGGTCACGCACGGGGGGGGGGGGTCCGCGAACGAGCGAGAGCGCGCGTTCGCCCCCTAGAGCCTCACAGGCTAGTGACGTGCGGCAGTAGGCAAGTGGTTAAAGCAAAGAAATGCAAGGTAAAAACGGACTCAAAACCATTGCAGTTTCACTTTAAATAAAGTTACATACAGCTCACCTGACCAATGTGGAAAACGCCAGCAACATACAGAACGAAAGGGAAACAAAGCGAACCCCACCAGGAGTTGCAGGTGGCCGACTAGTCATAAGCTGAAGTACTTGTTCAGCCTCTTCATCTGTTGGCCTGTATGCATAATACAAATACAATAGACAAGTTACAAATCACCACTAACATACTGGCTGTGTGAGCATGGTTAAAGCAGAACACTAGGCAAAGATTTTATTTTTTTTAAATCTACTGAATAAAGATGGAAAAAAAAACAAAAACAAATTAAACAATACTGGGGAAAGCTATAAACTTAAGTCTAAAACTGTATGTTCGAGCATAGATGGATATTATTAGCTACAGTCAACATCCATGTATGCAGCATACCCGCTCCTCAGTATTCTTCACATAAACACAGAGTTGTGTAATAACATACACATTAGTACTACTAAGCTATAACAAAATCAATAAAAAAGCAAAAGAAGAGAAAAGGATGGTCTACACACTTAAGGCCAGCAATTCCCATCAATGCACAGTAGAGTCGAAGCAGGGAACTGGCTTTCACCACATGTTCTTCTTTGAGTCCACAGTATAGAGAAGCTGCACGCTCAGAATCTCCCTCCTGTGGCATCTGTGTTTTTTTCGCAGCTGGGAGAATGCTTTTCAATTCAGAGAGCAGCTGTTTTCTCATTTGCCAAAGCACTGAGCTGCTATTTTCTCTTCTTCTCTGAAAATATGAAGGAAAAATACATTCAATCTTGCCATCTTGCATAAACATTATATAAACAGTTTTATAATCTGCTTTTGTCTAAAAAATGTGCAGTCTGATAGGCGTATTGAATATAAAACGCAGCATCAATACATCGCGATTCAGACGTTCGCGATACTGCATCGATGCTGAGATTCGGCTGAATCAATAGCAAACGGCGTCATCTGCTGCTCTGCCTCTCCTGGAGAAACAGAAACAGAGCCTGCGTGGTTACCAAAGCCCCCTCCCCTTTCAAGATGGACACTGGAGCAGAAAGTCAGCTGATGAGCTGACAGCCAGTAGAGTGAAGGGTGGGAGCTCGAGGAGACCCCACGTCAGCAGAGGCTTCACTTGAGGTATCAGAAGAGAGGCAGACACACACTGAGTATGGAGGAGGGGGAATTGAATGACACTTAAAGCAGGTGAGTGCCAGAGTCACTGATCTCATCCCTCCACCACCATCCCTCTGCCTGACCCCATTCCTTTACCAACATCCCTCTGCCTGACCCCATTCCTCCACCAACATCCCTCTGCCTGACCCCATTCCTCCACCACCATCTCTCTGCCTGATCTCATTCCTCCACCACCATCCCTCTGCCTGATCCCATTCCTCCACCATCATCCCTCTGCCTGATCCGATTCCTCCACCACCATCCCCCTGTTCCTCTGCCTGATCCCACCCCCACCACCATTCCTCTGCCTAAACACATTCCTCCACCACACCACCCTCCCGCTATCCGATCCCATTCCTCCACCACACCACCCTCCCGCTACCCGATCCCATTCCTTCACCACCACCCCTCTTCTGCCTGATCCCATTCCTTCACCACCATCCCTCTGCCTGATCCCATTCCTTCACCACCATCCCTCTGCCTGATCCCATTCCTTCACCACCACCCCTCGGCCCAATTCCATTCCTTCACCACCATCCCTATGCCTGATCCCATCTCTTCACCCCCATCCCTCTACCTGATCCTATCCCCCCACCACCATCCCTCTGCCACTGTCACTTATATTTTCTTTTGTGCATTTAGGACAGGAACACATTTCAGGTCTTTAAAACAATCAACTGAGCAGCCCAGAACTAGTTTGTGGGAGAGTCAGTCTATTCCATATTTTCACAGCTCTTATGGCAAAAAAGCTTTTCTGTTTTTCCTATAGATGTAAAAAATGCCCCTTTGTTCGCTGTAGTGAACTGACAGTAAATAACGTGTAGCCCTCTGTTGGGATGGTTATGGCCAATTAGAGCAATTAGAGCAAGGAGTTCTTCTGACTGCTTGAATTTTTGGATAAAAATGTGTGGGCATTAATCGTGATGCATCGGTATCAAATCGAATTGTTGATAGGATAATAGTAATGGAATTGAATTGTGAGACCAGTGAAGATGCGCACACCTACAGTCTAAGGACCTACCTGAGGAAATATACAGTAAATTGAACAGACTATTTTAGGTAAGCAACTGCACTACATAGCAGTTAACCCTAAAAGTTATAGATTCTATATTAGGGTTGCAATGCATGCACAATTCGGGGCTAATCTATTTTGTAGCAGCTGTTGGTTGCCTGTGTTTACTGCTTTTAAACAAAAAAAAAATTGAACTATTTTCTTGTTTCTTGTGAGTGCTCATTTTTCAGTCCATTTTCTTTGCTCTCTGTCAAATAAAGAAAGAACATCTCTTCCATCACAACTGATCAATAATCAATTACTTAATAGCATTAGTTTTTAAGTTTCTTTCCTGAGCTGTGCGGTTTGAGATCTAACTGCTGATAGGCAATTACTGATAGGCAATCAAATTCTCAAAATGTTAAAGTAGAGCTATAGGCAAAACTTTTTTTTTTCCATTTTGGATAGAGTAAGGGAGGGTTATAACCCCTATCAGACTTTTTTTGCCATCTGTGTCCATTGCAGAGATTTTCCTTCACTTTCTGCCCCAGGAAGTGAGAGAAAACCCCTGCAAATTAAGGTAATTCCTTTGGGACCCCTGGGTCACCAGAACTAGTGTCCCCATTTGAAGATTTTACTATTACTTTTTTAGGGACAACCCAAAACGTGTTTTTTTTTTTTTTTTCTTCCATCGATCCTGGTAAACAGGACAAACAGAGGGTGAATCTCCAATAAAAACTGACAGGTACTGTAATCCCTCTCCACTCTATCCAAAACTAAAAAACAAAAACTATTTGCTTTAGTTATACTTTAACAGACAGAAAACAAGAAATAACAGGGTTCTTACCAGTTGACCATTGCGAATAAACGTTCCAAACCAAGTACGAACTTTTGCATTGGTTCCAAGTAGAAGTCCACTCACGAAACATACCATGTTGCTTACACCATCATCACCTGCCTCGTTTTTAGTGTGGTCCAATGTCAAAGCGACACCAAGTCCCGGAAGGTGACATTCTTCTACCTGTCACATATTAGAGTTATGCATCAACTGTTTTACTTTACATGGTTAATATGTACAGTATATGATTCTCACTTAAAAGAGACAGATATAGGTTAATAGATTAGTACTGATATCATCACAGCTAGTAACCTAGTTAGTCACATTCTACATACAACAGGTTCTTACCACCATGCCTCGAACTTTGAGGGCTTGTGATGGATTCATTTTGCACAACTGACGCAGTGCTTCAGTTCTTCGTCTCCCTCCAGCGCTCTCCTCATCCTGGCGCTCTCCATTCTTTATCAAACTCCTGCAAACTACACAAAGAAACTGCAATGTAAATATGCTGTGGTTTAAACAGGAATAAAAGTCTTCACATATACAAATGTAATACTTGATTAGAGTCTAATAAATACCTTCACAATAAAAAAAGTATTTTAGGGTAAATGCCCTGATTTAGCTAGCAGGTAGGGAAGTGAATGTCTTGCAAAAGGCTTTTCAAAAGAAAAACATTCTTGGCTAAATTTGAAAAATTAGAAAGTAGGATATACTGGTAGTATATCCCCCGCGCCAATAGATCTACCTAAAAAATAAAATAAAAGGGGTGGGAAGCAGCTGCTATAGTAAAGTGCTAGTGAATGGATGTGAAGTAACCTTAGTAGAAAGATTACCTATAGCGCTTGTTCAATGATAAGGTACATATGTATTATATAGAGACAGTACTGTTATACTTCAGAATAAATAAATAATATTGGTGCTTATATTAAAGTGCATAAGTGTTAGTGCAAAAAACAAGTGAGCAAATTAAGATCAATTTCTGAGATATACAAAAGACAAAATGCCAGTTCAATAGATTGCACACTATAAATAAATCAATAAAGGACCAAAAATATTCAAGTTCATATGCAGTGCATGAGATATAAATGATCTCATAAATATTCCACACAGTTCATAAATAAAGGTGACTTCTTGTGAAAAAAAGTTCAAAAAGAATTATATAACTCACTCCCCTGCAGTGCAGGGGATAAAGTGCAGGTGCTCAGTGCCAGGCTTTCCAATCAGATATTGGTGTCACATTGGTTTCCACCGTGGCTAGTAGAAAAAAGGCTCACTCACCAGAACATATGGGTCTTATATGCCTTATGGCATTAAGACCACATAGGCTTAAATGACCCCCAGGGCCGGGATGGGTTCCCTCCGGTTAGGTACCTCCTCTTTGCTCCAGTGGTAGCTATCGCTCCTCCGCTGCCCTTATCCAGCCGGGTATGTTTAAAAAGAAGGGAAAGCTCCAAATAGTGCAGTATCATTTTAAAAGGATATTTTTATTGCACATAAATCCAAAGAAATATATTGCACAATCTAAATACAGGTAAAACAAAGTAAAACCCGCCGTCACATATGGAGCTATGGAGTGGAGAGCGGTAACTACCGGTTTTCGTTCCACCCAGCTCGTGTGACTTCATGACGTGCGTTCCACCATACGCATTTCGTCATAGGCATTTGTCTTTTGTATATCAGAAATTGATCTTAATTTGCTCACTTGTTTTTGCACTAACACTTATGCACTTTAATATAAGCAGCAATATTATTTATTTATTCTGAAGTATAACAGTATTGTCTATATAATATATATGTACCTTACATTAAGCAAGCGCTATAGGTAATCTTTCTACTAAGGTTACTTCACATCCATCTAAATCTGAAAAATGACCATGTACAATACTATTTTACCCTACCAGATATGAGTCCACTAATAAATCATGTAGGCAGGTTAAGAGAGGCCATGCTGTCTGGCAAATGAACCTCTAAAACCCAAGAAATACTTCTAGGTGTATGACATATTTTGAGGGCAGACCTATAAGATAAAACCAGCTTTTTCCGTTGCAAAAACAAAAAAGTGAGAAAACAGGTTATCTGTTCATTTTCAGCTTTCATTTTTCTAATGCCTCTAATGCCAGAAAAACAAACCTTTCTATTTTAAAGCAGCCCAATCTCTTAACCATGGATTTAGACTGTTTCACGATTAAGAAATATAAATAAAAATTACATTATCTATAGCCAGAATTGTAGATCTGGCAAAGAATCAATAATAAAAATATTGCTTACCTTCATGAAAACTGTCAGGAACATTAGCCACCAGCAGACACAAGAACCAAGCACCATTGCGAACATGCAGTAAAGCTTCAGCCATTTCAGTAATTGGCAACAGATTGTGCAATTCTATAACAAGGAAAAAAACTGAGTAATTTTATCTTTTTTTTTGTAATACTTTCAATGCAAAATAATAAAAATACCTAAAAAAAAATAGGAATTTTGACCTACCTATAAACCTGTAGGACCGGTGTACTAAGGATTGTGGAATTCACAGTGCAGAGCACATTCGTGAAATTCCAGTTTTGGGTGGAGCTCGTCATTGAGTTGAGGTTTTGTGTTATCTTTGGATGCATTGAAGCATGCAATATACGCGGACACTGAATTTTCTAATATCTTTTCTGGTCATTGGGATTCACAGTTAATTTACCTTATATGCACTTTATTTTAATTTGGATACATTTTAGTTTCTTTCAGTTATTTAAACAATACCAAGGGTAGGTGTTAGAGCGCTGCACTATATTAATGAAAATATATACGCTCCAAGGGGTCTTCAGGGATCTATAGCAATGAACCACAGCCCTGAATCTGTATAGCACCCTGCAGCTAACTCAATGTGTTGCACAAAGTGCCAAGGTGAGTACCCTATGCGAGATTCAGTACAGAGTGGGGTCTGGGTACTGCTCTCAAGGTTTTGCTGAGGCTGCACTGCTTCTGTGTAGGCATTAGAAGACATTGAGGTTGACTGAAGAATTCTTAAGCAAGTATTAAATAAAAATAATAAAAAGTAGTGATGCAGATTCCTTCACGAAGGAGAACATGCCGATAATCTTCAGACACTAGCAAAAAACTAAGGACACAAGGAGTGGGGCAGGGTTATAGGGAAGGCGCCCCAGGGGCTGAGTCCTCAAAAGCTTGCGAATGTCCAATCACCTGAAGGTAAGAGTCTAACCCAGGATAGGTTGCCTGCATCCTGTACTATATAATTAAGACAAGGAGATTATTTGTGCAATAATTCATAAACATAGCTATTACATTGGCTGGCATTCCATTATTAGCGTGTGTTGGCTATAAAAGAAGTATTTTCAATGGCACAATTATATGCAACTTTTTAAACCCCAAGTCCAGTATGCATATGTGCAATTTTAACTACAGAAAGGTTTGTATTACTATGCAGCCAGTATTACAATCAAAAACAGGCAGGTGGCAATCCCTATTGCCTGATACAACAGTCAAATCACCTCTCTGCCTCCAAACTGCTCACAGATGCAAGAATTGAAATCATCATAATGTTAAGTGATTATCCAATCTTTAATAACTTGAAGACCAGACCTTTTCTGACACTTTTTGTGTACATGTAACAATCTGTATTTTTTTTCTAGGATATTACTTAGAATCCCCAAACATACACACACACACACACACACATATATACATACATACATTTATTTTTCAGCAGAGGCCCTAGAGAATAAAATGGTGGTCATTGTAAATTTTTACGTCACACAGTATTTGCGCAGAGATTTTTTCAAATGCAATTATTTTTGAGAAATACACAATAATGAGTTATTGCAAAAAAGCATAATATATTACTACATTTTTTGGAAAAATATAAAAGAGGATTTATGCCGAATAAATAGATAACCAACATGTCAAGCTTTAAAATTGTCCATGCTCGGAACCTAAAAATTTTCATAGGCAACACTTTAAAAATGTTTACAGGTTACCAGATTAGAGTTACAAAAGGAGGTCTAAAGCTGGAATTATTGCTTGTTAAAACATTTGCAGCGATACCTCACATGTGTGATGCAAACCTTCCTGCTGCTTGTAAATGTGATTTAGTGGCCAATCAGCCACTAGGATCACTTTAAAGGATAAGTTCACACTTTAGAAAGAAAATAATAAATGCACATTTTGTTGCAGGTAAAAAAAAAAAAATGTGCATTTATTTTTTTCTTTTGGAGCCTGTAAAGCATTGCACCAGCGATCAGAAAATAGCCTTTTAGTAACATACCTGCCTGTAAAATGCAGAGAACATCTGCTGCTTCTTCCATGTGCACAGGGCTTTCAAACAGTTCAGATGATTTAAAAAAATATTCACCGTTGGAGTCTGCTACCTATAAATAAAAAAAATATATATATTATATATATATATATAATTTATATAGAGATTTTTTATTTTTTATTTTAGCTGTAAAAGTGAATCACACATTGGCTGGGTGGAGTGTGTGCTATGCAACAAGGCTGTCCCAATCAACCAAGTATAGAGAAAAATTTCACAAAGTATTGCCACAAAATGCAACCGTTATGGGCTTCTTCAGGCACCACAGACATCAAGTAACAATTTAGCAAGCAAGCCTATTAATGCAAACAGAAAATAATCATAATTAGAAGGTATAAGTATACCAAGCATATAAAATGACCATAATCTTTGGGCCTCATGCACACTAGACTATAACATGGCTGTTAGGGGAGTTCGGTGTTTTGTTTTTTCCTCCTGCCGCTAAAAATGCCCCTGCATGTTGGCTCATATGTACATGCACATATACATGCAGAAAATAAAAAAAATTAAAAAAACAATGTCAGCGTGTCCAGGGGCAGCAGCATTTGATCAGTAAAAAAAAAAAAAAATGCCCGACGCATGTCAACGCGTCTAAACATGTGTTAGGGCTAGACACTTAATGTTTATTCATTTCAACGGGCAGCATAAATTATTCTTCAGGCCAGTGAAAATGTATTAACGCCCAACCTCTTGACACGCCTAAATGCGTTCCATCCATTTATGAGCGTCAAGTATTTTTTCTATCAAAACGCTGTTGCCAGGAGGAAAGCCGTCTAGGAGAGATAGCAAAACATCTTGCAATGTCTGTGCGTGTGCATGTCTTTACAAAAATGTTTACAGAAATAAATGTCTAGGTCTGAGGTCAAACCCTGCAAGAACAGAGTGTCTGAACAGTTCAAGATCTCCTCAGCTCCGGTTTTTAAAAATATATGATCTATTTTAGTTGGGATACTAAAGCACATGCCACAAAATGTCTCACTACAGGTATAGGTGCCAGGTCTCCTATTCAAAGTCAATGGGTCATGCTGTTGTCTCTGAGCCTGTGAGGAGAGAGTATAGAACCACTGTAGACAGACACAGCGCTGAATTGAGACAGGACTCGGGTAAGTATAAAAGGGGGTGAGGGAGTGATACAACTGCTGGGACATTTTTTACCCTAAGTGGTTGTAAAGGTAGAAGATAGCCTGTGTGTGAGATTGGGGAGTGAGACCAAGCCACGCTGTGTGTGTGTGTATGTATATTTTATATATATATATATATATATATATATACATACATACATACATACATACACACACACACACACACACACTCACACACACACACACTCACTCTAGGCCTGCGGAATATAATCGGAGCATCGATGCATCGTAATGCGACCCTTTGCGATTCTGCATCGATTCAGGGTGCCGTCAACATCGATTAGGAAATGACGTCATCAGCCGCGGCCCAGCCCTATCGCGCCTGGGAGAAAAAAGTCACAAGAACACCACTGATTGGTGGATTAGTGTGGGAAGTCACAAGAACACAGCTGATTGGTGGATTAGTGCGAGAGCTTAATAAAAAGGCTCCGCCCCTCCTCTTCCCTCTCTTTGACCCGGGCCGAGGCGCAGCCTGCGTGTATCGGCGTCCCACCTGCAGCCTTGCAGCCAAGAAGCAAGCCAGCCAGCCAAGCCAGTCCACACAGGAGGAGCCCCGAGTGTTGCAGCCATCTAGGACCTGGAGCCCCAAGCGTCCCCATCGCAGCCAGCCAGTGCCGCCCGCCTCACCGTGGTCATCCCAGGCCCAGCCGCCATGCCACACGCCAGCCAGCCACTGGAGCCCAGAGAGCAGAGCACCTGTCCTCCTCTGCAATGCAGTGCACAACAACCCACACAGCAGGTATGTTAAGTCCGAACGAATAATTGTATTAATCATTGGGGTCTCTCTGTATCTCTGGGGGGGATGTCTGTGATGGGGGGGGGACCTGGGACAGGGGACGGTCGGTCGGGGGTAGTGTTCTGCGGTGGCGGGGGGGGGGGGGGGGTCTCTGACTGTCAGTGTCAGTGGGGTCTCTGTCAGCTGTGGGGGTCTGGGGAAGGGGGGTCTCTGTCAGTGCTGTGGGGGATTGGGGAAGGTGTGGGAAGGAAGGTCTCTGTCAGTGTGTCAGCTCAGCTGTGGGGGGGAGGGGGGCCTCTGTCAGTGTCAGCTGTGGGGGTCTGGGGAAGGGGGGGGTCTCCGTCAGTGCTGTGGGGGATTGGGGAAGGTGTGGGAACTGGGAAGGTCTGTCAGTATGTCAGCTCAGCTGTGGGGGGAGGGGGGTCTCTGTCAGTGTCACTGTCAGGCAGCTCAGCTGTGGGGAAAGGGGGGGGGGTCTCTCTGACTGTCAGTGTCAGTCAGGCAGCTGTGGGGGAAGGGGGGTCTCTGGCTCAGTGCATGCATAAAAGGGACTGACAGACACACAGTAATATTTTATGAAAGATGTTGCGGCTTAGTTTACAGGTGCTTTTTTTTTTTTTTTTTTTTTTAAACACTGAAAGAGTTTGGCAACTTACGTCATCCGTCTCCGTCACATATGTAGTAGTATGGTAATGGCAGAAGGAGAAAAAGATTGAGAGATAAAAAATGCACCTAGCGTTTTAAGAGCAAACATCTGGGCACATTTCCGATTTTATGTACACACAGGGAAGCGCGACTTGGACAAGACACATGCTGTGTGTAAAGCCTGTCACACAAAAATTAAATACCTAGGGAATATTATGAACTTGAAAAACCATGTTAGCCGTTTTCACTCTGAGTTAGTAACACCTGTCGCCACTAGCAGTGCCATCAATGCCAAGGAAAGACTACTAGACCCAGATCAGCCAAGAATTGATGCCATACTGTCAACTTATCCGCCCAACTCTGAAAAAGGGAAGAAACTAACCAAAGCTGTGGCAGCTTTCATCGCCAAGGACCTACGGCCTTACTCTGTTGTGGACAACCCCGGGTTTCGCTACCTTTTGAAGACGCTAGAGCCACGTTATAAGATCCCGTCACGCAGTCACTTTACAGAAAATGTTATACCTGCACTCTACCAGGACACCAAAGCTCAGGTACTTGCGTCAATGAACCAAGCCAGTCGAATTGCAATAACGTGCGATTCATGAACTTCAGTCACAACTGAGTCCTATGTTACAATAACAGCACATTACGTTACTAAGGACTGGCAGGTCTTGTCACATGTGTTGCAAAAGAGAGCCATTTAGGAGTCTCACACAGGTGCTCATCTGGAAGAGCTACTGTCTCATGTCGTGGAAGAATGGCAGCTGTCTGATAAATCTGTAGTGCTTGTGACCGACAACGCGGCGAACATGATAGTTAAAGCTCAAGTTGGTAAATTTCCTCATGTTAAATGTTTCGCCCATACACTCAATCTTGCATGTCAGCGGGCACTGAAAGGGGCCACGCTCTCCGGGCTTTTCGGCAGAGTGCGACGAATATCCACATTCTTTCATCGCAGCACTAGAGCAAGCCACTGTCTAAAAGAGAAACAGAAATGTCTGGGCCTGAAGAATCATAAGCTAATAACTGATGTGCCAACAAGATAAAACAGCGCATATGACATGGTCAAGAGGTTCTTAGAACAACAACCTGCAGTTTGTGCCACCTTGCTGTCTCCAGAAGTCAGAAAAAGAGAGTCTGATCTCTGCACTCTCAATGAAACAGATGTGTCAAATGCAGAGGACGCTGTGACTGCATTAAAGCCAATGAAGGATGCAACCTTGCTGATGTCAGAAGAGCGCAACCCAACAGTGTCTCTCATTGCCCCTCTAAACGCACAACTGCTCCAGAGCATGACAGACACCATGGGAGACACACCCATGACCCATGAGATCAAGAATGCCATCAAAACAGATCTCCTGAAGAGGTACAAGCACTGAGGCAGAGAAGAAGATCCTTCATACAGCCTCTGCACTGGATCCTCGCTTTAAAGGACTGCCTTTTATTCTCACAGAGGAGTAGAGATCGGAGATATACAGAGGAGTGACTGAGGAGGCTGCATCTTTGGAGGTAATTAGAATTTCATCATGTTTCCTTCCAGACAGCTATAAGCTCAGCTACATTGTGTTGTGCAATAAGCCGATTCACTTTTGCGGTGTGGGAAGTGGAACTGTATGGATTACCGTGCGGTTTCCCTCACCTCATCAGAATAAATCACACTCTTAGGAAGTTCAGCTCTTCTTATACTATTATCTTTTGTTCAAACACAGATTACATCTAATAGAAGGACAAATGTGGATGAAGTGCCTAGGGAAAAAGCAACTGTGGAAGAAGAAACACCCATTGAGGACAGCCATTCTCCTCCCAAAAAAAAGGCCACAACATCGCTGCTCATGACTTTGCTGGGGCAGTCTTTCACTGATGGTGCAATAGAACCTAAGACCCCCTATGCGAAGGCAGAAGACGAAATGGAAAAATATTGTACAGCCCCACCTCTGCCTCTCACTGAGGACCCTTTGAAATGGTGGCGTGAGCATGAGGTCATATTTCCCCTCCTCTCTCAGCTGTCAAAGCAATACTTGTGTATCCCAGGTACAAGTGTATCTGCAGAGCAGGTTTTCTCTACTGCAGGAGAGGTTATAACTGCAAAAAGAAGCAGTCTGAAACCTGAGCATGTGGATCAGCTAGTGTTCTTACAGAAAAACCTACATGTTCCCAAATGCTAAGCACTGCAATAATTACTAATTCATGTTTTTAATGAATAATTACTAATTCAGTCTGCCAGTCACACCAGTTTTGTTTTATAGCTTTATAGCACTGATGGTTTGTTTTTGAAGATTGTCCTGTCCAATGTCCATTGCCAATCCATAATCCGTTGCTTCACACTAAAAGTGTCTAGGGGTTCATTTAATCCTAAACCAAATAAATAATATTAAAGTGTATTTTCTTCTAGACAACTGACACCAAGCCATAGTGCCAGCATTATAGGAAGGAAAATCATTGAGAGAAATAACATGTACATTGAAGCTTAACCTCGAGTAAATCTTATCTTATTGGATCACAAATAAATACACCAATTTTGGATTCTTGTGTAATATTACTATGCGAGTTTGTGAATGTGACCCCATAAGGATTTCCTCAAGGTTAAGCTTCAGTTGACAATTTATTCTCTCAAGGATTTTCCTTCCTCTAATGGTGGCTTGTTGGGTAGCTTGGCTTCAGTTACAGATGTAATCGACGTGGTAGAGTGCAGTGCAGGTAAAGTTTTCCTTTCTGTAACGTGACTGACTGTCGTGACAACTCAAGAGCTTATAACGCAGCTCTAGCATTAACTCAACACACACACACACACAGTGTGTGTTGAGTTGACGCTAGAGCTGCGTATAAGCTTTTGAGTTGTCACAACACACACGATAGATAGATAGATAGATAGATAGATAGATAGATAGATAGATAGATAGATAGATAGATAGATAGATAGATAGATAGATAGATAGATAGATAGATAGATAGATAGATAGATAGATAGATAGATAGATAGATAGATAGATAGATAGATAGATAGATAGATAGATAGATAGACTTTAAATGAGGCGTGTGACCACCTGTGACCATATAGCAAGAGAATAAACAATATGCGTACATAGATAAACAATGCACATGTGATAAAATCAAATTTAATCTAATTTTAAAAGGTCAAAATCTTAAAGGGAACCTCTTCAATAGGTTCAAAAGGCTTTCTAGATAATGCCTCCAGAACCCTAGTCAGGTCCCAAGGTGGGAACCTATCTCTTGTGACCAGGGTAGCTCTATCTATGGTTGTCAAAACCTTTAGCAAAAGATCCTTCTGTTCTGTCAAGTCTCGCGTCTAAAAAAAAAGAAGAGCTACTACTTGTACAAGTAGCAGCTCTTCTTTTTTTTCCTTTTCCTTTTGCCACGCCCTTCTCTACCCTCATCCTGTGGTAAATCTAGGATTACGGGGACAGAGCTGGAAGAAATCTGCTTCTGCCTATGCCAAGTACAAAATGTTTTCCAAACCTTAGAGTATATCTTCCTCGTTACCAGTTTCCTGCTCAGAAGGAGGGTGTCTATCACGCTGTCTGAGCAGCCCTTTATTCTAAGGATCTGGCGCTCACTAACCAAGCCTGGGGTGCAACACTGGACCCTGAGAGAGTAGGTCTGGAAGGATTGGAAGCTTCCAAGGAGGCACCACTGATGGTGCTTTCAAGGTTGCAAACCACCAACCAAACCATGAGGAAAGGCATAAGCCAACTCGAACTGCCAGATCTGGGCTAGAGCATCCAGGCCCTCCGACTCTCTTTCCCGTGAGAGGGAGATGAAACTCATTGCCTTCTTGTTCTTGAAGCTGGCAAATAAATCTATTTCTGGGAGCCAAATTTCTGGACTAGCATCTGAAACACCTTTGGGTTCAGCTCCGTTTCCCCCTGTCTTATTGGTTGACGGCTGAGAAGGTCTTCTTCCCAACTGCTTTCCCCTTTTATGTGGATTGCCAACAACGAGACCACCCTTCCTTCGGCCCAGCTTAGAATTTCCTTGACTAGGTCTAGGAGGGGTCTGGACCTGGTTCCTCCTTGGTGATTCAGGTAAGCTACTGTCATAGCGTTGTCGGAGCAGACCTGAATCTCCTTGCCTGAAATGGCCCACTGCTCTGAGCTCTCTGAAATTGGAAGAAGCCTGGGCTACTTCCTTGTTCCAGGTGCCCTGGGCTTTGGCTTTCTCTAGGTGGGCCCCCCATCCCTAGGTGCTTGCGTCTCTGGTGACTTTCAGAGGATCACACTGACCCCAGGGCCTGCCCTTCTCCAGACTGCTTGGTACTGACCACAATTTTAGCAAAGTTTTTACCCGAGGGTTGAGGATTAAACTTTCATCCAGGGACTCCACCATTTTGTCCCAGGAGGAAAGGTGTAAGTATTGAAGGTCTGGAGTGTAGTTGTGCCCAAACAACTGCTGGCTGACATGAGCCCCAGAACTCTCAGCATCTCTCTCCTGGAGCACCAGGGAGCATCTATCAGCCGCTTTACCAATGAGACTACTTTCTCTACCTTTTCCCTTGGAAGGAAGAGTTTTTGTACCCGAGAGTCTATCCGGTAACATAGATAGGTCTGAACCTGAGCTGGTTCCAGGGATGACTTTTCCATGATGACCAACCAGCCCAGCATCTGCAGAACTGTTATCCCCTTCTGGGTATCTGATCTCACCTGGATTGCTGAAGGTCTGAAGATCAGTAGATTGTCCAGGTAAGGAATTAAAGCTATTCCTTGGAGATGAAGATAACCTACTGCCTCTGCCAGGATCTTTGTGAAGATCCTTGGACTGGCTGCAAGACCAAAAGGGGAGTGCCCTGAATTGCCAATGAGAGACCACGTTCTGGGTTACTACCGCAAATCTCAGGAATGCCTGGTGTTCCGGATGACTCAGAAAATGCAAGTAGGCATCCCCGAGATCCAGAGTAGTCATAAACACATCTTTTAACAGGTTTTTTTTTTGCGTACTGCATAGATACCTTCCATGGAAAACTTTTTGTATGAGGTTTGAGGTTGGGGGTTTATGATAAGGCGGTATTTCCCTGAGGGTTTGGATGCCACAAACACATGGGAGTAAAAGCCTTGGTAAAGCTGACTTCCAGGTACCGGCACTACCAATTGCTGTTCCACCGGTTCCTTGATCCCTTTTAACAGGGCTCGCTTTTTTAATACATCCTTGGGTGGATGTGTGAACATAATCTTTTGTGGGGGTTTGGACAGTTTTGCTTTTGAAGTAAAATCACATTCCAATGCTTTAACCCAAATGGCCCTCCTAGCTGAATTAATAAGGGCACCGGTTTTAGCTGAGGCTTTGACCGACTCAACTGCAGCATCAGCCAGGTAGGCAACAGCTTTCCCTATAACTGAAAGGGAACCTAGAACTCCCTGAGACTTATTTCCTGTGAAAGGTGTTTAGGAAGTCTTACTATCCAGAAGTCTGTATTCTTGGCAACGCAGGTTGCTGCCATTGCTGGGACCATAGTGGATGAATTGGCGTCCCATGCTTTCTTTAGCAGGGATTTGGACTTACGGACCATGGCATCTTTGATGCTCCCTGTATCCTCAAAGGAAAAGGTCAGATCTTTTAGTCACTTGGGATAGGGAGGCGTCCAGCTTAGGAATTTTCCCACCTCCTCCTTCTTAAAAGGGAATCATCTTTTCCATGCTTTTGGTCTGACCAAACTCCTTTCAGGAACATCCCACTCTTGAAGAATTAAATCCTTCCAAGTACTGATGCAAAGGAAATACCTTGGACTGATTTTTAACCAACTCACTATACACTTATTTTGTGCTGAGATCTCCTTGGGTGGTTCAGGGATCTTCTTAGTGGCATAGATAGCTTGAAGGAGTCCCTCCAAGTCATCCAGACCAAACAGATATCTGTTTAACTTGATCTCCTTTGCCTCGCTATCTAGATCCAGATCAACCTCTTCCCCAGAGCTGGGCTCAGATTTTGCCTGACTTTCTGCTTCTCCTAAGTCTTCCTCCTCCCTAGCTTGAGCAGGGGGAAGTCTCTGTGAAACAGGCAGAAAAGCACTCAGCCCTGTCTTGGAAAGTAAACTCTCCTGAGAAGAAGAGCCCTCCTTAGGGGTTAGCTTCTCTGGGTCTGTTACCTGGGGAGAAGCTATAAAGGTGCTAAAGGAATGAATAGTAGCTAACATTTCCTTCTGAATAGACTCAAGGAAATCCTTCATTAACCATGAGGCCTCCTTACCAGCCAACATGGTAAAACACCTTTAACAAAATGGCTTAGTGTGAGATTTGGACAATCTTTCCCCACAATTACCACATTTTTTAGAGGAACAAGAGAAGACAGGTGCCGCTCAGTAACAATCAAGGTTTATTTGCACAAAGAACATAGCACACTTACATTAAAGTTGGATTCAGGCTTCTCCTGATAGTTTCTCTACCCCTATGTAGCATGGCGCTTCCTCCCATCAGCCGGACCACCAGCCGGGAGAGGACGCCACCTAGATGGAATCTAATGGGGGAGCAGGATCAGACCAAAGACGGCGGTAAGCCGCTCGTCAGCTTGTGATGACGTAACGCGTTTCGGAGCATGCGCACAGCGCTCCTTCCTCAGACGATCGGCTCAGAGCGGGATTTCGGCTTTTGCCTGCCTACAGTGCTGCCCTCAGAATCAACATTGGGACTTTGCCACATCCGGAGTTTATGTACTTCTCTCCATTTCACTCACATCCCAGCGCGGGTCCCATCTGTGGGCACAAGCGCCCAACACATCAATTTTTTTTTGTTCCACATTTTTTAGAGGAGCTAGTGCTAGTGGATGTGGGGGGGGGGGTGTTTGGGGGGGGTTATCAGAGGCCTCCTGGGTTCCACTTGGCAATTCTGCAAGAGAAGAGGAAAACAAGTAACTGTCTCACTTCCTGCCCCCCTTTTACTTGGCCACAGGTCCCCACCCCCCACGAGGGGAGAGCATGGGGTCTTACCAGGGACTAAAGCCTGACTCAGGAATTACCCCCCCCCCCCCCCCAAGTGAGGAAAGCACTTACTGGGCCCTGACTTGCTCTTGCCTGCAGCCACCTGTGCTATCTTTCCATCCTCCTTTTCCATGAACTGGATCCAGATGGGCTTTGCACTCCCTGCAGCTCTCTGTCTCTTGGTAGCTGAAGGGCCCATCACCTTCCCTATTCCCTCTTCCCAGTTGCGCTGTGCTTGCTCTGCCTCTTCCCCGTCCGGACTGAAAGTTCAGATTTCAGAACGAGACTTGGAGCGCACCGAGTCCTCCCCTCGTCACTGATGAGGTTATGCGCCTGGCCCTTCACAGCATGGCACACGCTGTATGCAGGAGAGGAAAGAGGAGACCCAAACTGCTGAGCAGAGCACAAAAGCGGGGGACCACCACACTGTACCCAAACCGCCTGTGCCATATCATGAGGCGACCTGTGAGAAGCTCGAGGCGTGCAGGATAGTGAGGCCCTCACCGGCCTTCCTAAACCTGCCTCAAAGAAGTACCATCCGACTCTCTAGGTCTTCTGGTCAGAGAAAAAAAAACAAAATGTTGAAGAGATAAGTTTTTTGGATCCTACATTGGAAGATTATAGTCGTTTCTGCCACCATCCCGACGAAATTGTTTGTGGTTGTTGGTGCCCCAGGTCAAGTATGGGATTTTATGGGCAGGAGTATGCGACAATAAGCAGAAATAGTATAATACACAAAATTTATTGCATTGTAGCAATATATATACAACAATTAAATAGTGACTTTAATGGGTAAAGTCCCATTGTGCAGTGAAGAGGAGAAAATAGAGTGTGTTTGGCATGTGGTAATAAGTGACTTAGAAGTGGTTTAGTAAGTGGTCTTGCTCTGCTGTTCATCATGTCAAAGGACTGGGATGAGTGCAGAGAAGGTGCCAGATCGGTGATCCGACATGTTTCGGCCAACTTAGGCCTTTATCAAGGATATTTCACCGATTCTACAGATAATCAAAAAAAGAGGGGTATCAGGTAGGGCAATATTGTACTGAAAACATACATAATTTAAAACATCTGTAGGTTAACATACAATTGTATTGTCCACTTCCTAAGACCATGCCTTCCCAAGTTTTGTCCAGGTGCTGCAGGAACAAATATGCTGCATGAGTACATTGAAAGAGTATAAAATGTATTTAAAAGGCTTCAAAAATGGTGGTATTTACTTGCTGAATCGAAGGACCCGATCCCAGATCCAATGTGGCTTTGAGTGGCAGAATCCACATTGATTGAGATCGTCTAACAGTTTGGGAGATTTGTAAAAATATATATATATTCAAGTAAGTAGATTGATTATCTTCGTTTATATAAGATTATATAAATTATATATAGAGACAAAAAGGGGATTAGAAAAAAGAAAAAATCCCCAAAGTTTGGGAGGGGGATGTAAGAAATTCCCCTCATCTGTTAGACTTACGTTTTGAGAAGGTATAGTTAAGGGCAGCACATGTTCTCCGGGTCCATCTCCTCCCTCGGTGTGGGAGAGACTGAAGCAACCGGAGTGTTCCCCGGCCTTTTAAGGCAGCCGCGCATGCGCAATGATGCGCTGCGTGATGCCGGGCAGGTCGAGTCCGTCGCACGGTGAGATGTGCGTCTGCGCAGTGTCAGGGCGCATCCCTTGTAACCGTGCGGACGTGCCTGCGAGGCCGCCGACACAGTTGTAGAAGCTGAAATCCCTGTGCGGGATCTAGGAGGGTGAGGACACCGACCATTCAGTTTCAGGAGCCCCGAACGGGGCTTTCTGTGCCGGGAGCCACTGGATTTCTATGTGGGGAGGCAAAAGGAAGTGGATACATATTGTTCCATATTATAAAGGCAATTAAATGAATCAAATGAAGTATAATAGCAATATAATATAATATAATATAATATTGCTATTATACTTCATTTGATTCATTTAATTGCCTTTATAATATGGAACAATATGTATCCACTTCCTTTTGCCTCCCCACATAGAAATCCAGTGGCTCCCGGCACAGAAAGCCCCGTTCGGGGCTCCTGAAACTGAATGGTCGGTGTCCTCACCCTCCTAGATCCCGCACAGGGATTTCAGCTTCTACAACTGTGTCGGCGGCCTCGCAGGCACGTCCGCACGGTTACAAGGGATGCGCCCTGACACTGCGCAGACGCACATCTCACCGTGCGACGGACTCGACCTGCCCGGCATCACGCAGCGCATCATTGCGCATGCGCGGCTGCCTTAAAAGGCCGGGGAACACTCCGGTTGCTTCAGTCTCTCCCACACCGAGGGAGGAGATGGACCCGGAGAACATGTGCTGCCCTTAACTATACCTTCTCAAAACGTAAGTCTAACAGATGAGGGGAATTTCTTACATCCCCCTCCCAAACTTTGGGGATTTTTTCTTTTTTCTAATCCCCTTTTTGTCTCTATATATAATTTATATAATCTTATATAAACGAAGATAATCAATCTACTTACTTGAATATATATATATTTTTACAAATCTCCCAAACTGTTAGACGATCTCAATCAATGTGGATTCTGCCACTCAAAGCCACATTGGATCTGGGATCGGGTCCTTCGATTCAGCAAGTAAATACCACCATTTTTGAAGCCTTTTAAATACATTTTATACTCTTTCAATGTACTCATGCAGCATATTTGTTCCTGCAGCACCTGGACAAAACTTGGGAAGGCATGGTCTTAGGAAGTGGACAATACAATTGTATGTTAACCTACAGATGTTTAAATTATGTATGTTTTCAGTACAATATTGCCCTACCTGATACCCCTCTTTTTTTGATTATCTGTAGAATCGGTGAAATATCCTTGATAAAGGCCTAAGTTGGCCGAAACATGTCGGATCACCGATCTGGCACCTTCTCTGCACTCATCCCAGTCCTTTGACATGATGAACAGCAGAGCAAGACCACTTACTAAACCACTTCTAAGTCACTTATTACCACATGCCAAACACACTCTACTTTCTCCTCTTCACTGCACAATGGGACTTTACCCATTAAAGTCACTATTTAATTGTTGTATATATATTGCTACAATGCAATAAATTTTGTGTATTATACTATTTCTGCTTATTGTCGCATACTCCTGCCCATAAAATCCCATACTTGACCTGGGGCACCAACAACCACAAAAAAACAAAATGTTTCGCTGTGGGAGAAACACAATCAATACTGAAGGACAAGGGGAAGGGTGGGGCCTTTTAAGCAGCTGTACTCCGATTGTGTTTCCTGTAGGGTGGAGCCTCTCGTCTCTCAGGTGTTGCCGTCCTGGAAGGTGAGAGGAGAAAATCTATTTTTTGTTTGTTTTTTTTGTGGTCACCAAATTATAAGCACAGCAAAAATATCTCATCAGAGATACATCTTTTGGTCACAGAAGAAGAAGGGGTTATACATAAAAGAAAAATATGATTGAATTCTAGGACAGTTGAAATAACCTTGTTCATTTCACATCCATAAACACTGCAGGCAAAATGCATAGACACGATAATATCCATTGTTTTAATAGGGTAATTTCTTAGCAATACATAACAGTGCATGTTTCACTTTTGTTATCCTAAGATGCATTTTGCCATTCAAATAATATGAAGTAAATATTGACTGTTGATATGCATCTTAAACACATTAACAATCAATGCAATTTTCTGCATGATTACGGATACGAGTAAGCCGCCACCTGAAACAACTAAGGAAAGGAAAAAGTCCTCTTTCAATGAGGGTGAGCCATTCCATACAGCTTAACCACTTGCGGACCGCCCACCGCAGTTTTACGTTGGTATTTTGATGTTAAATATCGGTGTTATGGCAGCTGCCATAACCTCTGTATTTTCTTATAGGGTGGGCGGTCCTCTTTCACACAAAAGTGGTCCCAGTGGCAGATTCGCCACTAAATCACTTTTATGGGCGGAGGGAAAGGTGCCCCCTCCTGCCACTTCCCAGCCATTTTTCCTGCTTAGCCGTTGGTAGCGGGGGAAAACGTTTCGGTCCGTCCATGTCCCAGGCAGGAAGTCGAGTGAGGGCAAGATGGCCCCCACTTGACTATGGCCTTGGAGGACCAGAGCGATGTCATACATCGCTTCCTCCCAACGGCCTTAAATGGCCCATTTTTTTTTCATGCTGAAAAAAATGAAATTTGTTTTTCTTTGCTTTTAAGAGTAGATGTGAGATCTGAGGTCATTTTGACCCCAGCTCTCACGTTAAAGAGGACCTGTCCTGCTTATTTCTATTACAAAAGTGATCAATACATTTTTTTTTTTTTAAGGGACAGTGTAAAAATAAAAAAGGTAACAATAATTAGAAAAAATAAAATTAAATCACCCCGTCCGTCCGAGCTCGCGCGCAAAGGCGAATGCAAACGCAAGTCGCGCCCACATATTGAAATGGTGTTCAAACCATACGTGAGCTATCGCCGCGATAGTTAGAATGAGTGCAATAATTCTAGCCCTCAACCTCCTCTGAAACTCTAAACCTGTAAAAATATTTAAAGTGTCGCCCATGGAGATTTTTAAGTGCCAATGTCGCCATTCCATGAGCGTGCGCAATTTTGAAGCATGACATGTTCGGTATCTATTTACTTGGAGTAACATTATCTTTCACATTATAGAAAAAAGAATTCTAACTTTACTGTTTTTTTAAATCATTTGATTTTATGTATTTTTTTTAATTTACAAAAAGTGTATTTTTTTCCAAAAAAAATGCGTTTGTAAGATCGCTGCGCAAATACGGTGTGACAAAGTATTGCAACGATCTCCATTTTATTCTCTAGGGTCTCTGCTAAAAAAAATATATACTCTTTGGGGGTTCTAAGTAATTTTCTAGCAAAAAATACTGATTTTAACTTTTAAACAAGAAGTGTCAGAAATAGGCCTGGTCCTTACGTGGTTAAGCGGTTATGGGCTTAAGGCAAAGAAGGAGAACCAGTATAGCCATTAAATCCTTTTATCTAGCTAGGTGTTCCACAGCAAGCTTACTTCATTGATGAAACACAGCAGAACAATCATGATACATATTCAAATGAAAAAGAAAACCCGGCACAGTGGTGTAGTGGTTAGCACTTTCACCTAGCAGCAAGAGGGTCGCTGATTCGAATCCCAACCATGACACTACCTGCCTGGAGTTTGCATGTTCTCCCTGTGCCTGCGTGGGTTTCCTCCGGGTACTCCGGTTTCCCCCCACACTCCAAAGACATTCTGATAGGTTAATTGGGTCCTGTATAAGAAAAATTGGCACTACTGTGTATGTATGCTAGTTAGGGACCTTAGATTGTAAGCTCCTTGAGGGCAGGGACTGATGTAAATGTACAATGTATATGTAAAGCGCTGCGTAAATTGACAGCGCTATACAAGTACCTGAAATAAATAAATAAAATAAAAACAGCTGAAAGGGGTCATTTGTAAATTAAATTCAACAAAGACATTGCAAAATAATGGAAACTTCATACCTTATTAATTATTGCCAACAATTCGCTAAGTACTAGGCGCAACCGACGAGGAGAGTCACTGTGCTCAAACTCCAATGTAAGGCCATGTTGAAGCTGAGACACCAAAATACTTTCTCCAGTACTTCCCCCAAGCTTGTGTCTAGACCAAGGCAAGAAACACTTACAATGAACAAACTGCGCTAGGGTTATCAGGCTGTGAAGCTTTAGTACATCAGAAGAAAAACACACAGAGGCGCTAAACAAATTTTTGTAAATTGTTCGAGATGTACTCACCAAGGGGCATAGCTATAAAATAGCAAATGGAACCCGCCAAGCATTCATTGACAGTGAATCAATTACGGTCATTGAAAGCACATGCGCCAGTAAGTCTAGCCTGTAGTGATTGCTAAATGTCAGTTTGAATGCTTTATCAAGATGCCCACAAGCGTTTGCCATGCATTTACATATACAAAAGTTAGTGGCTTAGCACTTCCCCACCCTAGTAGCACTAGGGTCGTCTGTTCAAATCCCAACAACGGCACTACTTGCACAGAGTTTGCATGTTCTCCCTGTACCCCCGGTTTCCTCCCACGCTCCAAAGACATGCTGGTAGGTTAATTGGCTCCTGTCTAAATTGGCCCTAGTATGTTTATAAATGAGAGTTAAGCTGGATACACAATAGCCAACTTTTGTTGTTAGATTTCCTTCAGATTTACCTTTTCTATATAGTGCAAGGGCCTGCCAGATTGCATACAAATTGAAAGTGTTTAGGTTTGACCTCGTATATGGTCTAATGGGCCATACACACTAACATTTTCTGAAGACTTTTTCCTTTAGATTTACCAAAACCATATAATATGAGGTCAAACCTAAACACTTTCAATTTGTATGCAATCTGGCAGGCCCTTGCACTACATAGAAAAGGTAAATCTGAAGCAAAAAGTCTTCAGAAAATCTTAAAGCACAGGTTAACTTTTAAAAGTAATCTCATGTGGGAAAAAAAAAAGTCTAAAAAATTGCTATTGCTTTTCTTTTTTTAATTATTTTTAGCATCAGTTGTGGACACATGAACCATGACATAGTGTCTGTCTTATGAGCTAAAAGCATTCATATGCAAGCTATATAATAATAATAGTATACTTTATTTTTTTAAGGGAAATGTTGCACTTTAGAAAATAATTCTTCTAAGTCTCCATGCACACTAGCTGTTTTTAAGCTAAAAAAAACGAAAAAACTATGGAAAAAAAATGCTGGTAATAGCTTTTTATAGTAGCGTTTTAGAAGCATTTGGAGTGTTAGCTTTTTATTAGCATTTTTGCAGTAAAAGGAAAAAATAAATAAATAAAAAAATGCCATTAGTAGCGTTTAGCAGCATTTAAGAGCATTTCTGCTGAAAAAATGCTCCAGAAACTCTACAAAAACTATTTTTTTTCTCTACTCCTAGACATTGAAGCTCAAAAAAACCTAATAGTATAAAGTAGCCTGCATGGACACATGGGATAACACTTATTTAGCTAAAAACAAAATGCTAGTAACAGCTTCTAGAAGCTTAAACAAAACGCTAGTGTGCATGAAGCCTAAATTAAAAAAAAAAAAAAAAAAATACCTAATAAATCACAATTTTCTTTAACATATTTAGCACGAGCCACAAAATCTGCAAAATAAACACCTTGGAAAGAACTATACAAGTAACATACCTTAATTGCTGCTCTTTGTTGGCATCCTGTTCTAAAGCATGAAAATCCACAGACAGCAGGGCCACAATGGCATTCACAGCCTCCACTCCAGATAGAAGCCGTAGAAGTAATTTCTTGTCTTGAGCCCAGCTCTGACTTTGGTCTGCTGGAGCACATAAGGCCATGCGAACTAAGCATGGAAGCAAAAGCCTTAGCTCTGGATCACTCAAGGCAGCCAAGCGCACTACATCCACTTTTTGCATTGCTTCAAATGCATATGGGCTGACAAACTGAAGACCAGAAGTCTCACTCATTTTCTGATGCCTTTATTAAAAAAAAAAAAATAATAATAATAATATTAATAGTTAGCCCTGGTAAAATTGAAAATGCTTAAGACAGATTTGAGAGAAAACACTGTTAACGCTCTGATGCCAGCCATATACACTTTCTCAATTTTCTAGTAATTTGACCCACTTTCAATCAGCTTTAGATCACAGAAGTGATTAAAACAAACCAAGGCAACCTACCATAAAGGATCTGGAATGAGAATCCTAATTTTTTTAACTGGGCTGCACAGAGTTCTGTTCACTTTCAAGGTACCATAAACTAATACAAAAGGTTTCAAAGCCTTGCAGCCGCTGCAAAGCAAGTGTCAGATCTCTGCAGAGAGACTGCTGCTTTCCACAGGGAGCAAGGGTTTTGTTTCGCATCATGCTGACAGGGGAAAGGCTTTTCTACTCAAGCTGTGGCTGTTTTCTAAAGAGAAATAACTATAGGACTTTATACACTTTTTTTCTGAAGCCAGTAAACGCCCCAGCATGTAATCCTATGTGTCCGTGATGCACACATTGGCTGTTATCAGCGTTTTTTGGCAGGATAAGAACTAGTGGGTTTTAAGAGACATTTTTCAACTGTAAAAACACGAACTGATAAAAGCCTAACCACTTCCATTACCTATTCGGGCACTCCTCTCCTACACGTAAAAATCATAATTATTTTTGCTAGAAAAGGACTCAGAACCCCCAAACATTATATATGTTTTTCAGAAGAGACCCTAGGGAATAAAATGGTAGTCTTTTTATGTCACACTGTATTTGCGTAGCAATTTCACAAACAAGTTTTTTTTGGAAAGCCACAGGCATCATTCAGATATCTCTACTCAAAGTCCGGGATGTCATATAACGGTCTTGGGCTGGAAGTGGTTAAAAACGCTGGCAAACATGGAAAAATGTGTCTATTCTGCATTTATCAGTGTTTTTGAGCCATAAGCTTTTGTGGGAGTATAGTTTTGATTTAAAGAAAAAAGCTAAAAAACGCTACTGCAAAAACGCTGAAAAACTCATTCTACAGCTAAGGCTACTAGTGTTTTTATAATGTCCAGTGTGCATGAGGCTTAAGTTTTAATCCACCTAATATGTATTCAGCTGATTAGACTAAAGTTAATTGGGTTTTTAGAGCGTATTCACACTATATGTGTTGACTTGTGCTTTTCTGCACAGATCAAATGCATGCTCAACATTAGCGCACATAGAACAATTGCCTTCTTATTTAATCATTTTTATGAAATGCTTTACCACTTCAGCCTAAAGCCCCATACACACGTACTTTTGTCCAGGGCTGTCGGTGTCTGTTGAAAAGTGCAAAAGACTGCACAAGAATTTTGTCTGCCGACTACAGCCGACTGCAGAAGTGATGTCATGTAATGGTTAACTTTCCCTGTGTTTTTCTTTTCTGAGCATGCCCAGTCTTGCAAATCTGCGGTCTGTCGGCCGAATTCTGTACTGACTGGCGAACAATCGGCCGCTCTGGTGTCGGCATACAAAAATTTTAATGCTTGCATGACAGATTCTTTTCGGCCGAATGTGCGCTGTCGGCTGTCGGAGGCATCATACTAACAAGCCTACAATCGGCAGATCGGTCGTCGGCCGACGATCGGTACGTGTGTACTGGCCTTTAGTGATGTACCCATCAGCAGCTACAGGCGTCATCCCGGTATCTTTTTTTTCCAGCTGGCAATGAGCTATTTAGCCGCTAAATCGTTTTTACAGGTGGCGGGAAGAGGGGGTACCCAGGTTCATCCATCCCTTTGTGGAGCCAGGGACTGAACCCGGCTGACCATGGAGATGACCGAGGACTGAAATGTCCCCGATAATCTCTATGGTCTAAGAAACCGGAAGAGACAAGTATTTTGTCATTTCCAGTTTCGGCTAATGTAAACAGGTCGTTACCGGCCTGTAAAAAGCATTGGATTGATTGAACCCATCTTGGTTTGATCTGATGCTTTTAAGAGAAATAGACCCTCTCAGAAAAGTGGACTTGTCACTGCCCATGTGATTACAAGGGATGTTATTCATTCCTTATGATAGCAATAAACATACTTTTTTTTTTTTTAAAGACAGTGTAAAAATAAAAAATAAAAATGATATAAAACAATTTTTTGACATTTTTTTAAGTGCCTCCATCCCCCTGTGCTCACGCACAAAAAAGGTAAACATGAGTCAGTCCAGCACACATAAAACAATTTGCGTTCCAAAAACCGCTGCTAAGTGAATAAGCAATACAATGAGAAAAAGTGGGGAAACAACCCCATGACAGGTTGTTACAAAATTAAAGTGTTAAATGCCATATTCAAGCCAAAAAAAAAATAAAATGTATTTCTGTTGGATCATGTAGAAAAGGATGTACACAGATTATGTGCCCTGTTCATACCCAGGGCCCCTGATGGGAGGGGGGGGGGGGGGACCACCGGTCCTCTTGTAGAGGGCCCACACAGGGAGGGGAATTTGTGATGAACAACATTTACAGAACTCTTCCTCCAGCAGCTGAAAGCTGGTCTCTCCCACTCTCCCTGCTGCCAGCTTTTATCTGCTGAGAAATACAGTTGTCCCTCACCAATCCCCCTCCCTGTGTGGGCCCTCCTCCCAGAGCTGGCTCTAATGTTAGTTCTGCTCCTGAATTTGTTAGCTCTGTAACTGTCTCTCCGATACAAGGGTCTAACTGCCCAACCTGTATATTCTTTTCATCTAATCTTCATTTTTATTTATTAACTCAGTTTTTTTCTTTTTGATTTAGCAGGAATTCTGCGAGTTATGTTGTATTTGTTTCTGCTAATAATCATTTGAGCCACCACGCGACTTGTCAGGCGATTTGGTCGCCTGACAAGTCGCGGTAGGTCGCTCGCCATTGAATAGTACAGGACCCGTTCTAATAGGATCGACACAAGTCGCTCCGACTTAGAAAAAGGGTCCTGTACTACTTTGGGGCGACCTGGAGGCGACTTGCATTGACTTCAATGATATGAAGTCCGTGCAAGTCGCGCAGAGGTCGCGGTGCACTGCGACTTCACAGGTCGCCCCACCAAGTCGTGTCTCCCCTGTCTGAACGGGGTCTTATTGTATTTTTTAGCTCAATATAGCTTTAATATTTTCTTGTAGGTAGTCTTTACAGGGCTCTGCGATTTCTATAAGCAGCCCTGTTCATACCACAATGCTGCGTTGAGGTGTGTTATTAAGATACTGTATGTCTGCATTTTCTTCCACTATGTACCTTAACGCACGTCAACGCAATGAAAAAAAAATGGTTTCAAGCAGTTTGACCCTTCCAGTGACTTGTAGGGTAGCCCTCTCTTGGAAAGGCAGTATGTTTGTGAGAGAGTTAGGCTGGCCATAAATGTTCAATTCTTTTGTACAATTTATCTTTAGATTTACCAAAAACCATGTAATATGGAGGTCAAAAACTAAACAAGCAGCATATAATTTTGACAGGCTGTAGATATTACCTAATTTTGTCAGTCAGGTGCTGCGGCACAAGAAGTTGCATAATCAGTTTGATAAAGACCCTGTCACACAGGCGGACCGTTCAGATCCACCTGTCAGTTTTTCAGGAGGATCTAAACGGATGCCCCATGCATCTCTATAGGGCATCGGATGTCAGCAGAGACATGTCCGCTGACATCCGATCCGGTCTGTCAAATCTGGACGGATGGAAACCCTATTTTCCATCCGTCCAGCGGATGGGATCGGATGAGAATGGACAGGCGGTCCGTTTTCATCTGATTCCTACATAGAGGACAGCGGGGACCTGACAGCTGTGTCTCCGCACACAGCGTGGAGACACAGCTGCCATCCCCCTGCTCAGTGGGGGATCGGCAGGTCGATCCCCCGCTGAGAAAAACGAGGTCCGCCGACGGACTCCAAGTGTGAAAGGGGCCTAAACACTAAAAATAATAGAAAAAAAACCCTGATCTGGCATCAGATCGCAGAGAAATATACCCCTATTGAGAACATTCCCAGTAACTGGCCATGTTTTCTCTTGGTTGCATTTGACTTACTTCTGAGTCTGTTTCCTCAGTTTTTTGTTAGTATGTAAACTATAGTGCACCAAAAAAATAACCAAAAACTAAAAATTAGGATTGTCACAGATATGTGAACAGGTATCGAGTCTTGTTAATATAGAGTTATTAAATTCCTAATTCTGCCAACAGTTATTAGTATTTCCATTTTAAGTGCCGGTTCACATTTCTGCGATGCGGGAACGCTGCGAATATACAGCGTGTTCCCGCATCACATCCGCACCCCTGGCAGTTCACACTGCCATATGCGATACGCAGGGGGTGTCAATTAAAAGTTAACGACACCCCCAGATCAGATTGCATATCGCAATGCGATCTGAAAGTTCGCACAGAATCGGATCGCACTACTGTGAACCACCATGCGATCCGATTCTGCTGCGGACCAAAAAAAAAAGGGTCCTGTGCGTGTTTTAGTGCGATTGTGGTGCTAATTCAGCCATACAAAAACTGTATGGCTGAATTTGCACCGCACAGAGATCGCATGTAATTTTAGGAGCAGTGCGCTCCGCATTACATGCGATCTCTGTGATCGCACAAGTATGAACTGGCACTTAGGGTTTAAATAAACATGGACGCATTAGAAGCCCATTCACACTAGCACGACTTGTGAGGCGACTTGTGTAGCCCCAGGTCGCTTGACATAACAAAAGCAATGTTAATCAATCAGTGCCGTCTTAACCACTTAAGCCCCGGAAGATTTTACCCCCATTCCGACCAGGGGGTATTTTGCGATTCGGCACTGCGTGACTTTAACGGACAATTGCGCGGTCGTGCGACGCTGTACCTAAACAAATTTGGCGTCCTTTTTTTCCCACAAACAGAGCTTTCTTTTGGTGGTATTTGATCACCTGTGCGATTTTTTGATCACGCGCTATAAACAAAAAAAGAGCGTCAATTTTGCAAAAATAGCAATATTTTTCACATTTTTTTATATGAAATTCCCCAAAAAAAAAAATGTAAAAATCAAAATTTTTTTACTTTTTCGGCCAATTTGTTTTATGCTACCTATGTTTGGTAAAAAAAAAAAATCGCAAAAAGCGTATTTTGATTGGTTTGCGCAAAAGTTATCGCGTTTACTAACAAAGGGAAAGATTTCTGTCATTTTTGTTGTTTTTTTTTTTTAACGTGTAATGGCGGCGATCTGCGATTTTTTTTGCGGTACTGCGACATTGGGGCGGACAGATCGGACCCTTGACTGACATTTTTGACACTTTTGGGGTTACCAGTGACATTTCTACAGTAATCAGTGCTATATATATGCACTGTTACTGTAAAAATACACTGGTAGTGAAGGGGTTAACTTTATTTGGGAGGGAGGGGCTGTGTGTATCCCTAGGGGCGTGCTTTCTACTGTGATTGGCTGGGGCTTGAGCTGTATGGACACTGATCAACGGATCTACATACTAGATCCGAGTGATCAGTATCCTAACAGCAAGGAGAATGACAGGCAGCTTGTTTACACAGGCTGCCTGACATTCTCCCTCTCCCCCGCCGATCGCCGAGTGACCGGCGGACATCGGGTCCGCCGGTCACACGCGCGGGGGGGTCCGTGACCACGCGGGGGCGCGCGCTCGCTCCCTAGACCCTCACAAGCTAGTGACGTAGCCCTACGTCACTTTGCCTGTGAGGGGCTGACTGCCGACGTAGATCGGCGTTAGGCAGTCGGCAAGTGGTTAATTGGCACTACTGAAGTCGCTCCGACTTCAGAAATGGGTCCTGTACTACTTTGAGGCAACCTGTGATCCGACTGTCCCATATACTTCAATGGGAGTCACCTCCTTATCTTAATTGAAGCGACTTGTCATCCGACTTTCCGCGAAGAAGAAAGAGATTAGCCAGGCATTCCCCACAGACAAAGTCGCCTATCATTTAAGTCTCTTCAAAGTAGTGCACAAGTCTCTTCCCAAGTCTCTTCCCAAGTCTCTTCCCAAGTCTCTTCCCAAGTCTCTTCCCAAGTCTCTTCCCAAGTCTCTTCCCAAGTCCCTTCAAGTCACGGGGCGACTTTCTGGTCGTGGTAGTGTGAACCGGCTCGTTTTTTCTACATTAATTGCTTTCAAAACAGCTTACAGAATTATTACAATGTAACCTAATCATTTGCAATATGTATGAAAAGTGTTGCCTAGCTGACAGTTTAGATACAATCTTATATAACACAGAAATAGGACAGAAGCACCTTGTTCTTATGAAATACATTTATTCCAAAATGGGAATACAAACAAGACAGGTACATTTGTCTTTTATTCGCCTTGCTGGTACCGGTCTTGTTTTTATTACTTATTTCATTACTTTTTGGAATAAATGTATTTCACAAGGACAAGGCATTTCTGTCCTATTTCTATGTCGTCTGTGCAATAATAATAATAATAATCTCCAAATCTTGGACATGAGCTGCCTATCCTAATTTTATAGATTTCCTTGATATATTCTGGTTGGGAGGGAGCAGACTGGTGAAATCTGCCAGCGCTGGGAGAACTGAATTCTGTACTGAACAAGCTTTTAACATTTGTTCTACAATCCCTTGTCACCTATACAGGCACTAAAAGACACTAAAAGACAATCCTCCAAATCCTGTACAATCTGTCAGTGTAACTGACCTCTGCATTACATGCACACAAAAAAAAAAAAAAATTACAGAAACTAAGAAAAATTTCTATCATGGGCAACATGACCAATCAGACAGGTTGGTTCTATTACAGAAATTTCTCCATTCAGTGTCGCTCTCTGCTACCATTTACCCACACTTCAAGATGGGGGGCGCACTCTGTCCAAGTGGTATATAATGCGTTAGGACTACATGTCCCAAGATGTTTGCTCATCTGCCACACTGGGCATGCATGCCCTAAACATAGGCACCTAGGCGGGTATCATAGGGACCCCAGCCACACTACACATGTCCATCCTTAATTAGAAACACTACAAACGGTAACTGCCCCAACCTATGACTGGCCTTAAAGCGGAGTTCCACCCAAAAGTGGAACTTCCGCTTTAAGTGCTCCTGATCCCCTGACATGTCACATTTGGCATGTCATTTTTTTTTTTAAGGGGGGGGGGGGTTACCCAGATTTGACAGGTACCGGCTCGAGCGGAAGTTCTCCTCTACCCCTCCCTCTCTGCAATCCTCTGGGACACGTCATAGGTCCCAGAACATTGCCCAGCCATTCACGACGTGCAGTGTGACTCGCGCATGTGCACTGCCCACACTAGTGATGCCGGCGCCACCGAGAAGAGAAGCTTCATGCGGCCGCATTGATGGATTGTGGGACAGGTGAGTGCGTGTTTATTAAAAGTCAGCAGCTACACTTTTTGTAGCTGCTGACTTTTATTTAAACACAAAAATGGCTGGAACTCCGCTTTAACAGCAAGGAGCAAATGAAAGGGTGACACATGTCAAACCACAACGCAGGAAAATTCCCAGCTCATTAGAGCTGGGGATATTTCTTTTTTGTGGTTTGACATAACGAGAAACACTGAGCTAAGAGCGCACAACTCAGAATGGTTCCAGGGGGACAGTCAAAGCAAAGTTAGTTTGCTTAGTATCCATGTACACCTTCGCAACACAATCTGATCTGTGTGTAAAAGGAAAGAAAGCCTCTGACCACAAGCCAGCACCAATGCAATCCAGGGTTCCTTCACAGGAGTGGTCAGTTTGTCTGTCAGCTTTTCATATGGATCCAAACTGAACCACAATGTATGCATATGAGCAGAAGGATGTAAACAGATATTACATCCATTTCATCCTGGTCAGTTTGCTTCCATAGAAAAAAAAAAAAAAAAAAAATACACAACAGAAAAAGTCTGCAGCCTTTTCCATTTTTGCAGACATAATAAATAGATAGGTTTTCCATTATCTGTTTTAGTGTCGGTTCACATTTGTGTGATGCGGAAACGCTGCGAATATACAGCGTGTTCCTGCATCGCATCCGCACCCCTGGCAGTTCACACTGCCATATGCGATACGCAGGGGGTGTCAATTAAAAGTTAACGATACCCCCAGATCAGATCGCATATTGCAGTGTGATCTGAAAGTTTGCACAGAATCGGATCGCACAAGTGTGAACCACCATACGATCCGATTGTGCTGCAGATCAAAAAAAGGGTCCTGTGCATGTTTCAGTGCGATTGCGGTGCGAATTCAGCCAAACAAACTGTATGGCTGAATTTGCACCGCACAGACATCACATGTAATTTTAGGAGCAGTGCGCTCCGAATTACATGCGATCTCTGAGATCACACCAATGTGAACCAGCACTTAGGCCAGAAACATTTTTTTTTTTTCTTATACTTTTAGCAAAAAAACATGATTGAACTGATAACACCTGTGTGACCTAGCCCCCTACAGAACCAACAATGTCAAAATCCACCTCTCTCCTGTCATTACCTCTCTACAGTATAGATCAGCCCTATCCTGTTTCTGATCTGTATATTAACCCGTCACTTCCCTGATTGTGCACATCAGTAACCACTTCATCTCTATCCTTCAACTGTGTGATGCATGTAGATTAACCCCTTCACCTTCTGTGTGTGAGCTGCACAATGATGTATCTAGTCCACCATTACTAAGTTCTCTGTTTGAAGCAGTTGTAAAGGCTCCTAGGAATCTTACCTGCACTGAGCATTGGTATTGCACAGAGTGGCCCTGAACTTTCTCTTCTGGAGTCCCTTGCCAGCGCTCTAGGTTTCTCCACTTCTGAGTGTACCACCATAGCAAGCTGCTTGCTATGGGGGAGCATATGTGGGCTCAATCTCAAGCCAGGCTGCGTGTCTCTATAGACACATACAGCATGCCTCTGCTCCCCCCTCACAGCATTTTATTGACAGCACCAGAAGCAAATGCATCCCACTGCTGCCTCTGTATCCTGTGAGAAGAGAAAGAGCAGCACTGCTGCAGACAGGCACAGTGCTGGATCAAGATCAGACTCTTTTTTTTTTGCTAGAAGATTACTTGGAATCCCCAAACATGATATATTTAGGCCCTGGAGAAAAAAAATGGTGGGTGTTGCAATTTTTGTTTATGTCACACAATATTTGAGCAGCAGTTCTTCAAAAGCAATTTGTTTGGAAAAAATACACCTTAATGAATTTAGGTGAACACAAATAGTTCACCCTGATGGGGTGAGGGAGCCTGGTATAGACCACCTGTAAAAGTGATGAAGCCGCTTGGATCACTTGAACCTCTTGGAGAATGGCCGGCAGAAAAGAACAATACCAGGATCAAGACTTTAGCTGCAGCCATGATCCTGGTATAGCCACTTGAACTTTTATTTGTTTTAAAATAAACTTGTTATACTTCCCTGCACTGTGCAATGGTCACAGAGCAGCCCCAATCTACTTCTACTCGTGTACAACACTGGCGCTCCTGGCTCCTCCTTTCTAGTGTGTGCCCCGACAGAAAGCAGTTCAGTGGGGGGCACTTAAGAGAGCTTTCTTCTGAGCCTCGCTGTCTGCGTCTACAGACAAAGACAGTGGGACTCGGCCCCACCCCCTGCTGCCTAGTCACTGGCTTCAAATGGTCAGCAGTGGGAGCTAGTGGCACACACTGCCTCTGCAAAGCCTGTGATACCAGGAAGTGAGAGAAGAGATCCGCAAAAGCTGGGCACAGCGCTGTATCGAGTGAGGGCTCAGGTAAGTATCCAGGGAAGGGGGGTCTGATACTAATGCTTAGCTACTTCCCACCCAAGGACATCAATTGATGTCCTGTACTTTGAGAGGGGATATCCGAATGATGGGTGCAGCTGTAGGCATCCTTCAGATATCTTCTTTTTCTGCCCGCAATTCTCTGTCATGTAAAAAAATCATAGCGGCTCTTCAGTCACTTGTTTCAGCCACAGGGATGTGTACACTCCTTGCAATAGTAATAACAGTGATAAAAAAAAGTAAAAAAAATGTAAAGGAAAAGTGTCAAATTAAAAGTAAAATAATCAATGAAAAAAAAAATTAAAAAATTTAAAGTGCCCCCGTATGCTCACACGCAAAAGCGAACGCATACGTAGGTCACTCCCGCATATGTAAACAGCGTTTAAACCATACATGTGAGACATCACCACAAATGTTAGAACAAGAGCAATAATTCTAGCCCAAGACCTCCTCTATAACTCTAAACTGGTAACCTGTAAAAATGTTTAAAGCGTCGCCTATGGACATTTTTAAGTACCAACGTTTGGCACCATTTAACGAATATGCGCAATATAAAGCATGAAATGTTAGGGATGTATTTACTCAGCGTAACATCATCTTTTACATTATACACACAAAATCTAGCTAAATTTAGGGTTTTTTTTTTTTCTAATGAAACAGATGAAATCCTGAAACTATTTTTCTTTCTAAAAAATACGCAGAAAAATTGCTGCTCAAATACCACCGTTTTATTCCCTAGGGTCTCTGCTAAAAAAACATATATAATGTTTGGGGGTTCTAAATAATTTTCTAGCAAAAAAATGATGATATTTTTACATGTAAGTTTAAAGCCTGACACATTTGAGTGCCAGAATAGGCTTGGGCTGGAAGTGGCTTAATTAAAAAATGCCTTATTACCTTATGCACTTGACCTCCAGAAAATGTAACCCCTTCACGCCCAGGCCATTTTTTGTGATACGGCACTGCTTTATTTTAACTGACAATTGCACAGTCATGGGACGCTGTACCCAAATAAAATGTATGTCCTTTTTACCCCACAAATAGAGCTTTCTTTTAGTGGTATTTATTAACCTCTGTGTTTTTTTATTTTTTGCGCTATAAACAAAAATCAGACTGACAATTTAAAAAAAAAAAAACATTTTAAAACATATCCAATAAAAAAATAAAAATATCAAATTTCTTGATAAATTTAAGCCAATCTGTATTCTGCTACATATTTTTGATTTAAAAAATCCCAATAAGTCTAAATTGATTGGTTTACATAAAAGTTATCACGTCTACAAACTATGAGATTTTTTTCTGTTTATTACTAGTAATGGTGGCGATCAGCAACTTATAGCGGGACTGCGATATTGGAGCGGACATTCTGACACTGACACTTTTTGGGGACCAGTTTCACCAACGCAGTGCTCAGTGCTAAAACAATATTCACTGTCACTGTACTAATGACACTGGCTTGAAAGAGGTTAACATTAGGGGCGATCAAAGGGTTAACTGTGTGCCTAGTTAGCATTTTACTGTACTGTGTGAGGCGCTTTTACTAGGGGAAGAGATAGAACTTATTCCCTGCTTTGCAGGGACACAAATTTCATCCCTTCCCTCCTGACAGATTAGCGATGTGCCTTGTTTACATAGGCAGATTGCAGTTCTGTCTCTCTGCCTAAGGATAGGCGGGTGCCCAAAGACATCAGGTACCCTGAACAAGTCGATCAGCTCCCACTGTGTACTCAAAGTGGAAGCGAGCCACGCTCACACCTGTAAGTGTTGCTATAGGGCAGACATAAAATGGTTAACCACTTCCATACCGTAGGAGGTCATATGATGTCCTGGACCTTGAGTGGAGATATCAGAATGATGCCTGCAGTTGATTTTTTTTTTTCTGCAGGAGATTCCCTGTAAAAGCCATCATAGAAGCTTGATTGCTTTACGGACGGTGGGAGCGAAAGTCCTCTGATGCTTCTCCTAGCTCGCCTGTTTGATTGGCAAGCCAGACAATGAATCCGCCGGCAGCGGAAGTTTACCACCTCTTTGACCGTTAGAGGCCGGAACAGATGTCATGGCATCACTTCTGGCACCGCCAGATGTAATGTAAACATTGCCGTTTTTTTGCTGGGAAGCGGAGATCAATTTTTTTTTTTTTTTATCTCAGGCTTTCCAGCCCAGAGGAGAGATCTGGAGACTTTTAGACCCCATATCTCTCCATAAAGAGGACCTGTCATGCCCTTTTCGTATTACAAGGGAGGTTTACATTCCTAGGAATAAAAGTGATTAAAAAAAAAAAAAAAAAAAAAAAAAAAAAAAGGAAAAAAGTGTTAAAAAATAAAAGAAATAATAAAAACAAAACATGCATGCATAGGTCGTGATCGCGTATGTAAATGATGTTCAAGCCACAGTGAGGTATTTCCGCAAACGCTAGAATGAGAGCAATAATTCTGTTGCAAGACCTCCTCTGTAACTTTAAACTGATGACCCGCGTGGCCTATGGAGTTTTTTAAGTCACGAAGTTACACGCAATTTTAACCACTTGCCGACTGCGCACAGTATATTTACTGCGGCAGTCGGCCCCGGCCAGGCAGAGTGACGTAGGTCTACGTCGCTACTTGCCGCCGGTCCTGTGTGCGCTCCCGCGCGTGCCCGCCGACACCGATGGCTCGATTGGGTTCAGAACCGATCAGTCATCAGGTCCAGGCCAATGATTTTTGGCCTGGACCTGTAGATCGGTCCTGCCCAATCAGATCTTGTTCTGAGTCTGTGAAATGTAAACACAGACTCAGAAAAGACGTGCCCTCTTCTCCCATGATCCCTTTTGGATTCATCTGGAGAAGAGAGCACTTCTAACTGTAAGTACTGCACCAAACACAGTCACACACAGCTAGATAGGCACATTTACCCCCCAATCGCCCCCCCGATTAACCCCTACAGCACCTGACACAACACACACTATATACAGCATATAGCAGTTACCTATATACCTGTATAAGTGTGATTTGTGAACAGGTGTAGCACTTGCGACCCCCCCTTTTCCACTTGAATTACCCGCCAACCCCCCCCTAATAAAGATTTGAGCCCCTGATCTCCCTTGACCCCCCCCCTGATCACCGCTAGTTAACCCCTACACCCTCTGTCACATCAGCACTAATACAAACGTAATATACAGTGTTTTTGTATTTTTGTATTAGTGTCATTGTGATCAGAATTAGCGCAGGCGACTGAGTTTGTGTCCCAAGAAGGTTTAGGGTCCCCGCCACCCGCCCAATAAAGATTTAAGCCCCTGACCCCCCCCCCCTGATCACCCCTACACCCCCTGCCATAACACACACCGTATACAGTATATAGCATTTTGCTATATACCCGTATAAGTGTGATTTGTGGTCAGGTCTAGCGCTTGCGACCCCCCTTTTTCCACTTGAATTACCCGCCACCCCCCCTAATAAAGATTTAAGCCCCTGATCCCCCCTGATCCCCTCCTGATCACCGCTAGTTAACCCCTGCACCCTCTGTCACATCAGCACTAATACAAACATAATATACAGTGTTTTTGTATTTTTGTATTAGTGTGATTGTGATCAGAATTAGCGCAGGCGACTAAGTTTCTGTCCCAAGGAGGTTTAGGGTCCCCGCCACCCGCCCAATAAAGATTTAATCCCCTGATCCCCCCCTGATCACCCCTACACCCCCTGCCACAACACACACTGTATACAGTATATAGCATTTTCTATATACCCGTATAAGTGTGACTTGTGACCAGGTTTAGCGCTTGCCACCGTTCCTTTTATCCTTAGGATACCCGCCAGCCCCTTCCAATAAAGATTTAAACCCCTGATCCCCCCCCTGATCACATCCCGTTAACCCCTACACCCTCTGTCACATTAGCACTAATACACACATAATATACTGTTTTTACTGTATTTTGTATTGGTGTCATTGTGACTTGAGGTTGCGCTAGCGAGCTAGTTTCTTTCCCAAAGGAGGTTTAGGGTCCCCGCCAACCCCCCCCCAGATCCCCAGCGCATAGTTTAGAAGTAACCCCTTGATTACCACGCACGCACACTTCCATTTCTAGTATAGTGTTTGAACAGATCAATATCTGATCTGATCAGAACTATACTAGCGCCCCCATAGTTTAGGGTTCCCAAAACGCGGTGTTTGCACGATCAGCACTGATTCCTGCCAGCACCTGCGTTTAACCCTTTCACCCAGGCAAGTGTAGTAATCAATAGATTACTGTCACTTGCAAAAAAACACTAAACACAAAACCGCTGTGTTAGCAGAGTCAGGCCTGATCCCTGCTAGCATTAGCAGTTTTTTTGGTAGCGCTTGAAATAATCTTCGACAACCAGGTGCTTTTATTACCTGTGAGTCGCATCACTGTACGGGTAAATTTAGTTACCAAAATGACCAAACGTTCGTACAGGGATGAAGAGCTTATCAGTTATATGCTGACCGAGTCATCTGATAGCGAAGGGGAAGCTACAATGACCGAATTAGTGTCAGTATATGAACCTGATGACGGCAGCGGCTCCCTGACAGATAGCTCCGACGACAGATGGGTCCCTGTTAGACCCAGGCGTACCCGACCCCATTCTGAAGTTGTTGAGATGCAGGAATGGCAGGGTGCTCGTATGGAGCAGAGTGTGGTTACTAGTGCCGCTCATTTTTCGGTCGACCTGGCAAGCGCCAGCGGCCTAGTACAACCTGGACCTAGTACAACCAGCACTGCAGTAACACCTGGTGACGTGGCGAGTCCCCTAAGTGCAGTTGAAGCTGGTGCGGTGGCTAGCACAAGTAGTGGCCCGCAGCCACCGCGTATTCGTAGACAGGCCCGTAGAGCCCATAGTGCCCTCCCTGATGCGCTGGCATATCCTAATTGGCAACCCACTGATACTACAGCGCCAGTACTTCCCCCATTCACCGCCCAACCTGGAATCCACGTGGAGACAGCTGGTTTTACGCCCCTTAACTTTTATGAGCTGTTCTTCACGGAAGATCTTTACAGATCGATTGTGGATCAATCAAATTTATATGCACAACAGTTCATTGCCGCCAACCCAAATTCACACCTTGCCAGACAATTCGGCTGGAAACCTATAACGGTTTCCGAATTTAAGATCTTTCTGGGCCTTTCCCTCCACATGGGCATAACTAAACTCTGCCTCCATGTCCAGGGGGAGATACGAGCAAATTCTGCGATTCATGCATTTCAGCGACAATGAAATCTGTCGTCCTCGGGGAGACCCTGAATACGATTGGCTCCACAAAATTCGGCCCCTCATAGACCACTTCAATCAGCGGTTTGCAGCCTTGTTTACCCCCGAACAAGTTGTCTGCGTTGACGAGTCCCTGATTAAATTTACTGGCCGCCTTGCTATGAAACAGTACCTCCCCAGCAAGCGTGCCAAGTACGGGGTCAAACTGTATAAATTGTGTGACAGGGCCACAGGCTATACAGTTAGTTTCCGGGTCTATGAGGGAAAAGATAGCTGTGTGGAGCCCCCCAACTGCCCAGACTACATAGGGAGCAGCGGTAAGATCGCTTGGGACTTGGTGTCACCCTTATCCGGAAAGGGGTACCATTTGTACGTGGACAACTTTTATACAAGCGTGCCACTATTTAGTCACCTTCTCGATTTACAAATTGGCGCATGTGGCACCGTGCGACCTAATCGCCGGGGCTTCCCCCAACGGCTTGTAAATTCCCGTCTTAGTCGGGGGGCGAGAGCCTGCTTGAAAACGGACAAATTGCTTGCGGTGAAGTGGAAGGATACACGGGATGTTTATGTTCTGTCCTCCCTTCACGCAGACACGACGATCCAAATCACTACGGCAACTGGCGTTGTGGAGAAACCCCTCTGTGTCCGTGAATATAACCTTAACATGGGAGGGGTGGACCTTAACGACCAGCTTTTGGCGCCGTATTTAGTTGCCCGTAAAGCCAGACGCTGGTACAAAAAAGTGTCTGTTTACCTTTACCAATTGGCTATGCTGAACGCCTTTGTCCTATACAGAGCGTCAGGACGAACTGGATCTTTCCAGGAATTCCAGGAAGAGATCATCCTTGCCTACCTGTACCCAGGAGGCATGCCTGCCCAACTTCCCCTTCCAGATGCAGTGAGCCGGCTGCATGAGAGGCATTTTTCTTATGTCCTCCCGAGTACCCCTACCCAAAGATACCCCCAAAAAAGATGTCGTGTCTGTAGCAGGCGCGGAGGAAGGAGTGACACCCGTTATTATTGTCCCAAATGTCCTGACCAACCTGGTCTCTGCATCGGGGAATGTTTCGAGCGCTACCATACACTAGTGGAGTATTAGCGTAGGGTACAGCACGACACAGTGTAGGGCACACAAACACAGGGTCTCGATGGATGTTGGATGTCCATCGATATTTTGAGAGACCCAAGCTGGAAGAGAAGATCGCAGTCCCAAATCAAGAAAACAGTTAGAAAGAAAAATAAAAGGATCCAAAAACTGTTGTGGTGTCAGTAATTTTATATGTCCTTCTACTCCTTCCTACTGTACTTTTTTCAATGTCCTTTGTTTGTTTTTTCATTCTTTTGTGACCTGTTTCTCTTGCAGGTACTCGTCGGCTACCACGCATTGATTTTATATATTCTGACACAAACAGTGTTTGCGCTCAGCATATATGGATACCTTTGCTGATAGCAGCTGTGGTGATTTTCTGATTTCAGCACTGCAGTTAAAATCCTATTTTGGTATACGTGGATAGTGCCGTGTATACCCATCATTAAATTCAGTGGGTGGTTGTTTGGGCGGTTAATGATGAGTAATACTACGCATTATTCCTGTGCTGATTTCTGATAGGTTCTCTTTTTTTCCGTTCAGCCCACAGGCTGCATAAAAAAAAAAAAAAAACCTATATGCCAAACAAGGACCAGCAATGTACTGGTACGTTGCTGGACTTTGAGTGGTTATACCAGGATGATGCCTGCAGATTTAGGCATCATCTTGGTATCGTTTTTTACAGCCAGCGGTCGGCTTACATGTAAAAGCAATCCTAGCAGGTAATTGGCCGCTAGACTGCTTTTACATGCAGTGGGAGGGGCCTCCCCCCCCCACCGCCGCCTTCCGTGGTTTTTCTCGGGCTCTCCTGTCCCACCGGTTAACCCGAGAGTGCAGCCGGTGGTTCAATTGTCTAACCATAGAGCTAATTGGAGATGAGAATGGCTCCAATCATCTTTATGGCCTAAGATGCCGGAGGCTACGAGCATTTCATGACTTCTGTTTCGCCAGAAATAAGCAGGGCCATTGGGAAATTGGGAAAGTATTTTATCACACCAATTTTGGTGTGGTCAGATACGTTAAGGTCAGAGGAGAGATCTAGAGTCTAAAAGACCCCAATTTTTTTAAAAAAAGAGTACCTGTCACCACAGATTGCTATCATAGGGGATATTTAAATTCACTGTGATAACAATAAAAATGATTTAAAAAAAAAAAAAAAAATTAAAGGAAAGGTGTCATAATAACATAAAAAAGCAAAAGAAAAAAAAAATTGAGCCCCCCCCCTTTCCCCCGGTGCTTGCGCGCAATGGCGCACGCAAGCGGTGGTCTAGTGTCATATGTAAACCGCAATTGCAGCATGCATGTGAGGTATCGCCACGATTGCCAGATCGAGTGCAGTAATTCTTGCAGTAGACCTCCTCTGTAAGTCTAAAGTGGTAACCTGTAGAGACTTTTAAAAGGTTTTTAAAAATGTACGTATGTTTTTGCCGCTGCGCAGGCATGCGCAATTTTTAAAGCATGTCATGTTAGATGTCTATGAACTCGGCATAAGATCATCTTTTAAATTTTACCAAAAAAATTGGAATTATATAGTGTATTTGTGCAATAAATTAAAAAAATGTATTTTTTTCGCAAAAATTGCGTTTGGAAAATCTGTGCGCAAATACCGTGTGACAAAAAAATTTGCAACGTCCACCATTTTATTCTATAGGGCCTCTGCTTTAAAAAAATATATAATGTTTGGGGGTTCAAAGTAATTTTCTAGTAAAAAAAAAATATTTTTTCATGTAAACAAAAAGGCACAGAAAAGGCTTGGTTTTCAAGTGGTTAGAAGAGTGGGTGATGTGTGGCTAAGATTGAGCATAAAATGCCGGGACAGTTCAAACACCCCCCAAATGACCCCTTTTTGAAAAGTAGACACCCAAAGCTTTTTTCTGAGAGGCATGGTGAGTCCATGGAGTATTTTATATTTTGCCACAAGTTTCGGGAAAATTATTATTATTTTTTTTGTTGTTGTTGTTTTTTTTACAGAAAGTTGTCACTAAATGATATATTGCTCATGCATGCCATGGGAATATGTGAAATGACACCCCAAAATACATTCTTTTGCTTCTCCTGAGTACAGGGATACCCCATGTGTGAGACTTTTTGGGAGCCTAGCTGTGTACGCGACCCCGACAACCAGTCCACATCTTCAGGTTTTCTAATGGCGTAAATTGCTGATTTTACCCCTGACTACCTGTCACAGTTTCAGAGGCCCTGAAATTTCAAGATAGCACAAAACCCCCCCAAATGACCCCATTTTGCAAAGTAGACACTCCAAGCTACTGGCTGAGAAGCATGGTGAGTCCATGGAATAGTTTATATTTTGCCACAAGTTTCGGGAAAAAAAAAATTTTTTATTTTTTTATTTACACAAAGTTGTCAGTAAATGATATATTGCTCACACATGCCATGGGTTTATGTGAACTGACACCCCAAAATACATTCTGCTGCTTCTCCTGAGTACAATGATACCCCATGTGTGAGACTTTTTGCCAGTCTAGCTGCGTACAGGACCCGGAAAACCAATGCGCACCTTTTGGCTTTCCAAGGGCGTAAATTGTTGATCTCACTCCTTACTACCTATCACACTTTTGAAGTCCATAAAAAGCCAAGATGGCACAAAACCCCCCCAAATTACCCCATTTTGCAAAGTAGACACTCCAATCTATTTGCTGAGAGGCATGGTGAGTATTTTGCAGCTCTCATTTTTTTTGGAAAATGAAGAAAAAACAGGAAAATGCATTTTTTTTCCTCTTTTTTCAATTTCCAAAGCTTTGTGACAAAAAGTGAGATCTGCAAAATACTCAACATGCCTCTCTGCAACTAGCTCAGGTTGTCTACTTTCCGAAAAGGGGTCATTTGGGGGGGGGGGGGGTTGTGCTGTCTTGGCATTTCATGGCCTCCAAAACTGTGATAGGTAGTCAGGAGTGAAATCAACAATTTACGCCCTTGGAAAGCCTGAAAGTGGAGGTTGGTTTTCGGTGTCCTGTACTCGGCTAGACGGCAAAAAAGTCTCACACATGGGGTATCCCTGTACTCAGGAGAAGCAGCAGAATGTATTTTGGGGTGTCAGTTCACATATACCCATGGAATGTGTGAGCAATATATCATTTACTGACAACTTTGTGTAAAAAAAAAAAATATATATATATATATATATATATATATATATATATATATATATATATATATATATATATATATATATATATATATATATATATATATATATATATATATATATATATATATATATATATATATATATATATATATATATATATATATATATATATATATATATATATATATATATATATATATATACCATGTGTGAGACTTTTTTGCAGTCTAGCCGAGTACAGGACCCCGAAAACCAACCTCCACTTTCAGGCTTTCCAAGGGCGTAAATTGTTGATTTCACTCCTGACTACCTATCACAGTTTCGGAGGCCCTAAAATTCCAAGATAGCACAAAACCCCCCCAAATGACCCCATTTTGGAAAGTAGACACCCCAAGCTATTTGCTGAGAGGCATGGTGAGTCCATGGAATATTTTATATTTTGCCACAAGTTCCGGGATATATATATATATATATTTCCCGGAACTTGTGGCAAAATATAAAATATTCCATGGACTCACCATGCCTCTCAGCAAATAGCTTGGGGTGTCTACTTTCCAAAATGGGGTCATTTGGGGGGGTTTTGTGCTATCTTGGAATTTTAGGGCCTCTGAAACTGTGACAGGTAGTGCAGAGATGACATGAACAATTTACGCCATTAGAAAACCTGAGAGTGTTGATTGGCTTTTGTGGTCCTGTACACAGCTAGGCTCCCAAAAAGTCTCACACATGGGGTATCCCCATACTCAGGAGAAGCAGCAGAATGTATTTTGGGGTGTCATTCCACATATACCCATGTCATGTGTGAGAAATTTATCTTTTAGTGACAACGTTGTGTAAAAAAAAATAAATAAAAAAAAAAAAAAAATTGTAATTTTCCCAAAACTTGTGGCAAAATATAAAATATTCCATGGACTCACCATGCCTCTCAGCAAACAGCTTGGGGTGTCTACTTTCCAAAATGGGGTCATTTGGGGGGGTTTTGTGGTATCTTGACATTTCAGGGCCTCCTAAACCGTTAGAGGTAGTGAGAAAATGCAATGAAAAATGTACGCCCTTTGAAATTCTGATGGTGGTGATTTGTTTTTGGGGACCCCTACACAGCTAGGCTCCCAAAAAGTCCCACATATGTGGTATCCCTGTACTCAGGAGAAGCAGCAGAATATATTTTGGGGTGTAATTACACATATACCCATGGCATGTGTGAGCAATATATCATTTCAATGACAACTTTGTGTAAAAAAAAAAAAACATTTTTTTTTTTAGTCATTTTTCAAACACCTGTGACAAAAAAATTAAATATTCAATGAGCTCAACATGCCTGTCAGAACATTCCTTAGGATGTCTACTTTCCAAAAAGTGGTAATTTGGGGGGGTTTTGTACTGCCCCGCCATTTTAGCACTTCATGAAATGAGATTGGCAGTCAGAAATTAAAGCTGCGTAAATTTCACTATTTACACCATAGTTTGTAGACGCTATAACTTTTGCGCAAACCAATAAAAATACGCTCATTGATTTTTTTTTTGTCAAAGACATGTAGCTAAATATATTTTGGCAAAAAAAAAAAAATGACATAAATTGAGTATATTGGATATTTTTTAAAAGACAAAGTTGAAAATGTCATTTTTTTGCAAAATTTTCGCTCTTTTTTTTATTAATATCGCAAAAAATAAAAAACGCAGAGGCGATCAAATACCACCAAAAGAAAGCTCTGTTTGTGGGAAAAAAAGGACGTAAATTTCGTTTAGGTACAGCATTGCATGACCGAGCAATTATCAGTTAAAGTCACAAAGTGCCAAGTTGAAAAAAGGGGTCTGGTCTTTAAGCTGCAAAATCCTCCGGTGGGAAAGTGGTTAAAGCCTGCCATGCTAGATATGTATTTACTGGAAGTATCATCTTTCACATTATACAAAAAAAATTGTGTGACATAAAAAAAAAAAAAAAAAAAATTGCACTGCCATTTTATTCCATAAGATCTTTGCAAAAAAAAAAAAAAACACGTTTGGGGGTTCTGGGTAATTTTCTAACAAGCAAAATAATTATGATTTTTACATGTAGTAGCGGAATGCCAGAAATGGCTTGGTATGGAGGCGGTTAAACCCACTTTAACCCCCCCCCCCGCCCCCTCATACACACACACGCACACACACACAAAACCAGCATGCTTCTTCATTTATAAAAAAGTGTGGCTAAAAATCATCATCAACTTGGGGTGTCTACTTTCCAAAAAGGGGGCATTGTTGGGGGGGGGGGGGGCTTGTACTGTCCTGGCATTTTTTTAATGTTTTATAACAAAGTAAGGGGAAATTATCTTTAAGTGTACAATGCTTTTTCCTTTATATAGTAAAACATCAAAAAGTGTTTTTTAAATAGCGCTACAAGAAAGCTGTAGGTGTCTCAGAAATGATGAAACCTCATTTGGGTACAGTGTGGCATGGCAGAGTAATTGTCAGTCAAATTACCACAACCCTGAAACCCGGAAATGGGCTGGTAATGAATGGAGGGTATGGAAGTGGTTAATTAGCAGCTAGTAGCACACAGCTGTACATTATCGTTCCACATGCTCCCAGTAATCTCACACAGACTCCATACTGGTGTGTGCTATAGGATAGGTGACCCCTCACCCTCACAGAACACCATACAGGCAGGCAGTCCCAATTAGAAGCCAGGGGGAACGGAGTACGGGTACCTGAGACGTCACGAAGAAGACAATGATGGAAAGGTGCAGGCGACGTCCAGCACACTATATAATAATCCTTCTGACACGGAGACCCCCGAAACTTGGCCCACACATCATACAACCATCGCACAGTCCGTCTGCACACACTTCACCAATGCTGGACCCTATCCTAGCAAACTATTAGGCGGTACAAGCAGAACTCTCGGAACCAATGTGTCTCAGAACAGGGAAGCAGATAGCGAGTGCACACTTCCGTTCCCCGCACACACAGCCCCGCCTACAGCTCCTATAGCCAATCAGAAAATGATGCGACTACAGAATATGTAGAAGGGGGGTGGTGCGTGAAGTAGTGAGCTGTGTGATCAGACATGAGATTGTGTGCTGTACTGTATTTAGAAGCATTGCTCTATTTAATTGTCAGCTAGTTACTGTGTGAGTTCATCAATAACACAACCAACCGCATGTGACCTAACAGACTTTTTCTTGTGTTGTGCTCATTCATTTATTTTGAAACAGCAGTGTTTGATTGTTGGCCAGAAGCATTTTGCTTAGTCTTTCTTTGCCTTAAGAAGAAGAAGAGTACAAGCTATAGGAACGTGCCATGAAGCAATATGTTGGCTGCCATGACTAAACTGGAAAATGCTAGTTTGCCTGGCAGTCATGCTGGACTTTTGGCTTTAAAGCGGAGTTCCACCCTAAAATTAAAGTTCCCTCCATCTTCTTGGTCCGGGTCACCTGAAAAACAAATGGATAATTGCAATTTTTTTTTTTTTTTTTTACTTCCCTCGTTTAGAAGAAAATATACTTACCTTACTTCCTCTTCCTCCCTCGGCGGCCACGGCGAGTCCTCACTTCCTGGCTTGCAATGATTCCTGGGAGCTGAACGTCATCGCTCCCAGGAATCAATGCGCCTGCACCGGCCCCGACGTCAGTTCCGGTGCAGGCGCCGTCATACCTTGCAAAACAGCTTCTGGGCATGCCTAGAAGCTGTGCAAGGATAACGCTGCAGCCCCGGAAGTGATGGCGGGGCCGGTGCAGTGCATCGTGGGACCAAAGAGGACGGAAGAGGATCGCGCTGGCTTCAAGCTGCCCACACCTGAGATGGCAGCGCTGGAGAAGACATTTTCAAGGTAAGTATTTCTTCTTGCAGGTAAGTGCAACCCGGGACAGTTCAGAGGCTATCCATCGTGGAATGTACTAGCCCTGACTGTCCCGGGGGTATTTTTATGTATTTTTTTTTTTTTTAGGTGGAACTCCGCTTTAACCACTTTACCACTGAGTACTGGAATAGTACTGCAGCAAAGTGGCACGATCCCGTCTGACGACGTAGACCTACGTCGCCAGACTCCTCCCCTGTAGGCGGCGCTCGCGCGCCGCCGGAGGCGCGCTCCCGCTGTTTTCATTTACAGCGGGAGTCGGGCCAGGGGAGGAGTAGCGGCGATCGCCGCTGCTCTGCCCCGATCGTCGGGGATCTAGTGTGGAGATCCGCCCGCCTGTGTAAACACAAGCGGCGGATCTCCTCAGTGACAGGGAGTGACAGATCGGAGTGTTCAGCATAGCTGGACATCCGATCTGTCCCTGTCTCACAAAGTCACCTCCCCCCCCCCCCACACGTCAGTAAGCACCAGGCATACATTAACCCCTCCCTCTCCAATAAAATTAACCCCTTCCCTGCCAGTGTCATTTTTACAGTAACAGTGCATATTTATAGCACTGATTACTGCAGTAATGTCACTGGTACCCCCAAAAGTGTCAAAAATGTCAGTCAAGGGTCCGATCTGTCCGCCGCAATGTCGCAGTCCCGCAAAAAAAAACGCAGATCGCCGCCATTACTCGTTAAAAAAAAAACACCAAAAATGACATAAATCTTTCCCTTTGTTAGTAAACGCTATAACTTTTGCACAAACCAATCAAAATACGCTTATTGCGATTTTTTTTACCAAACATGGGTAGCAGAAAACAAATTGGCCAAAAATTTTAAAAAAAATTGTTTTTTACATCTTTTTTGGGGGGAATTTCATATAAAAAAATGTTAAAAATATTGTTATTTTTTCAAAATAAACGCTCTTTTTTTGTTTATATAGCGCAAAAAGTAATAATCGCACAGGTGATCAAATACCACCAAAAGAAAGCTCTGTTTGTGGGAAAAAAAGGACGTCAATTTTGTTTGGGTACGGCGTCGCACGACCGCGCAATTGTCAGTTAAAGTAGCACAGCGCCGAATCGCAAAAAGTGGCCCAGACGTAAGACAGCAAAATGCTCTAGTGGTAAAGTGGTTAATGACTTCAGCTCCGAAAGGACCAGGTCATTACGGTACGGCGTTATTTTAACTGATAATTGCGCGGTCATGCGACGCTGTACCCAAATAAAATTGATGTCCTTTTTTCCTACAGATAGGGATTTCTTTTCGTGGTATGTTATCTACTCTGCGATTTTTATTTTTTGTGCTATAAAGAACAAAAGACTGACAATTCTGAAAAAAAAAAAAAAATAATGATAAATTTTGCTTTCTGCTATAAAACATGTCCAATAAAAAAATCAAATTTCTTCATCAATTTGGGCCAATATGTATTCTACATATTTTTGGTAAAAAAATACCAATAAGCATATATTGATTGGATTATGGTTATAGCATCTACAAACTATGGGATATTTTTAAGGAAAATGTATTTATTTTTTTTACTAGTAATGGCAGCGATTAGCGACTTATAGCAGGACTGTGAGATTGCGGTGGACAAATGGGACACTAAAGCCCCGTACACACGTAGCGATTGTCGGCCGAACGATCGGCCGTCTTTTGTCCGGTGCTGTCCTGTCGGTTGAAAAGAGCTTAAGACTGCACACGAATTTTGTCAGCCAACAACAGTCGACTGCAGAAGTGATGTCATGTGATGGTTAACTTTCCGTGTGTTTTTTCATCTCTGAGCATGCCCAGTCTTGCTCATCTGCTGTTTGTCGGCCAAATTCTGTACTGACTGAGGAACAATCGGCCGTTCTGGTGTTGGCCAACAAAAATCTTAGAGCCTGCACACCCGATTCTGTTCAGCCAAAAATTCGCAGTCGGTTGTCGGAAGCATCATACTAACAAGCCGACAATCGGCCGATCGGTCGGTGGCCGGATATTTATGGCCGACAATCGCTACGTGTGTACGGGCCTTTACTGTGTCCAATCACAGCGGGAGCAGGTCGCCGGCAGCATGCGTGCCCCAGACCAGAAAGTGCGGAATAACATACAAGTATGTGATTCTGCATAGAAGAGCCGCCTTGCCGCCAAATATATATATATATATTAGTACAGACCACAAGTTTAGACACACCTTCTCATTCAAAGAGTTTTCTTTATTTTCATGACTATGATGAAAATTGTAGAGTCACACTTCAAGAGGTAGTCACCTGAAATGGTCTTCCAGCAGTCTTGAAGGAGTTCCCAGAGATGCTTGGCACTTGTTGGCCCTTTAGCCTTCACTCTGCGGTCCAGCTCACCCCAAACCATCTCGATTGGGTTCAGGTCCGGTGACTGTGGAGGCCAGGTCATCGGGCGCAGCACCCCATCACTCTCCTTCTTGGTCAAATAGCCCTTACACAGCCTGGAGGTGTGTTTGGGGTCATTGTCCTGTTGAAAAATAAATGATGGTCCAACTAAACGCAAACCGGATGGAATAGCATGCCGCTGCAAGATGATGTGGTAGCCATGCTGGTTCAGTATGCCTTCAATTTTGAATAAATCCCCAACAGTGTCACCAGCAAAGCACCCCCACACCATCACACCTCCTCCTCCATGCTTCACGGTGGGAACCAGGCATGTAGAGTCCATCCGTTCACCTTTTCTGCGTCACACAAAGACAGGGTGGTTGGAACCAAAGATCTCAAATTTGGACTCATCAGACCAAAGCACAGATTTCCACTGGTCTAATGTCAATTCCTTGTGTTCTTTAGCCCAAATCAGTCTCTTCTGCTTGTTGCCTTTCTTTAGCAGTGGTTTCCTAGCAGATATTTTACCATGAAGGCCTGATTCACACAGTCTCCTCTTAACAGTTGTTCTAGAGATGTGTCTGCTGCTAGAACTTCGTGTGCCATTGACCTGGTCTCTAATCTGAGCTGCTGTTAACCTGCGATTTCTGAGGCTGGTGACTCGGATGAACTTTTCCTCCGCAGCAGAGGTGACTCTTGGTCTTCCTTTCCTGGGGTGGTCCGCATGTGAGCCAGTTTCTTTGTAGTGCTTGATGGTTTTTGTGACTGCACTTGGGGACACTTTCAGGCTCCATTCACACCTGGGTGTTTTTGAGCGTTTTCAGCTCCAAAAATGCTTAAAAAAAAAAAAACGTTCCAAAACGCCCAACAAGTAAAACCCCATTCATTTAAATGGCCCCTGTTCACATCTGAGCGTTTTAACGCCTGAAGCAAAACGCCTGTAGCTGGAAAAAGTACATGAGCTTCTTTTTGGGCTGATTACCAGCGTTTTTGATAGATGTCAATGCCTGCCTCCAAAAACGCCTGAAAATCGTGGTAAAAAACATGCGAAAATGCTACACTCAAGTGTGAATGCAGCCTCAAAGTTTTCCCAATTTTCCGGACTGACTGACCTTCATTTCTTAAAGTAATAATGGCCACTCGTTTTCCTGTACTTAGCTGCTTTTTTCTTGCCATAATACAAATTCTAACAGTTTATTCAGTAGGACTATCAGCTGTGTATCCGCCTGACTTCTGCACAACACAACTGATGGTCCCAACCCCATTTATAAGGCAAGAAATCACACTTATTAAACCTGCCAGGGCCTGCCTGTGAAGTGAAGACCATTTCAGGTGACTACCTCTTGAAGTGTGACTCTACAATTTTCATAGTCATGAAAATAAAGAAAACTCTTTGAATGAGAAGGTGTGTCCAAACTTTTGGTCTGTACTATATATATATATATATATATATATATATATATATATATATATATATATATATATATATATATATATATATACAGGTGGCAAGTGGCTAAAGCGAATCTTTACTGTATCTTTATTTAGTTGAGAAATCACTTTGAAAAACATCCCCCTAGCATTTCTGGTCTGGACATGGGCATCTTGAGTAGGGGCAAATGATTCATGTAGCATTTACTTCCCAGAATCCATCTGCCCTTAGTTTCAAAATGCACTCAGTAGAGTGTGCTTAGCTGAGAAAACCTCTCCTCCCCTCCTGAAGACTCCTGCATTACTTAAAGTGGTACTAAAGTCTATTTTTTTTTTTGTCAAAAATGAACATGTTATACTTACCTGCTTGTAATGATTTTGCACAGAGCAGCTCAGGTCCTCCTCTTCTCGGGTCCCTCTTCAGCTCTCCTGGCCCCTCCCTCTTGTTGAGTGCCCCCACAGCAAGCAGCTTGCTATAGGGACACCCCAGCTAAGCTGCTGCTCTGTGTGTCCATACAGACATGGAGCTATGGCCTGCCTCGGGCCCCCTCTCTCTCCTTATTGGATCACTGACTTTGACAGCAACGGGAGCCAATGGCATCGTGCTTAGGGTGACCAGACGTCCCTTGTTTCTGGGGACAGCCCCTGGACTGAGGAAACTGTCCCCGGACTAAGTCTGTCCGGATTCAGGACTGGATTAATGTAGACAGGGCATCCCATGCTGGTGGAGAAACAGCCTGGTGGCTCAGATGCTGACACCCCTGCTGGACGATCTCACTGCCCCTCCTGCTGCTGTTTAGTGGAGGAGAGGCAGAGCCAAAAGTTTAATGTGTGGAGGGCTGAGACCGGGAGGTGAGCAGATGGGGGGGTCTGTTTGTACACAGGTGAGGGCAGTGGGGGAGCAGTGGTCAGAGCTGATGGAGAGTTTAGCTTTTGTGGGGGAAGGGCTAAGAGGTGGCTGCAGAGATAATCTGTGAGAGAAGGGTGCAGAGGTGAGCTATGGATGTGGGGGCAGAAGTGTTCTCTGTGCATAGTAAACCTCTGAACCCTGTACTCTATGCCTAACACCCTCCTCTATATTATGTAGTCCTGTGCCCAGAGCTCTGTGTATTATGCAGTCCTGTGCCCAGCGCTCTGTGTATTATACAGTCCTGTGCCCAGCACTCTGTGTATTTTACAATCCTGTTCCCAGCATTCTGTGTATTATGTAGTCCTGTGCTCAGTTCGCTGTGTATTATGTAGTCCTGTGCCCAGCGCTTTGTGTATTATGTAGTCCTGTGCTCAGTGCGCTGTGTATTATGTAGTCCTGTGCCCAGTGCTGTGTTTTATACAGTCCTGTACCCAGATATCTGTGTATTATGTAGTCCTTTGCCCAGAGATCTGTGTATTATGTAGTCCTGTGCCATTCGCCAATAAATAAAAAAAAAAAATGTCCCCGGATTTCATTTTGGATATCTGGTCACCATAACCACACTGCCATCTCAGCCTATGTGGAGAGAGAGTCCCTACAACATCACTGGATCAAGATGTGCACAGGTAAGTATTAGGTGAGCTGCTAAACACAGAACCTTCTAAAGGCCCGTACACACGTACCGATCGTCGGCATACAAACGTCGGTGGACGAAGGATCTGCCGATTGTACGCGTGTTAGTATGGTGCCTCCGACAGATGTCTGCGCACAATCCGCGGACAAAAGTCTTTCTTGCAAACATGAAAATTTTTGTATGCCGACACCAGAACGGACGATTGTTCGCCTGTCAGTACACAATTCGGCCGACAGACCGCAGATTTGCAAGACTGGGCATGCTCAGAAAATAGAAAACACAGGGAAAGTTAACCATTACATGACATCACTTCTGCAGTCGGCGGACAAAATTCTTGTGCTGTCCTTGTGCTGTCTTTGCACTTTTCAGCAGACACCGACATCCCGGGGAGAAAAGAGGAACATTTGTATGCCGACCATCGGTACGTGTGTACGGGGCTTTACTTTACAACCACTTTAAAAAGTAACCCAGTTGTTGACCCTCCTGAAGACTCCTGGGATAAATGACATAATTTGCCTAGGCAACAAACCAGAAAGTAACTGAAGAAATGTAAAAAAAAAAAAAAAAGTTCAGGTAAACATTATAAACTTTCCTATCTATTTACTAATGCTAGCAGCCTGAGGATTAACAATCAATGTTGATTGGGACAGTGAAGTTCCACTTTAAGGTTTTCTGAGCAGCTGCAAGATAGAAAATGAACAGTGAATGTAATGACTACACATTTGTTTAACACTGCAGTCACGCTTTAGCTTCTCTTAAATGCTCCAAAAAAAAAAAAATTGCATAATTATGTGTACAAAATGTGCAAAAAATGTCGGTAGCCCATAGGTTGCCCTTCATTTTTAATGGCACCCCAAATGCAGCAAAAAAAAAAAAAAGACGTGTTTGTCTCTGGAAAAAAAAAACATGCAGTTAAAGAACACACATAGCGCAACACTCAAGAAGCCACTTTGTGATGCACAGGGGAGTCTATTAAAATCAATAGATCGCCTTGTGCATGTGTCACAAAAATGTGGCATGATTTTGCGCATGTTCACAAAACACTAAATGTAAATATAGCCTAATGGTTATGACTGAGGAAAATGTAAAAGCCAGAGATAGCCAATCAGCTAGAATATCCCAGCAGGACTTTTCAAAATAGAACTAAAGGCAAAACTTTTTTTCTGGTGCCAACATGGCAGCATACATGTGGTAGTAGGCTACCATGGATTGCCACCAGGAAAATGGAAAATTGTATGAAATGCTTACCGCAATTTTACTTTCCTGATGCCAAACCATGGCACCATACTAGTGATAGAGCTCCGCCTCTTGTCCACTCCCTTTGGACCAGTGAATAACATAAAAAAATGAGTAGTTAGCCACCTCCCCATTCTTTGTAACAAGCCAAATACCAAAACGTACAGGGTGGGTCCATATGCTGCCATGGTTTGGCGTCAGGAAAGGAAAATGATGATAAGTATTTGATACAATTTTCCATTTTACTGATGCCAACATTGCAGCATACTAGTTATAAATAACTAACTGACAGGGTGGGTACTGCTTTAAACAAAATCAGTTTTATTTACAATGTAAGAGAAGATTGAATTCTTCTTCTTCTTCCAAAGTCTACAGTTGATAAGGAACCCAGGTCTACTCTATAATGCTTAAAGCTGGATACACACTATACAACTTTTGTTGTCAGAATTCCTTTAGATTTACCTTTTCTATGTAGTGCAAGGGCCTGCCAGATTGCATACAAATTGATAGTGTTTAGGTTTGACCTCATATTATATGGTTTTGGTAAATCTGAAGGAAAAAATCTAAAGAAAATTGTATAGTGTGTATGGCCCATTAGGAAGGTATTTTGGGAAGACCATGATGCCGCTCTGCAGATGGTCTCCATGGATACATTTGAAAGAGCAGCTTACGAGGCTGCTACCGCCCTGATGGAGTGTGCAGTCACCGTTGTAGAAAGCTCACACCCTCTTGCCCTGAACGCTCTGTGAATAAGCTTGATGATCTAGCTCGCCAAGGTCCTTGAGGTAGCCTCCTTTCATTTGTGTTTCTCTGCTGGGATTATAAAGAGCTTATCTGAGCATCTGAAGGGAGCGATGGCCGAGAGGTATTTCCTTAATGTTGTGAAAACATCCAGCTTATGTAGTCTTCCCGAGTCCTCTTCTGGGAAGTTAGGTAAAGCCCAGATGCCCGTCTGGTGATGGCTACTTTTGGCACAAAGTGGTCTACTGGTCGTAGTTACACTTGATCTGGAAAAAAGATATGTCTCTCTGAAGCCCCCAGGGCCTAAAGTTCAGAAACTATTCTGCCTGAGGTTATCACAGTCCGAAAGACAGCTTTATGAGTAATGTCCCACAGTGAACACTGTTCAGTTGTATCCCTGGTACGTTGAGGTATGAGCAGTGCCGAGACAAGGTCATCCAGTGCCCAGAGCAAGGATGCCAAACTGTGCCCCTCCCTCCCTTAGAGTTAGGGTGAAGGAGCCCCCCCCCCCCATCCCTGCAATAAACCATTGCGCCCAGGGCAACCGTCTCTCCTGCCCACCTCTTGTCCCGGCCCTGGGTATGAGGAAAAAAAAGAAGAATGGGGAGGTGGCTAACTACTCCTTTTTTATGCTATTCACTGGTCCTGAGGGAGTGGACAAGAGGAGGAGCTTTATCACTAGTATTCTGCCATGTTGTCATCAGGAAAATAAAATTATGGTAAATAATTGATATAGTTTTCCTGGGGCCATCATGGCAGCATGCTACCACATGTATGCTGCCCTGTTGGTACCAGAAAAATGTTTTGCCTTTAGTTCTGCTTTAAAGTGATTATAAAGTCTCATTTTTTTATAATAACTAACATGTTATACTTACCTCCTCTGTGCAGTGGTTTTGAACAGGGCAACGTGGATCCTCCTCTTCTCGGGTCCCTCGTTGCTACTCCTGGCCCCTCTAACAAGCTGCTTGCTATGGGGGCACCCGAGCCGAGCTGCAGCTCTCTGTGTCTATTCAGACACAGAGCTGCCATTCAGCCCCACCCCCTCTCTCTCCTGATTGGCTAACTGACTTTGACAGCCAGATAGAGATGAGGCTCAGGTAAGTATTAGGGGATGCTGGGGGGCTGCTACACACAGAAGGCTTTTTATCCTTATGCATAGAATTAATTAATTAAAAAAAAATCTTCTGACTTTATAACTCCTTTAGGGAACCCCTGCTATGATAGTCTAGCTGATTGGATTTTACACTTTACTAGGTCATAACCATTAGTCTGCATTCACATATGTATGCTGCCTTGGGTTGGCACCAAGAAAAAGGAAAATTACAGAAGGTATTTGATAAAATTGTCCAGGGAGAATTTTAACCCCTGTTTTTTTCCATCTTTGTCCCATAGCCAAACAGGAAGTGAGGGAAAATCCCTCCAAAGTGGGGTAATCCCTAGTTGTCACCAGGACTGGAGTCTCCATGGAAAGATTTGTGACATCCCAAAATTTGTGATTTCCTTTCAATTTTAGTGATAACAGTAAACATGACAAATAGAGAATCTCCGTAATGGAACACAGAACATAAAACATGGCCAGGGTTCTAATTAATCTCCATTCTATCCATAGAACACAAAAATACCCTTGCAGTGGGGTCCCCTCTGCACTGCATAGATTAAATGCTTGTTATGTCTAATGCCTCGTACACACGCAACCAGGGGCGTAACTAGAACTTTCAGGGCCCAGGTGCAAGAAATCATGAAGGCCCCCCCCCCCCCCAACACTGCCCTAAAACTCCTCCAAGACCCTCAACCTCTCACAGGCTTGTACGTCCCCTGGACACCGATGGGGTACATACAAAAAAAAAAAAACTACTGTATATACTTTATATATAATATTCTTTCATTAAAGGGAATGTGAACCTCAACAATCAATTTCTTTGATTTGCCTCCTTAGGATCGGTAAAATCAGAGCTGGGGAATGAGACCAGTAATAGTGCTGGTGGGGAAAGGGGGGTATGGAATCAGTGGCAGGACTGGTGGGAAGGGGGGGATGGGAACCGTAATAGTGCTGGTGGGGAAAGGGGGGTATGGAATCAGTGGCAGGACTGGTGGGGAGGGGGGGATGGGAACCGTAATAGTGCTGGTGGGGAAAGGGGGGTATGGGATCAGTGGTAGGACTGGTGGGAGGGGGGAAAGGGAACGGTAATAGTGCTGGTGGGGAAAGGGGGGTATGGAATCAGTGGCAGGACTGGTGGGGAGGGGGGGATGGGAACCGTAATAGTGCTGGTGGGGAAAGGGGGGTATGGGATCAGTGGCAAGACTGGTGGGGAGGGGGGGATGGGAACCGTAATAGTGCTGGTGGGGAAAGGGGGGTATGGAATCAGTGGCAGGACTGGTGGGGAGGGGGGGATGGGAACCGTAATAGTGCTGGTGGGGAAAGGGGGGTATGGAATCAGTGGCAGGACTGGTGGGGAGGGGGGGATGGGAACCGTAATAGTGCTGGTGGGGAAAGGGGGGTATGGGATCAGTGGTAGGACTGGTGGGAGGGGGGAATGGGAACGGTAATAGTGCTGGTGGACTAAAGAAACACCTCCAAATTCACCCATAAAAGGCAAACAATTGCAGAGTGACCCTATACGCTTAGGAGTATAGGACACATATAACACAATGCTGCTACTTATATAGAAGTAATTATAGGTAATGAAATCATGTATAAATGTTGTAATATGAATTAGATCACACAATAAAAAATAGAAAAATTTCAGTAGCACAGGAATGGTGGTACCTCCTAGCCACCTTTAGGGCTCTTTCACAAGGGCGTTCCAATCAGATCCGCCTGTCAGTTTTTTAGGCGGATCTGATTGGATGCCCCATTCAGCCCTATTCAGCGGTGACATGTCCGCTGACACCCGCTGCCATCCGCATCCAATCCTGTCCGTGAAATCCGGACGGATGGAAACCCTATTTTCCATCCGTCCTGGGGATCGGTTCGGATGGGATCGGATGAGAGCGGACAGGCGGTCCGCTCTCATCTGATTTCCCATAGAGAGCAGCGGGGCTCTGACACCTACCTCTCCGCACACAGTGCAGAGACGGAGCTGTCATCCACCGGCTCAGCGGGGATCGGCGGATCGATCCCCGCTGAGCAGAGCACAGTCCGCATTCCGTTGCGAGTGAAAGGGGCCTTACGAGTTTAAAGTAAATTGAGAAAACTGACTATAATATAATAAATGAATTACTGCACACTTCAGCTTACAATCATTTAAAAGTCCTTAAAAGTCCATAAACTCAAATGGGCAATAACTTGAAGCACACACACGTAAATAAATCCACACACATATAAACACACACACATACATACACACACATACATACACACACACATACAGTACACACATATACAGTACACACACATACAGTACATACACACACATATACAGTACACACACACATACAGTACACACACACATACAGTATACATACACACACATACATATATATACACACACACACACATATACAGTACACACACATACAGCACACACACACATATACAGTACACACACACACACACACACACAGTACAAACACATACATACACACACATACATACAGTACACATACACACACATACATACACACACATATACAGTACACACACGTACAGTATACATACACACACACACACACATACATACACACACACACATATACAGTACACACACATACATACATACACACACCTACACACACATACATACACACACATACATACAGTACACACACATACATACAGAAAGCCTTTTTAAAAAACGAGAGAGGACGGTACCTTCCTGTAACTTCCTGCCGGGTATTGCACTGTAGGGGGAGGCAGAGAGCACTCTGCTTTCACTTTCCATTGCTTCCAATGTTATGTGAGATCAGCTCCGTCTGGAAGATCGGGGAGCTCTCGGTCTCAGCTTCGCTTGCCGCTCCTCCTCTCTATACATACAGGGGGCCCTCTCAGGCCCCCTGCAGCATGGGACCCGGTCGCCATGGCAACCCCTGCGACCCCTGTACGTCCGCCCCTGCACGCAACGATTATCGGCCGACCGATCGGCCGTCTTTTGTCCAGTGTTGTTGTGTTGGTTGAAATGTGCTCTAGACTGCACACAAATTTTCTCGGCCAACAACAACCAACTTCAGAAGTGATGTCATGTGATGGTTGACTTTCCGTGTGTTTTTTCTTCTCTGAGCATGCCCAGTCTTGCTCATCTGATTTTTGTCTGCCGAAATCTGTACAGACTGATGGAAAATCGGCCGTTGATTTAACGGCCAACAAAAATTTTATAGCATGCACACCAGATTTTGGTCGGCCGAAAAGTCGGAGTCGGTTGTCGGAAGCATCATACTAACAAGCCGAAAATCGGCCGATCAGACGTTGGCCGAAAATTCACTGCCAACAATCGTTGTGTGTGTACGAGGCTTAAGGGCTATAAGAACAGGCAGTATTACTTACCCTATTTCACATTCCTGCAGGCTACAGCACTGTCCTCTCCTCCCTGAAGCTCTGGCCTGTGGGCAGCCCCTCAGCATCATCACATACATTATCTCACAAAAGTGAGTAATCCCCTCACATTTTTGTAAATATTTTATTATATCTTTTCATGTGACACACACCCATTAATGTCTAAATCACTGGCAACAAAAGTGAGTACACCCCTAAGTGAAAATTTCAAATTGGGCCCAATTAGCCATTTTCCCTCCCATGGTGTCATTTGACTCAATAGTATTACAAAGTCTCAGGTGTGAATGGGGAGCAGGTGTGTTAAATTTGGAAATGTCCAAATTGGGCCCAAATTGTCAATATTTTGTGTGGCCACCATTATTTTCCAGCACTGCCTTAAGCCTATTGGGCATGGAGTTCACCAGAACTTCACAGGTTGCCACTGGAGTCCTCTTTCACTCCTCCATGACGACATAATGGAGCTGGTGGATGTTAGAGACCTTGCACTCCTCCACCTTTCATTTGAGGATGCCCCACAGATGCTCAATAGGGTTTAGATCTGGAGACATGCTTGGCCAGTCCATCAACTTTACCCTCAGCTTCCTTAGCAAGGCAGTGGTCGACTTGGAGGTGTGTTTGGGGTCGTTATCATGTTGGAATGCTGCCCTGTGGCCCAGTCTCTGAAGGGAGGGGATCATGCTCTGCTTCAGTATGTCACAGTACATGTTGGCATTCACAGTTCCCTCAATAAACTGTAGCTCCCCAGTGCTGGCAGCACTCATCCAGCCCCAGACCATGACACTCCCACCACCATGCTTGACTGTAGACAAGACACACTTGTCTTTGTACTCCTCACCTGGTTGCGGCCACACAAGCTTGTGTAATCCCTGCTTCTGGACCGGAGCGCTCGCATCGTTCGTTCCAGATCCACTCACCTGTGCCCGCTCCGGCTCCCTCCTCCGCTCCCCGCTCACATGGTTCCCGGAGCGCGCGCCACTGCACCATAGGGCGCGCGCGCGCAGGTCGTTTGAAATTTAAGGGGCCTGTTCACCAGTAATTGGTGCCTGGTCCAAACCTCCCTTCCTATTTCCTGTGACCTGTTTCCTGTTTCCTGTGACCTGTGACCTGTTTCCTGTTTCCTGTGACCCGTTTCCTGTGACCTGTTTCCTGTGACCTGTTTCCTGTTTCCTATATAAGTGACCTGCCCCTTCCAGCCATTGCCGGATCTTTGTTGCCTTGTTGCCTTAGTGAAAGCGTTATTTGTGTAATCCTTTGCCTGTTGCCGAACCCTTTGCTAACGACTATCGCCTCTGAACCTGTGCTGCCTGCCCTGACCTTTGCTACGTCTGACTACGCCTCTGCCTGTCCCTTTTGTACTACGCCTATATCAGCAGTCGGTGAGGTTGAGCCGCTACCAGAGGACACGACCTGGTAGTTACCGCCGCAGCAAGCCCATCCCGCCTTGCGGCGGGCTCTGGTGAAAACCAGTAACTACTTAGAACCGATCCTCCGGTACGGTCCACGCCAATCCCTCACTGACACAGCGGATCCACTCTCTGCATCGCTCCTGCTACCAGTCCGGACCCTGACAGTAAGATCCGGCCATGGATCCCACTGATGTGCCTCTGCCTAGTATCGCAGACCTTACTACAGTTGTGGCCCAGCAGTCGCAGCAGATCGCTCAGCAAGGTCAACAGCTGGCACAGTTGACCGCCATGCTGCAGCAGCTTCTTCCAGCACAGCAGCAGCCGCCTCCACCGCCTGCATCTGCTTCACCACCGCAGCCTGTGGCCGCCGCCACTTCTAGAGTCCGTCTGTCCATGCCGGCCAAGTACGACGGTGATCCCAAGTTGTGCCGCGGATTCTTATCCCAATGCTCCCTTCACCTGGAGATGTCGGCTGACCAGTTCCCCTCGGAACGAGCCAAGGTGGCATTTGTCGTTAGCCTGCTTTCGGGGAAGGCCCTGGCCTGGGCTACACCACTTTGGGACCGCAACGATCCTGCCACTGCCAGTGTCCAGAGTTTCTTTGTGGAATTCCGGAGTGTTTTTGAGGAGCCAGCCCGGGCTGCCTCAGCAGAGACTGCGTTATTGAACTTGTCCCAGGGGAGTTCCTCTGTCGGAGACTATGCTATCCGTTTCCGCACCCTGGCTTCGGAACTCTCCTGGAATAACGAGGCGCTCTGTGCTACCTTTAAGAAAGGCTTGTCCAGCGCCATAAAGGACGTCCTGGCCGCGCGAGAAGTCCCTACCAACCTGAGTGACCTCATCCATTTGGCCACCAGGATTGACCTGCGTTTTGCTGAGCGACGAGAGGAACTGCTACAGGAAAAGGGAAGTGCTCGTCCCAGACGCTTTCCTCGTCTGGCGCCTATCTTCCAGCCTCCACCGCAACCCTCTTCTGGGCCTCCCGCCGAGGAAGCCATGCAGGTGGATCGGTCTCGCCTGACCACGCAAGAAAGGAACCGCCGTAGAGACGAGAACCTCTGTTTGTACTGTGCCAGTACTGAGCACTTTCTAAAGGACTGTCCTCTCCGTCCACCGCGTCAGGGAAACGCTCGCACCTAGTCAACGTGGGAGAGGCGTTGCTAGGTGTGAATACCTCCTCTCCGCGCATTACGGTACCCGTGCGGATTTCCGTGTCCGCCAAGATCTCCTTTGCTGCCTCTGCCTTTCTGGATTCCGGTTCAGCCGGTAACTTCATCGACGCCTCGCTAGTGAACAAGTTCCACATCCCTGTGGTTCGTTTACTGAAGCCCATCTTCATCTCCACAGTTAATGGAGAGAGACTCGACGGTATGGTGCAGTTCCGTACAGAACCCCTCCAGATGGACATCGGAGTCCTGCATTCTGAGCGATTGGAGTTTTTTGTGTTACCCCATTGCACCTCAGAACTCCTCTTGGGTCTGCCCTGGCTCCAGCGCCATTGTCCCGTTCTGGATTGGACCTCCGGAGAGGTTCGAAGCTGGGGTTCGGCTTGTTTCAGCAGATGTCTCAAGTCGGTACGAGTCAAGTCTGCACCTGTTATTTCTCCTCCTCCCGGTCTGCCTGAACTATATGCGGATTTTCCAGACGTTTTTTGCAAGAAACAGGCGGAGGTGTTGCCTCCACATAGGCCATATGACTGCCCCATTGACTTGCAACCTGGCACTACGCCACCTAGGGGAAGAATCTATCCTCTCTCCCCTCCAGAGACTCTAGCCATGTCAGAGTATATCCAGGAGAACCTGCAGAGAGGGTTTATCAGGAAATCCTCTTCTCCTGCCGGAGCAGGATTCTTCTTTGTTGCGAAGAAGGACGGTACCCTTAGGCCTTGCATAGACTTTCGGGGTCTCAACAGCATTACTGTAAAGAACCGTTACCCTCTTCCCCTGATTACGGAACTCTTTGACCGGTTACAAGGCGCCAAGTACTTCACCAAGTTGGATCTCAGAGGGGCCTATAACCTTATTCGCATCCGAGAGGGTGACGAGTGGAAGACGGCTTTTAACACCCGAGACGGGCATTTTGAGTACTTAGTCATGCCTTTCGGGCTCTGTAACGCTCCAGCGGTCTTCCAGGAGTTCGTTAACGACATTTTCCGAGACCTGCTCTATACCTGTGTCGTGGTCTATTTGGATGACATCCTCATCTTCTCTACTAACTTGGATCAACACCGTGCTCATGTCCGCTTAGTACTCTCCCGTCTCAGAAAGAACCGTCTCTACGCTAAATTTGAAAAGTGTTTGTTCGACCGTACCAACCTTCCCTTCCTGGGCTACATCATTTCTGCCAAGGGACTACAAATGGATCCTGCCAAACTGTCTGCCATCCTGGACTGGCCTCGTCCCTCTGGCCTTAAGGCCATCCAGCGATTCCTCGGATTCGCAAACTATTATAGACAGTTCATCCCGCATTACTCCACCCTTGTGGCACCAATTGTAGCCTTAACCAAGAAGGGGGCTAACCCGAAATCTTGGCCGCCCCAGGCCGAGAAGGCCTTCAGCGCTCTTAAGTCTGCCTTTGCCACCGCCCCAGTTCTGTCCAGACCGGATCCTACTAAGCCGTTCTACCTGGAAGTAGACGCTTCCTCTGTTGGTGCTGGTGCTTTGCTCATGCAAAAGACTACGAGAGGCAAGTCGGTTACTTGCGGGTTTTTCTCTAAGACTTTCTCTCTCGCTGAAAGAAATTATTCTATTGGGGATAGAGAATTACTCGCCATCAAGCTGGCCTTGGAAGAGTGGCGGCATTTACTGGAAGGATCGGTACATCCCGTGAACATCTACACGGATCATAAAAATTTATCTTACCTCCAGTCTGCTCAGAGACTAAATCCCCGCCAAGCTCGCTGGTCTCTATTTTTTGCCAGATTTAACTTCCGGATCCACTTTCGTCCAGCGAGCAAGAACCTCAGGGCCGATGCCCTCTCTCGTTCGTCTGATGTCACAGGAGAGGAAGTCAAGCCACAGCACATTGTGCCCCCGGAATGTCTGGTCACCGTGGCACCTATAGACTTGCGTAACCTCCCTCCCGGAAAGACCTATGTTTCTCCCCGTCTTCGCCTAAAGGTTCTTAAGTGGGGACATTCTTCTCTTCTCGCAGGATATCCTGGCGTCCGAAAGACTCTACAACTTATCTCCAGGAGATATTGGTGGCCATCCTTGGAGAAGGACATCTCTGAATTTGTACAGTCCTGCTCTGTATGTGCCAGAGACAAAACCCCTCGCCAAAGACCCGCCGGCTTTCTCCAGCCACTTCCCATACCAGAGACCCCTTGGTCCAATATCGCGATGGACTTTGTTACGGACCTACCACCATCTCACGGAAAAACAATAATTTGGGTCGTCGTAGATCGCTTCTCGAAGATGGCGCACTTCATCCCGTTGCCAGCCTTACCATCCGCACCTCAGTTGGCCAAGCATTTCCTCCGACACATCTTCCGGTTACACGGCCTGCCTTCACATATTGTCTCCGATAGAGGAGTCCAGTTTGTGTCCAAGTTCTGGAGGGCTCTCTGTGGACGGCTTAAAATCAAGCTGGATTTCTCTTCTTCATACCACCCCCAAACCAACGGACAAGTAGAGTGGGTCAATCAAATCTTGGGCGACTACCTTCGCCACTTCGTTTCCTCCCGTAAAGACGATTGGGTCGACCTCCTCCCGTGGGCGGAGTTCTCCTATAACCACAAAGACTCTTCCGCCACCAACAAGTCTCCCTTCTTCGTGGTTTACGGTCGTCATCCTCTGCCTCCTCTGCCGTTATCCTCCTCCTCCGGTGTACCTGCAGTGGATGACCTGGTGCAAGACTTTTCTGCCATCTGGCGTGAGACGCGCCTGTCCCTCTTACAGGCCTCATCCCGCATGAAAATCCAAGCGGACAAGAAACGTCGGTCTCCTCCTGTCCTGGTTCCTGGGGACAGAGTTTGGCTCTCCTCCAAGTACGTCCGCTTTAGGGTTCCTAGTTACAAGCTTGGTCCTCGTTATTTGGGACCCTACAAGGTCAAGAAGAGGATCAATCCTGTGTGTTACCAACTCCATCTCCCTCCCTCCCTTAAAATTCCCAACTGTTTTCATGTCTCCCTCCTCAAGCCTGCGGTCTTTAATCGCTTTTCCCCCAAGAATCTTCCTCCCACGCCTGTATACGGTACCTCGGATGTCTTCTCCATTCAGGAGATATTGGCCTCTAAATTGGTCAGGGGGAGAAGATTTTTTTTGGTGGACTGGGAGGGCTGCGGTCCTGAAGAGAGATCCTGGGAGCCAGAGGAGAATATCTTGGACCGTAACCTCATCCTCAGGTTTCTGGGTACCAAAAAGAGGGGGAGACCAAAGGGGGGGGTACTGTAACGCTGAGCGCTCCGGTCCCTGCTTCTGGACCGGAGCGCTCGCAGCGTTCGTTCCAGATCCACTCACCTGTGCCCGCTCCGGCTCCCTCCTCCGCTCCCCGCTCACATGGTTCCCGGAGCGCGCGCCCCTGCACCATAGGGCGCGCGCGCGCAGGTCGTTTGAAATTTAAGGGGCCTGTTCACCAGTAATTGGTGCCTGGTCCAAACCTCCCTTCCTGTTTCCTGTGACCTGTTTCCTGTTTCCTGTGACCTGTGACCTGTTTCCTGTTTCCTGTGACCCGTTTCCTTTGACCTGTTTCCTGTGACCTGTTTCCTGTTTCCTATATAAGTGACCTGCCCCTTCCAGCCATTGCCGGATCTTTGTTGCCTTGTTGCCTTAGTGAAAGCGTTATTTGTGTAATCCTTTGCCTGTTGCCGAACCCTTTGCTAACGACTATCGCCTCTGAACCTGTGCTGCCTGCCCTGACCTTTGCTACGTCTGACTACGCCTCTGCCTGTCCCTTTTGTACTACGCCTATATCAGCAGTCGGTGAGGTTGAGCCGCTACCAGAGGACACGACCTGGTAGTTACCGCCGCAGCAAGCCCATCCCGCCTTGCGGCGGGCTCTGGTGAAAACCAGTAACTACTTAGAACCGATCCTCCGGTACGGTCCACGCCAATCCCTCACTGACACAGCGGATCCACTCCCTGCATCGCTCCTGCTACCAGTCCGGACCCTGACAGCTTGACACCATCTGAACCAAATAAGTTTATCTTGGTCTCATCAGACCACAGGACATGGTTCCAGTAGTCCATGTCCTTAGTCGGCTTGTCTTCAGCAAACTGTTTTCAAGCTTTCTTGTGCATCATCTTTAGAAGAGGCTTCCTTCTGGGACAACAGCCATGCAGACCAATTTGATGCAGTGTGCAGCGTATGGTCTGAGCACTGACAGGCTGACCCCCCACCCCTTCAACCTCTGCCGCAATGCTGGCAGCACTCATACGTCTATTTCCCTAAAACAACCTCTGGATATGACGCTGAGCATGTGCACTTAACATCTTTGGTCGACCATGACAAAGCCTGTTCTGAGTGGAACCTGTCCTGTTAAACCGCTGTATGGTCTTGGCCACCATGCTGCAGCTCAGTTTCAGAGTCTTGGCAATCTTCTTATAGGCTAGGCCATCTTTATGTAGAGCAATGATTCTTTTTTTCTGAGCCTCAGAGTTCTTTGCCATGAGGTGCCATGTTGAACTTCCAGTGACCTGTGTGAGAGAGTGAGAGCGATAACTCCAAATTAAACACACCTGCTCCCCATTCACACCTGAGATGTTCTAACACTATTGAGTCACATTACACCAGGGAGGGAAAATGGCTAATTGGGCCCAATTCTGTCATTTTCACTTAGGGGTGTACTCACTTTTGTTTCCAGAGGTTTAGACATTAATGGCTGTGTGTTGAGCTATTTTGAGGGGACAGCAAATTTACACTGTTATACAAGCTGTACACTCACTACTTTACATTGTAGCAAAGTGTCATTTCTTCAGTGTTGTCACATGTACTCACTTTTGTGAGATACTGTACAATGCAGGGCTATATACCTTGCATCATATGTGAAGGGAGAGGAGTGTGCAACCGCAGCTATTATAGGCTGAAGGCCCATACACACGATAAGAAAATCTGAAGGGAAATTTCGTCCGACGACCGATCTTCGGATTGTTAGTATGGTGCTTTCGACAGCCGACTCAGACTCTTCAGCCGAAAAAATCCTGATGTGCAGACTATAAAATTTTTATCGTCCGTCAACATAACGTCTGATTTTCGTCTCATTGGTACAGTTTTAGACGGAAAAAAATCTTAAGAGCAAGACTAGGCATGCTCGGAGACGAAAGAACACATACAAAACAATCCAACACATGACATCACTTCTGAAGTAGAATTCTGTCGTACGGGAAAATTTGTATGAAAATAACCTTCACTTTCCACATCAGACTAGCATGCCACAAAAAACGGACGACAGATCGTTCGATAATCTGATCGTGTGTACGGGGCTTTAGAGAGGAGGCTTTGGGGGACCAGTAACACGGGTAGAGAGAGCCGGCTGGAGTGCAGAATACAGTAAGTTTTTCTTGTTATTCCTTCATCACCTGAACAGAACAATATTGTAGCCCCTGTGTTGTTGGGCGCCCCAAGGTAAGGGTTTCAATAGCTCCCAGGTTGAATTTAACCTTTAACCCTTTCACTGCCAATGCTGTTTTTGCAGGGGGTTTTTGCACACGTTTAAAAAAATAATTTTAGCCCTGAAGATTGCATAAGACCCCTAAACATTACATATTTTATGAAAGGAGACACCTTAGAGAATAAAATTGTGGTAGTTCCTTTTTTTATGTTACACAATATTAGCGCAGGAAATGAGTTTAAAATGAGGAAAAAGTCTATGAAATACAACATTTCTGTAAAAAATACACTATAGTTGACTTTAGGACACAAACATGCAACAAATTATCAATTTTTTTTGGTAAAATATAAAAGATGAGGTTGCTCCGAGTAAATAGATACCTGACATGTCAAACCTTAAAATGTCTGTGCCAATGAAATGGTGACAAATTTCAGTACCCTATATTTTCTATAGGCGACGCTTTAAAAGCCCCACAGGTCTTCTGTTTATGCAAGCAGTGTAAGTAACTGAATTGGACTTGGTATCATCCTCTTAAAGCCACTGTACAGCAGAGCTCAGACCTTGTCTATGTAATTCCCAGTGGACCAGTCCAAGTATCCCTGTGCCTGGAAGACTAAATATGACTCAAGGACCTTTAAAGCTCATTTGACATCTCCTACATTTGTATCTTTTTATAGTCTTGTTCCCCTGCATGTTATGGTCTGTGACTGATTAGAAATGCCTTAAAATGCCCTTTTCTGCTAATATAAATAATATTCCTGCTGTTCCACTTCAGTGCTCTATGCTAAAAAAGCTGAGTAACAGCTATCTCCCTGGACACAAGTGTCATGACACAGGCTTATATTGCAGAGAGGGAGCAAGCTCTGTTACTGAGTGCTGATTACTGAGAGCACTGGATCTAACCTTGGTGTCTATTGGTCATAGAACTCCTGCACAACTGTTATCACAGGAAAACAAAGGTAACACTATGAAAACAGAGGTTGTTTGTACAAATGTCTAACTCTATCCATTGATGTGTCTTTCTTGGTCTTTGAAACATTAACATTAGACTAAATGGCAGGTCTACATGCTGAAGAAGCAAGTGGCAAGCAGGAATGACTATCTTCCTAGTGGCATTATACAGAACTGCAATGGTAGAAAACTAACAGACATTGTACTTTTGTTTTTTTGGAACATTCTTTCTTTTTGAAACAATCATGGTACAGTGGTGCAATAAGTATAAACATAAGTAATTTCCTAAGAAAATCTTCCTGACCTCACAAAAAAAAAGTAAGTCTCCATGTTCTTAAAAACGGCTTCACATCTAGACATAGAACAGTATGGATAACAAATGTCGTTCCAGCGAGTACTCTAGGAACATGTTATCCTAGAAAGTAGCTTTCTCAATGAAGGAGCTGGTTTCACAATCCTTTTGGAGCTTCAGAAAGAGATAAAAATGTAAATTGTATTAAAAAGTAGGCCACAGTTGATACATATGTTGTGGCGATGATCCCAAATGATTACAATATTGGGAAAATATTAAAAATACTATCAATATTATTTTTCCAACTGATTTAGTTGCCGATGCCGAACCCAAACCTTGTATAATGTGCTTACTTGATAAGTCTTTACATCGCATATTCATACAAACATCACTAAACTACTGAATGTAAATGGAATGGCCAAAAAATGGATCTGTTAGGAAGGGCATGCCTGCAAGCAGGATGGCTTCACTAGGCAGATTTCTGCACGCAGTTGCAGTCCAGCATACAGTCTTCCAAATCTACTTGGGAAATGTGCACGTGCGTGCACACATCAGTGCGCTCATACTCATCCATGTGCGCATTCGCATGCTCATCTGTCAGGAATGTTGGCACCGGGGGCCATTTAAAATGATCCATTGTTCTTGTTCAGTGCTTTGTCATCAACAGCATTTACTGTGTGATCCTTTACCTGCATCTGATTACTCAATACTGACTTAGGTGGGGTACACACTAGTAGAAAATCTGCCGAAAATTCCCGTCTGAGGTAAAAATCGTACGATTTTCGGCTAGTCTGTACACAACTTTTAGCAATCAATGCTGACATTTTCAACGAAAAAAAACGGAGGGACAAACACCAAAATTTTTATCGTCTGTCCCCAGACGACCAATTTTCGTTTAATGTGTATGCAGTACGTCCGTGAAAAATCGGATACGAAAGATCGCGCATGATCTGAAGTTGCTGACAACCCAGAAGTCTGGTAACAAATGTCCCAAAAAAAAAAAAATCGGACGAGAAATTTTGTGAACATTTATGCACTGTCAACTAAAAACGGTTATGAACGCTGAGCAAGAGAGAGAAAAATCGGAGGATATTTCGTACGATTTCCGTCAAGTGTGTACGGGCCTTTAGCCTTGCCTTGACCATTCTCTGAACTCCTATTTCTGTTGCTACTGTACTGCTTATATAATACGGATTCTGGTCTGCATCTTGACCATGCTCCTGTCTATATACCTGTACCTGGTCAGATTATTAGTCCAAACATGTCTGACTTCACTGTTCTTTCATACGCTCCCTAGCCATTCACTGTGAACACCTACCTGCTACTAGCCTGTACCTGCTCACCGCCTTCCTGCTGACCAGTCAGTACCTGCCTGTTACTTATCTGCTCTCACCAGCTAGTCATTCTGCTGTGGCCCAATGTCGGCTTCCTTCCACTCAGACCTGAACCCCCTTCTCGGTTCCACTTTTGGAAGGACCAAGAGGCACTTGTGGCACTTCTAGCTTTCATGCTGTCTGTTCACTCTATCAGGGGCCCAAGCCGGAGGTGTAATAGAGGCCTTCCCTTTATCACGTCAAGTTCACTCACCAGGTACATGACACTCCACCACCCTACCTACATTAAAGCAATCTTTTAATATTACTTGGCAACATTGATAACTAACACATAAGAGTTGAATAATCTGATTCTTAGTAAATGATACCTAAATAGATTAACAACCTGTCAGGATCTATGTACAAAACAAAAATCTTTTTTTTATACGGGAATTCAGAACCAGTCGAGACGTCCAAAAGCAGTTCAACTGAGGGTTGGACAATAGCCACTGACTGATCCAGGAAAAGTATCGGAAGGACCAGTCCCCAAAGCTGAATAGGATTAAATGAAGCTTTAGGGAGCTGGGAAACTGCCATGACCAAGTGGAGGCCAGACAATATGAGAAAGTCCAAGGCGTTACATTTCTAACCCTTAGTAATCAGGGAAAAGTGGTATCATGATGAGAAAAGGGGTCAGACAGGTCAGACAACCAATCTCACAAGGTGATACCAACATGATGTTTGAACCTACACAGCATACTTTCCCAACAGATAGCTAAATGATGCTTGAGACTGATAGAAAAACGATAAGGTTACCAAACTTAAGTAAGACTCACTAAAGGAGGGAGTAGGGTAAGCAAGAGACACCCATACAAGGATAGGCTAGGCAGTGAACAGAGTATATCAGGCTGGTGCACATGAACACCAGAAGAACAGAAGGAAAAGCAGGGACTGATTCATCTAAACACTGGGAGGTGTCTCTGGGATCTGACAGAAGAAACTCTGTAAACCTGCCTACCCTTGATTCAAAAAACATAGTACAGTTCAGGAATATTAGCCACATTGCTAAGATCATTTACTTTATTAGAGGCAGGATGGAGGAAGAAATCTGAATGAACTTCCTCAGGAGATTGCAAACCAGCCACATAAGGAGGACCTTTCTTCGGGTTATCAGGTCCCAGAAAGGCCTATGGAGGTACTGTATCCCCTACTGGGGGTACTTGCAACAGGATCACAGCATGTTCTGCCTGCTGACAATCCAGAGATGCACAGGGCCATCCAATGATGAATACTTCCTGCCATGCAGATTACGAGGAGCACCCAGGTGCAGGAACTCTCACTCTTCAGTGTGGAGACCACTAGTTGAGGAGAGCCAGATGGTGGTGCCTTGTCTCTGACAAAGACAGTGCAGTCAAGAGTAGAACACTCAGCAACACCCAAAACTCCCAAACCTTCCTGGATTTAAAGGTCCTACAACACCTAAGTGATATCCAGTGGAGACTAGGTCAGAATACCAACTCACAGATGGATCCCCGAGTCAGAATTGCTTGTTCTGGGTAACCAGACTGAAGTCCCAGGCATGGTGGGTACCATACTACTAATCATGCCGTCTTTTAACCACACCACAAAACCACACCCCCATTAGTAGCCACTCCCGCAAAAACACCACCCCCATTTTTCATGCTAGGCTAGGCCATTAGCTAAAGCTCTTCAGTTTACCCATTAATGGCTATGCAGCTGCTGTGACTTGTAGTTGCCCACCAGCTGTGCCTGTCCCACTCATACAGCTCGTACCCCCTCACTAGTATACCAGTGGTCCAGCCAAGCAGAACACTCCTGTCAGACCCTTCAATCTCCCGCATGGCCCCTCTCTACTCCTCTGAGTATAAACCTCCACCCCATGTACAATGTCACCCACTTCCGATGAAGAAGGCTGATGGCAAAATATTTTTTTTTCATTACAATATCTGTATTGAGAGGGTTGTGACAGCACAGTGTATCCCCCAACCTTCTGTCTTGTGCCTGGCAGGTATGAATGACACTGCACTGGGGCCTTAAGAGAAATGGCAGGGATATTTGTTTACAAGGATATATAAAACCAAAATTAAATTGTGCAAGATTAGTGTCACCGCGAAAATAAAAATAATTAGTATATAAATGACTCAGTGATAGCTGTACTCACAATATGTCCACATAAACAATAACCAAAACGATTAAAAAATGTTGCGCTATCCATTAAAAGTGCATAATTATATAACAAAACATCTAAACAAGTGAAAAATCAGTTTACATAATCCATATGTGCAAAATTAATCAATTATTTAAATTAGAGAGAGTTCATATACAGTCAGGTCCATAAATATTGGGACAATTCTAATCTTTTTGGCTCTATACACCACCACAATGGATTTAAAATGAAACAAATAAGATGTACTTGAACTGCAGACTTTCAGTTTTAATTTGAGGGTATTTACATACAAATCAGGTGAATGGTGTAGGAATTACAACAGTTTGTATATGTGCCTCCCACTTTTTAAGAGACCAAAAGTAATGGGACAGATTAACAATCATAAATCAGACTTTCACTTTTTAATACTTGGTTGCAAGTCCTTTGCAGTCAATTACAGCCTGAAGTCTGGAATGCATAGACATCACCAGACGCTGGGTTTCATCCCTGGTGATGCTCTGCCAGGCCTCTACTGCAACTGTCTTCAGTTCCTGCTTGTTCTTGGGGCATTTTCCCTTCAGTTTTGTCTTCAGCAAGTGAAATGCATGCTCAATTGGATTCAGGTCAGGTGATTGACTTGGCCATTGCATAACATTCCACTTTTTTCCCTTAAAAAACTCTTTGGTTGCTTTCGCAGTATGCTTCGGGTCATTGTCCATCTGCACTGTGAAGCGCTCTGCAATGAGTTCTGAAGCATTTGGCTGAATATGAGCAGATAATATTGCCCGAAACACTTCAGAATTCATCCGCCTGCTTTTGTCAGCATGAGCAGTTCCTTTCATGAGCAGTTCCTTTCCTTCTCCATACTCTTCTCTTCCCATCACTCTGGTACAAGTTGATCTTGGTCTCATCTGTCCATAGGATGTTTTTCCAGAACTGTGAAGGCTTTTTTAGATGTTGTTTGGCAAACTCTAATCTGGCCTTCCTGTTTTTGAGGCTCACCAATGGTTTACATCGTGTGGTGAACCCTCTGTATTCACTCTGGTGAAGTCTTCTCCTGGAGAGTGTTCTTGATCTGGCCAATTGTTGTGAAGGGTGTTTTCTTCATCAGGGAAAGAATTCTTTGATCATCCACCACAGTTGTTTTCCGTTGTCTTCCGGGTCTTTTGGTTTTGCTGAGCTCACCGGTGCATTCTTTCTTTTTAAGGATGTTCCAAACAGTTGATTTGGCCACAGCTAAGGTTTTTGCTATCTCTCTGATGGGTTTGTTTTGTTTTCTCAGCCTAATGATGGCTTGCTTCACTGATAGTGACAGCTCTTTGGATCTCATATTGAGAGTTGACAGCAACATATTCCAAATGCAAATAGCACACTTGAAATGAACTCTGGACCTTGTATCTGCTCCTTGTAAATGGGATAATGAGGGAATAACACACACCTGGCCATGGAACAGCTGAGCAGCAAATTGTCTCATTACTTTTGGTCCCTTAAAAAGTGGGCGGCACATATACAAATTTTTTTAATTCCTACACCTTTCACCTGATTTATTTGTAAATACCCTTAAAATAAATCTGAAAGTCTGCAGTTAAAGCACATTTTGTTTGTTTCATTTCAAATCCATTGTGGTGTGGTGTATAGAGACAAAAAGATTAGAATTGTGTAGATGTCCCAATATTTATGGACCTGACTGTAGAATCCAAAAAAGTCCATCAAAGATATGTAGTACCGTCCTAGGTAGGTGCTAGAGAGAGAGAAAGTATAGTTTTGAGTCCTGTCTGCTTACCAGAAGGACTGCAGGTAAATCTATATTGTTCTCTGCTTACCAGAGAGCAGGATCTGTTAGTGAGGTCTGCTCATTTTGCTCAGGTGCAACTTGTTTTGTCTGCAGAGTGTTTTACACTGGTCCAATAGGGAGGCATATTGGACAGTGGGAGCAAACCTGACAAATGAGTGCACAGGTGTTTGATAAAGCCCTGGTGATGTGGCAGAGGAAAAGTACCTCGGTGCATGCTGGCATACCGTATAAAAGCCAGGAGCACATGTGCTCAGGGTCTTCCGGCTGGATAGCGAGGTCCCAGAGGGAGAGGGCGGCTGCCTCCTCCTCTGATGAAGTGCCATGCAGCCTCAGGTAGTCAACCTGAGGGCCTGGAGAGTGCTAGTAAGGAATTGAACCCAGAGGTCTGGTGAAGCTGACTGAAAGGGAAGACACTGGAGGATCTGATTCTGCAGTACAGTGAGTCCAGATCTGTATCAAGGGGCCGGGCCTGGCCTGGGGGGGGGGGGGCAGGGGGCACCCCTGCAGCATGAAGAGACAGTGGATGGGTGTCAGTAAAGGGGAGTGAGTGTCCCAAAAGATAATGTAGATTCACCAAGTCTATTGCTGGAGAGAAAAGAGCAAGGAGACTTAACCCTTTCCATACATGTGGCAGTATGCATTAAGCAGTGCAGCTGCTTCCACAAGCAACCTGGTGAGGCCAAGTGAGAGTTGTCCTTATCCATTGTGAATAGTTACAGTTGGAGTATCCCACTATTCCCTTCTCCCATCCAAGTTCCACAATAAACACTAAAAACCAATACCCCTGGACAGTTTATTGTGTGACGAGCCATTGGAAGTAAAGAGGGATGTGTGAACTGTTCCCTAAGTGACTGTGTGCTTGTAAACAGAGGAGGCCCAACAAGTCATCATACAGCAAGCCCTACGGGGAGAGTGCTACAGATATGAAGTGCTCTTGTGCAGAAAAATTAATTCATACACTTATGTGTTTAGTGGGATTCAATGCTCCAGCATGAATAGGAAACCTTTTAACACCCAGAAAATGCACACCCCGCTCACAAGCCGCTTACCAGCTAATCTGACTCCAAGATGGGAGTCTGGCTGCACCTTATCCCAATAACCTCATGGGACGGATGGATAACATGCAACGGGATTCCAGGGTAGGTTTTCACATACCAAGAGGGTCATCAGTGGGCTCAATCAAAGGGAAAGACTAGGAGGAATTCATAGTGTAGTAAGTTAAAAATAATAGCTTTTTTATAAAGATTACAATTATTTACAAATAGGCAGGATTAAAAATATCATATAGTGCAGGCACTCAGATAGGTGCAGTAAGGCCACTGATGTAGCACCCAATGTGCGTTCCGTTCAAACGAACATTATCAAGGGATGCAGAAGCCTTCAATCTCACCCAATGGCCCCTCTCTGCTCTCCCTGAGTATAAACTTCCACCTCATGCACAATGTCACCCACTTCTGATGAAGGAAACAAGGCTGAAGGCAAAAACGGAATTTTTGTAAAATCTTACCTGTAAAATTCCTTTCTCTGAGTCCTCCGACAGTCGCCGCCTCTTCATATTCGTCACAATGGGGTTATTGACCTTTGCTCCGTAGGAGTAGCTAGGCAACAGAATATGTTAATATCAAAGCTTTTAGCATACCCCACCCCTAGGGGGTGGTCCCCTCAGTCAATACCCTCCTGCTTCCTGCATTCCTACCTCAGTTTCAGTAGTATAGCAGTAGAGTACATAAACAAACCCCAAAAGAGGGGCGGGGGCGGCGACTTTCGGAGGACTCAGAGAAAGGAATTTTACAGGTAAGATTTTACAAAAATTCCGTTTTCTCTTACGTCCTCCGACAGTCGCCGCCTCTTCATATTCGTCACAATGGGGACGTCCCAAAGCAGTGTAGACATGAGGGGTGGGAAAAACAGCAGCCGCGCCTAAAGCAACGCAATAGGAAAAGGAAGGAAACCAACTGGGCAACATGAAAAAACTTGCTCAACAGGAGCAACAACCCAGGAAAACAAATAACCTAGGGATAAAAACATCCCAACAGCCAAGGGTCCAAGAAAAAACAAGGAACCCTAAGGCACTGCCGCACAAAGAACCTTGCGGCCAAAGGAAGCATCTGCCGATGCCTGAACATCCACTTTGTAGAATTTTGAGAAGGTGTGAACGGACGACCAAGTCGCCGCCTTACACACCTGGGCCACAGAAGCCCGATGATGACAGGCCCAAGACGTACTCAGAGATCTTGTAGAGTGCGCCTTCACAGGCATGGGGGGAACTTTCCCCTTCAAAACATAGGCCTGTTCAATGACCTGTCTGATCCATTTGGCGATGGTAGAAGCCGACGCCGCCATGCCCTTCCGAGGCCCCTCTGGAAGGACAAATAGAGAATCCGTCTTGCGAAAGGATTCAGTTGACAGGTAAACCCTGATCGCCGAACAACATCCAAGGAATGCAAAGCCACTTCCTTTGGATGTTTAGGCTTTGCGCAAAGCGAAGGCAAGACAATGTCCTCATTGAGGTGAAATTCCGAAATCCTTTTTGGAAGGAAAGACGGGTTAGGTCGCAAGACCACCTTATCCAAGTGAAACACCAAATACGGCGTCTGCCCGAGGATCGCGCGTCCTTGCCACGAACCTTTCCACCTTGTTGTTCAGACGAGACGCGAACAGGTCCACATCTGGGGACCCCCACTTCTCGCACAACATCAGAAAGACATCCAGGTGAAGGGACCATTCTCCCTGGTCCAGGGTCTGGCGGCTCAGATAATCCGCCTGCCAGTTCTCCACCCCCGGAATGTGAACAGCAGATATCGCCGGGACGTGCGTCTCGGCCCAAGATAGAATGTCGGCTACTTCCTGAGCCGCTCGGGCACTCCTGGTGCCCCCTTGGTGGTTGATGTAGGCCACCGCTGTGGCATTGTCCGTCTGCACCCGAACCGGACGGCCCTGCAGCCTGTCCGTCCAACGCAGAAGACAGAGAATTATCGCTCGCAATTCCAGAATGTTGATCGGAAGGGAGGACTCCTCCTCCGACCAAGTTCCCTGGGCGGACAGAACGCCCAGAACACCACCCCAGCCCGACAGGCTGGCATCCGTGGTGATCACTGTCCACGAGCAAGGGCGAAAGGACTTGCCCCCCGACACCGCCGGGGACTGGAGCCACCACAGAAGGTCCCTTCTGGTGCGATGACTCAATGAAACCTGGAGATCCAGAGATTGCGGTCGTCCGTCCCACCTGGCCAGAATCTCCCTTTGGAGACCCCACGTGTGAAACTGGGCAAAGGGTATCGCCTTGAAAGCTGAGACCATCAGCCCCAGACACCTCATGCACGTCCGGAGGGACGAGCACTGAACGTCCCTGAGGGACCCGACTTCTTCTTGAAGCTTCCGGAGCTTGTCTTCCGGCAGGAAGACCTTCGCCTGAACAGAATCCAGGATCATTCCCAGGTAAGGAAGACGAACCGACGGACACAGCGTCGACTTTGGAAAATTTATCGTCCAACCGAACTCCTGCAGAGTCTGCATCGTGATGGACAGGTCGCTCACCAGACCCTGACTGGTCGCAGACCGAACCAGAATGTCGTCCAGATACCCCAGGACCGAGATGCCCTTTGGTACTCAATAAAGCCAGAACCGGCGCAAGCACCTTGGTGAAAACCCGCGGAGCCGAAGCGAGACCAAAGGGTAACGCCACGAATTGGTAGTGATCCTCCGCAATGGCGAATCGAAGGTACTGCTGGTGACCCTCGAAGATGGGGATGTGAAGATACGCATCCTTCAGATCGATAGAGGCCATGAATTCCCCCGGAACCAGGGCAGCCACCACTGATCGCAGGGATTCCATGCGGAACTTGCGAACCCGTACAAAGCGGTTCAGAGCTTTCAAGTCCAGAATCGGACGTACCTTGCCCTCCTTTCTGGGCACAGTGAATAGATTTGAATAGAACCCCCGAAATCTGTCATGATGAGGCACCGGAACCACCACTCCCTGAGCCCGCAGGTCCCGCACCGCCAGGTGCAGATCCCGCAATCGCTCCGGAGACAGCTGAAGATTTGAGGGAAAAAATCTGCCCGCCGGCCGAGAGAGAAACTCGATCTTGTATCCAGATCGAACGATTTCCTGAACCCACCTGTCCCGAACGCGGGCCAGCCAGGGTTGAAGAAAACCGAGCAAACGTCCCCCCACCCCAGAACTGGGTGAGGGCGCCCCTTCAGGCCGCATTGTTATGGGCAGCGGACCCGGACTGGCCGGACTTCTGCTTACCTGCCCACGGCTTTTTCTGGGAGCCTTGTCCTTTGAAGGGCTTGCCCTTATAGTGCGACTGAAAGGCACGAAAGGACCCCTGAAAGGGTCTAAACGAGGTATTCTTCTTACCACGAACAAACTTAGACTTGTGAGTCTGGGGCAAAAGAGTGCTCTTACCCCCAGAAATACCCTTTATCAGAGTATCCAAAGATTCGCCAAAAAGGCGAGAGCCCGCGTAGGGCAAATTAGCTAAAGTCTTGCGAGAAGATTGGTCAACAGACCAACATTTCAGCCAGATCAGGCGACGGTTCAACACCGCCACACTCTGCAGACGCGCAACCAAAGGGACCATATCTAGGTCCGCATCACACAAATACATGACACCCTGATGAATCTGATCCACCATAGCCAAGGTTGACGGCGAAGCAGAGTCAGTCACCAGGGTGCGCCTGAGCACCTGCGTCCAATCCGCTTGGGCTGCCATGATGGAAGCAAAAATAGGCTTCAGCATAGAGCCCGCAAACGTGTAAGAGTGACGGGCCAGAGACTCCAATCTCCTGTCCGTAGGGTCCCGGAACACCGGGGTATCCTCAGCAGGGATCGCAGTGGATTTATTCAAAATCGCCACCGCGTGATCCACCTGAGGCGGTACACACCAACGCTCATCAGTAGCTGGTGTAAAAGGATAACGCAGCTTGAACCTACTCGGCACAGCAAAAGGCTTTTTTATGTTGCGCCATTGCTCATCAACAGCGCGCTGAAATTCCGTAGAGCAAGGAAAAACCTGCGACATAGTGCGTTTCCTTTGCGTCCCGTACGAGGACATCAAAACAGAAGGACATGGTTCATCCTCCAAATGCAGCGTTTGCTTGATAGAAGCAACCAACTCATCCATGAGTGCAAGCTCTTCAGACGAGCCAGGGGGAGAATTATCAACCCCTTCCACCTCAGCCTCCCCTTCAGACCCCGCAAGGTCTAGAGATGAGCGAGACCCTGAGAAGGGCACTCCAGCCATAGCATCCCCATCGCCCTCTGAATCAGAGGAAATTGACACTCTGGGCCTTTTTGTGGATCGATCAGCCACCAGCATCTGCACCTGAGCAGCTAAGTTAGCCACAATAGTAGCCAGATCAGCCCCCTCGGGGGAAGCAGCAGCCCCTTGGCCCCCTACCAAGGAGGGGGGAAACTTGCTTTCCTGAGAATCCATGCCCCAGTAACTTAGGAAAAAAAGGAGTACTGCCCCTTTAAGGTCGCGGCGAGCGTAGCCCACCGCACTCACAGAATACACTGACCCCCACAAGGATAGGAATACAAGGCAAGGAATACAGGAATATGGAAAGGTAAAACCTGGAGGGATCACACAGGCTGCTGCACCGATCGCTGTCTCAGAGGAAAAGGAAGTGATGCAAGACTGACCGCCCTTATGAAGCCTATGTAAAGGCTACACAAACATGGCCGCTGGCTGAGGCTCCATAGGCAGATACAGAAACAGCGCTGACATGAGGCCGGATCGATCGCCGCCAAAATGGCGGCGCTTGGCGCCAAAAACGCCGCTCTTTACACACAGGACCGGCCACCATAGCTCGCTGCAAAAAAATGGCGGACCGCAGCAGCGGTCGCCGCACAGTATGCCCCAAAAGACGTTGCACAAGCATGTCACACACAGCATACAGCATGTCTCACAGAACTCTCAGCCTGTTACACAGAGCAGAGTAGGAGAGCCCCCCCCCTCTTCAGCCCACAGAAAGGCAGCTATTACTGACAGGGAGCTCAAAGGTTTTCACAGACATGCAGGGTCCCACAGTCCCAGACTGACACCCAAAACAGACAGGTCCCCACACAGAATACACTTACCATCCGGATGGCGTGGGGAACCCGCACAAGCGATCAAACCGCTGCACTAGGGACAGGGAGAGTCGCAGCCAGGACGCAGTGGAACTGCGGTGCGAAACCGCAAATGGCGTCCGGTGAGGTAGCCACCTCACCGCAGCATCCCTGCAGCGAACAGGGATGGGTCGTTCACAAATGCCAGGGAAACCTGAGCTGAACGCTCGATGGCAGGCTGGGAAGCCACTGGCCCTGAACCCCGGGTACCCAGGGAGGCCAGCCCAAGACCCAGCTCCGCATGATCATCTTCATCTGAAGAACTAAACTAATGCTGAAAAATAACAGCTAAGCAAAGAAGAGAAAATACTTGAAATAAAATCAAAAAGATAGAATAGAGGCTGAGACTGAAATCCCAGCACAGGTTAAGCCTGCTAACTCCTGAGCTAGACAAATGAAACTGAGGTAGGAATGCAGGAAGCAGGAGGGTATTGACTGAGGGGACCACCCCCTAGGGGTGGGGTATGCTAAAAGCTTTGATATTAACATATTCTGTTGCCTAGCTACTCCTACGGAGAAAAGGTCAATAACCCCATTGTGATGAATATGAAGAGGCGGCGACTGTCGGAGGACGTAAAAGAAATATTTTTTTCCATTACAGTATCTGTATTGAGAGGGTTGGGACAGCACAGTGTACCTTCTGTCTTGCACCTGGCAGGCATGAATGTCACTGCACTGGAGCCTTAGGAGAAATTACAGGGATATTAGTTTACAAGGGACAGATCCCTCACAATGGAGACTGTCCCTGGGAAACACTAGCAAATAGAGTACCCCCTAGGGAGGGGCAAGGGACCACTTTTTTTACCCCAAGAGGCTGATGGGTTGCACCAGAAACTTCTTTGAGCTGAACAGCCTCACCAGTTAGTGACCCAAATACCTGTGAAGCCTGATCAAGTCGTAGTTTGCAGATATTAGGCCCTTCAGAAGGGTTCGGACTGCAAATTTCCAGAAAATTGATACTCTTCAGGAAAGGTTGTCTGAGCGTTCCAGAATAAGGATACCAGGAAAAGGCACAACGGTTGACATAGGGACTGGTACTTTGAGAAATTACAGATGCCTCCACGTACTTGAGAGTCAAAGCCTTACAAAGAAAGGGAACAGTGGGAACTGGTCCCTGCTGACCTTTAGGTCAGAGGGCCCCTCAGGAGAGGAATAAAGCTGAAGGGCATCAACAACAAAGAGGGGTTTAGTAGTATCTGAGGATAAAGGATTCACACACTGGATGTTTTGCCAACTGTTCTAGACCACTTTTCTCCTGGTAGAAAAAATGCTTCACACTTATTATTGCATGCAATGTCTTTAGGCATGGGCATTTAGAGGCAGAAAAAAAATGCCAAACGCCCCTAACAGCCACGTTAAAAACAGTCATTGTGCATGACGCCTGAATCTAGGTACACATGGGAAGTTTTTTCCATTCAACCCAGCAGCCTTAATGAAAAAAAAAAAACGAGAGGTTGCCATACATACAGCCATTGGATGCCAACGTTAATTGGATGTTCTTTTTTCAGCATGCTCGTTAGACCGGCTTCTGTCAGACAGGCTGCTGTACACACACTGGCCAAATGCAGGCTGGTTTTCTGTTGACCTATGTGTACCAGCCTTAAGGCCGGTACACAGGATAATAAAAATCGGAAGTAAAATTTCATCCGTCGAACGATCTGTCAATTTTCAGATCGTTAGTATAGTGCTTTCAACAGCCGATTATGAATTTTCATACGACAAACGCTGAATGTGCAGGCTATAACATTTTTATCGTAGGTGAACACAATGTCCAATTTTCGTTAAATTAGTAAAATTAGAATAGTTTTCGTCCGAAAAAAATCGTAAGAGCAAGACTACGCATGCTCGGATATAAAAGAGTACATACAAAACAATGCAGCACATGACATCACTTCTGAAGTTGAATTCCGTTGTACGAGAATTTTCGTATGTTGAGTAACCTCTTCCCTTTTGATTAGAGACTAGCAACAAAAAACGGATTGGTGGCAGTTGTAAATTCCCCAATCCCTTTTGCAAGGATAGAAGGGAAAGGGGTATTGGAAATAGGGCTTGGCCCTTTAGCAACACTTTGGCACTTTGAACAACAACTGTACACTTTACATTCGGCTCTCTGGCCCCTCTTCTTCTTCAAGCTTTACATAGTCTCCCATTGGAAGGGTAACATTCTGCATCCTCAGCAGTAGTAGTCTGGATGAGGAATCCGAACAACCTTCCACTTAGAGTCTCTGACACGGATGGACCAAGCCTGGCCAGATCCGTTTGGGTGGCAGACCTCCACACGGTTAATGTAGATAGCCCATCGAAAGTTCCAATTGGCCTTTACAGACTGAAACGTATTCCACAATTCAGGCTTTGACTGGTTGCGGTGGGGTTTTGGGATGTAGAGAAAGTCCCACATAGCCTCATCACAGCAAGCCTCTCTCCTGGCCTCGATCTCCAGCATGATCTCCCTAGGAGCATAAGGATAGTCATATCCATATTCCAAGGCCACCGTTTTCTGTATTAGCCATTAGAGTCTGGAGAACCTGGGAGGGTTTGTTACCTCTCCCAGGCGGGGAATACAGGGTCTAGTTCTTGGTGATGAGGGAGGCATAGGCCTCGTTTTGTTCCTGAGCCCGGGCATTGGTTAGAGGCGGGGATAGATCTGGGACCCGTGTAGAGTAGGCCTTTTCAGAACCCCAGATTCTTGGCACACTGCCCACGTACCACAGAATCCCTTGTCTCCTCATCAGGAATGCTTGGACTGGCCGAACTGCTCAGTTCATCCAACCCCCAGTCCAACTTAGTCTCTTCCTCTGACCTCCAGACATCAATCCCCTCCTCCAAGGATCCATAACGATGCTGGAAGCTAGGAAACCCCACATCAATGGCCCCGGCCTCTTCCTCGCTGCTCACACTCTCAGTTTTTCCCACTGCAGGCCATTGACTCCACTCTGCCTTTGTTAGAGCGGAATGGGTATCTGCTGCTTTAGTCTTCTGTGCATCAGGTGGCTGCTCCTTGGCCCTCACTACCTGCACGCACATGGCCTCTGTAGTGCGGGTCTCCCTCACATGGCATACTGTAGTACCAGCAGGTGCCACTGGTCCCGGCCCAAGCAATGCCCTAAGTACTCCACTTCCTCTGCCCACAGGGATTCCCGGCTCTGAAACCGACAGAACTCGAGTGACCCCCAGTCTCCCACAGCACGTTCAATCTTCGGGGCTGACCGTCACTCTTCTCAGCCCGCAGTTGCAGATTGCCACAGTGCCCGCACTGGCCCCACACTTTCAGCTGCATGGTGACATTCACACACTGACTACATACCAGGCCCAAATGCTCCACGCCTGCTCCGGTACACAATGCCAGCTGTCCATCGGGCACAAGGCGCAAACCAGTGTCCCACAGGATCGATATCAGCATTCTGGTCCGCTCCGCAGGATCTCCGCCAACATGTGGGGTAGCCTCCGTGCTCCGCCTCACTCCGACACTCGCCATCTTGCTCCTCCACACACGTATCTCTCTCTCAGCTACACCCGAAATCGGAAGTAATTTGTAGGCTCCCTTCCTCTTTCTGGATTGGCTGTTCGTGGGCGGCCTCTCTGCACACAACTCCAGATTAGCTGATTCTCTGGTGGTGGCTCCTCCTGCTAGGCAGATCTCTTCAGCCCGCGCTTTCCAGCGCAGTACAGTAACCTCTTCACTGCTGCTCCAACTCAGCTCAGCCAGCATGAAGATCACTGTACAGCAGATCGTGCTCCTCAATCCGCAAGCATCTGCCCTCCTTGTCTGTACCTGGGCCTCAGCTGCATCTCCATTTCTCCAGGCCAACTGATCTCACTTGCTATTTTGGAGAATTGTCCCGCTGTCAGGCCTTGCACGGCCAACATTCCTCATGACAGCACCTGTACAGACAACATTCGCCATACTGTCTTGGAAAAGTGTCCCGCTGACATGGATTGCACGGTCAACATTTTTCAGTATCACTCTCTCCACTATTCATGAAAAGTGTCCCGCTGACATATACTGCGCGGTCAACATTTTCCTCCACAGTGCGTGCCCAGACATGGCCCCCGGCACACCGATCCACGCACCCTGGGCCGTAACTTTCTCCATACATACTTGCACCAGTCACTGTAAAGCAGACACAGTCCTTTTGTACAGCATGATGCATTGTTTCTCCTCTTACTCTCCTGCACATTTCTTGAAACAACAGATTACAGTCCCGACAAAAGTCCATCCATTACCACCGGCAACCATCACTGTGAACTTGACTTCATCCCACTCTCCCTAATCCCTGTAGAACAGAAATCACTCTCCTCCTTGGCACTCCAGCACATTTCTTAAGGAAGCAAGGGCGTTATTTTGAAAAATTTCTCGGCCATTGCCGTTAGCAACCGTTGCGGTAACTCAGGACGATGTCCCAGAAAACCCCTTAAATGTAGCACTGCCCTCTTGAGGGCTGCTGGTTTTACACACCTTTGGATTCCCCTGGGTTACTTGTAGCAACTCCAAGCAGAAATCTTAGCACCCTTCGTTCTTGGCTCAGTCAATGATCAGTCTAGGGGTTGATGTTTTTGTTTTTTTATTTTATGTTGGGATGGGAGAAGGGATGAGTGGGATACTCCAACTCTTGAACTATTCACAACTCTGAGGACTTATAACTTGAAGATGCGGCAAGGCCGCTACTTCATCCTGCCACTGGATGAATCTGAGGTAAATGTTCCTTATTGTATTTCTCTTCAGGGCACTCACCTAGTACCCCCTTTCCTCCAGCTGACACCCATTCACTGACTACACTACTCTGGAGTGGTCCCCTTCCTGGGCAAGCCCTTAGGCAAGATCCTCTGTATTCACGATACTGCTTTCCAGATTCTTGCAGTGCCTCAACTCCTACAGTCAGCTCTCCTGGACCTCTGGGCTCAGCTCCACACCTTTGGCTCACAAGGCCGACTACCTGTGGCCACGCACCAACTCTTCAGAAGAGGAGGCAGCCGCCACCCTCCTTCTGGGACTCTGTTTCCCGCCAAAGACCTTGTGCACCTGTGCCCCTGGCTTTTTATACCCCACCCCACAATACACCGAGACAGCCATCTGTGCCAATCCCTGGGGCTGTATCAAAAGCCTGTGTCCTCATTGGCCAGGTTTCCTCCACTGTGCCTCCCCATTGGGCACAGTGGGGACACTCCCTCAGACCATATGAATCACACACTGGGCACACTGAGCAGACCTATAACTCACAGATCCTGCTCCCTGTTAGGCAGAGAGCAATATAAAATTTACCTGCTGCTCCTCTGATAGGCAGACAAGAGCCGAAAACTATACTCACTCTCTAGCACCTACTTAGGAGGGTGCTACATGTATAATCTCTAAACATTTGCCTGCCTGCAGCCAAATACCAACTATACACTGAATGTACACCTTATAATGCATTGGATGAATGCAAGTGTATTAACATAGTATCTCAATTCCTCATCTGTATGAAAAAAATGTTTTTCTGGATTTAAAGGGTATGTAAGCCCAAACAATTAACTTTATTCATGCAGTCCCTTTTTGTTTTTAAATGTATCATAAAAATGGTTCTATCTTTTTGATAAGTGGAAAATACTGTATACATGTTGATCTTATTAAAAACTGAATTTTTGTAAAATCTTACCTGTAAAATTCCTCTCTCTGAGTCCTCCGACAGTCGCCGCCTCTTCATATTCGTCACTATGGGGTTATTGACCTTTGCTCCGTAGGAGTAGCTAGGCAACAGAATATGTTAATATCAAAGCTTTTAGCATACCCCACCCCTAGGGGGTGGTCCCCTCAGTCAATACCCTCCTGCTTCCTGCATTCCTACCTCAGTTTCAGTAGTATAGCAGTAGAGTACATAAACAAACCCCAAAAGAGGGGCGGGGGCGGCGACTGTCGGAGGACTCAGAGAAAGGAATTTTACAGGTAAGATTTTACAAAAATTCCGTTTTCTCTTACATCCCCCGACAGTCGCCGCCTCTTCATATTCGTCACTATGGGGATGTCCCAAAGCAGTGTAGACATGAGGGGTGGGAGAAAAAATTGCAGCCCCGCCTAAGGCAACGCAGTACCCACATCAGAAAAAAAGGGAACCTTACCAAAGGAAGGAAACCAACTGGGCAACATGAAAAAACTTGCTCAACAGGAGCAACAACCCAGGAAAACAAATAACCAAGGGATAAAAACATCCCAACAGCCAAGGGTCCAAAAAAACAAGGAACCCTAAGGCACTGCCGCACTAAGAACCTTGCGGCCAAAGGAAGCATCTGCCGATGCCTGAACATCCACTTTGTAGAATTTTGAGAAGGTGTGAATGGACGACCGAGTCGGCACCTTACACACCTGGGCCACAGAAGCCCGATGATGACAGGCCCAAGACGTACTCAGAGATCTGGTAGAGTGCGCCTTCACAGGCATGGGGGGAACTTTCCCCTTCAAAGCATAGGCCTGTTCAATGGTCTGTCTGATCCATTTGGCGATGGTAGAAGTCGACGCCGCCATGCCCTTCCGAGGCCCCTCTGGAAGGACAAATAGAGAATCCGTCTTGCGAAAGGATTCAGTCGATGACAGGTAAACCCTGATCGCCCGAACAACATCCAAGGAATGCAAAGCCACCTCCTTTGGATGTTTAGGCTGCGCGCAAAGCGAAGGCAAGACAATGTCCTCATTGAGATGAAATTCCGAAATCCTTTTCAGAAGGAAAGACGGGTTAGGTCGCAAGACCACCTTATCCAAGTGAACCACCAAATACTGAGATCTGCAGGACAAAGCTGCCAGCTCCGACACTCTGCGAGCCGAAGTGATCGCCACCAAAAAGGCGACCTTCTTGGACAACATAGACAACGAGATCTCCCTGATCTTTTCAAAGGGAGCATGTTGCAACACGGACAGAACAAGGTTCAAGTCCCATGGAGGTAAAGGCTCCCTCCTAGGAGGGACCAGATGCCGCACCCCTTGAACAAAGGTGCTAACCAAAGAATTAGACGCCACAGGGCGTTGAAAGAGAACGGCCAGCGCAGAAATCTGACCCTTAATCGTGGCCAACGCCAAACGCTGGTCCACGCCTGTTTGAAGGAAAGCCAACACTCTTGATACAGAGTATGAGCGAGGGGAATACCCCCTGGACTCACACCAGGCAAAATAGGCCTTCCCCGAAGAGGTCTTTCTAGCCTTGATCAAAGTGTGAATGACCTCAGGGGAGAGACCCCTATCCTTCAGGACCTCGGTTTCAACAGCCAGGCCGTCAAAGCCAGCGACTGTAAAGCAGGATGGAATATCGGCCCTTGAGACAGGAGATCTTCTCGAAGAGGCAGACGCCACGGAGCGTCGACCACCAGATTCACGAGATCTGCGTACCAAGACCGGCGAGGCCAGTCTGGCGCCACCAGAATCACCGTGTTCGGTACCGAGGCCAACCTGCGAAGGAACCTGGATAGTAGCTGAATCGGTGGAAAGGCATACATCAGACGATGCCAGGGAGCCACTAACGCGTCTGACGCGTCTGCCCGAGGATCGCGCGTCCTTGCCACGAACCTTACCACCTTGTTGTTTAGACGAGACGCGAACAGGACCACATCTGGTGAGCCCCACTTCGCGCACAACATCTGGAAGACATCCGGGTGAAGGGACCATTCCCCTTGGTCCAGGGCCTGGCGACTCAGATAATCCGCCTGCCAGTTCTCCACCCCCGGAATGTGAACCGCCGTTATCGCCGGGACGTGCGTCTCGGCCCAAGCCAGAATGTCGGCCACTTCCCGAGCCGCTCGGGCACTCCTGGTGCCCCCTTGGTGGTTGATGTAGGCCACCGCTGTGACATTGTCCGTCTGCACCCGAACCGGACGGCCCTGCAGCCTGTCCGTCCAACGCAGAAGACAGAGAATTATCGCTCGCAATTCCAGAATGTTGATCGGAAGGGAGGACTCCTCCTCCGACCAAGTTCCCTGGGCGGACAGAACGCCCAGAACACCACCCCAGCCCGACAGGCTGGCATCCGTGGTGATCACCGTCCACGAGAAAGGGCGAAAGGACTTGCCCCCCGACACCGCCAGGGACTGGAGCCACCACCGAAGGTCCCTTCTGGTGCGATGGCTCAACGAAATCTGGAGATCCAGAGATTGCGGTCGCCCGTCCCACCTGGTCAGAACCTCCCTTTGGAGACCCCGCGTGTGAAACTGGGCGAAGGGAATCGCCTCGAAAGCCGAGACCATCAATCCCAGACACCTCATGCACGTCCGGAGGGACGAGCACTGAACGTCCCTGAGGGACCTGACTTCTTCCTGAAGCTTCCTGAGCTTGTCTTCCGGCAGGAAGACCTTCGCCTGAACAGAGTCCAGGATCATTCCCAGGTAGGGAAGACGAACCGACGGACACAGTGTAGATTTCGGAAAATTTATCGTCCAACCAAACTCCTGTAGAGTCTGCATTGTGACGGACAGGTCGTTCACCAGACCCTGACTGGTCGCAGACCGAACCAGAATGTCGTCCAGATACCCCAGGACCGAGATGCCCTGGGCTCTCAATAAAGCCAGAACCGGCGCAAGCACCTTGGTGAACACCCGCGGAGCCGAAGCGAGACCAAAGGGTAACGCCACGAACTGGTAGTGATCCTCCGCAATGGCGAATCGAAGGTACCTCTGGTGACCCACGAAAATGGGGATGTGAAGATACGCATCCTGCAGATCGATGGACGCCATGAACTCCCCCAGAACCAGGGCAGCCACCACTGATCGCAGGGATTCCATGCGGAACTTGCGAACCCGCACAAAGCGGTTCAGAGCTTTCAAGTCCAGAATCGGACGTATCTTGCCCTCCTTTCTGGGCACAGTGAACAGATTGGAATAGAACCCCCGAAATCTGTCCCGATGAGGCACCGGAACCACCACTCCCTGAGCCCGCAGGTCCCGCACCGCCAGGTGCAGATCCCGCAAGCGCTCCGGAGACAGCTGAAGATTTGAGGGAAAAAATCTGCTCGCCGGCCGAGATAGAAACTCGATCTTGTATCCAGATCGAACGATTTCCTGAACCCACCTGTCCCGAATGCGGGCCAGCCAGGGTTGAAGAAAACCGAGCAAACGTCCCCCCACCCCAGAACTGGTTGAGGGCGCCACTTCAGGCCGCATTGTTATGGGCAGCGGACCCGGACTGGCCGGACTTCTGCTTACCTGTCCACGGCTTTTTCTGGGAGCCTTGGCCTTTGAAGGGCTTGCCCTTATAGTGCGACCGAAAGGACCCCTGAGAGGGTCTAAACGAGGTATTCTTCTTACCGCGAACAAACTTAGTCTTGTGAGTCTGGGGCAAGAGTGCTCCTACCCCCAGAAATACCCTTTATCAGAGTATCCAAAGATTCGCCAAAAAGGCGAGATCCCGCGTAGGGCAAATTAGCTAAAGTCTTGCGAGAAGATTGGTCAACAGACCAACATTTCAGCCATATCAGGCGACGGTTCAACACCGCCACACTTTGGAGACGCGCAGCCAAAGGGACCAAATCCAAGTCCGCATCACACAAATACATGACACCCTGATGAATCTGATCCACCATAGCCAATGTTGACGGAGGGGCAGAGTCAGCCACCAGGGTGCGCCTAAGCTCCTGCGTCCAATCCGCAATAGCCTGGGCTGCCATAATGGAAGCAAAAATCGGCTTCAGCATAGAACCCGCAACCGTATAAGAGTGACGGGCCAGAGACTCCAATCTCCTGTCCGTAGGGTCCCGGAAAGCCGGGGTATCCTCAGCAGGAATCGCAGTGGATTTATTCAAAATCGCCACCGCGTGATCCACCTGAGGTGGCACACACCAACGCTCATCAGTTTCGGGAGTAAAAGGATAACGCAGCTTAAACCTACTCGGCACAGCAAAAGGCTTCTTCAAATTGCGCCATTGCTCATCAACAGCGCGCTGAAATTCCGTAGAGCAAGGAAAAACCTGCAACGTTTTGCGCTTTCTTTGCGTCCCCTAAGAGGACATCAAAACAGGAGGACATGGTTCATCTTCCAAATGCAGTGTTTGCTTGATAGAAGCAACCAACTCATCCATGAGTGCAAGCTCTTCAGACGAGCCAGGGGGAGAAACATCAACCCCTTCCACCTCAGCCTCCCCTTCAGACCCCGCAAGGTCTAGAGATGAGCGAGACCCTGAGAAGGGCACTCCAGCCATAGCATCCCCATCGCCCTCTGAATCAGAGGAAATTGACACTCTGGGCCTTTTTGTGGATCGATCAGCCACCAGCATCTGCACCTGAGCAGCTAAGTTAGCCACAATAGTAGCCAGATCAGCCCCCTCGGGGGAAGCTGCAGCCCCTTGGCCCCCTACCAAGGTGGGGGGAAACTTGCTTTCCTGAGAATCCATGCCCCAGTAGACTTAAGAAAAAAAGGAGCACTGTCCCTTTAAGATCGCGGCGAGCGTAGCCCACCGCACTCACTGAATACACTGACCCCCACAGGGATAGGAAAACTAGGCAAGGAATACAGGAATATGGAAAGGTAAAACCTGGAGAGATCACACAGGCTGCTGCACCGATCGCTGTCCCAGAGGAAAAGGAAGTGATGCAAGACTGACCGCCCCTATGAAGCCTATGTAAGCCTACACAAACATGGCCGCTGGCTGAGGCTCCATAGGCAGATACAGAACAGCGCTGACATGAGGCCTGAGCGATCGCCGCCAAAATGGCGGCGCTTGGCGCCAAAAACGCCGCTCTTTCCACACAGGACCGGCCACCATAGCTCGCTGTAAAAAAATGGCGGACCGCAGCAGCGGTCGCCGCACAGTATGCCCAAAAATGTTGCACAAGCATGTCACACACAGCATACAGCATGTCTCACAGAAAACTCAGCCTCTTACACAGAGCAGAGCAGGAGAGCCCCCCCCCCCCCTCTTCAGCCCACAGAAAGGCAGCTATTACTGACAGGGAGCTCAACGTTTTTACACAGACATGCAGGGTCCCACAGTCCCAGACTGACACCCAAAACAGACAGGTCCCCACACAGAATACACTTACCATCCGGATGGCGTGGGGAGCCCGCACAAGCGATCAAACCGCTGCACTAAGGACAGGGAGAGTCGCAGCCAGGACGCAGTAAAACCGCGGTGCGAAACCGCAAATGGCGTTCGGTGAGGTAGCCACCTCACCGCAGCATCCCTGCAGCGAACAGGGATGGGTCGTTCATACATGCCAGGGAAACCTGAGCTGAACGCTCGATGGCAGGCTGGGAAGCCACTGGCCCTGAACCCCGATTAACCAGGGAGGCCAGCCCGAGACCCAGCTCCGCATGATCATCTTCATCCGAAGAAACTAAACTAGTGCTGAAAAATAACAGCTAAGTAAAGAAGAGAAAACACTTGAAATAAAATCAAAGAGAGAATAGAGGCTGAGACTGAAATCCCAGCATAAGCCTGCTAACTCCTGAGCTAGACAATTGAAACTGAGGTAGGAATGCAGGAAGCAGGAGGGTATTGAGTGAGGGGACCACCCCCTAGGGGTGGGGTATGCTAAAAGCTTTGATATTAACATATGCTGTTGCCTAGCTACTCCTACGGAGTAAAGGTCAATAACCCCATAGTGACGAATATGAAGAGGCGGCGACTGTCGGAGGACGTAAGAGAAAATCTTGTTAGCCGATAACTTCCTGTATACTCTGCCTGCGCTGCATTATCAACTACATTTCACCGAACGATCTAAGGATTTCAGAACCCCCCTCTATGTTATGGAGAAAAGGGGAGGTAGAGGGGTTTTCACTACAAAACAGGAGGGAAGCCTACAGTCACAAATCTAGAAAGACCCTAGAAACCCTAGAAAGTGTTACAGGCAGGATCACCAAGTTAAAATAAAAAAAACTGCACAAAAAAAAAAAAACTTGAGAGCCACCACATTTAACTACTTGCCTACAGGGCTCTTTCACCCCCTTCCTGCCCAGGCCAATTTTCAGCTTTCAGCCCTCTCACGCTTTGAATGACAATTGCGCGGTCATGCTACACTGCACCCATATGAAATTTTTATCTTTTTTTTCACACAAATAGAGCTTTCTTTTGGTGGTATTTAATCACCTCTGGGTTTTTTATTTCTTACAAAAAAAAAAGAAAAAAAAGACAGAAAATTTTGAAAAAAAAAAGTTTTTCTTATTTTCTGTGAGTAAATTTTGTAAATAAATACATTTTTCTCCTTCACTGATGTGCGCTGATGAGGCGGCACTGATAGGCTGCACTGATGAGGTGGCACTTATGGGCACTGATGAGGAGGTACTAATATGCCGTACTGATGAGCACTGATAGGTGGCACTGCTGGGCACTGACGGGTGGCACTGATGGGCAGCACCATCAGTGCCCATAGTGCAGCTAGTCAGTGCCCATCAGTGCCTAGATGAGCAGGCACTGATGGGGGGCACTGTGGGCAGTTATGGCATTTTATTTTCCTCTTGTGTAATCAGGGCACTGGTGATCAGGACACGGCCGACACAGATTTTCCCCGATGCGCGCGCGGGGAGTCTGTTACTGGGAGGCCGTTTAAAGACGACCTCCCGGAAATTAGAGCCCGTGCTGTAGCCGTCTTTCGGCTCTAGCGCGGGCGGGAACTAGTTAAGAACTGGTAAGCTGCAATATTAGGAATTAGTCCAAGGACAAGGTGAAATACTCAGGTGGTTACAATGAATACATAATCTATCATTTAGGAATCAGTCTGGAAAGGACAAGGTGGAATATTCAGCTATAAGGGCCAGTTCACACTGTAGCAATGTCAGACATTGCATGTGATTCGCACGGCACTGCTGTGCAAATCACATGCGATGTCTGTGCAATGAAAATTCAGCCATACAGATTGTATGTCTAAATTCGCATTCCCATTTGGACCAAACTCACGTAGGACCCTTTTTTTGGTCGGCACCAGAATTAGATCACATGGATGTTCACACCCTCGCAATCTGATTCCTGTCCAAATTGACAGTTCACACTGCGATATGCGAACTGATCTGGGGGTGTCATTAACTTTGTATTGACTCCCAGCTGTTTGCATATGGCAGTGTGAACTGCCTGTGAGTCGGGTGCGATGCAGGAACCCGCAGTGGATTTGCAGGGTTCCCACATCGCACCAATGTGAACTGAGACTTAAAGCTAAAAATCACTTAGGGCCCATTAACACTATGGGGGTTGCCAACACATGGAAGGATAGAGCAATTTGGTGCCATCCATTCTATATGGCATGTCAATACACCTGTTTTCTGCCTAAAATAATACCTGCGCCACTTTCAGTGTGATTTGGTATGCAAGGCAGTCTATTCAAATGAATGGCTGTCCTAACACAATATTTATTAGCAAGTCATGTAACGCACATGCTTTACCGCAAAGCAATAAGTTGAACAGGCTCTAATAGGGGGTTGTTTTTTGTTTTACCAAACTCTAGCCCATACATATTACAATCTCATTTAGAATTATCATAATAGCAATACAAATGGCAATTTTTTTTTTAGGCATTTTACCACTGTCACCTTGCTTGAGGTGATTGTAGCAATATTAGTGCACCTGCAATAGAAACATTTGAGTACTGTTCGTAATACTTTTCCATCCGTTTTTCATCCATTTTTCGTCCGTTTTCATCAGTTTTTCATCCGTTTTTTTTACATTCACTACTAATGCAAAAACGGATGAAAAACAGACCATTTGTCTGTTCACATCCGTTTTTTGTCCGATCCGTTTTTTTTTTTGATGGATGAAAAATGGGGCATTTATCCGTTCCAAAAAACGGACATTGACGTAAGCGGATGGAAACGGATGTTAACGGATGATCATCCATTCTCTTCCGTTTTTACAAAGAGATGCATTGATGTCCGTTTTTCATCCGTCAACGGATGGATGAAAAACTGAAAAACGGACCGTATGTGTGAAAGGGGACTAAAGCCCGTACACACGAGTGGAAATTCGGCCGGGAATTTTCGTCCGATGACCGATCTGCCGAATTTCGGCTTGTTAGTATGATGCTTCCGACAACCGACTCCGACTTTTCGGCTTGAAAAAATCCTGGAGTGCAGGCTATAACATTTTTGTCGACCAACAACACACGTCCGATTTTCATCTCATTAGTACAGATTTCGATGGGGAAAAATCTTATAAGCAAGACTAGGCATGCTCAGAGATGAAAGAACACATACAAAGCAATCCAACACATGACATCACTTCTGAAGTAGAATTCTGTCGTGCGGGAAAATTTGTGTGCAGTCTAGAGCACATTCCAACCAACAGACACGACTCTGGACAAAAGACGGACAACCGGTCGGCGGAAATTCGTTGCGTGTGTAGGAGGCTTGAGTTTCAGCATTTGCTAAAATTTTGTGAATTGGTACTGCTTGGACCTTGAAGAAGGGGACACACCCTGAAAGCTTGACCTGAACAATCACCTAGCTTTTAGATTGTGGTGGGCCAGTATGTAAAAAGCAGATCTTTTTTTTTTTAGTACTAGGTCTGCTTAAATATTTATATGACAGTGATGGCAGGTTACCTAAATGAAATCAGTTACTTTGTGCCTACAACTTTGATTATATCAGTTTTGACAGGTCGATTTGACTCAATTAGTCATTTCTGCAATCAAAGTGGTTGAGAGTGTTTGCAAATTGCCATTCAGAGGTTATACAACAATGAAGATGTAAAGCTTGCCATACACTATTAGAATTTCTGCCAATTCAGAGCAATCGGTCAAATTTCTAAATCAGTAGCCCTACCGGCTCAACAAAAGTCGATTATGCAATTGAATTTTGTCAAATGAACAAGGCCAAAAATGGTCAGTTGAACGGTACCTGCAGTGAATCATTTGCAGGTAAAGTGGAGGTATTCTGACAGCTGGTGCGCACAGCTGTCAGAATACACTAGCCCAGCTTGCAAAATTTATCCATCTGTGTATGGCCAGTTTAAGGGCTATGTATCTCTTAAGGCAGTCACATGTTCTAATCTACTGAAAAATTGAAAGGAGATCATTTGTACAATGTAGTATAAAAGACTAATTGTATATACATACACTAGAATGGGCTCTGCTACTTAGTTGCTGTTAACATACCATAGATGGAACAGATTATACAATCAGATCATAAGATTTGTTGTTATCTTTAGCTTGTAAAGGAATTATACAGAGCGCGTACAGTGTTAGGATACACTGTAACAATAGAAAGGTATGATCACAAGTTACAGTCTAATTGTATGATCTCTAGGATTACCAACTATTAAGAGGGTACTATATGTACAGTAAATATATATTTAAAATGTTTCTGTTTAGGTACCACTTGTGTAATGGTGTTTGTACAGATTTTGCCTAATATAGAATGTAAGGTAACCTTTAGGCTGTAAAGTAGTAATCCTGAAGGTGAAAAATCTTGCAATCTCTAAGGCTATACCAGGAAAGCAGAAGAGCCATCAGTCGGTTAGCATGACTAAATGTTACAACCGGATTGTCTTTAAAGCCTAGCTTAAGATGTAATGTCCCTTTAAACAGTTAATTTGTGCCAAACTAGCCCAAAGTATATACTGCACTAGCAGGTGCGCTTGCTGGACACAGTGTATTAATTGTATGTAGCCTCAGCTACATACAGGCGATTCCTGACTTAGAGGACTCCTACTTAAAAATGGAGAGAGACAACAGGAAGTGAGAGGAAATCTACCCCTAAGAAGGGAAATTCACTCCTGTAAGAGTTGTCATGGGAAAAAGGTGTCTCCACTGAAGCTTTATCACCAATCCTTGTTTCCACAACCACCAAACATTTTAAAAATCCAATTGTCACACGGACAGAAAGTGAGGTGAAACCTTCTGGACAGGGGCACAGACAGCAAAACAAATGTTACAGGGGTGTTAACCCTTCCCTATGCTATCCAAAAAGCGTAAAAATAGTTTGTTTGGTTTGAGCTGCACTGTAAAAAAAAAAAAAAAAAAAAATGGAATTTTTCACTTATATACCATTTCTCTGATGTTCATTGTCGAACACAGCTCCTCATCTCCATGACTATATGGGTTATAATGCGCTCTACAGAAGTAGGACACTAGACAGACAAAAACTTGGCTAGGGGGTATATCCCAGGGGGTATAATCCCACTCTCTGCTATAGGTATTCTGTTTTGTTACAAGCAGTGTCAGAAGAAAAAATCCAACTCCATAGAGGGGTGAGTGCTGTGTCCACAACAGTGTCAAACAAGAGGGGTGGCAACAGTAAGAAAAAAAAAAAACCTTCCCCAAGGCTAAACATAGCCAACCAGGTAATATGGAGCTCACCTGAAAAAAAAATATAAAACACCCTCAAAGAGGACAAGTCCTCTAAACAGCAGCCTGCAAAACCTTGCAGCCGAAGGAAGCGCGAGCAGATGCCAACACATCCACCTTCTAAAACTTTGTGAACATGTGTACAGACGACCAGGTAGCTGCCTCGCAAACCTGCAACCCTGACGCCTGATGACGGAAGGCCCAGGAAGCACTAAGCGCCCAAGTAGAGTGCGCCTTAACAGGGAAAGGAGGAACCTGACCCTTAATGGCATAAGCCTGAACCACAGTCTTGTCTGATCCATCTGGAAATGGTCGCAGCCAGCCCTTTACGAGGTCCATTCGGGAGGACAAATAGTGAGTTTAACTTCCTAAAAGACTCCGTAACTGCCAGGTACACCCTTATTGCACAAACCACATCCAGGAAGTGTAAAGCAATTTCCTTAGGATGCTTAGGCCTGGGACACAGGGAAGGCAACACAATGTGTTCATTCAAAAGAAAATCAGAGACAACCTTAGGAACGACGGACATGGACGAAGAACCACCTTATCCTTGTGAACCACCAGGTAAGGTGAACAACAAGACAGCGCCGCCAGCTCAGACACCATGCGCGCAGAAGTGATAGTCACCAAAAAGGCCACCTTCTGGGATAACAAGCAGGGGAACCTCCTGAATATTTTCAAATGGAGGCTTCTGGAGAACTGACAACACCAAATTGAGGTTCCATGGCAGCAACGGAGACTGCACTGGAGGAACCAAGTGTCTCACTCCCTGGATAAAGGTATGCACCAAAGAGTGTATGGCCAACGGACTTTAAAAGAAAACCGCCAAGGACGAGACCTGGCCCTTGATGGTGCTCAACCCCTGGTTTGAGTAAAGCCAAGATCCGATTCACCGAAAAGGAGCGAGGGTGAACCTCGAGGGATTCACACCACGCAATGTATAACTTCCAAGTACGATGATAAATCTTCCTAGAAGTAGATTTTCTAGGTTTTAACAGCTAGAATCACAGATTCAGACAACCCTCTATCCTTCAGCACCTGGCTTTCAACAGCCAAGCCGTCAAAGCCAGCGACTGGAAAGCAGGATGGAAGATTGGTCCTTGGGATAGCAGATCTTCCCTGAGAAGAGGTCTCCAAGGAACATCAGGGACCAGCCGTACTAAATTGGTGTACCAAGACTGGCGAGGCCAGTCTGGAGCCACTAGGATGACCGGAATCCCTTCTGCCGAGACTCCTGCGCATGATCGAGGAGGAAAGGCATAAATCTGACGATACTGACTCCAGAAGCCACTAATGTGTCTGTAGCGTTGGCTAGAGCAGTGGTCCTCAACTCCGGGGGCCAACCAACAAGCCAGATTTTAAGTATTACCTTGGGGAGATGCAGACTAGAATACTGCAACCACTGAGCAGCAAATGAGATCACCTGTGATGTAATTTAGTTATCTTGCAAACCTGGCCTGTTGATAGGCCCCAAGGACCAGAGTTGAGGACCACTGGGCTAGAGGATCCCAAAACTATGCCACAAACTTTTGCAGTTTCCTGTTGAGGTGAGAGGTCAAAAGATCCATCTCAGGAGTACCCCACCAGAGACACAACTGATGAAACACCTCCGGATGAAGAGACCATTCCACATGGTCCAACACCTGTCGACTGATGTAATCCGTCTGCCAATTTTTCACCCCTGGAATGTATACAGCAGAGAGGGCTGGAACGATTTGTTCTGTCCACTTCAGAATGCTGGCTACTTCCCAAGCCGCCAGGACACTTTTTGGTGATTGATATAGGCCACGGCTGCGGCATTGTCTGATTGAATCCATACCGGACACTCCTGGAGACGAGTTGTCCAATGATCCAGACAAAGTCTGATCGCTCGGAGCTCCAGTACATTGATCGGTAGCATGGACTCTTCCAAGGTCCAGACCCCCCGAGCACACTTGGTACCGAGGATGCCTCCCCACCCAGACAGACTGGCGTCCGTTGTGACGACCGTCCAGTACAGGGGAAGAAATTATTTTCCCCTGACGACGTGCCGGAGAATGAAGCCACCAAACCAGGGACCTCCTCGTACTCCAGCTTAACAGGATCAGGTTGTCTAGAGAATGAGAATCCTTGTTCCATTTTACCAGAATCTCCTTTTACAGAGATCTCGTGTGGAACTGTGCAACCGGAATCGTCATGAAGGTAGACACCATCAGGCCCAGCACCTGCATGGAAGTCCGAAGAGATGACCATCTACTGGACAGCAGAAGCTAAATTGCCTCCTGCAATTTCTGAAGTTTTTCCTGAGGAAGAAACGCTGAGTCCAGCATCAGACCCAGATAGTCCAGACTTGTGGATGGAAGGGTTCAATAGGCCTGCAATAGACCACCGAGACATGGGGGAACGCTGACTTGGAGGGAGGGGAGCCCAGAGGTCCGACCTTCCTAGGGAGGGGCCCACGTCCACCTCAAAACCCTCCAGGTGGGGGGGGGGGGCAGCTTCTTACCACACCAGGCACAGGGTGGGCACTGCTCAGGACAGACCATCGCTCTATCGTAATGTGGATGCTGTTGGCCAGGAGGAAACGCTGCGACTTACGCAGAAGCCAGTTCGTATGCATCCTCGCAAAACTTTTAACTCGCAGGCCAATCCCCGTCCAATGAAAACAAAAAGCAGAGATTTGTCCAATGGGGCTATATCGAAGCCGACCTAGCACGGAGCTGTGGTCTGCATGCGCTCGGACTGGGGGGGCCCTAAAGATCTAGATTATCCAGTTTGTTGCCCAGTCCGACACTTGATTGTAGATCCCACAGGAACAAAATAATAGAAAGGAGGATGGAAAAAAAAATTACATTTAAAAAGAAAAAAATTTCCAGGACCAGGGATTCCAGTAAGGAACTAGGTCTTTACCCCTGACTAGGCAGAAAAAGACTTTATACCTATAGCAGAGAGTGGGAGTAAACCCCCTGGGACTGCCCCATAGGTGTAGTCAAGTTTTTGTCTGCCTAGTGTTCTACTCCTGTAGGGGGTCCATCAATGAACGAAAGAGAAATATACCTGTTCCGACTTGCAAGCAAATTCAACTTAAAGCGGAGTTCAACCCAAAAGTGGAACTTACGCTTATATGTTTCCTCCCCCTATTTGACAGGTACCCATCCCCACTTCCAGGAGACAGCGCTGCGGCGATGTCCCTCGGAAGTTCACCCCCCCTCCTCCTTCCTCCGCCGCCAATTAGAAAGCGCAGCACGCTTCGCGCATGTGCAATAGGGAACCAGCTGTGAAGCTGAAAGGCTGCACTGCCAGATTGCGGAGGCGGCAGCACCTGAGAGCCGATACGAAAATCAGCTTTGAGTGCGGACATTGTGGGAACCCTGGAGTTCTAATATTTAAGTCAGCAGCTACAGTATTTGTAGCTGCTGATTTTTATTATTATTTTTTTTTTTCCTAAGAGGCAGAACTCCTACAGACCTTATCTTGTCTGTACCCTGCCAGGGACAGCGATGTATTCCGGCACTGGGATGCAAACTTCCCATCCCACTCCAGGAACAAAATAGAGTTGGGCTGAGCATTTCTCAGCCATTCACATAAAACTTTGTATTTTATGAATGAATACAAAGCTTCCTCTTATTGGCTGGGGTGGATGGCATCATAAACTTGGACTCCCAACCAGAGGAAGCTTTGTATTAATTCACAGAATACAAAGATTCCCGTTAATGGCTGAGTAGCTCTTACCCTGACTCGATTTAGTTTCGGGTGTGGGACCAGAAGTTTGCACCCCACTGCTGGAACACGCATTGTATGTAGCTGAGGCGATGTACCCTTAATACAGTGCACCTGCTAATGTAGTAGTCTGTTTGGGCTAGCTTGGCACAAACAAGCTATTTAAAGGGACATTAAACATCAAGTTAGGCTTTAACTTATGGCCTCTTGCACACAGGACTTTTTTTTTTCTTCCCCTGGACACCTGCAATGCAGCTGAAAAAAAACACACCTAAAGCTACCTTTTGCATACTCGCTTGCTGTTAATGCATTCTATTGGCAAGAATATTAATTTATTTTTTCTGTTAGAATGCCTAAACATGCTAGTATTAGTTTGGCTTTTTTTCCCACTCAAACGCTCCTCTCCTGAATGCGGTGTTAGATTTTTTTTTTTTTGCCTGTAAAGACCTATGTTCGCATGGATACATAGGCTAACAGAGGGGCGTTTAGAGGCAGGGGGAAAAAAAAAACAACACCTGTGTGTATGAGACCTTACCAGCAGCCACGTAGGGCAAGGGATCGAGTGGAATTAATTTAAATGGACTGTGTAGGCACATATTTTTTTATGGACAGGTATGCTTTATAAATTGGTATACAGCTATGTTTGCCTGTCACCTTAGTGAATTCTAGGAAGAGACAACCAATCACTGGACAAAAGATGTGGATAAATGGTAAAGACCAACCACACATGCTTCCGTCACAACACTGCATTGCTGTAGTAATATGCCTCCTTGTAGAATGACACAGAAGATTGGATCACAGACCTGTGTTTGCAGCTTTACAAAAGATTTTTAATATACACATCTTTGGGGGAAGCGAAGAAACTATTCAATCCCTAATTTAAGGCAGTAACACATTATCATGTATCATTCTTTTTTTTTTTTTCATTTGCCTAAAGTTCAGCATTAAAGTGATTCTAAGGTCTTTATCCTCTTCTCGGGTATCCATTTAGAAACAGAGCTGCCGTTCGGCCCAGCCCCCTCTATCTCCTGACTGGCTGAGTTTGATTGACAGCAGCAGGGGAAAATGGCACAGTTGCTGTGTCTAAGCCAATCAGGAGAGAGAATCCTGAATGACTGAGGCATTTGTGGACAGCACTGGATAGAGATAGGCTCAGGTAAGTATTAGGAGGGCTGCTGCACACAGAAGGCTTTTTATTCTAATGCATAGAATGCATTTAGATGAAAAACCTTCTGACAACCACTTTAATCCTTACAGCTATATTTCTTGATGCTTTGCATTCTAGTCCAGAAGAAAAGAGCTTCAAAGCAGTGCATCCTGGGAGGTCGTGACACACCCCACCATACACACAGCACCAGGTATTTTACAGCAGCTGCAACAAAAGAAGCAGCAGTGGTGGGATCACTAGTGAAGAGCATCTACGAATGGGTAAAGTGACTTGTATCTAAAAGGTGACCATAGATGAATCAACATTTAGTTGGTTCAGCAGGGACTGGACCAATTTTGATTCATGTGTGGGCATCCCTGTTCAACAGAAGTTGATTATTAGATCTTCTGTTGAACAGGAATGCTGAGAAACTTGTTGATCAGTGGTTGCAGCCACTGATCAATTTATTCTGACAGCAGAGTCCTTTCATCAGTATACAATGGCCTGGCAGGGTGGGTTTTTCTTTTTCTTGTTCAACCTGCTGGCTGAACAGAAATAAAAAAAAAAAAACTAAAAATCTATGGTCAGCTTTACATGTTTTTCCACTTTTGCAGCCAAATTAGTTTAACGCCTACTTTATATTATGTTTTAATTTACATAGCTTAACTTAAAGTGGAATGAAAGCCATCTATCCTTTACCGCCAAGGAAGCGGCCATATTAGCCTCGGTTTGATCTGCAGTTGTCCCGGTGCTGCACTTGATCAGTTTATGACCCCAGCTTTTTGATGGCTTGACAGGTCAGGTAAAAAAAACATCTTTGTGACCGTTATTATTCATGGCATGCCTTGAGGCTGGGTTCACACTTCCGCACGGATCGGCTCACAGCAGGGGTCTGGTGCGTCCCTGTTCACCATTTTAGTCTGAATTTTTGGCTGAATTCGGGCCTGAAACGGACCAGAAGAAGAACAGGACTCCTGTACAATTCTCACTGGAGCCGCTCCTTAGATATATGAACCAGGTCCATAGAGAGGTCGTCACAATCTCCTGACATGCAAATTGGATGCAGGGAAACCTGCTCCTATTCGCAATAGTGTGAACCCAGCCTGAATGTTACTGGTTTGGGAAACTGTTAAATTGATAAGTTTCATTAAATGTAAATCATATATAAATTAGAAACATTTGCTGCTCGCCATTAACTTGCCCTTTCCTAAAAAATGTTCCACTGCTTTGCAATGTTAGGAAAGAGGCTGAGTTAGGCCCTTTTCACATGGGTGTGCCATAGGTTTTTCATCTATCAGTTGATGGATAAAAGGACCGCAATGTATTCCTATGGGCAAAAGCAGGTAAACCTATAATTATCCATTTACATCAGCGTCCGTTAAGGTCTGTTTTTTTTTTTTTTTAAAAACGGAAAAAGTCTCTATTTTCCCTCCTTTTAAAAAAACGGAAGCAGATGAAAAAGGGAAGTAAACAGAAGACTGATGTTAGATGTAAACTGAATCTGTTTTTTTTCTGGCAAAAAAGTGACTGAACAGGTGATACATGTGTGAAAGGGACCTCAATATTTATGACCCTGTCTGCACTGTACTAGCAGATCTCATCTATTGTAAACTACAGGGGGACTATACAGCTGCCTGATCACCTTAGCTGACAGCCGACAGCGAGTTGTCAGATTTGCATGCACTCCCAGCTACTGTAGCAGCCAAGAGTGTGTGTAAAACCCCATTAACTGCTGCCAATGTATAAGTCGGTAGCAGCGAAGGGAGTAAACCCAGTCTGCCTTGTGTAAGCAGTATAAACCACTTGCCCTCCGGATTTACCCCCCTTCATGACCAGGCTATTCTTTGCAATACGGCACTGCGTTTCTTTAACTGACAATTACAGTTATTTGCAAAGCTGCACCCAAATTAAATCTATTTCCTTTTTCCCCCCCACCAATAGAACTTTCTTTTGGTGGTATTTGATCACCTCCGCGGGTCTTATTTTCTGCGATCTAAAAAAAAAAAAATTATTAATATACATTTTATTTTACCCTTTTACTTTCTGCTATAAAACACATCCAATAAAAAAAAAATCTAATTTTCCTAATCAATTTAGGCCAATATGTATTCGGCTACGTTTTTGGTAAAAAAAAATCCCAATAAGTGATCATTGATCGGTTTGCGCAAATATTATAGGGTAAAAAAAACGATGGGATATTTAATTATTTTTTTTACTAGTAATGGCAGCGATCATCAACTTATAGCGGGACTACGATACTGCGGCAGACAGTCGGACACCGAAAATATGCACTGTCACTGTAGTAATGACACTGGCTGGGAAGGGGTTAACATCAAGGGCGATCAAAGGGTTAACAGAATGCCTAGCCTGCATTTTAGTGTAATGTGGGAGGTGCTTTTACTGGGGGAAGGCATGGATCCTGTGTCCCTGGAAGGCAAAACTTCCCTACTGACAGAAAGGCGATCTGCCTTGTTTATATAGGCAGACAGCCATTCTCCCTATGTACCGAAGGATCGGCGGGTGCCAAGGACAGAGTCTGCGGTACCCGCCAATTAGTTCTCGCTGTGTATATTCAGAGCGGGAGCAGTCCGCATGTGCGCCCCGTACCTGGAAGTGTCGGATCATGTACTAGATACGTGATCCAGCGCAGCAGTGCCACTTTGGGGCCATTTTTGTAAGTTATACCCAAACAAATCATTTTATTGCAGCTTAAAAATTCTAAGGCCTCATGTACACAACATTTTGGAAGCTTTCCAAAAAGCCTTTCCTCCTGGCAGAAGCATTTTAGTAGAGGAAAAGAAAACACATGACGCTTGTAAAAAAAGTGTGTAAGGCCATAAGGTGTGTTTACAGGCATCAAGTACTAGGACATTAATTTATTCAACTATTCCATTTAAATGAATTAACGCGCAAGCGCTAAATGTGCCTACAAGCATCAAATGGGTTTTCCAACAAATGTCGCTTCTCCTGGATGCACTAGCATTGGGTTTTTTTCTCTGCCTCCAAAAGCCTCTGCCACAATTCTGTGTGCATGGACACATAGGCTAACATGCAGGGGAGATTAGAGGCAGAAAAAAAAAAAAGAGAAACACAAGACACCCCTAGAAGCAGCTGCAAAAGGCTTAGATGAGGCCTTAGATCTAATGACTGCATTCATTTTCTTTCAGAGCCGGTTCACACTACTCCGACTTGTCAGGTGACTTGGTCGCCTGACAAGTAGCTCCCAATGCTGTGCAATGGAACCCTTCTAATCAGAGCGAAGCAAGTCACTCCAACTTAGAAAAAGGTTCCTGCACTATTTTTTGGCGAAGTCGGAGCGACTTGCATTGACTTCTATTATGAGAAGTCGTTTGCAAGCCGCGATGAAGTCGCGCTGCACGGGCGACTTCAAAGTCACCCGAAGTCGGGGCAACTGAGTTGGATTAGTGTGAACCGGCTCTCAGGATTTTGTTTTCATTTGCTAATCTGGCAGCAAGCTTGCAGCTGCAGACATCATCCTGGTATAACCACTTGAAGTCCAGCGACGTACGGGTAAGTCACTGGTCGGCAAGTGGTTAAGACAATTCATAGTTCACACATTAGCCTCAATGAGACATTTACATTATGCGATTCTCAATTTAAATAAAATGTTGGTAAAGGAAATATGAAAGCGGCAGTTGCCGACTTGGGTTTGAACATGAATGTTCATCTTAGCTTTACCACCTGATGAATTACTGACCTGTAGCAAGCTTGTGAACATCAGGTTTTTTAAAAGCCTGGATGAGAGCCCCAAAACATACCAACATTTATATATTTTTTCTGAAGGCTCCTTTTAAAACTTCAGATGTGAATTCCCCCCCCCCCCCCAAGATACTTAGTAGATTTTTATAAAAGATCACATTGGATAGTGGGGATAGGATTCTAAACCACATCCCATACACTGCATGGACTTATTTTTGGTCATTTTTAACAGCCAAATACAAGCGATTGTGCCTGCATACCTGCAGAACTCCCTCTTCTGTTAGACTGCCAGGCTATTGTAATGGTCTTGATAGTGCTCAAGCTTGTCCAATCCCTCCACACATTACTATTGGTTAGAAAGGCAGTCCATCATTGTGAAAGGTCAACAAAAATGTGTGCAGGCAGAGCTGCTGCAGATACATGTAGATATTTATTTTCAGAAACCTGGGCAATTTAAACTGAGTACGATAGGAACATGTGCCTATAAACCAATAGATGGCAGTTTTGTAACTTAACATTTTAAAGAGGAAGTAAGGCTTCCTCTGTAACTTGTACCTATAGGTAAGCCTATGATGAGGCTTACCTTCAGCTACTGTACATTTATCCTAAACATGCACCTGCCCTGTGCCGTGAACGGCGGCTCCCGCGCCCATGCGTGGGAGTTACGCCATCGCGGCTCCGGCCAATAAGATGGGACGCAAACCCATCTGAGGATCAGAGCACGCAAACCCTGAAGGAAGATAGGTGAACATGACGGCCACGTCAGCGGCGTGCAGGTGCTTCATACAAAGGAAAGTATGTCATAATGAGCTAGTATACGATTTGATTTGATTGATTTTTTGTTATTTTTTGGAGGTTAACAACCTCTTTAACTGTTCATGTTTTAGGAAACGCTGGCCAGCACAGAGGACCAAAGGAGGTCAGATTGTGCCTCTATTTTTAAACTGCCCTCTAGAGTTTACAACCGGATGAAAAGCTGACATTTGCTTACAACTTCTGCTGACTCTCTCATTATACCATGTTTCGGTATATCATTTTCACTAAAATCAACCTCTGCTGAAGCTATTTAATCACACACTCTGTATGAATTGCCTGGGACTGTAAAGAACCACCAGTGTTATACAAAGCCTAATGACAAGCTGAGCCGACTATTGGCAATTTTACCAAAAAGTTGTAATACATCAGCAAGATGTACTTTAAAACACCCAGGATAACCACCTAAAAGCATTTTCATTCTGTCACAATAAAAGTGCACACGGTAGGTCAGTGCGAATTGAAAGGCAAATAATAGCAAGCATTACATACAAAATATGAATAAAAATATGACTGATTTAATTACAGACTTGAAAATTTCCAACACATCAGAAAACATCTTTATCCCACAGAAATCTTAACCAAGTAAGAGAAATGCCAACTTACTTCTTGAGGCAGTCAAATTACCTTTTAGGAAACAAATAAAAATAAAAAATATAGAGATTTCTGAAGTAAAATACTCTTTGATTGCACGGTTTTGAAAGAATGTCTGAAAGCTTTTGTCACCAAGTGTTTAATTTTAAACAAAATTGATATTTCTTAAATATTTATTTATATTTATATATATTTATATATATATATATATCTATGTATATATATACACACACGCGCAAAATGCAAACTGGATTCCTCCATGTAACTATGAGTGTTAAAAGGTAAATACTCTGTATTTACAAACTTTAGAAAAAAAGTGAGGTTTTCGGAATACAATTCACTTATTTCCAGGTATTTGTGAATAGATAATACAAGCTATTAAAGATCAAATATTGATATAACAAAACTGAGGAACCCCATCATCCAAACAGTGTGTAAGTCTATTTACACGGCACCCTAACACCACTTGCTGAACCTTAGAAAGACTGCTTGTAATTCCATACAACACAAGGCATTCTAGGTATATCTGTTTGTAGTTAATGTTAACCGGCCAGTGAAATTGAACTAAATACAGCCTGTAAAATTGTATTTTTGTGTGGGGGGGGGGGGGGGAGAAGATAAAGCAAAATTTAGTTCTTTTTATCAAAGTAATGCTTTTTTTTTTGTAGCAACAACTCTAAGAAATACAGCCAGAGCCCTGGACCAAATTACAAAAATGAAAGTGAATCGTTTATTTTGTTACTACAGGTTAAACCACCTACAACATTCAATGATATATTGCCATTAGGGTTTGTTGAGGTGTAATTATAAAATCTTTTTAAGACCCGGTACCTTTCAAATGCTATAAACACAGTGTATTTCGTTACTGTACATGTACTCTGCTGCTACAGCTTAGCTGTAAATCCCCCACACACAATGGTATGGACATTACCCTTCCTATTTCCCCCTCCCCCCTTTTTACTGTACATCAAACAATACAAATGTTTTATTGTCAACCTCCCCCTTACAAAAAATAATACTCTAAAAGCAACCTACTGCAACTTTTAATTAAGACAAGTACATATATTTTAAACCAATTGCTTTAAAGCAAGAAGGCAGTATAAACCTTCTAGGGAAAAAAGTTTGTTTTTTTCATTTTATAAAAGAGGTTAAGAAATATAAGACAATTTTTACATTTAAAAACTTACAATAAATAAGAGATGCAGGCATTTTTCTGTATATTGATAATAGGTTTTATAATCCACACAACATCTTTATGATGTTTAAAAGTCAAAAGATGAAACACATCATTGCTTCCTAGGACACCCGGCGTCTTCCATTCACATGATGTCAACAGAGGATCTTCTCACAGAAAGAGAGACAGGAGATGATTCGAAAGGTTCCAGGAAACTTTCAAAGTAGAACTGGATTCGTAATATGAAGCAATTATCCAAATACAGGAGGTGGTGGTATTTTAAGTAACAACCCAGTCTGTTGTACATCCTGCCAATTTTGTATACTGAGTGGCTTCAAAGAAAACAAATGTAATTCCGGCGTCCTGTAATGTAATAAAAGCCTTGTGTTCCTTGCAGCTTTCTTAGTGAATGTCACAGCATATTCATGATAATGTTATACAACTGGTTCAGCACCACAAAATGAACTGGCAGACATGAACGTCTGTCTTGAGTTGCAGGATCACAGGTTAGCCAGGAGAGGGCATTATACTGTTCCAGAACAAACCTGAAAAAAAAAAAAAAAAAAATTGAGATCAATAAAGACAGAACACCAAAACCTTAAAGAGGAAGTAAACCCTCCTCAGGAAGTTGTACCTATAGGTAAGCCTATGATAAGGCTTACCTATAGGTACTGTAAATATCTCCTAAACATGTACGGTTTAGGAGATATTTACCTTTAATGCAGCCAGTGACGTCACTGGCGCATGCGCTCTGAAGGAACGGCTGATCGTGCCGTTCCTTCAGAGCCCCGTGCCGTGACCGTCGGCTCCCGCGCACGTGCGCGGGAGTGACGTCACCGCGGCTCCGGCCAATCAGATGACCGGATGCCGCGATCCCGGAAGACGGGCGACTGAACATGTCGCTCGTCATACAGGTAAGAGAACGGTACGGCGGGGGCTCGTTCTAAGGTAAGTTTTTCATAATGAGCTAGTATGCGATGCATACTAGCTCATTATGTCTTTCTCTTGCAGGTTGTAAAAAAAAAAAACCTCTTTAAGCATATAAAAAGTTTAACCTTACAGTAGCTCTATGGATTGGTTTATAGTGAAGCTTTATTATGGTAAGTTGCCCAAACACAAAGATAAACTGAATAAGAAATATGTATAGGAAACACCACCTTTAGTACAGGAGATTCTATCCATTAGAATATTATTTTGCAAACATAGCCCATTTGGGTTAAAAAAAAAAAAAAACTTCTCTTCTCTGGCACATATGCCTATAACCATGTCGTGCAATTAGGTACATATGGGTGACATAAATCCTTGTAAGTGAAGGTATGTGCATGCAACAGTACAGAGGCAGTGATAAGAACCCTTTATGGAGAAGTCAGAGGTCTTAGGACCCAATGCCTCCTCTGCCTCCACCCACAGCAGATTTGGGACAAAGATTCTGCAGTTTACCCTGGTGGTTGTGAACCTGGAAATTCTGGCAGTACAAGGACAACTGATGAATGATATATCACAGATCACCTGAGGCTCCCCATCCTAAATCACACTGCAGCAGCTTGAAGCTCATAAAGGAACTAGATGAGCACAGGGATCAAGAAAGCCAATGTTGTAAAAGTATAACCTCAAACATTTAGTCCAGGCTAAGTAATCTCATTCAGTTATTATGCATTCTATATTTTTCAAGATGGACATCAGGAAAAGGTACATTGCAGCACAAAGGTCCAAGGACAACAAATTCTTTGTATGCATTTAGAGTGAAAAATGAGAAAAGTACAGTAATGTGCCATATCTCATTCACATTAATGACATCAGTCAGCATGCCTCCTGCCACATTTGGATGAATTTGGATTTATCCTTGGCTGTTCCTGTTCAAAAGTAGTCTATCAAATTGACGTCTCATGATTGGTTCTGCTGGAAAATTTTAATTTGAACAGCACTTGCAGCCAATAGGCTGCAGTGCTGATCAGTGCATTCTGGGAGTTCCGTTGTCAAAATACAATGATATTGCAGGATGATTACTGCATCAACATTGCACGTGTGGAAAGAGGATACGGGTCAGTTTTCTGGCTGAAAGATAAAAAAAAATAAAACTGACCCATGTATGACCACCTTTAGGAAAAAGGTCACTTTCTTTCCAGAACCTCAAAACGTAAAATAGGTTTTTGCATTTTACTGTAGAATCTTTTTTTTTTTTTTTTTTTTTTTTTTTTTAGAGTCAATTGAGGGACATTGGAATCATTTAATGTGATTATGAAGGCTAAAGGCTTTTTACTTTAAGCCATTCTCTGTAATAAAGTGGTAAGAAACTCTGTACCACTTGTACTTACAAAGGCTTACCTGTAGGTACTGTGAATATCTCCTAAACTTGAACAGTTTGGGAGATATTCAGAGTGCATGCAGCCAGTGACATCACTGTCGCATGCGCTCTGAAGGTCCGGCTTACAGTGCCAGACCTTCAGAGCCTGTGCCGGAAATGGCAGCTCATGACATCATTGCGCCTCCAGCCACTCATGTGACAGTACACCCAGAACAGTCTCAGCTGTGCCATTGTGGCGCTGGAGGGCTTCGTTCTAAGGTTAGTCTATCACAATGAGCTAGTATGCATCGGATAGACTGGGGTGGGGGGGGGGGGTTGTAGAGCTCAGCTGTCTTAGCTAGGACATTGCGGTGCTACATACTAGCACAATATGACATTGCCTTGCAGGGATTTTTTTTATTTGTAATCACCTGTGAACCTTCTGAATGCAGCTCCCCGCGAGCCCTCCTTATACTTACCTGAGCCAAATCTCGATCCAGAGATGTGCACAAGATGTCTCCCTCTTCACCGGCTGAGACAGCATACACCATAGGCTCCTGCTGTCAAAACCAGTGAGGAGGGAGCAGGCTAGAACTGTGCTGTGTCTCTCTATGGACAGTTAGTTTAGAAGCAAGCCCGAGTACCCCCATAGCTAGCAACTTGCTACGGGGGGGAACTAGACAGGGGGGGGGGGGGGAGAGGGGAGAGCCAGGAGCACTGTCAGGGGAAACGAAAAGAGGAGGACCATGGCTGCTCTGTGCAAAACTATTGCACAGAGCAGGTAAGTATGACAGGATTTTTTTTAGAGCGTTTAACCACTTCAAGACTGCAAAACAAATATACTTTGTAGCTGGCTTTGAAGTAGTTTACCAGGATTATGGCTGGTGGGTAGGATGGGTTATCTTGGGTTAGCCTAAAGTTTGTTTGCAGTGACCAACCTGCCTGTGGGTGCCAGGATAACCAGAAGGTGAAAACGTTTCCGGTTTTCCTCAATGAATGAAAAAGAAAGAAAGAAAGAAAGAAAGAAAGAAAGAAAGAAAGAAAGAAAGAAAGAAAGAAAGAAAGAAAGAAAGAAAGAAAGGGGTGTGTGAGCATCTCAGGTGTGAATTGAAAATCTTTGTATATTTTGGTATTTTAACACAATTTCTGCTGTTTTAGTACTACTGTAAGAGGAGAGATCATTAAAAATTAAAAATGACTTTTACCTGAGGACATCTGAAGTTTGATTTGAATCTAGTGGATGCGAGTGTTTGCTGTGTAGCAACTCATCTGATTGCACTGAAGGCACATGGAGGTGCAGAGAGGCCTAAAAGAAAAAAAAAAAAAAAAAAGGAGGTGAAAGATTTTAAAGAAAATATTACCACTCACTCAATGTTGAAGAACAGTAAATAGAATATCAGATAATAGACATTTTACAAAATACTTATTTACTTCAAGCCCTTTACACAAGCCTGTATATGCACACGTTCAAATTATTTTATTGAGCTTGAACAGCCATCTATACAGAGTTTTAGTCTGGTGGTACTTGAAAAATAGAATTTTTGGCTTAACGTAAAATCCATTTTTCTGATGTTCACTGACGGACACAGCTCCTGTCATTCTTGACCATTGGGTTATACTGCCCCCTACAGGAGTAGGACACTAGGCAGACAAAACTTCTAGCTACACCCATGGGCAGTCCCAGGGGGTATACTCCCTCTCCCTGTTATAGTCACTCAGTTTTGTTTACAAGTAGTGTTAGGAAAAATAACTCCACAGAGGGGTGGGTGCTGTGTCCCTCAATGAACATCAGAGAAATGGATTTTATGGTAAGTCAAAAATCCCATTTTCTCTTTCGTTCATTGACGGACACAGCCACTGTCATTCTTGACTATTGGGACGTCCCAAAGCTGTGTTAAACATGAGGGGTGGGAAACAGCTAAATTTTCCCAAGGCTAAACATTAGCCAACCAGATAATAGAGGCTCAACCAAAACCACTGGAGCCCACCTGAAAAAAAAATAAAAAAATACACCTCAGAGCATCAGGTCCTCAAACAGCAGCATGCAAAACCTTACTGCCAAAAGCAAGTATCCGCAGACGCCAACACATTCACTTCATAAAACTTTGTAAAATTGTGCACCGACGACCAGGTGGTCGCCTTGCAAACCTGCGTCACTGACGCTTGATGATGGAAGGCCCAGGAGGCACTAAGCGCCCTAGTAGAGCGCGCCTTGACAGGGAAAGGAGGAACATGACCCCTGATGGAATAGGCCTGAACCACCGTCTGTCTGATCCATCTGGAAATGGTCGCAGAGGAAGCGGACAACCCTTTCCGAGGTCCATCTGGTGAGCATAAAGAGTCTAACTTTCTGAAAGACTCCGTAGCTGCCAGGTACACCCTAATTGCCCAGACCACATCCAAGGCATGCAAGGCAAATTTCCGTCGGATGTTTAGGGCCCGGGACACAGGGAAGGCAACACAATATCTTCATTCAAATAAAAGTCAGAACCTACTTTAGGAAGAATGACACACAGGGGCGAAGCACCACCTTATCCTTTTGAATCACCAGATAAGGTGGCAACAGAATAACGCCGCCAGTTCCGATACCCTGCGCACAGATGTGATGGCCACCAAAAATACCACCTTCTGGGTCAGCGTAAGCAGAGGAATCCCTGGAATATTTTCAAAGGGAGGCTTCTGTAGAGCTGAAAGCACCAAAAGATCCCAAGGCGGCAACCGAGCCCGCACTGGAGGAACCAAATGTCGGACATCCTGAAGAAAAGTACGCGCCAGGGGGTGTGTGGCCAAAGGTCGTTGAAAAAAGACCAAGGCTGACACCTGGCCCTTGATGGTACTCAAGGCCAATTTCTGTTCAACCCCCCCCGTTGAAGGAAGGTTAAGATTCGAGCCACCGAGAAGGAGCGAGGATGAATCCCAAAAGACTCACACCAGGCAATTTACGTCTTCCACGTACGATTGTAGATCTTCCTAGAAGTAGATTTTCTATCTTGGATATGGGGGGGTGTCATGGCGCTCTCTGGTATCCTTAGGTGGGTACAAGGAGGATGGGTGAGTAAGAGGAGGGGGTGTGGGACAGCGAAGAGGGGGAATCCAGTGAGTGATGAAGGGGGGGGGCTACGTTCGGCGGCAGCCAACTGGAGCGTGGAGAGGCTCTGAGAAGAAGACAGGAGAGAGCGGCGCCGGCTTAGTGTAGCATAATTTTATTTAGCACTGTTAAAAGTAGTATCTCACTCTGAAGTTAGGTGAGACAGGGACGATGAGTCTGGTGGGATCATCCATCTTTTTCTCCCAGGGAAGTGGCGTGGAAGGAGGTAATTAGATGCCGATGGTATAGATGAGCTGCTGTGTGGCTGCTTGTTGTTGCTGACCGCGGCGGAGCGTTCACAACAGGGCTCCGGCTACCAGCTTCCGGTCTTTGGCAACGTCACTTCCTGGTAGGAGAAAGATAGGGGTTGCGCGCGTTCGGAGCATCCGTGCTCCTTCGTCAGGCAATGGGAGTGACTCAGATAGGGCAGGGAATTTATACCCTGTTTCTGTACTAATCACAAACACATCTGTCCGGGGGAGGCGGAGCCAAAATGCTTATGCAGCGTGACTAGAGTGATTGTCCTCTTAGTGAAACACAATTGGGGATATATGTCTCTGGGGACAAATGTATCAAAGCACATAATGGTAGTACGGCATTAAATTTACAACTAAGAAAAAAAAAAAAACAATATATATGGTGAATCTGATAAAAACAATCGTAACATGGCAAAAGACATATTAAATCCATAGATGGGAGATGCGTGTATATATATATCTATATAAAAAAAAAAAAGGTAAAATGGGAATGAAATTAAAAATAAAAATAGAAAATATATAAATAAAAAATAATAAAAATTAAAATTTAAAAATTAAAATAAGTTAGGAGAGAGGGGGAAGGTATATACGTAGGTATAATACAGAAGGATGTGGATATTAATAAGGTGATGGGTCAGTTCATCTTATCCATAGATATATGGGGTGTCACGTGTGTCAGGAGAGAGTGACATCTCAGTAGTGTGTATATGTATGCACAATATTAGAGTGTGATATTAATTTCTAGCCCCTCGTTTAGGCCTCCTGGCGCTAAAGTGTCCAGGGTATAAATCCAGTAATTTTCTCTGGTACACAGTCGCTTGAAACGTTCAGCGGGGGGGAAAGTGTGCGGGGATGGCCTCCAGTACCCACACTTTGAGTCCATCGGAGCTCTTGGAGTGATATTCAGTGAAGTGTCGGGGGACACTATGTTTATCGGAACCTGTTTCAACTAGGTTCCGATGTTCTCCAAAACGTTTGCGTAAGGTCCGTATGGTGCGGCCTACATAGAGTAGGTTGCAGGGGCACACGAGGCAGTAGATAACAAATTCCGTCGAACAGGTATAGAAGTCAGTGAGGGAATGGACTTTCCCATTATTCGTGAACTCCTTTAGACCATGGTCTTACATGTTTGCATGTTAGGCACTTGGTCTTGCAGCATTTGTACATTCCCTTAATTTGGAGAAAGGTAGTAAGGGATGAGTTGGTTTTTGGTCTGGTAAAGCGGACCTGGCTCGGTGCCATTAGGGTTTTGAGATTTTTAGCGCGCCTGTATGAGAAACGGGGGCGCTCGGTGAGGTCTGTATGTAGATATGTGTCTTCTTTTAGGATTGCCCAGTGTTTGTGGAAAATGCGTTCCATGTGCTTGAATTTACTGTGGAACTGGGTGGTAAATCGTGCGGAGGTGGAGTGATTGTTGGTTTTCCCTGTATGCTCCGCTCTACTTTTCCTTAAATCTTCATGCAGGTAGTGGTCAGAGGCTTTCGTTATGAGTTCTTCTGGGTAACCCTTTGAGGAATTTCTGTCTTGAGTAGTGTTCCATGATGGAGATATGTAAGGGGCTGAGTGCAATTGTGTTTAAGACGGCAATATTGGCTCTTTGGTATATTCGGAATCCATCTGGGGTGGTGACAGCTGTTGTAGTGCAAGTATGAATTTCCAGCAGTGGGTTTAACATAATTCTGAGCACTAATCGTATTGTCGTGATGGTATAGCTCAAGGTCTAGAAAGGTAAGTTTTTGGGCATCAGAAACTGATGTAAAGGAGAGCCCCATCTGGTTATTGTTGCAGTGTTCAAGAAATGGTGGTATAAGAGAAGCAGGGCCATCCCAAATGATGACGATGTCATCAATATATCGACCGAAAAATATGAGATGAGAAGCGAAGGGATTATTATGCCAAATATATTGCTGCTCCCAGTAGCCCATGGTTAAGTTGGCATAACTGGGAGCAAAATTAGCCCCCATAGCTGTGCCTTTGATTTGGGTGTAGAACTCACCATTAAACAAAGTAATTGTGGGTGAGACAATATTCAATGAGATCCAGGAGGAAGTGTATTTGCCGGGGATTAAGTGCAGATTCATCATTCAAGAAGAAACGTACGGCCTGAAGTCCAATGTGATGTGGTATTGATGTATAGAGAGAGACTACGTCCAGAGATAGCCAGAGATATGATGGTTGCCATGGGTAAGAGGATAATAGATCAAGTAGATTAATACTGTCTTTTACATATGACGGAAGTTGTTGGACTATCGGTTGTAGAAAGTGGTCAATATAGATGGAGAAGTAGCTGGAGACGCTCTCCATGGCTGCAATGATGGGTCTGCCCGGGGGATGAAAGGGATCTTTATGGATCTTGGGGAGATGATAAAAGTATGGCCTATGGTAAAAGTCATGTTTAAGAAATGACACCTCTGGAGGTGAGGACATTGTCCTTTGCCGCTTTGTCGACGAGGGAGTGAGCTTCCACTTTGAATTTGGGCAAGGGGTTGCTGGTAAGTTTTAAATAGGTGGAGCTGTCTGACAGAAGCCTGATGGATTCTTTAATATAGTCAGCTTTATTCTGGATGACAAGGCTACCACCTTTATCAGCTGATTTGATAATGATATTCGGGTTTTTCATAAGTTCCTTTAGGGCCAGTTTTTCCATAGGTGTTAGGTTGGAGGCAGGGTGTGTTTGGTCTTGGGCTGATTGGCACATGCGGCGTATATCTGCGTGGACCACTTGGTAGAAGCTTTGTATGTAGGGGCCTTTTGCGAATGTGGGGTAAAAAACTGATTTGGGCCGAAAAGTAGTATGCTGTATGGGTGGGGAACCAGGTAAGTGTTGAGAGAGGATGGAGACGTAGTCATCAATGTCACAGGTATATAGATCTTCTAGGTTTTTTTATTTATATATTTTCTATTTTTATTTTTAATTTCATTCCCATTTTACCTTTTTTTATATAGATATATATATATATACACGCATCTCCCATCTATGGATTTAATAAGTCTTTTGCCATGTTACGATTGTTTTTATCAGATTCACCATATATGTTTTTTTTCTTAGTTGTAAATTTAATGCCGTACTACCATTATGTGCTTTGATACATTTGTCCCCAGAGACATATATCCCCAATTGTGTTTCACTAAGAGGACAATCACTCTAGTCACGCTGCATAAGCATTTTGGCTCCGCCTCCCCCGGACAGATGTGTTTGTGATTAGTACAGAAACAGGGTATAAATTCCCTGCCCTATCTGAGTCACTCCCATTGCCTGACGAAGGAGCACGGATGCTCCGAACGCGCGCAACCCCTATCTTTCTCCTACCAGGAAGTGACGTTACCAAAGACCGGAAGCTGGTAGCCGGAGCCCTGTTGTGAACGCTCCGCCGCGGCCAGCAACAACAAGCAGCCACACAGCAGCTCATCTATACCATCGGCATCTAATCACCTCCTTCCACGCCACTTCCCTGGGAGAAAAAGATGGATGATCCCACCAGACTCATCGTCCCTGTCTCACCTAACTTCAGAGTGAGTTACTACTTTTAACAGTGCTAAATAAAATTATGCTACACTAAGCCGGCGTCGCTCTCTCCTGTCTTCTTCTCAGAGCCTCTCCACGCTCCAGTTGGCTGCCGCCGAACGTAGCCCCCCCCCTTCATCACTCACTGGATTCCCCCTCTTCGCTGTCCCACACCCCCTCTCTCCTGTCTTCAGATTTTCTATCTTAACAACGTAGGAAACACTGACTCAGACAAACCTCTATCCTTTAGCACCTGGTGTTCAAGAACCAAGCCGTCAAAGCCAGCGACCGTAAAGCAGGATGGAAGATCGGTCCTAGGGACAGCAGATCGTCCCTTCTAAGGAACATCGGCGACCAGCCGCACCAAATCGGCATACCAAGCCCGGCGAGACCAGATCGGCATACCAAGCCCGGCGAGACCAGATCGGCATACCAAGCCCGGCGAGACCAGATCGGCATACCAAGCCCAGGGAGACCAGATCGGCATACCAAGCCCGGCGAGACCAGATCGGCATACCAAGCCCGGCGAGACCAGATCGGCATACCAAGCCCGGCGAGACCAGATCGGCATACCAAGCCCGGCGAGACCAGATCGGCATACCAAGCCCGGCGAGACCAGATCGGCATACCAAGCCCGGCGAGACCAGTCCAGGGCCACTACAATGACTGGAGTCTGTTCTGCATCGATCCTGTGTAGGAGTCTGGGCAGAAGCCTGAGGGGAGGGAAGGTGTAGATCAGATGATACTGACCCCACGGGGCCACCAGCGTTTGTGGCATCCGCCAGTGGATGCCTTGACCGAGCCACAAACCTCTACACTTTTCTTTTGAGCCAAGATGTCAACAGATCCACCTCAGGGGTGCCCCACCGGAAAAACACAGCTGATAAAACCCCTCCGGATAAAAGGACCACTCCCCGTGGCCCAACGCCTGCCGACTAAGGTAATCTTTCTGGGGTGGAAAATTTGGCAGGTGTATGGCTGAGAGGGCTGGATCTAACCGTTCTGCATACCTTAGAATACCGGTTACCGCCAGGGCACTTCTTGTGCCCCCTTAGTGATTGACATAAGCCACGGCTGTGGCATTGTTCGATTGAATGCGCACTGGGGGTCCCTGAAGACGGTCTGTCCAAAGATCCAGACACAGTCTAATTGCTCAGAGTTTAAGGACATTGATCCTTATAGTCTGGACTCTGCAAGCATTCTGCTCGGGGATCTGGACGCTGGAAGAGGACGCCTCCTTAGCTGGCCAGGCTGGCATCCATGGTTACCACTGTCCAATACAAGGGGAGGAAGGGTTTTCCCAGCCAAAGCGCCGAAGAGCGAAGCCACCATATCAGGGACTCATTTGCTCCCCAATTCAGCCGGATCAGATTGTCCAGAGACTGCGGAGTCTTGTCCCACTTGGTCAATCTCCCTTTGCAGGGACCTCATATGGATCGGCGCAAACAGAACCGCCTCAAAAGGTAGATACCCTAACCATTGGCGCTCTCCCTTCAACTCTCGCACTTCCTGCGATCCCTCCCGAATCATGCATCCTTTCGGCGAGACCTACACGCCTTTGAGGAGCTATGCTTGGGCAAGGGCCCAATTGGGGGCTCTCTCTCCAGCTCCTACAAACTTCTATTGGAGCTCAAGTCACGCTCGGAGTCACCCTTTCTGGCGAAATGGGAGAGGGAGCTTGGGGTTACCTTTACGGATCCTCAGGAGGGATCGAATACTTTACTTTGCTCACAAATCCTCAGTCTGTGGCAGGTACCAGGAGTCCACTTATAAATTGATGACAAGATAGTACAGAACGCCTTTGGTTCTGGGCAAATTGTTCCCCCAACAAAGTGAGAAGTGTTAGAGGTGCCATTCTGAGGGTACCCTCCTACATATCTTTTGGGATTGACCTGTGCTTGCTACCTTCTAGGGACCGGTGCTAAGGCTTGTTCAGAGGTTCACGGACGTGGCGTTGCAGAACGATTCTAGAGCGGTGTTGCTTAACCTCACTCCTATGTCGAACCGGTATCACAAATCTTTACTTAAACATTTGTTGAATGCAGCTCATGCATGCATCCCAGCTATGTGGAAACAGCAACCCGCACCAACAGTCTCGCAATGGGTTGCCAGGGTGAACGAGATTGAACATATGGAGGATCTTACGTCAGCCATCCGGGGGACAAGTGAGGCACACTAGAATAGGTGGATGCATTGGAACCTTTTCCGGGTCTTGGATGAATATCTGGTCTACACTGGCCGAAGTAGAGGAAGGGCAACACTCGGGTTGAAGTCGCCTCTGTTGTCCCTTTTGGGATGCCATTCCTACTATTTGATCACTTCCCTGCCCCCCTCTCCCCTTCTGGAGGTTGTGGTCCCCTTTTTTTTTTCCCTTTTTCTTCTCTCTCCTTCTCCTCCCCCGCTGTCCCTCTATCTCTCTTTTCTTCATCTTTACTATGCAAAAAAAAAAATAAAAAACCTAAAAACTGTTCTGGATGCACACAGGCTCAAACCTCTATCTTCAATGGTGACTACTCTTTTGGGCTATGCATATTCAGGTGCCCTTCTAAACAATCTACAGGGATAGTTTCCCCTCTGAGCCTGATCACATCATGGTAAGGGTCTCCTGCTTACCAAGTATTATATGTATTCTTCAGGTTTTAGGTCACTTGCCGTTCCAGTATTTCCTACAATGTTCTTTTTCATGTGCTGTACTAATGCACTGTGATAGATGATTTGTTACTTTATCATGAGAGTTTGTCTGTGTTGTATTCTTTAAATAAAAAAAAAAGGTAGATGCCATCAGGCCCAGTATCCACATGCAAGTCCGAAGGGATGACCATTTGTTAGACAGCAGGAGGCGAATTGCAGTCTGCAATTTCTGGAGTTTGTCCAAAGGAAGGAGCTCTCAGGCTACGCCAAGTCCAGAGTCTGGCCCATAGGCCAGCTTGGTGGATGGAACCAGAGCACACTTCTGAAAATTCAGAATCCAGCCGAACTCCTGCAGAGTTCGTATTGTGGACTGCAGGTTCTCCACCAGAGCAGAGGAAGACTCTGCTTGCAGAAGCAGATCGTCCAAGAAGCCCAATACCGCGATCCCTCGTTGGCGTAGCAAGGCTAGCACTTGAGCCAGCATTTTTGTGAAGACCAGAGGAGAGGAGGTGAAACCAAAAGGGTAACGCCACAAACTGAAAATGCTCCTCTCCCACAGCTAAGCGGAGAAAATGCTGGTGACTGGCACATATTGGAATGTGAAGATAGGCATCCTTGATATTTATAGAGGAGAGGAAATCTCCTTGACGCAGGTATGCCACCACCTTTCTAATGGACTCCATTCTGAACTTCTGTACCTGCACAAAACAGTTGAGCTCCTTGAGGTCCAGGATTGGTAAACTCTACCTTCCTTCCTGGAGACTGAACAGGTTTGAGTAAAAACCCTGAAAACTTTCCAAAGTCGGAACGGTACGATCACCCCTTGAAAGAACAGGTCTTGTACTGCCATAAACAGAGCCTGTAACCAGTCTGGGGACAGGTGCAGGTTGGAAGAAAAAAAAAAACCTTGCTGGGGGATAAGTGCAAAACTCAATCTTGTAGCCAGACCGACTTCATGGACCCACTTGTCTTGTACCAGGGAAGTCCACGGGTCTGGAAACCAGTGAAGACGCCACTCCACCCACAATACAGGGGAGGACGCATCTTCATGCAGAAGGAGCCTTGTCCATGAGTTTGCAGAAGCCTGCTCTCGGCTTGCCAGACCAGGTTACAGGGTTCATACACATTTTCACCAAAAAAATTCCATGACTTTTCCATGACTTCACGTAAATATTCATGACCTTATGTTTCATGAAATGTCTATGTATACATGTTAAATAAGAAGAAAATCCATGTCACACCCAGCATATTTTTACTAAAATAAATGACAATCTTTGTAGAACCTCTGCAGTTAGGGTTTCGTTCTGGATACAGCGTGACTCAAAATGGTCCATTGTTTTACAGTGGATGAGAGGGAAGCACCGCTGCCGCAGCTGGGAGCCGGTGTCACTTCAGGCGCACGGGTGAAAAAGCCAGCGATCGGATTGGAAGCTGTCAAGCATGCAGCTGCAGACTGGTGCTTTGCACCTTTAGCGTGGCTAGACAGAGCTGCCTCTCCCATGTTCGAAATGTCAAAGGTTTTACGACACACACTGTACATTTAGCGGACATGATGCAGGACAAGGTCAGAGGCTGCGGACATGATACAGGAGGTGGTCAGAGGCTGCGGACATGATACAGGAGGTGGTCAGAGACTGCAGACATGATACAGGAGGTGGTCAGAGGCTGCAGACATGATACAGGAGGTGGTCAGAGGCTGCAGACATGATACAAGAGAAGGTCAGAGACTGCAGACATGATACAGGAGGTGGTCAGAGGCTGCGGACATGATACAGGAGGTGGTCAGAGGCTGCGGACATGATACAGGAGGTGGTCAGAGGCTGCGGACATGATACAGGAGGTGGTCAGAGGCTGCGGACATGATACAGGAGGTGGTCAGAGGCTGCGGACATGATACAGGAGGTGGTCAGAGGCTGCAGACATGATACAGGAGGTGGTCAGAGGCTGCGGACATGATACAGGAGGTGGTCAGAGGCTGCGGACATGATACAGGAGGTGGTCAGAGGCTGCGGACATGGTACAGGAGGTGGTCAGAGGCTGCGGACATGATACAGGAGGTGGTCAGGGGCTGCGGACATGATACAGGAGGTGGTCAGAGGCTGCGGACATGATACAGGAGGTAGTCAGAGGCTGCGGACATGATACAGGAGGTGGTCAGAGGCTGCGGACATGATACAAGAGGTAGTCAGAGGCTGCAGACATCATACAGGAGGTGGTAAGAGGCTGCGGACATGATACAGGAGGTAGTCAGAGGCTGCGGACATGATACAAGAGAAGGTCAGAGACTGCAGACATGATAGAAGAACACAGGGGAAGCAGAGAGCACTGGAGGAGCTGAAGGGCACGGGGGGGAAATGGAGAGAATTAAGGGGGGGTTTGGAAAGCATTGCAGGGGGGTTGGAAGGCGCGGGGGGGGGGGCATGGAAAACCAGGGGGATGGAGAGCACAGGGGGAGAGGGGGGGACTGGAGAGCACTGTCTGGGGGGAACTGGAAATCACTGAGGGGGGAGCCGGCATGAACGTGATGACGCTGGGGTGCGGTACCCGAAACGGTTACCATCCCCTTCCACGTCATCATCACATTCATGCGGCCGGCCCGCCCTCCAGTGACGCTTTCGCTGCCTCATTGGTTGATAATCTCCCGGCTGTTACTGCTGCTGCTAGCCAGTCACAGTGTTGCCAGGCAAACCGCGGCCGGCCCTCCCCGCTGCCTGATTGGGTCATCTCTTCGGCTGCTGCTGGCCAATGACAGCACGCGCATACCGCAGACCCGGAAGGACGCTAATACAGCGAAATGTAAATACAGTATGTGGCAATTATCAAAAAATAATTAAAATAATTAAGCATCCGCTCCCCCACAGTAATTTAATTCCATGACTTTTCCAAAACCTAGTGTGTTTCCTAATTTTCCATGACCTTTCCAGGCCTGGAAAGTGTCATCTAAAAATTCCAAAACTTTTCCAGGATTTCCAGGACCGTATGAACCCTGAGGTTAGTTTGGATCTGCGAGAGGCCCTGAAAGGCTTTGAGCCCTTGTCAGTCAACCCTGAGAGATGAAAAAACTGAGCCAAGAAGGAAGGTCCACATCTACGATGAGGTTCCTTGCCCTTAGTAGCCTATGGAAGAAAGTTACTCTTCCCCCCTGTGAGGCCTTTAATGATGTCATCCAGGGTAGCTCCAAACAGGCGATCTTGAAAAGGAGGATCAGCCAAGGCCTTTTTAGAAGTCTGGTCCGCAGACCAGCATTTGAGCCAAAAGAAATGCCGAAGGACCACCGCCAAAACAGAGACACGAGCCATCAGGAGAGCCGCATTCAAAGAGGCAGAGATAAACTGCAGCCCCAGGAGCAGCTGGTCCGCCAGCTCAGCAAAGGCAGGGGGGGAGCTGTTCTCCTTTCAGGTCCTGGCATAAAAGCTTAACCCACTCGGTCAGAGTTTCCGACACCAGGGCAATGGTAAATACCGGCCTCATTGTCAAACCAGATAAGGTGTACATAGTGCGGGCCACAGTCTCCGCCTTCCGGTCAGCTGGGTCTTAAAAGGCTGGGGACTCTTCAACTGGAATCATGGTTGCCTTGTTTAATCTGGAAACCGGAGGGTGCACCACTGGTGGGACAGTCCACTTCTTAAGAAGGGACTCATCGTAGGGGTAACGCCTAGTAAAGCGTGTATGAACCCCACGGGGACGCTTTGGTCGTCCCCACTCTTTAGCAATAATTCTATCAAAAGAAGCAGCGAAATGAAACACCTTTGCTGCTTTGGATGGCTTGTGAGTGCCAAAGGGTACCTACGCCTTCGGCACAGCTTCAGATGCGTCCATCTTCAGGGTCTCATGCACAGATACAATCAGTTCATCCACCAGCGCCTTTTCATGTGCGGGAACAGACGTGGAGGAAACATCCTCACTATCAGAGGATTCCAGGTGCGTGGTCACAGACCCAGAAAGGTGACTGATGAGGCAGAGGAAGATGGGTGGCGCTTTTTGCTAGCCTGTCGCCCGCAAGCCACCCCCACCCGGGACACAAAGGACTTCAGGACCGCCGTCAGTGCATGGATGGTTGGTTGGGACCCGGGGGGCCCCACAGCCTCAGAGGGGATCAGGTGGGGAAACGTGCTTCAAAGACTTTATAAATCACTAGGGGGACCAAAAAAGTAGATGCTAAGGATTGTATAGCTGAATTTGCATCCGATTCAGACAACTCGCACAGGACCCTTTTTGGGTCCGTACCAGAAACGGATCGCATGGGTGTCCACACCTATGCGATTTGATTCATGACCGAACTGACAGTTCGCACTGCAATATGTGAACTGATCTGAGGGTGTCGTTAACTTTGTATTGACACCCCCAGCGATTCGCATATGGTAGTGTGAACTGCCTGCGAGTTGAATGTGAGAGTGGATCCGCAGGGTTCCCGCCTCGCATATCTGTGAACCGGGACTTAATGAGCACTTCTCCTTTGTTGAGATAATCCATCTCACGGGTGTGGCATATCAAGATGCTGATTAGACAGCATGATTATTGCACAGTTGTGCCTTAGGCTGGCCACAATAAAAGACCACTCTAAAATATGCAGTTTTATCACACAGCCCAATGCTACAAATTTCAAGTTTTGAGGTAGCGTGCAATTGGCATGCTGACGGCTGAAATGTCCACCAGAGTTGTTGCCCGTGAATTGAATGTTAATTTTTCTACCATACCATAAGCCGTCTCCAAAGGCGTTTCAAAGAATTTGGCAGTACATCCAACTGGCCTCACAACCGCAGACCACGTGTAACCACACCAGCCCAGGACCCCCACATCCAGCATCTTCACCTCCAAGATCATCTGAGACCTGGCACCTGGATAGCTGCTGCAACTATCTGTTCGCATAACCAAAGAATTTCTGCACAAACCGTCAGAAACTGTCTCAGGGAAGCTCACCTGCATGCTCGTCGTCCTCATCGGAGTCTCGACCTGACTGCAGTTTGTCGTCATAACAGACTTGAGTGGGCAAATGTTCACATTCGATGGAGTCTGGCACTTTGGAGAGGTGTTCTCTTCACGGAGTAATCCCAATTTTTTCACCAAACAGGGCAGATGGCAGACAGTGTGTATGGCGTTGTGTGGGTGAGCGATTTGCTGATGCCACGATGTGGATTGAGTAGCCCATGGTGGCATTGGGGTTATGGTATGGGTAGGTGTATGTTATTGACAATGCACACAGGTGCATTTTATTGATGGCATTTGAATGTACAGAGATACTGCAACGAGATCCTGAGGCCCATTGTTGTGGCATTCATCCACGACCATCACCTCATGTTGCAGGATGATAACACACGGCCCCATGTTGCAAGGATCTGTACCCAATTCCTGGCAGCAACATCCCAGTTCTTGCATGGCCAGCATACGCACCGGACACGTCACCCATTGAGGATGTTTTGGGATCGGCGTATAAGAGAGCGTGTTCCAGGTCCTGCCAATATTAAGCAACCTCGCACCGCCATTGAAGAGGAGTGGACCAACATTCCACAATCAACAACCTGATCAACTCTATGCGAAGGAGATGTGCTGCACTGCGTGAGGCAAATGGTGGTCTGACTGGTTTTCGCCCCCCCCCCAAAATACAATAAAACTGCACAGTTTAGAGTGGCCTTTATTGTGGAAAGCCTAAAGCACAACTGTGCAATAATCATGCTGTCTAATCTGCATCTTGATATGCCACACCTGTGAGGTGGATGGATTATCTCGGCAAAGGAGAAGTGCTCATTAACACAGATTTAGACAGATTTGTGAACAATATTTGAGAGAAATAGGCTTTTTGTGTAAAAGGAAAATGTCTTAGATCTTTGACTTCAGCTCATGTAGAATGGAGCAAAAACAAAAAAAAGTGTTGCGTTTATAATTTTTTTCAGTGTACATATATCTCCAATATTCTCTCCCCTATGATAACACGTTTGAGAAACAGTCTCCAGACTTGGTCCAAGCTGCCTCTCAATCTCCTAGGCCAAATCAACATTCAAAATGATACACCTTCCCCGGTTTTTATATATATTTTGGCATGCCCCGATTTATATTCCCAAAAAACTGTTCAGGGAGATAATTATACTCTCCCCGTTTCTTTGGGGTTCTAAACCATCTAGGATCTCCTCGAGACATTGCATTTACCCACAGGGTGCTTGAAAAAATGTCAATGGTTGTATGTACAAGCACCTGAGAGGCCCTACTATTTAACTACATTACAATTTCACTCCTTTGAGCAGAAAGGCATGCTCATATATTGTTTAGATATCTCGTGTTTAACATTTGTCACTGTATAGCAGCAGAAATAAGAAAACATTTTACTCCTGTCTTGGGTAGTAGGGGTTTTAAATGTATCTTTTTAGGGAATATTTGAAAAAAAAAATCATATTTCAAGCACCACACGACTATTACAGACGGCTAGCATTTTTTTGCCTTGTAAAGGACCTTACGTCTAAGAAATTAGGGCTCTAAAAGCATCACAACATAGCACACTAACATATGGGCACTGTGGGTGATCCAAACGGCTTCATGTATATGACCACAATTAATGTTCATTACAAACAGACATGGACTACTAGGCATGTGGGGGACAATATAGTAGAAGCACTTCTGTTGATCCCAGTTCGTCCTGGGAGACCTTCAAAACATGTCTGAACAGAATGTCCTCTAGAAGTGTGCACATAATTTAAAAGGAGATTTTTTATAATTAAAAAAACACATTTACCTTAAGAAACAGAGGGCACTGATTTTGTGCTTGAGGACATGAGGACCAAAACCAGTCAGGCAGAGGACCAGCTTTGGCAGTTGAAACAAAGTAACCAAGTGCCAAGGGTTGCTGCAAGATGTTCGTCACCTCATCATGGGATTCCGTGGACAGCAGTCGATCAGTACCTTGACCCTGCAATTTCAATGTTTTGAAAAACCATAAGCACTTAGAAAGAATGTTAAATAAGTAAACTTGATACGCTATCCATTGCTGAATTTTCTAATATACACACTAGACTAGAGAGCTGCAGGTAAAAGTGGGCAGAAAAGATTTTAGTGTGTCCTAAATGGAGCAAATGTTTTTTCTTTTACATTCATATGTGAACAGCACAAAATTGCAGTAGTTTTTTGACCTGCTACAGATCACTGAATGTATAAATTCGATTTGATACATTTTGCCATTTATGCAACTAAAAAAACATCATTTAACTAATAAGAATGAAACTGAACGCAAATTAAACTTTTTTCAGCTACTTGTGTCCTCATTGGAGAGCTCTTCTACCACTTTGCTTCCTTGAAAGATTTACTATTTTCCACTGGTGGCAGGACAGGCAGACATTTTTGTTTGTGTGCCACTTTAAATTATTAGTTCACTTTTTCAGAAAAAAAAATAAAGTAAGGCATCTTTCACTCAGCCCGTCCATCGGACGGACTCAGTTTATCTCATCGGGGGATTGATCCGCCAATCCCCCGCTGAGCAGGAGAATGACAGCTGTTCTCCGTACTGTGTTCGGAGACACAGCTGTCAGAGCCCCATACATCTCTATGGGGGAAACGGATGGGAACGGACCGTCGGTCCGTTCTCATCCGATCCGCTGGACGGATGTAAAATAGGTTTCCATCCGTCCAGATTTGACGGATAGGATCGGATGTCAGCTGACATGTGTCCGCTGACATCCGATGCCCCATAGGAATGCATGGGGGGACCATTCAGATCCGCCAAAAAAATGACAGGTGGATCTGAACTGTCCGCCTGTGTGAAAGGGGCCTAAAAGTGAATACTCCTTACCTGCCAGTCCCCGCTGCACTGCCAGTCCCTCAATGTCCACACAAACCAGTGCAGTGGTTCTGGGGTCTAAAAAATCATGCAGTTCTACCTCTTTCCCTAGGGATGCTGCTATGGATCAGAGTGGTTCCGATTGGTCAGCACAGTAGAGTAGAGATGCTGACCAATTAGAACAGCTCTGATCTGTCCCAGAGACCCAAGGGAATGAGGAACAGAACGGATTTCACACCCCAGGACCGCTGCACGGACTTTTGTGGACAGAGAAACGGCATCACCCATGAAGATAAGTGCAGCAGGGACTAGAGCAGTGTGTAGGGTGTTTGTTAATTTTTTCTGAAAACGTGTACACTTTAACCACTTCCGGACTGCCCATTGCATATATATCACGTACATGTACGAGATTATGGGCACGGGTTTTCGGGGGCGCGCGCCAGGACCCACCAATTGATCCAGGGAATGACAGAACGGCAGTCTGCCTATGTAAACAAGGCAGACCCCTGTTCTGTCACAGAGGAAGAGTGAGATCTTGTGTTTCAGCTAAGCGTCAGATTTGTCCACTGCAATGTCACAGTCCTGCTAAACAAAATCGCTGATTACTAGTAAAAAAAAAAACAATAAAAAAAAAAAAAAAAAAAAAGTTTTTTTTTTTTTTAACCAAAAAGATGTAGCAGAATACACATTGGCCTAAAATTATGAAAAAAAATTAGTTTTAAATTTCTTTGTAACAGAAAGCAAAAAATATATTTATTTTTTTTTCCAAAAATTGTGGCTTTTGTTTATAGTGCAAAAAATAAAACATTTTGTTGGATGTGTTTTAAAGCAGAAAGTAAAAAATGTTTTTTTTTTTTTTTTCAAAATTGGTCTTTTTTTTGTTTATAGTGAAAAAAAAAAAAAAAAAAAAAAAAAAAAAAAGATTGCAGAGGTGATCAAATACCACCATAAGAAAGCTCTATTTGTGGGGAAAAGACATCAATTTTATTTGGGTACAGCATTGCACAACCGCACATTTGTCAGTTAAAGCAACACAGTGCCCTATTGTAAAAAAAGAGCCTGTCATTAAGGGGTTAAAACCTTCCGGAGCTTAAGTGGTTAAGCTTTTTCTTGATCAACTAATGTAAAATAACTGGAAAATGGCCCGACGTGTTATTTTTTTAAAATGGTATTACCTTGCCAACATCGCCTCCATGAGGATAATGGGATCCAGGTGAATGGATTGGAGAGCCACTGGGTGATGCAGGAAATATGTTAATAATATCTGGATCCAAGTCGTCGGGTGTCTCTAGCACATCAAAAATTCCCATGCCATCTGTTCCATCTCCAATAGAGAAAAGAATGGATATATACTAAATATCTCAAATGTTTAATGTAGTATATTTATATACAAACACACTAAATATTTTTACACACACACAGACACACACACCACATAACATGACCATTTAATCTTTCAGTAGAATAGTGTAGTCATAAGTAAATACTTGAAATGTTATGCGTTTACACCCAAGTGTTAAGCCCCATTGAGGGCTAGGCAGAATTAAAAGAACTACATACCCAAGCCTACTTATTAAGAAAAGGGGCAGTTATTCATATCAACGAATATCACTAGCCTTGAAACATTGACATGCTAAAAGGCAGACTAGTATTGGTATCACTGCTATGGGCACTATACTGAAGGGAACATGGAGTCAACTGGTATTGGCCTTAGCACATCACTGCTATGGACAATATACTTATAAACAATGCATACTTTTTATAAAAGCAGTAAACCAACTGCTGCCTATAAACAAACACTTACCAGTATTTGAACTGAAAAGGTTCTCATTTGTGTTGCTTGCTGATGCTACCTGCACAAATGCAGACGTGGGGAAAACTAAGATATGTGTGCATGATGTATCTTGGGGGGTATTAAGTTGAGAAGTCATTGTTAGCGTGGTGCTCCGACCAAACACAGAACCTGTTGATACGGAATCTGCAAAGGGAAAAAAGTAAGCACTTATCTACAGAAAATGTAAGCATAGTTGTATCACAATTTCAGCACTAACACTGTATTGTAAAAGGAAAAAGGTCACAAATGCATGAAAGGTGTAGAGTTTGTGGGTCAAAACACAAATGAGGGCTACAAATATATTACTGAGGCCCAAATATTGAGAATTTTTTAATCCTATGGGGCATGCTTTGTTAATCTACAGAGAAGGATGTATTTTCTTGATTATAAAAGAATACCAAATAACTGGAGTCAAATTAGGTTGGCTCAGATACTACTGTTGTAATACAACACAAGAAATCCCAATAAAGAAGCAGATTTTAAAACCCTAATTTGAAAACATACAGATATGCAAGATGTACCTGGCATGATCACAAATGACCCCTGTGGCTCCATTGCCACCAAACAAGCACTTAGTATGCTGGGAGAGTCTGCTGCTGATATACCACACATCCTGCAGGTATCCTTCAACCTCTTGCTCAGTGACTGGAGATTGCGACGACTCAGTAAACAACTCCAATCTGAAGAAAAATGTAATTATAAGTCAATAACCATTTTGTGCCTCATACATTAATAGTAAGCATAAAGTGCACAATACTTTGCTTTTTCAAAAAAGCACCTTGGGTGGCCCAGACATGCTAACAGTTTCTGAACAGATGAATTGAGAGTCTAAAGCTTAAAATTCCCCTTTAAAACCTCACTGTAGGACATTATTGAAAAGGTCAGTCACATTGGCCAAGAGGTGGTATGTCAAACTAAAAATAAGGATTGAAGATTTGACCTACCTTTCAAATCCTTTTCCTGCATGTACAGGACACAGGCTCTTAAGTCATGACGATGGGTTATATGCTACTATGTTCAGGTGAAGACACTGGAAAAGTTGTCATATAACCCCCTTCCACTCCCAGCAAGCCTCAGTTCTTTAGCAAGAAACTAGACAAAAATGCCAGGACAGAGGAGGGTGTCCTATATTGTACACCAAGAAAAGAATTTCACAAGTAACAAACTTTTTCTTAATTGCACAGTAAAAGACACAGGCTCCCTTAATTCTTAACCATGGGATGTAACAAATACAAAACCACATCACGAGGCCCAAAACAAGGGGAATCCGGTTCCTAACTCAAAAAGCAACTTGAGGCACCCTAAGGCTGAGTCAACAGAGGCCGGAACATCCCACCTGGTAAAACTTTACAAATGTGTAAACAGAGGACCACACAGTGGCCCTGTAAATCCGAAAAACTACAGACAAGTGCTGAAAAGTCTAAAGCCTCGTACACGCAATCAGATTATTAGAGGAATTTTCATACGTTTTTTGTTGCATGCTAGTCTCATATCCAAAGTGAAGAGGTCAGTTTCATATGAAAATTCTTGTACCACAGAATTCAACTTCAGAAGTGATGTAATGTGTTGAATTGTTTTGTATGTATTCTTTCGTTTCCGAGCATTCGTAGTCTTGCTCTCATTTTGTTTTGGATGAAAAAAAACTGCTAATGAAAATCGGATGTTGTGTTTACATACATTAAACATTTTATAGCCTGCACCTTCAGTTTTTGTTGTCTGAAAATTCGTAATTGGCTGTGGAAAGCACTATACTGACGATCGGAAAATTGTCAGATAGTTCATTGGATGAAATTTTACTTCCGATTTTCTGATCGTGTGTATGGGCCCTAAGTTACTGACTGAACGAGTCGAGTGAGGCTGAGAGAAAGCAGGTTTTCTATCCTTCGTAGCAAATGCCTTGGAGATAATCTGCCTAATCCACCTAGGGATTGGGTAAAGAGAGGCAGGACAGCCCTTGGGATAGTCTGCAGGAAGAACAAACAGAGAATCTGAGATTTTGATGGAAACAAAGGAAGAGAAAAAAAAACTTGCACTGTAGTCACTACATGTCAACAATGTAAATTGATCTCTTTGGGGTGCTCCGGAGCAGGACGAAAAAAAAAAAAAAAAAAAAAAGCGTGGCACGATGATGTCCCAATAAGTGTGGAAGCAGGAAACCACATTAAGGAGAAGGGAGGCATTAGGCCTCAATACCACCTTGTCTTTACGAAGAACAAGAAAGTGTTCTTTAAAAGCTAATTCTGTCAGTTTTGACACACATCTCGCTGAAGTCAGTAGTTACGAATGCTATGGCTGCTGACTTAAGACACAAGACACTTACCTGTCCACAAATCCAGTGCAGTCCTTACTTGCGCCAATTCTTTGGCAGTCTTGGGGTCCAGGCACCGGCAGGTTTACTTTGGGAAGCTGGCTGTGACTGTTTGCCGCTTCACAGCCAGCTTCCCACTGCACATGCTCAAACTGCACTGTGCAAAACCAAGTATCCGTGCCCCACCACCCCAAAAAAAAAAAACAAACAAAAGTTAAAGAGGGGGGTGGAAGGAGGAAAACAAGATGAACTTCTGCTTCTGGGTGAAGCAACCCCTTAACCCCAGCAGGTGGGGACAATTGTAGCGTCAAACAAAAGCAGTTCTTGTCTATCAGAGCCCCTTTATGTTTTTTTTTTTTTTTTCCATGTTAGAGGAGATAGAGGGCGACTGAAAATCCTGGGGTGAGTACCTCATTTTTCATCCCCTCAGCTTCATCAGGAAGGAACGCTGCAAAGATAGACAAGCCAGACAATGACTCTGTAGAGCAGTGGTTCTCAACTCCGGTCCTCGGGACCCACTAACAGGCCAGATGTTAAGCATTACCTTGGGGAGATGCAGACTAGAGTACTGCAATCACTGAGCAGCAAATAAGATCACCTGTGATGTAATTTAGTTATCTTGCAAACCTGGCCTGTTGGTGGGTCCCGAGGACCGGAGTTGAGAACCCTGCTGTAGGGGGACACTTCTTGTGCATACATAGAGATCTTCACCATCAGGTGTGCCATAGAGGCTGAAAATACCTTTTTAGGTAAAAAGGAGGAATGGGGAAGTGATAAAGCAAGGCGCCGACATGTGAAGACTGAGGTCCAAAGACCCAGAAGCAGAGTTTGGAGAAGAACTCCAAATAACCTTACGGCATGAACACTCTGTGCAAGCCTGCTCTTCATCCCATTTCACTACTGTCTGACATCCACCATAAGGATGAGGGGATCACCTGAGGGGTACTCACAGCATTCATCTGTGCAATGACTTTCTGTGGAGCAGGAGGAATACTTTCCCTGTGTGTCTCAGGACTGAAAGCTGCTAGATAACCCAGTAAATGCTAAGACCTGGGGGTGAAATCCAGAGAAGGGTAGCTGCTGGAGCTGAATGCAAAGCACTTAATACAAGAATGGGAAATAAAAAGTGCTGCGCTCAATATAAAGTGTAACCAATGCGTAAACCAATCTGCATAAATACAAAATGTATCACAGAGTAAGGTGCAATGAACATAGTATGTGCTCAATACATATGTGAATCATAATGGTAAATTGTGACCATAAAAGTGTGCAATACACAAATGGATGCAAAACCGAAATTCCAAAAAAAGTCCACAAAAAATGTGAGTATAGAGCTGCCACTGTGTATCAAGACACAGCTTCAAGATTGCACTCAAGAGTTAGGGAGAAAGCACAGGACCTCCTATGAACACACTTGCATGCCCGACTGTGTTGCAGGGGCTAAGCCAACATTTCATTAGCATGCAGAAATTGGCATGTGCTAGGCCAAGGCCACAACAATTTGAAGGCGGTGCAGCACCCCCTACAACACATTGCTCTCGGACTTAGGTACTCTTGCCGCTCACCCCAGGGGCCTTGTGTCCATTGACTAGCCTAAGGCTGTGAGTCTGAGGGTTTAGGGACCCCACAAAGGTAGAGGCAAAGCCCTAAACTCTCCACTTAGGTTATTGGCCCCTTCCCAAGTTAGACTCCCTGCTACAGGGCATAGTCTTCAAAGTCCAACTACCAGGGTTTGGATCGTCACTGCCTTGACCTGTACAGCACTCTACAGCTAACTGCACTTCTGTACCGAGGGTGAGTGCAAACGTTCAGGTACAAAAGGCAAAAATTACAGGACAGCCTTGCATATTACATGCAGTGGGATTCAGGTACAGTTCCAGAGGAGCGATGGATCCAGAAGCTGTAATTATAAAGACGTAGTGGCATCTATGCAGCCAATGGGAGACAGTTTCTTTCCATATGAAGAATCAAGTGTAGTCTAGTTTTCAACGTTTCAGTAATTGCAAGCCAGAAACCTGCTCTCAGTAGAGGGAGGTTATATGGGCTGGTCTTAACAATTTTGTTTGATAGTGTTATTACCTGAAGGGAGCAGCTTATAACTCATGGTCATGACTTCAGTTCTGTATAATGTTTTGTTTTTTTTTAATAAATTTGATTAGTGGGGGGAAGGACTGGAAACCTGGGTTATCAATTTTTTTTGTTTTTATTATTTTCAACAGTAAGTGCCGGTTCACACTATTGCAATCACAGACATCGCATATGATTCGGAGCGCACTGCTCCTAAAATCACATGCGATGTCTGTGCGGTGCGAGTTCAGCCATACAGTTTGTATGGCTGAATTCGCACCGCAATCGTAGTGAACACACACAGGACCCTTTTTTGGTCGCAGCAGAATTGGATCGCATGTTGGTTCACACCAGTGCGATCCGATTCCTGTGCGAATTGTCAGATCTCACTGCGATATGCGATGTGATCTGGGGGTGTCGTTAACTTTGAATTGACACCCCCAGCGTATCGCATATGGCAGTGTGAACTGCCTGTGCTGCGGATGCGATGCGGGAACACCCAGTATATTCACAGTGTTCCCGCATCACAAAAGTGTGAACCGCCACTTCAAACTGTGAAATAATAATAATAAAAAACAAACAAAAAAAAAAGACAGAAAAACATCCATTACTGCATCTTTCCTAAACAAAATTAGTTTTCATTTGGTAGTGATGCTGGTGGGAGAGTTCCACTCATTCCCAACATAACCTGTTATCGGAACAGGAAGTGATGAGGAGATTGATAATCTCCCTAACAAAGCCCTTGGAGCAGAAAAAACATGACAAGGGTTCTAATCCTTACCCAATCTATCCTAAAACAAAGAAAACGATTTTGGCTAAATATATAGGACAAGTATTTTAAAATTCAAGTCAGCCTTTCACCTACAATATCAAAGCATATCACAGTGAATATTTGCAAAATACACTGCTCAAAAAAATAAAAAAAAGTAACACTTTGAAAACACATCAGATATCAATGGAGAAAAATATCATGCTGGATATCTATACTGTTATGAACTGGGTAATGTGATAGGAACAAAAGGATGTCACATTGTTTGTTGGCAATGAAAAATGATCAACCGACAGAGGGCTGAATTCAAAGACAACCAAAAGCTAAAGTAAAAAAATGATGCAACAGGCTAGTTAATTTTGCTTAAATTTCGTTTAAGCAACTCAAAAAAACGTTACTCCGTAAATTGCATGGCCCCCATATGCTTGTATGCATGCCCAACGTCGTCGGGGCATGCTCCCAATGAGACGATGGATGGTGTGTCCTGGGGTATTTCCTCCTCCAGGAACTGGCTGCACACTCTCACCACATAGGGACGGGCATTGTTGTACACCAGGAGGAACCCAGGACCCACTGCACCAGCGTAGGGTATGACAATGGGTCTAAGGAATTCATCCTGATTCCTAATGGCAGTCAGGGTGCCATTGTCTAGCCTGTAGAGGTCTATGCGTCCCTCCATGGATATGCTTCCCCAGACCTTCACTGGCCCACTACCAAACTGGTCATGCTGATCGATGTTAGAGGCAGCATAACGTGCTCTACAGCTTCTCCAGACTCTTTCACGTGCTCATGGTGATCCTCTCATCTGTGAAAAGCACATGGAGCCAGTGGTGGACCTGCCAATTCTGGTGTTCAATGGTAAATGCCAATCGAGCTCTACCCTGTTGGGCAGTGAGCACAGGGCCCACTAGAGGGCGTCGGGACCTCAGGAGACCCTTATGAAGTCTGTTTCTGATTGTTTGGTCAGACAACACCACCAGTGGCCTGCTGGAGGTCATTTTGTAAGGCTCCGGAAGAGCTCATCCTGTTTCTCCTTGCACAAACGAGCAGATACTGGTCCTGCTAATGGGTTAAGGACCATCTACAGACCTGTCCGACTCTCCTATAGTAACAGCCTGTCTCCTGGAATCTCCTCCATGCTCCTAAAGCTGGATACACACTATCCCATTTTTTGTGGTTAGATTTCCTTCAGATTTACCTTTTCTATGTAGTGCAAGGGCCTGCCAGATTGCATACAAATTTAAAGTGTTTAGGTTTGACCTCATATTATATGGTTTTGGTAAATCTAAAAGGAAAAAGTCTTCAGAAAATCTTATAGTGCGTACGGCCCTTTAGACTGTGCTGGGGGAGACAGCAAACCTTCTGGCAATGGCACGTCTTTATGTGCCATCTTGGAGGAGTTGGACTGCCTGTGCAACCTCTATGGGGTCCAGGTATCACCTCATGCTACTAATAGTGACACTGACCCTAGCCAAATGCCTAACTAATGAAAACTAGTCAGAAAAGATGAGTAGGGAGAAAAAAAAAAAAAATGTCAGTGGCCTAACCTGTAAAACCATTCCCGTTTTGGAGGTTGTCTCATTGTTGCCCATTTAGAGCAAATGTTAATTTCATTAGCACCAACGCATCAAGGCAGCTCTGCTACCTAACTGACCAGAACAATATCCCAGGGGTTTAATTGACTTTATGCTATACTCGGATTAAAAAGTGTTTAATTTTTTTCAGTAGTTTATATTACAGATGAAAAACAAAAACATGTTAGGAATTAGTAGGTGCATTGACTTGTGCAAAAAAACATTACAAATAAAAGTACAGACACAGGTCAAAAGCATGCTAGTACCCATTACAGACATCTGGGGAGCTTACAGTATAAATAGAGGCATTTTTTTTTTGGACAGAGCAGAAATTGATTAGAACTAGGTTTTTATTGCTGTCTGTGCCCCCGGACAAAAGAAAAAAAAAAAAAAAAAAAGAAAATATATGACGTGTGAAAACACTTCATACTCTATCCAAAATGAAAACAAATGTGCCTATAGTTTTAACTTACATTTTTCATACACACAACTGCTGGACTTTATTGACATACCTTTTAACTCTCCATGACCTATCCTCCCCAAGCGACCGATGACTACCCTCCACGGCAAAGAACTCATTTGTACAAGTCCTTGACACCATTCCCATAATTTCTGAAGGCCACTGCGACGTGCAGAGCCCTTTTTCCTCCTAGCGCTGTAAAATCAAACAAATGCATAAAACTGAGTCTAAACCACATTTTAAGGAATATAGGGGTGCAAGACTAAAAAAAAAAAAAAAAAAATCACACCGCCAATTGTGGCATAATACTTACCGATTTTGCACATCAATATTTATGATGCAGGTTTCCAACAACTCTCCATAGAGGTCTGTACAAGATGCCAAAAGCCATTTCTGATCATGAGATAAGCAGTATCCAAGAAAAAGAACATTATATTTTTGACCAGCCTCTCCAAATGTTTCACCAAGTTCTGTCTGCTTGTCTTTAACTGGTGCCAGAATAAAAGGAGGTGTGTAGAGTCGAATGCAGTCTGGTCTCTAACAGAGGAAAATAAAAAATAAAAAAACTTGCATTCTTCAAGCTAATAAAACACTAAAATGTTACCGAGATTAGAACATCAGGCGACCTAAAAATCTTAAGATAGTAGTGCTAAAGCAAGTCAGCGGAGGCTATATACAGGACTTCGACTTTACTCAAGGTCAAACGTCCCATTCAGTTTTATTGCCAAGCCTTGCCTCCTGCCAGTCAACTGTAAACCCTTTCACTGCCAGGTCTGTACATCATACGGACCTGACAGCAGGGGAGGGGAGTGTTTCACACACAATCCGGTGGCTGAAGCATGTGCGGGCCCGGGATTTACATGGCGGTTGCCGGAGGGTAGAGGGTATGGAAAAGAGCAGAGACATGTTCGCGCCCCTCCCCTTCTTGCTGTGACTCAGAAAGTTATACGTCTTTTGACCTGTCACTTTCCTCAGCTAGCATAGCCGTGAGGCAATGTCACCTTAAAAAAAAAAAAAAACCTGTGGCCAAGCATATAAAATCCCCCCCCCCCCCCACATATATGCATGTACAAATGTAAAAGCATGCGTTGGGGGCACCTACGCATGAAAAGGTCGACTGCGTTACGTTACACATTGCCACACATGCTGGGGTGAGCAAAAATTCTAGCACAAAACCTCCTTGCTGACCATAATGGACGGTACTTTCATGAAAGGGCCAGTAATATTTTGTTTATGTTGTCAGTAATATACTGGAGGGTGCGGTAGGTCCAATTTAAATAAAGCAATTTCTGGTTGGAAGGACTATTTTTAAAACCTCGTCAGCCAAATATAAAAAGGATCCTTTACAACGCCCTTTATATTCTTTAACAGAAACCTGCATCATAATACAAAATTTTTCTACAAAGTGAATTATGTCAAACAGATAGCAAAATAAAGATGCATAATAAAGCCTTTTAGAAACACAACACTACTTACTTCTGGACTCTTTAGGGAATTTTCAATAGCAAGCCCTGGTCCAAAGCCAGTTAGAGTTTTCACATTTGTTGAATATGGAAGTGGTCTTCGGCACTGTGTAAACACTGAGAAAGCTAGTGACTTTAAATGCTGGGTGTAATTCTGACGGTCTTCATGCCTTACTGGCTGTAGGAGATACTCACATGGAACAATCTGAAAGGATAAAAAGTTTATATGAGGATTCCTTGCTATAAGAAATTAACTGCATTTTTTAAAAGGCAGCAAAGGAACACCGGGAAATGACATGGCATACAAGATTTTATGAGAATGCTTAAAAAAAAAAATAAATAAAAAATTACTGAGAGAAGATGCACATCTAGTGCATATAAATCACCTCTCATTAGGAAAAACATCTATAGGTGTTGGCAGAAACATGCAGCTGCGAGGCAGGGAATGCCTCTGCTACGTATGACTGGCAGTCTGCAGTGAGGCTTCTTAGCAGGATAGCTCAGGCGTGGTTTGGACTAGCATCCAAGCAAGTCTAAACTTATACCTAGTGTTGGGTGCACCTTCAACCATTGGCAAACAACTGATAGTTACGCAAGAATCTAAAACAGATTTTTACTCAAAATCCATACACAAGTAAAGTAAACCCTTCTACTTTACCATTTGCTGAGAACACTGCTAGCTTAGCTTCCATTTAGATCTACAGATGCCATAGTACAGCAAACATGATCAGCATTGGCACCAGCTGTAAGTTTGGCTGAAATAGGCACACTAGCAACTTCAACAGCCATTGCCAGAGGCTGTCCTGAAGGTAGCATATAAAGCACATGCACTAGTAGCAAGAATGTGAATGAAAACACACGAGAGAAAATTGATAGGTTTGATTGAGAAATGTATTACATACAGAGGGGAAAATTATTATTTGATCCACATAGTCAGGATGAAAAAAGGTCCATCCAGCTAAAAAAAAAAAAAAAAAAGAAAGAAAAACAAACAACAAAAAAAAAAAACACACAAATCCCATACCCACAGTTGATCCACAGAAAGGCGAAGGAAATATGCTTCGGCTTCAGGGGGGTTGTACCGGGGTGATGCCTGCAGCTGCAGGCATCACACCAATACCGCTGTTGAGAGCCAACGATCGGCTCTCTTGTAATTATAACAACCAATGTGGCTGAGCAGCTGATTGGCTGTCATTACAAGAAGCGACAACGTCACCCTCCGCGGCACGCCTGGGTCACCTGTCACGCCTTTCCCCGGCTGGCCAAAGATCCGAACAAAGCCGAATTCGGCTTTGTTTGGGTCTCCGATGTAAAAACCCGGAAGCGAGGTCATGACAAAAAAAAAAAAAAAAAAAAAGAAAAAAAAGACAGCAGCATTCAAAAATGCAGTGCGCTTGCCATAATTCTGGCAATCGCACTGCATTTTGCAATCTGTTTCGGGGTATCGTTCATGGAACATGAAGCCGTTGATATTGTGCTCATTTGGAATGCGATTTGTCATGTAAAGACGCATGTCAAATCGGAGCTTATTGCAGGCAACTCCGCTGAATGCGCACAATTTCAAACTCGAATGTCAGTGAAACTTCGGAGGCGATTTGACAGACATCTGTATGGGTTCATGCAGAGAGGTCTATTGAAATCGCCCTGAAGTCACCAAAAGTAGTGCAGAAACTACTTTTGGGAATCGGTGTCGCGCCACAACGTCGCTCTGATTTGGCATGAGATTTGACGTCAAATCTGGTTGATGTCAACGGGGGCTTAATGTTCCATGAACGACATCCTGAAACAGAAACGACATCCTGAAACAGATTGCACAATGCAGTGAGCTTGACCGAATCGCATCGCATGGGTATTCACACCCCTGCAATGCAATTTTGATGCAGGGAAAAAAAAAAAGAGTCCACATTTGCACCAACATGTTGTAGAACCCTTTTTTTCCCACACCTAAATCTTATCGCATGGGTGTGAACATCCATGTGATGCAATTCTGGAAAGCATTGCATTGTGGGATAGTCTTACTAAAACAGCAGAGAGGTGATTTTAAGCTAAAAACGCCAATGCAAAAAAGCTAAAAAGAAAAAAAACGCAGGAAAAAACTCACTACAAAGCTACTGGCATTTTTATAACGTCCAGTGTGCACGAGGCCTACAAGACAGAGGATTCAGACACATTTGGGACATCCAAAAGCAACCCAACTAAGTGGTGGATAAACACAGCAAACAAAACGCTAACAGATCCACTCAAAGAGCTGCCTGATGGAGCTTATACCCAAAGCGGACACTAGGTGAGGCCTGAACACGGACCTGTTAAAACTTTGAGAATGTGTGAATAGAAGACTAGGTGGCAGTCTTACAAATCTGGGGAATTATTGCCTGATCCCAAAAAACCAAGAAGCCCTCTCACATCAAGTAGAGTGTGCCTTGACAGAAAAGGGTGGAACCCGATCCTTAAAACCATAGGATGGATTAATCTGTCTGAGCCACTGATAAATGGTGGAATGCAGCATGTAAAGAAGTTTTAGTTGAAGAAAAATGAATCCCGATTAAGGTAAAATGGCTAGTAAAAAAATGGTAAAAATTGAGCCATGCTGGAGTGGAAGGAATTGTATAAAGACGGTTACTTTGTTTGGCATAGCCCAAATCCTCCTGTATTGGTCACGAAACATGTTGGGCTGGGCTTAATGACATAATCAGGCACAGATCACAAAGTAACTTGGATTACAGGTTTTTTCAGGGTGAATGCCAAATGAAGGTGTTATATTATTGACATTGCAGTTTATCTATGTGCACTTAGGAGATGGTGCATTATTGAATGTGAGGGGGTTTGTAAGTTTTTAATAAATGTGGCGAAAAAAAAAAAACCATTGTGGTGTATGTCTCTGCTTGTCTTGAATGATAGGGAGAAAGCGGACACTATCTGTGACACCCGGACCCCAGAAATGGGGCATAAGGCTTTTAATGACCTCTATGATGTGTCGGTCATTCCTTTAAGGCGAAAACACATCTTGAATGCTACTCTGCGGAGGTGGAGAAGAGGGGTGAATCAGAAGAGATTTTTTGCACTGTGATAAGTGTTATATACTATCCAGCACTTGGGACTGATATTTATTTTAGAATTTTGCTTTGTATATTAACCACTTCAGCTCCAGCGACGTACCTATACGTCGCTGGAGTTTGAGCAGTTGTACCGGGATGATGCCTGCAGCTGCAGACAACATCCAGGTACCGTTTAGAGCAGGCAGTCGGCTCTCTTAAAAGCAATCCTAAGGGAAGTCCTGATCGGCCAGCCGCAGCTTCCACTGGCTGATCATAGAGCTTAGCGAAGACCCAATTGGCTTTGTTGGGCTCTGTGACACAGTAACCAGGATTACTTGATGTACACTGCCATTTTTAAAAATCAAAAGCATTAGATTACACTGATCTTAGTCTGATCAAACGCTTTTTATAGCAATGGAGGGATTTGGGGTCTTCCCCAGTTCTCTCCATTAAGAGTACCTGTCACATGCCTAAATAAAATAAAAAGTGATCAAAAATTTTTTTAAAGTGTAAAAATACATAGATAAATAAGATAGGTTATCCAGTTTGGAGCGACGTCCTGCTCCAGGGAAGGTCTGCGTTGTACCAAATACCTCCCACTTCTTAAAAATTGGACTTCACGGTGCTTCTAGGCTCTGATAAAACCTTTAAAATTATTTTGTATGCTGAGCTGATAATGACCACAGCTGATTACAGTTGAAAGTAAAATAGCTGTGCGAGCCATTGCGAAGGTTATTAGCTACACCCGATTAGGTTTATAATTTATTTTAGAAGGGGATTGATCCTTTTTCCAAATCAGTGATTTTGTTTTTGATTTTTTTTTTTCCTTACATGGAGTTATATCTCATTTGGAGTAAATACAGCAGGATCAAACAAAAAACTGTGTCCGACTTAACTTCAGGTTGCAAAGCAACAAAATGTGGTTTTAAAGGGGGGTGATTCTTTTCTATCTCCACAGTAAATGTGAGTGTGAAATAGCTACTGGGTTTAGGTATGTGTATGTAAGGGAGGAATAGCAGCAAAAAGCTCTATTTTTGGGAGGAAAAGGGACATCAATTTTATTTTGGTGCAGCATCGCACTACTACGCAATTGTCAGTTAAAGTAGCAGTGCCGTATCGGCAAAAAATGACCTGGTCATTAAAGGGGTAAAACCTTACGGTCTTTAAATGGTTAATAACACAATATTAATAAAGAAAAACCTTTGAAACAGATATTACATTTTTAGGCACAGTTGGCTATTAAACTGCAAAAACACATGACGAGAAACAAACCCTACCTGGACAGAAACTGTATTGCGAATATGTGTTGGGAGTGTGCTCAATAGTTCCAGAAAGCAGCGGAGAAGCCCTAAAGTCCAGACACTAGATGAACCTGAGCCTTCATCATTATTTTCATAATTAAAAGGATCAACAATATACACCACAATGGCTGGCGGATAGGTGATGGCATGAGATTCCCCATCTGTAGGAACTCCAACTTTATCACGGTCCATAGTACTGCAAAAAATATCAAATAAATGAAAAAAAACTTTATTATTTGCATAATAAAATTGTATTTGATAGAATGTGTTAAATTGCATCATCCTCCCTATAATTCTATATTTAAAACACTGGGATTTTTGGTTTACCTGTAAAACTCCTTTTCTATAATACATCATGAGACAGAACATCTTTATATCCATTGTGATAGGGTATGCTGCCACATTCAGGTGATTGGACACTGGCAAAAAAAAAAAAAAAAAAGAGCCCCTCCTAGGCATAACCCCTCCCCATTAGGAAGGGCTTCAATTTTTTTGTAGAGGAGGGATAGGATCTCTGTACACAGGTAAGCCAAAAATCCCATTTTCTTTTTTGTACATGACAGGATACACAACATCTTCATATCCATTACGATAGGAAGGTTCTAAAGCACTTAATATGTGAGGAGGGCAACTAGCCCAAAACATCTAAACCAGAACAGGTTAGAACCTCACTCAACAACCTGCAAAACAAAACAACCAAGATAGTGTCCAACATCCATTTGGTAAAACTTTTTGACAATATGAACTGAAGACCAGTAAGCAGGTTTACTACATTGAGCTACCGAAGCATGATGTTGAATGGCCTAGGAAGCACTCACACTCCTAGCGGAATAAGGGACCAATGAAAACAGTGGAAATTTGCCCTTTAGCTCATAAGCCTAAGAAATAAGCTGATGGACCCAATGAGAAATGTTAGAACTGCAAGCTGCACGATTCTTCCTTGGGCCTTCAGAAAGCACAAAGAGGAAATTTGACTGACAAATATACATCTGTTATAACAACAACATTAACAATAACATCTGATAGCAAGAACCACATCCAAAAGTGAACACGTCGTTTCCTATCGCCTGTGGCTTAGGACAGAAAAATGGTAACACGTTGTCCTTCTTTCCATCTCAACCAGGAGAACTTCACTTTAAGTTTTAAAAAAAAAAATGGATTTTTGACTTACCCTAAAGTCCATTTCTTTGATGGTCATGGACGAACAAAGCTCGTGATATTCTTAATCATTGGGTTATACTGCCCCCTAGAAGAGTAGGACACTAGGCAGAAAAAAAAAAAAGTCTGGCTATGGGCAGTCCCAAGGGGGTATACTCCCTCTCTATGCTATAGGTACTCAGTTTCGTTACAAGCAGTGTCAGAAAATAACTCCACAGAAGGGTGGGTGCTGTGTCTGTCAATGAACATCAGAGAAAGGTCAAGTCAAAAAACCCAATTTCTCTTTCGTTCATTGACGGACACAGCTCCTGATATTCCTAACCATTGGCACATCCAAAGCAGTTATAAACATAAGGGGTGGGAACAGCATAAAATTCTCAAGGCTAAAAACAGTAGCCAACCAGGCAACAAGGGCTCAACCAAAACAACTGGAGCCCACTTGAAAAAAACAATACACCCTCAAAGAGGACCAAATCCTCTAAACAGCAGCCTGCAAAACTGTGGCCAAAAGAGGCATCCGCAGATGCCTACACATCCACTTTATATAAAACTTTGTGAAAGTGTGCACTGAAGACCAGGTGGCTGCCTTGCAAACCTGTGTCACTTATGACTGATGACAGAAGGCCCAGGAGGCACTGAGCGCACAAGTAGAGTGTGCATTGATAAGGAATTGAGGAACCTGACCCCTAAAGGAATAGGCCTGAATCACCATCTGTATGACCCAACTGGGAATGGTTGCAGAGGAAGTGGAAAACCCTGTCCGAGACCCATCCATAAACACAAATAGCGAGTCTGACTTCCTAAAAGACTCCATAGCGGTCAGGTACACCCTATATGCCAGGACCACATCCAAGGCAATTTCCTTAGGATGTTTTGGCCTGGGATACAGGGAAAACACCACACTGTCTTCATTCAAATAGAAAATCAGAGACAACCTTTGAAAGGAATGACAGACAGGGGCGAAGAACCACCTTATCTCCGTGAACCACCAAGTAAGGTGAATGAAAAGATAATGCCGCCAGTCAATACGTCTTCATTCCAGCCTTCTGAGAGAGCGTAAACAAGGGAATCTCCCCAAGAATCTCTGGAGAAAAGAAAGCATCAAATTGAGGTCCCAAGGCGGCAACGGAGACCGCACTGGAGGAACCAAATGGCGAACACCCTGAAGAAAGGTATGCACCAGGGAGTGTGTGGCCAAGGGTCGTTGAAAGACTGCCAAAGTCGACACCTGGCCTTTGATGGTAATCAATGCAAACTTCTGTTCAACCCCCCCTGTGAAGGAAGGTCAAGGATCCGTGCCACCGAGAACGAGCGAGGATGATCCCCAAGGAACTCTCACCACGCAATGTACGTGTTCCTTGTATGCTGGTAGATCTTCCTAGAAACAGATTCCCTAGCTTTCAACAGCGTTGGAATCACCGATTCCGACCAACCCCTATCCTTCGGTACCTGGCTTTCAACTGCCAAGCTGTCAAAGACAGCGACTGTAAAGCATGTTGGAGGATTGGCCCTTGGGACAGCAGTACCTCCCTGAGGTGAAGCATCCAGCCACAGCAGATCGGTGTACCACTAAAGACCTGGAATCCCTTCTGCCTCGTACCTGCGCAGAAGTCTTGGCAGAAGCTTGCCAGGAGGGAAGGCGTAAATAAGACAATACAGACCCCACAGGGCAACCAGCGCATCTGTGGCGTCCGGCAGAGGATGCCCTGGCACAAACCTCTGCACCTTTCTGTTGAGCCGAGAGGCCAACAGATCCACCTCGGGGGTGCCCCACCGGAGACACAACTGATGAAATACCTCCGGATGAAGAGACCATTCCCCCTGGTCCAACGCCTGCTGACTGAGGTAATCCGCCTGTCAGTTTTCCACTCCGGGAATGTGTAGGGCAGAAACGAACGTCCTACCCACCTGAGAATTCCGGCTACCTCCAGAGCTGCCATGAATCTTCTTGTGCCCCGTAGGTGATTGACATAAGCCACAGCTGTGGCATTGTCTGATTGAATGCGCACTGGACATCCTTGGAGACGATACGTCCAATGTTCCAGGCACAGTCTGATCGCTCGGAGCTCCAGGATATTGATCGGTAGTCTTGACTCTTCCCTGAGCAGAATTTCTCTCAAGAATGCCTCCCCACCCCAAAAGGCTGGCGTCCGTGGTGACCACAGTCCAATACAAGGGGAGGAATGATTTGCCCTGCCGGAACACAAAGCCACCAGATCAGGAGGGACACTTTTGCACCCCGGCTCAGCTGGATTTGGTTGTCCAGAGACTGCAAAGTCTTGCCTCCCACATGATCAGAATCTCTCTTGCAGGGACCTCGTATGGAACCATGCAAACGGTACCGCCTCAAAAGTGCAAGTCCAGAGGAATGACCATCTGCTGGACAGCAGGAGGTGAACTGGAGCCAGCAGTTTCTGGAGTTTTTCTAGAGAAAGGAGTACTCTGGCTAAGGCAGAGTCCAGAGTCAGAACCAGATAGTCTATTTTCATGGACGGAACCAAAGCAGAATTCTGAAGATTTAGAATCCAGCCGAACTTCTTCAGGGTCCGTATGGAGATCTTCAGGTTTTCCACCAGCGCAGTAGGAGACTCTGCTCGCAGAAGGAGGTCGTCCATGTAGCCCAGGACCGCGATCACCTGCTGACGTAACAATGCTAGCACCAGGGCCAACACTTTCGCGAAGTCCCAAGGAGCGGAGGCGAGACCAAAGGGTAACACCACAAACCGATAATGCTCCTCTCTCACGGCAAAGCGGACTGGTGCCGCTGGTGCCGTTCCTTCAGAGCCCCGTGCCGTGACCGTCGGCGTGCGCGGGAGTGACGCAATCGTGGGTCCGGCCACGCGATCCCCGGGAGACGGGCAACTGAACATGTCGCCCGTCATACAGGTAAACGGGCGGCACGGCGGGGGCTCGTTCTAAGGTAAGTATTTCATAATGAGCTAGTATGCGAAGTATACTAGCTCATTATGTGTTTGTCTTTTCAGGTTGTAAAAAAAAAAGAGTTTACAACCTCTTTAAATAAATTCAGAACTATTTGAACCTCTCCAGAGCGTGCACCGCAACGAATTTCCGCCGACCGGTCGTTCGTCTTTTGTCCAGTGGCGTGGACAAAGTGAGTGAGTGGCGTCTGTTGGTTGGAATGTGCTCTAGACTGCACACAAATTTTCCTGCACGACAGAATTCTACTTCAGAAGTTATGTCATGTGTTGGATTGCTTGCTTTGTGTTTTTTCATCTCTGAGCATGCCTAGTCTTGCTCATAAGATTTTTTCCCCATCAAAATCTGTACTAACTGCACAAAAATCGGACGTGTTTTGACGGAGGACAAAAATTTAATAGCCTGCACACCGACTTTTCGGCCGAAAAAATCCTGGAGTCGGTCGTCGAGAGCACCATACTAACAAGCAGAAAATCGGCAGATCGGTCGTCGGACGAAAATTCCCGGCCGAATTTTGACTCGTGTGTACAGGCCTTAAGTTAGCATCTTTGATATCCACTGATGCCAAGATAACTTTGTGCTGGAGGGGGGACCCCACTGACCACACCAATTCCAACCGTAGCTTCTGCATTCATAGAAAATTGAGTATCTTGAGAGCCAAGATTGGACAGACTGCCATTTGGTTTTGGAAGTTTGAAAAGGTTTGAGTAGAAATCTTTCCTCTTCCGTTACCAAATGATCACTCCTCGAGACAGAAGATGGCCAAGAGCTTGCAAGAGAGCAAATCTTTGTGGATCTAACGAAACATTCGAAAGCAAAATGCACACGGGAGAAAGCTCTGCAATTTCAGCTAGTAACTGCAAGCCACTACATTGTGGACCCACTCAGTCAATCTCCCAATGATGGGAAAAAGTAATCTCTCACCGCCAAATCTCAAATTCTACCTCGGTCCCTGCTTGTTTCTCCATAAGCAGGGGGAAGTGCGGGGAAGCGCTTCCCTTTATAAGTATAGGAACAATTATTCCTATTAGGAACAGAATTATACTTGCTTAGGTGGCCCCAGTCCCTTGCTGGCTTTAGACCGAGAAGCGAGTCATCAAACACCGCCGATAGCTAGGTTCTCAGAGTTACCTGAGCAAAGAGTTGGTGACTGTAGAGGGAGCAGGAGTGGCTTGCTCAGGCTCTTAGTAGCTTGCCAAGAGGCTCAGTCGGTAGCCGGTTCAGGCATAAGGGCGGATCCAGACCAAATGGTTGTGATCTTTCCAGAGCTTGGACTGGCTCTGTGACTTCAACCCACTGTCAGCTGAAATTGGTTCACAGTAGTGCAGAACGAACTGCACTCCTTGACCCCCTTCTACTATCAAGGAGAACAGACTGCACTCCTGTGACCCACAGAAAAGTACAGCCAAACAAGCTTTGGCTCTACTTCTCCGTTTATGACCAAATGGAAAGTATTCAGGAAACTGCTGCTGCTGAATCTCAGCAATAAATTAAAATTCCTCCCTTACCACAATGAATTAGAGGAATGTGCCCAAGTAGTAGCAGATATACCAGGAGAGTAGGGAGAGTCAGAGCCACAAGGAACATACTGACCTCTAGTGGACACTACACAGGGGACTGCGTTCATGTTCCTCCTTACTTGTAGGTATTTGGAAGACACTGGCCCGCGGACAACATGCAGGGGACCCTTTCTCATGATCAGTGGCCTGCATCAGCAAAGAGGAACCGTGTTGCAAGAAAGACTGGTACCCTTCAGAAAATAGGACCTCTCTTATGGGCCATACACACTATAGATTTTCTGAAGACTTTTTCCTTTAGACTTACCAAAACTATATGAGGTCAAACCTCAACACTTTCAATTTGTATGCAATCAGACATGCCCTTGCACTACATAGAAAAGGTAAATCTGAAGGAAAATGTAACCACAAAAGTTGGATAGTGTGTATCCAGCTTTAGTCTGCCTGTGTCCTGCTACCTACAACTAGGGAAGTTCCCGAGTCTCTGTATGTTTGCTGCTACTCGGGGGGGGGAGAAGAGCTGTCACTAGGCTAAGGCATTGAGGTACCAGCATAGGGGCTACCCCCCCCCCAAAGCAAGCACCAATACCGCAGCAGGACCCACTAGGGGGTCCTTTCTTTGCCCATCACAGCTGGCATTGCCTCAAGTGTCTTTAAGGATTTGACTCTCCAGCTAGGGATCACTGCCCTGGACCTGTACAGCATCCTACTGGTCCCGCAAGGCAAATGATCATTGTGGAGGGTCTAGTTATGCAAGGTCCAGTGCTAATATGCAATATTACAAACCATCCCCATTGTGCAGAGCTGGATCCAGGTACATTCCCCTGAGCATTAAAAAGCCATTGGGCAGTAGATCAGAATACATAAATTTTCCCGATTCCAGATGGAACTGTTGGGAAGCTAGCTACTTTTGTGCAGAAAGCTGCACATACATGACCATCGCCTAAAACACTAGCAAAATCACTTGTCTAACTGGGAGGGCTTCCCATCTTGCTTAGATCACATCATAATGGATATGAAGATGCTCTGTGCCCCCAAGATACACAAAGAAAAACAGACGTGATTATGACACTAGAAAATAAACTAACAAGCAGCTAAAACATAGCTGAAAATGTAACCTAAATCAGAAAAGCAAAATTTGAGACTTACCTTTCTGTTACCTCAGATGCAGCTGCTGCTGCAGCAGCAGCTGCTGCCTGTTCACTTGTCACTCCAGTGGTTTGTTGCATGTTCTGTGGCTGCTGCCCTGCTTGATTGTTCTGGGCAGAGGTAACTGGTGCTGGGATTGAGCTGCTGCTGTTATTCATGCTCCCATAGGGAGGAAAGCTGCTGCTTTTGTTTCCAGTTATAGAATTAGCCACAGTTGTAGGAGCAGGGAGACCTGGGGCAGTTGCAGAAGGCAAACTACTATTGTTTGGCGTTGCTGCTGCTGAGTTATTTGTGGGAACAGGAGTCAAAGAGGAAGGAGTGCTTGGGTTACCAGTGCTCACTGGTGGTGGTGGCTGTGAGGAAGATGCCTGGATAATAGAGGGTGCATGGTTGGGTTGGCAGAGTAAAGAGTTGTCCAGTGGTTGAGAGGCAAGGTACGGACCTAAAAAAAAACAATATTAAGCCGGTTTTCCATACAACACATTTGTAAATATCAATAAAATGCACAGCGTGTAGTATTAAAAGGTTTGATGAAAAAACTGGCATGTGTGTAAAAATCTAAAAGTGCATTTGTTAAAAAGCAAAATACTTTACCTAGTTCATATTTGCACACTTGAGCATACAGTCGCAGTTTGGTGAATGCTTCATTGTTGCCATTAGCTGCCTGAGAAAACCATTCTGTAACTGACTTTTCAGAAACATTTTTTGCTGCAGTGGCCCCAACTCGCATGATGCCATCTGTTAGCTGTTTGGAAATTGCACGATGCTGGCCAAGCCTACAAGACTAAAAAGACAACTTACTTGAATAAAACACAGTAGAAAAAAAATATAGCAGCAGACATGAACATACTGATGAATGTTTACAAATGAACTAGAAAAAGGAGATCAGTGGCTACCTCTGTACTTGAGTGACAATATATTGACCTGTTTGATGTACAATTTTGCAGCGTCTGTTGCTAATTTAAAAATAAAAGTTTAGTGCACTTAAACTTACCTCGTACATAGCAGTGAGATCCCGAAAAAAGCTTTTGGCTCCATTTAAGAGAGCCTCGTTTTCTGGGCACACCACTACATAAGCAATGTCTCGTTGAGAACCATATGGCTCCAGCATCAGTCTTTCCCAGTAAGGCAAAGCAAATGGAGAAAGCACCAGAAAATCATAGTCATATCCTACCAGAAACGTAGGAATTGGCAGTGGTTCTGGGGATTCATCCGTTCCTAGAAGAAAAAATAAAAAAAATAGGGTCAAAAGTTACTGAAAACTTACAATGTACTGAATGTTAATGATTTTTTTTTTTTTTAAATAAAGTATTTTAACTTGAGTAATAACTTCTATCATTGTCTGATGCATTTAACCACTTGCCTACTAGGCCTATTTTTGACATTTGGTGTTTATAAGCTAAAATCAGTTGTTTTTGCTAGAAAACTACTTAGAACCCCAAAACATTATTTTTTTTAGCAGAGACCCTAGAGAATAAAATGGAGATTATTGTAATATTTTTTATCACACCGTATTTGCGCAGCGGTCTTCCAAGCGCAATTTTTTTGGAAAAAAAAAAAAAACGGAATTTTTGTAAAATCTTACCTGTAAAATTCCTCTCTCTGAGTCCTCCGACAGTCGCCGCCACTTCATATTCATCACTAATGGGGTTATTGACCTTCGCTCCGCAGGAGTAGCTAGGCAACAAAATTTGTTAATATCAAAGCTTTTAGCATATCCCACCCCTAGGGGGTGGTCCCCTCAGTCAGTACCTCCCTGCTTCCTGCATTCCCAACTCAGTTTCAGTAGCATAGCAGTAGAGTACATAAACAAACCCCAAAAGAGGGGCGGGGGCGGCGACTGTCGGAGGACTCAGAGAAAGGAATTTTACAGGTAAGATTTTACAAAAATTCAGTTTTCTCTTACGTCCTCCGACAGTCGCCACCACTTCATATTCATCACTAATGGGGACGTCCCATAGCAGTGTAGACATGAGGGGTGGGAAAAAACGCAGCCGCGCCTAAAGAAACGCAGTACCCACATCAGAGAAAGGAACCTTACCAAGGTAAGAGAACCAACTGGGCAACAGGAAAAAAACGTGCTCAACAGGAGCAACAACCCAGGAAAACAAGTAACCTAGGGATAAAGACATCCCAACAGCCAAGGACCCAAAACAAGGGGCCCTAAGGCACTGCCGCACTAAGAACTTTGCGGCCAAAGGAAGCATCCGCCGATGCCTGAACATCCACCTTGTAGAATTGGGAGAAGGTGTGAACTGACGACCAAGTCGCCACCTTACACACCTGGGCCACAGAAGCCTGATGACGATAGGCCCAAGACGTACTCAGAGACCTGGTAGAGTGCGCCTTCACAGGGAAAGGGGGAACCTTCCCCTTCAAAGCATAGGCTTGCACAATGGTCTGTCTGATCCATTTGGCGATGGTCGAAGCCGACGCTGCCATGCCCTTCCGAGGACCCTCTGGAAGAACAAAAAGAGAATCTGACTTGCGAAAGGATTTTGTCGATGACAGGTAAACCCTGATCGCCCGAACATCCAAGGAATGCAAAGCCACCTCCCTTGGATGCTTAGGCTTCGCGCAGAGCGAAGGCAAGACAATGTCCTCATTGAGGTGAAATTCCGAGATCCTCTTCGGAAGAAAAGAAGGGTTAGGTCATAAGACCACCTTATCCAAGAGAATCACCAAGTAGGGAGAGCTGCAGGACAAGGCCGCCAGCTCCGATACCCTGCGAGCCGAAGTGATTGCCACCAAAAAAGCAACCTTCTTGGACAAGAGAGACAACGAGATCTCCCTGATCTTCTCAAAGGGAGCATGTTGCAACACGGACAGAACAAGGTTCAAGTCCCATGGAGGTAAAGGGTCCCTCCGAGGAGGAGCCAAGTGACGCACCCCTTGAATAAAGGTGCTAACCAAAGAATTAGACGCCACAGGTCGTTGAAAAAGAACGGCCAGCACAGAAATCTGACCCTTAATCGTGGCCAACGCCAAACGCTGGTCCACTCCAGTTTGGAGGAAAGCCAACACTCTCGATACAGAGTACGAGCGAGGGGAATACCCCCTTGACTCACACCAGGCAAAATACGCCTTCCAAGTACAGTAGTAAATCTTCCCCGAAGAGGCTTTTCTAGCCTTGATCAAAGTGGGAATGACCTCAGGGGAGAGACCCCTATCCTTCAGGACCTGGCTTTGAACAGCCAGGCCGTTAAAGCCAGCGACTGTAAAGCAGGATGGAAGATCGGTCCTTGAGACAGGAGATCTTCTCGAAGAGGCAGACGCCACGGAGCGTCGACCACCAGATTCACGAGGTCTGCGTACCAAGACCGGCGCCACCAGAATCACTGTGTGCGGTTCCGAGGCCAACCTGCGAAGGAGCCTGGACAGCAGCTGAATCGGTGGAAAGGCCTACATCAGACGATACTGATGCCAGGGCGCCACCAACGCGTCTGAGGCGTCTGCATGAGGATCGCGCGTCCTTGCCACGAACCTTTCCACCTTGTTGTTTAGACGAGACGCGAACAGGTCTACATCTGGGGACCCCCACTTCGCGCACAACATCTGGAAGACATCCGGGTGAAGGGACCATTCTCCCTGGTCCAGGGTCTGGCGACTCCGATAATCCGCCTGCCAGTTCTCCACCCCAGGAACGTGAACTGCAGATATCGCCAGGACGTGCGTCTCGGCCCAAGACAGAATGTCGGCTACTTCCCGAGCCGCTCGGGCACTCCTGGTGCCCCCTTAGTGGTTGATGTAGGCCACCGCAGTGGCATTGTCTGTCTGCACCCGAACCGGACGGCCCTGAAGCCTGTCCGTCCAACGCAGAAGACAGATTTATCGCTCGCAATTGCAGAATGTTGATCGGAAGGGAGGATTCCTCCTCTGACCAAGTTCCCTGGGCGGACAGAACGCCCAGGACACCACCCCAGCCCGACAGGCTGGCATCCGTGGTGATCACCGTCCACGACAAAGGACGAAAGGACTTGCCCCCCGACACCGCCGGGGACTGGAGCCACCACAAAAGACCCCTTCGGGTGAGGGGGCTCAACGAAATCCGCAGATCCAGAGATTGCGGACGCCCGTCCCACTTGGCCAGGACCTCCGCCTGAAGATCCCGTGTGTAAAACTGGGCGAAGGGAATCGCCTCGAAAGCCGAGACCATCAATCCCAGACACCTCATACACGTCCGGAGGGACGAGCACTGATTGTCCCTGAGGGACCTGACTTCGTTCTGAAGTGTCCGGAGCTTGTCTTCCGGCAGGAAGACCTTCGCTTGAACAGAGTCCAGTATCATCCCCAGGTAGGGAAGACGAACAGACGGACACAACGTTGACTTTGGTAAATTTATCGTCCAACCGAACTCCTGCAGAGTCTGCATTGTGATGGACAGGTCGTTCACCAGGCCCTGACTGGTCGCAGACCGAATCAAGATATCGTCCAGATACCCCAAGACAGAGATGCCCTGGGCTCTCAATAAAGCCAGGACCGGCGCAAGCACCTTGGTGAAAACCAGCGGAGCCGAAGCGAGACCGAAGGGTAACGCCACGAATTGGTAGTGATCCTCCGCAATGGCGAATCGAAGGTACCTCTGGTGACCCTCGAAAATTGGAATGTGAAGATACGCATCCTTCAAATCGATGGAGGCCATGAATTCCCCCGGAACCAGGGCAGCCACCACCGAGCGCAGGGATTCCATGCAAAACTTGCGAACCCACACAAAGTGGTTCAGAGCTTTCAAGTCCAGAATCGGACGTACCTTGCCCTCCTTTCTGGGCACAGTGAACAGATTGGAATAGAACCCCCGAAATCTGTCCCGACGAGGCACCAGAACCACCACTCCCTGGGCCCGCACCGCCAGGTGCAGATCCTGCAAGCGCCCTGGAGTCAGCTGAAGGTTTGAGGGGAAAAAACTGCCCGCCGGCCGAGAGAGAAACTCGATCTTGTATCCAGATCGAACGATTTCCTGAACCCACCTGTCCCGAATGCGGTCCAGCCAGGGTTGAAGAAAACCGAGCAAACGTCCCCCCACCCCAGAACTGGGTGAGGGCGTCCCTTCAGGCCGTATTGTTATGGGCAGCGGACCCAGACTGGCCGGACTTCTGCTTACCCGTCCACGGCTTCTTCTGGGAGCCTTGGCCCTTGAAGGGCTTGCCCTTATAGTGCGACCGAAAGGCACGAAAGGACCCCTGAGAGGGTCTAAACGAGGTATTCTTCTTACCACGAACAAACTTATTCTTGTGAGTTTGGGGCAAGAGAGTGCTCTTACCCCCAGAAATTCCCTTTATCAGAGTATCCAAAGATTCGCCAAAAAGGTGAGATCCCGCGTAGGGCAAATTAGCTAAAGTCTTGCGAGAAGATTGGTCAACAGACCAACATTTCAGCCATATCAGGCGATGGTTCAACACCGCCACACTTGAGAGGTGTGCAGCCAAAGGGACTAAATCCAAGTCCGCATCACACAAATACATGACACCCTGATGAATTTGATCCACCATAGCCAAAGTTGTCGGCGGGGCAGAGTCAGCCACCAGGGTGCGCCTGAGCACCTGCGTCCAATCCGCAATAGCCTGGGCTGCCATAATGGAAGCAAAAATAGGCTTCAGCATAGAACCAGCAACCGTATAAGCATGACGGGCCAGAGACTCCAGTCTCCTGTCCGTCGGGTCCCGGAACACCGGGGTATCCTCAGCAGGGATCGCAGTGGATTTATTCAAAATCGCCACCGCGTGATCCACCTGAGGCGGCACACACCAACGCTCATCAGTGGTGGGTGTAAATGGATAACGCAGTTTGAACCTACTCGGCACAGCAAAAGGCTTCTTTAAATTGCGCCATTGTTCATCAACCGCGCGCTGAAATTCCGTAGAACAAGGAAAAACCTGCGATGTTTTGCGTTTCCTTTGCGTCCCATAAGAGGACATCAAAACAGGAGGACATGGTTCATCCTGCAAATGCAGCGTTGATAGAAGCAACCAACTCATCCATGAGTGCAAGCTCTTCAGACGAGCCAGGGGGAGAATTATCAACCCCTTCCACCTCAGCCTCCCCCTCAGACCCCACAAGGTCTAGAGATGAGTGAGACCCTGAGAAGGGCACTCCAGCCATAGCATCCCCATCACCCTCTGAATCAGAGGAAATAGACACTCTGGGCCGTTTTGTGGATCGATCAGCCACCAGCATCTGCACGTGAGCAGCCAAGTTTGCCACAATAGTAGCCAGATCAGCCCCCTCGGGGGAAGCAGCAGCCCCTTGGCCCCCCACCAAGGTGGGAGGAAACTTGCAATCCTGAGAATCCATGCCCCAGTAATATTAGGAAAAAAGGAGTACTGCCCCTTTAAGATCGCGGCGAGCGTAGCCCACCGCACCCACTGAATACACCGACCCCCACAGGGATAAGAACACTGGGCAAGGAATACAGGAAAATGGAAAGGTAAAAACCTGGAGAGATCACACAGGCTGCTGCCACCGATCGCTGTCCCAGAGCAAAAGGAAGTGATGCAATGACTGACCGCCCCTGTAAAGCCTATGTAAGGCTACACAAACATGGCCGCTCGGCTGAGGATTCCTTAGGAAAATAGAAAATGGCGCCGACACGTGGCCTGATCGATCGCCGCCAAAATGGCGGCGTTTTGCGCCAAAACGCCGCGCCTCACCACACAGGACCGGCCACCATAATTCTGCCGCAAAAAAATGCGATCGCCGCACAGCATGCCTAAACCCAGACTGCTTCATGCATTCACCCAGCAGAGCGGGAGAGCCCCCCCCCCCTCGCAGCCCACACAGGAATCTGACAGGGAGCTCAGCAGCCACACAGACATGCAGGGTCACACAGTCCCAGACTGACACCCAACAGACAGGTCCCCACATAGAGTTACACTTACCAGTCCGGATGGCGTGGGGAGTCTGCTCCAGTGACCAAACCGCTGCACTGACAGGGAGTGTCGCAGCCATGACGCAGTGGAACTGCGGTGCGAAACCGCAATGGCGTCCAGTGAGGTAGCCACCTCACAGATAGCATCCCTGCAGCGAACAGGGATAGGTCGTTCGAAGTGCCAGGGAAACCTGCGCTGAACGCTCGATGGCAGGCTGGGAAGCCCCTGGCCCTGAGCCCTGGGATCCAGGGTGGCCAGTCCGAGACCCAGCTCCGCACGATCATCTTCATCAGAAGAAGCTAACTAATGCTGAAAATCAACAGCTAAGTAAAAGAAAGAGAAAAAGACTCAAAATAAAATCAAAAAAGAGAATAGAGGCTGAGACTCCCAGCACAGGAACAGCCAGCCTACTCCTAAGCTAGGCATTAGAAACTGAGTTGGGAATGCAGGAAGCAGGGAGGTATTGACTGAGGGGACCACCCCCTAGGGGTGGGATATGCTAAAAGCTTTGATATTAACAAATTTTGTTGCCTAGCTACTCCTGCGGAGCAAAGGTCAATAACCCCATTAGTGATGAATATGAAGTGGCGGCGACTGTCGGAGGACGTAAGAGAAATCACTTTTTTGAATTAAAAAATAAGAATCCAGTAAAGTTAGCCCAATTTTATTCCCTAATGTGAAATATAATGTTACGCCGAGTAAATAGATACCCAACATGCTTCAAAATTGCGCACGCTCACGGAATGGCGACGAACTTTGGTACTTAAAAATCCCCATAGGCGACACTTTAAAAATTTCTACAGGTTGCCATCTTAGAGTTACAGAGGAGGTCTAGGGCTCAAATTATTGCTCTTGCTCTAACGATCTCGGCGATACCTCACATGTGTGGTTTGAACACCGTTTACATATGTGGGCAGGGTTTCCGTGTGCGTTCGCTTCTGCGCGCGAGCTAACGGGGACAGGACGCTTTAATTTTTTTTTTACTATTTATTTTATTTATTATTTTTTATTTTTACACCGTTTTTAAAAAAAAAAAAAAAAAAAAAAAGAATTGATCATTTTTATTTCCAATACAAGGAATGTAAACATTCCTTGTAATAGAAATAGGCACGACAGGACCTCTTTTTTGTGAGATCTGGGGTCAAAAAGTCCTCAGATCTCACAAGTACACTAATAAAGTTGGAAAGAAAAAAAAAAAAAAAGAAGAAGAAAAGGGACCTTTAAGTCGGTTGCTCGGCAACGACGTTTGCCGTCGCTCCGATCCTCAAAGACAATAGAGTCGAGTGAGGGCAAGCTTGCCCTCACTCGACATCCTGTCTGTGAGGATCCGGGACCCGATCGTTCTCCCCACTGCCGGCGGGTCCGGTAAGCGGGGGAAAGGACCGGGACGCGGCGGGAGGGGGGGGGGGTCACCTCTTCCGCCATCCCGGAGGGTGATCTCGCGGCGAATCAGCTATCTGCTGCCATGACACCGGTATTTAGCTTTAAACTCGCGGCGAATCAGCTATCTGCTGCCATAACACCGGTATTTAGCTTTAAACTCAGGACGTATATGTACTATGGGCCGGTATTGAGGTGGTTAAGACCAATGTGCAGGGGTAAGAGGTTCACATAAAACACCCTCTCTCTACCACTGCAAACATACATGATGGAAACACTTTCATTACCAGGTTGAAAAAAAAAAAAACAAAACCCAGATCATATTTTGTCTCAAATTAGTAACAAAATGAATTTCTTACCATATGATCCACGGCCAGCCATTTTGTGAAACTGTTGCCATGTTAAAGGCCCTTGCACACCCCAAGATCGGACAGTCCGCTTTTTCTGAACTGCGTCCTGAAGAACAGGTTGCAATGAAAGAAGCATACGGAGGATGTCTTGGGAACACTGTTTGCTTGAGTCTATAGCTACAGGAAAAAAAAATAAATAAAAAAAGTCTCAGTCACATAAGTGTAACAAGTAGGGGAAGGGACATTAGAGGTGATTTTCCTTACAAAGCAAATCTACCGTTGAACAATGGTACTGACAAGTACTGCAATGTTTCTCTGCGCTTCCCTCATTTAGCAAACGTAACACCAGTCCTGAAGGAAAGGGGCAGGGGAGCAGCAAACAAGAATGCTGTGCACTGCAGGCACCAGGCATCATATTTATCAACCGAAGATGGATTCGGTTGTTAGGATGCCAGTGGCCTACATTGTACCCAAGGTTGTAATAAATACGTGTGGCCTTCTCTACACTGCCAGCTTGTTCATTTTTGGGCAATTTGGGGAAATTTTTAGGCATTTTGCCAAGGCATCCCTACAGTTTCCAGAATGCACTCTGGTTGAGATGAGGCTGCCCTAGGGAAATACATTTTAGTTCTTTTTTCCTTCCAATATTAGCATAACGGTTTAGGAAACCTCATGCTAAAATACTTACACATATGCAATATATTACCCAATTTTTTGGTAATAAATAAATAAAAAAAAAAGATGCGGTTGCACTGGGAAAATTCCACTTAAATAAAAATAAGAAAATAAAATTAGGGAGCACAGGCATCACCACAAAACAAAGGGTGAAAACTGCAGCATCTGAACAAGCAATAATAAAAAAAAAAAAAAAAAAAAAAAAAAAAAAAAGAAACCTCAATTTCCAGGAAAATCCATTTTCTGGAGTACAGTACAGGACAGGAAGTCCCAGACAATGGGTTGCATGCAGCTATGTTTGGGTAACTGGACACTAGCAATAGCACTGAGATAAGGCTCACCTGACGATTACAATTCAAAATCCTGATCATTATCACTGTCATTGCAGTATTTAAAGCCCCCCTTTCACACACATGGACCGTCTGTTTATCATTCATCCGCTGACAAATAAAAATGGACATCACTGCTTCTCTATAGAAAAACGGATGTAAACGGATGATCATCCCATTTACATACAGTATCTCACATTTTTATGAATATTTTATTATATATTTTCATGTGACAACACTGAAGAAATGACACTTTGCTACAATGTAAAGTAATGAGTCTACAGCTTGTATAACAGTGTAAATTTGCTATCCCCTCAAAATAACTCAACACGCAGCCATTCATGTCTAAACTGCTGGCAACAAAAGTGAATACACCCCTAAGTAAAAATGTCCAAATGGGGCCCAATTAGCCATTTTCCCTCCCCGGTGTCCTGTGACTCATTAGTGTTACAAGGTCTCAGGTGTGAATGGGGAGCAGGTGTGTTAAATTTGGTGTTATCGCTCTCACTCTCTCATACTGGTCACCGAAAGTTCAACATGGCACCTCATGGCAAAGAATTCTGAGAATCTGAAAAAAGAATGGTTGCTCTACATAAAGATGGCCTAGGCTATAAGAAGATTGCCAGGACCCTGAAACTGAGCTGCAGCATGGTGCCCAAGACCGTATAGCAGTTTAACAGGACAGGCTCCACTCAGAACAGGCCTCGCCAGGGTCAACCAAAGAAGTTGAATGCACATGCTCAGCGTCATATCCAGTGGTTGTCTTTGGGAAACCGACATATGAGTGCAGCCAGCATTGCTGCAGAGGTTGAAGGGGTGGGGGAGGTCAGCCTGTCAGTGCTCAGACCATACGCTACACAGTGCATCAAATTGGTCTGTATGGCTGTCGTCCCAGAAGGAAGCCTCTTCTAAAGATGATGCACAAGAAAGCCCGCAAACAGTTTGCTGAATACAAGCAGACTAAGAACATGGATTACTGGAACCATGTCCTGTGGTCTGATGAGACCAAGATAAACTTCTTTGGTTTAGATGGTGTCAAGTGTGTGTGGCGGCAACCAGGTGAGGAGTACAGACAAGAGTGTCTTGTCTACAGTCAAACAAGGTGGGAGTGTCATGGTCTGGGGCTGCACGAGTGCTGCTGCCGGCACTGGAGAGCTACAGTTCATTGAGGGAACCATGAATGCCAACACGTACTGTGACATACTGAAGCAGAGCATGATCCCCTCCCGTCGGAGACTGGGCCGCAGGGCAGTATTCCAACATAATGACACCAAACACACCTCCAAGAGGACCACTGCCTTGCTAAAGAAGCTGAGGGTAAAGATGATGGACTGGCCAAGCATGTCTTCAGACCTGATGTAGTCATGGAGGCGTGGAAGAGGACACCAATGGCAACCTGTGACGCTCTGGTGAACTCCATGCCCAAGAGGATTAAGGCAGTGCTGGAAAATATCGGTTGTCACACACAATATGGACACTTTGGTCCCAGTTTGGACATTTCCACTTAGGGGTGTACTCAGTTTTGTTGCCAGCAGTTTAGACATTAATGGCTGTGTTGAGATATCTTGAGGGGACAGCAAATGTACACCGTTATACAACCTGCACACTCACTATACATTGTAGCAAAGTGTCATTTCTTCAGTGTTGCCACATCAAAAGATATAAAAATATTTACAAAAATGTGAGGATGTACTGTACTCACTTTTGTGGGATACTGTTTACAACCGCATTTGTCAACATCCCATTTAAAAAAAAAAAAAAACGGATTAAAGGCCTATTTTTGTTCGACTAAAAAAAAAAATGGAATGGACGAAAAACAGATGTAAAAACGGACAAACTGTTTTTGCATTGGTAGTTGATGTAAAATAAAACTGATGTAAAAACTGATGAGCAATTGATGTAAACTTTATCTGTTATTTTCTTTGAAAAAACATGACAACTGATGAAATCAACGGTCCGGTCCGCATGCGTAAAAGGGGCCTTAGGCTCCAAGCTCCCTAAGCATAATTCTTGCCAAGGACTTCTCCCCAGTCGGATAGGCTGGCATCTGTGGCGACCACTGTCCAATACAAGGGGAGGAAGGATTTTGCCCAGCTGAAGAATGAAGCCACAATATCAGGGACTCCTTCGTTCCCTGGCTCAGCCGGATCTGATTGTCCAGAGACTGCGGAGTCTTATCCCATTTGGCCAGAATCTCCTTTTGCAGGGACTTCGCATGGAACTGTGCAAATGGAATCGCCTCAAAAAAGGTAGACACCATTAGGCTCAGCACCTGCATGCAAGTCCGAAGGGATGACCCTCTGCTGGACAGCAGGAGACGAATTGCAGCCTGCAATTTCTGGAGTTTGTCCAGAGGAAGGAGCACCCTGGCTAAGGCGGAGGCCAGAGTCAGACCCAGATAGTCCAGCTTTGTGGACAGAACCAGAGCAGAATTTTAAAAATTCTGAATCCAGCTGAACTGCCTTTCTAGGTTTTCCACCAGAGCAGTAGGGGACTCCGCTCGCAGGAGGAGGTTGTCCCAAGTAGCCCAGTACTGCGATTCCCCCATTGGCGTAACACTAGCACCGGGGCTAACACTTTTGAGAAGACCCGAGGAGCAGAGGCGTGAACAAAGGGTAATGCCACAAACTGATAATGCTCTCTCCCACAGTAAAGCGGAGGAAGCGCTGGAGACTGGAACATATTGGAATGTGAAGGTAAGCATTCTTGATGTCGATAGAGGCAAGAAAATCCCCCTGATGCAGGGATGCCATCACTGTGCGAATGGACTTCATCCTGTACATCTCCACCCGCACAAAGCAGTTCAGCACCTTGAGGTCCAGGATTGGATTTGGAGGCACCTCGTCTTTCTTCCTGGGAACTGTAAACAGGTTAGAGTAAAACCCCTGAAAAAGCTCAGATGTCGGAACTGAGACAATCACCCCTTGAAGCAACAGGTCTTATACAGCCCGAAACAGACCCTGGAAGTGGTCCAGGGACAGGCGAAAATTGGAAGGAAAGAACCTTGCCGGGGAACAAGAGCAAAACTTGATCTTGCAGCCAGACCGAATAGCTTTGTGGACCCACTTGTTTTGTACCAGGGAAGTATACAAGTCTGGAAACCAGCAAAGACGTCCCCCCCCCACTCCCGATACGAGTGGGGGCGCACCTTTATGCTGAAGGAGCCTTGTCCATTGGTTTGGAGAAGCCCGCTCTCTGCTTGCCAGACCAGGTTCATTTGGATACTCCAGAAGAAGCCCTGAAAGGCTTTGAGCACTTGTAAATCAACCTTTTTATGAGCCGAGAAGGGGGGCCCAAATCTACGACAAGGTTCCTTTGCCTTTAGCAGCCTGTGGAAGAAAAAGTATTTTTTCCCCCTGAGAGACCCTTAATCCTGTCATCCAGGGTAGCTCCAAACAGATGATCCCCTTGAAAGGGGAGATCAGTCAAGGCCTTTTAAGAAGTCTGATCCGCAGACCAGCATTTAAACCAATAGATACGCTGAAGGACCACTGCCGAAACAGAGACGAGCCACTAGGGGAGCTGCAGCCAAAGAGGCATCAAAGATAAACTGCAGCCCCTGGACCAGCTGGTCCGCAAGCTCAGCAAAAGGCGGGGGGGGGGGGGGGGGGGAGTTGTTCTCCCTCTAGGTCACGGCGTAAAAACTTCGCCCACTCGGTCAGAGTCTGCAACACCAGGGCAATGGTGAATATCAGCCTCAGTGCCGAACCAGCCAAAGTGTACATATTGCAGCCCACAGCCTCCGCCTTCCTGTCAGCCAGATCCTTAAAGGCCGGGGACTCTTCAACCGGTATCATAGTTGCCTTGTTCAATCTGGAAACCGGAGGACCTACGACCGGTGGAACAGTCCACTTCTTAAAAAGGGACTCCTCATAGGGGTAAACCCTAGTGAATAGCTTGTCCCTACTCTTTAGTGACAATTCTGTCAAAATAGGCAGGGAAAGGAAATACCTTTGCCGCTCTGGATGGCTTGTGAGTGCCAAAGGGAACCTGCGCCTCTGTCGCAGCTGTGTCCATCTTCCAGGTCTCATGCACCAATACAATCAGTGCTACAACCAGCGCCTTTTCGTGTGCGGTTGTAGATGTAGGGGAATCCAACTCACTGAGGATTTCGAGTGTATGGTCGCAGACCCAGCAGGGTTACCCATGTTCACAGTGGCTGAATCAGATTCAGGATCTGATAAGACAGATGAGGCAGGGGCGCTTTTTGCTAGCCCATTGCCTGAAAACCACCTCCACCCGGGAGACAAATGACTCCAGGACCGCGGTCAGTGCATCAATGAATGGTTGGGACCCGGAGGGCCCCGCAGCCTCAGAGAGGGGGTCAGGTGGAGTGATGTGCTCCAAAGACTCCATGAGTCACCAGGGGGACCCCACAATAAGTGTAAAGGCACTGCAAAGGGACAGCCCCCCAATGCACTGGCGGCAGCACCACACGATCCTCAGCAGAGAGGGAGAGAACCCCACCAGACTCACCACCCAGCAGAAACAGGCATCTGCACCTACCAGGATAGTCTGCACTCTACGTGCGGTGTTTAGGAAGTATAAAGATCGAGATGTCAGCACCAGGGGATGAGGAGGGGCTCCCACTGCAGAAATCGCCACCCACAGGGCTCCACTGTCATGGCTGCAGCTATTTTCTATGGCAAACCACCAAAAAAAAAAAAAAAAAAAAAAAAAAAAAAAACACACAACACAAAATGGCCACCGGACTACACAAACATGGCAACCGTGCATAGAAACACACAGGCTACAGCAAAATGGTGGCTCCACGAGGCTCCCAGGGACCCAGGAGGGATCCATAGGCCTCAAGGACAGACCCAGGCAGGATGGGGGCGCTGGCAGGAGCCCTCACCAGGTACAAACCCCCCCCCCACAGCTCATTGCTAGGTCGCTGGCGCACCCCCCTCCCCAGCATAGCGCCCCACCCCAGGAGGTGGACCAGACCACCCACACAGCTCCAGCATAAGTGGAGGGGGAGGGTAGATGAAAGGGTGGGTGCCTGACCGGAAGAAAGCGAACTCGGGAGTCCGATCGTTCAAAGGAGGGGCGCACGTCCACCCCAAAACCATCCAGGGGGGAGAGGGGAGACAGCTACTCACCATACCAGGAAACAGGAGGGCACCACTCCAGATAGAACCCCTCGCCATTGAAATGGGGCTACTATCAGCCCAGGGGGATTGCTGCGACTCAGGCTGAGACCTGGTCGTATGCGACCTTGCAAGGTATTTAACTCACAGGCCAGCCCGCGTCCAGTTGGGCTATGTCACGGTCGACCTAGCGCGGAGCTGAGGTCTGCGCGCGCTCGCTGGCCAGACTGCCGTGACCACTGGATCTAGATTATCTAGCACGGCACCAAGTCTCAAATTTTATTGTAGATCTCACATAAAAAAACCAGGAGAAACAATTTCTATCTAAAAAAAGTCGTCAGGACCAGAGATTCCAGTAAGAAACTAGGTCCTTACTCCTGACTAGGCAGAAAGAAAAAAAAACTGAGTACCTATAGGGAGAGGGAGTATACCCCCTGGGACTACCCATAGACATAGCCAGATTCTTTTTCTGCCCAGTGTACTACTCCTGTAGTGGGCAGTATAACCCAATGGTTATGAAGATCAGGAGCTGTGTCTGTCAAACGAAAGCGAAATCTCAAGTTGAATGCTGCTGTTTTGACTACACAAATAATCAGTCATTTCCTACATAAAAACAAACCACTCGAAGAGCTTTTCTAATGATGATGTGAATCTCTGCTTGAGCTGTACTAGCACAAGCCTGTTAGACACTTAGAACGGCACTGTTAACTACTACATTGTGAAGACTCAAATTCTTAAAGGCTGCAAATTTCTGACTTTCTACAGCAGTGTTTCTCAACTCCAGTCCTCAGGGCACACTAACAGGCCGGATTTTAAATATTACCTTGGGGAGATGCAGACTTGAATACTGCAATCACTGAGTAGCAAATTATATCACCTGTGATGTATTTCAGTTATCTTGCAAACCTGGCCTGTTAGTGTGCCCTGAGGACCGGAGTTGAGAAACACTGTTCTACAGTATGACTTAACTTAGGCAGAACTATAGGCAAAACCTTTTTTCCATTTTGAATAGAGTAAGGGAGGGTTATAATAACCCATGTTGGTTTATTTTTTGTACTTTTTTTGGGCGACAGGCGTCCCGCAATTCTGTTTGCGCGATTAGACCACAATCCTTTGAGCAACAACAGCAAAATCGTGCCGCGCTTGGGGTGCTATTGTAAGTTGAGGGAATCGCACAGGCATCCCGCGATTTGCACCGATTCAGGATCGCAGGCAGAATCGCGGCGATTCTGCACCTGATCCGATATGCTAGTATATAAACATAGCCTAAAGTAAAACTAAAAGGCAAAACCTTTTTCTTTGGAGAGGTATTAGAACACCTATTAGGTTTTTATTGCTGTCTGTGCCCCCTGTTGGGGAGATTATCACTCTCCATTTTTTCCTGTTTACAATCACTGAAAGTAAAAGAATATGAAATTTTAGGTTGTCCCCAGAACAGTAATGGAGACACCAGATCTGGTGACCTGGGGGTCCCCAAGGGGTTCCCTTAATTTGCAGGGATTTCCTCTTTTCCTGTTTTAGCTATGAGACATGCAGTATAGGTAAATTTCCCCAATTGGACACAGATGCCGAAATAAATCTGATGGGTTATAACTCTCTACAGAGGAGAGCTGGCATATGAGGGACATCGAAGTGTCCCAGTCCCAACATGTATGAATACAAAAAGAAGAACGTTCAAGGGACTCTGCAAGACACAAACCACATGGTATAAAATGTATTTAACACTTTAGTACATACAATTGAAATTCTAATAATTATAGGTACATAGATCTATGCATGGGTTTCCATAGTTGCATAAATCAAAATCTGACAGACAATCCAAGGTGTAAATGTTTATATGGTGAGATTTCTCTATGCATTTTTACAAGACCATGCTCGCTTCTTTCAGTATTTGTATATCCCTGACCACTGTGACACCATGTCATCTTCATGGCTGTTTTGACTGTCTGGCTGGCCCCCTCCCCTCCACAGCCCCTGGGGAGAACTACATGGACCGCTTGGGGATCTGTTTTTCTACATCATCTCCAATGGGGAGTCCTATGGGAACCATAAATCTATTTGACTGTTAAACCTGGTTTGGAAGTTCGTTAGGACTATTATATACACAATTGTAAGTTATTTTGGTCTTCCCTCTCCCTTTTTTGCCTACTCCCCCCCCCCCCCCCCCCATTTCTGCTCTGAGGTCTAACAACTGTCTCTAATTTCAGGCATTTATGTATCTCCCTCTCCTTTACTCAATCCAAAATTATACCATCTTCTACCATTGGGTGGCCTCCTATGATGCACACAGGAGTTGCCTCTCCCCAGGGCCCGACCATTTTCAGCATCTTCCAGATGGCAAAGAAGAGGAAGTGCATAGTGTATGTGCTGTATAGTGTACACAGAGACTAACACTGCTAGAAGCAGCAATATTTTCTAAACTACCGCTTTAAAGCAGACCTTGCACAAAAATGCACCACCGCACACCAAACCTGCCTTTTGAATAATAAAAAAGAGCCTAAATTAAAAAAATACTCTCATCTTGGCCCCAGACTTCTGTCCACTTCCTAGATTCACCGGTGACATCATTGTGCCTTACAGCTGACAATACTCTCCAACACAGTACTGGAGCTCAATCTTAAAGGATGTCCAGCAATCAACTTTTCCAGGAAACAGAAGTGGCTATCATAGGTTTATTTTAAATAAGAGACGGAAAATCATCCAAACATTCCAGAAAAAAAACAATACAAATGTTACATTTGAGTTACAGTTCAGTGAGTAAAATAAGTATTTGATCCCCTAGCAAAACATGACTTCGTACTTTGGTTTGTTACCAGGTTTGCACATATGCAATCCACTCTTCTTTACAGATCCCTAAATCCTTAAGGTTTCTTGGCTGTCGCTTGGCAACACAAAGTTTCAGCTCACTCCAAAAATTTTCTATAGAATTAAGGTCTGGGGACTGGCTAGGCCACTCCATGACCTTAATGTGTCTCTTCGTGAGCCCGTCCTTTGTTGCCTTGGCGGTATGTTGTGCATTACACAACCTAATTTCTGAACTTGTTTTGATTTCTTTGTCTGTATGGATTTGCATGGGTTGTTACCAACACATGGTGAAAATTTCATGTCAATAGCACCTTTAGAAATATATTTACCTAGAAAAATGGTGACGTGTTCAATACTTATTTTACTCGCTGTACATATATACACACACATATATACATACATACACACCCTTTATAAAAAAGACATTTTAAAAGTGATCACATAACCTCTGTTCTTAGATGCATATTAGGCTTAGAGTGGTGTTTGTGGAGAGGAGACTGAAGAGGGGTATATCAGCAGGAGGCAAAAAGAAGAGTACACAGAAGTTTCCAGTGAAGAGCTGTGCAGAAGTGTGTCAGCACAAGTTTGACCCTTGAAGGACAGGCAGAAAACTGACCATGCTGGGACGGATGTGCTTTTATGCCTAGTGTGGTCAGTTTGAAAGAGGAAAGCAGGGGACTGGCAGGATCACAAGGTATTTCACACAAATTTAGAAAACCAAAGCGAACAGAACACCTTTTAATAGGTATATGATACAACAGACACACATCAGAAATATAAAATGTTGGGGTAACATACAATTTAGGACATGCTCCGACCATTCTGAGTGCAGACCACCTGGGATAATACTTACCTTTGTCCCCCACCAGGAGGCCACACAGCTTTGCTTTAAAAAGCATCCCTGCCGTGTCCTCTTTATCTTGGCCACACACTGTTAATTCCTACGAAGAGAGCTATACTCTGCAGGAAAGCTGCCATGCGTATGGGTCCTCATGGGAATGAATAGAGCCACGAGAAGTGCATGCACAAGATGAAGATCATTTAGCACATTCAGAATGGCGATCTGCTTATGTAAACGAGACAGATCATTAATCTGTCAGTAGGGAAGGCATGGCTCCTGTGTTCCTGCAAAGCAGGAACATGGATTAAAGCCTTCCCCTAGTAAACACCTCACACACAAACAAACACTGGCTAGGCACAGTTAACCCATTGATCACCCATTAACCTCTTCCCAGCCAGTGTCATTAGTACAGTAACAGTGCATATTTTTAGCACTGAACACTATTGGTGTCACTGGTCCCCAAAAAGTGTCAGGAGTGTCAGTTAGGTGACCAATCTGTCAGTGTCTGATTTGACTGACACAATATCGGAGTCCTGCTCTAAGTTGCTAAAAAAAATAAAAATAAAAAATTCCATAAATATATCCCATAGTTTGTAGACGCTGTAACTTTTGTGCAAATCAATATTCGCTTACTGCAGGGCTTGACAAATTTTCCTGAAATCTAGGAGCCAGCTAAAAAAGTTAGGAGCCAGTTTTTTTTTTTTTTTTTTTTTTTAAAACAACCAACCAAGCTTTATTTCCAAAAAAATAACATACAAAATTTACACATAAAGATGACTAGAACCCCACTCTCCTCTATAGCGCAATCGGATGGAAACAGACTGTCTGTCTTTCCATCCGATGCCATCTGATCCGATCCACGGGATGGATAGAAAATAGAACCACCATCCGTCTGTTTTTGGCAGACAGGATCAGATGGCGGCAGATTACTGCTCCATAGAGGAGACTGAAGGGTCCAATCAGGTCTGCCTGAAAAACTGACAGGCGGACCTGATCAGACAGCCCGTGTGAAAGGGGCCTTCAGCTGTGGCATGGCGACGAGGAATAAAAAATTCTATATCATATTTTTTTTTTTAATAATTTAAAAAAATAAATAAATAATAATAATAACCACACTCCCTTTCAACTTACCTTTTAAGAAAAGGTAAGTGGACAGGGAGATGAAGTCTGCAAAACTTCCCTCTCATCCCCTCTTGGGGAAGGAGATGGACAGTCATTGAGGACAGGCAGGGGAAACAGCCATTAGTTAATGCTTTTCAAACTCCCGGCCACCACAAGAGGGTGCCAGTTCCCCGATCTCTCACTGAAGAAGGCCGAAAAGCCGCTGCCTCAATTATCGGATGGCACGGTAGTCTGTGCACTCGGGGAGTGGTTTGGGGGGGGGGTGGCGCAAAAGGGACAGGACACCCCTTGCAGGGCACCCCAGGCGCCAGGTCACTAATTCTAGTCGCCAATGTGACCTGGCGCCCAGGGTTTGTCGAGCCCTGGCTTATTGGGATTTTGTTTACCAGAATACATTTATGTAGCAGAATACATATTGGCCTAAATTGATGAAGAAATTAGACTTTTTTTTTAAAATTTTTCACTGGATGTGTTTTATAGAAAAAAAAAAAAAAAGTAAAAAATGTGTTTTTTTTCCCAAAAATTGTTGCTTTTTTTTTTGGATTATAGTGCAAAAAAATAAAAACCGCAGAGGTGATCAAATACCACCAAAAGAAAGCTCTATTTGGGGGGGGGGGGGGATGATACATTTTATTTGAGTACAGCATCTTATAAGAATGCAATTGTCAGTTAACCGAATCGAAAAAATGGCCTGGTCATGAATGGGGGTAAAATCTTGCGATGGTCAGTGGTTAAAGCATTAGTTCTCTAATTTTTTTGGGCTCTCCAACCCCCTATCGGTTTTTACTGGTCTGGCCAGTTACACACTCTGAACAGAAGCACTGTCAGTCTGGGGTAAGGGTATGGTTATATAGGCTAGCAGATTTACATACAAATTGAAGCCAAGCTCCAGCCAACACATCTAACAAAAGGGGAAGCTCTGCTTAGCTACTCCCACCCCCCCCCCCTCTTTTTCGCTGCAACATTAGGCACCTTTTGGGGGAAAAGCAGGTACCTGGCTTTGACAGGTACCTGCTCCCATTTCCAACTCAGTTTGCCACGCCAAACTCACACAGAAGTAGGGCTGCACGATATTGGGGAAAAAAAGTACATCGCGATATTTGTTTTTCAATGGTATATATCGCGATATTGAACTGGGTGGAATGCAGAAGACACTAACAGTGTGGAATGGATTAGGCAGAGTCTGGACTCATAGTGGTGGTAGGAGGTAGAACACAGCCCGACATGACATCCCATCACACACACCCTGCAGCTAGTTGTCTTGACCGAGCGGTGAGCGCAGCACAGCAAACCAATCACGTCGTGAGTACCGGCACAGCAAACCAATCAGGTGTGCAGGCACGTGTGATTGGTTAGCTGTGCAGCTGCTCAAGGCGCGCTGCTCACCGCTCAGTCAGGAGAACTAGCTGCAGGCAGGCAGACTGAACGTGTGTGGGACGGATATCGGGCTGTGTTCTGCTACCTTCTACAACCACTGAATCCTCCCGACTTCTCCCTGCCCATGCCTACTATCGTATGTTCGGCAATGTGACTATCGCCCACGCCCGCAGCACAATAGTCGATATCACATCGACTATCGTTCAGCCCTACACAGAAGCTTAGTTATTCCTCCTTCCCACGCAGTCAGCCCAATTAGAGAGTACAGCATGCTTTGCGCATGATGCTGGTTGTGGAGATGGCGGCAGCCCCCAATAGCTGAGTAAAAAAAAAAAAAATCAGTACAGATTTAGACACTGCTGGATTCCTGGACAAGCGTCCTAATAAAAGTCAGCAGCTACAATATTCGCAGCTGCTCGGTATTTTTTTTTTTTCTGCAGGAGCCTGGGGCTCCTCTTTAAGCAGAGACAGTAACAGTTTTGTTCTTTTTGGAAAAAAGGTTTACCTTAAATAAAAGCTGACCAATGAAAAACATCAGAATTACTGGTTGGATCACAGGTGAAAATAAAGATAAAGTGGAACTACAGGCAAAATTTTTCCTTCATTTTGGATAGAGCACAGGAGGGTTATAACCCGCCAGTTTTATTTTTCGCCATCTGTGCCCCATTGTGGAGATTTTCCTTCACTTCCTGTCCCAGAGCCAAACAGGAAGTCCAAGGAAATCCCTGTAAATCACAAGAATTAGTGTACATATTGGAAGATTTCCCCTCTATTACTTTTCTGGGGACAACCCAAAACCTTTTTACTTTCACTTTCAATGATAACAGCACAAATCTAGAGGATGAATCTTGGGGGCAGACAGCAATTAAATCTGACAGATGTCCTAATCCCTATCCAAAAAACAAACAAAAAAGTTTTTCCTTTAGTTATACTTGGAAAAAAAAAAAAAAAAAAAAAAACACTAATGCAGCCACCACATCAAGAACTGATAAGCTACAATATAACAAATGCTTGCAGTTGGGTTTTAAACCATTGGGGAAATGTACCTGTCAGACAGGCAGCAAGATGGTAAAGAAAATCTCCATAAGCAAAATTCTCCTCTTAACCCCTTCGCCCGTGCACACAATCCAAAAAATCGGACGAAAAATACCACTTTCGAAGCGATTGTACAATAATTGGATCGTTCATACACAGCTTTCGGGGGCCGATCACAACATTTCATCAGATATTATCCGATAGGACAAGCACAAAATTTCTCGCATGACAAGATCGCACGGTTTTCGTTTAATCAGTGCAGTTGTCATTCAGAAAAACAATACAAAAACACTACAACACATTACATCACCTCTGATTTTTAATTCTGTCGTACGAGAATTTTCGTAACTTTAGTAAACTCTTCATTTTCGATATGTATTTAGCATGCAAAGAAAAAGGACCATCTGTCATTAGATTTTCAGATCGTGTGTACAAGCCATAAGCGTAAAACAAATAGTAACGCCTATTCCCAATTTTGCAATTTTGACAAGTCTTAGTAAAACTGTACATATCGGTCACAACCTACTTTGTGCATCCAGGTGGATTATAATGCATTTCTTTCAGGTCAAATTGAGCTTTCCGTAGTAAATGGTTATGGATGTCTCTTTTTATTTCTTATATATTTTTTTATTTTTATTTTATTTTTTATTTATATATTATTTTTGGGACGACTGGACCAAAGAAAAAAAAAAAAGAAGAAGAGTAGCTGTATATTTCTTGTTACTACCATACCTACCACCAAAGAACAACCTAAAATATATTCTGCTCCTGATGATCACGAAAATATCACATATGTGTATGTCACTTGTTTGTACCGATAGTACAGCCCAGAAGCAATAGTGTGCATTTTGCTTTTTTTTTTGTCCTAACTAAAAAAAACACATCAACACTGACCGCTAATCAAAAAAAAACATTGTGCCCAAAATATATTGATTCTGATCTTTGACCCAAACACTAATCCTGGCACCGACATAAATCAAACCTTAACCTAGGTAATTTTTCTTTTATTTTTTAAATTTTATTTTCTCTGCACGGAAAGAGAAAGCTACATTGTGTCTTTATTCTCCATTTACAGAAAGGGAAAAACACAGGGGCGGGTTTCACACTGACTGATCACTGCGGTAGCCATTTAGTGGCTACCACAGCAATTAGGTGATCCTGATGGAGATCCGATCGTTAGTACAGGGCCCCCGGTGAGACCCGGGGTCTCTGTGCTCGGAGCATGCTCCCAGCAAAAAGGGAAGTACGCATATATGCTGCCCAACAGAAAAAATCCCACTTCTGTGAGGCCGCATTATATGGGCTATGTCGGCAGGAAGGGGTCAGTTGTCCTGGGAACAGATGTTCCTATTGAGTGATTTCCTCTTACCTCTTGCTCTGGAGACAACTCTAAAATGTTGGAGGAACGAATCTCCCCATTATGGACACAGCATTAAAACCCCAACAGAGTTCACAGAGACTTGCCTTCTCTGCCCAAAACGAAAAAAAGAAGTTTTGCCTAGCGATACACTTTAAGCCGGTTCTTAGTCACAAACAAAAACTCCATGTGACGCAGGGCACTGCATCAGCTACCTTTCTGCAAAAACACACTGCAGTCATTTTAACATATTACTGTCAATTTAACAAATACTGACATTAAACACTGTAGTAGAACTGTCACACTTACCATTTCTTTTAGACCAGCTATGTAAGCAAGAACTTCTCACAAGTGCTTCATCAACTCTGCCTCCTGACATGTTGTCCATAAACTGTCGTCCATGCTCCAGTGCCAAGTAGCAATCATTGCAACAGTCTTGTTCTTCTACACGTGATGTGTAGCTCACAATGCTGGTTTTGGTTACTGGCTCTTGATCCATAATTCCAAATGGAGAGAATAAATTAGTGCATTGATCATGGAGAAGTAGTATCAACTCATCAGGCATTTTTTCAGGATCCCTTAGTCCAGTGTTATCTGTTCCTGCAGTTCTTAGAGCCTCAAAACGCTTCTCCACTTCCCTACCACAGTCTGTGTGTCGTCCAATTATATCCAGCTCATCCTCCAAAAACAACCCCGAACCGTTGCCATATTTTCGATTCATTACCGCACTAAATCCACATGTACAGCGATACTGTACTTCCTGGGCAGGATCCGGGATATACACTCCAACGTCTGCTCCTTTAATGTTCATGTTGCAAACGCAGATACAGCAGCTATCAAAATTGCAATCCTTAAAAAGATTCATCACAGACTCTGAAAGGATGAGGTTGACATAAAGGCTGTGGGCCTCTGGGATCGATGGTACAGTGGCAGGCTCTACAGAGTTCAGTGGTCTGCAAGTTGATGGTGTTGAAGCTGGAGAATACAAATCAGAATTTTCATATTTCACAGATCCCTGAACACTGGCTGGACCACCACCTGCTCTTGGAGTACGTGGTGTCCGTGGAGTCCTTGGAGTTGGAGCAGAAAAGCGAGGGGTTGCAGGAGAAGGAAGGATACCTGCTCCAGCATTGCTTGGTGGGGCACTATTGGACATTCCAAATGGTGTATGGGTTTGTGGTGTGTAAGTCTGAACATATTCTTGATCGATTGCACTGCTCACACTAGAAATATTCCTGAAAAAAAGAAGAAAGCGGTGTCAATATGGGGCCACTGACTACCAAATTTTAGTAGTTTATACTTTTAGCTAGGTAAGGGTAAAATTTTACTAACAAGAGGGAATTCCAGAGTACTGCTAGGTGTAATACCGTAAGACAAACGCTAATTCTCAGATACTTTTTTCACATAGATGAAAACTGGAGCCTATGCTCAGATATGAAAAAGTTTAATAAGCTTACCCATCTTTAATGAAGGGCATTGCAGGTACAGGGGGAAGGAGGTCTAACTTTCCAACAGTCCAACTAGGACGGTAAATGCACTCATCTGGCAGCTTGATGGGTGGCAAACACTGGCTAGGAAGAGTCTTTAAAGGGGCAAACATGGAACACCCCACCATCACTTGACACGTCTCTGGCTTGTATACAAAGGAGAAATCCTGCCGCAAAGAAGAAAAAAAAAATATTAATTCCCTGAAAATGCACACTAGCTTTATGGTAAACTATAGACAATTACTTACATAATGCTTATGGTGGTGGTGTGGAGGTAGTGTTTTTATATTTGGGATAGATTTATTTAACAAAACATCCTAGTAATAAGAAAGGTCCAAAAATTGAAAAAAAAAAAAATAAAAAAAAAAAAAAGGTCAAAAAGGGAAACAGTGAAGTAATGTGTTGCAATAAAAGCTCCTCTACGCCCAGGTACAGGCACATTATGACATGTTAGTATGTGCATTGCCCCTTCTGAATAGCACACTGTGCACTGTTTAGGAGATATCTACTTTAGATGCAGCCAGTGACATCACCGACGCATACACTCTGAAAAACAGCATTACTCGCGCTGTTCCTTCAAAGCGGTGCTGTATACTGTGACCCCTGTGCGGGAATGACCTCATCGCCGGCTCGCCCATTCTTCTCACCGAAGCCCAGGAACCTGGAAAGACGACCAGGTGACAATAAAATTGCCTACAGCAGTGACCGCATGCCGCTGGATGGCTTCATTTTCAGGTAAGTGTCATAATGTGCTATTATGTGATGCATACTAGCACATGCTGACTTAAACTGCCCAATTTATTTATTTCTTTTTTTGTGTGGTTTACTACCGCTTCAAACAGACACAGCTTTAGATATTCATAACCATTAGGATGTCCCAAAGCAGTGTTAAACGTGAGGGATGGGAACAAAAAAAAACTAAATTCAAGGCCAAACATTAGCAGCTCAACCAAACAACTGGAGCCCATCTGACAAAAAAAAACAAAAAAAAAAAAAAACAGCACACCCCTCAAAGAGGATCAAGTCCTCTAAACAGCAAACCTTGCAGCCAAAAGAAGCATCCGCAGATGCCAACACATCCACGTTATAAAACTTTGTAAAAGTGTGCACCAACAACCAGGTAGCCGCCTTGCAAACCTGCCTCGCTGACGCCTGACGGAAAGCCCAGGAGGCACTAAGCGCCATGACAGAGTGCGCCTTGACATGGAAAGGATGAACCTGACACCTAATGGAATAGGCCTGAATCACCGTCCGTCTGATCCATCTGGAAAAGGTCGCAGAGGAAGCGGACAACCCTTTCCAAGGTCCATCTGTGAGCACAAAGAGTGACTGACTTCCTGAAAGACTCCATAGCTGGCAGGTACACACTAATTGCCCGGACCACATCCAAGGTATGAAAGGCAATTTCCTTTGGATGTTTTGGCCTGGGACACAGGGAATGCAACACAATGTCTTCATTCAAATGAAAATCAGAAACAACCATTGTAAGGAACGACGGACGGGGCGAAGAACCACCTTACCCCTGTGAATCTCCTGGGACGGTGAACGACAGGATAAAGCCGCCCTTATCGACACCCTGCATGCAGAGATGATAGCTACCAAAAAGGCTTCCTCCTTGGACATCATAAGCAGGGAAATCTTCCGAATATTTTCAAAGGGACGCTTCTGTAGAGCTGAAAGCACCAAATTAAGTTCCCAAGGCAGCAACGGAGCCCGCACTTGATAAACCAAAATGTCTGACAGCCGACAGCTGGCCCTTGTTGGTACAAGGCCAATTTCTATTCAACCCTTGAAGGAAGGTGGTCACGATTCGAGCCACCGAGAAGGAGCGATGAAGAATCTCAAGAGACTCACCACGCAATATAAGTCTTCCACGTACGACACTAGATCTTCCTAGAGGTAGATTTCCTACCTTTCAACAGTGTAGGAATCACCAACTCAGATAAACCCCTATATCCTGCAGCACCTGGCATTCAAAAGCCAGGCCATCAAAGCCAGCGACCGTAAAGCAGGAATAAAGATCGGTCCTTGGGACAGCAGATCCTCCCTGAGGAAGCTACCAAGGAAGGTCGGCGACCAGCCACCCCAGATCTTGAATTATGAAGGGAAAAAACACATCAAAAATAAAAAATTTAAAGTGCACAAGTGCCTCAAGATAATAAATTCCTAAAAGTTTTTTATCACTACTTTTAGGAATTTTATTATCTTGAAGCACTTGTGCACTTTCAATTTTTAATTTTTGAAGTATTTTTTCCTTATATAATTCATTGGATATTGGCATTCACATTATCATACATATATATTTTTTTACACAATGCACATGATTTGTTATGATTAATTACTTATTACATTTTTCATGAGTAAGCTTTTACTTCATATAATCATTTTATTTCCACGCTAGCACTTTTCACATTAGCCATTTTTGAACGAATATAATTTTGCGCTGATCACATTACCGTTCCAAAAGGCACCGGCGCCTTTGTCACAGCTTCAGCCAGCTGCATCCTCCATCTTCAGGGTGAGGGTTCACGCACTCTCAATCAGTGCATCAACCAGTGCCTTTTCGTGCGCAGTCGCAGACGTGGAGCAGTCATCCTCACTATCAGAGGATTCCAGATGCGTGGTTGGAGACCCAGCAGGATAACTCACAACCGCGGCGGCTGAATCAGATTCAGGATCTGATGAAACAGATGAGGCAGGGGAAGGAGGGGACACTTTTTGCTAGCCCGTCACCCGCAAGCCACCTTCCCCCGGGACACAAGGTAATCCAGGACCCCCGTCAGTGCATGGATGGATGGATGGATGGTTGGGACCCAGAGGGCCCCGAAGCCTCAGAGAGGGGATCAGGTGGGGAAATGTGCTTTAAAGACTCCAGGATTTACCAGGGGGACCCCACAAAAAGTGTTAACACACTGTTAAGGGACAACCCCTACCAGGCTGGCAGCACCACCCAGGGAGGCAGAAGACCCCACCAGACTCATCACCCAAAGAAACAACAAACACCTGCAGCCACCAGGAGAGTCTGCACTACACGAGCAGCGATCAGGAAGTAAAATGATCCAGGAGCCAGCATCAAGAGATGAGGAGGGGCTCCCACCGCCGAAATCGCCGCCCATAGGGCTCCATTGTCATGGCCACTGCTATTTCCAATGACGAACCACAAGAAACTGGCCACCATACCACACAAACATGGCGACCATGTATACAAACAGGCTACAATAAAATGGCGGCACCACAAGGCTTACAGGAACCCAGGAGGAAGACTAAGCCTCAAGAACAGATCCAGGCAGGACAGGGGGCCCTAGCAGGAGCCCCCACCAGGTACAACCCCCCCCCCCACACACACAATCGATCATCCGGTTGCCGGCGGCGTACACCCATTGCCAGTTAGCACCCTGCCCCCATCCAAGGATAGTGGACAGGCCACCCAAAGGAGCCCCTGTGTGGAGGGTGGGGGGGAGGTTCCGACCTTCATAAGGAGGAGTCCATGTCCACCCCAAAAACCCCCATGGGGAGAGAGGAACAGCTACTCACCATACAAGGAACCAGATGGGCACCGCTGCAGACGGAACCCCTCTCCAACGAAATGGGGCGGGGGGGGGGCTGTCGGCCAGGAGGAAACTCTGACTCAGGCCGAAGCCAATTCGCATTCACCCTCGCGAGACGTTTTAACTCGCAGGCCAGCCCCCATCCAGTGGGGCTAGGTTGTGGCCAACCTAGCGCAGAGCTGAGGTCTGCGCGCACTCGCTGGCCAGACTAGGGTGACCACTGGATCTAGATTTTCCAAGGCGTCGCCAAGTCCGGCAGTTGATCGTAGATCTCAAAGGAAAAAAAATCCAGGATAAAATAAACATTTCTATCAAAAAAATTTGCCAGGACCAAAGATCCCAGCAAGGAAATAGGTCCTTAATCCTGACTAGGCAGAAAAACACTGAGTGGCTATAGCAGAGAGGGAGTATACCTCCTGGGACTGCCCATGGGTGTAGCAAGAATTCTCTTCTGCCTAGTGTCCTACTCCTGTAGGGGGCAGTATAACCCAGGAGATGAACGAAAGAGACATTTGGGATTTTCTTTACTTTCAATGATAATGGTAAATAGGACAAATAGAGGATGAATCTCCTTGATAGGGGCAAAGAAAGCAATAAAAACTGACAGGTGCTCGATCATCTCTCCACAAAACAAAAAAAAAAATGTTTTGCCTTTAGTTATACTTTAAAACTTTTTATTTTTTTAACTTTATTGCTATCAGAAGGGGGCTCAACAAGCCCCCTATGTGATAGCGTGGGCAGGTAACAGATACTCTTTATGAAACATGGGGGCCTGTTAGTCAAACACAGATTGTGTTTGAATAGCTGCCTTCTCCGCTACACTAGCCAAAGAATGACCCGCCAAATTACTTTTATTAGAAACCCCTTCGCCAGCTCTTAGGCTAGGTTCACATCTTGGCGTTGCTATTACAGGCGTTTTTATGGGCGTTTTTTCAGGCGTTTTTGGATTGAATAGAGACTAGGGCTGAACGATAGTCGATATGATATCGACTATCGTTCTGTGGGCGTGGGCGATATTCATATCGCCGAAGACACGATATTTAGCATAGGCAGGGAGAAGTCGGGACTCGGCGGGGGGAGGACGATTACATCCGTCTGACACTTCAGCGGTGAGCAGCGCGCCGTGAGCAGCTGCACAGTTAAGCAATCACGCGTGCCTGCACACCTGATTGGTTCGCTGTGCCGCTACTCACGGCGTGATTGGTTCGCTGTGCCATTGAGAAAACCAGCTGCAGGGCAGAGACTGAACGTGTGGGCTGCAGTGCACGGAAGTCGAGTGAGTCACTGTATGCGGCTGTGTTCTTCTACCGGCTCCTAGCCCTCCTACCACCACTGTGAGTCCCGACTCCCGAGAGTGAGAGACTGAATAATCTGAGTCGCAGCATTCTCCTTCCCGAGTTCTGGCTATAGTACAGTGCAGGGATTCATTCCCCCTTTGTCTCTTCACAAGAAACAGCATATTACAACTTACAGTAGTTGTTTCCTTGAGAAATTTCTGTATACATGTACTTATATTGTGAACACTGGTCATTTGATACACCTGTATTACCTGATTTTTTTTTTTTTTTTCCCGGCTACTGCTGCCGTAAGTGTATTCGATTGCATACAACTTTATACAAGCATTTGTCCTTGCATTTCATGTTTATCAGTTTACACATTTTTCTAATAAAACAAAAACCCAAAAAGCCATTCTGTAAATAGACAAGGGGGAATCCTGTCATATCTGCACCTTCTTTTCTTCTGCCCATTCTCATCGAATGCAAGGCTTTTCATGAATGGACAAGGGCTAAGGAAAGAATGAGCAATGCAATCCCTGCACTGTACTATTGTCAAACCACTGGGAGAAAAGCATTGTGAGAAATATCCTGCATGAATGAAATTCCTTGGTACAGTACAGAACAGCACTGTAGGCAAAAGGATACAAAGCATTAGAGGTAACTACTTATTTACATTTTATTTTTGGAAACACTTTATTGGCTTGGTGGTCACTTGGACAAAAAGTGAGAAAATCTCCACAATTGGGACAAACCATTTCAAAGCCCAACAGAGGATTTCAATCTTTCCATACTCTACCCAAATCCTACAAAATAAAAAAAAAAAAGTTTGGCTGGGGTTGCAGGTTGAAGGATTACTATATAGTTTTAAATTACAGTGTTGGGAGTGGCTAGTGTAATGAGTTCCACTTCCCTCAGCTACATCATACATCAAATACACAGCTGCTAAACTGCAACCCTGCCCACTGTTTATCCTCTGCTCCCCCCCACACGTCTGGTCCTCCGTTCTTAGAACGGAGGTACCTGACACCAGGAAAGTCTATGGGGATGTCACAGAGAGGAAGTAGGTGAGCAGATGATGATCCATGGCAGTGCAGAGATTTTGCGTCTGCAAATCCACAGAAGTTTACATTGCACATTACACCTGCCACCCACACTGACTGTCACTGAGAGAGTATCAGTATACCATTATTAACCCTGGCCTGCATCTGCAATTACAATCAGAAGGCTGTGCTGCTGCCTGCATGCCCTGCTGCAATACTTCATGATTTCCATCCATTCTCAATATCGATAGATATATATATATATATATATATATATATATAGTTGGAAAAAAAAAAATATTGCAATATATTTTTTTTCCAATATCGTGCAGGCCTAATAGAGACCAATGGAAAACGCCTGTAATCTGCCCAAAAAGAAGCTCATGTACTTTTTTGAGCGTTGGGCGTTTTGCTCACAGCGTCAAACCGCTCAGATGTGAACAGGGGCCATTGAAATTAATAGTATTTGCCTTGTTGGGCGTTTTGAGAGCTGACCCTAGAGCAGAAAAACTCCCCCAAAACGCCTACATGTGAACGGAGCCTTAAATCTGGTATAACCTACTGCAGCTGTGAACTTGAAATAACCACTTGTCTACCATGACGTTTATAAACATACCTTGATAGACAAGAGGTAATCTATTTAATCAATATTACTCTTAGTACAAAGCGAAATTGTGTGCCAAGAATCAGATTTCATTTTACTTTATTATTGTACACAGATTACCTTAATTTCAGTGTGTTTGGGGCTGCAGAATCCCTCCTCAACTTCTATTTTAAATTGAGCAGTTATTCCTTCAAGTGTTGTTGCTCCTGGTGTTGAGTCCATGCTGTTATATTCTTTGCTGCTCATGTTCATAGGAGAGAAGCCCATAAAGTGTTGCTCCAAAGATGGTGGAGTAGGATACATTTTATGAAGATCAGCTGTACCTAGAGAACAATTAAGTATAATTATTTTGAGTTGCACAGTATTTAAGGATGAGCTATGTAGGTTATCACACCAATAGCCACCAGTGCTCAACAGATGCCATAATGCAACCTGGGTATATAAAACCTAACAGCCCACAGTAATGTATGGCTGCAGACTTGGCCTAATTAGGGCACTTTTATTGCCATACCTTGCCAACTTTAAACATACACAAGTCAAGAAACCTATTTTTCCAATTATTTTCTAAAATGTTTATATTTAGGAACAAGAAGAACTGGACTTTAGGTGTAAAGAGCACCATCAAAAAATCATCCCAGATCTCTTTATAGGTGCAGGAGTCTGGAGTGAGCTTTCAACAGACTTGCAGATTTCATAGCTAAAGTGATATCAGAAAGCCTACTTTTTAAATTTTCACCTCCACTTAATAGATTTCCTACTCATCCTTGGTTCCTTGAACTAAAAAAAAAAAAAGAAGGACGATCTGTACAGAAATGGAGAATGCCAATACAATCTAATTTTCCAGTTAACATAAATGCAAGAACTATTGGTACTTACTTATGCAGGACAGAGGGTCTAGGTTTACAGACTTGGAGTCCTTGTTCTTGTCATCAGCGTTCTGGGTCCTTTTTAATCCAGGCTGAGGAAAAATTGGGAAACCTCAAATAATTTGTATTGTACGAAGAAAATCTGATCTCAAACATTCAATTTGTTTTAACAACATTTAACGAATAACCAAAGGGCTATATAACCTGACAACTTCCCCCGTCCCCCCCCCCTCCCTCAAATCTTCCCTGGAGGCAAAATATAGGTACTGAAAAATGTGGATCAGACCATAAAGTTGTAACATACCGTAAGCTCATCTTCATCAGAATTGAAAAGGTTATCCAGATCATTGTAAGACACAACCAGGTCAGTTTCATGAAAGAGGCTAGTAGATGCTGTTCTGGCATGAGCGGACGGTCGCTGAGATTCTGCAAATAACCGGTGATAGACAAGTAAACAATATGTATACATTTTAGGTTTATATATTTTTTTGTATGTCTTTATTAAAGTGTAACCTGTCATATAGTAAATGCTAGGCAACCATTGTGGCCCTCATTCTAAAAACGCTAGTTGCTTAGCTTCAATGTAAAATCAATGCCTTCCATATTTTTGGATTTGCAGACTCAGAAAGAGTAAGCAGATCAAAAATTTAGAGACAAGCCAGAACTTTGCACACTTGTTATGGGTCAGGGATACAAAAGCATAGTAATTTAATGCAAGGAACTAGCTCACCATTATAAAAGCATAGCAACGGTAATTGCTAGACCTTTAATACTTGAGAAGTTGGAATTCCCCACACAAGTTTTTTCTTTTAGTTTGGGGTTATCCAGAACCTGTTGACCCCTTTATCTCTAAAAACGGTTCAATTGTATTTATTTTTTTAAATACATTGTTAAATAATCTATTGTTTCTCCTCCCTTCCAATCCAGAGCCCAAGGTGATTCTAGATACCTCGTACCAAGGAATACATAAACACAAAATTTGTGCAACAAGTTTATTCCTCAAATTCAGAAAGTTAAACTTTGAGCACTCAGATAGTTTTGATGCCCTCCTTGGCACTTGGTACATCCAGCAATGTGGGTTACGTCCCCTACCACCGCTGTTCCTGGTTACCTCAACCAGCGTGCATTTCTCAAGGAGGATGTGACAGTCAGAAGTGATGAGAAGGGCACAAAACTATGTGAATGCACTATGTTATTTTACTTTTTGAATTTGAGGAATAAACTTGTACAATGAATTTTGTGTTGTGGTTTATGTATTCCTTAGTCAGAGGTATTTAGAGTCAAAAATGTATTCTGGATTGGAGGTGAGAAGCTGTTTAATATTAAAAAAGCACAATTTAGAAATAAAGAGGCAAAAGGGCTCTGGTGAGCTTTTTCATCTATGTGGGGCACGTTTGGTGCATCACACTAAGTATGTTTTTGGAATGAAGTCTCAAATTTGGTGAACGCGCTAGACTAGAGCACAGACTGCTTTTTTTTCATATATGCAGACTTGGCACATTAAATATGTATAGGGTCTATCTTTAAAAAGGGACTACTAATTTTGTTTTTATGAATATTTATGGAGTTTATATGGATTATGAGGAATTTTAACACATTTAAGTTTTTGAATGAAGAAATTTGTTTTAGAACACCTTTTTTCGGAGCGCAGCTCACTTTTAATTTATCATATACGTACATGAGTAGGGAGCACATTAGGAGCTGCAGCTGGGAACATCACTTATTACGGTTTTTGGTTTATAGTGCAGGGGACATCACATTAAGCTGTATTTAGTGATGGGTTAGAACTTCTCAAGTTTTTAAATTCTGGATAGATTGTGTGGTCACAAAAAGGTGAGTAATCTTCTCATGAATAGCATATAGATCGCAATAATGTCCTGTCGGAAGTTCTGGGCAAGTGCCAACATTTTGAACATTAACACAATAGAGCAGGCATCACTAAATGGCGGACCGGGGTCCGGATCCGGACCCAGTTAATGTCTCATCCGGACCCCTGCGGTCCCACCCTTTAGAGTCTTTCTGCCCACAGCCATCACCACTGCCAGTCTCACAGAGCCAACAGCTGGAGGCAGGACAGCTATAGACAGAGGACGGGGGCTATCCAAGTTAACAAGCAGGCGATTGGTTGCGAGGATACAGGGCGGTCATTGCATAAACATGCGATTCGGACCTCTGCTGGAAGAATATTTTATTGACTGGACCTTTGTAAATTTTAATTCAATACCCCTGCAATAGAGTAAACCCAATTTTCAGGCTTACAGGGCCCTCCACCAGTCAGCTAAATATGTGCTAACACCTAAATGTACTTGCTATGCCACCTCTGGTGTTTAACAGTTATAAAAGTCCTTAGGTTAAACTAATATTTTGTTTTATCATTTCAAAACTGATAAATGGTAACACTAACCTTGTTTAACTGCTGGGCTAAATAATGACATAGCATCTTCAACCTGCTGTAACACTGCAACATTTGACATGCTGTCATCAGCCTGCAAAAGGGAAATGAAGGCTTTAGAATACTGAATGAGCACAGCGACACCAGCAAACAATATGCTGAGATTACATGAACAGCTGCAGCACTTAAAAAAAAACTATTATAATGTAAAAGCAATAGACCACTTCAGCTGCACAAAGATTTCAGTATACCCACAAAAACCATGTCACCTTACCAGACAAAAGAAGTCAGTGCTATTATGCAATTGCTTAAAAAGTACATGTTTAAAGGCAATAAAGTTGCCCCTCCATACACCACAATTCCAAAAAAATTGGAACACTGTAAAGTTTACATAAAAATGGAATGCAATGATATACAAATCTCACAAACCCATATTTTATTAACAATAGAAAACATAGCAAACTGTAAAAATGTACATTAAACTGTGAAAATGTACCATTTTAGCGAAATTTTGACATTGTTGGCAGCAGCAGGTCTCAAAAAAGCCGCATCTAAAAAAATGTCAATTTCAGAATAATGTTCCTCAATGTAAAAAACTGCAAAGACTTCAAATATGCCATCATCAACAGTACATATCACAAGATTTATAGAATCTGGAGAAATCTCTGTGCACAAAGGACAAGGCAAAAATGCAATATTGGATGCCCATGATTTTCAGGCCCTCAGACAGCACTGCATAAAAACAGGCATGATTCTGCATGGGCTCAGGAATACTTCCAAAGATCACATTCTGAACAAAGTTGGCCATGCTTTCCAAAAATGAAAGGTAAGCTCTATCATGCAAAGAAGAAGTCATTTCTGAACATGATCCAGAAACATTGCCATCTTCCCTGGGCCAAAGTTAATTTAAAATGGTTTGTTGCAAAGTGGAAAACTGTTCTGTGTTCAGATGAATTGATTGACATTCTTTTTGGCAACCATTGGCGCCACATCCTATGGACTAAAGAAAAGGACCTTCCAACTTGTCATCCGCATTTAGTTCAAAAGCCTGCATCTCTGATGGTTTGGGGGTGCATTAGTGCATATGGAATGCGTAGCTTGCAGTCTGGAAAGACACCATCGATGCTGAAAGATATCTGGGTTTTAGAGCAGCGTATACTTCCATCCAGACAACGTCTTTAAGAGAAGGCCTTGCATATTTAAGCAGGACAATGCTAAACTGCATACTGCATCTATAACAGCATGGCTTTTGTAGCAGAGTCCAGGTGCTTAACTGGCTTGCATGAAGTCCAGACCTTTCAGCAATGAAAATATTTAGCACATGTTGAAAACGAGAAATTCCAGACGATACAGGACTGCTGAGCAGTAAAAGCTCTATATCAGGCAAGAATAGGACAACATTCCTCTTCCAAAACGCCAGCAACTGGTCTAAGGGTCCCAGACATTTAAAGTGTTACAAGAAGAGGAGATTCAACATTGTGGTAAACATGGCCCTGTCCCAAATTTGAGATTGTTGCTGCCATCAATTTTAAAATTAACTAATTTTTTTTATTAAAATGTTACATTTTCTCAGTGTAAACATATGACATGTTTCCTATTTTCTGTTGTGAATAAAAGATTTATGAGATTTGCAAATCATTGCATTCTGTTTTTATGTCAATTTTACACAGACTCACAACTTTTTGAATATTAAGAGATCTCGGAGGGAAGTTTGGCCAACTTTTGATTTAAACGTGTACACGTTTTTTACCATTCAGGTTTATGCAATAAACAAAAACATGTAAAGAACAGTAGCTTAAGAGTGCTGAATTACAATAACTAAGTGATTCATTCTTTCTTGTAAACTGATAAAGTGTCAGAAAACGAATTTCTAATAAAATAATAATGCCACACGTCTAAACCCTTTTACTACCACTGGCAAAAAATACAGCTTGCAGGTGGCCAGTTCAGTAACCTTTACAGAGGCTGCATTGCCTTCAGCTATAAATCTCATGATCACTTCAGTGACCATAGAATTTATAGCAGAAGGATAACCTTTAGAATAGACTTTCAACCAGGGTGCCTTGTGGGTTCTTCAGAGGCACCTTGGCAAAATGCCTAAATATTGGCCAAAAATTGGCACAAGCCAAGAAGTGAATAGGGCTTGCCTTTGGTTTTTTTATTGTGCAGCATTACAACCTTGGGCACCTTAAGAATGACGTCACTATTTGATAAAAATGACATCAGGCACCTGCACAGGTTCCTTGTTTGCTCCTCTCCATCAGCACTGGGGCCTGAGTATTAGTCAGTACCAGTGTGCAAAAGTATATCTGCTTTGAAAAAAGAAATCACTCCAATGTTGGGTGTCCCACAGGCATGGCTGCTACTGTGAGGTGTAAAACTATTTGTTTATTTTTTTTTTACATTTTAAATTGAGGTGCCTCTAGATTGTGAATTTTAAAAAGGTACCTTAACTAAAAAAAGTGAGAGAAACACTGCCCTAGACTATGCTGATTCATGAATAGCTGTGAGCAGTGGCTGGCCAGACACTGATGGCAGCTATTCATAAATATTGACTGTTCCCCACTGCACAGTGTTCCCTGCTTGTCACCAACAACTTCCCACTGTTACTACAATCTAATTCAGTACCATGTACCCTCCACAAACTGGCTCTCTGTGTAATCTCAATCCCTGCTGCTCTCCCCCTAACAGCAGAGACATTGAGTTGTGGAGGGCAAATATTATGGGGCACATAGGGGGAAGGATCGGATCTCTTTTCTTCAGGAAGGTGAAAAGTGAGATAAGTAAACCAGTCTCTCGTATTTACTGAGCTCTCCAGTTTACTAAAATGAACATAATAGTACTCAGTACTGAGCGCTCCCATATTTGTAACAGGTTTCAAATCTCTTTCTGAGCAAACAGTGGAGTCCGCAGTATTGTCTATTTCTGGGTTCAGCGAGTGCTGGACAGAAAAGGAGGAGATTGAGGACTTGATTTCAAATGATAAACAGAGCTCTGTTTAGACCTCTGATTATTTCCCCAAAGCACTCTGGTGAGAGTACTGGTAAAAAAATTGGCTTTTTGACACCGTAAAATCCATTTCTCTGATGTTCATTGATGGACAGCTCCCGATTCTCATAAAACATTGGGTTATACTTCCCTCTAGAGAAGGACACTAGGCAGAAAGAATCTGGCTACACCTATGGGCGGTCCCCAGGGAATATACTCCCTCTCCCTGCTATAGGTATGGTTACTCGTACTTCGCTTTGTTACAAACAATGTCAGAGGAATTACAACTCCACAGAGGGGAAGGAGCTGTGTCCGTCAATGATCCCTGAGAAGAGGATATTATGGTAAGTCAAAAATTCAATTTTCTCTTTCGTTCATTGATAGACCGCTGCTGATTTTCATAACCATTGGGACATCCCAAAGCAGTGTTAAACATGAGGGGCGGAAACAGAATATTCCCCAGGCTAAAACAGTAGCCAACCAGGCAACAGGAGCTCAACCAAAAACTGGAGCCCACCTGGGAAAAAAAAAATATAATATACCCTCAAAGGGGATCAAGTCCTCTAAACAGCAGCCTGCAAAACCTTGCGGCCAACCGAAGCATCCGCAGATGCCAACACATCCACTTTATATAGAACTTTGTGAAAGTGTGCACTGACGGCCAGGTGGCCGCCTCGCAAACCTGCCTCACTGACGCCCAATGACAGAAAGCCCAGGAGGCATTAAGCACCCTAGCAGAGTGTGCCTTGACAGGGAAAGGAGGAACCTGACCCTTGATGGAATAGGCCTGAATCACAGACTGTCTGATCCATCTGGATATGGTTGCAGAGGAAGCGGACAACCCTTTCCAAGGCCCATCCTGAGCACAAAGTGAGTCTGACTTCCTAAAAGACTCCATAGCTGCCAGGTACACCCTAATTGCCTGGACCACATCCAAGGCATGCAAGGCAATTTCATTCGACAGTTTAAGTCTGGAAAACAGGGAAGGCAACACAATGTCTTCATTCAAATGAAAGTCAGACAAACTTTGGGAGGAATGACGGACAGAGGCGAAGAACCACCTTATCTCGGTGAATCACCAAGTAAGGTGAAAGACAGGATAACGCTGCCAGTTCTGACATCTTGTTCATAGAGGCGATAGCCACCAAAAAGTCCACCTTCCGAGGCAGCGTAAGCCAAGGAATCTCCCGGAGATTCTCAAAGGGAGGCTTCTGGAGGACCGAAAGCACCAAATTGATGTCCCAAGGCAACGGAGACTGCACTAGGGGGAACCAAATGTTGGACACCCTGAATAAAAGACACGCATCAGGGAGTGTGTGGCAAAGGGTCGTTGGAAGAAGACCGCCAAGGCCAACACCTGGTCTTTGATGGTACTCAAGGCCAATTTCTGCCCCCCCCCCACCCTATTGAAGGAAGGTCAAGATCTGAGCCACCAAAGAGTGAGGATGAACCCCAAGAGACGGACATCACACAATGTACATCTTCCACATATGATGGCAGATCTTTCAAGAAGTAGATTTCCAAGCTTTTACCAGCGTTGGAATCACGGACTCTGAAAAACCTCTATCCATCAGCACCTGGCTTTCAACTGCCAAGCTGTCAAAGCCAGCGACTGTAAAGCAGGATGGAAGGTTGGTCCTTGGTACAGCAGATCCTTCCTGAGGGGAACGTCGGCGACCAGCCACACCAGATCACTGTACAAAGCCTGGCGAACCAGTCTGGAGCCGCAAAAATTACCTAAATCCCTTCTTCCTCGATCCTGTGCAGAAGTCTTGGCAGACACTTGAGAGGAGAGAAGGCATAAAATCAGACGATACTGACCCCACGGGGCAACCAGCGCATCTTTAGTTTCAGCCAGAGGATCCTGTGACTGAGCCACAAACCTATGCACATTTCTGTTGAGCCGAAACGCCAACAGATTAACCTCTGGGATGCCCCACCAATGACAACTGATAAAACACCTCTGGATGAAGGGACCATTCCCCTTCGTAAAACGCCTGTCAACTGAGGTAATCCCCCTGCCAGTTTTCCACCCTGGGAATGTATACGGCGGAGAGGGCTGTAACGAACTGTTCTGCCCACCTTAGAATGCTGGCTACCTCACGAGCCGCCAGGATACTTCTTGTGCCCCCTTGTTTGACATAAGCCACATCCGTGGCATTGTCCGATGAATGCGCACTGGACATCCCTGAAGACGATTCGTCCAATGGTCCAGGCACAGTCTGATTGCTCGGAGTTTCAAAACATTGATCGGTAGTCTGAACTCATCCAGTGTACAGATCCCCTGAGCAGAACTTTTGCAGAGGACGCCACCCCAGCTGGACAGGCTGGCACCTGTGTGGTGACCACTGTCCAATACAATGGGAGGAAGGATTTTGCCCAGCCGACGTGCCGGAGAATGAAGCCACCATATCAGGGACTCCTTCATTCCCCAGCTCAGACGGATCATTGTCCAGAGACTGCGGAGTCTTGTCCCATCTAGCCAGATTCTCCCTTTGCAAGGACCTTGTATGGAACCGTGCAAATGGAACTGCCTCGAAGGTAGACACTATCAGGAAGACAGCAGGAGACGAATTGCAGCCTATCATTTTTGGAGTTTGTCCAGAGGAAGGAGCACTATGGCTAAGGCAGAGTTCAGAGTCAAAGTCAGACACAGATAGCCCAGCTTTGTGGACAGAACCAGAGCAGACTTCTGAAAATTCAGAATCCAACCGAACTCCTTCAGGAGTTCGTATTGCGATTTCTAGGTTTTCCACCAGAGCAGTAGGAGACTCCGCTCGCAGGAGGTCGTCCCAAGTAGCCTAGTACCACAATACCCCATTGGCGTAACAATGCTAGAACTGGGGCGGACACTTTTGTTTAGACCGGAGGAGCAGAGGCGAGACCAAAGAGTAATGCCACAAACTGATAATGCTCCTCTCCCACGGCAAAGCAGAGGAAGCGCTGGTGACCGGCACATATTGGAACATGAAGGTAAGCAACCTTGATGTCGATAGAGGCAAGAAACTCCACGATGCAGGAATGCCACCACCGTAGGAATGGATTCCATCCTGAACTTCTGCATGCGCACAAAGCAGCTCAGCGCCTTGGGGTAAAGGATTGGACGCACCTTGCCTTCCTTCCTGGTAACTGTAAACAGGTTTGAGAAAAACACCTAAAAATGTTCTGAAGTCGGCACAGAGGCAATCACCCGTTGAAGTAACAGATCTTGTACCACCCCAAACAGACCCTATAAGCGGTCTGGGGACAGGCGCAAGTTGGAAGGAAAGAACCATGCCAGGGGACAAGAGCGAAACTTGATCTTGAAGCCGGACCGAATGACTTTGTGGACCCACCTTATTTTGTACCAGGGAAGTCCATGAGTCCGGAAACCAGCAGAGACGTCCCTCGACATTTGAGGGCGCACCTTCATGCTGAAAGAGCCTTGCTTGTGAGTCTGGAGAAGCCAGACAAGGTTAGTTTGGATCCTCCAGAAGAGGCCCCAAAAGGCTTCGAGCCCTTGTCAGTCAAACCTGAGGGACTTAAAGTTTTTTTTTTTTTTTTTATGAGCAGGAGGAGGGCCCACATCTACAACGATGTTCCCTTAGTCTGCGATGTGCCCTTAGTCTGCGGGAGAAAAGTACCCTTTCCCCCTGCGAGACCTTTAATGATGTTATATAGGGAAGCCCCAATCAGGCAATCCCCTTGAAAGGGGAGATCGGTCAAGGCCGTTTTAGAAGTCTGGTCCGCAGACCAGCATTTAAGCCAAAAGACAGGCCAAAGGACCACTGCCATAACAGAGAGCCGAGCCACATCCAAAAGAGGTGTCAAAGAAAATTTAGCCCCCTGGTCCACCAACTCAGCAAAGGCAGGGGGGCTGTTCTCCCTCTAGGTCACAACATAAAAGTTTAGCCCACTCAGACAGAGTTTGCGACACCAGGGCAATAGCGAATACCGGTCTCTGTGCCGAATCAGCCTCCGCCTTCCTGTCAGCCGAATCCTTAAAGGCTGGGGACTCTTCAACTGGAATCATGGTTGCCTTATTCAATCTGGTGCAATAATTCACTTCTTAATAAGGGACTCCTCATAGGGGTAACGCCTAGCAAAATCGCTTCGGGACCCCCAAGGGGATGCTTTGGTTGTCCCCACTCTTTAGCGGCAATTTTCTCAAAATAGGCGGGGAAAGGAAACTCCTTTGCCCCTCTGGATGGCTTGTGAGTGCCATAGGGAACCTGCGCCTCTGTCTCAGCTGCGTCATCCATCGTCAAGGTCTCTCGCTGTCTGCTAGCCCGTCGCCCGAAAACCACCTCCACCCGGGACACAAAGGACTCCAGGACCGCCGTCAATGCATTGATGGAGATGGTTGAGACATGGGGGGTCCTGAAGCCTCAGAGTGGGTCAGGTGGGGAGATGTGCTCCAAAGACTGAGTCACCAGGGGGATCCCACAAAAAGTGTAACACTGCAAAGGGACAACCCTCAACGCGTTGGCGGCACAAACCGGGCACCAGGCACAAGCACTAAATCCTCAGCAGAGAGGTAGAGAACCCCACCATGCTCCCCACCCAGCTGAAAGAGGCACCTGCATCCACCCGGATAGCCTGCACCCCACGTGTGGCTATCAGGAAGGGAAAACATCCAGGAGTCAGCACCAGGAGATGAGGGGCTCCCACCGCCAAAATTGCAACCCACAGGGGGTCATGGCAGCTGCTATTTTCAATGGCAAACCAACGCAAAATGGACGCCAGACTACACAAACATGGCGGCTGTGCATAGAAACACAGGCTACAGCAAAATGGCGGGCCAGCACAGCACCACGAGGCTCCCAGGGATCCCTAGGCCTCAAGAACAGACCTAGGAATGACGGGGGTCCCTGGCAGGAGCCCCCACCAAATACAAACCTCTCCACACAGCCGATCGTCTGGTCGCCGGCTATGCACCAACCCCCCCCCCCCCCCATCACCAGCACAGCACCCTGCCCCTCAGACCACCCACACAGCCCCAGCATAACTGGAGGGGGGTAGGGGAACAGGTGAAAGGGGTGGTGCCTGATGGGAAGGAGTGGAACCCGGGGGTCTGACTGTCCCAAGGAGGGGCCCATGTCCACTCCAAAACTCTCCAGGGGGAGGGGGGGGGGGGGGGCAGCTACTCACCCTACGAGGAGGGCATAGCTCCAGACAGAACCCCTCCCCATCAAAATGAGGGGGCTGTCGGCTAGGAGGAACACTGTGACTCGGGCCGAGACCGCAGTCGTATGCAGCCTCGCGAGGAGTTATACTCGCAGGCCGGCACCCGTCCAATGGGGCTATGTTGCGGCCGACCTAGCGCGGAGCTGAGGTCTGCACGCACTCTCTGGCCAGACTGGGGTGACCACTGGATTCAGATTATCCAGCCCAGTTGATTGTAGATCTCACAGAAAAGAAAAAAAAGAAAATACATTTCTAGCTAAAAAAATTTGCCAGGACCAGAGATTCCAGTAAGGAACTAGGTCCTTACTCCTGACTAGGCAGAAAAAAAAAAACTGAGTACCTATAGCAGAGAGAGGGAGTATACCCCCTGGGACTGCCTATAGGCATAGCCAAATTATTTTTCTGCCTAGTATCCTACTCCATCCTGTAGGAGGCAGTATAACCCAATGGTTATGAAGATCAGGAGCTGTGTGTCAATGTACGAAAGAAAAAATAACTCAATACATCTTTTAAGACTTGTGTTGGTTATGTTTGTATAGGGTTTCGATAGAACATTTGCACAATTATGGTGGAATGTACAAAATCGGCAACATGTATGTATGCATGTATGTATGTAGGAGATATTTTACAAACCTTTAAAGTTTAAATAAAAAAAAAAAAAAAAAAAAAATTAGTTTAACATGAAAAATGAAAAACCGCAAAAATGGTTCAGACACCTGAGGTTAAGAGTGAAGAGCAAGGCCCAGCAGCAAAAGTGTTTAAATTGAGAAAGGGCTACATGACAAGGTGCACATTAGAGCATTTTGAAATATTCTCTATGCATTTTAAACACTAGAATCATATTTAGTATAACTTGAACAATAAAAAAAAATTATCAGCTGGATAGTTTTGGAAGGGATTTGTTTTTGCACAAAAAATCCACACACAATAATACAAAGCCCTAACAATAGAATGCACCAGACTACTCTACAGTCATAATGTAGCAACACAGGTAGCACAACAGTACATGACTTCCTTCTTAAGGGTTTATTGAAAGCAAATCGATTAATGATAAAAAGCATTAATGAACAGAATCAAAAATGTACACATTTAGAAAAAAACTCATTCTCCAAGCAGAAAAATGATGGCATGTTAAAGCTATCTGATACTTCACAAAATAAAGTCAAACACTGCACTGAAAATTGCTGCAAAGGGGAGGAGAATAATTCACTGAGTGATCTACCACACCCCACTTGCATGTCTATGATGAGTAACAAAAGGCAACTTGTTTAGCTGAAAGGGCAGAGCAGGTTCCCACGCACAGCTTTATATATTACACGGATGCATTTAAACTATTAGCATTACTGAAGGGGAAAACAGGCAAGGGAGAGGTAACCAACAGCAATTCATTTCAATGAACTTAATTTCTTATTGTCAAGTCAAATATACTAGAATATTGCCACTAGAGAAGAAAGTGGGTTAAAACTGAAACCACCATGAGTTCAATCTTTAAAACACTGGGTCATGAAGACCAAGAACAGCTAAACCATATCTTCTGCATGGATTACATATCTGAGGCAAGCAATCCCCATCCCCACAACAGATTGTAATGTTCTAAATATTTATCGAAATAGTAGTGGTTAATTAGCAAGTCAAGGGCACCAAGGTAGGCAATGTTTTGTTCCTTGTTAGTGTAAAACCTTTTGTTCTTCCATAACTATGGAAGCATAAACAAACATGAACTGACACACACTGAGTTTAACCTAAAACCAACCTTGTGTTTTTTCCCCACTTCTCTTTCATTGGTCTGCCTTTCCTTTTTAGCATCAAAGACAAACTCCACATCGCCATCCACAAATGCATAGGGATCAGATTCTTGCTCACTGTCTAATACAGTTGTTGGTATATATTGGTTTTTACTTTGATACTTTTGGAGCAAATCATCTGAAATCTTCAGCGTTTTTTTACAGTGCACCATTAACCTGAAAAATAAGTATAGACCATTAGAAAACCAACCAAATCAAAAAAGTATGCAGGAGTTAAATGTTGAGCACCTATGTTTAAAGGCTAACACCACCCATATTTAGGGTACAACATGAAACATCAAAGCAATCTACCCCCCGCCCCCCCCAAACCAGGTTCTTCTACCATACAGCTGCTGTCCCTGTTAAAATAGGTGTGTAGATTTGAGCCTCCACACACTAACACTGTACAATACACAAAACAGTACCAGACATACAGCAGGATTAACCAAGTTTCTTTTTGGTTTCACTTAACAGGGTTGGTACAAGTATCCACTTGAGTCCCAAGACCTTCTTTTCCCTTCTGTGTCAAAGGCCGCAGGTAATCACTCAAACAGCACAGGAAAAGCCGCTCAGGCGAGGCAAAGGCACCCAGGTGCTGGTCAGATCTGCCGTCCAGTGATCAGATATCCTAAGAGAAAAAGTGACCGCACTCAGGAGGTAGATGAACTTGAAGTGTTTATTCCCAATTGCAGAAAACAACGGTGCATCGAACAGACATGGCCACGGTTAACGCGTTTCACGACTACGGGTCACTTACCCATAGAGTTGTGAAACGCGTTAACCGTGTCCATGTCTGTTCGATGCACCATTGTTTTCTACGATTGGGAACACCAAGTTCATCTACCTATGAGTGCGGTCACTTTTTCTCTTTGGATATCTGATCACTAGCAGGTAATCACTGCATGAACAATAAGAGCCCATTCACACTGAGGTGTTTGAAAACTGCCCATCAAAACACTTAGCGCTTTTCACGTGTTAGAGGTGCGCTTTTTTTAAGGGCACTCAACTTCAAACTGCTTCAAGAACCATTTGGAGACGTTCTTGAACGGCTTTTCAGACGCTTCCCATTTATTTCAATGGAGGGGGAATTTTTGGTTTACCTGTAAAATATTCTTGGGAGTACATCATGGGACACAGAACATTTTCCATCCCTTACAACAGGGTCATATGCTGCCACCTTCAGGTAATTGGACAATGCCACAAAAAAAAAAAAAAAAAAAAAGGAAAAATCCCATTCTAAGCATAACCCCTCCCTATTAGGCAAGGCTTCAAGAAGCAAATCTTCAGCCACAATACAGAGGTCCAGGATCTGTCTGTCCAATGATTTACTCCAAAAAAAATAAAATAATTTTACAATTTAACCAAAAATCCCATTTTCTTTATCGTATATCATAGGACACCTTCGTAACCATTATGATAGGGATGTCCCAAAGCACTGAATATGAGGGAAGGGCAACAATAACTGGTCCCAAAGAACTAAACCAAAACAGTTTAGAACTTCACGCAGCAGCCTAGATAACATGCCGCATATGTAAACAGTGAACGCACCACACATGTGAGGCATCACTGCGAATGTCAGAGCGAGAGCAATAATACTAGCAGACCTCCTGTGTAAATCTAAACTGGTAATCTGCAACGGCTTTTAAAGCATCACCAATTGATAATTTAGTACCGTCGTTTGTCGCCATTCCATGAGTGCAAGCAATTTTAAAGCATAACATGTTCGGTATCTATTTACTTGCGTAACATCTTTCATATTATACAAAAATATTGGGGTATATATTTTGTATTTAAAGTGCAATGTATACAATCAGCGCCACCTGTGAAACAATACTATAAGCAAACACTTAAAATGTGATACAAATACAGTGTGTCAATGTAACAAACCTTGAAACCAGCTGTTGCTGTACACCTAATCAAGATTTCACCACACTACAAAAATCCTAGTAAATATATGGTGCAGCACCACTGAACTACACACATCTTACACATAAAATACTTCAAAATAAATTCAAAAAGTCTTTTAAATAATTTATAGTTCATCATCCACTGCCGTGTGCATCTAAATTCTTCATAGAAGAGATTAAATAAAACGTGCCACCGCCACCAGGTGAATTGTGTGCTCACCTCACTCTTGCTAATTACAGGCTTTACAACTCCCACCAGTCAGTCTGAAGTGGATGTCTTTCTCCTCTTTACTGGATCTAATGTTCCCAACTGCTTCAATACTCCTCAAGCGAACCACATTGAATACAAATGAAACTCAGTGTTCTCCATAAAATAAAAACTTTATCAAAATGCCCCCAATAAAAAGCACACACAAGATCAAATAAAACAGCATTCTTTGTGACACATCAGAGGGCTCACCGCACCACCCTGCTGTCGGAAAATGACACCACAACCCGGGCTCCTCCCATACGCGTATCACCGTGCAATTGGCTTCTCCTTCTCCTACTGAAGAAGCCAATTTGCACGGTGATACGCGACAGCCGGATGGTGTGGTGAACCGTGATGTGTCAAAAAAAAAAAGAAAAAATGCTGTTTATTTAATTTACTACACTGTGCTGGAGCCGATCAAATGACCAGACCAGAATAAGTAAGATTTGACTGGACTTCTACTTGAAATATTCTCATCTTCCTCTACGTTGTCCTCCGCTGATTTCTCGTCTATTAATAATGAGTGTCTAGGAGAGGGGGTAATGTCTGTTTGTAACCCAGGCAGTCCAAACCGTCAAGTATTCTGGAAAGCTGCTGCTGTAACCAGCGAGAAAAGATGAGAACTTCTCTATAACAAAGGAACTACAGGAAGGTGCCCCAAAAATACCAGATAGGTGGAGGGGGGTCACAGCCGCATGGCACAAACTGACCTACTGGAGATACTTTGCACAGGGTGCTGAGCTCCGATTCCTCCCTACCTGAAGAAGGTATTCGAGACCCTTCACCCCCTACACCCCCTCCTCCCTGACGTCGCTGAAACATTGACCTGCTTACACATATAAATGGAACCTTGGTGGACACATTGGTCCCAGTCAGCCATGCTGGTTTCCCTTGCAGACTTCTCACTAAATCTACCTGAGCATCATGCCCTCACAAGGAAAGGTGGATCGGTCGCTTTGCTGCAGCCCCACAAGAAAGCTCTGCTGCCACCTGTAGTCCCACTGGGAAAAAAAAACTGTTGCAACATGTAGTCCCAGAGGTATGCTCTGCTGCGATCTGTAGTCCCACAAGGATCATTTTGCCTCTGTACTGCCGATCCACCACACTCGTGACATCATGGCAGTACTGCAAATGCTGCCGTGATTATTCATGTGTAAATGCAAGGGGGCGGTGAAAAACTCTCCACTCTTGCATTTGGTGCTCAGAGCCTCCTAAACAGCCCCTTGTTATGTATTGCTAGGGGAAGTCCTCGAGGCCATGTACATAATTAAAAAAAAAAAAAAAAAAAAAAACTTACATGTCACCAGGAGAGAGTACTCTAGGGCAGTGGTCCTCAACCCTGGCCTACAGGGCCCACTACCAGGCCAGATTTTCTTTTTAAACGGTTTTTAAAGGCCAGATTTTCAAGATAACTGAAATACATCCCAGGTGATATCATTTGCTGCTCAGTGATTGCAGTACTCTAGTCTGCATCTCCCCAAGGTAATACCTAAAATCTGGCCTGTTAGTGGGCCCTGTAGGGCAGGGTTGAGGACCACTGCTCTAGGGCACTCGCAAGCCCACCCTGGAGGCACTGCCATAAGGGCCTGTTTTAAGCTTTGCCTAACAGGGAAGGGTGATGCCAAAGAAAAGCCATCCCGTTGTTTTCTGCCAGGGTCCAATCACTTGACAGTTTTAGCACCTTATTGTAATGAATATGAAGATGCTCTGTGTACCGTGGTGTATTGTAAAATGGGATTTTTGTCTTACCGTAAAATCCATTTCTCTGATGTTCATTGACGGACGCAGCTCTTCATCTTCTTGACCGTAGGGTTATATTGCCCCCTACAGGAGTAGGACACTAGGCAGAGAAAAAGCTTGAACACGCCTATGGGGCAGTCCTGGGGGGTATACTCCCACATCCTGCTATAGGTATTCAGTTTTTCTAATAAGCAGTATCAGAAGGAAAAAACCCAATCAAATAGAGAGGCAGGTGCTGTGTCCATCAATGAACACGGAAATGGATTTTACGGTAAGACAAAAATCCCATTTTCTCTTTCGTTCATTGACACAGCTCTTCATCTTCATGACTAAGGATGTCCCAAAGCAGTGTCAAACATGACAGCAGAAAAAACAAACTTCCCCAAGGCTAAACATAGCCAACCAGGTAACTTGGAGCTCAACTGAAAAAAACACCCTCAAAGGAGGACAAGGTCTTCTAAACAGCAGCCTGCAGAACTTGTGGCCAAAAGAAGCATCCGCAGATGCCAACACTTCCACCTTCTAAAACTTTGTGAATGTGTGTATAGACGACCAGGTAGCTGCCTGCAAACCTGCATCACTGACGCCTGATGACAAAAGGCCCAGGAGGCACGAAGCGACTGAGTACAGTGCGCCTTGACAGAGAAAGGAGGAACCTGACCCTTAACAGAATAAGTCTGAAGCACAGTCTGTCTAATCCATCTGGCAATGGTCGCAGCAGGAGCAGCCAGCCCCTTGCCAAGTCCATCCGTGAGGACAAATAGAGAATCTGATTTCCTAAAACACTCTGTAGCTGCCAGATGGCAGGCAGAATATTAGCATGCATAAGGAAGGGGATGTATTCCAGAGATAAAACTATAATCTTACCACTTCATAAAACTCTGGTCTGACCGCATCTGGAGTATTCTGTCCAGTTCTGGTCGCCAGTCCTCAGAAGGGGATGTGTTGGAGCTGGAGAGAGTCCGGAGAAGGGCAACTAAACTAATTAGGGGATTGGAGGACCTTAATTATGAAGAGCGTTTACAAGCGCTTGATTTATTCTCCCTGGAGAAGAGACGCCTGAGAGGGGGCATGATAGCAATATTCAAATACCTCAATGGTGATCTCGGCATAGAAAAAAAGCTATTCAGTCGCAAAGATTGCATGAGGACACAAGGCCATACAATGCGATTAAAGGAGAAGCGTTTTAACCTCAGGTTACGCAGGGGGTTCTTTACTGTTAGGGCTACAGGATTGTGGAATTCTCTACCACAAAAAGGTAGTTACTGCGGGAAGTATGGCTACTTTTAAAAGACTCTTGGACGTACATCTCAAGGATCAGAACATTAAGGGGTATGAGAGAGGATTACGGCCACACACACCTAAATAGGTTGAACTGGATGGACTATTGTCTTTATTCAACTTCAACTACTATGCAACTATGTAAAAATGTCGTCATTCAGATGAAATCAGAGACGACCATCGGAAAGGAACGACGGGTCATGGACGCAGAACTACCTTATCCCTGTGAACCACCAGGTAAGGTGAAGGACAAGACCACACCACTAGTTCAGACACCCTGTGCGCTGAAATAATGGCCACCAAAAAGGCCACCTTCTGAGACAACATAAGCAGGGGAATCTCCCAAATATTTTCAAAGGGAAGCCTCTGGAGAACTGACACCACCAAATTGAGGTCACACGGTGGCAATGGAGACTGCACTGGAGGAACCAAGTGTCCCATGCCCTGGAGAAAAATGTGCACCAAGGAGTGTGGCCAAGGGGCACTGAAAGAAAACCCCCAAGGCCGAGACCTGGCCCTTTATGGTACTCAAGGCCAGGCGCTGCACAAGCCCTCGATGGAGGAAAACCAAGATCTGAGCCACCGAAAAGGAACGAGGGTGAACCCGGAGGGATTCACACCAAGCAATGTAGGTCTTCCGTGTACGATGCCAAATCCTCCTAGAAGTAGATTTTCTAGCTTTTAAAAGCATAGGAATCACAGTCAGGCAACCCTTTGTCCATCAGCACCTGGCTTTCACCAGCCAAGCCGTCAAAGCCAGCGACTGTAAAGCAGGATGGAAGATTGGCCCTTGGGACAGCAGATCTTCCCTGAGAAGAAGACTCCAAGGAGCATCAGCAACCAGCCGTACCAGATCGGCGTACAAATACCGGCGAGGTCGGTCTGGAGCCACTAGGCTGACCAGAATCCCTTCTGCCTCTATCCTGTGTAGTAGTCTCAGCAGAAGCTGGAGAGGAGGAAATGCGTAAATCAGACGATACTGACTACAAGGAGCCACTTAAACATCGGTAGTGACGGCTAGAGGATCCCGAGACCGTACCACAAACCTCTGAACCTTCCTGTTGAGGAAAGAGGCCAACAGATCCACCTCTGGAGTACACCACTGGAGACACAACTGATGAAACCCCTCCGGATGGAGAGACCATCCTCCCTGGTCTAACGCCTGTCGACTGAGATAGTCTACTTGCCAATTTTCCACCCCTGGAACAAATCTTTCTGCCCACCTTAGAATGCCAGCTACTTTCCGAGCCTCCAGTACACTTCTTGTGTCCCCTTGGTAATTGACATAGGCCACGGCATTGTCCGATTAAGCCTACACTGGACACCCCTGGAGACAACTTGTCCAACGATCCAAAGTCTGATCACTCGGAGCTCCGGTACATTGATCTGTAGTCTGGACTCTTCCGGAGACCAGACACCCAGAGCGCAATCTGTGCCGAGGATGCCTCCCCATCCGGACAGGTGCATGCAAGTCCAAAAAGAGATGACCCTCTGCTGGACAGCAAAAGCCAAATTGCCTCCTGCAACTTTTGAAGTTTTTCCTGAGGAAGAAACACTCTGGCTGAGGACAAGTCCAGAGCCAGACCCAGATAGACTAGGCTTTTAGACGGAACCAGGACAGACTCCTAAAAATTCAGAAACCAACCAAACTCCCTCAGTGTTTGCTGAGTAATCTCCAAGTTGTCCAACAAGGCGGACAAAGATTAAGCTAAAAAAAAGCAGATGGTCCGGGTACCCCAGTACTGCGATCCCCCGCTGAGGCAGTAATGCTAGAACCGGTGCCAACACTTTCGCAAAGACCCGAGGAGCAGAAGCGAGACTAAAGGGTAAAGCCACAAATTGATAATGTTTCCCGCCCACGGCAAAAACAGAGGAAACGCTGATGGGCAACACATATTGGGATGTGAAGGTAGGTGTCGAACGCAATGGAGGCGAGGAAATCCCCATGATGTAGGTACACCATCACCGTGCGCATTGACTCCATGTAGAACGTCTGTACCCGCACAAAGCAGTTTAGCGCCTATAGGGTTCAGTATTTGGCACACCTTGCCCTCCTTCCTGGAAACTGTAAACAGGGGTAAAAACCTTAAAAAAGTGTTTTGACTTTGGAGCCAGAACAATCATCCCTTAAAGTAACAAATCTTGCACCGCCCCACAGGAGATCCTTTAAGCGACCTGGGGATAAGTGCGGGTTGGAAGGGAAGAACCTTTTCGGAGGATATGATCGAAACTCGATCTTGTAGCTGGAGCGAATTACTTTATGGACCCACTTGTCTAGGAGGTCCACGGATCAGCAAAGCAGTGAAGGCCCCCCCCCCCAACCCCAGATATGGGTGAGGGGGCCCCTCCATGCGGAGGAATTTTTGTCCGCAGGTCTGGCAGCACCTGCTCGTAGTTTGCCCGACCAAGACCTTTGGAACCGAAAGGGCTTGGATCCCTTGTCTTTAGACCCTTAGGGATGAAAAAGTCACTTGTGAGCCGAAAAAGTGGGTCCCCATCCCTCAACGGGACTCTTTACCCCTGGAAGCCTGAGGAAGAACAGTACTCTTTCCCCCTGTGAGGCCCTTGATGATGTCATCCAAGGCAGCTCCAAACAGGCGATCCCCCACAAATGGAAGATCAGACAAGGCCTTCTTAGAAGCCTGGTCCGCAGACCAGCATTTCAGCCAGATAATGCGCTGCATGACCACTGCTGGGACAGACAGTCTAGAAAGAAGGGGAGCGGCATCCAAAGAGGCATCACAAACTGTAGCCCTTGGAACAACTGATCAGTCAGCTCCAAGGTAGGGGGGGGGGGGGGAGCTGCTTCTCCTCAAGGTCCCGGCGTAAAAGCTTAGCTCACTCGGTCAGAGTTTGCGACACCAGGGCAATAGTATTTACCAGCCTAATCGGCGAACCAGGGAAAGCCATATATGGCGGGCCAGAGCCTCTGCCCTCTTATTAGCGGAACCTGTAAAAGCTGTGGACTCCTCAACCGGAATGAAGACAGCTCAATTTGACCAGTGCCGCAAGTCCACCTGTAACGCTGTTAATCCTCATAAGAATACAGCAAGCAAAAACACTTAGCAACCACTGCGTTTTGGACAACTCCACTGTTTTTCTATAATGATGTCAAGGAAAGCGGAAAGAGGAACACCCTTACAGCTTTGAAGGGCCTGTGGGTGCCAAAAGGAACCGGTGCCTCCGACGCTGCATTAGCTGCAAACTCAATTTTTAAAGTTTCACGCACTGACAGTGCATCCACCAGCGCCCATTTAGGCGCGGGTAGAGGAGCAGAGGAATCCGCTACTTACCACACCAGGAACAGGGTGGGCACGGCTTCTGAAAAAGACACCGCTCCATCGTAATGTGGTTGCTGTTAGCCAGGAAGGACCGCTGCGACTGGCCAAAGCCAGTTTGTATGCACCCTCGTGAGACGTTTAACTTGCAGGCCAGCCCCTGTCCAGTGGGGCTAGGTCGCGGCCAACCTAGCGCAGAGCTGCAGTCTGCTCGAGCTCGCTGGTAGGACTGGGGGGACCCTAAGGATCTATATTATCCAGTTCGTCGCTCAGTCCAGCACTTCATTGTAGCTCTCACAGGAACAAAATAATAAAAAGAAGAACAAATCCCATGTAAAGAAAAAATTGCCAGGACCAGAGATCCCAGCAAGGAACTAGGAATACCTATAGCAGGAAGTGGGAGTATACCCCTAGGGACTGCCCCATAGGCATATTGAAGCTTTTTCTCTGCCTAGTATCCTTCTCCTGTAAGGGGCAGTAGAACCCTTCAGTCAAGAACATGAAGAGCTGCATCCGTCAATGGACGAAAACATTTTTTTCCGGTGCATGGGTGTACGTTTAATTGCTCTACACTTATTTTCCATTTAATTTTTAATTTTAATTGTGGAAGTCAATTGTCAGCTTGTTAGGTTTATATACATTCACAGCTGTTCTAGCATTTGGGGGTGTGTGTAACCCCTGCTGTCCAGGCTATATTCAAAACATACACCTAAGTCACCTCCCTCTTCCAATTAGACAGAAGCATTTAAGTGAGAAGGCAAGACTTTTTACACAAATATACATATATCTCAGCACATATACATACAGTACACAATGTTGACAAACTGCAGGAACCTTTAAAACTTATTATTCTATGAGGAATAACCTACTAGTTAGTAGGATCAGAAGGATGGGACCATACCAAATTTAAAAAGGCAGGAATAAACTGAAAAAGTATCCATTTCAGACACCCATATAATTACATATAGGACTCACTCTGTGACTGAAGTAATGTTTTCCCTTCCCGAAGGACCAAACGCATCATCTTTCAGCTTATCACTTGGAAGTGGTGGAGGAAGAAACTCTGACTCTTTTCTCTTTGGGAGTTTGTAATACATCCAGGTATTGTCTGCTTCTCGTTCCTCCAGATGAACTGCAGTGCCAACATACACTGTTGGCTCTAGGACTTCAGTGAATGCTGCAGCAAAGGTTTGAGATAAGCCATCTAACCTTTCATCTATTGCTTTTGCTGGGTTTAGTGGATCTGGTGTTGGCATTTGATAAAAATGTTGACTCTGAGGAGTAGATGGATTTTTAATGGGTTCCCCACCATCATCAAGACCCTCACAAGGGTGTGGACTCAAGGGAGGAGGTGGAGGTGAGCCGCTCATTTCATTGACATGCAACTGTGGTGTTTTTGCTACATCACTGGGTCGAATGTTTGAGAAACGTCCTCTACCGTCTTGGGAACGAATGCCAAGTCTCTGGTTTGCAGTGTCTGCTTCTATACTAACATCGTCAAAAATAGGTACTCGATGATGGAAAGGAGTCAGTGGGCGCTTCTGAGGCTTGTCACCCTTTTCCTGCTTTTCATTAGTCTTGTGCTTTTGAGCTGCTTGCTGCTGGGGCCCTGTAGGAGGCACCTGCCCTGGTTGACCTGAATTTCGCTGTTTAAGGTTTTTGTGCCTGTAAAGTGGAAATAAAAAAAGAATAACTAACAATATTGCTACAATAAATGCCTGAAATAAAAGCGGATCATAAAATCGTATAAAGATTACCTCCACTTTTTTTGACAAAAACAATCACCTCCAAGAGATCAATATACATTGCATGAATGTTAATAAGGCTTCGCTTGCTATTTTGGATACCGATTCTGAATGGGAGGGACTGGATCATCCTAATCAAAGGCTTGAACTCTACATTCTAATGGTAATGTTGCAGGGTCTGCATCCCTTTAGAAATATTTAAACTAAAATCTTACACTTTATCCAAAACTAAAAAAAAAATAAAAAAATTTGCCTTTGTGAGGGGGATTAAAACACCTGGCAGCTTTTATTGCGGTCTGTATTCCCTGTCAGGGAGATTAACCTTCTCCATTTGTTCTTTTTACCACTATCATAGAAAAGTGAAAGTAGAAAATCTAAAATTTTGGGTTGTCCCCAGAAAAGCGAGGGGAAATCTTCCAATAGGGAAGCTAGTTCTGATGGCCTGGGGGTCCCAAAGGAATTCCCTTAAGTTGCAGGGATTTCCTTTCACTTCTTGTTTGGGCTATGGGACAGGAAGTGAAAGTAAATCTCTGCAATGGGACACAGATGGGGGGAAAAAAAAAAAAATGCGACAGTGGTTATAACCCTCCCTTGCTCTATCCAAAATATAGAAAAAAATATATATAAAGTTTTGCCCATAGCTCTACTTTAACTCATGAGAAGTATCGCACTAAAACTGAAGCTCCAATTTTAGAGAGCCTAAAACGTGTAGCAAAGTTACCCATTGAGAACAGCTTCTGAATCTAAAACTTGCAGAAATAAAGTTCAGACTATACAGGGCCTGAGCACATCGCCTTAATTTAAAAAAAAAAAAAAAAAAACATGGTTTAGCCTCATTATTACTACCCCCCAACCGCTCCCCTTTAAAGTGATTCTAAAGCTTTTTTATTTTTATTAATTAAACCTATACTTACCTGCTCAGTGCAATGGTTTTGCAAAGAACAGACTGAACCTCCTTCTGGGGTCCCCCTGCCAGCACTCTGTCTCCTTTTCTTCAGTGAGTACCCCCCATAGCTGCTTCCTATGGGAAAACTCAACCAGGCTTGTTCCCTAGTCGTACGGCCTGCATCCATACACACAGACAGTGCAGCTCGGCCCTGCCACCTTGTCACAGGATTTAATTGCCAGCAGCAGGAGCTAATGGATCCTGATGCTGCATCTGCGTCCTATAGGGAGAGAGAGCACCGCTGCTCTCGGGCACAGGTGCTGGATCAAGTTTGCGCTTAAGTATTTAACCACTTGCCGACCAGTCGCCGTAGTTCTACCGCTGCAGGTCGGCTCTGTTATGCGAGACGACGTAGCTGGACATCGTTTCATGTGGCAGAAAGTGGAACTGGCTAAAGGGGAAGCCAATCAGCCGGTCTGACGGACCCAATGTCCGCCGGGCACCCGTGATCGCTACCTATGGAGACAGAACAGCGGTCTGCCAATGAACACATGGCAGACCGCTGTTCTGTCAGTGTTAAACACCGGGATTGTGTGTTCCTCCTAGTCAGGAACACCGGGAACGTGTGTTCCTCCTAGTCAGGAACACCGGGAACGTGTGTTCCTCCTAGTCAGGAACACCGGGAACGTGTGTTCCTCCTAGTCAGGAACACCGGGAACGTGTGTTCCTCCTAGTCAGGAACACAGGGGTCTTGTGTTCCTCCTAGTTAGGAACACAGGGGTCTTGTGTTCCTCCTAGTTAGGAACACAGGGGTCTTGTGTTCCTCCTAGTTAGGAACACAGGGGTCTTGTGTTCCTCCTAGTTAGGAACACAGGGGTCTTGTGTTCCTCCTAGTTAGGAACACAGGGGTCTTGTGTTCCTCCTAGTTAGGAACACAGGGGTCTTGTGTTCCTCCTAGTTAGGAACACAGGGGTCTTGTGTTCCTCCTAGTTAGGAACACAGGGGTCTTGTGTTCCTCCTAGTTAGGAACACAGGGGTCTTGTGTTCCTCCTAGTTAGGAACACAGGGGTCTTGTGTTCCTCCTAGTTAGGAACACAGAGATCTTGTGTTTCTCCTATTGTTTCTCCTATTTAGGAACACAAGTCTCTGTGTTAACTCAGTAAGTAAATCCCCACACAGTTAGAAAGAATACCATATGCACACATTTAACCTTTGATCGCCCTTGGTGTTAACCCTTTCCCTGCCAGTGTCATTAGTACAGTAACAGTGCATATCTTTAACACCGATTACTGTAATGTCACCATCCCCCATAAAGTATCAAAAGTGTCAGTTAGGTGCCCAATCTGTCCGCCGCAGTACCATTAAAAATCACTGCTAGCCTCCATTACTAGTAAAAAAAAAAAAAAAAAAAAATATATATATATATATATATATATATATATATATATATATATATATATATATATAAATTTTTGTCATATTTGTCTCCTTTTCTCTGATGTTCATTGACAGACAGCTCCAGAATCTTAACCATTGGGTTGTGCTGCCCCCTGCAGGAGTAGGACACTAGAGAGGAAAACGCTTTACCATGCCTATGGGGCAGTCCCAGGGGATATACTACCACACTCTATAGGCATTCAGTTTTGTTGCAAGCAGTGTCAGAAGAATAACAATCCAACTCAGTAGAGGCGTGGGTGCTGTGTCAATCAATGAACATCAGAGAAAAGGATTTTATGGTAAAACAAAAATCTATTTTTGTCTTTTGGTCATTGACAGACAGTTCCAGAATCTTCCTATCTATTGGGACTTCCCAAAGCAATGTTAAACATAAGAGTGGGAAAAAACAGCAAAAAAAAACAAAACAAAAAAAACAAAATTCCAACAGGGCTAAACTTAGCCAACCCGGTAACATGGAGCTCAACCAGGAACAACTGGAGCTCACCTGAAAACAATACATCCACAAAGAGGACCAGGTCCTCTCAAACAGTGGCCTGCAAAAGCAGCATGTCAGTACATCCATTTTTAAAAATTTAGTGAATGTGTGCACAGACGACCAGGTGGCCGCCTTGCAAACCTGCGTCACTGACGCCTGATGACGGAAGGCCCAAGCGGCACTAAGTGATTGCGTAGAAAGCACCTTAATAGGGAACGGAGGAACCTGACCCTTGATGGAGTAGGCCTGCACCACCGTCTGTCTTGTCCATATAGAAATGGTCGCGGCAGACGCAAACCAACCCTTTCCAAGGTCCATCCATAAGAACAAACAGTGAGGCTGATTTCCTAAATGACTCGGTTGCCGCAGGCTAGACCCTGAGCGCCCGACCCACATCCAGAGAGTGCAAGGCAATCCCCCTAGGATGTGACTTCTGACACAGGGAAGGCAACATAATGTCTTCATTCAGATGGAAATCGGAAACAACCTTCGGAAGGAAAAACTGACAAGGGCGAAGCACTACTTTATCTTTGTGAGATAAGCGAAGGTGGACAAGACAATGCTGCCAGCTCCCACACCCTGCGTGCAGAAGTAATAGCCACCAAAAAGGTAACCTTCTGGGACATCATAAGCAGAGGAAAGCTTAGGAATATTTGTGAAAAGCGATTACTAGAGAACTGACAGCCCCAAATTAAGATCCCCCGGAAGAAAATGCGACAGAACTGGGGGAGCCAATTGGCAAACCCCCTGAATAAAGGTGCGAACCAAAGAATGCTTAGCCAAAGGACGCTAAAAGACGACCGCCAAGGCTGAAAACCTGCCCCTTGACGGTACCCAAGGCCAGGCGCTGCTCAACACCTTGTTGGAGGAATGGCAAAGTCTGAGCCACCAAAAGGGAACGGGTATAACCCCCAAAAGAAACACATATCGCGTAATGTATGTCTTCCAGGCCCGATGGTAAATCTTCCTAGGAGGTCGATTTTCTAGTCTTTAACAGTGTGGGAATCACTGATACAGACTACCCCCTATCCTTCAGCACCTGGTTTTCAACAGCCAAGCCGTTCAGCCAGCAACTGTAAGGAAGATTGACCCTTGAGCCAATAGATCTTCTCTAAGAGGAAGTCTTCAAGGGGCACTGGCGACTGGCAATACCAGATCAGCGAACCAGGAGCGGCGAGGCCAGTCTGGAGACACTAGGATGACCAGATCCCTTTTGCCTCGATAGTTCGCAGGAGACTCGCCAGAAGTTTTAGCGGGGGGGAAAGGCGTACATCAGATGATACGATACTGGTCCCAAGGAGCCACCAGTACATCTGTGGCGTCGGCCAGAGGATTCCGATGCCTTACCTCAAACCTATATATCTTCCTGTGGAAAACGAGAGGCCAACAGGACCAACTCTGGACTTCCCCACCAGAGACACCACTGATAAAAAAAACCTCCGGAGGAGATGTCCAGTATATATATCGATCAGTAGTCTGGATTCTTCGATAAAGAGAGACCAACAGGTCAACCATGGAAGTACCCCCCAACTGGAGACACAGCTGGACCTTACAATGCCGGCTAACACTTCTTGTGCCCCCTTGGTGATTGACGTAAGCCACGGCTGTGGCACTGTCCTATGGAATCCTTACCGGGCACCCCTTAGGGCAATTTGTCCAATGAGCCTGACAAATTTTATTGCCTGAAGTTCCATTATATTGATCAGTAGTCTTGACTCCTCCAGAGTCAAGACCCCTTGAGCACATCCGTGCCCAAAATACCTCCCCACCTGGACAGTCTGGCAACTGTGGAGGCCACCGTCCAGTACAGGGCAAGGAAGGGTTTGCCCTGTCGAAGTGCCGAAGAGTGATGCCACCACATCAGGGACCCTCTCGTAATCAGGCTCAACAGGATCAGATTGTCTAGAGACTGGATTCTTGCCCTACTTGGCAAACAACTCTCTTTGTAGAGGTCCCAGTACAGGAATCCCCCACTGCCGCTACAATGCCCAAACTTTTGTGAATACCCAAGGAGCTGAGGTGAGACCATAGGGTAATGCCATGAATTGATAATGCTCCTCGCACACGGCAAAGAGGAGGAAATGCTGATGACCAACATGTATTGGAATATGGAGGTAAGCGTCCTTTGACGTAGGGGTGACACTACCGCACAAATGGAATCCATTCGAATCTTCTGTACCCGCACAAGGCAGTTCAAAGCCCTGTCAAGAATTGGACGTATCATGCCTTCCTTCCTGGGAACTGTAAACTTTGAAACCTTGAAAATGTTCCGATTTTGGAACTGGATCTTGTAGTAGAAAGTCTTGCACCGCCCCGAAAAGCCCCCACAGGCAGTCTGGGGACAAACGCAGGTTGGAAGTAAAGAACCTCACTGGAGGATAAGACCGAAACTCGATCTTGTAGCCGGCCCGAACCAGCTCATGGACCACCCCCCCCCCTTCTTGAATCAGAGAGGTCCATGGATCCAGGAAAAAAAAGCAAAAATGTCCCCCCACCTCAGACACAGGTGAGAGCGCCCCTTCAGGCAGAAGAAGGCTTGTCTGCAGGTCTGGAAGAACCCACTCTCTGCTAACCAGACCAGGTCCTCTTGGAACCTCTGGAGGTGGTCCTGACAGAGTTCGATCCTTTGTCTTGAGATCCCGAGAGACGAAAAGGCCGCATATGAGCCAAAAAAAAAAAAAAAAAAAAAAAAAAGGCTCACATCTGCGACAAGACTCCTTGCCCCTGGCAGCCTGTGGAAGAAGAGTACTCTTCCCCCCTGTAAGACCTTTAATGATATCCTCCATATCATGCGCCAAAGGACCACTGCTGTAACAGACAGCTTAAAAACTAAGGGAGCAGCATCCAGAGAGGCATCACAAACTGCAACCCCTGGATCAACTGGTCCGCCAGCTCTGCAAGGGCAGGGGGAAGCTGTGCTCCCTCCAGATCCTGGAGCAAAAGCTTGCCCACTCCTTTAAAGTCTGGGACACCAATGCTATGGTGGACACTGGCCTAAGAACCAAACCGGCCACAGTAAACATGTGGCGGGTCAAAGTCTCGGATCTCCTGTCAAAAGGGGTCTTTAAAAGCCAGAGACTCCTTTAACAGAATAGAGTATATTTATTCAGCCTGGAACCTGAGAATTCACCACAGGTGGGACTCTCTACTTTAAAGTGGAAGTAAACCCTCCTATCGTTTTCAAGCAAGGAAGCTGCCATCTTGGCCTTTGTTTGATCTTCAACTGCCATGATGCTGCAAATGTGATCAGTTATTATACCAGCCATTGGATGGTTTGATAGTTTGGTTGAGAGCACAACAAATGGGAGCGTTACATTTCCGGCACGTGCCGGAAATGTAACTTTTATTATACTGTTAAATTAAGGAGTTTACTTCCTCTTTAACAGTGACTCTTCAAAGGGATACTGTCCAGCAAAAAGCTTAGGCACCGACCTATTGCGTTTAGGTCACTGACTCAAGACAATTGTGTCAAAATAGGCGGGAAAAGGGAATACCGGTGCCGCTTTTGGGGGGCTGCGGGTAGCAAAGGGGACCCGCACCTTCTGACATAGCAGCAGCTGCATCCTCCATTTTTAAAGTTGCCCGCATCGATACAATCAGTGCATCTACCAGCACCGTTTAATGCACGGCTGCAGTAGAAGAGGAATTATCCTCACTAACAGAGCACCCGAAGAGCGTAGATTCAGACCCACTAAGCTCGCCCTGAAACATACCAATCAGAGGAGACCGCCGACTGCGATCCCGCAAGTGGACGCCGGCCAGGGGGCCACAAATGGACCACCTATGAGACCCTGCAAAAGTCAAGGCCTTAAGAGCCCCCCATAGAGGACATAACAGAACATAGCGAACCCTTAAGGTACCCCCCCCGCTCACACAATAGCAACAAGACTGTCACTAAAAATGAAGCGCCCCCACAACGCCACCCGGTTCAAGGGAGGTGCCAAGCTGACCATATGGCCCAGCAGGCCGCAGCCTAAATTTTTGTGGGGGCCCAGCCGCAAAAAGCATAGATCCTCAGTCCGGCAGATGCCCAAGGGGGAGTTGGGGGCTTCAGCTAGACCCACTGAGGCTGCCCCCCAACTAAGGCGCTCAATTCAGGCAGTGGCCTATATTTTGGAGGGGGTTGCTCCACCACCAGGACACGAGCCCCTGCAGGTCTAACCACCCAGGGCAGCTGGGGGGAAGGCGGATGCCCACACGGGAGGGAGTGGCTTCAGCCACCCTCTCAGGGGCCGCCTCACATAGGTTCCGCCGAGTAGGACGCAAAGCTGCAGCCTAACTTTTAGGCCGGATCTGGCCGCGTGAGGTAAAACATCCGCTCCCCCAGCCCAACAACCGCCGCAGGGAGCCCCGAGGACATCCCTGCCCTAGCCACCAACCCACCGGATGCCAGGGAACCCTGCTCAACCCCCCGTTGCGCCACAGGAAAAACCCAGTCAGCAGCTCAGCCAGTAGGCACCTACAGCCAACCCCCCCCCCCCCAGGAGCATGTGGCAGAGCAAGCTCAAAAACAGCACCCGGGGAGGGGGGCCGAAAGACCCACAGTGATTGCGTAGAGGGGCTGGGGTGAAGGGAGGGCAACCCAGGGGTCCGACAGCCCCAGGGATGGGCCTACGCGCATCGCAAAAGATGACCAGGGGAGAGGGGGGGACACTACTTATACCATGGAACCAGGTGGGCACTGCTCTACGCAGACCACCACACCATCGGAATGGGGTGCTGTGGGCGAAGAGGCACGCTGCAACTCAGGCTAGGATCAGATCATTTGCTCCCTTGCGAGACGTTAACTCGCTGGCCAGCTGATGAAACCCCTCCGGATGAAAGGACCACTCACTCCCCTTAGTCCAACACCTGCTGACTGAGTTAATCAGCCTGCCAATTTTCCACCACGGGAATGTGTACGGCAGAGGGACCCGAGGGTCCTATCATCCCAAGGAGGGGCCCACGTCCACCCCAAAACCCTCCAGGGGGAGAGGGGGACAACCTGTCACCATTCCAGGAACCAGGCGGGCACCGCTCTAGAGAGAACCCCTCACCATCAAAATGGGGGGACCTGTCGGCCAGGAGGAACGCTGTGACTTGGGCTGAGACCTGGTCGTTTGCGACTTTTTGAGGAGTTTAACTCGCAGGGCAGCCCCCGTTCAATGGAGTCATGTCGTGGCCAACCTAGCGCGGAGTTGAGGTCTGCGCGCGCTCGCTGGCCAGACTGGGGTGACCACTGGATCTAGATTATCCAGCCCGTCGCCCAGAACGGCAGTCGATTGTAGATCTCACAGGAAAAAAATTGCTAGGACCAAAGATCCCAGCAAGGAGCTAGGTCCTTACTCCTGACTAGGCACTTTTTGCTAGCCCGTCGCCAGCAAGCCATCTTCACCTGGGACAAGGGAATCCAGGACCGCAGTCAGTGCATGATGGATGGATGGTTGGGACCCGGAAGGCCCCGCAGCCTCAAGAGAGGGAATCAGGTGGGAGAAATGTGCTCCAGAGACTCCATGAGTCACCAGGGGGACCCCACAAAAAGTGTAACACACTGGTAAGGGAAAACCCCCACCATGCTGGAAGAACCATCTGGTCGCCAGGCACAAAGCACCAAGTGATCCTCAGCAGAGAGGGAGAGGACCCAACCAGACTCACCACCCACAGAAACAGGCATCTGCAGCCACCAGGAGACTCTGCACTGCACGAGCGGCAATCAGGAAATAAAAAGGTCCATGAGTCAGCACCGGGGGATGAGAAGGGGCTCCCACCGCTAAAATAAACGCCCATAGGGCTTCACTGTCATGGCCGCCGCCATTTCCAATGGCAAACCACAAGAAAATAGCCACCAGACTACACAAACATGACCGCCATATATAGAAACACAAGGCTACAACAAAATGGTGGCCCCACAAGGCTTACAGGGACCCAGGAGGAAGACCAAGCCTCAGGGACAGATCCAGGCAGGACAGGGGGGCCCTGGTAGGAGCCCCCACCAGGTACAACCCCCCCCCCCCCTCCGCACAATCGATCGTCCAGTCACCGGCGGCAGGTGGGAACCCGGGGGTTTTGACTGTTCTAAAGAGGGGCCCACGTCCACTCCAAAACCCCCCAGGGGGAAAGGGGAAACAGCTACTCACCATACAAGGAACCAGGCAGACAGAACCCATCTCTATCAAAATGCTGTGACTCAGGCCGAGACCCGGTCGTATGCGGGAGGCGTTTAACCAGCAGGCCAGCCCCCATCCAGTGGGGCTATGTCATGGCCGACCTAGCGCGGAGCTGAGGTCTGCGTGCGCTCGCTCGCCATATTGGGGTGACAACTGGAAATAGATTTTCCAGCCCATCGCCCAGTCTGGCAGCTGATTGTAGATCTCACAGGAAAAAATCCAGGAGAGAAAGTTTCCATCTAAAAAATTTGCCAGAACCAAAAGGAAGGAAGGAAGGAACAAAGGAAGAGAAACTAGGCCCTTTCTCCTGACTAGACAGAAAAACACAGTGGCTATAGCAGAGAGAGGGAGTATACCCCCTGGGACTGCCCATGGGTGTAGCCAGAATTATTTTCTGCCTATTGTCCTACTCCTGTAGGGGGCAGTATAACCCAATGGTTATTAATACCAGGAGCTGTGTCCATCAATGAACGAAAGAGAAATTAAATTTAATTGGAAATGTTTTATAGCAGAAAGTAAAAAAAACATTCACAAAAGTTTTTTGTTAATAGCGCAAAAAATTGAAAACGCAGGGATGATCAAAGACCACCAAAAGAAAGCTTTATTTGTAGGGGGGGGGGAAAAAAAAAAAAAGGACATCAATTTTATTTGGGTACAGTGCTGCACGACTATGTAATCGTCAGTTAAAGTAACGCAGTGCCGGATTGCAAAAAAATCGCCTGGTCATTAAAGGGATAAAACCTTCCGGTCCTTAAGTGGTTAAAGGGGAGATTCGCCTCCCCCTCCAAAAATTTTAAATCAGCAGCTACACATACTGTAGCTGCTGACTTTTATTAGGACACTTACCTGTCCTGGAGTCCAGAGATGTCGGCACCGCAGCCGATGTTTCCATTGGCTGTCGGGTGCTGCCGCTGCCATTGCCGGTAAGGGAAACCGGCAGTGAACCGGACGGGTCCCTACTGCGCATGCGCAAAGCGTGCTGCGCACTCCTAGTGGCTCGGCGGCAGAGGGAGCCGAGCTTCCGAGGGACTTCCACTCCTTTGTCCCCCCCTCCCACCTGAAAAGGTGCCAAATGTGGCACCGGAGGGGGACAAAAGAGTGGAAGTTTGACTTTTGGGTGGAACGCCGCTTTAAGGGGCTGGGGGGGTCCTAGTCACAGGTAATTTACCTCAATGCAGAGAATGAATTAAGGTAAAAAAAACCTTAAGCCTTTAGAACCACTTTAAGCTGCAAAGGCAGCAGATTGGGGTGTGCACATACTTCACGCAGTTTGGGTGTTGTTTTTAGATGTTAAAACAGGTGTAGAAGGCGGCAACAGGTTAGGGCAACCTTTTCAACACAGAGGAACCCTTAAATTAAGTTTCTGGTTTTGGGGAACCCCTGCCAAAAATTAAAAATCAACAACCCATGACACATTAGTGTGACAGTCAGTGGAACGAATGCTCCTTACTCTTATCATTTGGAAGAATTACCCCCTTACAGATAGCTAAAAGGAACAATGGTGTCATTGGAAAGTTATCTGAGAGGCAGAAATTGCCCATTGCTCAAGGAACCCCTAGCAACTTCAGGAGGAACCCTAGGGTTCCACGGAGCCCTGGGTTAGGGTGTTCACCTTTCCATTTTCTGAGAAGGCAAACACCCATGAAATATATACAATATACAATTTAGAGCTATAAAAGTATGTTAAATCCTAATGAACCTCTAGATTTCTTTGATATTTTTTTTACCTTGAACAGGTACATGTTGTTCGTTGTGTGGCTTCCACAAAATCCCAAGATGGAACTTTATCAGAGGTCTCTTCTTCACAAACTCCATTAGAAGTAGCTGAATATTTCCTTCTAACATAAAGAGACATACATTTAAAACTGAAACTACAAGCAAATTAATGCAATGAACTGTCTTTTTCACTTTAAAAAAAACTTGACCTGTACATTAACAGAGATGACACACATCAGAAATACTGTGCACCAAAGTGCAACAACTATGGAGTGCAAAGTTCAGCAGAGTTGATAAGCTTAATTTTTTAACTACTTGCCGCCAGTTCAAGCTGCTGTACATCATTGGCTTTGAGTGGTTGAACTGGGGAGAGACCCGAGCAACCACATCTGCCAGCTGCCCTAAAACTCAAACCAAGCCGCCTCGGATGTAGTAACCCAGAAGCGACCTCACGACGTCACTTTGTTTACTCGGCAGCCAACTGCGCCAGTTTAAAAAAACCCTCAGTATTCAAAAATGCCGATCTTGGGGTTTTAATTACTTTCAAGTGCAGAGGAGCGGCGGTTTGAGATCCCACCATGAAGAGTACCTTTCACTGCCTATTACTGTCACAAGGCATGTTTACATTCCTTGTGACAGCAATAAAAGTGATTAAAAAAAAAAAAAACTTCCTGAAGCGACAGGGAAAAAAAAAAAAAAAAAAAGTAAAGTGCTCCATACCTCTGTGCTCACGCGCCAAAATAAACGCATACGTAAGTCGCACTCACAAATGTAAACAGTGCTCAAACCACACGAGAGGTATTACCACGATTGCTAGAATGAAAGCAATCATTCGAGCGCAAGATTTCCTCTAAGTCTCTTCCAAAGTACCATAGTTTGTTACAAATCCATACGTTTCAGAAGCAGTAAACCTCTGTTTGACAGGTTGCCGGCAGCAGGGCTGGATTGTGGGCCTGTGCTCCGCAGCATGTGTCTTGCAGCTAAATGCCAGAGCCCCATGCACCGAGGCTAAACTCCAAGTGTTCACAGGGCATAAACCCTCGCAAGCAATACATGTAACTAAGTTCTGTTTAGAGAATAAAGTTGTAATAGATTTAAAATTAAGTGCACACAAATCTATCATTGGAAAGTAAATTGTCTGAAGTTTCATTAACAGGCAATAATTATGTAGCATTAAAAATTCACTCTTGCATCATAGCTCTTGATAAAAACACACTTACTTGTTCTGAGACCTGTTCATGTTGCACTCTTGCCATACTCTATCCACAACCTGGTTAGCCAATTTTCTTGGTACTTTTCCACCATGATGACTAGTACTATCAGAATTAAAGCAATCTGACACCGATGCAAACTTCATCCACTTCTGCGCCGATTGCACATCAACTGCAAAGAAAAAAATAAAGAAAAAACATGCAATTAAAAGGGTAGCTGTACTGTTGTAGAAAACATATAGATTCAAATGTTAAGCAAATGTAGGCTGCCTTAACAGCAAATAAAATGTAAAATGCCTCTTTTACCTCCAATGTATGACCTTAACTTGGAGTCAACAGCCAGCACCAGAACCACCTTCAGAATTATCATGGATTATGTAGCCAAAGAAGTGAGTTGGTCTACCTCAAGCACAAAGCATAATGGCTAAATGAGACAGACCTGCATACTAGTCTAACTTACAGCCAAAGACCAAGACCATTTAAAGCAGCAGTTTGTGCTGTGTTCCTCTTCAAAGTAGTAGACCACTACTTTCTTTGGCCTTGTTTCCCATCCCCTAACCGCTACATCCTTAAGCTGTGGAGGGAATGTTGATTGTGATACAAAACCTTTTCACCACCTGTCAAATGCTCTCTGAAGAAAGATTCCAACACGGATCACTCTTCAGAGAGCAAAGCCAGTGTGAAACTTTGGGCAAGCACTGAGCTTTGATGAAGCCTCTAAAAAGAACTGTTCATTTCAGCTCGGGGAAATTTAAAAGTTAGAACTCCTATTACAATCTATATGTAACATTACTAAACTGGATCAGACAATACCTTTAAGTAGAATTCCAACCTAACACTAACTTGTACCTCCCCTCCTGCTACCTATTAAAAAAAAAAAAAAAAAAACGTGTATTTACTATTTTTGGTCTGCTCTGGAGCAGTCACGTGATCCCATGTCAGCAAGGCTGTGTGCAAGAGGAGGGAGCGCTTGACAACCACTGGGAATCTTGGAGCCTAGTCACTCACACGCACCCGCAGCCTAGTCAATGTTATCAATGCTCCCTCCTCTCCCCTGCAGTAACCGCTGACACGGGGAGCCAGAGCTGCAGATTACGTAATCAGACCAGACTGTAAACTGGTAACTACACATTTTTTACACAGGTCAGGCAACATGTAGCAGGGAGGGGGGGGGGAGGGGATTACTTTTTTTTTTTTTTTTTAGTCGAGTTGGTTTTTGACAGGAATTTTTGACAAAGCTTTGCTAAAGGTGGATGTACACACTGCTCTTATAAAAAGTTGAAACCTGTGTGAAGACTTACTGCTAGAAATGCTTGCCAATATTAGGAAGGGTTTTAACATCAAAGTGAGGATAACCTTTAAATTGTTTCCCTTACAGAGGAACTTCACCCTGGGAGGGAAAAAATTATAGCTGCTGATTTTTACGAAATATGCACTTTTGGGTCAGTTCTTAAGGGGCCCCTGGTGCCACCATCCTGGATGTCGGAAACCAGATATGACTTTTTGCTTTACATACGGCTTTTCACTGAGCATGCAGGAGTACTGCTGAATTTTCTTAAAAGATCCGCAGCCTTCTGGGACCTGTGACATGTCTTAGGTGGTTGTGAGCAGGGAGGAGGGCTGCATAACTTCTCAGATCGCCAAGCAAAGTGGGTGCCAGTCAGAAATAGGTACCCGCTCTCCATTAAAAGCAGAATTTCCCTTTAACCACTTGCCAGTCACATAACAGCATTATACCAAGGTGGCTCTCCTGAGCCAGGCACTTCCGGGGAATGGGGGTTGCACATTAGCTGATCGGCGAGGAGAAAGCTAGAACAGAGCTCTGCGTATGTAAACAAAGTAGAGCTCTGTTCTGTCTCTGGGGATGTGCTGGATTTTAATATAATAAAATCCAGCACATCCATTAGTAAAAGCAAGAGATAGAAACACTGGTTAGGCATGCATTTTATCCTTTGATCGCCCTAGAAGGGCCGCTAGTTAAAAGAAAGCTTTAAAAAAAAAAAAAAAAAAACTTGATTTAGACAGGGAAAGGTGTCCAGGACATCTTTATTTTTAGGCTCATGTTTACAGATTTATTTCGTGCAACGCACTCCCGATCCCAGCGCACTCCCGAACCCTGCATTCTGAGCACAGCGCACTGGTAAACCCTGCATTCTCTGCATAACCCACTCCTAAACCCTGCACTATAGTAATTCTAACTTTACTTTTGTTTTGAGTAAAAATAGGTTATGAAGATAAAAAAAAAAAAAAAAAGTCGATCTTACTGTTTTTTTTTCTCTTCAATTCTTCGCCTACCGGCTTCTGAGGTGTAACCCGGCCCTGGCTGCAAATCCCTTCAGTGCCGGTTCACACTTGTGCGGTTTGCGAGATTGCATGTAATTCGGAGCGCACTGCTCCTTCATTACATGCGATCTCATGTGCGGATGAGAGTTCAGCCATACACTTTGTATGGCTGAATTCGCAGCGCATCCGCAGCAAACTCGCACATGAGGCTTTTTTTGAGCCGCATCAGAATTGGATCGCACAGTGGTTCACACTTGTGCGATCCAATTCTGTGCGAACTTGCAGATCGTACTGCGATATGCGATCGCAACTGGGGGTGTCGTTAACTTTTAATTGACACCCCCTGCGTATCGCATATGGCAGTGTGAACTGCCAGATGTGCGGATGCGATGCGGGAACATGCTGCATATTCGCAGCGTTCCCGCATCGCACAAGTGTGAACCGGCACTCAGACAGCACAAAAAAGTAGTGCATGTACTACTTGCAAAGTGCACTGTTCCAATTTGCATGATACTGCAGTACAATGCGATCTGGTGTCTACTAACACACTGCGTTTGTGATCTACGTTTGGGGTTAACGTTATATTATCACCCACAGTAGATCACAAAGGGAGTGCCTTTTGAACACTGTTAGGGAAACACATGGAACAAGCCTTTCTGGCACCGCCTTCTGGTGTGAACCGGCCCTAACAGGACACAGTGCCCAATGATCTTTGACTTCACCAGTGTTGTTCAAGTAGATCTCCATCTCTCGAAGGTTGCCTACCCCTGTACTAGAGGATATTATAGGAATATTTTAATCTAGGGAATTTGACAGCCCTTATAAAAGGTCAAAAGTAACCACCAAAACTGGCAACAATTGCTCAGGGGATTGTTCTGAACACTGAAGAGTTGCAAAGGGTTCAACTTCCTGGACACAGCTCTTTAGAACGGTTGGTGATAAAAGTTAGAGTTAGAGCATGTAAAAGACATACCTGTCTGAACTTCTTCTGGGGATGTTGGTGGGGTCAGCGTTACTGAAGACATGACTGGATCTCTGGAGGAAGCAGGCACTTGAGCACCTAAACAGGTGTTTGTACAGTGAGTGGACCCAGAGGAGATAACCGTAGGGATGTCGGACTGAGGGACTAGCACAAAGCATGCTGGATACACCATTCGAACACCAGCTATAAAGAAATACAGAATGTTACAGATCAATATTTACAATGCATATCAGGCAATTGGAAAAGCAAATTTAACTGATAATTTTAGCAACGTACAAGAAATAGAAATAGTACACAGGCTTCAGTAATGTATGGTCAAATGTACAAAAACACAGTTGGGTTTTGTGATTAGAATACAAGTTCAAAAGACTGCAGTATAATGTGTATAAAATAACAGATCTCATGCCATTGGTATTTTAAGTGCACTGAGTTTTATTAAAAACAAGAAGATTCTGCAACCAAAACCTAAAAGTCATTTTCTCTGTTGGAAAAGGGGAGGGGGACTCTGGAATAAAACATTTAATTTGGGGGCTACACAAATATGCATCTAAAATGGATCTCATAATCCTAGTGTAGAATCTAACCATGACCCTAAATATGTAAAAACACTTCCTGATAAGTTCTATTGCTCTCAGACATATGCCATGCAAAATAAATCTAAAACATAGTATCTACATCATTTAAATGTCATATCAAGTGTACACAGTAAAATAAATGAAAATACTCCCCTAAAAGAATTCCTTGGAAGGGCTTGGTGTAAATGTTGTGGTGGTTATGTATAAGTGCAGAAAAAACGCATGGCTTCCACTTAAAGCAGAATGGGCGCAAACAGCGAAGTATTCTGGGTGAATGATTTAAAAGATCTGCTAAACTGAAAACTGGCAGCCCCCGGACTAGACAAAATGCTTTAGTATATCATATTTAGAGATGTAAACAGTCAGTAGAACTATAGAAACTACAACACTAGGCATTTATGGCAATCATGACACCTCCACTTACAGCCATTTGGCACCGATAAAAGCAGCTCGACTTCAGCATCTGCATTGTTCAACCACACTAAAGACAGTTTGTCAAAATCTATGGCTGGCAATAGATACATTTTTTCCCCCTTTCATTAATCAAACCGACAGAAAAAATAAAAAAAATAAAGTACATTGCCCCTTCGCACATTCGAGATGGATGGTATTGTATTCCAACAGCGAAGAGCATCGCTGCCATCAAAATACAATCAGTTTTGCCGGCTATGGCCTGCGGCACGGATTATAAGGTTTTTCTTGAACAATCTGGTGTACACAAATCGATTGTTAGATCAGCTTGCGTACAACCAGCCTGCCCATACAGTAGAGCTGCACGATTCTGGATAAAATGAGAATCACTACTTTTTTGGTTAGGATAAAGGTCACGATTCTCAGCGTAACATCTTTCATATTATACAAAAAATAGGGCTAAGTTTATGGTTTAGTTTAATTCATTGAAGTCTTTCCCCAAAAAATTCAGTTTGAAAGACTGCCGTGCAAATAGAGCGACATAAAATATTGCAACGACTGCCATTTTTTTCTCTAAAGCCTCCGCTATAGAGATATATATATAGTCCAGAGGTGAGCATTTTTCACCTCATAAAAACGCTCATCTCTGAAGTTTCAAAACGTCCAACAAGCAAAATCCTATTCATTTCAATGGCCCCGTTCACATCTGAGCGCTTTGTCGTCTGAAGCAAAATGCCTGAAGATCGAAAAAGTACACGAGCTTCTTTTTTGTCGGATTACAAGCATTTTTGTTAGATGTCAATACCTGCCTCCAAACACCTACAAAAAACAACCGAAAAAATGCCTGAAAATGATACATTTAGGTGTGAATGGAGCCAAAGTAATTTTCTAGCAAAAAAACTGAATTTTTGTAAAATCTTACCGTAAAATTCCTTTCTCTGAGTCCTCTGACAGTCGCCGCCCACTCATACAGTCTTCACCAATGGGTATTGACCTCTTATCCATAGGAGCAAGCTAGGCATAAGTCTTGTTAAAAACAAAGTAATTTACATAGACACACCTATGGGGGCTGTCCCACTGGTCCAATACCCCCCTGCTATCAGCCATCCCAACTCAGCAGTTAAAAGTCCAAAGAACCCCAAATAGAGGGGCGGGGCGGCGACTGTCAGAAGACTCAGAGAAAGGAATTTTATTGTAAGATTTTACAAAAATTCAGTTCTCTTACGTCCTCTGACAGTCGCCGCCCACTCATACAGTCTTCACCAATGGGATGTCCCAAAGCAGTGTAGACATGAGGGGTGGGAAACGCAACCGTCATAAAAAGGCAACAGCAACCACGTCAGAGAAAGGAACCTTACGTGAACAGAAAGGTATCCACCGGGCAACAGAAAGGTATCCACCGGGCAACAGAAAGGTATCCACCGGGCAACAGAAAGGTATCCACCGGGCAACAGAAAGGTATCCACCGGGCAACAGAAAGGTATCCACCGGGCAACAGAAAGGTATCCACCGGGCAACAGAAAGGTATCCACCGGGCAACAGAAAGGTATCCACCGGGCAACAGAAAGGTATCCACCGGGCAACAGAAAGGTATCCACCGGGCAACAGAAAGGTATCCACCGGGCAACAGAAAGGTATCCACCGGGCAACAGAAAGGTATCCACCGGGCAACAGAAAGGTATCCACCGGGCAACAGAAAGGTATCCACCGGGCAACAGAAAGGTATCCACCGGGCAACAGAAAGGTATCCACCGGGCAACAGAAAGGTATCCACCGGGCAACAGAAAGGTATCCACCGGGCAACAGAAAGGTATCCACCGGGCAACAGAAAGGTATCCACCGGGCAACAGAAAGGTATCCACCGGGCAACAGAAAGGTATCCACCGGGCAACAGAAAGGTATCCACCGGGCAACAGAAAGGTATCCACCGGGCAACAGAAAGGTATCCACCGGGCAACAGAAAGGTATCCACCGGGCAACAGAAAAATATCCACCGGGCAACAGAAAAAAAGCACCGGGCAACAGAAAAAAAGCACCGGGCAACAGAAAAAAAGCACCGGGCAACAGAAAAAAAGCACCGGGCAACAGAAAAAAAGCACCGGGCAACAGAAAAAAAGCACCGGGCAACAGAAAAAAAGCACCGGGCAACAGAAAAAAAGCACCGGGCAACAGAAAAGCTCAACTGGAGCAACAACCCAGGAAAGCAAACAACAAGGGGAAAACAACCCCAACAGACAGGGACCCACAGAACTAGGGTCCCCCTTAAGGCACTGCCGCACACAGAACTTTGCGGCCAAAGGAGGCATCTGCCGATGCCAGAACGTCAAGTTAGAAGAACTGAAGGTGTGCACTGACGACCAAGTCGCAGCCTTGCACACCTGGGCCACCGAAGCCTGATGCCGGAAGGCCCAGGACACACTCACCGCTCTGGTAGAGTGCGCCTTGACAGGGAAGGGCGGTACCCGTTCCTTCATTGAATAGGCCTGTACAATCGTCTGTCTGATCCATTTTGAAATGGTCGCCGCAGACGCAGCCATACCCTTCCGAGGTCCCTTAGGAAGGACAAAAAGAGAATCAGACTTCCGAAAGGATTCAGTGGACGACAGGTAAACTCTGATCGACCTGACAACATCCAGGGAATGTAATGCAAATTCCTTAGGATGTTTAGGATTCGCACAAAGCGAAGGCAAAACAATGTCCTCATTAAGGTGAAAATCAGAAACCACCATTGGAAGGAAGGACTTGTTGGGTCGCAAGACCACCTTATCCCTATGAACCACCAGGTAAGGGGAGCGGCAAGACAAAGCCGCCAATTCCGACACTCTGCGTGCTGAAGTGATCGCCACTAGAAAAGCAACCTTTTTTGACAGCAGAGGCAAAGAAATTTCCCTGATGTTTTCAAAGTGAGGACGTTGCAAAACGGACAGAACCAAGTTCAAGTCCCAAGGAGGTAGAGGCTCCCTCCGAGGAGGGGCCAAGTGACGCACACCTTGAATAAAGGTGCGAATCAAAGAGTTAGTCGCCAAGGGGCGCTGAAAAAGGACGGCCAGAGCCGACAGCTGGCCCTTAATCGTGGTCAACGCCAGGTGCTGATCCACACCAGTTTGTAGGAAGGCCAACACCCTCGCCACCAAGTAGGCATGAGGAGGGAAGCCTCTGGATTCACACCAGGCAAAATAAGCTTTCCAAGTACAGTAATAGATCTTACCGGACGAGGCTTTCCTAGCCTTGAGCAAAGTAGGAATGACCTCAGAGGAGAGACCCCTGTCTCCCAGGACCTGGCTTTCAACAGTCATGCCGTTAAAGCCAGCGACTGTAAAGCAGGATGGAAGATCGGTCCTTGCGACAGTAGATCGTCCCGTAACGGTAGCCGCCATGGAGGCTCGATGGCCAGTTGAATGATGTCCGTGTACCAGGACCGGCGTGGCCAGTCCGGGGCCACCAGAATAACCAACTTCGGTTCCGAGACTAACCTGCGCAGGAACCTGGGCAACAACTGAAACGGGGGTGAAAGGCATATATCAGACGGTGCCAAGGCACCACCAGCGCATCCGAGGCGTCTGCCAGCGCATTCTTGCCACAAACCTTCCCACCTTGTTGTTTAGCCGGGACGCGAACAGATCCACATCCGGGATCCCCATTTCGCACACAGCATCTGAAACACCTCCAGGTGCAGGGACCATTCCCCCTGGTCCAGGGTCTGGCGGCTCAGATAAATCAGCCTGCCAGTTCTCCACACCCGGAATGTGAACTGCCAAAATCGCTGGGACGTGAGTCTCAGCCCAGACAGAATACTGGTCACTTCCTGGGCCGCCCGGGCACTCCTGGTGCCCCCTTGGTGATTGATGTAAGCCACCGCAGTGGCGTTGTCCGTCTGCACCCATACAGGGTGGTCCCGAAGACGATGCGACCAATGGAGCAGGCACAGCCTGATCGCTTGCAATTCCAAGATTTTTATCAGTAGGGAGGATTCCTCCACCGACCAAGTGCCCTGGGCAGACAGGTTGCCCAGAACGCCACCCCAGCCCGACAGGCTGGCATCCGTGGTAATCACAGTCCACAGCAACGGCCAGAAGGATTTCCCCTCCGCTACGGCCGGAGACTGGAGCCACCACAGCAGATCCAATCTGGTTTGGCGACTCATTGACACCCTCAGGTCCAAGGACTGAGGGAGCCTGTCCCATCTGGCCAGTATCTCCGCCTGGAGAGACCGTGTGTGAAACTGTGCAAACGCTATCGCCTCGAAGGCTGACACCATCAATCCCAGGGACCGCATACAGGTCCTGAGTGACGAGGATTCGCTGTCCCTGAGGGACCTGACCTCACTCTGCAGGGTTCGCAGCTTGACCTCCGGCAGAAACACCTTCGCTTGGGCGGAGTCCAAGACCATTCCCAAATATGGGAGACGAACCGAAGGAGACAAAGTCGACTTCTGAACGTTGATGGTCCATCCGAACTCCTGGAGCGTCTAAACCGTAGTGGACAGATCGTGCAGCAGGTTCTGACTGGGACTCGACCTTAACAGGAAATCGTCCAGATATCCCAAGACCGCAATGCCCTGTGCCTGCAACAGGCCCAGAACAGGAGCCAACACTTTGGTAAACACCCTTGGAGCCGAAGCGAGACCGAAAGGCAACGCCACAAACCGATAGTGTTCCTCCGCGATAGCGAATCGGAGGTACCTCTGATGACCCTTGAATAATGTGTAAATACGCATCCTTTAGGTCGATAGAAGCCAGGAAATCTCCCGGACTCAGGGAGGCCACCACCGAGCGGAGCGATTCCGTGCAGAATTTTCGAACGCGCACAAAGCGGTTCAGAGCTTTTAAGTCCAGAATCGGACACACCTTGCCCTCCTTTCTGGGCACAGTGAACAGATTTGAGTAAAACCCCCGAAATCTGTCCCGATGTGGCCCAGGGACGATTACCCCCTGGGTGAGTAGATCCTGAACCGCCCGATGAAGATCTTGCAGCCGATCTGGGGTCAAATTAAGATTTGAGGGAAAGAACCTGTCCGCTGGTTGCGAAAGGAATTTGATCTCGTAACCTGATTGAATGATTTCCTAAACCCACCTGTCCGGAAACTGGAGCAGCCAAGGTTGGAGGAAACCACGCAGACGTCCCCCCACCCCTGAAACGGGTGAGGGCGCCCCTTCAGGCAGTGGCGGACTGGGCCGCCGTACCAGCCTGGGCGGCTTTTTGCTTGCCCTCCCAGTGTTTTCTCTGGCCACCCTGGCCCTTGAAAGGTTTCCCCTTGTCCTGCGCCTTGAAGGCACGAAAGGACGCCTGATTTGGTTTAAAGGAGGGGCCCCGCTTACCGCGGAAGAACTTACCCCTAGGATTCTGGGGCAACAGAGTGCTCTTGCCCCCAGTAACACCTTTAACCAATTCTCCAAAAAGACAAGACCTCCCATAAGGGATGTCAGACACCGTCTTCCTGGAAGTCTTGTCAGCCGACCAGCTTTTTAACCAAATCAAGCGGCGATTATGTACTGCGACACTAGATAAGCGTGCAGCTAATGGGGCCGCATTCAAGGCCACACATACATGACCCCTTGATAAATCTGGACCATCATCTCCAAGCTAGTTTGGGGGGGGGGGGGGCGAGCAGAATCAGCCAAGAGGGTGCATCGAATTACCGAAAACCGGCACATCTCTAACCGCAAGTAATGCACATGAAAACCGCGGGTACCCTGCGCTACACCTTGTGCAAAAGGAAGACAAAATAAAAAGAAGTGCAGTTACCATTAAAGAAATATAGTTACTATTACCAATAATAATAACCAACATATCTTATGTATTATTTATATTGCATAAAAAAAAAAAAAAAAAAAAAAAAAAACAATCACCATGCCTGTAATTAAACCTAAAACAAAAAAACATGCAGGTAAATTACCGGTACAATTTCTGTACCTCATGTAGCTCAGAGGAGCTCATATGCAGCCACTGAAGAGCCTCCTCATGCTCTGCTTCACCTCCCCTTGGGGAAAAGCGCGCCAGCCAGCGTCTCCTGGGACCTGCGGCTCGCACATCCCAGAAAGCTGTGCGTACACTTGACCCGACCCTAGCAACCGATGACATCATCGGTTGGCAAGATGCGATCGGACGGCCCGCACAGCTTCCCAAATGCCTGTGGCAGCGGGAAGTGAGCTTTAGACAGCGGACCAGCACCGCTGTAACAACAAGGCTTAACTGAGTGGCCAACACAGTTTGTTGATCAGATGGGGTAATTTTGCCACGGCACACCTGGGGACTCTTCACGGCACACCAGTGTGCCGCGGCACACGGTTTGAGAAACGCTGGTGTAAAAGATTTGGAACTTGTTACTACGCTGATGTCATGGTTAGAGTGCTTTATAGTTCTGGTGTTACTTAACATGTGTTATGGTTTTATGCACTGTCATTTGTTTCTCTGTATTTTTGACAAGCTTCAATAAAAAGTATTGTTAAAAAAAAAAAAAAACTCGGTCAAATAAGCACTGGCCTCACAGAGGTTTCCTTTACACTAAATGCTACAAATAGGGAAACTTACCAACTAATACTTCAACAGCTGCCAGTGAATCGTCTTCCCAATCCATTTCCTCCTGCTTTTCCTCTGGGCACTCTTTTACGCTGGATGAGATGGGGTAAAACTGCTTCCATTCTCCAATTAATTTCTTAGTAGCGGAATCAGACATCTTGAATGACTGCCCTGTGAGAGTGCCATTTAACCCAAAAGGGCTCAGGATAACTAAGACAACAGAAAACAAAATGCATTACAACAAATAGCTATACATTTTCCATTATTTGTACAATAGGATATATCCTAAAATGGTTTACAAAAAGATATAGCTATTGTGCCCTTTAATTCATCCTTCATCTGATATCTACCTAAAGTGGCAAACAAACTCCATTCAAGAAACTAAAAATAGCTTGGATACCTGTAAAAGGATTTGATGTTCCTGTCCAATCAGTTCTTCGTTCTAAGCATACAATTTCTCGATGCGGTCTAAGTACAACTATGGCATCGCATTAAGGCTCGGTTCACATTTGTGCGATGCGGGAACGCTGCGAATATGCAGCGTCATCCCGCATTGCATCCGCACATCTGGCAGTTCACACTGCCATATGCGATACGCAGGGGGTGTCAGTTAAATGTTAACGACACCCCCAGTTTGATCGCATATCGCAGTGCGATCTGACAGTTCGCACAGAATCGGATCGCACAAGTGTGAACCACTGTGCGATCCGATTCTGAGGCGGCTCAAAAAATGCCTAATGTGCGAGTTTGCTGCGGATGCGCACAGGAGCTCGCATGTAATGAAGGAGCAGTGCGCTCCGAATTACATGCGATCAGCGCATCTGCACAAATGTGAACCGGCTCTTAAAAAAAAAAAAAAAAAAAAAAACACATATGTGCTGAAGCACATTATAAAATGCTTCTTCACTTACAGTTTATGCCGTATCACTCTGCAAAATCCTATAAATGACTGTTAATGCTGCTAGTGCAGTCTACCTGAAAAAAGTTTCCTGTGATGGTGGAACAATGATGCTGCACTGTTTCTGAATCTAGAGCAGAGTTGTCATGCAAGCTATGCCTGCTTGCACTACAGTAGAATGAAGAGGATTGCAGAGGCATGGCTATCAGCATTGTCCCTGCAGATTTACAAGCTGGTAGTTTTGTTAATCAGCACCTGGCCACACCTAGTGCTGCTCTTGGATTTCTGGATTAGCAGCATTATCTTTGTTCCCAAAAACCTGTAAGGAATGCTTTCAAAACACACATAAAAAAGGAGCATTTAGCTCTCTTAGGGAAGGTAAAGAAATGGATTTTGTTTACTTTTTGGGTTTTGTGCATTCCTTAACAACTGGATTTACCATCCAGGTGCCTTTAACTGTACTTAAAAAAGGACAACTCCATTTTTGTTTTAAAAACTAATAATATAAAGCACACAAAACCAGCAACATCAGTGCAGCCGGGAAGCTTGTACAAAAGCAATGACATGTTTACAAGCATTACAGCTATCCACGTATATCTGTACATTCAGCTGTTACCAGCTGCTAGGAACAAAACTTATCCTGGATGCAATTTGTCTGCCACAGGTAACTGCTGGATGTGTGAATAAATTGCAGGCAGCTGTGGTACCCATCAGCCTGTCATTGCGCTGTACAAGCTTCTCAGCTGCAGCTGTCCCCAACCGCCTGTGAGAATCTAATGACTCTTGCCACAGAAATCTGCTGTCCAGACCTTATAGCACACATAAATGAGGCTTTAGGTTTCAAACAATGAAGTCCCAATGTTGAGAACAGGGTTGCCTATTTCTGACTGAAAATCAAAAGAAAAAAAAAAAAAAAAAAGTTAGAAAGACAGCACAATAAAGATTAAGGGACCGCCAAGACTAGTAAAGACCTCAAGGGCACATGAGAAGTACCCTTAGATGGATAGACAGGGATAAAAAGGTACAACACAACAGCATACTGATGAAAAGTTCAGGCTGCAGGTCCTGAAGTACAGAACATAGCGCTAAGAATTTTCTGAAGAGCAAAGCATCCATAGTCCTGAAGCAAGAGTCAGAAAACTAAATCAGGTGAATGATCTTGGTGTCCCCAAGGGCAGAACCAAAGAAGGCATCTGTAGAAGCTGCAGATAAGCCACAGAAGGGGGAACCATACTCAGGTAATCATGTCCAAGGAAGCCTATGGGCCACGAGACCACGCCCCCAACAAGCCGGCTACCTAGATACTAACAGCAAGGGAGATGTTCATTCGTTTCCAGCGTACCTGTAACCTTTAGATGCCTTGAATTCACATCGCAAATGTGAGTGTTTTTATCTGCTTTTTATTGCTAATAAATGCCTTATATACGGAGTTACAATAGGTCCCTGTCATAATTTGTTTCCCACTATGTGGACATCGCCATTGAGAGTTTAAAGGAGACATCCTGTGGCCATCCTTGGCATTACACTTAAGCTTTCAGTGGTCTACTCATTAGTTTGAGAGACCTACCCGTTCTGGTAAGCAGCCATCTGATTTCCCTGGGTGATTTGCACATCGGTGTCTATTATATTTTCACAAGGAATTGCGTGGATGCACTCTTTGGGATCTTGTGGCACACCTTCTTGGATTTTCTTCTAATTTTTGTATGGACTTTATTGGGATTTAATTTAATTACCCTTATTTTTCACTTTATTATAATTTACACTGGATGATTTATGATTCATGTGATTATTGATTTACATTGGTGATATTCACATTTTTAAGGAATACTGATTAACTTCTGGTTACCTTATTCTCACACACATATAGAGTGATATATATAATTTTTGTATTATATATTTTTTGTATTTTTTTGGTGATTTCATTATTCACTATATTCTAGCGCAGCACATTTTCGTTCAATATATATTCAACAATGCAATAAATCAAAATACATAATGACCACTTAAAACATGAACAGGGCTGTGCAGTCGGTAGATAAATATTCTGACTCAGTTTTTTGTACTTCAGACTCCTCTGTATTAATCTTTCGACACTGACTTGGGTGGGTGGCATTGCAGTAACTATTCTGGCCACATCACTAACGATCTCTGGATAAACAAGGATGGCTTCTTCAACTAACAAGATTTCATTTTCCAGCAAAAGACTCTCTCTTTTCATCATTGAAGATGCAATGCCCTCAGCTATTAACCCTCCATTTTTGTTCAGGCGATATAACAGACTCTTCCATTCCAAGAGGAATTTACCCGGGGTTAGATCATCACATTGCAACCTCTTGGTTACAGTGAAGGGGTGAGAAAGAAGGTTCTCCAGCTCTTTTGTTTGTGTCCACTGGCTTTCAGTTAATGCAAAATTTTCATTGTCCATTTCTTCTATGAATTCTTTAAGTTCAAGTAAACGCTTCACCATTAAATAAGTGCTTCCCCAGTGAGTTGTTTGATCCAAAATGGCTCCTTTTCCTGCACGTCATTTCAAATTGCATCTGTTTTCGGGGCCCTGGCTGCAACAGTTACTTGCCGTAATTTGCTAATTAGTGTAGCTGCATGGCGATCTTTTAATCCCCTTCCAGAGAAAGCCCCCAAGAGTGGTAGGGCGGCAAAGAAGGGTGGGGGGGGGGGTAAGGTAGGATAGACTGGAAGGGGGTAGAAGGGAATAAGAGCATAGAAGGCTTAAGAGGTTAGCTGAAATAAGGAGAGAAAAGAGGAAAAAGAAAGAGGGTCTGGCCGCCAGATCAAATAGAAACCTGTACATATTTAGCCCAGGGTTCCCAGATGGTCTCAAATTTAACCACATTATTATTGATAATACCAGAGATTTTTTCCTGTGACATGATCCAGGAGATCTTAAGTTTGGTTTCCCTGATGGACACCCTGGGTGTTTTCCATGCTCTGGCTATGAAGAGTTTGGCTCCCAGGAGCATAAAATGGAGGAGTTTCTGAGCAGGTTTAGGGACCTTGACGTTGAGAAGTGCAATTTTTTGGAGACTGAGCGATGGGGTGATCAAGTACTTTACGAATGATCTGGAATAATTTATTCCAGAATAGCCTAATCTTGGGGCAGGCCCACCAAGTGTGCAAGTGGTCACCAGATGAACCGCAGCCCCTAAAGCACTGTGGAGAGGCATTTGGAAACATGACCGCAATGCGGGTAGGGACCAGGTACCATCTGGTGAGCAATTTAACATTAGCTTTGAGAGAAACATTAAGTATACCTGTAAAGGAGCGTTGAAGGCGAAAACCCCAGTCGTCCAGGTCCCACTCCATTTCCAGGTCCCTCTCCCAGGCTAGCGCATATGCAGGTTTCACAGTATTGAATAGATGAGGGAAATACCTCCCCTTGGGTACCTGGCTTCCGAGCACCAGCGTTCATAAAAAGAGTGATTTGTGGAGGGTCGGGTTTATCGTCCCATATGGAGTGGAGGAAATGTGATATCTGGGAGTGGCGATATCTCTCAGTGAGGGGCATTTTGAGGAAATTTACAGTGTGGGAAAGAAAGGGGCCCCATGGAGTTAAAGAAGTGTCCATTGCGAAATAGGCCCTTGTTAAGCCACCAATGGAAGGCTTTGATATTTAGTCCAGGGGGAAATAGGGGGTTGTTAAAAACTTCCTCTAACTAATATCTGTTTGTTACCTTCTTCATCTGCGTTCATCTTCTCAATTGTGCTCAACATGTTAGAAGCGTTATCTGTCACAACACATAAAATCTGTTCCTTTGTAAGTTCACCTTCTAGAACACCCTCCACTAACTTCTGAAGGTAATGACTGGTGTGATGTGCCTGAGTGTCCTTTAATCCGAGGGTCCGTGTTATTGTTTTGTTATTTTCATCCACAAATCTAACATTAATAGCAAAATAATTGATTCTGTGACGTGTGCATGCATCCATTTTAAGGAAGACAAAAACGTCCTTTCAGAACTTTCTGTAGTTCTTCCTTTTTACATTTGGCCTCCTCAATTATAAGTTTCCTTATACTAAGTCATTAATTATAACCTTTTGTTAATTGGGACATTTAAACTTTTTTTTTTTTTAAATTCCAATCTAAATTTAGTAGTAGTAGTAGTAGTAGTAGTAGTAGTAGTAGTAGTAGTAGGAGTCGGTGCATTGTTTGCCGCTCCGACTCCAGGTTCCCAAAATTTCCTCCGACTCCACAGCCCTGAACACGAATCAAGTTAAAGGACTTCTATCAAAACCGCAATTAAAAAAGTACATCTAGGCAATTATTAAATTTGAATTAAAAAAAAAAAAAAGACTTGGTGCAAGCATTCAATCACAGAGCCGTGCGAGTAGGGCTTTACACAGAAAAACAGATATTTTCCTCTGAACAGGCAGGAAGATAAAGAAGTGCTTATTTAGTGTACGGCTTCCTTTATTTTTCTAAATGAAAGGCAGAGAACACTACCTAGCCCTTAACAACTCTGTAGTCAGAGTGTTGCATTGAGAGAAGTCAAGAATGGGGGCATGACCATTCCAAAAACTAGTACTGGTCTCTTACCTTGAAATGGGCTACTAGATTGCTGGGCAAGCGTAAGGTGCTCCTCACTGAGAATGTATACTGGCTGGTGCTGGTTAATTTCCACACTTGTGCAAACATTGCTGTCACCATGAAGAAAGAATGTAAAAGAGCAAGATAGATGTTCACTAAAAAAAAAAAAGAGAAAAAGAAAATAGTTTACACAACATTCACAAGGGCCTTTATTAAGATAAATGAAAACACGTGTTTTCTTCAACAGACTGACACAGCTTACATTTACAGAGCATATACTTATGTGAAAGATGCTAACAGCACAGTATATTAGTATATTATGCACAGGAGGACCAATTTTCTATGCAAAATGCTCTTTATAATATTTGCCGTAATGTAGGTGCTTAAAAGTTCAGGCCCATCTATCAGTGGTTTCCAACAGCAGCAATACATCCCATTTTAAACGGTCAGTTGGCCACCCCAGTTTAAAAAAAAAAAAAAAAAAAAGCTTAAAGTCCTGTTGAAGGTACAGGAATAGATATTCAGTTAGAAAGAGATAGTACTAATAGCCTCCATTTTCATAGTCCCAGTGTTGTTGGAACCCTAGGGTTCTGCGGCGATCTACCTGTCAGTCGCAGGCAGCTGACAGGTAAACCTCATCCCTTCGGCAACGCATGCAGGAATAGGCAGGGAAGCGGCTGTGGCGTGTCCCCACAATTTACCCCTGTAGTCTGTCCCATGTCATTTGCCCAGCCCCCCTTGTTCTGTGCCCTCCTGACCCTATATACTGTATCTCAAGTTGGACACCGAATTAAACCTCTGTGGGGAAAAAAAAAACAAAAAAAACAAAAAAAAAAAAAAAAACAAGCAAACGTTACACATCAAATAGAATCAACATAAAAAAAAAAAAAAAAAAAAAAACGTACCCATTTAATTATTCTAAAAATAATTGTTGTTAGATCAACAGCTCGCTTAACATACCAATGTTCTGTGAGCAGTAGATCTAAAACAAAGTAAACAGGCCTTTTCTTTAGAAAGTTTGAAGACCCCTGTGCTATAACAATGGTATTGTTTAATTCATTATGACTGCGTAGCCCAATGGGCACCAGTTTCACCCACTGCCCTGTGTAATCTAACAGACCCTGACAGACACCACCTCTCTCTCTTAGAAAGAAGAAAAAATAAAAGCCAATATAAAAAAAGGAAAAAAATGGGAGGTTAAAATGCACTTGTGTGGTTTGGCTCAGGGACCCCCAACCTAGGGAGCCAGGCCACAACCTGCAGCGTCACCTGCTGACCACTAGAGGGCGCCCACACCCTTTTCCTAGCACTACTACTTCCATCCTTCTCTGTGGTTACAAACAAGGAGAAAAAGAGGGAGGAGAGCCAGGCCGGGGACAGGATCTAAAAAGCACAAAACAACAACCAACCCCCATCGGTCCATGGAGGGGTTCCACTTGCGAGCAGCCAGTCAGTGGTGCTGGGGAGGTTGGAGACCACTGGTTTAGCTCATGTTTTTTTACATACTAGATTTTTGTTGCCGGTGTACCTGGGGCTGTGGCAGGGATGTGTCCTCTGCTTACAAAATGGGTGCCAAAAGGTGTCCATCCATTTCAGAAAGTTGGGAGGCATGGGTTATGCTCCTGTCTTCAGGAGACTGGACACTGGCACAACAAAGCAGTAAGGGAGTCTAGTATAACCCCTTCCACTCCCAGAATGCCTCAGTTTTGTTAGCAATAGTGACAGACCACAGAAGTGGGGGGGGGGGGGGGGGATGTACTCCAAGAAAAGTACTTTAAGTCAAAAATCACAGAATTAGGACAAAGTAATTAAAGCAGAATTCCAGCTGTCTGTTTATCAAAAGCCAGCAGCTACAAGAAGTGTAGCTGCTGACTTTTAATAAACACACACTCACCTGTCCAAGGATCCAGTAACGCGGTCGCCCGAAAGCCTCGCTCCTCTAGGTGGCACCGGCATCACTAGTGTGGGCACCCGGCTGAGTCGCGCTGCGCGTCCCGAATGGCCGGGCGATCTTCTGGGTCTCTTGACGTGTCCCAGAAGATTGCAGGGAGGAAAAAGTAGGAGAAGTTTCGCTCGATCCGCCTATGTGGCCCGAGCGGAAACCTGTCAAAACTAGGTACCCCCCCCCCACAAAAATGACATGCCAAAATGTGGCATATAAGGGGGGTCATGAGTCCTTAAAGCGGAAGTTCCACTTTTGGGTGGAACTCTGCTTTAATCTACATTGGAACATTCAAACAAAACGAAGAACAATAAAAGGAAGTGATCGGCAACACAGGAGGCACGGAGCTTCATTGCCACTATCTGCTATAGACTGTGCTGGGATCTTGTTTGTGAGTCATACTAAATGTGAAAGAGCTGTGGCAGCAGGTCTTGATCAGACAATCGAGAGAGGTATGTTTGTTACATTAGAACAATCTCTGTGTGTGATAGAGATTTCTACAAAAGCTGATCTGTGAGGTTGGCAGAGCAAAAGTCTTCACTGTTGTAAGTGAAACGAACCTTAATTCAGCAGGAGTTCTAAAAGTGCAGATTTGACAGGAGCACAGAGGGAAAAAAAAAAAAAAAAAAAAAAAAAAAAAAAACTTTCCCTGTGGCAAGACAAACACTTATCTATTCAACAGTATTACTGGTTTGATTTAGAAGTTTCTCCTTAAAAGTTTTTATACTTCTTTTTTACTGTCAGTGTCATCATCTGCCACGCCACAAAGCCAAATCAGTTTGTGCTGCAATCAAGTCAATATCCAATACTGATTTGATTTATTTTCTTTAGCAGCAAATTTACATTTAAGTTTCTCCATTGAATTTTTTTTTTCTTTTTTTAATGGGGACCCCACGGCGGTTTTTTTTTTAACATTTTTCTATTGCCGGAAATTTTATAATTTTATTCATTTTTTTCCTTAAGAAATGTCATTTTTGCTGCAACGTGTTATATGCATGCTAAAGCCGATGTCCCAGAAGATTGCAGGGAGGGGGGGGATGAAAGAGGAGAACTTCCACTCGAGCCACCTTTGCGGCCTGAGCAGAAGTGGGAACGGGTACCTGTGAAATCTAGGTACCTGCTCCGCCTCCCCAAAAAATAAAATGACATGCCAAATGTGGCATGTCAGGTGGTCAGGAGGCCTTAAAGCAGAAGTTCCATTTTAGAGTGGAACTCCGCTTTACCTCTTAATGAATTGACCCCATAGTATCGGAGATTTCAGCCATAGACAAAACAGAGAAAGCGTAAGACCCCTTTCACACTAGTGCGACTTGACCCGTGATTTTGGACCGCAAAATTGCATGACAAGTCATTTTCCATTATTTTCAATGAGCCCCATTCATATCAGTGCGTTTTGAAGTCGCACCGACTTCAAAGTAGTTCCTGCACTACTTTGCCACGATTTGATTGCATTTTGAGCCATAGCTTTCAAAATTGCGTCAAAATCGTGGCAAAGTCGTGTCAAAATCGCGGTAAAATCACGTCGCATAAGTGTGAAAGGGGCCTTAAGCATTGAAAGTTAAGGAATGACTCCTTATGCAGGGGGCAGTGATCTAGGTCATCAGCGTCCGGTCTTTTAGAGATGACACTGCAAGACCCACCCAGCACCACTAGTGTATTGCAAGCTGGCCAGGCTTTCAGTACTGCTGCCCTTATGCTTATGATCAGCCATACTAGAACAGAGTGAAAAACAGCTCACAAGGGTAGTCATAATTTCACTGCCAGAGAGGAAGGGTTAATGCTGTCTGTAACCAGGTCACTGGTAGGACAGCAGTGAGCTCAGGCGTTGTCCAGAGGATTGCAGAATCTGCGCTGAAAAGACAGGAGTCAACAAGGTCTGCACACACACAGAAAAAGATATGCAATATGACCATCAGAGGGGATTCATGCAAAAGCAGAACAGTGCAGATTTTACAGAAGGAAGACCACTCAAATTCAGAATTCAAAATTAATATCAATATACCAAAAAATACCCCAGTGGATTAACTGAACTGCATCAGACCATAGCCAGAAGAGAAGCAGGGTTAGTAGCTGCTGGTTTTACAAAGAGGAAATAAAGTGGAATGGCCCCTTATTAGGCAGGATCCAAGATGTGAAATTTGAGACTAAGTCACACTAAGCTTGGGTTCATACTATTGCAAACACAGACATCGCATGCGATTCGCACCGCATTGCTGTGCAGAACACATGCAATGTCTGTGCGATGCAAATTCAGCCAGCCAAACAGTTTGTAAGGCTGAACTCACATTGCATTTTCCCCCACACTGAAATCTGATGGCATGGGTGTTCACACCCATGCCATCAGATTCCTGTCCAAATTCACAGTTCGCACTGTGATCCGATCTGGGGGTGTCATTAACTTTGTATTGATACCCGCAACAGTTCACTGAGGGCAGTGTGAACTGCCTGCGAGGAAGAGGTGATGCGGGAACCCACACTAGAATCTCACTGGTTCCCACATCACAATAGTGTGAATCCAGGCTCAAAACCTAACAATTTTTTTGCAATCTCTATGTGCCCTCTAAATGTTTAAAGTTTTCTGTTATGAGACATTTCCCAGTGCTTCTGCCAACCATTAGGCACCTTGTCATTGGTGACAACGACCTGCTGGCTCAGTCTCTGAAGCTTGCCTTCACAATGCACGTTATACTACTTCTACAATGGGTATAGAAGAAAATCCCCCCCCCCCCCTTTAAAATAATCACATTTTGCTGCTTTGCAGATTGAAATTAAGACAGATACAGCTTTTATTTTATCAAGTAGCAACTTATAACACCGGGTCAGAAAAGAAAAATAGAAATCAAAACAGAATCACCAAGTTGGAAAAAGGATCACTCCCTTATGTCAGGATTTTGTTGGACCACCTTTTTCTTTAAGCCTTTAGTTTGTTGGGATATCTCTCAACTATCTAGACTTTGCAATATTTGCCCACTCTTCTTTTAAGAACTGCTCAAGTTCACTTAAAGCTTAACTCCACTTTTGAGGAAAAAAAAAAAATTCCCCTTCTGGGTGATCTATGTATATTACACAGATTTTATCAAACGTTGTTTCAGATTCCTACCTTTTGTTATTCTGAAGAAATCCCAATGGGTTTGTATTCATGTGGGAAAGTGACTAATGGGAGTGGTTTCATATTTACCAATCAGCTGTGCACCTGCAGTTCTCCAACGAGGAAAGCTGCTGGGCCTGCATTCCTTTAGATGCAATTTCCTATTGAAAGTATATCACCAAAAATGACATTTTTGTTGCAGGGAATGTCTGAAATCTGACTTGTATCTTAGGCAGACTTCTGGGAAAATTGGTGAGTCAATCACACAAGCAGGAAATTGTGATCTCGATTCACACCCCCCCATGATTCTCATCAGTATATACCTTGTGGCGGGATGGTAAAGTAAAGGTAGCCTGGAGTGAAGGGACCGAAGGGGAAGCCGTCGACCGCAGCTTCTCCTTTAGCGAAATACAAATGGCGCCGATACCGGAACGGACGTCAGCACGATTCCCTGCTGACATCAGTTCCGGTATCTGCGTCATTTGCATTCCACGCTGGCTCCACCGCGGCTGACCGCTTCCCCTTGAGTCCCTCCGCTCCAGGCTACCTTTACCTTAGCTCATCATAGCAAAGAGCAGCAGAGACCCTCATAATAATGTTACTGGGTGGGTAATGAAGTACTGCATAATTCTTTTTATTTAAATAGCAGTTCGTTATTTTCCAGTTATTTATTTAAAATACAGTATCTTGGCATATTTAGCTAAGATATACATGCCTACTAAAAGTTTCTTTGGAATATATCAGATGGGTACGCCTGGTAACAAGGAACTTTTTTTAATAGAAAGTTATTTGCACCAAGGACTTGTTTACGAGAATGGTCAAAACTATATAGCTCTTTATTACTATTAAGAGCCCATTCAGACTAGCGCGACTTGTCAGCCTGACAAGTCGCGGTCGGTCGCTCGCCATTGAGTAGTACAGGACCCGTTCTAATAGGAGCGACACAAGTCGCTCCGACTTAGAAAAAGGGTCCTGTACTACTTTGGGGCGACCTCGGAGCGACTTGCATAGACTTCCATTATGTGAAGTCCCTGCAAGTCGCGGTGCACAGCGGTGCACGCGACTTCACAGGTCGCCCCCCAAAGTCGTGTCGCGCTAGTCTGAATGGGCTTTTTTCTTCCAAAATACAATCGGTCCCCGGGTTACAAACATCCAACTTACAAATGACTCCTAACAAAAAGGAGGGAGACAACAGGAAGTGAGGAAATCTACCCCTAGGAAGGGAAATTCACTCCTGTAAGAGTTCTCATGGGAAAAAAGGTGTCTCCACTGAAGCTTTATCACTAATCCTTGTTTCCACAACAATCCCAAATTTTTCAAAATCCAATTGTCATGAGGACAGAAAGTGAGGTGAAATCTTAACAGGGGTACAGACAGCAAAACAAAATGGTACAGGGGTCTTAAGCCTTTCCTATGCTATCCCAAAAAAACTACACTTAAAAAATGTACCTGTTCCGACTTGCAAACAAATTGGACTTAAGAACAAACCTACAGTCCCCATCTTGTTTGTAACCCGGGGACCACCTGTACCCTTGAGTCCCAGAGCAACTTTTTTCATTTCAGCTATGTTCGCACATTTTACGTTTTAGGTTTTGCAGTCCACTGCAACACAGCATGCATCTTTTTTGGGGGACGGATAGGTATTTGATTAGGTCCCAAACCTAGATACATTATTGCTATCTTGTTTGATGACCTAATGTTCAGATGTAATCACGATTCTGACAATTTTTTTTTTTTAATAAAAAAAAAAAAAAAAAAAAAAGTTTGTCAGAATCGTGATCTTTATTCTAAGCAAAAAAATTGTGATTCTCATTTTTTCCAGAATCGTGCAACTCCAATTTATGGTATTCAAGTAGAAAAGATTTCTTCTTAAAAGCACACAGTTAAGGCCTCATGCACGTGGTCAGAAGAACAAAAAACAAAACAAAAAAAAAAAAAAAGCTGTTTTTAATGGCACGTTAACTTATATTTTGATGAACTTGAATGCAGCTCCATTTCATCCAATGTATTCAAGCATATTGTGGCGTTTTAAATTTTTTGAGCAGCATTCAGGGGCGCAAAAAACAAAAAAAACTTTCACTTAGAAAGAAGCTTGCTGGCATAGTTTGCGCATAAAACGTACATGTAAATGCATTCCAGTAGCTGGAATAAACAAAAATTCTAGTCTGTAGAAGGAATTTACGCTCATACACTTCTAAATGTCATACGCCCAACTATGTGCCAAAACGAGCATTTTCACGCATTTGCCAGCTCCTGGCACAAAGATCCACCATCAATAAGAGTATTTTTAATACGCCCGTGTGCATGAAGACTTAAAGTACTCAAACAATGCACTGACACTTTCATATTCCCCTGCTCTCCAGATATTACTAGTTAAATTGGCATATCAAGAATATAAAAGTGATGATTATTGGTGTTCACATATGAATTGGCTAACGCAGCAATAAATTGCATAGTGAATAATGTTTTAGGTTGTGTGCTCTGACAGTGCAGAGCCACATTTGATCATGTAAAACATTACTTATTACAGACTCTAAAAAAGAGGACACAACAGCTGCCAAGAGGCTGGAAAGCTACCAAGGACAAGAAAAACAAATAAGAGCCTTTATGTTCACAAGCTCCAGTATATTTGCTACGCTGTTTAGAGAACAAAATAGCATGCATAAATCAATTTAGCATATCTATACATACTATAAGGCTGGAGCGAAAACACACACACACACACACACACACACACACACACACACACACACACACACACACACACACACACACACACACACACACACACACACACCAAGTCTATTTAGATCTGTCCGAAACCCCACAATTGCCAAGTTTTAGAAAATATTGCTTTGATGAAAGGAAAAGGTTGTTGGGTGGGTGGACCAATGGTTGGAGTTATCACATATACAGCAGGTTAAATGGGTATTGAACACTTAATTTTTTTTAGGTAAATATATTTTTAAAGGCGCCATCTACATGAAAATTTTCACCACGTCGGTTACAACCCATGCAATCCATACTTACAAAAGAAAATACAGGTTCAGAAATTAAGTGAGGTGTAATAAAATGGAATGATACAGGGAAAAAGAATTGAACACATGAAGAAAAGGGAGGTGAAAAAACACATGGAAAGCCAAGACACTAGCTGAAATCCATCAGTAATTGGAAAGCAACCCTGCCCCTTGTTAGTGCAACTTAATATCAGCTGGTTCAGTCTCAACTGATGGCCTATAAAAAAGGCATCTCATCACCAAGGTGTCACACAAGACACATCTCCTAATGGATAAAAGCAAAGAGCTCTGAAGACCTTTGCAACCTTATTGTTGCAAAACATACTGATGGCATTGGTTACAGAAGAAGGATTTCTAAAACTTCTGAATGTTCCAGTAAGCACTGTTGGGGACATAATCCAAAAGTGGAAAGAACATAATTTCCCCAAAAACTGGCTACGACCAGGTGCCTCTGGCAAGATTTCTGATAGAGAAGTGAAAAGAATTATCAGAATAGTTGTCCCAAGAGCAAAGGACCACATGTGGATAGCTTCAGAAAGGCCTGGAATGAGCAGATACAATTGTTTCAAAGAAAACTATGCACTCAACCGCCATGGCCTGTATGCACACTCACCGAAGACGACTCCATTGCTGAAGAAAAAGCATGGTGAAGATCATTTAAAGGTTGCTGCAAAACATTTAGACAAGCCTGCGAAATACTGTGCGAATATAGTCTCGTCGGATGGGAAGAAATTTGAACTCTTTGGATGCCATAATACACACCATGTTTGGAGGTCAAATGGCACTGCACATCACCACAAAAACACCATCACCATACAAATAGTGAAGTTTGGAGGTGGGAACATCATGGTGTGGAGCGGTTTTTCAACATACGATACTGGAAAACGTCATGTCATTGAGGGAAGGATGAATGGAAAAATGTACCAAAGACATTCTTGCTAAAAATCTGCTGCCATCTACCAGGATGATGAAGATTAAATGAGAGTGGAAATTTCAGCAAGACAATGATACCAAACACAAAAGCCAAGGAAACTCTCAATTGGTTTCAAAGAAAATAAAGCCGCTAGAATGGCTCAGCCAATCATCTGACTTGAAGCCAATAGAAAATCTATGGAAAGAACTAAACAACAGAGTTCATAGAGGCCCAAAGAACCTTCAAGTTTTGAAGACTGTGTGGAAGAATGGGCCAAAATAACACCTAAGTAATGCCTGCAACTAGTTTCTCCATACAGGTGTCTTGAAGCGGTCATTACCAACAAAAGGTTTATGTACAAAGTATAAATTTTAGTTAGCGTGTTCAATACTTTTTCCCTGTGTCATTTCATTTTATTACACATAACTTAATTTCTGAACATAGACAGGAGAAGAGAAGTGGGACATAGAGGAGAAATGGACAACGCCAGTAAGGGACCTGAGAAGAGAAGGTTCAGGAACGTTTTGTGCAAAAACTATTACACAGAGCAGGTAAATATACCATGATTGTTATATTAGAAGTGGGAGTAAACTCCCATCTCTGACTTTTACCTATAGGTAAGCCTATAATGAGGCTTACCTATAGGTACTGAAAATATCACCTAAAACGTGCCCCATTTAGGAGATATTTACTGTACATGTAGCCGATGACATCACCAGCACATGCGCTCTCAAGGAACATTCAGTTCCGTAAATGGCAGCTCCCATATGCATGCGCGGGAGTGACATCGCGGCTTCAGCCAGTCACACAGTCGGAGTCCGCTAACTTGGAAGGAAGATCGGGTGGAGATGGAGCGCATGCAGCAATGACAGCGCAGCGCTGAAATGCTTAGTTTTCAGGAGATTTTAACATAATGTGCTAGTATGCAATGCATTCTAGCACATAAGGACATGACCTTTCAGAGTACACAAAAAAAAAAACACCTGTGTGTGGGCAGAGCAACTATTGTGTAACAAAGCAGAGATATTGGGCACAGCTGACCAAAAAAAAAAAACTCTATATTGCACTAGCAAGTGCGTTTGCTGGCCACGCTGTATTAAAAGTGCAACTAAAAAGGTAACATTTTTTTTTTTTTTTTTTTTTTTTTTTTTTTAGTTTTGGATAGACTGGGGAGGGATTAGAGCACCTGTCAGTTTTTATTTCAGTCTGTCCTCTTCCCAAAATGAAAAAAAAAAAAGTTTTGCATTTAGTTAAACTAACTGTATAAAGTCCCAGCTACATACACAGTATACAGTGCTGTGTTCTAGCATTGGGACAAAATATTCCTGTCCTTGAAATGAAAGAGTCGGACCGAATGCTGCTTAGCAACTCACAAGAAGCTTTATATATGAGTGAACGCTAAGCTTTTCCGAATTGGCTGACTTGGCAATCGTAACGCCATCCGCCCTTTTGGACATTCCGTCTTAGTTGCTTCTACATCCAGAGTGGAGACACCACAAGGCAGGAAGTTGGTTACTGGCTGGATCACCAGATGAAAATAAAGGAAATAAAGAGACTAAAAAAGGAATAATGTAGCTACATCAAAAAGACTTGTAAGCTGCAATATATAAATTTTAGTTTTTGGGTTTAAAAAATATGTAAAGCCAACATTTTAGATTACGGAAATATGTGCCTATGCATTGCCTTCTTTGTGTGAAATTCCTGGTGTTCCTGCTAGTTCCTCTGCTTTCCTATCAAAAACTGACCACACATGGCATAAAAGCACAGCGTAGTCATTTTCTGGCTGTGCTGGAACTTAGCCTGGTCTCCTCCAACAATTAGACTTGTCCTAACGCGTAGCACGTGCCCCCCCCCCCCCCATAAAAAGGAGGCTGCAGGAGTCTCTGGACCCTAGAAGAGGATCAGAACCAATCTGTGCAATTATGCAGCACAGAACTGGTACTTATAACATAACAGGTTTGTGGTTTTAAAAAAAGATTATACTTTACAATCAATAACTGCTGCTTTATTGCTGTCTATATACACAGGTCATGATAAAAAAAAAAAAAAAAAAAAGTTTGCTGTGATTGAAAAGCGGTAGCGATTAGAAAAAGTCCACAATTACAGCAGAAAATTGTACTATCAAACTGCAGGCAGGAGACAAGTTGCAGGCAACTTGCCATTATTTTATAGGCCCTGTTACTATGATGCCAGGTTATATTATTATCCTGATCATGCTTGTTCTTGCCCTGAGCCTGTAATTTTCCTATCAACCAAAACACAATATTCCCCTAACAAGATTTTCCTGTCTCAAGACTCAACATTAAAAAAAAAAAGCCAAAGATTTTAAGTGACTGGTAAAATGTTTGGCTGTACATGCCAATTCATACAGACACACCACTACATAAAAATCTTAGTTTTTCAGATCACCACACCTACAATCAGGTCTTGTGTTTTAAATTCAATCAAATCACACCATACATCCAGATAGCAACAGGTGTTTCTAGTACAGTATCAAGTGAAAACAATGAAACAAGAATTCTGGCTGGTTGTTATACCTACCAAATTCATGTACATTCCAAATTAATAAACACACCAGAGCAGTAGAAGCTGCCTGTAAAAGTATTGGCCAAAATGCTACAAATTCTGCTTGCATCTTCTCTTTACATACTACACAGTGGGTATATTCTCAGCTGGTTCCAGAATGGGTCAACATTTTAGGCCCCTTACACACGTGGGGAAGGGGGAGGGGTGCTCCGTTGTGGTCTGTCTGCTCAGCAAGGAATCTGTCCGCTGATCCCTTGCTGAGCAGGCAGATGACAGTTCCATTTCAGTATCCATTCCTGTTATGCAGAGCAGACACAGTCTGCTCTCCTCTATGGGTGGTCACTGGTCAGATGTGAATGGACCACCGGTGTTTACACCCAACCACCATCCGATTTGCCAGATGGACGGGGAACAGATCCCTAACAGATCCCTGTTTTTAGCAGACCGGATGTTGGCAGGTTTCGATAGACACATGTCCGTTGACATCCATTGACTCCCACCACTCCATAGGAGGAGACTGGAGGGTCTGATCAGGTCCGCCTGATTGGTCCCCTATTGTTAAAGAGGCCTTAAGCAACATGAGCTTCTATGAATTTAAATTGTAAGAGTTGCAGAGACAACAGTACAATAGGTTCTACGGATTCCTGGAAAGTACTACATCGCTGCCACCTGAGGGACTATTTTGAAATATGTGCCCTGGGCAGATAAACACACAGTTCTGTATTCATTACTAGATCAATAAATGTAATACAGTGAATTTGATCTAGTATCAGCCTTTTGCAAGGCCTGTACCACAGAGCTCAGACAAGGGAAAGGAGAAGCAACTCAAGGAGCCAATTAGTTGTGACTAAACTGCAGCAGAGCAAATCAGCTGCCAGGTAGAGCCGTGTGGTGTCGCAAGCAGTGCAAATATCAGAACGGTATGAACAAAAATACAAATCCTTTGACAGGAAAACCACTTTTTAGATGTACTGAATCTGTATTTAGCCGTTGCTTGGAGGTTACGTTAAACAAGCACAGTATTCAAAGTAATGTGAACAGTGGCGGCCGGTGTGTTGAGGGCGCAGGGGCGCCGCCCCCCCTATCCATGCGTCCGGCCCCCTAATCTGCATGCGGGGCACCGGACGCATGGAGCTCAATGGGATTTTTCTCTTCTGTCACCTGATTAGATCCAGAGGCTCCAATAGGCTTCAGAAGAGGGTGGACCCGGGGCGCAGAGCAGTGCGCCCCGAGCTCACCCATTGTGTGACAACAGCGAATGAAAATTCGCTATTGTCACACGGATCCGCCTGCTGGCCAATCAGGAAGCCGTTCCGAGACCCGCTCCCGATTGGCCGAAAGGCGAGCGCATGCCATTGGCCAAGGAGAAGGCGGGAGGACTCGAGGAGATGCCGGGGGGACAGGAGAATACACGGCTGCAGGTAAGCCTCTCTGCATTGAAGGGGGCACGGCACGCTGGTCACTGCATTGAAGGGGGCACGGCACGCTGGTCACTGCATGGATGGGGGCACGGCACGCTGGTCACTGCATGGATGGGGGCACGGCACGCTGGTCACTGCATGGATGGGGGCACGGCACGCTGGTCACTGCATTGATGGGGGCACGGCACGCTGTAGTAACTCTGCATTGAATGGGGGCACGCTGTAGTAACTCTGCATTGAATGGGGGCAAACTATACTTTGATTACTGAAGGCCCCTTTCACACTTTTGTGACCTCAAAGTCATGCAATTTTGTGCTGCGTTTTTTGCCGCAAAGCAATGCCTATTCGATTTTTTCTGTTTGCGACAGGATATCAATGTACAAATACTGTACTGGCGACCCTAGCATAAGGAACAAACTATTCAGAGAAAGGGAATACAATAAGACACGTGGCCACTCACTAAAACTAGAGGAAAGGCGGTTTAACCTTAAAGTACGTAGGGGGTTCTTCACTGTCAGAGCAGTAAGGATGTGGAATTCTCTTCCGCAAACAGTCGTATCAGCAGGGAGCATCGATAGTTTCAGAAAACTATTAGATAGGCACCTTAAAGACCACAACATACAGGGGTATACAATGTACGGTACACACACACACACACACACACACACACACACACACACACACCATAGGTTGAACTGGATTGACTGATGTCTTTTTTCAACCTCACTAACTATGTAAGCGTACAGCTTGTATAAACTGTAAACTTGCTGTCCCCTCAAAAAACACACAGACAGGTCTACAACCCTGGCAACAAAAGTGAGTACACCCCTAAGTAAAAATGTCCAAATTGGGCTGAAAGTGTCAATATTTTGCATGGCCACCATTATTTTCCAGCACAGCCTTAACCCTCCCCAGAGCATCACTGCTTGCCACTGGAGTCCTCTTCCACTCCTCCATGACGGAGCTGGTGAGTGTTCTAGACCTTGCGCTCCTCCACCTTCCGCTTGAGGATGCCCCACAGATGCTCAATAGGGATTAGATCTGGAGACATGCTTGGCCAGTCTATCGCCTTTACCCTCAGCTTCTTTAGCAAGGCAGTGATAGTCCTGGAGGTGTGTTTGGGGTCGTTATGTTGGAATACTGCACTGCGGCCTCATCTCCAAAGGGGATCATGCCCCGCATCAGTAGGTCACCGTACATGTTGGCATTCATGGTTCCATCAATGAACTGTAGCTCCCCAGTGCTGGCAGCACTCATTCAGCCCCAGACCATGACACTCCCACCACCATGCTTGACTGTAGACAAGACACACTTGTCTTTGTACTCCTCACCTGGCTCCCGCCACACAAGCTTGATGCCATCTGAATCAAATAAATTTATCTTGGTCTCATCAGACCTCACAACATGGTTCCAGTAATCCATGTCCTTAGTCTGCTTGTCTTCAGCAAACTGTTTGCAGGCTCTCGAGCATCATCTTTAGAAGAGGCCTCCTTCTGGAAAGACAGCCACACAGACCAATTTGATGCAGTGTGCGGTGTATGGTACTGACAGGCTAAACCCCCACCCCTTTAACATCTGCAGCAATGCTGGCAGCACTCATACGTCTATTTCCCAAAGACAACCTCTGGATATGACGCTGAGCACGTGCACTCCACTTCTTTGGTCGACCATGGAGAGGCCTGTTCTGAGTGGAACCTCTCCTGTTAAACCGCTGTATGGTCTTGCTGCAGCTCAGTTTCAGGGTCTTGGCAAATCTTCTTATAGCCTAGGCCATCTTTATGTAGAGCAATGATTTTTTTTTATTTTTTTTTTTTATTTTAGATCCTCAGAGTTCTTTTCCATGAGGTGCCATGTTGAACTTCCAGTGACCAGTATGGGAGAGAGAGTGATAAGACCAAATCTAAACACACCTGAGACCTTGTAACACCAACAAGTCACATGACACTGGGAGGGAAAATGGCTAATTGGGCCCCAATTTGGACATTTTTACTTAGGAGTGTACTCACTCTTGTAGCCAGCGGTTTAGACATTAATGGCTGTGTGCGGAGTTGTTTTGGAGGAGGAGACAACAAAATTATATTTTTATATATATATATATATATATATATATATATATATATATATATATATATATATACACACATACATACATACATACACACACACACACATATACACACACACACACACATATATATATATATATATATATATATATTTTACATACATATATTACATACACACACGTATAAGCTTTTAGCATTAGCTAGCGATAGAAAATGTATATTGCTTTTGCTTGTGATATCAAGGACCCAACTATGACCAGTTCCAGGTTAATAGAACTTAAGCTCATACTCCTACATGGCTTACATGCATTAATTAGACAATACACATTAATTATCATACGAAGACAAACCTGCAGATTGCCACTTAAGTATGCAGATACATAGTAAGGTCCGAAAAAAAAAAAAAAAAAAAAAAAGAAGAAGGACACCAGTCCAACCTTTGAGACTCGATTCACACTAGCGCGACTTGTCAGGCGACTTGTCAGCCTGGCAAGTCGCGCTCCCTCGCGGTCCATCGACTGCTACAGGACCCGTTCTAATAGGAGCGACACAAGTCGCTCCGACTTCGAAAAAGGGTCCTGTACTACTTTGGGGCGTCCTCGGAGCGACTTGCATGGACTTCACATAATGGAAGTCTATGCAAGTCGCTCCGAAGTCATGGTGCATGGGAATGCACAAGTCGCCCCCAAAGTAGTACAGAGTCGTGCCGCCCCAGTGTGAACCGACTGAGTGTGTAGGTTTACAAAAAGTAGCACTGGATATCACACCAAACTTGCTAGAAATATTTTTAAAAAGAATTCCAGATGTGGTATATTTTAACTTTGTTACAATGGTCGCGTTTGGACCAATGCAACTATGGGCAGTATACAGTATATCATACATGGCCAAAGGCCTTCAAAAGTAGACACCACCACTCAAGTGATCCCCACTTGCTTCTGGGTCCCTTGCTAAGTGGCTGGCATGATGCATTATGAATAGAGGAGGTGGACAGCTGAGCACAGGTACTATTCAGAGAATGCTTTGCACCTTTCTGAACACAAAGCATTCTCTGATTGGACAAGGTGGTGAAGCGGGTCAGTGACCTCACACTCTCCACCGAAATCACTGGAGTAGTGGTGTCTACGTCACCAATTTCCAGCTTCCAAGGCCATTGGCAGTTATGGTATATACATAGTTACACTGGTCCAAGCTGGACATAAAAATAAAATAACATTTCTGAAATTCTTTAAGACGGCCATTTATTTACCTTCCTAAACAAGAATAAAATAATCAAGTGCGGAACACTTCGGCTTACCAAAGAATGTACAATAAAATAAGTCCCTCAGCAAGTCTGGAGATAGGATTCATTTGACAGCATTCTTGGTAAAAAAAAAACATGCCACAATCTGTGGTCTGCCTTAGATGTTTGGAGTGCTTATGAATGAAGCTAGAAAACTAAACTAACCAACTCACCTTTTATTAACTGGTTTCTCATCTTTTTCATATGGCTTCACAAACCATTTCCCAATCCGCACAAAGTTACGGTTATTTAAACACCTCTCCAGCAAATTGTGGATAGCCTTGAATAGCAGAGTACGACAGTCATATGAAAGACCATTTTCCCAAATTCCATCTTCCTCAACTGTTTAAAAGAAAAAAATATTTATGCAGTTAATTCTAAAAAGGTAATAAGCATGAACATCAGGTGGTGGTGATCACATTCTAAAATGAATAACTTCAGATCTAAGGTCAATGGCATTCTCCCTAAAAGCAAAACCCCAGGAAGGAGATTTAGGATTTTGGATATTAAGAGAGTTACCTCCAATATTTACATTTACCCCACATAAAGATCACAGCTGTGCATTATTAAAATTGTACCATCATAAATGCCAGAAAATACAGTCAACTCCACACTACTGAAGCTGCAACTCTTACACAGGAGAAGTAATTTTTCTTAGTGGCGGAACTACCAGGGTTGCACTTTCGACAGGGCCATGGCGTTCCACCAGTGTCGGGGGGGGGGGGTTGCTGGATGCAGGGCTTTGAGCTAAGAGTGTCTCTCTCATACAACCCAGAGCCTGCACTGACCGGTCCCCCTCCCTCGCATGGATGAGAAAGGAGAGAGGTGCTCCTCTCGTCCTGTGTGCACCATGGGAAGTGTGAAGCCCAGCAGCTGAATGATCAAATTTAGCTACTTGCAAGTGCCTGCGGTGCATAAAGGAGGAGAGGGGTGGGAGGAGAAGGAACAGATTGGTTTTCTCCTCTCCCATCCGTGTGAGGGAGGGGGGGGGGGAGGGGGAACTGTTAATGTAGGCTCTGGTCTGTATGAGAGAGATACGCTCTCAGCTCAGAGTCCTGCTGAGGAGGCAGTGATGTGCACCGATAGGTGGCACCGATAAGCAGCACTGATATGAGGCATTGATGAGCACTGATAGGCTGCCCTGATTATCAGTGTAAACAATGTACTGACAGTCTTGCCAGTTAATGACTTTCCTCACACAGACATTGACTAATCACATAGTAAAGGGCCGCTGTGATTGTTCCTTTACAGTAATCTGTGAACACAAATTAAAAGCCTGCTGGAACTGGAAGCCCAGGGCTCAGAGGGAGGGGGCCCTTTATGGTTTCTTGCACTGGGGCCCTGAAAGTACTAGTTACACCTCTGTATTCATCCCTCCTCTCCCCTTGTCCAATCACAAAAAGCCTTGTATTTTGTAAAACATTCACAAAATACAAGGTGTTCTGGGAATGGACAACAGGAGAGGACGGGCAAATTGACAGTATGGCTTCTGTATGAGGGCTAAAGCTTTTGAAAGTACAGTGCTGGCTGTACTCCCTAGCATCAATAAAAGTACAAATTGTTAAAACGGAGTTCCAGCCTAACCGCACACTCACCTGTCCCACGGTCCAGCGATGCGCAGTCTTCTCCCTCTCTGCTCTGCGGCGCTGGCATCACTGATGTGGGCACCAGGCTGTGACAGTCTGCGGCTTCACAGCCGGGTACGCACTGCACATGCGCGAGTTGCGCTATGCGTCTTGATTGGCCGGCAATCTACTGGGACCTCTGACATGTCCCAGAAGATTGCAGGGAGGGAGGGAGAGAGGAGAACTTCCGCTCAGGGCGCCGCTCCGAGCGGAAGTGGGAGCGGGTACCTGTCAAAACTGGGAACCCGCTCCGCCCCCCAAAAAAATGACATGCCAAATGTGGCATGTCAGGGGGTTAGGGCTATTTAAAGTGGAAGTTCCACTTTTGGGTGGAACTCCGCTTTAAGCAGAGATGTATAGTAACTAAGTAGAACTACTTCACTACTGTACTTAAGTACTGAAAGGCGGTATCTGTACTTTCCTAGAGTAGAATTTTTTTCTCCTACTTCCACTTTTACTTCACTACATTTTTTCAATGATTTCAATACTTCTACTCCGATATTTTTTTTTTTTTTGTGTTGCATAGTTACTTGTTACAATTATAAAAATTACCACTGCCAGAACAGTAGATGGCAGGATTCATGAAGCTCAAAACATGGGTATTAGCGCATACGAAAATAAATGCTACTGTATGTATAAATAAAAGCTGCATTTGAAATAATAAAAAACAATATGATGTTCAAACTTTTGACTTCTTTCTTGAATAACTACATAACACAGTACTTGTACTTTTACTTTCAGTACTTGAGTAGCAATTTTTTTTTTCAAAACTACCGGTACTTTTACTTTCAGTACTTGAGTAGCAAAATTTTTTAAAAAACTACTTGCAATACTTAAGTACAAAAAATGTAATACTTCTACTCAAGTCACTTTTTGATCAAGCACTTGTACTTTTACTCAAGTATGGGTTTCGAGTACTTTATACAACTCTAGCTTTAAGTACACAGCAGCTAATTTCACATTGAGGTAAAAAGGGGTAAGTTTTTTTCCATAATTGCACAATTCACAAATCTCTGTATTGTCTAATTACAGAAACCCTGTGCAAAAATAGAGACAGACTATGGTAATGTAATTTACTTGATGTTTCAGTCTTCAAGCCCAACTCCAGTCAAATAAGTGAGGTTTACGCTTTTAAAAAAACATTTAACATTCACGATTAAATTTGGTAATTTCATAAGTGATTTTATTTTTTTTTTTTTAATTACATAATGCTACATATAAAACAGTGTTTAGTATGTGACTGTGCAAAACCAAATAAAGTGCAAAGTGACAAATGTGCAAACAAGCAACCTTTTAACCACTTCAATACCGGGCACTTTTCCCCCTTCCTGCCCAGGCCAATTTTCCCCTTTTAGCGCTGTTGCATTTTGAATGACAATTGCGCGGTCATGCAACACTGTACCGACACCAAACTTATGTCATTTTCCCCCCACAAATAGAGCTTTCTTTTGGTGGTATTTGATCACCTCTGGGTTTTTTCCTTTTTGCTAAACAAATAAAAAAATACCGAAAAGTTTATAAAAAAAAAAAAAAAAAAAAAAAGTTTTGTTTAGGTTATACAATTTTGTAAATAAATAAGTTTTTTTCCTGCACTGATGAGACTACACTGACAGGCACTGATGGGTAGCACAGATATGCAGCATTGGTGGGCACTGATAGGCGGCACAGCTAGGCGGCATTGATGGGCACTGATGTGCACTAATGGGCACTGATAGGCGGCACTGGTGGGCAATAATGGGCACTGGTGGGCAACACAAAGATGGCAATGATGGGCACTGGCGGGTCGCACTGATGGGGAGGGCAGTGGGGGGCTCCCTGAGCCCTGATTGCCATCCTTGGTGGCCATAGTAGGCATCCCTGGGGTCATAGGTGGGCATCCCTGGTGGTTCTAGTGGCACCCCCCCGAGGGTCTGCACCGGTAATCAATGATCTGATTACCAGTGCCGACCCCCACCCCCTACATCATGGCCACTAGTCAGCCCGAGACGTGGAACACATAGTACTGCACATGCGCACTTTACTTGCGGTAACGCGAGATTTGGTATTGGGACTGTACAGCTCAACGTGAAAATAGAGACTTGGTTCACAAGGCAGTCCCCTGTAGGTATAGTCATTACCTGCAGTGAAAAGGAGGCTTGGAACGCACGCCATTACAGACCCACTTCCTGTTCAATGGTAAGATCAATTGATTGTACAATGTGGGGCCAATTTAGGAGATAGATAGATAGATAGATAGATAGATAGATAGATAGATAGATAGATAGATAGATAGATAGATCTACAGTGGGGATCGAAAGATTGGGCACACCAGGTAAAAATTTGTATTAATGTGCATAAAGAAGCCAAGGAAAGATGGAAAAATCTCCAAAAAGGCATCAAATATTACAGATTAGACATTCTTACAATATGTCAACAAAAGTTAGATTTCCATCATTTACACTTTCAAAATAACAAAACAAAAAAAATGGCGTCTGCAAAAGTTTGGGCACCCTGCAGCGTGAATATCTTGTACTGCCCCCTTTGGCAAGTATCACAGCTTGTAAACCCTTTTTGTAGCCAGCCAAGAGTCTTTCAATTCTTGTTTGAGGTATCTTTGCCCATTCTTCCTTACAAAAGTCTTCCAGTTCTTTGAGATTTCTCGGCTGTCACGCACTGCTCTTTTAAGGTCTATCCATAGATTTTTAATTATGTTGAGGTCAGGAGATTGTGAAGACCATGGCAAAACCTTCAGTTTACGCCTCTTAATGTAATTCCCCGTGGATTTCGAGGTGTGTTTAGGATCATTATCCATTTGTAGAAGCCATCCTCTAACTTCAGCTTTTTCACAAATGGCATCAAGTTACCATCCATAATTTGCTGAAATTTTATTGAATCCATTTTTCCTTTTACTCGTGAGATGTTCCCTGTGCCACTGGCTGCAATACAACCCCAAAGCATGATTGATCCACCCCCATGCTTAACAGTTGGACAGAGGTTCTTTTCATTAAATTCTGTGCCCATTCTCCAAACGTACCTTTGCTCATTCCGGCCAAAAAGTTAAATTTTAACCTCATCGGTCCACAGAACTTGTTTCCAAAATGCATCAGGCTTGTCTATATGTTCATTTGCAAAGTTAAAACGCTGATTTTTGTGGTGAGGACGTAGAAGAGGGTTTCTTCTGATGACTCTTCCATGAAGACCATATTTGTACAAGTATCTCTTTATAGTGGAATAGTGTCTGCCAGATCTTTCTGGAGGGATTGTGCAGTCAAACGTGGGTTTGTGTTTTTCTCACAATCCTGCGAGCTGTTCTGTCTGATATTTTTCTTGGTCTTCCAGATCTTGCTTTAACTTCCACTGTTCCTGATGACTGCCATTTCTTAATTACATTCCGAACAGAGGATATTGACATCTAAAAAAACGCTTTGCTATCTTCTTATAGCCTTCTCCAGCTTTGTGAGCATCAACTATTTTCAGTTTCAGTTTTCTAGGCAGCTGCTTAGAAGATCCCATGGTGCTGATTGTTGGGGCAAGGTCAGATGAGTCTGGGCATTTAAAACCTTTGAGATTGACATCACCTGGTCTTCCCAGATGATTGAGAACAATCCATGACACTGGCAGGTCTCACCCTTGCAAAGGGGGCAGTGCATGCTATAAATTCTGCAGGGTGCCCAAACTTTTGCAGACGCCATTTTTTGTTTTCTGTAATTTTGAAAGTGTCAATGATGGAAATAAAATCTAACTTTTGTTGACTATTATAAGAATGTCTAATCTGTAATTTGATGCCTTTTGGAGATTTTTCCATCTTACGTTGGCTTCTTTATGCACATTAATACAAATTTTTACCTGGGGTGCCCAAACTTTCGATCACCACTGTATATCTATCCATCAATCCTCAAATTTTCCACTCGCCTGCTCGCATTTTGCGAGTAGAAAATTATTTAGGCCGACACACGCAGTCCTGCCTCCTAGCTCGGCTTCTTTGATAGACAGAACACCTGGCCAACCAGGACATGTGACGTCTATCAAATGAGCCGGGCTAGGAGGCGGGACTGTGAGTGTCAGCGAGCGCCCGGCAATTACAATTAAAGCTGTTACATCGGGATGACCCACGCTCTGTCATTATCCGGCCAGCTTTCCTCTTCCTCTCTCTCTTCCCCTGCACTGGTCAGTGCATTGTCGGGCATGGGTGAAGCAGCATTGACGGGCACGGGTGAAGCAGCATTGATGGGCACTGATCAGGCTGCACTCATGGGCACTGATCAGGCTGCACTGATAAGCTTTATTGATGATGCTGCACTGATGGTCACTGAAAACGTTAATATTTATTTTTGTAACTTCTGCATTAATGCAAAAACATTTAACAGTGCAATTTTAGGATATCATTTATGAGGGCGTGTTTAGGGGCGGGGTAGGAGTTGGGTGGGGCAACTGGTGGCAAGTAACCCCTTAGTCCTGGCTAGTAGCTCAGGACTTGAAATTTTGAGAGATAGAGAGATATCTATATCTCTCTATACACACACATATATATATATATATATATATATACACACACACATATACACACACACACACACACACATATACATACATACATAATATATATATATATATATATATATATATATATATATATATATATATATATATATATAAAGAGGCTTTGCCTACAGAATGAAACAGTGTTACCATCCTTTAAACATCAATTTTGTTTCTTCTGTTGCTTTACTACACAAGCTGTGGTGAGAACACAGTATGCAGGCAAAGTCTGCTGCATGTGTTAGCAACTCCCTTTATAGCATAAGAAAAAGTATACACAGCCACATAATCCAGGGAGGGAGCGGCTGGCTTACCTAGCATTCACCTTCTATTTACATATCAAGTCAAAGAGGAAAATGCAAGTCTTATAATAAAACATTTTCTTCACTTCCCCACACTGCAAGTCCTCAAAACAAAAGGTCAGGAGGTACAAAGCATCTCTGAATCCAAGAACAAAATGAAATACATCGCAGCTTACCAGTCCTTAGAACTGGTAGCTTCTTAAAAGGGATTCTAAAGTCAGAAGGTCTTTATCTTAGTTTACTTATCCTAATGCCTAGAATGCATTGTGTGCAGCAGCATCCCCCCCCCCTCAGTCACCATTATACTTACCTGAGCCCCATCACAATCCAGCGATGTGCATGAGTGCTTTGGCAGTCTGGGACTTTCCCTCATTGGCTGAGACACAGCAGTGGCTGAGACACAGCAGTGGCGCCACTGGCTCCTGCTGCGGTCAAAGTGAGTTAGCCAATGAGGAGAGGGGGTGGGGCCAAACCACAGCTCCGTGTCTGGAGAGACAGAGCTGCGGCTCAGCTCAGGTGCCCCCATAGCAAGCTGCTTGCTGTGGGAGCACTCGACAGGAGGGAGGGGCCAGGAGCATCGGTGGGGGACCCGAGACTATGCTGAAAAGCCCAAGGAGAATTAATAGATCTGACAGTGTGCCCTCAGGAAAGAACTTTATTCTTCCAACTATCAGCTTTGACAATAACTTGCCTAAAAGTAGGAATGGTAGAGTAAGGCAGGGGAGACCCTTGTGGGACCCTTCAGGTGCCATAAACAGGAACTCCCAATTTCTGAAAGAAAGTAGTGGCCAAGAGGTAAAACACCACGCATAGCATCCAGGCAGTGCAAGGAAATTTACTTTTAATGCTCAAAGAAGGACATACAGTGCATCCTGAATAGTATTCACAGCTCTTCACTTTCTCCACATTGTTATGATACAGCCTTTTTCCAAAATGGATAAAAGTCATTTTTTTCCCTCAAAATTCTTCAAACAATACTGCACACACAATGACAATGTGAAAGAAGTTTGTTTCAAATCATTGCAAATTTAAAAAGAAAAAAATCCATGTAAATAAAGTATTCACAGCCTTTCCTCAATACTTTGTTGAAGCACCTTTGGCGCCAATTATAGCCTCAAGTCTTTTAGAGTATGATACTACAAGCTTGGCACACACATTTTTTGGCAGTTTCTCCCATTCTTTTTAGGACCTCTCAAGCTCCATCAGGTTGGATGGGGAGCGTCGGTGAACAGTCATTTTCAGATCTCTCCAGAGATGTTCAATCAAGTCAAGTCTGGGCCACTCAAGGACATTCAGAGTTATCACATAGCCACTCCTTTGTTATCTTGGCTGTGTGCTTGGGGTAATTTTCCTGTTGGGAAATGAACCTTCGCCCCAGTCTAAGGTCCAGAGCACTCTGGAGCAGGTTTACAACTTTACATCAAGGATGTCTCTGTACATTGCTGCATTCATCTTTCGCCCGATCCTGACTATCCTCTCAGTTCCTGCTGCTTAAAAACATCCCACAGCATAATGCTGCCACCACCATGCTTCACTGTAGGGATGGAATTGGCCAGGTAATGAGCGGTGCCTGGTTTCCTCCAGACATGACGCTTGTCATTCAGGCCAAAGAGTTCACTCGGTTTCATCAGACCAGAGAATTGTTTCTCATGGTCAGAGTCCTTCAGGTGCTTTTTGGCAATCTCCAGACGGGCTGTCATGTGCCTTTTACTTAGGATTGGCTTCTGTCTGGCTACTCTACCATACAGGCCTGATTGGGGAGTGATTGTTGTTCTGGAGGGTTCTCTCTCCAGAGAAACGCTGGAGCTCTGTCAGAGTGACCATCAGGTTCTTGATCACCTCCCTAAGGCCCTTTTCCCCGATCGCTCAGATTGGCCAGGCAGCGCGCTCTAGGAAGAGTCCTGGCAGTTCCGAACTTCTTACATTTACAGATGGAGGCCACTGTGCTCATTGAGACCTTCAATGCTACAGAAATTTTTTTGGACCATTCCTCAGATCTGTGCCTCTACACAATCCTGTATTGGAGGTCTACAGACAATTCCTTGGACTTCATGGCTTGGTTTGTGCTCTGGCATTCACTGTGAACAGTGGGACCTTATATAGACAGGCATTTGCCTTTCCAAATCATGTCCAATCGAGTTTACCACAGGTGGACTCCAATCAAGTTGTAGAAACATCAAGGATGATCAGTGTTAACAGGATGCACCTGAGCTCAATTCTGAGTGTCATGGCAAAGAACGGATTTTTGATATTCTTTATTTTTAATAACTGTGCAAAGATGTCAAACAAACTTCTTTCACGTTGTCATTATGGTATGGTTTGTAGAATATTGAGGAAAATAACAAATTTAATCCATTTAGGAATTAGGCTTTAACATAACAAAATGTGGAAAAAGTGAAGTGCTGTGAATACTTTCCGGATGCACTGTACGGAAGAAAACAGAGACCACTTTTGGAAGAAAGAACATTAACCTCAAGACAATCTTATTCTTGTGCAACATTAGTAAAAGGTTCCTTACAGGATAAGACTGCAACTCAGATTCGTCTCACAATGGCAATAGCCAGAAGAAAGGACACCTTACAGTAAAAGTTAGACAAGGGAATACTACCCCTGATGGGTTCCAAGTACAGATTCTAAAGAGAGGAGGGAACCAGACAGATTCAAATAGGTGATAAAAAGGAAGAGATGCGAGCTACTCCCTGAACAAAGGCAAGTGAAAATTCTGAAAAAAAAAAAAAAAAATTTTTAACTTTCAGCTATACAGCAACCCCCCCCCCCCCCAAAAAAAAAAACAAAACAAAACAAAACAAAACAAAAAAACATTTTTTCATTTTAGGACAACTTGTATTCTGCCACATTTTCGGTAAAAAAAAAATCCCAATAAGTGTACATTGATTGGTTTGCGCGTCTACAAACTAGGGGAAGGATTTGTCATTTTTATTCATTTTACTAGTAATGGCGGAGATCAGTGATTTTTAGCAGGACTACCACATTGCGGTGGACGGATCTGACAACATTTTTAACACTTTTGGGGATGGGGGGGGGGTAGGGGGGAGACCAGTGACATTACTACAGTAATCAGTGCTAAAAATATGCACTGTTACTGTACTGACACGGAATGGGTTAATATCAGGGACAATTAAAGGGTTAAATGTGTCCCTGGGGGGTCCTTTCTAATTGTGGGGGAGTAGGCTTTCTGCATGAACACAGAAACCCATGTTCCTAAATAAGAGGAACACAGGATCCCTGTGTTTATAACAGAAAAGCGGTCTGCCTTGTTTAAAAACGTCAGACCACCGTTCTGTCTCCACGCGGAGCAATCGCGGATGCCCGGCGGCAATCTCGGCTGCCCAGTGCACCGGCTGATCAGCTTTCTCTGCGGCGCATGCTCCCCCGCTAGCGGTCCTGCTAAGTGAGGTACAGTTACGTTGTTTCGCAGGGCAGAGCCGACCTGCCGCAGTAAAAACTGCAGCGGGCGGTCTTTAACCACTTTAGCCCCAGCCCTATTTCGGACACTTTTTGTTCACAAGTTAAAACCAGTATTTTTTCCTAGAAAACTACTTAGAACCCCCAAACATTATATATATTTTTTTAGCAAAGACTCTGGAGAATAAAATGTCGGTCATTGCAAAATTTTTTGTCACGCGGTATTTGCGCAGCGGTCTTTAAAACGCCATTTTTTTGGAAAAAATTTGAAAAATCACATTTCACTGCATTTAAAAAATACTAAACAGTAAAGTTAGCCCATTTTTTTTGTATATTGTGAAAGATGATGTCACGCCGAGTAAATAGATACCAAACATGTTACGGTTTAAAATTGCGCCCCCCCCGTGGGATGGCGACAAACTACGGTCAATAGAGATCTCAATCTGCGACGCTTTAAATTTATTTAACGGTTACCAGTTTAGAGTTAGAGTGTAGCTCTTTTTTTTTAATTATTGCCCACGCTCTGGCGATCGCGGCGATACCTCACATGTGTGGTTTGAACAGCGATTTCATTTGCGGCTCGACTTGCGTATACGTTTTTTTTTGTGCGCGAGCTAACGGTGACGGCTAAATTTTTTTTTTTTTTTTTTTCCCCATTTATTTTTTCTTTTTTTTTAAACTTTATTACAGGTTTTTAAAAAAAAAAAAAATCTGATCACTTTTATTGCTGTCACAAGCAATGTAAACATCCCTGGTGACAGCAATATGTCGTGACAGGTACACTTTATGGAGGGATCGAGGGTCTAAAAGACCCTAGACCCCTCCACTACACTTCCCTGTATGCAAAACGCCGAAAACGGCATTTTTGCATACAGCCGTTTTTCAAATCTGCCGCCTTTTGCAGCACAGTAACCCGGACGTGACGTCATGGACGCCGCCTCCGGGTTACGTCATCGGAGACCCGATCGATGCCGTTTCCGGCATTCATCGGGACTCCATTCAGCCGGCGGACGTGCCGGCTGGGTGCTCGGGGCTCCCGGTGGGACGGTAGCCCCGAGCAAAGCCGCGGAAGGCGGCGGGAGGGGGGGACGTCCCCTCCCGCCCCCCCGGGTAACGATCGAGCGGCTCCCGAGCCGCATCGATCGTTACCGACGGAAAGCCGACCGTCGGCTTCAAACAACGGTACCGGGATGATGCCTCTAGCTAGAGGCATCATCCCGGTATAACCACTCAAAGTCAGCCGACGTAGAGGTTACGTGACTGGTAGTAAAGTGGTTAAGTGGTTATGGTATTCAATTCCAAAATGTTGGTCCAGGCCAGACTGGTGGAAAGGCAACACACCCCATGAGCATTTTCTAGCAAGAAAGTTCCCCAATTCGTACCAAGGAAAAGTAGGTTTCAGGTGCGATGGTGGGCTTTGGGATATCAACAATTCTAGCTTTCAAAAGGATAGAAATGGACAAATCTGAAAAGCCCCTATTCTTTAGGATTATGGCTTCAACAGCCATGCTGTTCATGCCAGTGACCTAGAAGCATAAGGGAACATTGACCCTTGTGACTTAAGGTCCAGAAAATTATGCCCCCATGCTTTGTTCTCTAGATGTATGGCTTCAGTGTTATCGCAAGTGCTCTCTCTCTTCGCCATGCCCGCCGCTCACTCGTGTTTTGTTTAACCCTTCCATTCCTGATAGTTTGCAGGTGGGATGGGTGTGGACATGGATGCAGGCTCCACTATTTCAGCTTCGTAATCTTGTTCACCCAGTCTCATGCACCCTATATCCCTTTGAAACCTTGCGGGAGAAATTTAACATTCCCAAGCATACTTTTTATTTTTACCTACAAATTCGTCACCCGTTTCACTCCATGACGAGATCCTTGACTCTGGAGAGGCCCACGGCCTTTGAACAGTTGACGGCACAGGGGCCTCACCAGAAACATTTAGTATCCACTATCTACAATATTTTACACGATGCTCAGCCATTGGTGGAAGAAACTCACCACTCACCTCTATATGCGCAAAAGGTCTGAAATATTACAGAAACCCATTTCACTGCAGATGTGGGACAAAATTTGGTCGGCTGCCTTTAAATCCTCCAGGTGTGTGGTGCAGAGAGAGACCACATTGAAAATGTTGTTGTTTTGGTATAGAACCCCAGCTAAATTGTATAGGATTGACCCCTCTTGCCCGGCCACTTGCTGGCGTTGCGGCACTGGTTTGGGCACACATCACATTTTTTGGCAATGTCCTCTCATACAACCTTTTTGTGCCATGGTGGGGTCAAAAGATGCAATCTGTGATGGGTCTGTCCTTTCCACTAGATCCCCTTCATTATCCTTTGGGCCTTCCTTTCCCCGGGGTTTCCAAGCCTACCAAGCGATTCATATCTCACCTCTTGGTTGCGGACAGGAGTGCAATCCCGTTGCATTGGCGACAGACGGGACCTCCTGATGCTGGCCTTTTTCAACGCTTGGTGCTGGAGATACGGAGGATGGAATTCCTTACGGCTACGGTCCACGACTAAGTTTCTCACTTTAATGCTATCTGGGCAGATTGGGACCTTAAGGATTCTGCCCTGATATGAGTATATCTTGGTCTCCTGCTGATTATCCTCTCATTTCATTAGGTCAATTGCATATTTGTTTTTTTTTTTTGTTTTTTTATGGCTTGATGTGTGCTTTGTATTTTTATGTTCTCTTCTATTTGCATATACCTACTGGACTATTTTGATTTGCCTTGCAATGTTTTTGGGGTTTCCTACCCCTTGTCTGTTCAATTTACTGGTTTATATTTTCAATAAAAATTACAATTATAAAAAAAAAAAAAAAAAAAAAAAAAAAAAAAGGTCCAGAAGATTAAATATGACCCATGGAGCATCTTCAATGAGCTTGAGTAGGTTTGAGTAACAAATCCTCCTTGGCCAAGTCTATGCAGCGAGGAGCTTCCTGATCCTAGTTTCCCTCAAGTGGAGCAACTTCTTTTCCCTCCTTGATTGATTTAGGCCACAGCTGTGGACTAGTCCCAACCATATTCTGGCCCGGTGGCCTCACAATAGAGAAAAGTCCAGTAATCCGGGATAACCAAATCATCTGGAATTCCATAATGGTGATTGAAAGGCAAGCCTCCTGCTGCAGCCAAGTCCCATGCATGACGAAGGTTATCACAACTACTCCAAAGCCCAACAAGCTGGCATCCATTGTGAGAACTATCCACCACGCATGACTACAGAGGGAAAAGGTTTCCTAATTCCAGTGTGGTATTAGAAATTCACCACATCAGCAAAAGTCTGGCCTTGGGGTTCAGAAGCATCAGGAGGCAAGGATTTAGCCCATTTGTCCCCAATAGCCAGAATGTTGAGCTGCCACCTTGAGACACCACCTTGAAGTAGGCTACCATTAAACTCAAGATTCTTCTCGTATGCATGAACTGAGGGCTTTCCCTGGCCCCAAAGGGCCATGGCATAACAACAAGAGAGACAAAGTTGTGGATCAATTCATGACCAGCTCTAGACCCAGGGACGTGTACCTGTGATGTTGGTTCAGCAATGGCTTGTGTAGGTTGAGGAATCAAGTGAAGCTTTGCTGAACCTGTACCATCTGTTGAATGCTGGCTGACAGGGAGGCTGTATCTCTAACTGGTATCTTCTAGGTACTCCACAATGTATATCCTCTGAGAACAGATCACAGCACAGTCGCAAGCTTGGCAAACAGCTTGAAGACCTAGGGGGTTATGAAGGGGTCAAAAAAGGAAGGGTGACATTGGTAATGCTTATCGCCCATCGCAAAACGAAGAGTTGATGTGGTGGAAATAAAAGAATGTGCATATAGGCATCCCAGATGTCTGTTGGTAAAAAAGAAAAAAGGTCCCCCTGAAGTTGGTGGCAACTATTAGCCTGCCATTTTCCCATGTACAACTTCAGAACCCATAGGACCAAGGCTAAAGTCTTCAAATCCAGAATGTGCCAAAATCCTCTAGTTTTGGACACGTAAAGATGTTTAAAACAGGTGAAAGCAAATTCTCCCACCATGACAGGTAAGGAGATAAAATTGATCTACTGTACTTTGGTCCCTTATTGGGAAAAGTACATAAACAGGTGTTTACTTTTGAGTTTTAAGTGCTCAAGGCATTTCATACAGTGGAGGTTAGCTGGCCAGCATTGAAGCCAGAGAATCCAAGGCCCATCCTAGAAAGGCAGAAGGCAAAGGTTCTAGCTATGAACAGAGGAACCTGCATGACTGGAGCAGGCATTTTGGGTCTTACACTTAATCCAGACAGTGACTGTGCAGGGATGCCATTTTGAGTTAATTTAAGGCTCTTTTAAACTGATGCCCTGATGAAGGGGGAAGCTTCAATGACCCCCGAAACATGTTTGCTGTTTTTAGTACAAACTAATTAATTTGGACTCTTATCCTTAGGACTGGTGCTCCCTGATAAGTATTTGTCCTGGTGACTAATGTCATGGAGTCAAAGTGATTTGTAATTCCAAAAATCAGAACTGTCAACAGAACAAGAGAGGAGGTTAAATCTTTCAATAGGGACAGCTGTTCTGGTGACAAGTATATAAAAGAGGAATTCCCACTCTGGGATTTCCTCTTAATTTTTGTTGTACTTCAAATGACAGGAAGTGAAAGGAAATGTCCCCAAACAGGACAGACAACATAAGACAAGAGGTTTTAACCATTACATAAGCAAAAAAAAAAAAAATTCCTGACACCAAGCCTTACCCTTTTAATCAAATTTCAACTGCAGGTATAGCGGCAGCTAACAGAAGAATAAGCAAACCCAAATAATCTGTATCCTACCTAATAGGATACCGTAGATGTAAAACATAGGAATAGGCGGTTTTGATGTTCAGCATATGTAAAATCTGGCAAGCTTCACAAGTTATGCAACATTAAGGCCGATAATATTACAGATCTAATAATTTACTGATGTGCATGCTCACGATCTTTTTGACATTAAGATCTTAAGTAAAACATTCCGTAAAGACCATGCTAAAATGCACATACACTCTTGAAATTCGAATTCGTCAGTTTGCATTACACACACACACACACACACACCTGCGCACAGATACGCAAACATGTGTAAGCGTAAAAATTACTGCACTTAAAATGTACAATGTTCTATTTTACGGCTCTGTACTCAAGGCTATTACTGAGCTTTACGCAGTTGTGTGCATTGTTCCATAGACAGCAATGCATCTATACTCAGATCAGTAACAAAACTTGGCATTTACACTCCCATGTACAAAAGGCCTAAAATGTTAGATAGCAAGTGACTTTATTGCGTTTTCCACAAGGTGCTACACTAAAGGCTTGAAATTTTTTTAAGTTAAGGTTTTTTTTTTTTGTTTTTTTTTTCTTAAATACACATGCCATACTTACCTGGTCTGTGCAATGGTTTTACACAGATTAGCCTTGCCTTGTCCACGCGTTGGGACTGCGCTAAACAGTCACCCAACGCATGTGGTGTGAACATACTCTCAAGAGCTTTAAATAGAGATAAGCACACATTATGGAAGGATATGCTTTTTTCAGGATTTCATGTCTAAGGTGTACAGCCATTAAAGGGCAGATCAAATTCTCAACATTTTAAAATCGCATATGTGAAAACGCTTATTCTGATATTTAGCCTGTACCATTTATTTGCATATAAAGAGGAAGCAAACTCCCCTTGTTGTACCTATAGGTAAGCCTATAATAAGGCTTACCTATTAGGTACTGTAAATCTCTCCTAAACTTGCACCGTATACTGCACTGATTACATCGGCCCATGCGATCTGAAAGAACAGCCGCCTGTGCCGTGACCGGCGGCTCCTGCACGTCATCGCGTAAAGAGGCTGTTTGATCCCGTCTTCGATAATCCTCCCCTTCTTTCACTGTCCACAACCCATCTGCGATTAGACAGAGCACTTGGGAGTCATTCCGCACATGCTCAGTTGTGTGTATTTTGCCAGAAAGTTTTTTTGCATGTGATCAGCACAGGGCCAATTCGCATTGTCCAGACCGAGGATCAGGAGTCCTACAGCCTCGTAGGACAGTTGGAATGAAAACTCGTCCTACAAGCTTTAACCAGACACTGATAGAAGTCACAAGACTGCTATATTATATTACATACACACAGATATGAGAAAAGGTATTTAGCAGTTTATATTTACATTTCAATGTTTAGTGTACTATGGGAGACCAGATATTACTATATTTTTGCTATACTGTAGGTGTTCCATTGGGGAGATTTCCCTTCACTTTCTGTCCCATATCCAAAACAGGAAGTGAGAAAATCCCTCCAAAGTGAGGAAATCCGTGGTTGTCACCAGAACCAGTGTTTCCACTGGAAGATTTTACCCTATTTCTGTTCTGGGGACAGCCAAAACTCAAGTTTTTTCATTTCAGCAATAATGGTAAACATGTCAAAGAGGATGAATCCCCCTAAAGGGGATACGACAGAAAAACCTGACAAACCCCACTCCTTAATAAAAAAAAAAAAAAAAAAAAAAGTTTTCACAAAGAGATCACTTTTTCATCACATTAGCAGTCCCATATTTTTGTTGTAACTTGGTGAGGCATGGATTGGGACACAGAACAAGGCCTATGTCATCAAGGTCTCATTTGGTAAAGAGTAAAAAATCATAGGAAAAAAACTTTTAGATAATGTTAGCCAGCTTTTGACTTTCCAGAAAAAGGAGGGACACTGCATTCTGGTACCTACATGCATCACAATCAAACGTAATATTAGTCTACCTAGTATGATGAGAAAAAAGGAGGCTTCACCCACTACATTTGTGTTTTCATTTTCTAACCTGTTCTAGAAAATAAACATGTGATTAACCATGTCTGCATTTTACTGCAGCACTAGGCTGTGTTGCAATGTGAATGGGACGCACAGGAAACAATTGTTTCCAGTGTGTCACTGCGGTGACAAATCTTTGACACTGCAGTAAAAGGTCTGTCACCGCAAACATTGTGAATTAGCCTTATTTTCATTTTGGATAGAATAAGGGAGGGCTATAACCCTAGACAGTTTTTTTTTTTTTTGCAATCTATGTCCATTAGGGAAATTGCGAGTTACTACCTGCCCCATAGCCAAACAGGAAGTTAGAGGAAATTCCTGCAAAATTAGGGGAACTGCTTGGGTACCCCCACGTCTGCAGAACTTATATCTCCAAAATTTCCCTTCTATTACTTTTCTGGAGACAACCCAAAATGTGTGATTTTCTTTTACATTCACTTGCAATAACAGTAAACAGGCTAAATAGAGGGGGGTGAATTTCCCTAAATGAGGACACAGACAGCAATAAAAATCTGACAGGGGGTCCAATACCTGCCCACAAAAAAAAACAAAAAACCACCACACACAGTTTTGCCTTTAATTCAATTTTTTTTAAAAAAAGTGATACAATCGCTAACAGTTAATTTAAGCCCAATTTAAATACAGATAGTAAAGAAACATTTTTTTTTGTAAGTAAATCCAAGCAGCTTTAGCACACAAACAGATCCATCTTTCAACATCATGCTCTTACATAAAATTATGTCTTTCAGTGACAGGCTGTATTCATGCTTTTAAAAAGGGCAAATCAGTATTACAAATATTTGTTCAAATGTGCTTTTGCTTTCCTACAGTTAACTTATTCTGTGGCACCAGTGAAATAAGGCAGAGGGAAAATAAAAAATATTTATACTATTAAAGGCTTAAAAAGAGAAATGGTACTTTTACCTTTAAAAGCAGATCGACAACCCCACCACGCCAGCCAAAAAGTAAATAAGTGGTAAGCATCCTGGATTTTAAAGGTGAACCTAAGGGTCCATTCACACTAGCGCGACTTGAAGTCGCGGTCGGTCGCTCGCCATTGAATAGTACAGGAGCCGTTCTAATAGGAGCGACACAAGTCGCTCCGACTTAGAAAAAGGGTCCTGTACTACTTTGAGGCAACCTGGAGGCGACTTGCATTGACTTCAATTATATGAAGTCCGTGCAAGTCGCGCCGAGGGCGCGGTGCACTGTGCACCGCGACTTCACAGGTCGCCCCACAAAATCCTGTCGCGCCAGTCTGAATGGGCTGTAAAAGTACATTTTGACAAGCCCAATTTATTGAACAAGCATTTTTGCACACATAACAATGAACTCATATGTCTTTAGATGCATTTCCATTGATTTCAAAGAGAAAAGGTATCAGGCAAAATATATATATATATATATATATATATATATATATATATATATATATATATATATATATATATATATATATATATATATATATATATATATATATATATATATATATATATATATATATATATATATATATATATATATTACACAAACAACACACACACACACACTCCATGTTTCCTGGTTAGCTTGGGGAAGGTTTTTTCCTATTGTTCCCAACCCTCATTTTTGACACTGCTTGGGAAGTTCTATATAGTCATGAAGATGAGGAGCTGTGTCCGTCAATGAACAAAAGAAAATGGGATTTTTGACTTACTGTAAAATCCATTTCTCTTAAACTATTCAAAATAATTAGCTTGGCTGCAAGGGGGACTACAGGCAATAATGTGACACTGACATATTGGAATGTGAAGGTAGGCATCTGAGGTCTATGGAGGTAAGAAAATCCCCCCGATGAAGCCACCACTGTGCGAATGGACTTCATCCTTACCTTCTGCACCCACACAAAGCAGTTCAGCGCCTTGTGGTCCAGGGTTGGACGCACTTTGCACTCCTTCCTGGGAACTGTAAACCGGTTGAGTAAAAACCCCTGAAAAACGTTTCCCAATAGGAACGGATCGTATCACTTTGTGGACCCACTCGTCTTGTATCAGGGAAGTCCACGGGTCTGCGAACCAGCGAAGACACCCCCCAGGAGCCTTGTCTACAGGTCTGGAAAAGCCCGCTCTGAACTTGCCAGACCAAGTTCGCTTGGATCTATCAACAAAAAGGTGGGCCCACGTCTGCGACAAGGGTCCTTGCCCTTTGTAGCCTGTGAAAGGCAGGTACTCTTCCCCCCCCTGGGAGACCCTTAATGATGTCATCCAGGGTCCAAACAGACGACCTCCTTGAAAAGGAAGAACAGCCAGGGCTTTATTTTAAGAAGACTGATCCGCAGATCAGCACACGTTAGCCAAGCATCACTGCCAAAACAGAGAGCTGAGCCACTAGGTCCACCAGCTCAGCAAAGGCAGGTGGTAGCTGTTCTCCCTCTAGGTCACGGAGCAAAAGCTTAGCCCACTCAGTCAGAGTTTGCAACACCAGGGCAATGGTGAACACCGGCCTTAATGCCGAGCGATCCAGGGTGAAAATATTGCGTGCCACAGACGTTTTTTTTGGTTCGGCCGAATCATGGTTGCTTTGCTTAACCCGGAAAGCGGAGGATCCACCCCCGGTAGAACAGACCACTTTTTGAAAAGGGACTCTTCATAGGGGTATTTCAAAACAGGTGCTGCGCCAGAAAAATGAACAGTGAATATGTCCAAAAAAAATGTATGTATAATGACAATGTGTGTAAATAAACTCAATGACCTTAAATCATAAGTGCTTCCCAATATCACACAAAAAAATCAAAAAATAAATAAGTGTCAATAAATCAATATGTGCATACACTCAAAATCATGAAATTAAATGTCCATAAATAGGTGCATTCCAATCCTCAAAGTAATGGCCACCACAGAAGTGATTAATATATGATATCGTGCTTCACTCCACCGCCACCAGAGATCAAAGCCTCTCACCTTAAGATTTGACCCAGAACACAACAGCATTTTTACCCCTCTGGGGTCACAGGCAGATGTCAACAAATGGTAAGGAGGTCTCAGACGGATGCACAAGGACAAGGTAACAGCGATGGTGCCGCTTTCACACAGGGCACATAGAGATCACCACATAAGCCAAAGACATCTAATGCTCTCCGTGCGGATAAGCTAGTAACAGCCGTTTATTAAAATCAATATACGCACAAACAGCCATTTGGAGTCATGCTTGTAAACAATGAGATCGCACAGCTGAGAGGATACACCGAGCAGCAGGGAAGGCTCCGCCCCCTATACGCGTTACGTCAAAGCCTATTGGGCGCTGACTTCAACAGTAGAGGACCTCTAGTGTTCTGGGTCAAATCTTAAGGTGAGAGGCTTTGATCTCTGGTGGCGGTGGAGTGAAGCACAATATCATATATTAATCACTTCTGTGGTGGCCATTACTTTGAGGATTGGAATGCACCTATTTATGGACATTAAATTTCATGATTTTGAGTGTATGCACATATTGATTTATTGACACTTATTTATTTTTTGATTTTTTGTGTGATATTGGGAAGCACTTATGATGGTCCATTCACACCATGGCGAGCGGTTGGTCGCTCGCCATTGAATAGTACAGGGGCCATTCTAATAGGAGCGACACAAGTCGCTCCAACTTAGAAAAAGGGTCCTGTACTACTTTGGGGCGACCTGGAGGCAACTTGCATTGACTTCAATTATATGAAGTCCCTGCAAGTCGCGCCTTTTCAGGCGCGGTTTCAGACATGGAAGAATCATCCTCACTATGAGTATTCAGGGCACGTGGTTTCAGACCCATCAGGATGATCCACATCCATTGCAGCCGAATCAGATTCAGGATCTGATGAGACAGATGAGATAGGGGGAAGGGGGGGCGCTTTTTGCTAGCCCGTCGCCCGAAAGCCATCTCCACCCAGGACCACCGTCCGTGCATGGATGGATAGTCGAGACCCAGGGGGCCCCACAGCCTCAGAGTGGGGATTAGGTGGAGAGATGTGCTCCAAAGACTCATTAGCCACCAGGGGGACCCACAGAATAAGTGTAACACACTGCTAAGGGACACCCGGTCGCCAGCTACAAGCAACAATCGACCCTCAGCAGACAGGGAGAGGACCCCACCAGACTCACCACCCGTATATACAGGCACTTCTAGTCACCAAGAGAATCTGCATTGCACGTATGCAATCAGGAAGTGAAAAATATCCAGGAGTCAGCACTAGGGGATGAGGAGGGGCTCCCACTGCCGAAAACACCGCTCTCTGGCTCCACTGTCATGGCTGCCGCTGTTTTCAATGGCAAACCAGAAAATGACGGCCCCCGCACTGCACCACAAGGCTTTTGGGGACCCAGGAAGTATCCCTAGACACAGGACAGGCACAAGGCAGGAAGGGGGGGGGGTGGGCCTTGGCAGGAGCCCTCACCAGGTACACCCCCCCCCCTGCACAGCCGATCATCCGGTCCGACGTCCGAGAACCTGGGGGTCCAACCTTCCAAAGGAGGGGCCGGCGTACAGCCGAAAACCCTCCAGAGGAAGAGGGGGGCAGCTACTCACTATACCAGGAACCAGGTGGGCACCGCTCCGACAGATCCTCCTCTCCATCTAAATGGGGGGGGGGGGGGGGGGGGAGCTGTCGGCCAGGGTGAACGCTGCGACTCAGTCCGAGGCCAGGTCGTATGCGATCTCACGAGACGTTTAACTTGCAAGACCAGCCCCGTCCAGTGTGGTTAGGTCGCGGCCTGCCTAGCGCAGAGGTGAGGACTGCACGCGCTTGCTGGCCAGATGGGTGACCACTAGATCTAGATTATCCAGCCCGTCGCCCAGTCCGACAGTGGATTGTAGATCTCACAGAAAAAATCCAGGAGGAAAAAAAATTGCCAGGACCAAAGATCCCAGCAAGGAACTAGGTCCTTACTCCTGACAAGGAAGAAAAAAAACAGAGTGGCTAAAGCAGAGAGAGGGTGTTCTACCCCCTGGGACTGCCCATGGGTGTAGCCAGAATTCTTTTCTGCCTAGTGTCCTACTCCTGTATGGGGCAGTATAACCCAATGCTGTTCACAGAAGCTATAGTTTGAATGAACGAAAGAGAGAATGCTCATTTTTGTCTCACTTCCTGTTGAGACAAAAATGATTCAGAAAAATTAGCTCGGCTGCAGGGGGACTACAGGCAATACTGGTGACTAGATATCAACTCTGCTTGCTATTTTTGGGCAAAGCTTCCATAGTTCAGTGCTTTTATTCCCTGACTATCAAAAGAACCGAATTAATCCAGAAGCACTCGTGTTCACAAATCCCCATAGCGGTGAGCATTAGGTTGGGGTACTCTGTACTAATTCTGCATTACCTACATATCATATTAGCATAGCGATAACCTAATGCTTTAGCATCCAAATGAAATTAGATTCTTTCTAAGCTGTAGCTTTCATTAACATGGAACTTCACCCAAAAAGGGGAAAGTTCCGCTCCTCCTCCAAATTTGAAGGCAGAGCAGCCAGGTACCCAATGTTAATTTTGACATCAAATTTTGATTTTAGTTATAGTTTTGACTAAAATGGCACTTTTAGTTTTAGCCCCAGTTCACACCGCTGCAGCTTTAAAATTGCGCTACTTCAGTGTGATTTGCGCTGCCGATTTCATTGCAGCTTATAACTTCATACCGCAGAAGTCTATGCAAGTCACAATGAAATTGGAAAATCGTAGTGAAGGAACCTTTTTCAAAGTCCTGGCAATTTAAACAGTTCCACTGCCGATAAGAGTGCGACTTGTCATGCGATTTGAAACTGTCAAATCGCACCGGAGTGAACGGGGTCTTAGTCATATTTTAGTCATCTGAATTGTTTTAGTCGTATTTTATTCAACTAAAATCTCCACTACAATTTGGTCACTAAAAATCTAATGGGTTTAGTTAAAATTGTAATGCATTATATAAGCATTTCTCTAGAATTTCCAAACTCATTATATACCCCTGGAGTACAAATCTAACAATATGTGATTTATGGTAATAACGTTTGAACAAACTACAGACACAGATTTAGCGGTTATATAAAGCAGAAGTTGAATGGATTAATGTCCCGCCCTCACACTTTCGTTCCGTTTTCATTCATTGACGAAAATTGGAATTGATTTTCATCAAAAATTTCAAAACTGATTTTCCTTTAGTGGTCATCACTGGAAACATGCCTCTGACCAAAATATTTCTGTCAACTAAATTAACACTGCAGGTACCTGCTCCCCCACTTGCAGTCGGATCACAGCAGGGATCCAAATGCAAGTTCAACCTCCCCACCCGCCCTCCTTGCCTTGCAGCCTCCTGGGACACATCACAGGTCCCAGAAAACTGCAGGAGCATTCACAAAGTGCAGCGCGGCTTGCGCATGCATAGTTGGAAACCGGCCGCAGAACTTTCCATTTATAGAAAATTCACTGGACCAACGTCACAGGCATTCACAGATTTATAGACACAATAATTTCCTATGATCATTAAGTCGATCTAGGAGGCCATAACATGGCATTTTTCCTGAAATACCTCAACCAGAAAACCACCAAATTATGGACACTAGATATCTGTGGTGGTGTGTGTGTGTGGGGGGGGGGGGGGGGGGGCGCGCGCACACACATACATACACAATAAATAAATATATATATACTGTGAGGGATTAGCTCGGTGGTAGGCGTGGATGACTCCTTGGGGAGTGCGTTTTCACAGAGAAATAGCCCAAAAGTGCTTGCAAACAACAGGTTTATGGTTTATTCTAATGGTGTTTTCTTCACCAGGCTGTATGCAGCAAAACATCCAAAATAAAATAAAACAGAAAATAAATCCTTGCCTCTGTGGGCGGCTACCTTCTCACAACTGGAACCTGCCTAGGTGTCTGTCTCCAACCTACCGTCGGGCAGACTTCCTTGTCCTCCAGCGGACACTCAATAGTCCTTTTATAATAGCTTCACAGGGCAACACAGTCCTTTGTTTCTTTCACATCAACAGTTCGTCTTCTCACCTTTGAGACGTATTCACCCTTGGTTACCGTCCCGGGCACACATCACTCCGGGGGGTCTTCTCCCAGGCCCACACATCCTGTCGGGAGGCACACGCTGACTGTCCTCCTGCTCCCAGCCCACATGGCTTCAGGACACAGCTTCTGGAGGCAGCAAACAATAGGACTTTCTCTGAACAAATTATAGAGCCTTAACTCCCTCATTCTGAACAGGTGAAGGCCTTTCAACTTCCTGCTGGCTAGCTCTGTAGCCAACACCCTAAATTAATTAATGGACTTTCTAAATCAGGTAGAAATGTATCTCCTTCCTGTGACTACATTCCCAGATTTAGCTGACTTCCTGTTACAATACATACATATACATACACACACACACACACATATGTGTATATATATATATATATATATATATATATATATATATATATATATATATATATATATATATATATATATATATATATATATATACACATACATACACATACACACATACATACATACATACACTTTTTTATTTTTTATTTATATCAATGTCAAATGGTTTGCAAGTTTAGTTAGAACAGCCGATCTCTCAGTATTTACACACAAACTCCAGCCTCCCCCAATCTTTTTTTCCAGTTTATTTTTGTTTTTTAAAGCAGAAACTTTTATCAGTAAAATGCAGGTCTCCAGTCAGCCTAGCCCAGACATGTCACCACTCCCCTCCCCCATTTATCACTGTAACTTTGTAGCAGACAGAAAATGAAACACAGCAGCAGCTGATATGTGTCTGCCATTTGTGAACGCAACCAAAACATGCACAAGCACCAGGATCTACATGATTGTGCAATCAATGAGCATCACAAAAGTAGACACTGACCCTGAATAACTTCTGAACAAAATGCAATGTCCTACTCTAGAGAAAGAGGATAAAAGGATTGACAGCAGAAATACTGTGTGCAGGAAGTACATTGTTATGTCAGATACCAATGACTTTATACAGGGAAACACTCGGGGAACAGATGCATCTATGTACATGGTACACTTGAAAGGCATACAGAGTTAAAATTGATGCACAGAAGGTCTTTTTTTAAAACGGTTTAAATATATATGCCAGTTAGTGTTTGAAACTAGTCACCTAATTTCACATATACAGGTAAATCGGCTTTTTTTCAGTGTGATGCAGCCAAGCATTAGAAACCTAATAAAAAGCAAAATGATTTTCTAAGGTCAAAAAAAGGGAGGGTCACACTGGTTAACAGCTCCAAAAATAGGGGTAGCATCAAATCTGTATAGTACAGCAACTACGCAGGGTAAAAGTAAAAAGACCACCGCCCAACAGGCATAGTAACAAATTTTCTCACCATTTTCACCTTTTGAAGTAAAAGCTTCTCTAAAACCCATATGAGGAAAAAAATAAAAATGAAAAAGTCAGTCTGGTCAAAGAGTATAAGCATCTTGTCAAAGAGTAATAAAGGATAAGTTCTCTTTGTACCCACTGTCACTTTTTTAAAAAAGCGCATGATTGTGGGGCTCCACCCCCACAGCTGCATCATTCATTCACTGTTTCCTGACAAGTACCGTCTGTCACCACGTCAGATAGACGTTCTAATGGGCTGCAAGGGCACCGATGAGTCCATCGACATGTCCTGCAGAAAAAAGCCCTACAGAGGCACGGGCTGAAAGCTGCAGGACATGTCTGCAGAAGCCTACCTTGCATACGTGATCTACTATTAGTGGGTGCAATGTTTTCTAGGCTCATGATGGAGAAATTATTGAATGCACATTTTTTTCTGCAAAAATATGTGCATTTATTTTTTTCCATAAAGGCAAACTTCTCTTCTTAGGAGACTGGAATTTGTGCACAGTGGAAGTAGACCAAATAAGCAAGACCCCGTCTGAACTCCATTATCTCAAATGCAAAAACAAGCAAAAGCCAGATGCTCAAATTTACCATTTCAAATGGCAGACAGTGCTTTAAAGATTATGTAAACCCAACATTTCGTATTCCTGATGTACCATGCATTTGGATAAAAAGTATTCTGTTCTCTTTGTATGGTGTTACTGCCAGTCCCTCTGCTTCCCAATTAAAAACTGACCACACTAAGCAGAACACACCTGGTCGGTTCTCTAGCTATGCTGGGAGCTCAGCCTGCTCTCCTCCAATGATCAGGCTTGTCGACACCACCCCAAATTATATACACAAGACCCTTTGGATCTATTATAGAGCTTAAGGGAAAACCCCACAAAAATCAACAGGGGGGCACGAGTCCCTTATCCAGGCACATGCAGCCTCGCAGGCCAATATGTGCATTAAAAAGACTTGTCAAAAAAAATAAAAATCATAGTTTAGATGACTTTATTTGATAATTCCCTCCAGATAAAGAGTCTGGTATAAAATTGGGGGTGGGGGGGGGGGGGGTGTCAGCCTTTAAATTCATTCCTTTTTGTGTTTATACAGTACAAAAGCTTTACGCAGGTGTTTAGAAATGCAGTAATGTAAGAATGTTTTCCAAAATATAGATTTGTATTGTTTATTTTTATCAATTTACAAAATGCAAGTGAGCAAAAAGATCTAAGGCCAGTTCACACAATAGAAAACGCAGTCCGGATACTTATCGGCATGTGCGTATTTGATGCAGTCCAGTGCATTTTTTCTTAACCTCAAGGACGTGCATTCTGGTGTGTTCTACAGCGTTCTAGTACAGTCCAGTGCAGGAAAAATGTGGCATGTTCTACTTTTATCTGGAACTGCAAGCACTGGTGGGAACTATGCCATTGGAAACCATATACCTATTTCCATGTGTTTTTGATGCAGAAAAAAAAAAATCCACTGGGCTGCATGTGGTGTGAACTGGCTCTAAATCAAATATTTGGTGTGACTACCCTTTGGTTTCAAACTAGCAAAAGTTCTTACACTTGCGTAACATCAGGGATTTTGTAGGATTAGAGTCAGGTGTATGATCAAATTATACCAAGCAGGTGATAAGGTCATATGTAGGCTGAAAAAAAAAAAAAAAAATAGCCATCAACTGAAACAGAAACAGCTGTGTAAAAGACTTAAAACCAAGTGAGAAACAGCCAAACTGCAACTAAGGGGAGGCTGTTTCATGTCACAGATCTTACACCATGGCAAGACCACAAAACACAAGGTAGTTCTACAGCATCAGCAAGGTCTCTGCCAGGCAAAGAGTTCAAAGCAGACAGACTAGGGTTTCAAGATGTGCTTTTTTAAGCTCTTTTGAAGAAGCACAATGAAACAGGCAATGTTGATGGCCAAAGACACAGTGGTCCACAAAGGAAATTTAATGCAGCAGATGAAATTCATTCATACATACATGCTTACTTCCCTTTGACATCAGATGTCCAGCAGTTCCATCAGGATAAAACTGGCAGAAACCAGTGGGACCTAGGTACACCCATCTACTGTTCTGAAAAGTCTGGCCAGAAGTGGTCTTCATGGAAGAATTGCGGCAAAAAAGCCATACCGCCAATGTGAAAACAAGGCTAAGCGACTCAACTATGCCCAAAAACATAGGAAGCTGGGTGCAGAAAAGCTGCAGGTGCTTTGAGGACCAAGAAATCAAAATCTAAAATATTTGGCTGTAGCAGGAGGCAGTTTGCGGAAGCGATGGAGAGCGGTACAATAATGAGAGTTTGCGGGCAACAGTGAAGAATGGTGGAAGTTACTTCCAAGTTTGGGGCCACATTTCTGCAAATGGAGTTGGAGGTTTGGTCAAGATCAATGGTGTCCTCAATGCTGAGAAAAACAAGCAGATACTTATCCCTCATGCCATACCATCAGGGAGGTGTGTGATTGGCCCCACATTTATTCTGCAGCAGGACAATGACCCCAAACATACAGCAAATGTCATTATGCACTATCTTCAATGAAAAGATAGAGAATAGAATTATTGCTCTCGCTCTGGCGATCGCGGCGATACATGTGTGGTTTGAACACTGTTTTCATTTGCGGGTGCGACACATATGCATTGTCTTTTGCGCGGGAGCTCACGGCGACGGTGGCGCTTTATTTTATTTTTAGTACCGTTTAAAAAAAAAAAAAAATCACTTTTATTGCTGTCACAAGGAACGTAAACATCCCTTGTGACAGTAATAGGCAGTGACAGGTAATCTTTATGGAGGGATCAGGGGTCTAAGAGTCCCCAGACCCCTCCACTGCACTTCAAAGTATTCAAAATGCCAAAATTTGCATTTTTGAATACTGACAGCTTTTTAAATCTGGCACCGTTAGCCGCCGAGTAAACCAGAAGTGGCGTCATGACATCACTTCCGGGTTAATACATCAAAGGCGAATCAACGGCCACCCGAGTCGTATAGGCTGTTATCTTCTGAAAGCCCACCACCGGCTCTAAGAACGGTACAACCACTTCTCTGAGGAGACGTACAGGTAGGTCGTTTTGCGGGAAGTGGTTAAAGAATAAGTCCCTGCATCTATAGACCTCCATGATCTAACACCAACCCATCTAGCCCTGTAAAGAAGAAATCGGTGTACATATCTTTTTTTTTTAAGCCGTTCTGAGCCGATCTTCAGCTCTCTATTCTGCAGAGGACACAGCAGACAACAGCTGTAAAATTAATGGGACTTACTATGGGGCTTCCATTGTTAGTTGTGTCCTCTGCACCCTCCTCCACAGCAAAGCCGTGGTTGACAGCTCAGCGCAGGATGGGTCAGCTTCAAAAAAGGTAATTTTACTGGATTTCTTCTTTACAGGGCTAGACAGGTTAGTGTTAGATTGTGGAGGTCTATGGATGCAGGGATTTTAGTGTTAAGGGTGGTCTTCTCCTTTAAGATAAAAAAGCCTGTGTAAAGCAGCCACCTCAGCACCCATTAAAGAGGAAGTAAACCCTCCTCAGGAAGTTGTACCTATAGGTAAGCCTATGATAAGGCTTACCTATAGGTACTGTAAATATCTCCTAAACTTGCACCGTTTAGGAGATATTTACCTTTAATGGAGCCAGTGACGTCACTGGCGCATGCGCTCTGAAGGAACGGCTGATCGTGCCGCTCCTTCAGAACCCCGTGCCGTGACCGTCGGCTCCCGCGCGCGTGCGCAGGAGTGACGTCACCGCGGCTCCGGCCAATCAGATGGCCGGATGCTGCGATCCCGGAAGACGGGCGACATGTCATGTCGCCCGTCATACAGGTAAGAGAGCGGCACGGCGGGGGCTCGTTCTAAGGTAAGTATTTCATAATGAGCTAGTATGCGATGCATACTAGCTCATTATGTCTTTCTATTGCAGGTTGTAAAAAAAAAAAAAATTTTTTAAAACGAGTTTACAACCTCTTTAATACTTACCCCAAGCCCCATCTCTGTCCAGCGATGTCTAAGTCACTCAGCCCATTCGGGACTCTCTCTCCTGATTGGCTGAGACACAGCTGAGGTGCCCTTAGCTCCCGTGGCTGTCAAAGTCAGTTAGCCAATCAGGGGGCAGAGGGATAGAACCGCAGCTCCATGTCTGAATGGACACACGGAGCTGCAACTCGGCTCAGGTACCCCCACCATAGCAAGCTGCGCACTCGACAGAAGGGAGTGGCTAGGAGCAGCGAAGAGGAACCCGATTTAACTGTACAGAGGAGGTAAGTATATTGGGTGTGTTTTTTTTTTTTAAACAAGACTTTACAAACACTTTAATTGATTGTGCAGAAAATATAACAATAAGGAACCGAGGCACTAGCCAGCAAGAGAGAAAAATCCAATGTATCAGTGTGAGAATGCAATGTTAGCTCAGAAAGGTAAATATTTGCAATATTGCACCAGAGTAAGATTGTTCTGTGAATGAAGGCTCCTCAAGGGCTGGTTTAGATGTGCTGCTAGGGGGTGGTAAAAGGAAGCGCTTGAGTTGTGTTGTTACCACCCACCTAAACAACGACATGCAGCTGCTCAATGCTGCAAACAGGCCACAGAAAAAAATTAAACCTCATGTCGCATTCAGCGAGCAGTACCACTGCCAAACATGATGCATTTTAAGTGTATGGGGCCACAAGGCAATGCAATTCATACGGTCAGGGTGCAGTAGGTCAGTATTTTCAGGGTTACAACAGCCAGTGAGGAAGAGATCTTTTTGCTGTCTGTCAAATAATCTTTGAAAAGCAACACCGCAATTTTGCCACCCCCCCCACTGCACAAAGCCTTAGTGTGCCTTTACTGATCTCACTGGTGCAGTGTTACAACATAAAAGAGGAAAAAAAAAATAAAAAATTTATAAAACATTGCAAAGTGAACTCATCCTTTAGTGCCGGTTCACACTAAAGCGATCACAGACATTGCATATGATTCGTAGGAAACACTGCTCCTAAAATCACATGCGATATCTGTGCTGTGCGAGTTCAGCCATACAGTTTGTATGGCTGAATTCGCACCGCAATCGCAGTGAGCTTGCACAGGACCCTTTTTTTGCATATGGCAGTGTAAAGTGCCTGTGCTTCGGATGAGATGCGGGAACACGCAGTATATTCGCAGTGTTCCTGCATCGCAATAGTGTGAACCGACTACTGATAAGATAAATACCATAGAAGTTATTTTACTGCAAAAATTCATGTGGCATTAAACCAACAGCTCCACGTCTTAGAATGACCCAGCCAAAAGGTCAGACCTCAACCTAAGAATCTGTTGCAAGACTTGAACATTGCTGTTACCAACAGTGCTTATCCAACCCAACATAGCCAAGAGTCATTCTGCCATAAAAAAAAAAAAAAAACACCTGTAGAGACTTACTCCAAAAGGCTGCAATTGCTGCCTTTTACCAAAGTAGTAACCTGGGTGCAGTTGGCAGGTGGGTAGGCGGAGAGACCAACTGGAATTCAATGCTGCGGGCAGTCATGGGATTTGGTGATGTTTAGAGTGCGTACCCTCCCAAAACGTAAGTTCAGAGAAGTGTCATTTGAGAATAAGTAACCAGGGACACTTGCTTTAAAAAAAAAAAAAAAAAATCCTACTATATAAATAGGAGGGTGTAAATACTACTACAAATGTATTTTCAATTCAAGGTTTTAAACACTACAAAATGTGGGAAAGTAGTGGGGAAGGCATTGTATCATTGGGCTCTATAGTAGTCATCTGACAGCACAATTCTTTCCTCCACTAGAAGCAGAACTAGGCAATAAATCAAATGTCTCTGAAACACTATAATCTAGGCTGCTCACAGTAACCAAGTTATAGCTGTGATTTTAAAGAAGGTAAAGAATGAATGAAAGAAAAATTGCTTTACACAAAATACACAAATTTACTCCAGTAAAGTACAAAACAAATAAACAAAAAGCTGGAATAAGATGCAAAAACATTATGTCACCAGTTCTTTACTGCTTCAGCAACACCGCCATTTTAAGTACTTCTTTTGTAATGGTATAAAAAAAAGAAGAAGAGCGGACAAACCACTGTGGGAGCAACTAACACACTAAAGAGTTTACCTGTCAAGTCGTGATGGATAAGATCAGCAAAGTTTGGGTCATCTCCCCACCAAAATATCCAAAGCTCTCTACGTCCAGGTCGTTGATCCCGTCGCCATACGCTTAGCACATCAGCCTTCAGACAACGACTGAAACTGCTCAATATGGGATCTTCTTCTGTCACTGGAAAGAGGATTGGAGCAGAAGTGGGACCTTGCCATACGTACTGCTTCCATTTGATCCCTGTAAGGTCAGCCTGTGAAGGTAAATTAAACATTAGCCAGAGCAATAATACGAAACCATCCACACACAGTCCACGCGTCTTGCACTAAAGACTATCAACCCAATATCTCAAGAATTTTACAACACAGGAATTTAAGCCTCCATCTACCCAAAACATTGTGTCAAAATGATGTAAAATATTTTGTTTTGTTTTTGGGTCCCATATTTAACATGTATAGCCTTGCTTCAGAAAGAATTATAGTTAGTGTGTAGACCAGGCAGTGTAAAGGCCCATTTTAGTTATCTAATATTTGATGACATAAGGGTGGACAGCGTAGAACTTTATAGTTGCAATATTAACACCCATAATTACATAGGATTGTCCAAGCTATTGAAGTATTAGAGCCGATTCACATTGCAGCGACCCGACTTGCCGGGGCGACCTGCGAGGTCGCGGTGCACAGCGACCTCGGAGAGACCTGCACGGACTTCATATCATTGTAGTCAATGCAGGTCGCTCCGAGGTCGCCCCAAAGAAGCTCAGGACCCTTTTTCTAAGTCGGAGCGACTTGTGTCGCTCCTATTAGAACGGGTCCTGTGCTAATCTATGGGCAGGCGACCCACGGCGACCAGGTCGCCCCAGTGTGAACCGGGTCTTAACATTTCTCTCCAGCTTTTAGTGAAGTTTAAATAGCTTATTTAGACCAAGCTGGTCCAAACAAACTACTTCACTACTAGATGTTCCTGCTGTGTGTAGCCTTGGCTACTTACACTATACAGCTCTGTGTTCCCCTCTTGCAGCGTCCCATCTCTCTCAGCAGTGCTCAGCCATTTACAAATAGCTTTGTATTTTATGAAGGCCAGTTAACACCAGAACATGGTTCAGGAAAGGTGCATTCCGTGCACTTTTCCCACACAGCATTGCACTTGTGATTGACATGCAGGTGCCAGTGTATTGTTAACAGTACTGCAGCACCATGCAATTTGGTGCAGTGCCTTTTTAAAAGTAGTTCAGACACTACTTTTTACAGACAGACGTATTTTACAACCCATTCAAATAAATGGGTTGTCAATATACACAATGCACATTTCCCCACTATTCCTGGTGTGAACCAGTCCTCGAATACAGAGCTTCCAGTGACTGGTTGTGGTGGAGAGGCAGGCAAATTACATTACAATCTCCAACTTAGCCATTCAGACGAAGCTTTGTCTGGCTCGATTTTGTTCCAGTAGCGAGAGGAGAACAGTGTGCTGTATACAGCAAGTAGCCAAGGCTTTATACAGCAGGCAAATCTAGCAAGGACAGATAATTGTTTGTTAGGGTCAGCTTGGTCAACAAAAACTATTAGGCTCCATGTACACGGGACGTTGTTAAAAGTCCCCTTGAATGCTGGAATTTTTAGGACGTTTGAAACGTCCGTTCGGTCGCGTTTGTACCCGCGTTTAGCGGCGTTTGCGTTTAGAAGCGTTCCTAGAGGTCAAAAAAATTATTCCCCTTTAAAATGGAAAAACGCGAACGCTAAACGCGGGTCATCACGTTCGGACGCGTTTGTGCGTTTGAAACGCCGGGAAACACACGTTCGAACGCAAATAATTGCGTTCTAAAAAAACGTCCCTGAACGCAACTGCCTGCAAATGACTGTAAACGACCCTGTGTACATGGACAGATAAGATAACATGTAGGTGGGTTCAGGGGCTTCTGAAAAAAATGCCCAACTGCTCCTAAACGGTCATTTCCAGCGTCCCGTGTACATGGAGCCTAAGACTCCACTAAAAGCTGGAGCTCATCGTTAAATGTAACCTAAGAGAAAAAAAAAAGTTAAAATAGTAATTTCGTATACTGAAATAATCCATAGACACAGCTGGGTCTACAAAGTCCCAAATGACAGCAAGTGAAGTTTCAACATTTTCACCAGACAGACAATCACAAGGGAGAAAATTACAGGAGAGATAAAAAAAAAAAAAAAAAAAATGTAAAAAAAAGTGATTAATACTCCCCATTGCATCACAACGATTTGCAACAAAGAGGAGAATTTGAACACAAACATTAAGAGCCTATTCAGACCTGTGGGCTGCTGTAACATAACTGCAATGCACCCCAATTTAAATAGCACCTCAACACACCTAGACAGCGCACTGCAAGTCCATCTGTGCATTGTGGTACGACGTTATAAAAAAAAAAAAAAAAAAAAAAAAAAAAAAGTCCAGGTCTGTTAAAATCTGTGTTGTGGCTCATGGGCAGCCTTACCACAACATACAAATTACAGAAAGGAAGTGGAAATATCACCACACGTTATAATCTGACTTTTTATCAAGACTAGAATATAAAAAAAACTACCTAAACAATCCAATCTGCATACAGTCAGGCAGACCCTTGCACTACATATGCATTACTGCTATACAGCCTCCAGCATTATTCCGTGAAGTTTTTAAGTGCATGACCCTTAAGCCGGTCATGGATGGTGCCATTTTCTTTCCTGCAAGCAGGGCTTGCAGGAAGAAATTTGCCCAATTCCCCCATCAATACAGTGTTGATGGGGAAATCCCTCCTGTGGAGCCATTGTGTTCTCCCAGTGGAGGGGCAGGAGGAGTCATCCCTGCAGGGAGAAGACACAGTGATTACTGCTAGTGGCTATAGCCCCTGGCAATAATTGCATCAAAAATCCGGCAGGCTGCTTGTACCCAAGCTGAGCATTTAACTTGGGTACAACCAGCCTGCCCATATATGGTTTGAATCCCAGCCAATTCAGCAGGGACCGAGATTTGAATCGTCAATGGGCAGCTTTATATCCGCTGGAGAGGACGTCAGAAAATAAAGAGGATATAAGATACTAGCAGTACGGACCAGAAAGTTTACTTTTCATTTTTGTGACTGGGTGAACCCTATAAGCAGAAAAAGGATGCATCTTGGTGCAAATATTTTGTTTTCATCTAAATGCAATCTCAAGTAGGAGTGGGCAAATCAACAGGAAACTTAATAAAAAAAACATGGAAGCATTAGGCATTTGGGGCTCTTTCACATGATGCCGTAGGATTCAGTTTTTTTTTTTTACCGGGAAGTACGAGAACAGATACTTTTGGTCAAGTTCTTGCCAATACAGAGTATTGATACATTTGCGATGGGATTTAAGCCCATACAAAAACGAATGGGCTCAAATCGCACTGCAAAGAATCACATGCAATCTGAGCAGATATTCGTCACTTTCTTGTCCAAATCACATGCAGTTCCCCCCACCACTTCTGTGTGAACCCAGGCTGGTCATAGTGACTTCATTCTGGGTTCACACAAGAGGGTTGTGGGAAACTGCATGTGATTCGGACAAGAATAGCACCGCATTCCTGTTCAAATCACATGTGATTTTTTTGCAGTGCGATTGGAGCCCATTTATTTTGTATAGGCTCAAGTTGCACCACAAAAGGTATCAGTGTCAGGTGTACAAAAATTTGGGGGGGGGGGGGGGGGAGGGACGGGAAAGGACCACAAGAAAATCACTCAAACGCCCTGGAAATCCTAGGGCGTGAGGATGTGACACCAAATTCAAATATAACCATCCAGACACCCAACGGCGTGCGGCCGGCGAGCCAGGGAACTTAAAACATATGTAAAGGTAAACAAAAAGAAGTTGCATTCAAGGCTCAAACAGAGGTATGTGGTGGATAAAAAGTGTACTTGATTGAAACGGTTTAAAAACTGCAAAGGCAATCAATGAGTGCAAGGTACAGAAAACTCATGGACATTGGATAAAACCACAAAACATGAGGTCCGCCTCTGAGATGACACTAATACCCCACCCACCACCCAATCAACACAGAGCCATCCAAATAAACCACCACCCCAGTGCACCTGCCCACCTCCAAATCCACAGGCTGATGTAGAATATGATAGTTTCTCGTCCTGAAGAAGCGTGCTGCGGTGGAGCTATAGTGGGATAATAGTGTCATCTCAGAGGCGGACCTCATGTTTTGTGGTTTTATCCAATGTCCATGAGTTTTCTGTACCTTGCACTCATTGATTGCCTTTGCAGTTTTTAAACCTGTTTCAATAAAGTACACTTTTTATCCAGCACATACCTCTGTTTGAGCCTTGAATGCAACTTCTTTTTATTTACCTTTATATCAGTGTCAGGTGTCAGAGCATTTGTAGGAGTACGCGTACTCCTACAAATGCTTAGTATCAGCATTGATATCAGTATCGGTGCAACCTTACATTTTTAACTGCACTCCAACAGCATAGCCAGTCATCCTGTGGGCATAGTTCACACTATTGCAGTGCAGTGAAGAAAAAAAAAAAGCATGCTGCATTTTTCTGCAAATGCACAGACGTGAATGCAAATGCATGAGAATGCACTGCAACTCAATGCAGGGCACAAAAAAGCCCCAAAGAAGAACGATGGAATTTACCTCAAAGGAAATGCAAATGTGTGAAGAAATTGCATGTCAAACACAAATCACTGCACATGCAAAAATGTGCAGTTTCTGGTGTGAATGGGACCTTAACTCCTGGTTCACACTATAGTGATGACAGACACTGCATGTGATTCGGAGCGCACTGCTCTGAAAATCACATGCAATGTCTGTGTGATGCAAATTCAGCCATACAGATTATATGGCTGAATTTGCATCGGATTCGGACACAACTCGCACAGGACCCTTTTTTTGGGTCCGCAGCAGAATCAGATCACATGGTGGTTCACACCAATGCTATCCGATTCATGTCCGAACTGACAGTTGGCACTGCACTATGATCTGGGGGTGTCGTTAACTTTGTATTGACACCCCCATTGATTCGCATATGGCAGTGTGCACTGCCTGTGATTTGTATGAGATGTGGGAACCCGCAGTAGATTCGCAGGTTTCCCGCATCGCATATATGTGAACCGGCACTAAGAAACCAGTGAACAAGCACACCTATTGCCAAAAAACAAACAAAAAGAAAACATAAATAAATGCTAAAAACAAGCACCTGGCTGCTTGAATTTAATCCTACACTGCCTGCTACCACCAATCTGCTATCTGTTACTTGACTACTGTGATTAGCATAAAATTAAATAACTTCTAATGCTAAACCTCGAGAGAGAGAGAGAGAAAAAAAAAAAAAAGACAGCAGAAAGAAGATTCTGCAAAGATAAACCAAAAAATATGGTTACTACTTAACCTATATAAAGAATAAGTGGCCTAGCTGGCAGAAGCGCATTCCTGAGCTATAATTACTTGAAAGGCAACAATACAAAAATTTCAAGGTTTACCACTGATCACTTACTAACAGCTGGAATTCAGTCTCATTTTATCTTCCTTCGCAGGGACAAAGACGGGGGATGGGTGTAAATGTGTTCATTTCATTCATCACAACTAGGTTACAGACTGCCAGCATGCACAGAAAGGGTTTGCAGAAACATCACACGCTACAGTTTTACAAGCTACACTAAAGCTGGAACTAGGAGGTGGCTGGCATCAAAGATAACCAGGCTAAGCACTCATCTCCTTTGAGTGGCATTATAAGTAGTGTTGAACCAGTGGTTTGTGTATCACACTATATTGTGCGTTGTATATTACGTTTTGTTTATTTTTGTCAATCATGACTAATCCCAGGAAGACCCACCTACTCAGATTCTCCACTTGTACGCTTCAGGTTTCATGCTATCAAATATTGTGTGCTGCAGGCTGCAAAAGCATATCCAATTTCATAGGGGAAAAAAAATAAAACCTTTAGTACATTACCTATTTCCCTGCCTGGGTAATTAGAGGTTATAGATAAATGTTTCACAATTATTGATTTTAGTAAAAATCAAATATAGAGCACAAGTACTAGACAAGTTTGCAAAACTGTTGAAATTCAACAGCAATAAATATCATACTTAGAAAGAAGAGTAAGTGGAAAAACAAAAAACAAGACAAGTGAATGTGAAAATCTAAACAGCAACAGATTACAACATGAGGGGATTATCTGAGGACAGGGGAAGCTGCAAGAGACAAAAGAATATGAAAACACGGAGATGAAAGCACACTGTTCGAACAAGTCATACATGCCGTGATACCAAAAAGACTTGTGTAGGGAAAACCACAAATCTAGTAGGCAAGTCAGCTATAAAACACAACACACAGCAGATCCTAAAGTCAGGGCAGGCCCAAAATAAGAGCCATGAAAATGGCTGCTTCCTGCCTCCTCCTTCCCAGGCTCCACTCCCACAGAGAGAATAGGAAGGGCTGAATACAGCCTGAGCACTGAAAACACAAGTAACCTTGGATCAGAGGGATTGGGCAGACAGTGCAAAATAAGGTCTGCTGAGGCCAGTCTCTGTGCATTTCAATAGCGATAACCCAACTGTGTGACATTTACAAACATGTCACAGCTTCTGGGCAGACTGCAATCAAGATGAAATAACCTGGCCACATATATGTATAGTTGTGGTTTGCAAAACAAACATTTGATTGTGAACTCATGAGCAGGGCCCCCCCTAAACCTCTTGTAACTGTATGGTCTCCATTTATATTGTAAAGCTCCGTGCACACTGACACTATATAAATCTTGAATAATATTAAACGCAAGGCAAATAAAAGAAAGGGGATAGGTGGGTGATAAACCTCCAAACTTCAGATCACAGGAGGAAACTAAGGCTGACCATACACTATACAATCTGATTACACCATCTCCCCTAGAGCTACCATCAACTATGTAGCGCAAGGACCTTTCCAGATTTAAAATGAATTGTTTATTCTTGTCCTCATTACAAAGTTTTGGCAACTCTAAAGAAAGTTGTCCAATCAGAAAGGCCCAAAATAATAGCCATGAAAATGACCGTAGCTCGCTTAAAAAGGGAGACTGCCCAATCAGATCGTGCAGCTCGCTTAAAAGGGAGACTGCCCAATCAGATCGTGCAGCTCGCTTAAAAGGGAGACTGCCCAATCAGATCGTGCAGCTCGCTTAAAAGGGAGACTGTCCAATCAGATCGTGCAGCTCGCTTAAAAGGGAGACTGCCCAATCAGATCGTGCAGCTCGCTTAAAAGGGAGACTGCCCAATCAGATCGTGCAGCTCGCTTAAAAGGGAGACTGCCCAATCAGATCGTGCAGCTCGCTTAAAAGGGAGACTGTCCAATCAGATCGTGCAGCTCGCTTAAAAGGGAGACTGTCCAATCAGATCGTGCAGCTCGCTTAAAAGGGAGACTGTCCAATCAGATCGTGCAGCTCGCTTAAAAGGGAGACTGTCCAATCAGATCGTGCAGCTCGCTTAAAAGGGAGACTGTCCAATCAGATCGTGCAGCTCGCTTAAAAGGGAGACTGTCCAATCAGATCGTGCAGCTCGCTTAAAAGGGAGACTGTCCAATCAGATCGTGCAGCTCGCTTAAAAGGGAGACTGTCCAATCAGATCGTGCAGCTCACCTAAAAAGGGGACTGTCCAATCAGATTGTGCAGCTCGCCTAAAAAGGAGACTGTCAAATCAGACTATGTTGTCCCTTTAAAAAGGGAAATTGGACAATCTGACTATGTTGTCCAAACTAACTGTATAGTTTGATCTCTTTAAATGATCTAATCCGATTGGATGATCTCCTTTTAAGTGAGCTGTACAATCTGATTGGATGATCTCCTTTTAAGCAAGCTATGCTATACAATCTGATTGGACATTAAGCCCCCTATTCACAACAGGCGCGATTTGACAGGTAAAATCACGTGTCAAATCGCAGCCTATTGCCAGCAATGGCACGTCCAAATCAGTGCACCGCTTTCCAAAAGTAGTCCCTGCACTACTTTTGCCAACTTCAATAGACCTGCATGAACCCACACAGATGTCTTTATAAATCGCCCACCCCTCCAAACCAAACAGAAATGCGGCTTTGAAATAGTGCGCGTTCAGGTAAAGTCACACAATTTTGAAGCAGTGTTCGGTGTGAATGAGGGCTTAAAAGGAGATTGTCCAATCTGAAGCAATAACTTGCCTAAAAGGAGGAGACTGTGCAATCAGCAGAGAGAACCAAGAGCAGCTGTGCATGGCAACCAATCAACTTCTAGCTTCAGCTTGTCCAGTTAAAATTTGAAAATGAAAGCTAGAAGCAGATTGGTAGCCAGTGTTTGGAAACTACCCTTATTTACCAACAGATTTGAGAGAAAAGAAAGTAGAGAAGACGAGGAGGACTTTAGTAAGGAGTAGATTGTGGGATGTATCCCCTGATCACCCAGACATGATAGAGGTGTTGGATGAGACCAGTGATCGGTGTGATATTAGATGTACACACACACAGGTCTGCTGATAATGAGTGTCTGTCTCCCCCGATCTACTCACCAGACAGAAGAGGTTGGAGTGGCAATCCTCCAGACTGGCCCCGTTCGGCACAAAGCATGAACTCATCCTCACAGCCAGGGAACACACGCCATTATCCCACCCCGAACAAGAAAGAGACACACACAACACACAGCTGTGAGCAGCCAGCGACCTCCTCCTCCTTCCCGGACACTACACCATCATCCCGATCGGAATGGCTGCACGTGTGATTGTAGGGGGGAGGGGGTAATCGTGCCCTTCTATGGAATGTCCGTGAAAATGGCGCAATCAGCAGCCGATCCGGTGCTTTACAAGCGATGTCTGATCCGTCCCTCCCCCGCCGCTGGTCCCCCTGCTCGGGGCGCAGAGCATGGCGGGAACCGCCCGGACACCGGAGCGCTGAGAGGCCGCTGGGGCCTGCAAGCTTAGGGAGGCGTCTGACACAAAGGAAGAGCGGCGAGTCCTCGCTCAGCCAGACGCGGCCGGTCCCCGGGTGTTTGTCGGCTTCTTTTTCCTCACAGGTTCGCCATTTTCCTCTCCTCCTCCCTGTGTCTCTCCGCTCCTGCGCACCAACGACCCGCTGCTCCCCTCCTCTGGGGCTCGCCTTCCCGGCTCTTCTCCGCTCCCTCTCAGCTCAATCCCAGCAATGGGAGCCGATAACTACGAATAATACGATCAATGTCGGGCCAGCTTTCCCATTTGAATTTACAGATTCCTTTCTTTAATGGCGGCCGTGGTGGCTGCTCGGCCTCTCGCCGGCGATTGGTCAGGGTGGCGTCATGTGACTGGGAAGCGGTGCGGCCGATTGGCTGGTCTAGACTGTAGACTGGAAACTAAGCGAGTGAGAGAGAGGGGGGGAGGTTTGGGAAAGTAGTGACAAGAGGATGCCGCTAGGGGGCGATGGTTGTTGGTGGAGTTCCGCGCCGCTCGCTGGTGATACAGCGCTAATACAAGTCTGCAGCTCAGCCCAGCCTGGGAAGTTATTTTCAGCACATCGCAGCCAGCTAAAGATAACTTCATTGTGCCTTCATCTAGGGGCATGTACCTGCACTGAGGGGCGGCTCCTCTAATGCTTCCCTAAAGGCCCATACACACCAGCAGAAAAACGTACAAAATATACCACTTTTAAAGCGATTGTACCATAATCTGATCGTTAGTTACATAGTTAGTGAGGTTGAAAAAAGACATCAGTCCATCCAGTTCAACCTATGATGTGTGTGTGTGTTTGATGTTAACCCTACATTGTATACCCCTGTATGTTGTGGTCTCTAAGGTGTCCATCTAATAGTTTTTTGAAACTATCAATGCTCCCCGCTGATACGACTGCTTGTGGAAGAGAATTCCACATCCTTACTGCTCTTACAGTGAAGAACCCCTTACGCACTTTAAGGTTAAACCGCCTTTCCTCTAGTTTTAGTGAGTGGCCACGTGTCTTATTGTATCTCCTTTCTCTGAATAGTTTGTTCCTTATGCTAGGGTCACCAGTACAGTATTTGTACATTGATATCATATCCCCCCTCAATCGTCTCTTCTCCAGAGAGAATAAGTTCAGTGCTTGTAGTCTTTCCTCATAGCTGATGTCCTCCATTCCCCTAATTATTTTTGTTGCTCTTCTCTGGACTTTCTCCAGTTCCAGCACATTAGTACACAGCTTTTCCTCCGAAATTATCCAAAGGGACAAATTTCCCATCCGATTTTAATTTATTCAGCACAGTTTATGTCCGAAAATACAATACAAATATAATAAATCACTTCCGAATTTTTATTCTGTCGTACAAGAATTTTTGAACTTTAGTAACCTATTCGTTTTCAATCTGGAGACTAGCATGCTAAAAAAAAAAAGGATGATCATTTGTCCCATAATCCAGGGGCGTAACTACAGGGGTTACAACCGGTTCCCATGCTCCAGGGGGCCTGCGTGGCTCCCCCTGTACACCTGGATAGGAAGGACGGTGGGGGCAGCATGTAGAGAAATCACTGTCCTCCTTTTTCCTCCTGTAGCTGCAGGAGAAAAATGGAGGAGATTGGTTCCTCTGTATTCTGCCCCCGCCACTCATCCTATCCAGTTCACATATGTTCTGCTGTCTCTGGGCTCCTGTGTGCTCCCCTGGTCCCCCCCCTCCCCTCTCCTGCCGGCTGCTGCAGGGGATGTGTCACAATAGAGAACCAGCAAGGGGTCGGTAAATATGTAATTTACCAGCTCCTTCCTTTTCTGAATGGACAGAGTCATAGTAAGTGACATTGTAAAAAAAAAAATGATAAAAAATAATACAATTAAAATACCAAAAAATAAAAACTACTGACACCGGTGGGTGAACTTACAGGATTGCAAAGGTCACACTTGCAACCGAGCCCTGGTATTCCACAACCATTGGGAGGCCACAAGATGGCAGGAAGGGGGCCCACTGCAGAACTTGTGAAAGGTATTTGATCACCCCTGCGATTTTCATTTTTTGCGATTTTAATAAAAAAAAGCGAAAATTTTGCAAAGAATTGACATTTTCTACTTTGACAGTTAAAAAATATCCAATATATTCATTTTTTGTCATATATTTAGGCCAAAATGTATTTAGCTACATGTCTTTGACAAAAAAATTCTCAATGAGCTTATTTTTAATCACTTTAACCACTTGACGACTGCTCACTGTGCCTCTACGTTATCGTCCAGCGACATAGTACTACGTCGCTGGACTCCTCCCCTTGTGGGCGATGCTTGCGCGCAGCCGGAGGCTCGCTCCCGCTGTATTCATTCACAGTGGGAGTCGGGCCAGGGGAGGAGCAGCGGCGATCGCCGCTGCTCTTCCCCGATCGTCGGGGAATCGAGTTTGGAGATCCGCCCCCTTGTGTAAACAGAGCGGGCGGATCTACTCAGTGACAAACAGTGACAGATTGCAGGGTTCAGCATAGCTGAACATGTGATCTGTCCTTGTGTCACTCAGTCACCTCCCCCCACACACGTTAGTAAGCACCAGGCATACATTAACCCCTCCCTCTCCAATAAAATTAACCCCTTCCCTGCCAGTGTCATTTTTACATTAACAGTGCATATTTATAGCACTGATTACTAAAGAAATGTCACTGGTACCCCCAAAAGTGTCAAAAATGTCAGTCAAGGGTCCGATCTGTCCGCCACAATGTCGCAGTCCCGCAAAAAAATCGCAGATCGCCACCATTACTCGTTAAAAAAAAAAACACCAAAAATGACAGAAATCTTTCCCTTAGTAAACGCAATAACTTTTGCGCAAACCAATCAAAATACGCTTATTGTGATTTTTTTTTTACCAAACATAGGTAGCAGAAAACAAATTGGCCAAAAATTAAAAAAAATTTGATTTTTACATTTTTTTGGGGGGGGGGGGAATTTCATATAAAAAAAATGTGAAAAATATTGTTATTTTTTTGTTTATTGCGCAAAAAGTAAAAATCGCACAGGTGATCAAATACCACCAAAAGAAAGCTCTGTTTGTGGGAAAAAAAGGACGTAAATTTTGTTTGGGTACGGCGTTGCACGACTGCGCAATTGTCAGTTAAAGTCGCACAGCGCCGAATCGCAAAAAGATGCCTGAATGTAAGACAGCAAAATCCTCCGGTGGTAAAGTGGTTAAGACCGGAAGATTTTACCCCATTCCTGACCAGGCCATATTTAACCACTTTACAACCGGAGGATTTTGCTGTCTTCCGTCCAGACCACTTTTTGTGCTTCGGCACTGTGCGACTTTAACTGACAATTGTGCGGTCATGCAATGTGGTACCCAAACGAAATTTACGTCCTTTTTTTCCCACAAACAGAGCTTTCTTTTGGTGGTATTTGATCACCTCTGCGCTTTTTATTTTTTGTGATATTAATAAAAAAAGAGCGAAAATTTTGCAAAAAAATTACATTTTCAACTTTGTCTTTTAAAAAATATCCAATATACTCAATTTATGTCATTTTTTTTGGCCAAAATATATTTAGCTACTTGTCTTTGACAAAAAAAAATTCAATGAGCGTATTTTTATTGGTTTGCGCAAAAGTTATAGCGTCTACAAACTATGGTGTAAATACTGAAATTTTACGCAGCTTTAATTTCTGACTGCCTATCTCAATTCATGAAGTGCTAAAATGGCAGGGCAGTACAAGACCCCCCCAAATTACCACTTTTTGGAAAGTAGACATCCTAAGGAATGTTCTGAGAGGCATGTTGAGCTCATTGAATATTTAATTTTTTTGTCACAGGTGTTTGAAAAATGAATAAAAAAAAAATTTTTTATTTTTTTAACACAAAGTTGTCACTAAAAGATAAATTTCTCACACATGCCATGGGTATATGTGTAATTACACCCCAAAATATATTCTGCTGCTTCTCCTGAGTACAGGGATACCACAGATGGGAGACTTTTTGGGAGCCTAGCTGTGTATGGGACCCCGAAAATCAATCTCCATCTTTAGGTTTTCTAATGGCGTAAATTTTTGATTTTACTCCTCACTACCCAACACTGTGACAGGGAAGTGAAGGGGTTAAACTGGGGGAGATCAAGGGGTTAAACCTTTATAGAGGATAGATGGCGGGTGGCCTAAACCTATTCGGGCCTAGCGCAAGCGCAAATTAGGGTCACCAGTGACACTAAATACAGTGATCAGTAGTTATCTGATATACTGTATATATTAGTGCACTGTTTTATATGGAGTGAAGGGGTTAACTGGGGAAGATCAAGCGGTTAAAAGTTTATTAGGGAATAGGTGGCGGGTGCCCTAACCCTATATGGGCTTAGCGCAAGCGCAAATTAGGGTCACTAGTGACACTAAATACAGTGATCAGTATTTACCTATATAATGTATTTAGTGCACAGAGTAATAGGTAGTGAAGGGGTTAACTGGGGCTGATCAAGGGGTAAAAACTTTATTAGGGGATAGGTGGCGGGTACCCTAACCCTATTTGGGCCTAACGCAGGCGCAAACTACGCTCACAAGTGACACTTATACAGTGATCAGTAAAATATCTGTATACCACTGTATATAGTGTTCACTGTGAGGGGTTTGGGGGTGATCAGGGGGTGATCAGAGGTGATGAAGGGGTTAAATGTGCCTATGTGAGGTGTGTCAGTGTAGTGTTGGTGGAAACTCACGTTTTTGGTGTGTCTCTGTCTCTCTCCTGGAACCGAAAGGACTTCAGGAGGGACAGTGACATCACTTCCCCTGTCTGTGTTTACATTACACAGACAGGAGACAGATTGCCATTGGTGGGGACCGATCTACAGACACTGACCAAAAATCATTGGTCAGTATCTGATGATTGATCGGTTCCCTACCGAATGCCATCGGGATCGGGACCCGCGGCGCGCGGGAGCGCGCTCTGGAGCCGCGATCGCGCATCACGTTAATACTACGTGGCTGAGCGGTATCGTGCCGCACTGCCGCAGTAGTATTACCGCGCGCGGTCCTAAAGTGGTTAATGGACAATTGCGCGGTCGTGCGACGCTGTACCCAAATAAAATTTACATACTTTTTTTTCCCCCCACAAATAGACCTTTCTTTTGGTGGTATTTGATCACCTGTGCGATCTTTAATTTGTGAAAAACAGAGCAACAATTTTGAAAAAAAAAACAATATTTTTCACATTCTGATATGTAACATTCCCCCCAAAAAATTAACAAATCAAACTTTTTTTAACATTTTAGGCCAATTTTTCTGCTACATATTTTTGGTAAAAAAAAATCACAATAAGCGTATTTTGATTGGTTTGCGCAAAAGTTATCGCGTTTACTAACTACGGGAAAGATTTGTCATTTTTATTGTTTATTTTTTTTTACTAGTAATGGCGGCGAACTGCGATTTTTTTTTTTTTTTTTTTGTGGGACTGCGACATTGCGGCGGACAGATCGGACTTCTGACTGACATTTTTGACACTTTTGGGAGTACCAGTGACATTACTGCATTAATCAGTGCTAAAAATATGCACTGTTACTGTAATAATGACACTGGCAGGGAGGGGGTTAACACTGTTGGTGATCAAGGGGTTAAATGTGTGCCTCATGCTTACTGACGTGTGTGGGGGGAGGGGGTTGTGTGACACAGACAGAGATTGCAGGTTCAGCTATGCTGAATCCTGTGATCTGTCCCTGCCTGTCACAGAGAAGGTCCACCGCTTTGTTTACACAAGCAGGCGGATTTCCTCAGTCTTTCCCTGACGATCGGGGAGGAGCAGCGGTGATCACCGCATCTCCTCCCCCTGGCCCAACTCCCACTGCGTCTAAACACAGCGGGAACGAGCCTCCGGAGGTGCGCGCGCCGCAGAGAGGGGGGAATCTGGTGATATAAGTCTACGTCGCCAGACCCAGGGCTGTCACCTTGCTGCAGTAGCAGCAACGTGAGCAGTCCTAAAGTGGTTAACAAATAACACCACCGCAAGTGTGTTGCGCGCTTTGCCTCTTTTTCGCGTGTTTCTGGAAATGCAGGCAGGAATGTACATTTCCGCCCATGTTCCCAGAATGCTTAGGTATCAATGTGGCCCAAGGCTATCAATGTGGCCCAAGGCTGAGTTTACACTTGAGCTGAACCTCTTTGGTCGTTGTTAAGATGTTTCTGAGCTTTTCTTTGCAGGCTTTTTTGCTTGAGCCTTTTCTTTTTTTAATTTTTTTTTTTTTACCCTATTAAAAGCTAGTTACTGGGGAATAGTTCACGCATTCTCATTGAAAGAATTAGTTAACCTTTCTGAACATGTTACATGTAACATGTTACACTCATATTTAGGGTGTATTATGTAACTCATTTAGAATCTGACCCCTCTCCCTTTGTGGCAGTGAGCCAGGTATCTTCTCCCTGTACTCGCTGCCGCAAACAGAAAAAATCTAATAGGCATTGCTTTGCGGCAAAAAACGTTGCAAAAAATTGCATGACTTTGAGGTCACAAAAGTGTGAAAGGGGCCTTCAGTAATCAAAGTATAGTGTGCCCCCATCAATGCAGAGTTACTACAGCGTGCCCCCATTCAATGCAGAGTTACTACAGCGTGCCCCCATTCAATGCAGAGTTACTACAGCGTGCCCCCATTCAATGCAGAGTTACTACAGCGTGCCCCCATTCAATGCAGAGTTACTACAGCGTGCCCCCATTCAATGCAGAGTTACTACAGCGTGCCCCCATTTAATGCAGAGTTACTACAGCGTGCCCCCATTCAATGCAGAGTTACTACAGCTTGCCCCCATTCAATGCGGAGTTACTACAGCGTGCCCCCATTCAATGCAGAGTTACTACAGCGTGCCCCTATTCAATGCAGAGTTATTACAACGTGCCCCCATTCAATGCAGAGTTACCACAGCGTGCCCCATTCAATGCAGAGTTACCACAGCGTGCCCCCATTCAATGCAGAGTTACCACAGCGTGCCCCCATTCAATGCAGAGTTACTACAGCATGCCCCCATTAAATGCAGAGTTACCACAGCATGCCCCCATTCAATGCAGTGACCAGCATGCCCCCCATCAATGCAGTGACCAGCGTGCTGTGCCCCCTTCAATGCAGAGAGACTTACCTGCAGCGGCGGCTTCTCCTCAGTCCCCCGGCGTCTCCTCGAGTCCTCCCGCCTCCTCCTCGGCCAATGGCATGTGTTCGCCTTTCGGCCAATCAGGAGCGGGTCTCGGACCCGCTTCCTGATTGGCCAGGAGGAGTATTCGTGTGACAATAGCGAATGTTCATTCGCTATTGTCACACAATGGGTGGGCTCGGGGCGCACTGCTCTGCACCCCAGGTCCACCATCTTCTGAAGCCTATTAGAGCCTCTGGCTCTAATCAGGTGACTTTAAAAAAAAATCCCATTGAACTCCATGTGTCCGGCGCCCCGCATGCAGATTAGGGTGCCGGACGCATGGATAGGGGGGGCGGCGCTCCTGCGCCCCCAACACACTGGCGGCCACTGGAGTGTACATCTTGTATAACAGTGTAAATTTACTGTCCTCTCAAAATAACTAAACACACAGCCATTAATGTCTAAACCGCTGGCAACAAAAGTGAGTACACCCCTAAGTCAAAATGTCCAAATTGTGTCCAAAGTGTCAATATTTTGTGTGGCTACCATTATTTTCTAGCACTGCCTTAACCCTCTTGGGCATGGAATTCACCAGAGCTTCACAGGTTGCCACTGGAGTCCTCTTCCACTACTCCAAGAAGACATAGTTACATAGTAGGTGAGGTTGAATAAAGACAATAGTCCATCCAGTTCAACCTGTGTAGGTGTGTGTGGCTGTAATCATCTCACATAGCCCTGAATGTTCTGATCCTTGAGATGTATGTCTAAGAGTCTTTTGAAAGCCACCATAGTTCCCGCAGAAACCCCCTCTTGTGGTAGAGAATTCCACAATCTTGTAGCCCTAACAGTAAAGAACCCCCCACGTTGCCTGAGGTTAAAACGCTTCTCTTCTAATCGCATTGTATACCCTCTTGTCCTCATGCAATCCCTTCGACTGAACAGCTTTTTTTCTAAGCTGAGATCCCCATTGAAATATTTATAAATTGCTATCATGTCCCCCCTCAGGCGTCTCTTCTCCAGGGAGAATAAATCAATTTATGATTTTTATGATTGCAGACGCTCTTCATAATTAAGGTCCTCCAATCCCCTAATCCATTTAGTTGCCCTTCTCTGGACTCTCTCCAGCTACAACACATCCCTCCTAAAGACTGGCGACCAGAACTGGACAGAAAACTCCAGATGCGATGGGACCAGAGTTTTATAAAGTGGAAGGATTATAGTCTTATCTCTGGAATACATCCCTTTCTTTATGCATGTTAATATTCTGCTGGCTTTGGCAGCTGCCGCTTGACATTGCATGTTATTGCCTAATCTATCATCAACCAAGACTCCCAGATCCTTCTCCATTTTTGATTCCCCCAAGGTTTCCCCTCCTAACGTGTATTGTGTTTTTATGTTTTTGGTCCCCAAGTGCAAAACCTTACACTTCTCCACATTAAACCTCATTTGCCATGTCGTTGCCCACTCCATTATTTTGTCCAGGTCATTCTGTAGGATATCTGCTTCATGCTGTGCAGTTATTGCCCTGGCCAATTTTGTGTCCTCTGCAAAAACTGATCCCGACCTCAATGCTGTTTATGAATAAATTGAACAAGGTTGGTCCCAGGACTGAGCCCTGGGGGACCCCGCTTACTACCTCAGACCAGTCTGAGTATGCGCTGTTTATTACCACCCTTTGGACACGCCTTTTTAGCCAGTTCCGTACCCTGCTGTCGATACCTGCAGACCTTATTTTATAAATTAAGCGCTTGTGGGGAACTGTATCAAACGCCTTAGCGAAATCCATGTACACCACATCCACTGGTCTGCCCCTATCTAGCTCCCAGCTCACCTCCTCGTAGAATGTTAAGAGATTGGTTTGACAAAAACGACCATTTGTAAACCCATGTTGAACTTCCATTGACCAGTATGGGAGAGTAAGAGCGATAACCCCAAATTTAACACACCTGCTTCCCATTTACACCTGGGACCTTGTAACACTAATGAGTCACATGACACCGGGGAGGGAAAATGGCTAATTGGGCCCAATTTGAACATTTTCACTTAGGGGTGTACTCACTTTTGTTGCCAGTGGTTTAGACATTAATGGCTGTGTGTTGAGTTATTTTGAGGGGACAGCAAATTTACACTGTTATACAAGCTGTACACTCACTACTTTACATTGTAGCAAAGTGTAATTTCTTCAGTGTTGTCACATGAAAAGATATAATAAAATATTTAAAAAAATGTGAGGGGTGTACTCATTTTTGTGAGATACTGTATGTAAAAATCTGTGTTTTTTTTTTGCTAGAAAATTACTTAGAACCACCAATCAATATATATATATATATATATATATATATATATATATTTTTTTTTTTTTAATCAGAGGCCTCGGTAGTAGTAATTTTTTTTTTGTCATGCGGTTTTTGTGCACCAATTTTTCAAACACAGTTTTTTGAGAAAAAATACACTTTAATCACTTGCCGACCAGCCGTCGTGGTTATACAGCGACAGGTTGGCTCTGTTACGCGAAATGACGTACCTGTACGTACTTTGGTGTAGCAGTTAGTGGGGGTGCACGCACGCGCTGATTGGCTAGAGGGGGGCCAATTAGCGAGTCCAGCGGAGGCAATGTCTGCCAGGCACCCGCAATCGCTTCCCATGGACATAGAACGGCAGTCTGCCGAAGTAAACACGGCAGACCGATGTTCTGTCAGCGATGAACACAGGGATCCTGTTTTCCTCCTATTTAGGAGCACAGGTCTCTGTGTTCATGCAGTAAGTAAATCCCCCACACAGTTAGAAAGCATCCCTATGGCACATATTTAACCCTTTGATCCCCCTGGTGTTAACCCCTTCCCTGCCAGTGTCATTAGTACAGTAACAGTGCATTTTTCTAGCACAGATTACTGTAGAAATGTCACTGGTCCCCCCAAAAGTGTCAGTTAGGTGTCTGATCTGTCCACCGCAATATCGCAATCCTACTAAAAATTGCAGACCTCTGCTATTACTAGTAAAAAAAAGAATAATATAAAAAAAAAAATGAAATAAATCTTTCCCCTAGTTTTGCCCAAACCAAACCGCTTTACATTTTTTAAAATTATTATTTATTTTATTCCATTTTTTTTTATACTGTCCCTTTAAAAAAAAAAAAACAATTTATTGAAAATAAGACCAAGGTTATGGCATATTGCTGCAGCTACAAACCCCGATATTCCACTTGCTGACCAGGACGTCATTTGTCAATGGCCCAGTCGGGAAAGCAGGACTAAATGCAAAACATTTATTCGTAATTTTTTAATTGCATAAGGGAGAGTTATAACCGCTGTCGGTTTTTTTTTTTTTTTATTGCCATCTCCCATTGGGGAGATTCCTCTCCACTTCCTGTCTCATAGACAAAATAGGAAGCATGATCTTTCCTTCCAAAGCTAGGAAATCCTGGGTGTCACCTAAATCAGTGTCCCCATTGGAAGTTTTCCCTATTACTGTTCTGGTAACAATCCAAAAATGTTCACTTTCCCTCTTACTGTTAAATGGTAAACAGAATAACTAGAGGGAAGAGTGTGAATCTCCTTAACAAGAAATAGTACAGTAATAGAAACCTGACAGGTGTTCTAATTCCTCTCCATCCCGACCAAAACTAAAAAAAGAATTACAAATTTGCATTTGGTTATACTTTAAAGCTGAATTCTATGCAAACAACTAAATACACAGATGCAATACATACATAGGAGCTGTTTGACCTGCCAAAGGATTTGTAATTCTGTCTCTGTCCTTCAAGTTCTGAGATTTACGTAGCTCTGCTACAGGGCACAGGCCCTTTCTGGCAGGGGAGGAGAACTGATTTTTCTTTGCCACAGTAAAACCATCATCTATTATATGGTATGATGGTTACATCACCCTAAATAAAAACACATTTTTTTCCCCTTCATCTTCCAGGAGAGCTACTTGGAGAGATGATTGGCTCTGCCTTCTACAGGAAACACAAATCGGACACAATTTAAAAGGCCCTCCCCGTCCTCTGACCCTCAGTTTGTTTTGTGTTTCCAGACCTCCAGGAGTACACGCCAAAATGTTTGTTTTTTGCTTTGGTCTGGTAACTGTGGTTAGCGGACCTCCCTTTTTTACGGTGGGTAATACTCAGGCTGTGGTCGGCTGTATTTTTTCCTTTACCTAAAAGGGTTTCCCTTGTGAGTGGCACTTGCCTTATTGACTTGAGAAGGCAAATTCCACATCCCAGGTCTCTTCGGGCCCCTGAAGTATATTTGCCGTGGCGAGCCAGGAGGGGAGAGCATGTGGTGCCTGGACTTCCTCTCTCTGCTTTGGGTGTACCAAAATGTGGAAATTGAAGGTCTAGACTTCTTGATAGTGGCAAGAAGTTACTGTGTGATAATTGTATTTCAAATTCTTCTTTATTGAAACGTAATAGAAATAAAAATACAAGTACAGGTAGTATACAAGTTTACAGACATAGTCGTGTTGCAGCATACAGAGTCAAATCGCATCAAAGGAGTGAGAAAGTCGAATGCAAAACATCAATAAAACAGCGTCACATAAAGCAGGGTAGATATACAGCAGGTCTACTCGTAGCATATGAGAATGTGTAGAAAGCAACTAAGAACATCAAACATTCAGTGTAGCCCTAACGGGCCTGTGAACAGTGGACAACATCGTGCACCAGAGTGATGTCGGCAACCGGAACCGTGGGTTGGAGATCTACCCAGAGTAGACATTTCTCACCATGAGAACCAAACAAAAAAAAAAAAACAGAGGAGTAGGGGGGGAGCTTACAACACTTCGGGAAAGAATACTGGGAAACAAAGGGGGCAAGGAAGGAAGGAGCGGAACAGAAAGGTGGGAATATTGGCAGAGGGGATCAGGGCGGAAGCAAGGGGGGACAGTGGTCACTAGTACGTGAAGCCTGTCCAGCGCCCGCCGCTGAGCCCCCAGGGCAACACATGCAACAGCACTGGTAGGAGAGAAAGGGGAAAAAGAATGGGCTAAGAGCTACGGCCAATGAACCCCGTGCGAGGCGATGGCCACTGAGGCCAGTTGTGTGATCAGTGGGTTTCCAGGAGCGCTTTACCCTCGTCTGACAGGACAAACATATTCCAACACCCCCACGTAGCTGAGTAGAGTTCCCTCCTGCCCTGCAAGGTCAGCACCAGGTCTTCAAAGTCACCAATCTGCTTGATTTTGGACAGCCAAAGCCGTAAAGACGGCGGGGCGGTGGATTTCCAGCAGGCCCCAATGCAGGCCTTTGCTGCGTTGAAGAGGTGGCGGAGGATGGACTTTTTATAGTGATCAGGCTTGATGGAGGAACAGTGGAGGAGGAAAAGCGCTGGGTCATCCTTGAGTGCGAAGTCGGTCATTCGCTGGGATATCTCTCTGACCTGCCTCCAGAAGTCACTCAGCACCGGACAGCTCCAGAAGATATGGAGCATCGTCCCCCGGTCCGCGCGACACCGCCAACAGCTGTCCGACGCCTCCGGGAAGAAACCTGCCAACCTCGTCGGAGTATAGTACCAGTGCATCAGGATCTTATAGTTAACCTCCTGGAGGCGTGTACAGATAGAAGACCTCAGAGAGAAGCGAACAATGTTCCGACGTTGAGTCAGCGTAAAAGTCCTCTGCAGCTCCTGTTCCCACTTCACGATGCCGGGAAGGACGAAATCATCCCGAGGTTCCGAAAGCAGGGCATAGATCAGGGACAAGGCATGCGGAAGGGGAGTGTCGCATGTAAAGAGAGCCTCCAGAGCCGTCAAAGGCTTCTCGAAGGTAGATCGCGGCCCCAGGTCCCGAAGGAAATGCAGCAGCTGGAGAGCCTGCCACCTGATGAGCTCATAACGGCCCCCCGGAGTCGTCAGCTGGGTGAGGGAGGGCCAGGTGCCACCAGAGCCAAAGTGAGACACCCGGAAATACCCCAGCTCCAACAGGGTCCTGAAACGGCCGCTGTCACATCCCGATGGAAAGGCCCGATTACCTAGAACCGGGAACATGGGTGAAGTTATCCTCCGGGAGTCGCCCACCGCCAGGGCTGCGGCACAGACCCTGAGAGTCGGGCCGATCACAGGATGACGTCGGACGTCATGTGGCACCGACGCAATATGCCACGGGGCGCCCGGGAGGTGTATCGAGCATTGGGACGCCTCAAGAGTTGTCCAGAGTTTCAGGTGGGAATGCCTACACCAGTCCACCAGGCGGTTCAGGTGGGCCGCCTGGTAGTACCGTTTGACATCAGGAGCCGCCACACCCCCATGCGACTTCGGCATCGTGAGTATCGACCCCCGGAGCCTGGGACGGCGACCAGCCCAAATGAACTCGGTAAAGACCGCGTTCACTTGTTTGAAGAAGGCGGCAGGGACCAACACTGGGAGGGTCTGAAATAAAAACAAAAACTTCGGCAGGATTGACATTTTAAGGATACTACAGCGTCCGAACCAAGAGTGGAGGCCAGCGGACCACTTACTCAGGAGGGCACGCACCGCAGCCAGGAGAGGCGGAAAGTTCAGCCGGAAAACGTCAGCTGGGTTGGGCGGCAGCAGGGTCCCCAGATACCGCAAGGCTGACGAGGTCCACTTGAAAGAGAAGCCGTGGCGTAGAGAGTCCAGCATTCGAGATGGCAGCGAAATTCCCATCGCCTCCGATTTGTGGTAATTGATCTTGAAGTGTGACACCACCCCGTAGAGTTCAAATTCACGGAGCAGGTTCGGCAGGGATATCAGGGGGTTAGTCAAGGAAAAGAGGAGATCATCCGCGTAGGCCGATATTTTATGGGAGATCGCACCCACGGCTAGTCCAGAGATGTCAGCATTAAGGCGAACCCTGGAAAGAAAGGGTTCCAGGGAGAGGGCGAACAACAAGGGCGAGAGGGGACACCCCTGCCTAGTGCCGTTAAAGATGGCAAATGGTGTCGAAAAGACCCCATTTGCCTTCACCACCGCTCGCGGGCAAGTATAGACGCTCATGATCCAAGCCAACATACGATGGCCTAAACCAAAGCGTTGCAGCACACCAGTCATAAAAGGCCAGCTCACCCTGTCAAAGGCCTTCTCGGCGTCCGTGCTCAGTAGCACTGTCGGAACGCCGGTGACCCTGGCATGATGGAGTAAGTTCAAGGCCTTGATGGTATTGTCTCTGGCCTCTCTGGTGGAAATGAACCCGACCTGGTCCAAATGGACCAGGCCCGGGAGGAGAGGCTGCAGCCGAGAAGCCACCATTTTGGTAAATAGCTTGAGGTCGGTATTCAATAAGGAGATCGGCCTGTAGCTCCCACAGGCCGCAGGGTCTTTCCCCTCCTTAGGGATCACAGATATGTGAGCCAGCAGGGAGTCAGCGTGGAAGGAGGAGGACTTCCCTATCTCATTGAACAACCTAAGCATAGGAGAAACTAGATGTGCCTGCAGTAATTGGTAGTAGAGAACCGTCAGGCCATCCGGCCCCGGGGCTTTGCCCTTTTTCGCCGTCTTAAGGGCCATGGCAAGTTCATCCGCCGTGAACTCCTCCTCCATGGCTTCACGGTCCGGCGAGGAGAATCTAGGCAGGACAACGGAGTCCAAGTAGGAAGTGACCTCCGTTTCGTGGGATCGTCCCTGAGGCAAGTGATACAGAGACGAATAAAAATTCCCAAATCTCTGTGCAATCTCTCTGGGCATATGTAGCTTACTGCCATCAGCAGCGGTCACAAAGGGAATATAGGAGGCCGCCCGTTGGTCTCTAAGAGCCCTGGCCAGCATACGACCACATTTATCGCCCGATTCGTAGTGGAACCGCTTACAGCGCTGCAAGGCCGCTTTAGCGCGGTATTGCAACAATTCCGCTACCTGGGAGCGGAGGCCTGCCAGCTCAGAACCCTCTGCAGCCCCCCGGTGTCTCTTGTGCCGATCTTCCAGGCGAGAAATATCTGCCAGGAGGTTGTTCAACTGCCTCTCCCTGTCTCTCTTAATGCGGGCGCCGTGGGCCATCAACACGCCCCTAATGACGGCTTTATGGGCCTCCCATACCACTCCGGGGTCACTGTCAGGAGTGGCATTGAGCTGGAAATAGCTCTGGAGCTGTTGGGAGACATCTGCCAACACCACCGGGTCCTGCAGAAGGCTCTCATTTAATCTCCAGTGCCAGTCCGATTCCCTGCCCGGGCCGCCCAGTCGCATTTCCATAATCACAGGAGCGTGGTCAGACCAGGTGATGGAACCGATTTCAATACTTTCCACTGAGGAGAGCAGGCGGTGCGGGACCAGGAAAAAGTCAATCCGGGAGTATACGTCGTGGGGGGTAGAGTAAAACGAGTAATCGCGTTCCCCAGCATGTAGGATGCGCCAGGCATCCACCAGTTGGAGTTCCCTAAGCAACTTGACCACCTGCGTCCGGGCACCCCGGGGCACGGAGGAAACTCCGGAAGACGTGTCCACCGAAGGATCCAGGGGGATGTTCCAGTCGCCACCTACGATCAGCTTCCCTTCCGAGAAATCCATCAGGGACAGCAAGGTCTTCCTCAGGAACGAGTCCTGGTGCGAATTGGGAGCATATACATTTGCAAGCGTCACCGTCCGGCCACCAACACGGCCCTTAAGAAAAAGAAAACGCCCGTGTGGGTCAGTCCTCTTATCAAGCAGTGACCAGGGAATATTGCTCGAGAGCAGGATGGACACCCCTCTGGATTTAGAGACATCATTGGTAGCGTGGTACGCAGTAGGAAAGAACCGGTTCTGGAGGAAGGGGAGGCCTCCAGACCTAAAATGGGTCTCCTGAATGAATGCGATGTCAGAACGAGAGCGTCGGAGGTCTCCCATGAGCATCCGCCTTTTTTCGGGCACATTTAGGCCCCTGGCGTTCCACGTAGACACCCGCACGGGGTCCATATTGGCTGGGGAGAGAGTGTAGCAGAGGCAGAGAAGGGGGAACAGGAGGGGGGACAAGAGGAGAAGAGGAAACGGGAGCAGGGGTGTGGGGGAGGGGAGAGGGGAGGAAAGAGAAAAAGAAAAAGAGAAAAAGGGACGGGAATGCAAACAGGAAAGGGGAGACAAAGGGGGAGAAAGAACAAAGACACCCAAATAAGGGGAAAAACCCTCTAAGGTGTAGGCCTAAGTGGGGGGTAGAACTAAACACAGCAGGTGAGTCGAGCTCCGAGGCCAGAGCTCCCTCTACAAGAAAAAGGTCAGATAAACAACATACCATAGCATATTATAACAAAACATGAATCGCATGAAAGCAGCGAAAAATGAACCCAGCTTAACACAGTAGGGCCTAGGGTCTCGGGGCGTCCACAGAACAGGTCCGAGGAAATCACTCGGGGCATGCTCTGTGGAGGACCCGAGAGCCACCACTCCAGGTGACCCCACCGTAATCAAGAAGTGTCACACCACATCCCGACCCAGAAAACATGACATGCCACGCCCAGCCACACAGGGGGGGTCAGCCGAGAGTGCGCATAGACAGGGAAAGCAACAGGCACTGTAGTGCCACCTCAGCGACCACCCATGCAGGGCACCAAACCCCCAGCCCAGGGCCCCCCTCCCCCAGCGAAACCGGGGCACCACCCCTCCCGCAGCGCAAGACCCCATCCCCCATATGTGGCTGCAGGCGCCCAGCAGAACGCCAGTCACAGGGGCACAGTTCCCGGCATGGAGCAGTAGGGGAGGGAAAGGGGGACAAACGACCCCGTCCTCCCCCAGGCAACGGGCGGAAGTCTCGCCCGCCAGCCAGTCTTACCCTGAGCAACCCCCCCCCACCTCCCCCCCGACACCCCCAAATTCAGTCAACATTATGTCAACCCCAGCCGTCTGTATATAAGTTTAAGAAAACATAGACAGGAATACCAGTGCAATATACTTTCTGCGGGGACAGCCAGTGAGGAGACACGATAGCAGGTAGAAGACGACTGTTCATCCCGAGCCAAAGCGGAGGAGAGTCAGGTGTTCCAAAGGAGAGTTCGGGGTAGACAGTTCTTAAAGTCCCAGCAACATCAAACATCCCGGAAGCAGCATATCGCAGCTGGCGGGCAGTCCGGGAGAGAGTGGAAAGAGTGCGTGTCCCATGTCAGGAATCACCTATGCGCGTCACGGACATCGTGAGCCAAGGGGCATCCTAGAGGGGGGGGGTGAGGCCGGGGCAGAGGGAACCCCGGAGCCAAAGGGGACAGGGGGGGGGGGTGCACAATGTTCGTAGGGCACTATAAAAGAAGGTGCATCAAGGATGGAGGGCAGGTGGGCGGCCACGGACCGGGGGAAGCAAGAGCAAACTAATGTCTCAGAGTCTGTGTGGCTCAGGCAAGGCAAACAACTAGGGTGGCATGGCAATAGTCAGTAGAAGTGAGCTGAGACGGGCAGGTAGCTCAGTCCTCTCTTACCGCCTGTGGCGTTGCAGGAACCAGCCTCCTCCGGCTTCTAGGGGTACGGGGCGACAGACCTCTGCCACGGCTAGTGGAGCCCGGGGGTCGGCGAGGCGGGTTCGGCAAGTGCTGGAGCCAGTTCGGTACAGTGACAGGTTCCACATCCAGGAAGGCGAATAGCGCCGGAAGATCCTCCGGGTGAGACACAGTGAAGGACGCCGATCCCCTACGGACCGTGAGGGAGATGGGGAAACCCCAGCGATAGGTGCAGCCCGTGTGGCGGATCCTATCCAGGAGGGGACGCAGCAGGGCTCTGCGCTGCAGGGTGGCTCGCGATAAATCTGGAAGGATTCTGAGTTTGGCGCCATCAAAGTCTATGTCCCCAGTCTCCCAGGCTTGTCTGAGGATGGATTCCTTATGGGAGTAATGGTGGAGCCTGCAGATGACGTCACGGGGTCTAGCAACGTCTTGAGAGCGCGGGCCTAGGGCACGGTGAACCCTGTCGAACTCCATTTCGGCCTGCGGGATGTCTGGTACCAGAGTATGGCAAATGGATAGCAGCGTAGGCCGGAGCGAGTCCAGTTCAGTGGCTTCAGGGAGACCCCGCAGCCGAAGGTTGTTGCGCCTACTACGGTCCTCCATCTCCTCCATTTTCAACTGCAGGGCCGTCACATATTGGGATTGCTGCGAGTGGCTCTGTTCCAGCTGCGATACCCGGGCTTCAAGGGCAGAAAACGAGGACTCATCGTCTGCAACTCGGTCAGACAGCTGCTGAAGGTCCGCCCGGACAGCCTGGTAGTCCCGTTTGTGGGCCTCTTCCACTCGCTGTACCATCGCCTCCATGTCCTGCTTGGTCGGCAGGGCCCGGATTAGGGCTCGCAGGTCCGCCTCCATCCCAGGCTCCGGCGTCGTCCTCGAGTGTCCCAGCGGGGAGCCGAGCGGGAGAGGGGTGCCCGACAGCGCCCACGGTTCCGACTGAACCGAGGCAGTGGGCGATGGCGGTGCCTGCGCCATGACAGTAGAGGTGGAGAGAGCTGCACCCGGGCCGGCCGCGTGAGCGCGGGCTGAGGCCGATCTCGTCCCAGGGAAGAACCGATGCAGATCCGACCCCGGGGATGATCGTAGGGGCTTCCGGGATCGGCGGCGGCGGCTAGAGTTCATGCCAAACGTGGATGAAGGTAAGTATTCGTGCTATACAAGAGGGAGATGGCCGGAGCTCACTCAGAGCACGTCTTCACTCCGCCATGTCCAGGACACGCCCCCATAATTGTATTTCTTCTGTGGCAGGTTCAGAGTCAGTTGCCTCTTTAAAGGAATTAATGTCATCTACTTATGAAGGAGGTGTTTTCCTCCTTTTAATCTTTTAATGATAGGCTGGCGGGGTTTGGCACTTCCACCTTAAAGTCAGTGACTCGAAAACCTTTACCTACAGTCTCTGCCAGATCTCTTCCCCCTTTGGAATTGGAAACCATAAGTTCTTGGGCTGATTCTGACCTAGAAGAAGGGGAAAATGCAGCTTCCTCGTCTGATGAGGATTATGCCTCAGAAGTTTAGGAAGCAGGTAGCTCACCTAAATATCTCTTTCTGGTGGAAGAAATCGATGAGCTTTTAAAGGCAATCTATACCAATGAACAGAGTGAGGTTACGCAACCAGCTTAGTCAGTTCAGGAAAACATGTGCAGGGATGTAAGCCTAAGACCTTTCCAGTCCATCGTTCTCTGAAAGATTTGATTCTTTCTCAGTGGAAAGAGCCTGAAAAAAGGTTGTTTCAGTCCAGGGGCCATAGGAATCCTTTTCCCTTTTAGTCTGAAATTGAAGAGGTATTTTTTAGGTGCCCTAGATTAGTTGCTCCTCTTTCTCAGGTATCTAAGAGAACAGACCTCTCCTTCGAGGATTCTAGTGTACAGAAAGATCAGATGGACAATAAAGCAGACGCACTGCTGCGTAAAGCCTGGGATGCCTCAGCTTTCTCCCTGGGTCCAGCCCTAGCTTTCACGTTTGTGGCTAGAAATCTGTATGTGTGGATTCAGAGTTTAGATGTTTTACTTTCCTCTGACACGCCTGTAGAGGAGCTTAGAGAGTCCCTTCCCCTAGTTGCTAAACCTGTGGCATTTTTGGCTGACGTTGCAGCTGAAACTGTTAAATCTGTGGCTATAACATCGGCACTCATTAATTTCAGTAGGCGAGCTTTCTGGTTGAAGCCCTGGGAGGGGGACCTCACTTCCAAAAAAAATTTGTGAGGTATTCCTTTTGAGGGGAAACTTTTGTTTGGTTCCACTTTAGAGAAAGTACTAGCACGCTCTTCAGAGAAAAGTAAGCGTTTCCCTTCTAAGAGGTAAACCTCAAGGTAAAAGACCTTTTTGTGGTTTCCAAAATAAATCGGAGGTTAAGTCAGGTGGTTTCCAGACCAAGAAGAAGGGGTCATTCAATAAGGACAAGTCAAAGGGGGGCGCTCTCTTTGCTCTTTCAGCCCCAACCAAAAATTCACAGTGACGCCAGTTTGGGGGTGGGTGGAAGGCTGACTGTTTTTTGCCGTCCAGTCGGCAGAGATCACCGAAAATGCCTTTATTCTCCAGATTGTAAGAGAGGGTTATAGGTTAGAGTTCAAAATCCTCCTGCCCTAGAGATTTTTTTCTCACCAGGCTGCCCAGGGACCAGGAGAGAAGACAGGCCATGTTAGACCTGCTCTCTCTTTTGGAGTCAGAAAAAATCATTCTTCTGTTCCAGAGAGTCAAAAATGTCAAGGTTTTTACTTGCACATTTTACTTGTGAAAAAGCCATTAGGCAAATTTCGGATGATTGTCAACTTAAACGTCCTCAACAGATTTCTGACTGAATGGATGCTTTACCTACGGAACCTTCTGCAAACCAGAAATCTGAAATCTGTTATTGCCAAATGTGTTCTTGTTAACTCTGAACCTTCAGGACGCTTACCATTACGTGCCAATTTGCCAGAATCATCAGAAATTCCTAAGGTTTGCAATTCCCACAGAAAACGAGCCACACCATTGGCAGTTTAGAGCTCTGCTCAGTAAGGCAGGGGATCACTCTTCTGTGGGAGAAGATTTTAGAAATCATTCTCTCTGTACAGAATTTCAAATTGCTCTCCCAGGCCTCTCCTTGTCAAGTAATGCAGTTGCTAGGTTTAATGACAGCAACGATCCCGGAGGATCCATGTGCTCAATTACATTCCAATTACATTCCAGTCATTTCTTCTTAGATGTTGGGATCACAGGAGGAGCTCCTTGAGTCACATGGTTCAACTTCCAAATGTAGATTCTCTAGGTCTGACCTGGTGGGAACATCCAGAACATTTGCAGAGAGGGCGGCCGTGGACACAGTGGTCACCTATAAAGGTTACCAAGAGCGCCAGTCATTGGGTTTAGGGAGCTCACTCAGAGGACTGGCAGGTTCAAGGACCCTGGCTGCCAGAGAAGGTGGCTCAGTCTTCCAATTTCAGAGAACTTCTTGCAGTGGGGAGGACGTTGCTAGCTCTCGAGCCAAGAATTCAAGCAGGAGAGATATTGATTTTTACGGACAACACCAGAGTTGTAGCATTCCTTAACAAAAATGGGGGCACCCGCTCAAACAATCTATTATTCTTAACCCAGTAAAACCTGGGCTGGGCAGAAAGCCATATTGCCTTAATCAGGGTTGTCCACATCAGTGGCACAGCAAATATTCTAACAGACTATTGGAGCTGGGAGAAAGTTAGCAACAGCAATTGGGAGTTGAACAGTGAAGTTTTCCAATAAATCACAGAGAGATGGGAAGTCATCTTGGTGGAATTTTTTTTTGTGTCCAGTCAAAACAGGAAGCTTACTGCCTTCTCACTGGAAAGAGAGACAAAGGCTTTGGAAACAGATGCATTGACCTTTCCATGGAGGTTCAGTCTGTCTTATGCCTTCCCGTCATTTGCGCTATAGACTCTAGTTATCTGGAAGAATGTCCACGAACAGGCAGATGTAATCTTGATAGCTCCTTGCTGGCCCAGGAGAAGTTGGTTCTCAATTCTGAGAACTCTTTCCACAACTATTACTCGGCCCCTTCACTGACAGGGGCCAATATTCCATCCAAACTCTCGGATTTACCGTTTGGCGGCTTGGAGGCTGAGCGGTGCATCCTTCAGTTGAAGGGGTGTTCGGAGAAATTTTTTTGTACTATTCTAAATAGCCATAAGTCGGTCACAAGAAAAATTTATGGTAAGGTTTGAAAAACGTTTGTTTCCAGGCAAAACAAGGCCGGGTTTGACTCTTTTGCTATTTCCTGTATCTTGAATCTTTTACAGGGGGGAGTAGAAAAGGGACCTTCTGTGAGTACCCTTAGAGTTCAGATTGCCACTCTGTCACTGTTCCTAAATGTCAGACTAGCCAAGGATACGTTAACAAGAAGTTTTCTCTTATCATGAGCCAGACATACTCCCAGAATAGTTAAACAAATACCTCCTTGGGTTTTGTCTTTAGTTCTGAATACTCTTACTAGAGCTCCCTTTGATCCCTTGAGTGAGGTTTCTTTAAAATTATTATCTATGAAGATACCCTTTCTTTTAGCCATCACTTCGGGCAGAATAATTTCTGATTTAGAGTCCCTATTTTGTAAGGACCCCTGTTTGAAAATTTTGGACGATAGGGTGGTTATTTAACCAGACCCTCTGTACTTACCTAAGGTCACTTCTAGTTTTTACAGATCATAGGAAGTGGTCCTTCCTGGTTTTTGTACCTCCCCCAGTAATCCGGAGGAGGAAAGATTCAGTTTTCTTGCTGTTAGAAGATGCCTTCTTCAGTACTTAGAGGTTACTAGTGAGTTTAGAAAAGCCTCACAGCTTCTAGTATTTTTTAGTGGGCCCAGGAAGGTGTCTAGGGCCTCCAGGAGCTCCATCGCTAGGTAAATCAGGGATTTGCGAGGCTTACAGTTCTTCAGGTCAGGCCCTAGCAGAATTAGGGCACACTCTACAAGATCCTTGACCACATCATTGGCAGAAAGGGCAGGAGCATCATGGGAAGAAATATCCAAGGCTCCTGTTTGGTCTTCCTCTCATGCATTCATCAGGCATTATAGAGTACAGATGCTCTCCAGCCAGGATCTCTCCTTTGGAAAGAAGGTGCTACAGGCTGTCATCCTTCCCTAAGGTATAGAATCTTGCTTATTCTCTCCAAGTAGCTGTCCTGGAAGATGAAGGGGGGAAACCCCCATTAGACTTTCCAGTAACAGTATTTCCATGAATCTTCAAGGACAGCATCTGAATCGTCACCCTTTCCTTTTTTAGCACTGATTTGATTATGTAGCTTGGTGACAGTGGACTATGGAATTTTTTTTTATTATTCCTCTGCCTTGTGCACATTAGTGGAGGTTTACTCTCTTAAATTGTGTCTGATTTGTGTTTCCTGTAGAAGGTGGAGTCAATCATCTCTCCAAGTAGCTGTCCTGGAAAATTAATGGAAATACCGTTACTGGTATGTCTAACCGTGGTTTTCCTTGCCTTCTCAACCCCTCCACCTCTTACATTTGAATATATATGTATTATATATATATACATATTTTTTTTACTTTATAGTGTTTTTGTGCTGCAACACAGCAATTTCAGTCTTTCTCACCTAGGGGAGGAGAATGAAGTTTGCCCCTCAAATCTGTGTGTATACAGATGTGCCACAGTCCTTCAAGTTCGGCAGGGCCCTGCAGCACATCTGCATACGTGCAGGTTTCCTGCACATGTCCAAAGACACAGCTAGTATGAATATTCCAACAATTGTGTTTTTAGTTTTTTGCTATATAAACATAAAAGACCAACAATTTTGAGAAAACATGTTTTCCTTAGTTCCTGTTATAACATTTTTCAAATAAATACCGTATTTATCAGCCTATAACACGCACTTTTTCCTCCTAAAATGGAGGGAAAAACAGCAGTGCATGTTATACGCAGATATATTTAAAAAAAAAAAAAACAGGCAGCGCTGAGAGGCAGAGGGGGCGGGCCGGGCCGAGCAGAAGGAAGGACGAGTGGTCGCTGTCATAGGAAGTCACGCCTCCTATGATAGACAGCACAGTGGCCCAATGCCAGGACGTGTGATGTCTATCATAGGCGCCGGGACTTCAGATGACAGCGGCTGCTCGTAGTTCCTTCTCCTCGACCTGGCCCGCCCCCGCTCTGTGCAATGGGGCTGGCGAGGCTGCATTGCTGAACACTGCGCAGGCGAGGCTGCATTGCTGGACACTGCGCTGGCGAGGCTGCATTGCTGGACACTGCGCTGGCGAGGCTGCATTGCTGGACACTGCCCAGGCGAAGCTGCATTGCTGGACACTGCGCTGGCGAGGTTGCATTCCTGGACACTGTGCTGGCGAGGCTGCATTGCTGGACACTGCGCTGGTGAGCCTGCATTGCTGGATACTGTGCTGGCAAGGTTGCATTTATGGACACTGCACTGGGTGCAAGCTCTCTGTCAGCAATCCGTCAAAATTAATGTCAAAAACAATAAAAAGATGAAATACACATCGGCTGGATGCTGTTCTTAGCAGGACTCATGTTTACAAAAATGTAGTATACCCTTAAACAGATTTTGAACATATGCAAGAGTGGCATTTTGTGCTGGATCCTCAGTGTTTGATCAGTGACATTAGCATTACAAGGGGGAAAATAAAAAGGAAAAAATAAAGGAGAGGCGAATGGAGTAGAGTGAAGGCATGGGGGGCAGGGGGGAGGGGGCTGGGAAAGCCCTCAGAGGTGGGCTCCCCAGCCTTTACACCTTTGTAATGTATTCATAAGCTCAGTATGTTTTGGTCAAAGCTTGCTGGGAGGTAACTGTCTTTCCAAACGCTCTATATTTTGTAAAACTTGGATTTAGTGTCAGGTAGGATAGCCATTACATTTTTCATTGACTAACATTTAGGTGAGATGATCTTTGATTGCCTCATAACAAACAGTGAGTAGCTTCCAAGGTTATGTTATGGATTGAATGGCTGCCTGGAAAATAATTACTAGGAAACTGATGGTGGCGTAGGTATTTATGTAGAGGTTTAATTGGGTTGTTTTTTTTTTTTTTATAAAATTCCCAAAGACAGTATATTATTTGGTACACTCTTGGCCAAATTTGTTTGATATTCTAGCAATCCAGAAATATAAATCTATTCCTGTGCTATTTAGCCATTACATCCATTTGTTCACTGATTAGATGAGATTCACCATGTTCAGCTGCTATCCTTGAAGATTGCCAACAAGGTTTGTGTAGCAATCTTTGTCTAGAGCAAGGAAATAAGAAAAAATAAGGGGAGGGCTTCCTTTGTGTAAAACCTCCTTTAATTGAAGACACGACATATAAATAAACAAAATGCTCTCACATGTTCCCAGTGCTCACATTCCTGTCACAGAGCTTGTGGTCTCAACCAAACAGTCCATCCATCCCTGCTGGGTGGCTGTCATCTAATGCCCCAAAAGCCAGTTGAGCAGTCTGAGCCAGGATGCTGCCACCAGAGCAATAAGGAGGCCCCCAGGAGCCGCTGCTGACGGTTGCAGTAGGTGGGCTGTCAAACCTCCGCTGTGGATGGAGACAAGATATACTGTATACATTTTCCTTCTGTAGTGCAACCCTGGAAACATGTCAATAGATATTCCCATATGAAGTGGACTTTTCTTTTGGGTAACAAGTTCTAGAGCATAGGATGTTTATAATTTGCCTCCACGCAGAACACATTGATGGAGTTATGAGGCGTTGTGTTCCACATTTGTGTACAGTCCTTCTCCAAACTCGTTCCCATTTTTCCTCCCACTTAAATTAATAACCTGATCAAGTGACCCAAAGAAATACAAGTTATTTAATTATTTTTTATTATAGGAAATCAGGGTGAGTAAGGAGGTCTGATTGCAAAACATTGACTTTGAAAGTTGTTTCAATTGTAATTGTACTGGAAGATTTCTGAGCTTGTGTAATTCTTGTAAATTTGGGAATTTGCATTTGGTGTCACAAAGATGTGACCAAGACTATATGGTAGTCTCCATTTTATAAGGAGAGATTGCCTATAATGTGGTCCAGGGTAGATAAGGAAAATATAGGCTTTCACAATCAGTGCTGGGACAAGGTCATCCGGTGCTCAGGGCAAAGATGGCAAACTGCACCCCCCACCATCCCGATGTGTACTTACAGTTCCTGTCTCAGTCTCAGTGTGGCACCCGCTGGGCATGGAGACAGCTTCTCCGTCTTCTCCTCTCTGGTTATCTGATATGCCCACATACAAGGGGAGACAGGAAGAGGGGTGGTCTGTGCCCCACTCTGAGGTGTGACTGAGATGCACAGCTCAAAGTACAAGTTGTACAGGCAGGTAAGGAAGGGACATAGTATGCCTCTTCTATATTAAAAATCCTGCCTGTTTGCCAATTCTTCCCCTAAATTTCACAAAAAAAAGGCAAAAAAAAAAAACTTTAAAAAGTCTGTGCTCCTTTCTTTTAAAATTATTTCTAGCTGCTATAAAAAAGGACAAATGACATAGACTACATAATAAAAACAAGTGCTTAAAAAAATTTCATACAAATTTGCAATAAATATACTAAGGTATTAAAAGCGACGTAGCATGATAATCCCTACTTAGGCTGCTTAATAGAATAGAACAGAATAAAGCAGAATAGAATAAAATAGAATAGAAAATAAAGGAATATAATAGAATAAATTAAAACAGAATAGAAAAGAATATACAATAAAATAATGGAAAAGAAAAGAATAGAGTAGAATAGAAAATAATAGAATAGAATAGAAAAAAATACAAACGATCAGACAAGACTAAAATAAAACTAAATTGATGTCTATTCCAGAAATTAGAATTTTGGAAGACATCCATATTTTTTCTATTTATTCTATTCTAATCTTTTGCATTTTTTTCTATTCTATTTTATTCCTTTATATTCTGTTCTATTCTGTTTTTTTCTATTCTATTCTGTTTTATTCTAATCCTTTATTTTCTATTCTATTCTATTACTTTATTTTCTATTCTATTCTATTTTATTGCTTTATTTTCTATTATTTTGTATTCTATTTCTGTTTCATTTTATTATAATTTATTCTCTTCTATCAGGCAGCCTAAGTAGGAATCATCATCCTATTTAACGTTTATGCCTTATTGTATTTATTGCAATATGTTTCCATTTCAAATTTATTTTCAAATTCATTTTGAATAGATTTGAAAATAACTAACAAATATACAAAATAAATCTGAATTGGGAAAGGAATTATGAAAACGAATCATTCTAACATAACAAATATGAAAAAATTAAATTATTAAACTAACGAACGAATCCGAAACATACTGAAACACATTTTTTTTCATCATGCACATATCTACTTAAAACTATGATGAACAGAATCATGCAAATGCACAAATGCATGTTAACAAGTTCTTATCAATGCCCATGGGGTAGATTTTCTAAAGCCAAAAAAACCCAGTAGTTTTGCTCGTACATGATTGGGTGATGTAAGTTAGCAGAGCTTCATCTCATTCAATAAGCTAAGGGAAAAGTCTTTTTATTAAGGGGTATCCCTGTCTTGTTTCCAGTTGGACTTAAAGAGGTTGTAAACTCATAAAATTTTTATTTTTTTTTCCCCAACCTGAAAGAGAAACACATAATGAGCTAGTATGCATTACATACTAGCTCATTATGAAATACTTACCTTAGAACGAGCCCCCGCCGTGCCGCCCGCTTACCTGTATGACAGGCGACATGTTCAGTTGCCCGTGTTCTGGGATCGCGGCATCCGGCCATCTGATTGGCCGGACCCGCGATAACGTCACTCCCGCGCATGGGGTTCTGAAGGAACGGCATGGGTGGCCGTTCCTTCAGAGCGCATGCGCCGATTACATCATCAGCTGCATGCAATGTAAATATCTCCTAAACGGTACATGTTTAGGAGATATTTACAGTACCTATAGGTAAGCCTTATCATAGGCTTACCTATAGGTAAAAGTTGCAGAGGAGGGTTTACTTCCTCTTTAAAACTATAATGAACAGAATACTGCAAATGTCCAAATGCATGTTAAGAAGTTCTTACCAAAGCCCATGGGTTTATAATATTATTAATAATAATAATAATAATAAACTTGAAATTTATATAGCGCCTGCAAAGGTACCTTCTCAAAGGGCTTTACAAAGAAAAAACAGGAAATACACAGGATAAAACAAAGGAAAAGGGACAATTATGTGAAAGCTTGTCTAAGGAAAAAAGTTTTGAGATTTGATTTGAATGAGTTTAGAAAAGATGACCCTTTAAAGTTCTTTGGAAGGGAATTGCAGAGTTTTGGAGCATAGCAGGAGAAGGCTTTGTCTCCCATCGAGTGTAGGTGAGTAAAGGGGACATACAGAAGACCAGAATTTGAGGAGCGGAGGTTACGGGGGGGGGTAAGTTGATAACAGTTCAGACAGATATTGGGTTGCCATGCCATGAAGACCCTTATAGGTGAGCAAGAGGATCTTAAAGTCCATACGAGGGGGCGTGACAGATGTAGAGCAGAACGGACGTCTGAGAGGAGAGCTCCGGTTCATCCTGAAATATCCTGTCCCTACACGCCCGTCTCCTCCATCTACTGTCCTCCCCACTATATACCCTATCTCTGCTGACATCAGGTATTCGGGGGAAGCAATGCAAGAACTGATCTGCCGCTTCTACCCCGAATAAAAAGCAGGGAGCTCCGGCGGCTGCTTGTCCCAACGCCATCTTGGGCACGCAAGCTGCAGGCACTTCTGGCAGAGATGGACCTAACTTGAGAGCAGGAGTATGGTGCGGCCCCCTCCCCCGGCTTAACTCCAGGGAGCTGACACCACAATTATCCTGCAAGCCATAGAGCAAAGTAAGTCCTCTTTACTGGTAAGAATAGACCACTTGGTAGAGGAATGCAACTTAATCCGAAATGACTTAGACAAAATCAGGGAAAGAATCAGTGAAACTGAATCCCGCATTTTGGCCACAGAAGACACCACCTCCCAGCACACTCAAATCCTACAGTAACTTCAACAGATTGTCTGCATGCTGGAGGTTAAATCAGATGGAGCAGAAAATCGTTTGCGCCGCAACAAGGTGCGGGTGCTGGGCCTACCGGAGGTGGCAGAGGGAGATCACTTTGCATAAACTTTCTTTAAGGATCTTTTGGGTCTCGCAGGAGTCCCCCCAACTTATGTCAGGGAGAGCTACCATAGGATGCCTACAGGAAGACGCTATCCAGGAGCATCTCATGGGCCTTTCCTGGTTCGGGTTCTGAATTACAGGGACAGAGACAGGATCCTTAGCGAATCTTGGAAGCATCCAGATCTTTCCTACCTAATTCCATAATACACCTGTTCCCTGACTACTTGGCAGAACTACCGAAGAAGAGGAAAACACTCACAGAGATCAGCAAGAAGCTTCTTCCATACAGTGTACTCTTCCCCAGCCGCCTCCGTGTCCCTCACGATGGAACAGTGCGCTTCTTTTACTCGCCTGAGGATGCAAACTCCTGACTTCTCACATTCCGAGGCGTGGATCGCAAAGTCTGGTGAGCCTGGTGAGCTATGACGTTTACAAAACCCTGTTTCATTTGTTTGGGTTCAGTTCTTCTGGGATTCTCAGTTCTCAGGGTCCAGTGAACTTGCCCTGAAGTTTTATTCAAGGAATGCCTGCAGCATCATTGACACAACACAGGAGAAGGCTATTTTCCCTGTCTGTCAGGATTCTTACGTTACCCATCCTGTAGCTGTGGTTTTGGAGTACAGACTTACAGTATGTCCAAATTGGGCCAAATTAGCCATTTTCCTTCCCCGTTGTCATGTGACTCGTTAGTGTTACAAGGTCTAAGGTGTGAATGGGGAGCATGTTGTTAAATTTGGTGTTATCGCTCTCACTCTCTCATACTGGTCACTGGAAGTTCAACATGGCACCTCATGGCAAATAACTCTCTGAGGATCTGAAAAAAAAATATTTTTGCTCTACATAAAGATGGCCTAGGCCAGTGAAGACAAACCTTGGCACCCCAGATGTTTTCGAACTACATTTCCCATGATGCTCAGCTACACTGCACAGTGCATGAGCATCATGGGAAATTTAGTTCCAAAACATCTGGGGTGCCAAGGTATGCCATCACTGGCCTAGGCTATAAAAAGATTGCCAAAACCCTGAAACTGAGCTTTAGCACGGTGGCCAAGACCATACAGGACAGATTCCACTCAGAACAGGCCTCGCCATGGTCGACCAAAGAAGTTGAGTGCACGTGCTCAGCGCCGTATCCAGAGGTTATCTTTGGGAAGTAGACGCATGAGTGCTGCCAGCATTGCTGCAGAGGTTGAAGGGGTGGGGGGTCAGCCTGTCAGTGCTCAGACCATACACTGCACACTGCATCAAATTGGTCTGCATGGCTGTCGTCCCAGAAGGAAGCCTCTTCTAAAGATGATGCACATGAAAGTCCGCAAACTGTTTTGCTGAAGACAAGCAGACCACGGACATGGATTACTGGAACCATGTCCTGTGGTCTGATGATACCAAGAAAACTTAATTGGTTCAGATGGTGTCAAGCGTGTGTGGAGGCAACCAGGTGAGGAGTACAAAGACAAGTGTGTCTTGCCTACAGTCAAGCATGGTGGTGGGAGTGCCCTGGTCTGGGACTGCATGAGTGCTGCCGCCACTGGGGAGCTACAGTTAATTTAAGGAACCATGAATGTCAACATGTTCTTTGACATACTAAAGCAGAGCACGATCCCATCCCTTCGGAGACTGGGCTGCAGGGCAGTGTTCCAACATAATAACGACCCCAAACACACCTCTGCCCTGCTAAAGAAGCTGAGGGTAAAGGTGATGGACTGGCCAAGCATGTCTCCAGACCTAAACCCTATTGAGCATCTGTGGAGCATCCTCAAATGGAAGGTGGAGAAGTGCAAGGTCTCTAACATTCACCAACCCTGTAATTTCGTCATGGAGGAGTGGAAGAGGACTCCAGTGGCAACCTGTGAAGCTCTGGTGAACTCCATGCCTGGGCATGTGCTGGAAAATAATGGTGGCAACACAAAATATTGACACTTTTGTCCCAATTTGGACATTTTCATGTAGGGGTGTACTCACTTTTGTTGCCAGCGGTTTAGACAATAATGGCTGTGAGTTATTTTGAAGGGACAGAAAATTTACACTGTTATGCAAGCTGTACACTAACTACTTTACATTGTAGCAAATTGTCATTTCTTCAGTGTTGTCACATGAAAAGATATAATAAAACATTTACATAAATGTGAGGGGTGTACTCACTTTTGTGAGATACTGTATATATTATCCTACAGGAAGGGTGCAGGAATTACTTTTTTTCTCCAGGGCTGAAAAACTCACCCTCTTCTCAGTGCTGCAATGTTAGACTTGCAATTTAACACCCTCACCCCCATTTCTTCAAGTCTGCAGACTTCAGTGAACTTTGTGACTACACCACAAGACCACCCTTTTTTGGTCTGTTTTTCATGTTAGTCTGATTTGCAGACTTTTGGTTTTCTAGTTGAGGTATTAAGCCGCTTGGCCTAGTTATGTTGGGACATTGGCTATGTGGTAGAGAGTTTTTGGTTAAGGTTTTCACCCTTTGGATTTCTCCTTCCACTTGTCACTTTTGGCTATTGGTTCCTTTTCTTTTCATACTTCATTTTTTACCTCTGCACACTACCATACCCCTCGCAGGGGTCTTTGTATATACTGCTACTTCATCACTTGGTTGACTTCTGACACTAGGGGTACGCAGTTTCTTACACTTCATACTTCATCACTGTTTCACCTCACTGTGGATGACTCCCACTTCCTTTGGGCATTTTCTATACTCTCATTTTGGCAGCAGCACCATGACATCTCCACTATTAAATACGTATGTACTTCTGATTCATATATCTAATATATATATATATATATATATATATATATATATATTTACATTTTGACAGATATCCCCTGTCCTGCTGCCATAAGTATTATCTTTACACCATGTACTCCTGCCCACACTTTCCATGTGTGTGGTGTGTTTGGCCCTTCTTGCCCACCCTGTGGACCCTCAGCTCCCGTGGGAGGCTATCTTAGCCATGTCCTACTCCCCAAGCCAGCAATTACCTGCAGAGCAACGTAAGTTTGGGGAATTGAGGTTTATATTTCCTCCCCCCCCCCCCTCCCTTCCAGTTTTCATTTGTCCTCATTTGCCATTTTCTTACACATACTCTTTTACATATATAGATCAGACATCTACTCCTGATGAAGTGGCATATTCAGTCCACGAAAAGCGTCGAGTTATTATGATGATGTGATCCATTACCTCAATACTGTTGACCATTGCAGCTTATTGATGTTTATGAATATATCTCTGTATGGAAAATTTGCTATGTTGATTTTATGAACACTGGAATTGGGATATTCCATCCTTCTTTTTACTCTGTTGATGTCAATATATACACTATCATTGTGTTATGTTTATTATTTGCATGTATGTATCAATAAATGAGACATCTTTTTTCCTGCTATCCTGGTCAGGTCTCTCATTCAAAGTCCCAAACTTCCTTTATGGCTACTGAACCGGGATGGAGGCACACAATTGGTCCCATTGTGCTCCTCACTCAAAGTCCCAAACTTCCCCCCTCCTTTATATTTAGACAATTTACCTGCTTATATTGCAGATGGTTCCATTATTCCTTACTACTGTATTTTATTACTGCCTTACTTATGTCAGAAATTAGGTTAGTGTCTTGGAATGTATGGGATCATAAAGTTAAATTTAAATGTTTCTTGTTGTTTAGGTACCTAAACTCCCATATACCCCATATCCTTTTTCTACAGGAGACGCATCTTGCTGGCAACTGCATCCTAGCTTTGCGTAGATAATGGGTTCATCAAGCATTTCACTGCACTTATTCCGCTTATGCCCGCGGAGTGGCAATACTCATAAACAAATCCCTTCCATATAAAGGTAAAAGGGTGATAACGGATCCCGGAAGCCGCTATATCATACTGCTGTTAGAACTACATGCAGTCCTTTTGGCCTTTGTTAATGTACATTTGTCTCCACTTGTGGATCACTCTCATGTATACTTTTGTAGCACCACCCCCGCAGGAGCTGCTGATTATATTATTGGGTCTACACCCTGCCTAACAACCCAATCAAATTGGCTCGATCCCTCCTCAGGCACAACTGACCCAGAATAGGACTGGACTATCAAATAGATACACAGGTTGGAATACAATACTTCACTATGCAACAATACCTTGTTACCTTCTTGAATAGTAGTCCTTCTGGGTGACACAATGGAACAACGCACAAGATTGTAATTAACCAAACTTAGTTTACTATATATCAAATTGAATAGGGGAGATACAATACAATACAATACAAGTCCATAAAAGGTTATTTAAAACAGCTTTAAAAAGGTAAAAGAATACCCCCACACTCCTCCTGCATTAAGGCTAGACACAGTACCAGGTAGGTGGGCCTATCTGAGTCCCTCCCCCAGAGTTCTCTTCTTTCTTGTTGATCTTCGCTAGCAAGGTTATTGAATAGAGCTCATTTGTAATCCAGATTAGGAATAAAGATCAAGAGAGAGAAAACAACGAGCTGTTAGTTGTCACCGCAGGGTGTCTGCGTAACTGAGCAATAACTTCTGCGAGAGAGATAAGCCTCTGGCGACTCCTTTACAGACCTTATTGTTTGTCTATGAGTCTCCAGAGAGAGTATGGTGATAAACCCCGGGGTTTTATCACCTCCTGCTGCGCTACCGCTATCTGTAGATAAAACTGTCTCTTCAGCAGATAAAGTCAGTTATTGGGCATGTGCCCTCTCACCAACAGAAGTTTCTCCTTCGCGCGCTTCCACTGCGGTCTCAGTCCTTTGGCTATATGCCAGCCGCGCGGGGTCCTTCTGGCGGATGACTTCCGGTCTCGGCAAACAGCAGTATGACCTCCAGGAATGTGCCTCGTGCTTGAGATGGGACGGTTCCACGTCGTCCCTCCAGGCTAAAAGGCTCTGGCCCAATATCCAGTGTCAGTCCTTCACTCTCGCTCGCTGGTTCCTCAGAGTCCAGCGCAGAAAGGCCCCCCCTTCGCGCGCTTCTCTCTTCCTTTAAATAACCTCCCCCATAGTGCCGTGCGGTGCAGCCGTGCACCCTGGATCTTGCAAAGCAGCCTGGGAGATGTAGTTTCTTCATCTTGTGAAAAGGAAGTCACAGCCCGGGAAATTCCATGCAGCTACCACTAGAGGGAGCCTAGTTCCTGGATCTTGCAAAGCAGCCTGGGAGATGTAGTTTCTTCATCTTGTGAAAAGGAAGTCACAGCCCGGGAAATTCCATGCAGCTACCACTAGAGGGAGCCTAGTTCCTTCCCACATATCAAACAGTGTCTTTAGGCATGTTTAACCCCGCTACACACTCCCCCCACTTGAGAAACTTTGGTCCCCAAAGAGGTCAACAGTATGTACCCTAGTGCATAGGTTGGCATTATACAACAAAAACATTAACATTTTGCTGAAATAAGTCAATCTGAATACATCCAATTTTGTATTCTAATAGCAGTGCAACAGTAAAACGATAAAGTGCAATTAATAAACAAATAAGTGATTTCTACAGTGTTAATATAGTGCTGATTTCTAGTGCTTTTATATAGTGCTCCTTTAAAAAGCACATGTGCCTTTGCAATTTCTTAAACACTTACATCTTAAAGTTTGTGTTGAAAAAAAACATCAAAAGGTGAGAAAGAGAAAAAACATATAGTGAGGTCAGAGCAACAAAATGTGCGCAAACATTAACTCACAAAGTAAACCAAATTGTGAACATCAAAAACTGTGCTTATTATAATGGCCAAACCCAATATCCTTATGTACAAACTTAAATGCAAACGTTTTCTACTTCAATACTTTGTTCTCATGATCTCTCACAGACCCCCCAAACTTGGGTGGCTTGTACAGTTGTGCCTGGGGGTGAGCTAGGGTTGTCCCCCACCAAATCTACAGTGGAGGAAATAGGCTGGTCAGGAGATCTTTTGGAGGTAAAAACAGCTTCTTCCGAACATTCACCCAATTGATCATAGGTCAGTCTCTTAGGTGGGTGAATGACTCTCCTTTCCCTCTGTTCCCGTGGAGGCATGCTCTCAGAGGTGCTAGGATCAGGCACTTCTGAGGATTCTTCAATGTCCCCCTCCTCATGTTCCAACACAGAGGAACCTGATGGTTCAAGAGAGGTCAGTTCTTCTTCAGAGAAGGGTGCAACCTCCTCCTCAGGATCTTCATCCTCAGCTGCTTCTTCTGGAAGCATATGAAAGGGTATGAATTCAGGGGCTTCTGCCCGAAGGGCTCCTCTATCAGCCAAGTCAGATGAAGACAGGGAGGCAGGTGTGGGTTCTGGCAACTGAGATGACCACAACCAGTCGGGTACCTCCTCTTCATCTTCCAAATCTTCAGATGGAGAACTTCCCTCTCCCTCATCTGGGAGCGTCGTCTGAGATCTGGTAACTGGTCTGGACCGGCGAGAAGTCGAAGGGGCCTCTGACAAGTCTTCCACAGGGGGCATACGAACCGCTTCAGAGAGAGGCAGCAAATGGTTCCGATGCCAAGCCTTCAATGGACCCACACTTCCTTCAGGCCGAATTTGGTACACAGGAAGGTTTGGCAGTTGCTTGCAGATAACGTAAGGTTGGGACTTCCAGCGGTCTGCCAACTTGTGTTTTCCCGGGACACCCAAGTTTCTCAACAAAACCCTGTCCCCTGGTTGCAGGTCATGGATCCGAACTTTTAGGTCGAAATTTTTTTTATTCCGCAGTCCACGTTGATCAGATGTGGCCTGAGCCTTGTCATAGGCCGCTTTCAGACTCTTCCGCAGTCGGTCCACATATCCTCTATGCGATGCTGAAGAGGTATGATCAGGCGAAATGCCAAAGGCCAAATCCACTGGCAACCGAGCCTCCCTTCCAAACATCAGCCGATAAGGGGAATATCCAGTAGCATCACTGACAGTGCTGTTGTAGGCATGCACAATGGCAGCTACGTGCTTGCCCCAATGCTGTTTCTTCTCTGAGCTCAAAGTCCCCAACATATCCAAAAGAGTCCTGTTAAATCGTTCAGGCTGGGCATCCCCCTGTGGATGGTAGGGAGTGGTTCTAGTCTTTTGAATGCCTAACATATCTAACAGTCTCTTGATCAGTCTGCTTTCAAAGTCCCTTCCCTGATCAGAATGGAGGCGTTGTGGTAACCCATAATGTACAAAGAACTTCTCTACAAGAACTTTGGCTACCGTTGAGGCCTTCTGATCCCTTGTTGGGAATGCTTGAGCATATCTGGTAAAATGGTCTGTTACCACAAGGACATTCCCCTGGCCACTCAGATCAGGCTCTAAGCAAAGGAAATCAATGCACACCAGCTCCATGGGTCCCTGACTTTGTAGATGGCCCATTGGGGCTGCTTGACGTGGCAGAGTCTTCCTCTGTATACACCGGACACAAGAATGACAGTATCCTTCAACTTCGGCCCTCATACAAGGCCAGTAGAACCTGTCCCTGACAAGCTGAAAGGTTCTTTCGGGCCCCAGATGGCCATGATTATCATGAAGAGCGGCCAGAACTCCCTCTCTGTATTTAGCTGGTAAGAACAGTTGCCACTTCTCCTCCAGATCTTCAGATGGACCTCTCCGGTAGGCCACTCCTTCTCTGATCTGTAACCGGGTCCACTCTCTATGTAACAGACGGGCCCCCTGAGGGGAGTCAGTTAGAAGCAACTCAGGGCTCTGGATCTCCAAGGCTTCCAAAAGAAGTTTTCCCAAAGGGTCTTCCAACTGCTCCTTCCGCAAGTCCCTTTTGGACAGCCGGGGCAAACCCTCCCCTTCAACCTGGGTCACCTGGCAGTAGCATTTGGGTACTCCGATAGCCGAAACCCCAATCTCTTCTGCTCTTGACCCTCCTCGGGATCGAAATTCAGTTCCCTGATATAGGGCACGCACCCCTTCTGGAGCCAAATGAGTCCATTCTTCCGCAGGTTCCTGTGGAACATGCAACCTTCTGGATAGGGCATCTGCATCCCTATTTCCGATTCCTGGCCGATACTTCAGGCCAAAATTGAAGCTAGAGAGGGCAGCCAACCATCGATGTCCTGTTGCATCCAGCTTGGCCGTAGTCAACAGATAGGTGAGGGGATTATTATCTGTCTTGACAATGAATTCAGCTCCGTACAGGTAGTCTTTCAATTTGTCAACCACTGCCCACTTCAAGGCCAAGAATTCAAGTTTGTGAGTAGGATAATTCCTTTCAGCAGGCAGTAGGCTTCTGCTCACATAGGCAACAGGTCGCAGATGACCCTCATGCTCCTGATAAAGTACCCCCCCCAGCCCATCTCGGCTGGCATCAACATGCAGTTCATATGGTTTTGTGGGGTCCGCATAGGCCAACACAGGGGCAGTGGTTAGGGTTTTCTTCAGCTGAACAAAGGCCCCTTCGCATTCCGGGGTCCACTGATCCTGGATGGATTCCTTAGCCTTCCGGGGGCCCATGGTGGACTTCACCGGCTTTACCAACTTAGGGACATCATCTTCTTCATTCTTCAGGAGCTCATTTAGGGGTCGGGCAATCTGGGCGAACCCCTCCACAAACCTCCTGTAATAGGAGCAAAAGCCCAAAAATGACCGGAGTTCGGTCACATTTGTGGGTCTGGGCCAGGAAGCAACAGCATCCAGCTTGTCCGGGTCAGTGGCCACCCCTTCTCCAGACACGATATGGCCCAGGTAATGGACCGAGGACTGATAGAATTGGCACTTCTCAGGAGAAAGTTTCAGACCTTCTTCATGTAGCCTCTTCAAGACCTTTTCCAACCTCTCCTCGTGTTCTTCCAAAGTTCTGCCAAACACGATAACATCATCCAAGTATACCAGTACCTCTATCAAGTTCATATCTCCAACGGTCCTTTCCATCAGCCTCTGGAAGGTAGCAGGGGCCCCGGACAACCCCTGAGGCATGCGATTGAACTCAAAGAACCCAACAGGGGTGATGAAGGCTGTTTTCTCCCGATCTTCAGGGTGCATGGGGATCTGATAATACCCACTCTTTAAGTCCATCACACTGAACCACTTCGCCCCTGACAGACTCTGTAGGGCATCTTCGATTCGAGGAGTGGTATACTGGTCTGGGATGGTTCTTCTGTTCAGCGTTCGGTAGTCGATACAAAGCCTCAAAGATCCATTTTTCTTCCGGACTACCACTATCGGGGAAGCATACGGGCTCCTGGATTCTCGGATAATCCCGATCTTTTTGAGCTCTGCCAGCTGTTGACGTAGATCTTCTAAGTCACCTAAGGGGACTCGCCGGACTCTCTCCCTGAAAGGCTTGTCCTCACTCAGGCGGATCTTATGAGTGGCGCTCCTGGCACATCCCACGTCAAACTCGTCCTTAGAGAATATTTCCCTCCATCGAGCAAGTTGTGCCTTGGCCCTCTTCACCCATTCCGGCAGGAGGGCAGCGCTTCCAGAGCAGAGCTCCTCTATAACCGCTTCACCCTGTTCCTTTTCTTTGAAATCAATGGGGGCAACTGGGGTAGCCGGGTTGACTTGGCCCAGGAGCACTCTGGCCGGTACCTTCACTGGTGTAATAGAGGTGTTTCTGACACTCACTAAAACCCTTCCACGGTTTTCCTGTAACACCTTCAAAGGGATCACCTCAGGGATCACTTCTATCCCTCTCTGTCTCTCCTTTTGACCTGATTCAAAGATAATGAAGGGACCCGGCTGTTGCCATGTGAGTTTAACAGAAGCCTTAAACAGGCCACCTCTCCTGGCTGTAAGACCTTTTCTGCTCTATCCAGCTTCCAGAGTCGTCCAACTCCTTCTGCGGGGGTCTCTTGCTCCAACACTAATCGTTGGTAGGCCTGCCGTAGCATGGGATGGATCCTTGGCGCCTGAGCATCTTGTCCCTGGACCAGTTGTATCAGAAGGCGCCTTACCAGGTCAGTGTTTGTTCCTACGATGAGAGAGCTTTTGTTGGCCCCTGGTGGACGAGGACAGACCACCGCTAAGGTGTCGAAGGTTTCCGCTTCACCAGCCACTGATGGATCAAAGGTCAACTTGATTGGCAGATACCCGTCATAGGGAAAACTTTGGGTCCCAATACCCCATATCTCCAGATCTTCCAACTTCTGCAAAGGTAGATGGGTAAGATATTTATCATAGAAGTCTCTATACAAAAGAGTCACCTGGGCCCCTGTGTCAAGGAGGGCTCTTGTGTAAATTCCTTCCACCTGAACCGAGACCACTGGGGAGGGCCCGACCAAGTTAGTTGGGAATTCTCTTGCTGTAGCCTTGTTGTCTGATTCAGTTCTCTGTACCCTGGCCCTCTTCTCCTTTTTCTTCCTTGATCTGGGCCCCCGCTGAACCCGGTGTGCATTGACTTTCCTTCCCTCAGTAACCCGGAGTCTAGAACTGGGGGTGTTATATTTGGGTCTGACCCCCTGACTCAGTTTCCCTGATCCTGCACCACTTCTGGAGTCCCTTAAGACTGACGGACACCCGATTGACTCCTTCACCGGTGTCCTCTGAAGTTTCCCGCTGGCTCGCGAGGTTTCGTGGCAACCTTTCCTGAGCTGGGACATACCCTTCTAACATGCCCAACTCCCCCGCAGTTGAAACAAGTTAACAATCTTGCAGGCCGTGGCTCTGGATCTGTGCTGAGACTAACAGGTTCATCTGGCCTCTCCGATATACTCCCCTTGGGTAGAGTGGATACCTGACCAGTCAGGATGGACACCATTTCTATCAACTGAGACACTTGGGTCTTTAGGAGTTCAACTTGAGAGTCACCCTCTTCCACACTTATCACTCCAACCCGGGCAGTTGAGTCAAACTGCCGACTTTTCTTCTTGTTGTCCAACATGACCTCTTCCTCTCTGACCATTCGAATCAGGTCGGGGTATTCTAGAATGCCGCCATCTTGACGAGTTCGTAGCAGTATGGCAATGGGATCTAAAGGTTGAGCCCCTTTCAGAACCTGTCGTGCACGAGTCTCATCTATTTTCCGGGGGTCTATTCCTTTCTTTAACAGAATCTGGTGGATAATCCTATCCAGACGTTTAATGAATTCGGACAACTTCTCCCCCTCTTCTTGATAACAGTGGTCCAACTGGTAGAGAAGTTCAGCCGCGTTCTCCGTCCGACCAAACACATCTTGCAGAATGTCCAAATAATCCTGTGCAGTGCAGTTCTTCTTGCTAAGCTTTAGATTACGTACAGCCTCTAATGCAGGTCCCCTTAAACTCTCTGTGATTCTCTGCTTCTTGTGCTGTTCTGGTACCTCCCATTCCTCCAAAGCCTGAGTGGCGGTATCTAGCCACTCTTCGAACCCATCTTCTGCTGAAGGCACAGGCTGTTTCCCAGAGAATGTCCGGAGCTTCCTATATCCAGTCATCAGATAGCTCGAGGAGTCCCTGCTACATTTTGCCACAATCTCCCCAAGAACAGCACACAGTTCTGAGCTAAAAGTCGACAAAGGTGATGACTCAGGATGCCCTTCTTGGACACCTTTTTCTTGGCTGGATACCCCAGGGGTGGTGGATGAGGGACCCGCAGTAGGAACTCCTGGATGTATCAGGAAAAGTTCTGTTTGGTCAATAGTTTTTACACTGTTTCCATTGAAATAATCAGGGACCCCTTTCCTCCACTCACACAGTGCATACGTGTGTGGGGCAGTGGTGTCAGTTTTTATGTCAATCACCCAGAATTTCCTGTCTGTGGATAGTGCCCTTAAAACAGGGAGGAGCTTTTCTTCAGTCCAGGCTTCTCCCTTGATTTCAACCACCAGGCCATTTTCCACTATGACATTCTCTTCCTTGCACCACTCAGCAGCAGCGACAGGATCCATTTCTGCGTGGGAGGGGATTCTGGGGCTGAGAGGGTTGTGTTACAGGACTGTAGAAATCCCGGACGAGCCCCCACGTGTAGCACCACCCCCGCAGGAGCTGCTGATTATATTATTGGGTCTACACCCTGCCTAACAACCCAATCAAATTGGCTCGATCCCTCCTCAGGCACAACTGACCCAGAATAGGACTGGACTATCAAATAGATACACAGGTTGGAATACAATACTTCACTATGCAACAATACCTTGTTACCTTCTTGAATAGTAGTCCTTCTGGGTGACACAATGGAACAACGCACAAGATTGTAATTAACCAAACTTAGTTTACTATATATCAAATTGAATAGGGGAGATACAATACAATACAATACAAGTCCATAAAAGGTTATTTAAAACAGCTTTAAAAAGGTAAAAGAATACCCCCACACTCCTCCTGCATTAAGGCTAGACACAGTACCAGGTAGGTGGGCCTATCTGAGTCCCTCCCCCAGAGTTCTCTTCTTTCTTGTTGATCTTCGCTAGCAAGGTTATTGAATAGAGCTCATTTGTAATCCAGATTAGGAATAAAGATCAAGAGAGAGAAAACAACGAGCTGTTAGTTGTCACCGCAGGGTGTCTGCGTAACTGAGCAATAACTTCTGCGAGAGAGATAAGCCTCTGGCGACTCCTTTACAGACCTTATTGTTTGTCTATGAGTCTCCAGAGAGAGTATGGTGATAAACCCCGGGGTTTTATCACCTCCTGCTGCGCTACCGCTATCTGTAGATAAAACTGTCTCTTCAGCAGATAAAGTCAGTTATTGGGCATGTGCCCTCTCACCAACAGAAGTTTCTCCTTCGCGCGCTTCCACTGCGGTCTCAGTCCTTTGGCTATATGCCAGCCGCGCGGGGTCCTTCTGGCGGATGACTTCCGGTCTCGGCAAACAGCAGTATGACCTCCAGGAATGTGCCTCGTGCTTGAGATGGGACGGTTCCACGTCGTCCCTCCAGGCTAAAAGGCTCTGGCCCAATATCCAGTGTCAGTCCTTCACTCTCGCTCGCTGGTTCCTCAGAGTCCAGCGCAGAAAGGCCCCCCCTTCGCGCGCTTCTCTCTTCCTTTAAATAACCTCCCCCATAGTGCCGTGCGGTGCAGCCGTGCACCCTGGATCTTGCAAAGCAGCCTGGGAGATGTAGTTTCTTCATCTTGTGAAAAGGAAGTCACAGCCCGGGAAATTCCATGCAGCTACCACTAGAGGGAGCCTAGTTCCTGGATCTTGCAAAGCAGCCTGGGAGATGTAGTTTCTTCATCTTGTGAAAAGGAAGTCACAGCCCGGGAAATTCCATGCAGCTACCACTAGAGGGAGCCTAGTTCCTTCCCACATATCAAACAGTGTCTTTAGGCATGTTTAACCCCGCTACACTTTCATGTATAATATACATGAAAAACTGATCCCTTTTCAAACTGCTCTAATGGAACTCTGGTGATGGAAACATGTTTTTACCATAGCCTTTTCACAATTATCCGTGACTCACAGATCGAGTTCATGCATTGACTTTGCTTTTGGCAGCTCTTCAGTTCTTACTAAATTGTCTGGACCTTCTATCTTCCAGTAGGACTATCTGACCTCTACCCACTATAACTGTGCCTCAGCATAGGCAGGCAGAAAGATCCAGGTACTTGAAGACTAGCTCCTCACTGGGTGTAGAATGAAAGGGTGGCAGAGATAGTTTTCCCTTTGATAGACTTTTACTAGTCCACTAATATGGATATGGCCTCACCAGCGATAGTGTGGGATGCCTTCAAAGTGACCATGCAAGGTAACTATATACAGTATATCAGCTATTAAAGCTGCCAGAGCTGATTATGCTTTTACAATCAAACATTTGAAGGCTTGTGAAGCTGGGGCAGCTGAGTCCTTTGTATGGCACCCCACACAGGAGGCCTATCTCTAATTGGTCCAGGCCAGAAAGGAGGTGAACCTGCATTATATACTGCTCTAATGCAGATGGATACCAATTTATTGGCAGGCAAAATCTTTGAGTCAGGAGACAAAAATGGTAGGCTATTGGTTATCCTGGTGGCAGAACCTTGCTTTCAAACAGTTGTATCAGAATTACAGATGGCTGCAGGTAATCTAATATCAGAACCTACTGCCATATGTTCGGATTTTTGGAATTTCTTTCAAGATCTGTACAGTCAACCTCGAAATACCACTCATGACCATATTCCTTCTGAACTTCAAACCTTATCTCAACCTTCCTTGGCACCAGAAGATGTGGAATCTTTAGATGCCCTGATTTCTACACTCGAAGTTGAGGCAGCTATCTACTCTCTTCCTCCTTAGCCAATCAGCGGGCCTGACGGCCGCGATGTCCGCCGTGACCCTCGGATCATTCGGCAAAATGACAAAATGGCGGTTGCCTATGTAAACAAGGCAGAACGTCGTTCTGTCGAACAGGAAGAGAGAGATCTGTATTTCAGCTTGGCTCCTTCCTCTTTTCCTCAAGTACATCCAGTCTCAGTACAGTTAGAAAGTATTCCCTAGGAGAACACTTAACCCATTGATTGCCCCTAGTGTTAACCCCTTCCCTGCCAGTGTCATTTATACAGTAACAGTGCATTTTTTTTTGCACTGATCCCTGTATTGGTGTCACTGGTCCCCAAAAAGGGTCACTTAGTGTCATATTTGTCTACCGCAATGTCGCAGTCCCACTAAAAAAACGCTTATCACCGCCATTACTGATAAAAACAAAACAATTAAATAAAAAGTCCATAAATGTATCCCATAGTTTGTAGACGCTATAACTTTTGCGCAAACCAATCAATATACACTTATTGGGATTTTAATATGTAGCAGAATACATATTGGCCTAAATTGATGAAAAAAAAATATAAGATTTTTAAAATGTTTTTATTGGGAATGTTTTATAGCAGAAAGTAAAAAAAAATATATATACATTTTTTTTTTCAAAATTGTGGTTCCTTTTTTGTTTATAGCACAAAAAATAAAAACCGCAGAGGTGATCAAATACCACCAAAAGAAAGCTCTATTTGTGGTGAAAAAAATACTTAAAATGTATTTGGGTACAGCATCACACAACTGCGCAATTGTCAGTTAAACAACACAGTGCCGTATCGCAAAAAATGGCCTGGTCATTAAGAGGGTAAAACCTTCCGGAGCTGAAGTGGAGAAGAAAAAAAGATTGTGATCTACAGTATCAAAGGCAGAACTAAGATCCAGTAGTATAAGAATAGTTAGCAGAGTTGTTCTGACAGGGCCACCCACTGATCAGGTTTCTTCTGGTTCATTGGAAACTGGCTGAAATTCCATCACTGTATGGCTAGTTTTAGCCTTGTAAAGGATGTTAGAGGTAAAATCCAGTGTAAATTGTACTTGAGTATTCATTTACCACTTCACTGTATATCCCCTAATTACATTTCTGTCGTGGACCTGTTTCTTTGGTAATACCTTTGTCATGGCCCAATATAACAAATGAATACAAACACGATATATACAGTGGGTAAAATAGGTATTAAACACGTCACCATTTTTCTAGATAAAGATACACTATATTATCAAAAGTATTGGGACGCCTGCCTTTACACACACATGAATTTTAATTGCATCCCAGTCTTAGTCCATAGGGTTTAATATTGAGTTGGCCCACCCTTTGCAGCTATAACTGCTTCAACTCTTCTGGGAAGGCTGTCCACAAGGTTTAGGTGTGTCTATGGGAATGTTTGATCATTCTTCCAGAAGCCCATTTGTGAGGTCGGGCACTGATGTTGAAAGAGAAGGCCTGGCTCACAGTCTCCGCACTAATTCATCCCAAAGGTGTTCTATCGGGTTGATGTCAGCACTCTGTGCAGGCCAGTCAAGTTCCTCCTACCCAAACTCGCTCATTCATGTCTTTATGGACCTTTCTTTGTGCACTAGTCCAAATTATTTGGTGGAGGGGTAATTATGGTGTGGGGTTCTTTTTCAGGGCCAGTGAAGGGATATTTTTGACAATATAGTGTATTTCTAAAGGTGCTATTACCATCAAAAAGTCCAGCACAAGTAATTCATACATACAAAGAAACCAAAACAAATAGGTTTAGAAATTAAGTTAGGTGTAATAAAAGGGAATGACATAGGGAAAAAGTATTGAACACATGAAGAAAGGGAGGTACAAAAAGGAATGGAAAGCCAAGACACCAGCTGAGATCTATCAGTAATTAGAAAGCAATCCTGCTCCTTTTAAGTGCAAATATATATCAGTCTCAAGTGATGGCCTATTAAAAAGTGTCTCATTACCAAGGTGTCACACAAAAAAAAATTCTCATGACGGGTAAATGCAAAGAGCTCTCTCAAGACCTTTGAAACCTTATTGTTGCAAACATACTGATGGCATTTCTTACAGAAGGATTTCTAAACTTCTGGAAGTGGAAAAAACATAATTTCACCAAAAGCCAGTTCCAACCAGGTGCTCCTCATAATGTTTCTGACAGAAGAGTGAAAAGAATTATCAGAAGAGTTGTCCAGGAGCCAAGGACCACTTGTGGAGAGCTTCAGAAAGACCTAGAATTAGCAGGTACAATTGTTTAAAAGAAAACAATAAGTAATGTACTCAACTGCCATGGCCTGTATGCATGCTCACCACGCAAGACTCCACTGCTGAAAAAAAAGTATGTTGAAGCTTGTTAAAAGTTTGCTGCACAACATTTAGACCAGCCTATGAAATACTGGGAGAATATAGTCTGGCTAGATGATACCAAAATGTAACTCTTGGGATGCTATAATACACACCATGTTTGGAGGTCAAATGGAACTGCACATCACCCCAAGAACACCATACCAATAGTGAAGTTTGGAGGTGGTAACTTCTTGGTGTGGGGCTGTTTTTCAGCATATGCTACTGGCAAACTTCAACTCATTGAAAGAAGAATGAATGGAAAAATGTACCAAGACACTCGTGATAAAACTGTGCTGCCATCTACTAAGATGATGAAGATGAAATGAGGGTGGACATTTCAGCAAGATAATAATCCCAAACACAAAGCCAAGGAAACTCTCAATTGGTTTTAAAGAAAGAAAATAAAGCCGCTTGAATGGCCCAGCTAATCCCCTGACTTGAATTAAATAGAAAATCTATGGAAAGAACTAAAGATCAGAGTTCATAGAAGAGGACCACGGAACCTTCAAGATTTGAAGACTATGTGAAAGAATGGGCCAAAATCACACTTGAACAATCATGCGACTGGTTTCTCCATACTGGAGGCGTCTTGAAGCTGTCAATACCAACAAAGGATTTTGTACGAAGTGTTAAATAAACTACATTCAGTGCGTTCATTACTTTTTACATGTCATTCCATTTTATCACATATAACCTCATTTCTGAACTTGTATGGATCGCGTGGGTTGCTACCGACATGTGGTAAAAATGTAATGTCAATAGCACCTTTTGAAATATATTTACCTAGAAAAATGGTGACAGTTAAATTTTTTTTTACCTGCTGTATAGTATATGTATATATATATATATATATATATATATATATATATATATATATATATATATCATATAATCATATAGTAAAATTGACCCAAAAGCACTATATTTTTTCCTTTTAATCTTCTGAACCGTTACACTAAACTCCCCCCTCCCTCTTGGTAAATAACCCTACTCCTAGTTCTTCCAGTGTCATATAACAGATCCCCAGCATTGAAAGGCCGTCATGAGGGGGAGGAGCCTAACGGCACGCACGTAGGCCGGAGGGGGAGAAGGCTATCTCCTACATGAAGGAACTAAGGATCCCGACCGCTCCCGACCCACCTTCGGCCAGACTCTAGACGCCTAAAGCTCCCGGGGATGAGCGAGGGCACTGTGAGCGGTGAACCTCGCTGACCCCCCCCCCTGCCTGACGTCTCCCTCCATGGTTTGATACCACGCTCCGCGCAGCACCAATACCTGGAGGAGTCCCGCTCGCCTCGCAGCACACTGACGCCGACGCTGGCGAGCCCTGTCTCCTGCACGGCGACGCAGGTGGGTAGCTACAGCGGCGATAGGTGAGGCCTCTTTGCTAACCGCCAGCGCGGGAAGCCGGACGTGGACGGTAAAGAGCGGGTCCCGAGGGAGCGGACCTCAAGAGAGCTGCCCGGTCCACCTGAGCCCTGTGAGCGATGTGAAGTCAACAGGGTAGCTGAAAAGGAGAGAAACACTCCTCACCATTTCTGCACCGTCTCTCCCTATCCCGCATAGCCTATCTGGAGATGCCGATGCCCTGATGCCTGAGGGCTGGGAAGCTAAGGAGACAGGAGAGCAAACAGCCTACAGACGAACAGAAAGAAATTTTAAAAGAGGACAGTCTACAAAACCGTGAGTTACAGAGGAGTAAACCCTCTTTCTATATCATCTCTACTGTCATCCTACTGTTTATTAGAAGGACTTATAAAGACTTCCTAGAGATAATATACAACAAAACAGCATGGTAAAATATAAAGCCAGCACACCTGAGACTGTTCTAGCTGCTCCTTGTTTAAACCAGTAACTTCACATAAGCGTCTTTTATTGGATTAGCAGCTGCAACAGTTTCTCCATACCTCAAATTAGCACACGTTTATACTACATGGTACCTCGGCAGCCGGACCATCATATGCAGGTACATTTGTATGTATACCAATTTAGTAGGTGAAGGAATGAAGGACCTACACAGAGACTCATAAGAAGAACACAGGTATAAACAAAGACCTCGGGGTTATATAAAGTAATTAACACTCTCTCTGTGAAATAATACCTGGCACTGCAAGCATTTTGTTATGCTATACAGCATGAGTTTCTTTCTTGCTCTTCTGCTTTTTTTCATTTTTTAACATTTAAGGATGAGATTCACCCCAGCCTGTATAAGGACCTGAGTAGGGAGGTGGAAGGCTGGAAGTGCCTCATACCTCTATCCTTTATAGCTGCCTGTTAATACAGATTCAAAATAGAGGTTACTCGGCCTGTCTGTGTCTCCCTCCGGTTTGAATGCAAACAAATTTTATACTGAATATCAATACGGTATACCTAATTTTTGAGTACCAATATAGGGAGTTGTGAGACTTTATAAAGGAACCTCGGAACAACTCTCTACATAATGAGGGGTAAATCCACAAGAGGAGGAGCTACTGCAAAATCACCAAGGGTGACCTCAAGCCCTAACACAATAAGGAAATTTATGACACAAGAAAACGCCTCAGAAAAAACATCTCAGGAAAAACAACAAGGAACAGACAAGAAGAAAGCGGAGAAAAATCAAAAAGCTGAAGTAGCTAAATCACCAATCAGTTCAGCAAACTCTGAGTTAAGCCTAAGGACTGAAAATGATGAGGAAGAAGAGGAAGAGCAGGGAGAAATAAAAGAACATGCCCCTACAAAAGGTGAAATGCGAGAAATGTTCGCAGGATTGGAAAAATCATTAAAAATCGAATTGGTTAAAATCCAGACCGACCTAGGACGTGTCCAGACGGATCTGGGACACGCCCTGGGACGGGTAGAAGAACTAGAGAAAAAACAAGAGGACCAAACAAAAATAATACAGGGAATGAGAAAAGAAATAAATGAGACCAAGAAAAAAGCCAGAGATCTAGCTTATAAACTAGAGGATCAAGAGAACAGAGCAAGACGAAAAAATTTGAGGATCCGAGGATTAAGGGATACAGCACAGGAAGAAAATTTAGGAGAAAAACTTCAAAAAATCTTAAACCCAGTATTAGGTAGAGGGGAAGAAGACCAATTACTGATTGAAAGAGCCCATCGCATAAGAAAACCGACAGGAGTCCCAGCAGAATCACCTAGAGATGTGATAATCAGGTTCCAAAACTATACAGATAAAGCACAAATATGGGAAAACCTAAAGAAGAATAAATCATTACTAAATGCAGTAAATACAGAAAATGACAAGATACAGATATTTACAGATTTGGCACCGGAAACATTGAGGAGGAGAAGAATTTTAAAGCCCTTGACAGAAGAGATGCAAAAACAAGGAATCAGATATAACTGGGGTTTCCCAGGTAGTTTAATAGGAAAAAGAGATGGACGATCAGCAAAACTCACTTTTCCAGAGGAAACTCAAGAATTTTGCAAAAAACTTGATATACAGGAGCCAAACCTGCCCGGATGGTATGAAGGTGACAGGGAAGATGAACCAGGAAGAAACTCACAGACGGAAGAACAGCAATGGACATTAGCTAGAAAAAACAAAAGATAAAATATGTGGAAATACTGTCTAAATAATGCAAACCGGGAGAGAACCTTTTTTTTTTTTTTTTTTTTTTTTTCTCTCTCCTGCCATACGCTGAGGGGCTCTCTCCTACCCGCATATCGATGTGAACTGTGTGGGGGGACTGAGGGAAGGGGGGTCGGGGGGGGGGGAAGGAGGGAGAGGGAGGGGAAGGGAGATAAGCTATACAAAGGAAATAGGATAGCCCCCCCAAAGCCGGAATGTCCTTCCAATTGAGGAAGGAGATACATCGTGCAAACCCACTAGAGCACCACCCCAAAGGAAATGGGTATCAGGGAGAATGACCCAAAGAAACAACTAAATACCCTAAGATCAAAAGCTGATCAAAAGAATATCAATATGAGACGGAGAGGGACGGAGGTGGGGGGGAGGGGGGAGGGAGAGGGATGGGAGGAAGGGAAGGGATAGGGAAACTCTCCATTGCCTAAAAGGAAAAGAAATTTTAAAAGTTTGCCAGACCAACAACATTGGTAGTATGCTGTCAGCAGAATTTAAATCGATCCAGCGCCTCCGTGTTCGAGGAGGAGCAGGACCGAGCAGAAAAAATAAAAATGAAAGATGAACAACTAAAAATAATAACATATAATGTAAGAGGATTAAATTCCCATATAAAAAGGTATAAAATATTGGAAGAGTTGAGGAGAGAAGCAGTAAATATCGCTTTTCTGCAGGAAACGCACATCTCTCTCCACTCGAATTTAAAACTTTTTTCTAAACACTTTCCTAAATGGTATTACGGGGACTCACCAATAGAGCGTGCAAGAGGAGTAGCAATAGGAATAGCTGGAAATATAGAATTCTCCCTAGAAGAAATGAAAACAGATCCGAATGGTCGATACATTTTTCTTAAGGGACAAATAAGGGGGATGGAGCTGACATTAGCCAATATATATAACCCAAACAAAAAACCAAGTGAATATCTGGGGAGAATCCTGTATGACCTAGAGAGCTTTAAAAAAGGCTATCTGATAATGGCAGGAGATATAAATTTCTGTATAGACCCAAGCGTCGACAGTACATCGGGTGTAAGGATGCTGGGAGAACAAAAACTAAGGAAAATAAGGGTAAAGTTACACCAGAGTCAATTAGTAGATGCATGGAGGGTTCAACATCCAAAAAAAAGAGATTATACTTACTACTCCTCAATACACTCGATGTACTCAAGACTGGACTACTTTTTTATTGACCATCGCCTATTGGAATTTATAGAAACTACAGAAATAGGTACAGCCACATTGTCAGACCACGCTCCCCTAACCTTAACAATTAAGACACCAACCCACCACAAAAGTATGGGAACATGGAGGTTAAACGAAGAACTAATTCTAGAGGAAGAAATAGGAAATAGACTAGAAAAAGAACTAGAGTTATATTTTCAAAAGAATGACACGCCAGAAATATCATCCGCTATACTCTGGGAAGCACACAAAGCGTATATCCGAGGAATATTAATATCCAGTGCATCAAGAAAAAAGAAAGAGAGGTCCAATCAAATCAATACACTCATAAGAGAAATACACGATCTAGAACAAAAACATAAAAAGGAATTTAAAAAAGAAATAGAGAAAAATCTTATAATTAAAAGAGATGAATTAAAAGATCTATTGGAAGAAGAATCTAGAAATCATTTCAATAAGATAGCTAGATACAGATACAAATTTGGAAATAAACCAGGGAAATCCCTAGCAAGATTACTGAGGAAGAAAAAATCAAAAAATTACATAGAAAAAATTAAAAACAGTAAAAACGAAACAGTAAATCCAACCACAGGAATAGCTAAAGCGTTTCATGCCTTTTATAGTGCTTTATACAACGTCCGGAAGGAAGAAACCTCAAAAATAAGACAGGAAAGAATAATAAATATCCAAAAATATATTGAGGAAGCAAACCTGCCCAAAATCCCAGAAGATAAATTGGAACTTCTCGAAGCTCCAATTACTGAAAATGAAATAAGAGAAGCATTAAAAACCACTCAAAATGGAAGGAGTCCGGGTCCGGATGGATACACAATAAAGTATTATAAAAGATTTAAAGAAATATTAATACCAAAAATGCAAGAATACCTGAATAAAATAGGGAAGGAAGAACTAAGAGAAGAATCTCTAATGGCATATATAACGGTCATACCGAAAGAAGGGAAAGATCAAACCCTTTGCTCTAGTTATAGGCCAATTGCGTTGTTAAACGCAGACACAAAATTATTTGCGAAAATCTTGGCAACGAGATTAAAAGAATTACTAAAAACGTGGATCCATCCGGACCAGACCGGATTCGTTCCAGGTAGAGAAGGGAAGGATAATGTGATACGCACTCTGCTTCTTCTACAAAAAACAAAAAAACATGAGACCCCCTCCATCCTATTATCAATTGATGCCGAAAAGGCTTTTGATAGGGTGGACTGGGACTTCATGAAAGAAACCATAAAAAATTTAGGGATTGGGTTAAGAATGAGGCAATGGATAGAGGCATTATATAACAACCCCACGGCAAAAATCAAAATAAACGGAAGTCTATCAGAGAAATTTGGAATGAGTAATGGGACGAGACAGGGATGCCCCCTGTCACCCCTATTGTTCGTGTTAACCCTGGAACCATTACTGGCAAAAATTAGACAAAATGTAGACATAAAAGGAGTGATGGTAAACCAAGATGAACACAAAGTCGCAGCATACGCTGACGACTTGTTATTCATCGTCACAAATCCAAGGATTACCCTCCCAAACATTCAAAAGGAGTTAAAAGATTATGGAAAGTTGTCAAACTTTAAAATAAATCCAATAAAATCAGAGATTTTGAATATAGGGTTAAATACTCAGGAAGAACAAATAATAAAAACATACTTCCCATATACGTGGACAAAAGAAAAATTAAAATACTTAGGGATATACTTAACACCTCAAACTGAAAAATTATACCAAGCTAATTATATACCGTTATTGAACGAAATAAAAACAGAAATAAGAAAGAAATCAAATGGTCAAATCTCATGGATCGGAAGAAACAATGTTGTTAAGATGTTTATCTTGCCAAAAATCTTATACACCTTCTCTCTATTGCCAATAAACATCCCCGCAACTTTCTTTAGGGTAATCAGAACCTTACTGACAAAGTATATATGGCAGTGGAAAAAACCCAGAGTACAGTACAAGATCCTTACAAGAAGCAAAACACAAGGAGGATTAGCCACTCCAGATATAGAAAGGTATTATAAGGCGGTAATTATTACACGAATGGTGGAATGGACAAAAACAGAAAGGAGGGAAAAAAGATGGGTAGAGATAGAATGTACACAAAATAATAATCACCTACACAAAACAATATGGATCCCACCAAAATATAGGGAAACACAGGGAGCACATGAACTGACAAAGGTAGTCTATAAAATATGGGATGGGATAAACAAACAACTGAAATGGGAATACAATTCACCAATGATAGCATTAAATGGCACTAAATACTTCCCACCCGGGGAAGAAGAACAGGGTGGAAATTGGATAGGGAACACTCAATTAAAAGATATCTTACACAAAGGTCACATAAAAACACTTCAGAAATTAAAACAAGAAAATAATAATATTAAAATAGATGATTGGAGATATCTCCAGCTGAAACATTTTGTCAGCTCATTACCACAGCCGATTAGGTCTGAAAAAAATCTTAACAATATTGAGAAACTGAGCTACTCTCCCATGCAAAGGCATGGAGTGTCTCAGATTTACAAAATGCTGACGGAATGGCACAGTCTGGAAAAACCTCCATATATAGTAAAATGGGAGAAAGAAATAGGGACACATTTGCAAGGACAGGAACTTGGGACTGTACTAGGGATGGTTGGATCCACAGCCATAGACGTAAGTACTACAGAATTAAACTATAAATGTCTATTTAGGTGGTATATCACCCCAGAAGTGACAAATAAATACCAACCAGGCAAGACAGACAAATGCTGGCGGGATTGTGGCAACATAGGTACAATATATCATTTATTTTGGGATTGTCCCAAGATAAAAGATTTCTGGCTAGAGGTAAGACAACTGATTGAAGATATCACCGAAATAAAAGTGCCGGACGATCCATGGGCCTGCCTATTTCATAAAACAACAATACCTTTAAAAAAATATAATATGACTCTGGTCCCAACCATGCTGAATATAGCAAAAGGAACCATACCAAAAAAGTGGAGAGAAAAGGAGAGCCCGAAAATAAAGGAATGGTGTAAAAAGATAAATAATAACTATAATATGGAATATGTATGTAATACACAAGAGGAGATCCCAAGAAATATGAAAAGAAAATGGGGGAAATGGATAGAATTTAAAAAATCAACTAAATATATTGAACTAAATAGTTAGCATATCTACCATGGGGAGGCACTGTAGAATGGAAACTGCTGGCAAGAAGGGGAGGAATCCTGGGAGGGGGGCAAGGGGGGGAAGGAAAAAATGTATGAGATTTAATGTATGAATTACTGTATTTCCTTTTTTTTCTTTTTTTTTTTTGCATAATTTTATTATGTAATTTGTGAATCTAAATCAATTGGTGGAATACTGTTATATATTGAAATTTTATATGCAAATAAAAACAAAGTAAAAAAAAAAAAAAAAATAACAGATCCCCAGTGGCATAGAATTCGTTTTTTGTGTTCCCCCCCCGCAAAATATGCTTCATATGTATTTTCTAATATATGCCACAAAAGCCTCTGTTTTTAACCTACGTGTTTAATGTTTTACACCTCTGACATTAGTGCTGTTTTTTTTTTTTACATTTAAGGTGTTAGACTTATATGATTGCCTGACACCTGTTTGTTTGTGTATTGTTTCCTTTCCATCTTGCAGGGTTACTGCAGCTGCATTTACAGAGCAGGTGACAGGAAAGCCTGTCATCCGCATGTAACAGATGTAACTAATTACATTGTAACAAAATAGTAGCTATTAAGGATAACTGTAGAAAGCTGTTACAGTGATCCTCCCATTAAATGCCCACTCACAAGGTCTGCATGGGTCTTTCTACTTTATCATCAGCCACCCTGTCTGCTCCATTGCCCAAAGATGATAATGATTATGTTATGCTCTGCTGCTATTCCACCCTAGAAGAGAAATCGATAAAAAAAAATAATCTTTTTTTGAATCTTATGTGCAGATGTCTTAATATAGGTCCTGAAATGCCTCCTGTTGTTGTTTTAATTTTTTTTAGGGCCTTGGTAAATGGTAAACAGTGTTTTTTTTTTTTTTTATATTGAAATATTTTTGCAAAGCTGTGTCAAGATTCCTATTTCATGGGTTTTATGGTAAAGTTTTAAACATTTAGCAATGGATGCTAGCCACAGATCTACAAGCTGTTTTTTAGAGAAATTCCTGGATATAGATCCTCATATATTGTTTTTTTTTTTTCCAAAACGATTTATTGAAACAAAGAACATGGTAGTAAATCATACAAACAGTTGAACAATCCGATCAACATTCTCGGTGTTCAGGGTGTAAGTGAAGAAAAACAGGAATGCATATAACAGAATTTCACTTCCAAATAACAGAATTTAGAAAATTTTTGTATGAGTATGCATAACCTAACAGAAGGTGCGGTTGAGGAAGCATTTTTTGTTTCATCAAGTTGCTAGGTGAAAAGTATAATAGAGTTGCATATTCAGAGAAAAATTCAATTATTTGAATGATATAATTGAATTATGCAGAAGTTAGTTGTAGGCGATAGAGGGGAAAGGTTGGTTCCCAGCACCAACCTCTCCCATGTAATGAGAAGGATAAAGGTAGAGAAGGGGTATAGGTGAGGAATGAGGGGAGGGGGGGAGGGGGATTGAAATAATGGGAGTAGTGATTCAATATAAGAAGGTAAGTAGTTGTTATTAAGTTTGAGTAAATAGATTAAAGGGTTACAAGTTGCTGTATTTTAGGTGGAAAAGGGGTCATCATTTCATAATTGAGATGTACGTGTTTGATTCTCGGAATTTGTTCCAAGGATTCCAGGTGGAGGCATATTTGAATAGTGAGTCATGGGAGATGGCAATGAGCTCTTCCATCTCTGCCAGTTTGTTAATTTGCATGATCCAGTCTTTAAGGGAGGGGACCTGAGGGGAGCCCCAGTGTCTTGGTATACATAGCTTAGCTGCATTGACTAGGAACATACTTAAGGATTTGCAGTATTTTCTATTGGCGTGAGGTTGTAAATGGAATAGGTATGAGAGAGGTGAGTATGGTAGTGAAGTGAGCGTTATTTCATGACATATATTGTAACCGGAGTACCGTAAAAGTTGTGAATAGTATATTACATACCAGGAGCTCTCCGCCCCCCTTTGGAAGATGGCACAGAATGTTGCAAAACTGCATACAGGAGTATCTCCTTCCTTCTTGTAGGACTGCCCCTTGCTCCACCGCCTCAGGTATTACCAGCCCTCCCTGCTACATGTGGCAGTCTCTCCCCTTGTGAATCCCTGGGTGTGCTGATGTACTTACTCCTTATTGCTCCCTGCTGCTTCTAGGAAAGATGCCTACTCAAATAAGATGCTAAAACAATTCTTCCAAACCAGCCCAAGCCCCAGCCTGGAGGCAGAGCCCCCCCCCCCTAGACCTAGGGGACCCCTCTTATGCCACCGACAGCCTCCTCAGAGCTTCATCTTCCACCTGATTCGACTGCTAGCATGGCTCTACCATAATTAAGGGCTGATCTATCCACCCTGCCAGGACATATTTCCTGGGGATTGGTCAGACTCCCCTAAATATGCAGATCAGGCCTCCTTCTACTAACCTCCAAAAGCATCTACCAGCTTTCTGATCCAAGGGGAGGTACCAGAAACATACTCTGTAGGGCCATCCTGCCTGACCTGCAGTAACCTGACTTAATTGTAGACTCACACAGTTACCATGAGCCATAAACTTACATTTACCTACACTAACACTAGTAGCGCACTAGAGAGTGCCCCCCCCCCCCTAAAAACAAACATTTCCCCATTTGCTTGATAAATGCCCTGTGCCCAGGATCAAGGGCATCCCATAGGAAAAATTGGAGGGGAAAAGGGAACAAACTTGGAAGGGGCTATGCACAGATAAATATACAATAGCAGAAATAGAGTATGTACATTTGATGTATATACAGCAGCAAATACATATATGTACAGAAATCTAACTACAGCTCCCTGCAGCTAGCAAGCATCAATCAAGGAAACATATGTACAAGCAATTTACGTATTACCAAAAGGCATTTTCAAAACAGAGCACCTCCCCCTAAAGGGAAGCCCTTCAAGCAGAAACTGTAAATATACTGGAAAGAATCCCAAACTCCAATGTTTGAACAGGAGACAGTCATCTCTGATGAACCTGCAGAAAAACAGGAAGGAAACACAACCCTCACACTAACTAAACTATCTGTACATTCTGCCAACAAGGGGTTATGATCCTGCTGACAGAAAGAAGAAAACCTTAAAAGCAAGAGTCTCTGACAGAGTAGCCCCTCTATAACATTAGTCTATTAAACAGCATTTTAGTCCATACCAGCACATCTTCTCCCTGGATCATACATCTAACAAGGGGTGGGTGGCACTGGTCTGGCCTAGTCTATTAAAAAACATAGGGGTAGTAGGATACTCAAAACAGCAGCTGCCATCGCTCTCTCTTCAGACTGGAATCCAGGCCTCAGCCCCTTTCGTACCAGCACATCTTGGGATTTAGCAGTCTGATGATCTCTCAGAATGCATGCCTGTACAGACCGGGTGATCCACAGTTTGTAGACCATGTTCTGGGCTTGTGTCCTGCCCCAGGTTTCTGACGGTCCTGCCTGGATCTAATGTTGGGCATTCACATGGCCTAGTTGGTCTAGGGGTATGTAGTTGTTTTTGGTGTTTTATTTTAAATAGGGATAGGAGAAGGGACTAGTGGGATATTTCAAATTAACTATTCACAAGTTGCGAGGACTCCTATCTGGTGATGCAGCCAGGCTGCTGATCCACCTTGCTACTTATGTAGATTTGGGTTTAAGTCTCTTGCCACAAGACTTGGTGAACTACATTTTTCTTTGGGACACTCTCCTTAGTATCCCCTTTCTGGACTGCTAACACCCGTCCACTGACTATCCTACTTTTGAGGGGGGCCCCCCTCAGGTCAGGCCCCTTGACACGATCCCCCGTATTTATGATACTGTTTTTCTAGGGTCTCCAGTGTCTCCCCTCTGTAGAGATTCTCTTTAATTCCTGCCCCCTCAGGGCACACTTGACTCGACGTTCCATTGTTGCTCCTGAAACAGATAACAATTAGATCCTGTCACGCTATCTGAGAATCATTTTGGTGACTAGATAATAGGCACAGTCCCTCCTCAACACTAGGGCACTGACTCTCCTCCTATTATAGTCAGACCCACAAGTTCAGAATAAAGACATGCGGAGTCCACCCGACTGGTGTTCACAGTGTCCTATCCTTCTGTAACACCTAGGCAACACATCTTCTTCTGCGCCAAGCTATATTGCTGGAGCTTGAGCAAGCTTGTCCCACCTGTGAGTTTTAAACATTTCTTCGAGGGGTCCCTCCTCTGGCATCCCCTCCTCTGAAGAGACAATGAGCCTCTACCTGCTTGTCCGAGGTAGCAACTCGCACAAAGTTCTCTCAACTGGCCCACTGGCCTAACAGGATCTTCACAAAGTGTTCTCTGAGCAAAGTATCTTTGTAAAGGAATTCTCTTCTTCTGTACTCTTTCTCCTGGCCCATTGGCCCAAGTTTCTTCGCAAAGTGTTCTTGAACTTGTTTCAATAGGTGATCCCGGCCCCTTGGCCCAAAGGATCTTGTTAAAACATTTAAAGAAGGCTTCTGATAGCAACTAAAGCATAACACCAAGTGACTACTGAAGTCCTCTAAACAGAAAGTCTGTTGTGTGTTAGAGGGTCGGCCCTATTTTGATGGTACTACACAGTGGTAGCAGTTCTGTTTATTCCTGATCCCAAGGATAGAAGAGAAAGGGGGATATGGGAACAGGGCTTTGGCCCTAGCAACAACAACTTAAACTTGTGCTGGAGCTTGCACTTGAACTTCGGGCTCACCGGCCCCTTTACTTCTCAAAGAGTTCTTAGGCTAGCCAGCCTTATAGCAACAGTACCTCTGCATGGGTCGGATCCTATATCCTTAGCAGTAATAGTCAGCATGAAGGATCTGGACAGGCTTCCCCTCAGAGTCCTAAACATGGACAGACCAAGGCTGGCCAGTTCCGTTTGGACGGCGGACCTCCACACGGTCCATGTAGATGGCCCGCCCTAGATTCCAGTTTGTCTTTGTAGAAAAGAAGGTGTTCCATACCTCAGGCCTTTCTTTGTTCTGATATGGCTTGGGGATGTAAAGGAACTCTCACATCACATTGTTGCACCACTCTTCTCTTCTGGCCTCGATCTCCAACATAATCTCCCGAGGAGCATAGGGGTAATCATACCCATACTCCAGGGCCACCTTCCTCTGTATGAGCCATTAACACCTTGAGAACCTGGGAAGGGTCTGTCGATTTCTTCTTCCAGGTGGGGAGTATAGGCTCTCTGTTCTCCTCATGAGCTTAGAGTAGGCCTGGTTCTGATCCTGAGCCCGGGTGTAGGTACGAGGTGGGGATAAATCTGGGACCCTCGTAGCATAGGCCTCACAGAACCCCAGATTCCTGGCACACTGCATGCGTACCACAGAATCCCTTGTCTCCTCATCAGGTAAGCTGGGACTTGCAGAGCTGCTCCTTTCATCTGCTCCCCAGTCCCACTCTGTCTCTTCCTCCGACTTCCATCTATGCCTTCTTTCAAGGACCCGAACCGATGCTGAAAGCTGCGTGACCCTATATCAATGGCTCCGACCTCCTCTCCACTTGACACACTCGAGGTCTCTCTCCCGGGAGCCCATTGATTCCCTTTTGCCTTGATTGAAGCCACGGATTCTGCCTGTGCAGGTGTTTCTGGCCCTCTTTCTGGCCAAGACTCGGCTATATCACCTGGGTAGATTTTACCTCCAAAGTGTGAGTCTCCCTGGTCTGGCATATGGCAGTGTAAGTCTGCACCACTGGCCCCGGTTCCAGCAGCGCTCTCAGCACTCCCCTTCCTCTTGCCCACAGGGATCCTCATGGGCATCAGCAACTCCTGAGTAAATCCTGTCTCCCATCTTACACACAGCTTCCTGGGCTGACAATTACTCTGCACCGCCTGCACAAGTAGTTTACAGCAGTGTCCACACTGACTCCAGGCCTGCAGCCGCAAGGACACATTCAAGCACCTGCCACACACCAGCCCGAGATGTTCCTTGCCTCCTCCACTGCACAGCCCTTGTTTTCCGTTGGGCACCACCCGAACTCCGGTATCCCACAGGACCAACTCCGGTGTCTCCATTAGCTTCTCAGGTACTCCGCCAACACGTGGGATAGCCCCTGCGCTCCAGCTCACTCCGGCATCCGCCATCTTGCTCCTCCACACACGTGTCTCCATCTCAGCTACACCCGAAGACGGAAGTGATGTCTCAGCTCTCTTCCTCCTCTTGTATTGGCAGTCTGTGGGCGGCAAACCCGCCCACAACTCCAGACTAGCTGACTCTCTGGTGGTAGCTCCTCCTGTTGGGCAGATCTCTTCAGTGCGCGCTTTCCCGCGCGGTACAGTAACCTCTTCACTGATGCCGCAACTCTGCCCAGCCAGAACGAAGGTCACTGCCTGGCAGATTGTATTCCCCAATCCACGCTCATCTGCCATCTCTGTCTTCACCTGGGCCTCTGTTGCACTTCTATCTTGCCAAGACAACTGACCTCCCACACTGTTTAGGAAAATTGTCCTGCTGTAATGAATTGCACGGCCAACACTTTTCTCCACCGCATATGTACAGACATGTCTTCCCATACTGTTTAGGAAAATTGTCCCGCTGTCATAAATTGCACGATCAACACTTTTCTTCACAGTGCATGCACAGACATGACCCCTGACACACCGATCCCTGTGTCGCGGGTCACACTTGCACCGATTACTGTAAAGCAGACATAGTCTTTTTGTATAATACAGTGCATTTCTTCTCCATCAACTCTCCTGCATTTTACTTGAAAACAGATACTGTTTCCTGGGTAAATGTCCATTCATTGCCCATGGCAACCACCGTTACTAACTTGACCTGTCAGCACACTTAGACTGATCACTGTAAGGCAGACATTATCCTCTTCACTGACACTCCAGTACGTTACTTGGGAAAGCATGGCATTATTTGGCGGGGTTTCTCAGCCGTTGCCGCTAGCAACTGTTGCGGTAACCCAGGAGTGCATCCTGGACGATGCCCCCAAATGTAGCACTGCCACCTTGAGGACTGCTGGATAACACACTTTCGGGGCCCCCTGGGTTACCGTTAGCAAAACTACCATTCACAATTTAACACTTTAATACTTGGCTCAGTCAATGATCAGTCAAGGGGTATGTAGTTGTTTTTGATGTTTTATTTTAAATAGCGAAGGGAATAGTGGGATACTCCAAATTAACTATTTACAAGTTGCGAGGACTCCTATCTGATGATGCAGCCAGGCTGCTGATCCACCTTGCCACTTAGGTAGATTAAGGTTTAAGACTCTTGCCAGAATACTTGGTGAACTACATTTCTCTTTGAGACACTCTTCTTAGTATCCCCTTTCTGGACTGCTGACACCCGTCCACTGACAATCCTACTTTTGGGGTGGTCCCCCTCAGGTCAGGCCCCTTGACACGATCCCCTGTACTAATGTTACTGTTTTTCTAGGGTCTCCAGTGTCTCCCCACTCAGTCAGCTCCTGGACCTCTGGGTTCAGCTCCATTCCTCTGGCCCTCAGGACGACCTCCCGATGACACGTGCCACTGCTACAGAGGAGGAGGCAGCCGCCACTCTCCCTCCAGGACTCTGCTCTCCAGCCAAAGACCTCGCAGCACATGTGCTCCTGGCTTTTATACAGTATCCCAGAATGCCCCAAGACAGCCTGTCTCTACCAATCACCAGGACTGTATCAAAGGCTATGTATCATTTGGTCAGGTTTCCTCCCACTGTCCAACATGCCTCCCTATTGAACCAGTGTGAAACTCTCATTTAGACTCAATGAATAATATACTGAGCACACTGAGTAGACCTATCTCTTGTAGACAGAAAGCAATATAGATTTGGCTGCTGCTCCTCTGAAAGTCAGAAAGAGCCAAAAACTATACTCTTTCACTAGTACCTACCTAGGAGGGTGCTACACATTTTTTAGAAAAAAAAAAAAAAAAACACTGTACAAATAAGCATATCAAACCGACACGTTTCACAATGAATTGCTTCTTTGGGGTTCATGCTTAATGATGACCAGCTGAAATATATAAAAAAAAGCTCAGCATCAGAATAAAAACATTATATACATAAGCGATATAATATACAGAAGAGAAATAATTCTTTACCACATATACATGGTGCAATAAAATATAATGCAAAAAAAAAGAATGGAGGGGAAATGAAAGGGAAAGGGAGAGGAAAAAGGGGAAAAGGGAAACAGACACCATTGAGGAAGAGCCTCATGTGGGGACATCCACAAAGAAAAAGGGGGCCAAAACTGAACATCATGAAGTCACCCAAAGAAGACACAACTTACCTAATATGAAAAAGTAATGGGCCTCTGGTGTACAGATAACTAAACACCCATTGACTGTAAAAAACCTCATAGGTCATGCACCGAGTAAGCATACCAAGTTAAACCAAGGAACCCCAAACGTACCTAATATGAAAAAGTAATGAGCCTCAGGTGTACAGATGATTAAACACCCACTGAGTGTAAAAAACCTCATAGGCCATGCATCAAGTAAGCATAACAAGTTTAATCTAGAAAATAAAGTAAAAATAAGTAATATAAATGCATGTATGATGGATAAACTATACCTCCTGCATTGTGATGGTTCTTTTATTTGACTTACAAATAGGTTCTAGCCAGGCCCCCTTTATCTCCGTCCTTCGCCACAAAAACCGTGACAAAAAATGGTGGGTATGCTGGCAGGATGCTCCACTTATCTAGCCAGGACATCCTAACTAATGGAGTCACTGGGACACCGATGATGAAATATCCAGGAAAACTGGAAGTGCCGCAGGCACCATCTTGGTGCACCCGCAGTAAAAGGGAGACATGCCAATTACCCCATAGCAAAATACAAAACAGGGAAAAAGAGCGGGCACCACAGCAGGAAGCCCACAGAGCCCCACAATCAAAGGCAACAAGGAAATAAAGCCAGGCACAGAAAACATAAGCCCCAAAGGGAAACCAAAATATAAAAAATATAAACGACATACATTAACATCCTGGAATTGGCCAAATATATAGACATGGGGTCCCTCCTCCCCAGAAAAGAAGAAAAAAAACAAACAAACATTCTGAAAATATTTATTGCTCAGAAAAACAAAAATCCAATTGAATTCAACATATGCTCCTCACAACTGATGTGAGAAGCTACTTTAGGGGCTGATGACACCTAGGGGGCTGAATTTCTAGGTAGAATTACAGGAAGGGGGCATAACTAAATTTATCGTTCAAGCCAGGTTTTTTTTTTCAGGCCTTTAAAAGTATAAATCCACCTACATTCTTTCTGCAATATCATGTTGTCAAATTCCCGCCCCCCCCCCCATTGCCCTAGAGAGAGGGGGTGGACTCTCTCTAGGGCAATGAAACACATTCCCTCTGGGTTATAGTCATGCACAGTGGCAAAATGTCTAGCCATTGGGCTCACTAAAGCCCCGTACACACAATAAGAAATTCGGCCAGGAAATTTCTTCCGATGACCGATCTGCCGATTTTCGGCTTGTTAGTATGGTGCTTCCGACAACCGACTCCGACTTTTCGGCTGAAAATATCCTGGTGTGCAGGCTATATAATTTTTGTCGTCCGTCAACACAACGTCCGATTTTCCTGCAGTCAGTACAAATTTCGTCAGACAAAAATCTAAAATCGGAAAACGCATGATCGGAAGCAAATAACGACCCGGAAGAATTTTGTAAATACTAGTCATTGTATCAAGAAAGAACTTACGTCTCGCAGCAGGCAAATAAATATTTAAAATGCGGTGCACATGCTCATCTTGGTTAATGTGAGAAGAAGGAAGCTGCTGCTCACAATTCTATACTTTAGAATTAAAGAGGCATGTGTTCTGTTATAATGATGATAATGATTTGGCTATTCTATATGTTGCATGTATTTTTTTTAAGATTGTTAACTCTTTACCATTCTCAATGGTTTATGAATGGAAAATGTCTAACTATTGATGTGTCCCTTTATTAATTTTTTCATTAATGTATAATACATATATTGCTGCCTACTCCCAATATGCTCAATTTTTACAAATACAGATAGGCAAGTATTTTTTTTTTAATTTTCTATACTTTAGAAATAAATATACTCAAACATAGATATAGAGATACTCTCATACTCTCATCTAGTAAAAATAGAACAGAAAAAAAGGGCATTCCCTCCTCAAATAACTTATAAATAAATAATAATCGGTAACAGAAAAATCACATTATAAATTATTTTAATTTATAAATATGTATAGTCATGTGACCATGGGGGTAGGTGGGGATCAAGGGCATATTGGTGGAGGTGGAGGGGGTGGCTGGTAATCTGACAGGTGCATGTGTCCATGGATTTCTCCTCGGACCCCTTTATTTAGCACCTGTAGTACTAGGATCTCTGCCATTTGGCGCTGTTCCTCACTCATCAGCCTTAATTTATTGGCTGTGAGAAAGCCAAATGAGTCAGCCTCATCTGGCTTTCTCTGCAGGGCCATAGAGGCCTGGCTAAGAAAGGAAGCAGCGGCCTCCTCCAAATTTTTTGTTTTTTTGCGTCTCTTTTGAGGAGGTTGGGTGGTTGCTGACTGCTCCGATGACACCTGGCTTCCACTTGGCTCCTCCACATTGACACTTTCCTGTTTAAGAAATTAAAAAATTATTATAATGTTATAGTGTATATAAAATGTCACGTTTGTTTGATTATTTTAATCAAATAACAGACTTTACATTAAGGGTGAATTATTGGCTTGATAATATTTTTATTGCATCATTATCTTTATTGCAGACAATATATTGTTAAATGCTATACCTGTGTCAAGCTTGGCTCCAGTAAATCTTTCTCCTGGCTTGCAGCACATGAGCCCTCTGCCGAAGTGGAAGGAAGAGTCGACAGGGATGGCCTTGCTTCTGATTGTTCCGTCAGGAAGCGCAGGCTCTCAAAATACCAGAGCCTTGGTACATATATTTCCTCTGTAGCAGCTCCTGACTTTTCAGAATTCCTGATTTTGTTAAACAGAAGCAAGCAGAACCAAGTGTTGGGGAGCCTGTTTTGTGCCCAAGTAAGTATTATTCTAATGTTGTTTTTAGTGTATTTCTATTTTGGTGTATTTTATTTAATGCTTCAAAGGAACTACCTGTTTGCTACATTAGCAAGGTGTGAAACCATACAGTGCTAATGTACATAGTATAAAGTGCATTACCATGGGGGAGCAAGAGGTGTAGTGAGCTGTTTGTGTCAACAGGTGGAATCGTTTATGAGCCACAGACACCAGTGTAAAGAGAACATAATGTTTGCACTGTGTACTTTCATAGTAGTATAGGTGTCAGAAAGGCAAGATGGTTACACACAACAATGCACAGGGTAGGTACTAACTATTAATTAGTTTATGATGAACTTGACCCCAAATGTTTAGATATTATGACCTCATCTAGTTGCTTTGCATGTACTTAATATATATTATTTTTTATTAACAGGTCATGTTATTCCTAGTTGTACAATAGCCAGGATGACTGTTGATGCTTTGCAGTGTTGCTCAGAACGTGAAAAAATTAAGGAGGCTGCTACAGCATTACAATGCAAAATGCGTGACTTTGTTGACCTGCTTGCAAAATTTTAAGGCTACGCTTTTTTCTTTTTTTTTGGTTTTAATTGGGATATTTTTGGTTTTCCCAATGTTCCTAAAAAATGTATGGCCTATTTTTTGGCCAATAACTGATCATGTGCAAAAGGTGTCCAAAAGTTTTTACAATTTTTATACTGTTTTATACAGGGCTCCTATGCATATGATAAAGTTTTATAAGTAATAAATAAGAAGACTAGCAAGCAATCTAGATGTTCTCACCAAAGAGAGTCTGGTGTTTAAGCACTTTACAACACCTTAACCCTTACCCTCACCCTAACCCTGTGAATGTGTGTTATTAAAAAATGTTTTTTACACTCAACAATGTGTGTTATAATATTTCTTTGGCTTGCTGTGGGGGGGGGGGGGGGGCAGGTCTAAAGCTGTGTAAGGTGGCACAAAATGTATGATGGCTGTCCTGTTCACATAGTTGAATGTTAATTAAAGCATTTTAGTTTGTGTGTATAATTATAAGCCTGCCAGAATGATTGTTCCTTCTGGACCAGTGGCCATCTAACAAGTGATATTCACTAGTACACTGAGTGCACAATGATACACAGTCTACACATATACAGGTTCTATTTAAGGGACTAGCACTCCTAGGATTCTATATGTCATTGAGATAGGTACTAGCACTCAGTGTATGGAGATCAGTGTAATATATAGTGTATCGCAGCTTCGTTTGTCCATTTCACTTTACATTACCTATATATAACACTTATATCTCTACACTGAGCAAGTTTCACATAACACTGACATCTCCTTACATTGGTGGGCAGTGAGAAGGATGTCATAAATTAACACAACATAACAGGTGGAGGTAAGTTGTTATTACACTAATGTATTAATAAAAAAATAAAGGTATGGGGACCTTCTGGCCAATGACCACCAATGTAAGGTGACATTGGGTGGACCTTGGGTGTGACCTACTATACAATGTGAGAGGGCTTTTCGAATTTAACTGGGGTGCTGAAGACCCTGGTATTTTGGCCACCTAGCAATGCCCCAGAGCTTTGAAATTTCATATTTTGCTTCTTACATTGTATATAAATTATATTAATCAATATACTTGACACATGGACCCAAATGCACACGTTTCTTCCAAAATGTAGATTATCTTTAGTGAAACATGTGGTGCTTAAAAATAATTACTATATAGTGACCTCGTGAATCAGTTAAGGTGTAATCTCACTATTGGAGCAACTGGTAAACCAAACACACATGGCCAAAATCTCATTTGAACAGCTGGGGAGAGACAACAGTAGATAAACACACTGATGAATGTATTAACCCTTCAAAAGTCACACATATATAACACATGATGAACAAAAAACATGTTGATTTTGGTATGTACCCAAAATATTAAAATACACACTCCTGAATAAATGCAAGATTTTTTAATTGCACAAATAATAATATATTGATACAAATTAGACTGTATCGGGCAGAAATTGCTGCCAAGAAACAGCCCCTCTCCCCACAAAATATTCAACATATTTTTGTCTAACATCACGGGCACTTCTGGATGGCAAGCCAGAATGGGCTACTTCAATAGGTGTCATAGGATCAAAAGGCCCACATGGTTCAGCCTCTACACTCGGCCCTGGCATGGCAGGGTCACTCTCAATTGGCTGAAAACTTACATATGTCTCTGCATGCCTGCGCAAAAAATTATGCAAGATGCAGCAACAGAGGACCACATTAATAATTTTGTATAATGCCAGATGGATGGAGCTCAAGAAAAGTCGAAACCTATTTGACATTATCCCGAAGGCATTCTCCACCACTCTTCTAGCACGGGAAAGGCGGTAATTGAAAATCCTTTGCTCTGGGTGAGGTTTCTCAGAGGGAATGCCTTCAAAAGATGCTCCCCAAGCACAAAGGCATCATCAGCCACGAAAACAAAATTGAGACCCTCAATTGTTTGCTCCCTGGATGGCAAGTTGAGAGTGCCATTTTGTAGCGGCAGAGCAAACCCGGTTTGGTCAATGACTCCCCCATCAGAATTGCGGCCATTCTTTCCAATGTCCAAAAACAAAAATTCATAATTAGCATTGACAATTACTAGCATGACAATGCTAAAAAAGCCTTTGTAATTGAAATAATAGGATCCCGAATTAGGTGGTGGGACAATGCGGACGTGCTTGCCATCAATAGCACCCCCACGATTGGGAAAATTTCACTGCTCCTGGAATTGGCAAGCAACTTCCTGCCACTGCTCTGCGTTGGACGGAAACTGTTGGGAAAAAATGAAAAATAAAATTAGTGCTTGAGCATATCACATTATTCCACACACATTTGGCAGAAAAATGCTTATGCAACTTTAAGATAAGAACAATATGAAGGGAATCTTTAGCATTTTGGGGTATGACATCTACATACATTTAATTTTCACATCCTAATGTCATAATATTGTAATTCACCAGCTACAGCTTTTGTATATGCTGACTTTTACATTTAACATGGGTGGGTGGCTAAAACTATGCTTTTAAACATCATTAAGGGCTTGTGCCTCATAAACTATGTAAAAAACATTTCTATAGGAATAATTGGTTCTGGGAAAGTCAGAAAATTACACAGATACACAGATACAATATACTGTTAACAGGCTATGCGTTTAGGGACACATAGGAGAGAATGCTGGGGTGGTTACTGGGTCATTTTAAAAATGCTTAGGAAAATATATAGCTTTACTACTATGTGCATGAGGCCAGAGGGTAGTTACAAAATAATGACATCTGTAATTTGATGTACATCCAAAATGATCTAAATTAGGATGACATGACAAATACATGGAATGTAATATAAAAATATGAAACATACCTTGATATAGTCCTTCTGCAAGACTTTAATGATAGCAGATCAGGTCTCAGGGATGATGACTCCAAGAGCTTGGAGGGAGATGCCTGTGGTGAACTTGAGATCCTGCAGGCTTCTCCCTGTTGCAAGATATCTTAATGTTGCAATTAGCCTTTGCTCAGGAGTAATTGCAACCCGCATACATGTATCCTGCTTCAGAATATAGGGGGACTCCAAGGTAAGAAGACGGGGAAAAATTGGATCCGTCATCCTCAAATAATTCCTGAAGTCATCAGGATTATTTTCCTGTAGCTCCCGCAGCAAGCACATGTGGGAAAATTGCTCACGGTTGAGCAACCAATTTTTGGTCCAGGAGGTCCTCTTTTTCTTCTTCTTGCAAAGAACTCGGCTTAGAGCAATTACTCCCAGCCCAACAACAGCAATAGTAGAATCCTCGGTCATCATAATTGCTTCTCGAATGATGTCTCGGAAACTAGCGAAATGTCGTTACCAAACAAATGCTACCGAAATCAGCACGAGATGCCCAGAACGGTCACGGCCAAAAACTCACTTCCTCTTTTGTAGCATCGGACGTAGTGACGTCATCTTTTGTCGGATGACAAAATTCGTGTGCAGTCTAGAGCACATTCCAACCAACAGACACGCACTCTGGACAAAAGACGGATGACCGGTCGGCGGAAATTAGTTGCGTGTGTACGAGGCTTAAGTCACCTCCACCAATGTCATTCTCATGATCATGAATACATTCCCAGAACCTCCTCTTTGTTTTGCCTACATGGAAGGCATTGCAGGGACATATTAGTAAATAGACAATCCCTACCATTTGGCAGGGTACAAAATGTCTGCTTTTCCATAAATGGACCATTAAGTAAAGTGCATTCAGAACATTTTTCCACAAAGTTGCAATTGCTTTCTGGATATTTCTGAATATATAAGTCCAGAAATGGGAGATTAGATTTGTCCTATGTAAGTGTAGAAAACAAATTGGTATTTATAATAAAAAAAAAAACACAAATTCCTGTAGAACTTGCACTGATCCAGTCAGAAAATAAAATGTCATCTATGTATCACTGACAGAGGTAAATATGGCAGGGATTCACAGATGCCTCTTTACATGAAAAAAACATCACTGCCACCCCCCAAGAATAGGTTGGTGTACGACGGGTGTCACGTACCTGGTCTGAGGCTGATTTGACGAGGGGGCTTCCCTTCCAACTAAGCGCCGAGCACCCCTGAAGGTAGGAATAGAGAGTGCTAGACTTAAAGAAGCATGGGTGCTATTTAGGAAGATCCACTGGAAGGGGTTAGCAGCACAGAGGAACTGAATAGCTGTCAGCTGGAGTGTCAGGGCAGATGGAAGGACCTCCGTAGCCCTAGATGTGTAGCTGAACCAGGGCAGTGACCACAGGCAATGTGGCACCCGAGGAAGAAGCAGGAGCGGGTTGGCAGGACAGGACTGAAGAGGCGAAGTCAGGATGACAGCCAAAGTCATACATAGGAGGGTAAGCCAGGGAGTATACAGAAAGGGTAGTTATGAGCAAGCCAGGGTCATACACGGTAAAGCAAGAGAAGCAGAGTCCAAAGGCAAGCCGGGTCAGTAACAGGTATTCCATGAATACAAGAAACACAGGAGCAAGAAGTACTGGTAGCTGAAGATCATCCAGCAAAATCTAAATGCACCCACTGACCTTATATAAGGCGTTTGGCGCCAGTTCTGGCACCAGGTGTGCGTGAACGTGCGCCAGTGCGAACCTTAGTGTGCATGTGTGCATTTCTACGCAAATGAGCATGGCCATGTGAAGTATTGCCAACTATGCCAGGTCTTTTCTTCAGCACTAGCACATCTTTATTCTTCTGACTCCTTTTCCACACCTGCTCATTCTTATTCTCATTAGCACCCTGACAACAGGGCACACTTAGTCCCCATCACCACCCCCTGCTCCTGGAAGTTGTGGGAGCCATTGAAGGGTAACACGTTATGCGTGAGGATGAAATTTAAAAGCTGTGAGACAAATTAGTTTTACCTGTACTGGTCAGTACTCCTTCTGTGTCCACAACCTCTATGCCCTTCTCATGCAGGATATTACTGTAGAATATAGAGATTTAACGTCAATTGATGCAATAATAGTATTTTCTGTGACATAAATTCCACCTAACAGAGTAAGGACATGCATCATATCTTTCAAATATGAAGATAAAGCCCCCACATGAGGTCTAAGTTATTTGTCAATTTAAGAGCTTGCATGTTCAGTCAAGCAGTTATTATCAGACACAATGGGCCTCACTGGTGGATCTTCTATACATTTACAGTATGCACCTTGGGTAGTTCTAATTGTGTTCCCCTCTTTTTGTGCTGAATTGTTGACACAGCACGTGCTTTGGTGGTCTGTTTTTTGTATGTGTTTTTAACTTACCATTCTTTGAAGAATACCTACAAGATAGACTTAAGCATTATTACATATCACGTTTTACAGTCTATATTGTATGTATGACCAAAACACTGGAGAGCATAGTTGAAGCTTTGAATTAATACACTATATGACTGTTAATAATGAGACAAAAAAAACCAGCATACCACAATGAAAGTGTACAACTTCCCTATAATAAAAATAGCACCTTTTCCAATCTTATACAACATAAAAATATGAAATGGGTATTTTTTGGGTTATAGTGCATTGGGAGGCTCATAGGAAATGAATGGAGTGTATTTTGATGTGTTTGGATATGTTGGACACAAGTATTAACAAGCCTAGGTGATTTTCTGTTTACCCGTCCACTCTGAATTCTAAATTTGAAAATGCACATCAACACACTTGAAAATGCATGTGAATGGGAAACATACATTGACACAAAAGGTACAACAAGGAAAAAAAGGCGCTAGAGCTGCAGATCTAAAGAACAGGGGGCATAGAAGGGAGCAAACAAAAAGGAGAAAGGGAAGGTAACAAAGTCCATGTACTTCATAAAGTACTACAAGTCCATGTTCTTAGGGCTTCCATCAAGGGAAACTGAAACCAGGTATCCAGAGCTGCAATAAAGATAAGAGAGAGAGGCATCGCTCAGCCAGCATTCAGACCGTGACAAGCAAGGCTGCACGGACTACACATCCTACTGCAGGACGTCGCCAGCACATGGGACAAGACCCCCACCGAGGATCTCTTGAGGTACTAATTATTGAAGTGCCTGATTTTATTCACCTCCATGTGAGTTGCCAATTGTTTTAACCCTTATTAAACTGTCAAAGTCTGCACTTAGAGGTGCCTCTCTCTCTTATCATTATATACATTGACACATGAAAATGCACCTGCCCAAAACTACAAAAAATATATGTAGATCTAAATAGGCACTTGAGCCTGATTTACATATGTGTTGCAGCAACACAACACACAACAACACACATTACATGTATATTGACACATTTCGGTGCCATTAAATAGCACCCCAACTCACGAAGACAACACATATGGATTGCAACATTCCAGAGTGCGTTGCTGCAAAATGTTGTGATTCTGGGACAGTTTAGTAATTTCGATGGACTGCCTTAAAGGTGAACTATGGAATTAACCCCTTCACGACGACGGAACGCAAATATGCGGCCTAGGATTCAGGGGGGTTGTACCGGGGTGATTTCTGCAGCTAGAGGCATCACCCCAGTACCAGTAGTGTTTAGAGCCGGCTGTCGGCTTTCTTGTAATGACAACTGATGCGGCTAAGCCGGGAGACCCGAGCAACCAGCTGGCACATCCTCCGGCTGGCCCAAGACCTGAGCAAAGCCAAATTTGGCTTTGATCGGATCTCCGATGTAGAAACCTGGAAGCGATGTCATGACATCACTTCCAGGTACTGAAGCCCTGAAGGTGCCAGATTAAAAAAAAAATTACAGCATTCAAAACAGGCAAACATATTTTATTTTATTTTTTGGACCCCAGATCCCTCCGTAAAGAGTACCTGTCACTACCTATTACTGTCACAAGGGATGTTTACATTCCTTGTGACAGCAATGAATGTGATCAAAACATTTTTTTTTTAACGAAATGAACAGTGTAAAAAAAAAAAAGTTTTTTGTTTTTTTTTTACAAACGTCATATTTACCTGCTCTGTGTAATGGTTTTGCATAGAGCAGCTCCAATTATTTTCTTTTCTGGTCCCCCACTGGCGTTCCTGGCTTGCTATGGGGCACTGGTGCATACTTGCTCCCGAGCCTCACTCTATGGGTCCATAAGACACAAAGAGCCATGACTCGGCCCTGCCCCTGCTCTCTCCTTGTTGGCTCACTGACTATAATTGACAGCAGTGGCAGCCAATGGCTCCTGCTGCTATGTCTCAGCCAATGAGGAGAGAGAAAGACCTAGGAGACCCGAGGCTCCCTTGCAAATGCTGTGGAGGGAGCAGTACACAGAATGCTTTTTACCTTCATGCCTGGAATGCATGAAGGTAAAAAAAACCTTTAGCCTTCTCAACCACTTTAGGCAAATATTGCCTAAATGCAAAATATATATGTATTCTTGCTTGAATCTTGGTGTGCTTTGTAAATTTCTTCCAGATCTGTGCAGTAATCCATTTTAAACATTGCATTTTTTATTGCTATTTCAGGTAGAGAAACAATACAATGTATTATATATCAGATCGCATAGATACTATCAAAACGATTATTAAATCACATATTCCTATTATACTTCCCAACTTTAGAACATGAGAATGAGGGACAATTCAGGGGGTCGGTGACCTGCGATGGCGCGTAGTGCGCTGCTGCAAAAATAAGTGTGGCCAAACTGTTAGTAGTGGGAGAGGCTTAAGAGACATGGTTACCTGGGCTTTCTTGTACCTATAAAATTTGCACTGATTGTTGTACCACAAGCAAGAGTCTCACAGACACATACTGTACCAGCCCCAGAACAATAATTTGCCCACACTGCCCCCTTGGCAGAATACGCCCCTCCCTGTACACACTGCCCCCTCGTGAGCACAGTATGCCCCTCCCTGTACACACTGCCCCCTCCTGCACACAGTATGCCCCCTTCCTGTAAACATTGCACCCTCCTTCGAACAGTACACAGTTCTATGAACACACTGCCCCCTTGGCAGAGTACGCCCCTCCCCGTACACTCTGCGCCCTCGTGAGCACAGTATGCCCCTCCCTGTACACACTGCTCCCCCTCCTGCCCACAGTATGCCCCCCTCTGTACACACTGCCCCCTCCTGCGCACAGTATGCTCCTCCCTGTACACACTGCCCCCTCCTGCACACAGTATGCTCTTCCTGTACACACTGCCCCCTTCTGCACACAGTATGCCCCTCCCTGTACATGCTGCCTCCTCCTGCACACAGTACATCCCTCCCTGTACACACTGCTCCCTCCTGCACACAGTATGCCCCCCCTGTACACACTGCCCCCCTCCTCGGCAACTTATTCCCTCGTATTACACACTGCCTCCTCCTCTGCACAGTACACCCCTCCCTCTACAAACTGCCGCCTCCTGTACACAATACACACCTCTCTGTACACACTGCCCCCTCCTGCACACAGTATGCCCTCCCTGTACACACTGCTCCCCCTGTGCACAGTATGCCCCTCCCTGTACACACTGCCCCCCTCCTGTGCCCAGTCCACCCCTCCCTGTATACCCCTTCCTGTACACCTTCCCCCTACTCCACACATTACGCCCCTCCCTGTACACACTGCCCCTTCTGCGCACAGTACGCCCCTCCTTGTACACACTGCCCCCTCCTGCGCACAGTATTCCCCCTCCCTGTACACCTTGCACCCTCATCTGCAGAATACGCACTTCTCTGAACACATTGCCCCACCTTGGCAGAGTACGCCCCTCCCTGTACACACTGTCCCCTCGTGCGCACAGTATGCCCCTCCCTGTACACATTGTGACATTCTTCACACATTATCCACCTCCATATACTGCACACAATGCCCCCCTTACCCCTCCATAATGCCCTTCTTTCTTTGAATACTGTCCCTGGAAATCTGAGATATCTAGTTGTGGAGACACTGCACTAGTTATTGCTCAGCCTGGAAAGGGTTAAAGTTGATGTCTGCAGAGGGCTTTCTCTGCTTGGCTGAGCACTGGGGATTCCCACATTCTTAAGAAGACTTTAAATCACACACAGTCTGCTCTCAAACCTGAGTGTTGACCTGTCCAGCTGCAGCTTTTCAGAGTACACACCAGGAAAACCAAGTCCAGCAAGAAGAACTGATTGGCTGCAGCAAGCTAGCCCTGATTGGAGGCTTCCCGGACAGTGATGTTTTGTCTACCTGGGGCAGTTCACTCAAAGAGGGAGCGTTGTGGATTCTGTTCCACAGAGCGGCTGCAGGTCCAGTATACAGCCACTGTACTGGATTTGCAGCTGCCACCCATGTGACATGCGGGACAAAGCCTATATATGCGGAATGCCGGGAAAATGTTGTATTTGCAGGACTGTCCTGCAGAAGTCGGGATGGTTGGGAGGTATGCTATTACTAACAAAGTTATTCCCTGCAACAGATGTAGTTAAAATTTCAACATGTTTCAAGTGTATGTATAATCTACGTTGTTTTTAAACACAAACATGTAATTTTGAATTTTTAATCCCCACCCTCTCCCCTTCAAGGGAAAATAAAGGGAGGAGGGAGGAAAAAAACAACAAAAAAGGAAAAAAAAAGAAAAGGAGAGAGGAAAAAGAAGGGAAAATAACCTATGACAAATAAGTTAATGAAATCAAAGGGTTAAATGATAGTGTTAATTGGTATGTCATACTCTGACTTGCTTTTCTCAGGAGTCTGAGATTATTTCATTATATCACATAGTAATCTTAAATTCAAACCAATTTGTCCATGCCTTAAAATATTTTCTGGTCAGTCCCTTATTCTTACATGTTAATTCATACATTAAATGAAGCTCACTGACCCATTGAGAAAATGTAGGTATAGATTACTTTCACCAGTATAATGGGATCAAAGATTTACAGTACCTGCATTTAATAAATATGGAGTCATAGTCATCCTATACTGACCTATTGCTTTCTTTGTATAGTGAAATAGAAATCTCAGTGGTTCAGGTTTAATTAGTTCCCCTTGCATCAAAGAGATCAACTTCGCCACTTCCTCCCAGAACAAGCTGATCTTAGGGCAAGACCACCATATATGCCAATGTGTTGCTCGTTCTCCACAATCTCTCCAGCACAGGGGTGAATTTGACGTGCACATCGCATGCAATTATACTGGTGTATAATGCCATTGGGTAAGAAGTTTAAAATTTACCTCCACTATTCTGCACGAAGTGGCGGACATATAAGAGAGATGTATAGCCTTATAATTTTGTTTATCTGTAAATCTAATTGTCAAATCTGCTTCCCAACGGCCTATATATTCTGGGTAGCCCGGGTTTTGCAAGTTCAGCAGAGCTTTATAAAAAAGTGAAATACTGTACAGTGCTGTGACAGGTCTTTATGTTGTATAATCGCTTCAATAGAGTTCAATTCATTTAGAGAATGAGTAGATTGCAGAAGACTCTGAATAAACTGAGACAGCTGTGTGTATCTCCACATACACATAAATCCACTCCACACATGGACCTTAATGGTTTAATCTTCAAATCCTTTATCGATTGATGTAATAGACTCTGGGAACCATGATTCGCAACCCTTATCTAAGACCCTGGGCATAAAATATTTTTGTCTCAACAAGGGCATTATGGGGAATTATTTTCCCAGCATTATCAGGTATGTAAAGAGTCCCATAGTGCCAGGGTAGATCTAGTCAGTGGAGACATTGTGGATGTCAGCCCTCTCATTGGTCATGGTATCCATGATACTACTGCTAAGTTGTTATCTGCCAGTGCCGTTTCAAGTTCAACCCAAAGTTTAGTCTGTCTAGCATATTTCCATTCTGCCATACGTGTCAATACAATCACTTGGTAGTATCATTTAAAGTTTGGTAAGGCCAGTCCCTGAAGTCTTTTGGGTCGGTGTGAAGTGTTTTGTGATTTTCTAGTACATCCCTTCCAGATATAATGGGCAATAGTAAACTGAAGCATCAGAAAAAATCCTACAGAGATACCTAAAGGTAACATTTGGAAGACATATACAAATTAGGGAAGGACATTCATCTTTATCAAATTAATCTTACCTAACCATGCGTGACAAAGAAAGAACAATTTATGTCCGTCTAATTTGATTTTATTTAACAAAGTAAAATAATTTTGTTGAAATAAGTTAGTAAAATTAGATTAAGATAAATGCCTAAGTACTTTAAAGCAGATGGTTGCCAGGTAAAGGGAAATAACATTTTTAAGATTTAAACTACATGCATGGATATTGATATAATAAGTATTTTAGATTTAGTCATGTTAATTTTAAAATTAGATATAGTTTGAATTTCCTGCATTAACCCAAGTAAATTTGGCAAAGTGATCCTTGGTTTAAGAAACACAGAATAGTACATCATCTGCATATGCAAATAATTTATGTTCCTTTCCCTTCACTTTTACACCGTGTATATATATTTGGATTCGTTCTACAGTTGATTTGCCATTTGTAAGGGTAAATATATCACTTATAAAAACATTAAACCTTATTCGGGCGGTCAGTTGTACATATAAAGATGCAATTCGATGAAATGTTCTTGGGCATATTCCCAATCATTATCAAACATTCCCAATCCACCCTGTGAAACGCCTTATCGGTGTCGGTTAAAAGTAACAGGGTGGGCTGGGAGCTGCCTCTAACATTGGAAATTATGGACAGGGTTTGTATCGAGTTGCTCCCTCGCTTCACTAGGGACAAAACCTGTCTGGTCTGGTCTAGTCCTATCCAATGCGGGATCAGAGGGAGTAATCTAGTCGTCAGAACTTTTGAATAGCTTCTACAGCTAAATAGATCTTTCCTCTGCTTTTGTAATACAGATATGTATGCAGATATGTACTCCGATCAGGAGCCCTCCGATCCCGCAATGAAATTGGCATACGAGGTCAGACGTGAGACAAGGGTCTTCTTTAATTTTTTATAATAAGAAATTGTGTACCTGTCCCGGCCTGTGGATTTGCCCATTGGTGTTAATTTTAAAGCAGCGTAGAACTTTTCTTCCGTAAATTCAGATTCCAGCTTTGGAGGGACTCATTATAAATTTTAGGTAACTGTGCCTGTTGCAAATAATATAACATTTTCCTATGTCTTTCCTCTATTGACTCAGGATTTAGTTTATCCCTTACATTGTACAGATCTGCATAGAAATCGTGAAAGGTTTGTACAATATCAGGGGCGGTATGCACAAACTCCCCAGAATGGGACTTAATCTTAGAAATAAAAGTTGCTGTTTTTTTTTTTCCTGTAATGAACGGGCCAACATTTTGCCTGGTTTATCTCCCTATTCATACCATATCTGTGACAAAAATTGGGAGCGCCTTTTAAAATCTGTTTCAAGTAATAGTTTTAGCTTCTCGCGAACAGAAAATTTGTGTACCCTCTCTAAACCAGCCACTTGTCGTAGCAGATCTGTCAATTTTTATTGTTCTTTTTTCTTCCTAGCACCCAATTCAATTAGCTTCCTCCTCATATATGCCTTATGGGCTTCCCACAGGACAGACTCAGGCATTTCAGGTGATTTATTCTCTGCAAAATAGGAAGCCAAAGCGGTCAAGAGATCTGTATGATCTGATGTTTCGGAAAGAAGAAAATCATTAAATTTCCAGTTACATTGTTGTTTTGGCTCACCAGAAAATATTTCACTGATCGACACAGGGGCATTGTCCAAAAGAGTACTAGTCCCTATAATGGCAGATTTTACCAGAGGGAGATGGTAGTGATCTATAAAAATATTGTCTATTCTGCAATAAGAATCACGGGTTTTAAAATACAGCACAGTGATGATGTCACTGCTACTTTTGCAATGTATCATCTGAGTTTACAAAGGCATTTGGTGCACACAAAGTGGATTTATAACCTTTGTGGCTACTGAGGAAAATATTTAAATTACAGTCTGGAGTTCAAGTTTAATGCAATGCATCTTAAGGCATGAAATAATGCATGCAAACTCCACAATTATAAATAGACCCTTAACCACTTAAGCCCCGGAAGATTTTACCCCCTTCCTGACCAGGGCCTATTTTGCGATTCAGCACTGCGTGACTTTAACGGACAATTGCGCGGTCTTGCGACGATGTACCTAAACGAATTTGACGTCGTTTTTTTCCCCACAAACAGAGCTTTCTTTTGGTGGTATTTGATCACCTGTGCAATTTTTACTTTTTGCGCTATAAACAAAAAAACAGCATCAATTTTGCAAAAATAACAATATTTTTCAAATTTTTACATGAAATTCCCCCCAAAAAAAAGTAAAAATCAAAATTTTTTAACATTTTGGGCCAATTTTTTTTTACCATATGTTTGCAAAAAGCGTATTTTGATTGGTTTGCGCAAAAGTTATTGCATTTACTAACAAAGGGAAAGATTTTTGTCATTTTTGTTGTTTTTTTTTTAACGCGTAATGGCGGCGATCTGCGATTTTTTTTGCGGAACTGCGACATTGCGGCGGACAGATCGGACCCTTGACTGACATTTTTGAAACTTTTGGGGTTACCAGTGACATTTCTACAGTAATCAGTGCTATGCATATGCACTGTTACTGTAAAATTACACTGGCAGTGAAGGGGTTAACTTTTTTTGAGAGGGAGGGGTTATGTGTATCCCTAGGGGCGTGATTCTAACTGTGATTGGCTGTGGCTTGAGGTGTAGGAACAGTGATCAACAGTCCTACATAGTAGAACCGTATAATCACTGTTTCTACACAGGGGAGAATGACAGACGGCTTGTTTACATCAGCCGCCTGCCTTTCTCCCTCTCCACCCGACGATCGCGAGTGACCAGCGGACATCGGGTCCGCCGGTCACACGCACGGGGGGGTCCGTGACCACTCGGGAGCGGGAGCGCGCCTCCGGTTGTGCGCGCTCATTCCCTAGACCCTCACAGGCTAGCGACGTATCCCTACGTCACTCTGCCTGTGAGGGGCTGACCGCCGACGTAAATAGTCGTGTGGCAGTCGGCAAGTGGTTTAAGTGGTTCTAAAGGCAGAGGGTTTTGTCATCTTAATGAATTCTATGCATTAAGGTAAAAAACCTTCTGTGTGCAGCTACTCCCCCAGCCCCCCCCCCCCTCGATCTTATTCCAGCCCTCTCTTTCTCCTCACTGGACAGAGAGGCGGCTGTGGGAGCCATTGGCTCCTGTTGCTATCAGTCACAGCATGTGAGGAGAAGTGGGGGACAGGCCTCAACAATGATCTGTGTGTCACTGGACACAGAGCTTGGCCCTGGTGCTAGCCTACAGGAGTGCTCCCATTGAAGGCCGCTTGCTAAGGGGGCACTTAGAAGGGGGAGGAGCCAGGAGCACCAGTGGGGGACTCCAGAATAGGAGGATTGGGCCGCTGTGTGCAGTACCATTGCATAAGGTGGTAAGGATGACATATTTATTATTTTTTCTAATACCTTTAGACCTAGATTATGGAGGTTTCCACTTTCAAACATCTCATACAGGAAGAAACGTATTTTTGTTCAACAATGTTTATTCAACCAATGCAGTAGTAAGATGTCCCATATAAAGTGAAAGACTGTGTGGTTACAATGCAGACATAAATAGAATGCAAAATAAACCTTGGTGTACAGAGATCGGCATGAGGAAAACGAAGCACGTGGAGTGACAATCATTTGGTCTGTACATAATTTAGTCATTAATATTATGTATTCCGAAGGAACTAATTAGAAGGAGGATAGAGAAAAAAAATCCAAAGGGGCAAGTGAGAGAGAGAAAAAAAGAGGGGGGGGGGTAATCCAACTTTCAGTCAAAATCTGGTGGCATACCATGTGTGACTAAAGGGGCCTAAACCTGGTGGAACATTTTATCCAGAAACATACAATATAAAAATTACCTAATTGCATTATTTACTACGACACAGTATACAAAAATGTAAAATATACACTGGAGGATCCTGCATTTTACTTGTAACCTTATGTTCATATATTCATGTTGACAAATTCCCAAAATTGCTAAATAAGAATAACAATGCATGTAGTAATTGTTCCTAATAGATTAATAGAATAATTTTGAAAAAACAGTACCTATATATGAATCCAGACACACGGGGGTTGATTTACTAAAATTGGAGAGTACAAAATCTGGTGCAGCTGGGCAGGATAGCCAATCAGCTTTGAACTTAAACTTGTTAAATTAAGCTTTGACAAAAATAAAAAATCTGAAAGCTTCTATGCAGAGCTGCACCAGATTTTGCACTCTCCAGTTTTAGTAAATCAACCCCGTGGGCAGTTAAAACCAGTATTTTTTCCTAGAAAACTACTTAGAACCCCCAAACATTATATATATTTTTTTAGCAAAGACTCTGGAGAATAAAATGTCGGTCATTTCAAAATTTTTTGTCACGCGGTATTTGCGCAGCGGTCTTTAAAACGCCATTTTTTTGGAAAAAATTTGAAAAATCACATTTCACTGCATTTAAAAAATACTAAACAGTAAAGTTAGCCTATTTTTTTGTATATTGTGAAAGATGATGTCACGCCGAGTAAATAGATACCCAACATGTTACGGTTTAAAATTGTGCCCCCCCCCGTGGGATGGCGACAAACTCCGGTCAATAGAGATCTCAATCGGCGACGCTTTAAATTTATTTAATGATTATCAGTTTAGAGTTAGAGTGTAGCTCTTTTTTTAAATTATTGCCCATGCTCTGGTGATTGCGGCGATACCTCACATGTGTGGTTTGAACAGCGATTTCATTCGCGGCTCGACTTGCGTATACGTTTTTTTTTTGTGCGCGAGCTAACGGTGACGGGGTCAGCTAAATTTTTTTTTTCCTATTTATTTTTTCTTTTTTTTAACTTTATTACAGGTTTTTTTTTAAAAAAAAAAATCTGATCACTTTTATTGCTGTCACAAGCAATGTAAACATCCCTTGTGACACCAATATGTAGTGACAGGTACACTTTATGGAGGGATCGAGGGTCTAAAAGACCCTAGACCCCTCCACTACACTTCCATGTATGCAAAACGCAGAAAACGGCGTTTTTGCATACAGCCGTTTTTTAAATTTGCCGCCTTTTGCAGCACAGTAACCTGGAAGTAACGTCATGGATGCCGCCTCCGGGTTACGTCATCGGAGACCCGATCGATGCCGTTTCCGGCATTCATCGGGACTCCATCCAGCCGGCGGACGTGCCGGCTGGGTGCTCGGGGCTCCCGGTGGGACGGGAGCCCCGAGCGAAGCCACGGAAGGCGGCGGGAGGGGGGGGGACGTCCCCTCCCGCTCACCCGGGTAACGATCGAGCGGCTCCCGAGCCGCATCGGTCGTTACCAACGGAAAGCCGACCATCGGCTTTAAACCACGGTACCAGGATGATGCCTCTAGCTAGAGGCATCATCCCGGTATAACCCCGCAAAGTCTGCCGACGTACGGGTACGTCAGTATGCGGTAAGTGGTTAAGGAAAATGTAAGTTCATAACAAACAACTAGTAAGTCAGTCACCTGTATGTATTTCTTTAACCACCTCAGCCCCAGAAGGTTTTACCCACTTAATGGCCTGGTCATTTTTTGAGATTCGGCACTGTGTTGCTTTAACGGAATATTGCGTGGTCGTGCGATGCTGTACCCAAATACAATTGATTTGTTTTTTTCCCACAAATAGAGCTTTCTTTTGGCGGTATTTGATCACCTCTGCGGTTTTTAGATTTTGCTCTATAAACAAAAAAAGAGCAACAATTTTGAAAAAACTTCATATTTTTTACTTTCTACTATAAAACATTCCCAATAAAAATTTTTAAATGTTTTTATTTTTTTATCAGTTTAGGCCAATTCGTATTCTGCTACATATTTTTGGCAAAAAAATCCCAAAAAGCATATTTTAATTGGTTTTCGCAAAAGTTATAGCGTTTACAAACTACGGGATAGATTTTTGGACTTTCTATTTTTTTATTTATTTTTTATTAGTAATGGCGGCGATCTGCGATTTTTAGCGGGACTGCGACATTGCGGCGGACAGATCAGACCCCTAACTGACATTTTTGACACTTTTTGGGGACCAGTGACACTAATACAGTAATCAGTTCTAAATAATATGCACTGTTACTGTATAAATGACACTGGCAGGGAAGGGGTTAATACTGGGGGTGATCAAAGGGGTTAAATGTATGCCTGTATGCTTACTAACTTTGTGTGTGTGGGGGGGTTCTGGGACAGGCACAGACAGATCGCAGTTTCAGCTTAGCTGAAACTGCTGATCTGTCCCTGCCTGTCTGACAGACGATCCGCCTGCTTTGTTTACATAAGCAGGCGGGTCTTCTCTCGGGTTTCCGGACAATCGTGGAAGGGCAGCGGCAATCGCTCCTCCCCTGGCCCACCTACCGCTGTGTCTAAACACAGTGGGAGCGCGGCTCCCGCAGCGTGCGCATGCTGCTGAAACCACATGCGTGACTGGACGCAGCCGAGCTGCCCTGCCGCAGTAAAAAGGCGGCGAGCGGTTGGCAATTGGTTAATGAGTGCAAGCTTATATTGGTTATACAATGGAATTCTTTTATCACCAATAAACCTAGTTCCAAAAATTGGTAGGATGTTCTGTTGATTAGGAACTAAATCATCCACAGAACAAGTCACACAAAATTCACTCTGAAATTATATAATCTTATTTCAAAAGGGAGTTCACAAGTTATACACACTCCCATTAACCACTTTAAGCCCGGAGGATTTTCCTGCTTAATGACCAGGCCACTTTTTTCAACTTGGCACTGTGTGACTTTAACTGACAATTGCGCGGTCATGCAATGCTGTACCCAAACGTGTGGTTGCTCTCTATGTCTCAGCCATTCCTGTCCTGGGTACTCTGTGGGGGTTCTCAGGTGGGTGTAAGTGGTAGAAAGAATCAGCACAAAAAGGGCCCTTAGGTAGTTCCATTGGCAGACGTGCCCAATGTGGTTGTTCAAAGGATAGGCACAAGTCGCCTGCTTTAGTAAAACATCCAATTACTTTATTTAACTGAATAAAACAGGTTTTGTGGCTTTAAATTGGCACTTCCTCAATTCAACGTGATACAATTGGTGTAAAGTTTGTGGCAGTGATGTCATCTAGATGGATCACATGTAGCTCATATGATCCACCTAAATGACATCACTGCCACAATCCCTACACCAATTGTATCACCTTGAACTGAGTAAGTGCCAATTTAACTGCTTGCTGACCACCCTAAAGCGCTTTTATTGCTATAGGGAGGCAGCTGTGTGCCGGATCACGTATATATACATAACCTGGCTCTTACGGGTAGGGCACGCGCATGTCACCAATTGTTTAGTACACAGGCAGAATGGCGATCTGTCTATGAAAACAAGGCAGATCGCCGTTCAGTCAATAGGGAAGGCATTGATCCTGTGTTCTTGCACATGTCTATGCCTTTCCTTAGTAAAAAGCACCTCCCCCACAGTACCCAAGCACTGGCTAGGCACACAGTTAATCCTTTGATCGCACCTGATGTTAACCCCTTCACAGCCAGTGTCATTAGTACAGTGACGGTGCATATTTTTTAGCACTGATCACTGTAAAAATGTCACTGGTCCCCAAAAAGTGTCAAAAGTGTCAGTTTGTGTCCGAATTGCCCCTCGCAATATCGCAGTCCCGCTATAATTATCGGTCTTTTTTGTTTTATTGCGCAAAAAATAAAAAGCACAGTTAATCACATACCATGAAAAGAAAGCTCTTTTTGTGGGGAAAAATAGGAAATACATTTTATTTTGGTACAGCATCGCACAGCAGCACAATTGTCAGTTAAACTAGTCCAATGCTGTATCGCAAAAAACGGCCTGTTCAGGAAGGTTGGTAAATCTTCCAGAGGTCAAGTGGTTAAAGCCACGAAACACATTTTATTCAGTGAAATAAAGTAACTGGAGGTTTTACTAAAGCAGATGAAACGTGCCTATGCTTTGAATAACCACAATAGGGGCCTCTGCCAATCGAACTACCTAAGGGGCCTTTTTGCGCTGACTCTTTCTATCACATCAATACAATAGGGCCTTCTCCAACAAAGATTGTGGGCACTCCACTGAACACTAATGTTAGAGCCCTTCTGCTCCTGAACAACATGTTACAAACTCTCCAGGGCTTCCAGAGGAATAGACATCCAAATGGTATCACAATACAAAAGCAGAAATGCTCCACGGTTGCAGTCATTCTCAGACACGGGAATCTTGAGAGGAAACTAAAAAAATACACCCAGGAGGGCACAAATGCCTTGTGCATTACAATAAACATTTATTAACCATCAAACACACAAAAACATACTCACAAGTGTGGTGAATAACAGTCATGGGATCTCAATACATTCCACTCCAGAACTGGGAAGGCATCACGCAGCCCGAATGGCCCCCCATTGCAATAGGCTTACACATTTCGGAGGATGCACCCCCTTCCTCAGAGCCAAGACATTTAGAACCAGCTCCCCTCTCCTTTATATAAAATAATATATGACCACTCAACACCCTCTCCCACTTTAGTTGGGCAGAGCCAGTGCAACAGATAGGGTAATCAAATTGCCACATGGTATAATAAATAATCCAATAGAAGAATGAGGCAACATCTCCATAGCCAAGAAGGAAAAAACAAAAGCAGAGACAGCACCAGTTTATCAGTATAAACATTAATATGAATGTTATTCAAATATACAATAATCAGATTCACATCATCGTGTCAGGTAATCAGACTGCCATTTAGATGGCATCTTTGTTTAGTAAATACGCCTCCATAAACTGTTCCAAAAATCCAATATGAAAACATGTCCTCACCAGTGCTCCAGGCTCTATCTTACCAAAATGAGCTGCTGGAACGTATGCTCTGTGTCTTTGTAGGTCATCTTCGGCCGGTTTTTGGAATAGGGAGTTTGTATTATGTCCATAACTGTTTTCCCCCCAGGAACACTTTTTTTTAGGGTACATGACATCTGATTTAACTGGTCCAGTGCAAGTGTTTAAAATGGAATTCAAGTCTAAAATTTCAGTCTCCCTTTGATTCCTATGTAATAATGTATCAACCTATATATTATGCATTTTTCTTATTTGTTATACATAATTAGAATATATCTGTTGATCCCTTTAATTCACAGATGTATATTTTATTTCCACTTTTGGCCTGACAATGCTGTCTTTACCCATGAGAAAGACAGTTTCTTTTCATGTTACCGACCCTACCCAGCTAATTAGTATTCATGAATGAAACACATTGAACACGACTATCTAAGTAGTGTTTACAGTTTACTCTGAGTTGCCCTGTAAACAGGAGGCCAACATCAGTATTGACACCCGTGACATATCAAGTGCAGGGTTTCATGCCAACCTACCGCACATATTTTCATAACCTGGACGGTTTTCAGTCACATGACCGGGACTGAAAATCTAAAATAAGTGTAATTATTTGGGGTTTATTATTACTTAGAACACTGGAATATGCATATGCAGTTATATAAGTCACATTGGGTAATATCTGAATGTAAACCCTTACAACTGATTGTCAGTTTTATTTTAAAATGTTTAATATGATTTCATATTTTAAAAGTAATTTTTTGTATTTGTTTTTACTAGTTATATAAAACCTTTGTTTTACAAATATATACTGCAGGGATCACCCATAGCTTGGGATTTGATGAGCATTATTAGCTAGTTCACACCAGCAGTGCACATTAAGTTGTACATAACGCGTGAGTGTTGATGTGCATGCGCTAATATATATTGTTAAAACACATCACATCACTTGTATATTTCCTTTTTTTAAAACGTATTTCACCTTCACATTTCTATGTCTATGCTGGCAGCACAGTGGAGAGCCCTTAGATTCTTTCTCTCTCTCATTGGAAATTCTGAACACAGCAGGAGGGTAAGGGATGGAGATGGTACACTGGGTTCTTTTTACTAAAACTGGAGAGTGCAAAATAAAGTGCAGCTGTGCATGGTAGCCAATCAGCTTCTAACTTCAGCTTGTTAAATTAAGCTTTGACAAAAATAAAAAATAAAAATCTGGAAGCCGATTGGTTTCTCTGCAGAGCTGCGCCAGATTTTGCACTCTCCAGTTTTAGTAAATCAGCCCCACTATTCTGGCTCATCCACTTGTCTAGTTAATTTTTAGCTTTAGCTTCTGCACTCTGTATACAAATTGCATTATTCAGCAAAGCAGATAAGGAGAACTTGGAAAACATGCGAAAAGGAGATCTAAACTTCATCCGTTGGCTTAAGATTAAAATACTGATACAAGATTTCATATTACTTTACATTTTTTTTAGTCTTGACCATAATACCTAAACTATATGTCAAAGGCACACTATATTCTTGGGTTTTAAGCTTTTCAAGTATCTGGCTGCCTTATAATTGTTAAAATTATTTAACAGTAAATTACTTTAGGAACCGGATAGTTTTTCGAAATCTGAAATATTATAAAAAATACAGACTCACCTTTTTTTTTTACCAAACCTTTGTCAATTTGCAGTTTCATTATTACTCCTGGTTTGTTCATTCTATGAAATACTACTTAATATTTTACATTTGTGGTACAGGAATTTTATTGGGTTTAATAAAAGTAGAATATGTAACAAACATAAGAATACATTCCAAAAATGAAAGCAAAGAGATTATACTGTAGCAAGGAATGTACATTTAGCATGTGTATATATAATGGAAATAAATCTATGTAAAAAAAAAAAAAGAAAATTATTAAGAAAGAGAAAAGGGTAAAACATAAATCTGTGTTCACAATACACTGTCTTACATGACAAGAGGACATGCACTATTGCTTTAAACAAATAAAACAGCCCAGAGTGATCTGTTAAAAGAAAGTGTCACTTCACAGTGCCGTATATGCAAATTCAAATGAGGGAGAAGTGTTGGCAGTCACCCAGAAGGAGACTGAAGTTTATACAAACAGTAGGAATTGTAATCAAGGCCTGTAACATCTTTACACTAGGAGTCCCTAATTGCATCTAAAGAGGTACCTGAACTAATCAGAGTGCTTAAGTCGTTGTTATTACCATGTAAATTGGGTCTCACCGTATTAAAATATTTCCAGGTTCGGTGTAATTTGACCTCAGTACGAAATCAACCATTTTAAGGCTTGGGAGGGACCAGGAAGAGAGAAAAGAAAGAAGAAAGAAAAGTGCCTGATTAGATACGTATCTAGTATGCCCAAAAAACTCCTGAGTGAAGAAAGATTGTAGAAACGTATGCTTGCAAGATAGTTGCTTAGCTTTGCATTTCTTTTAAGTGGGGAGTTGAAAGTATAACAAGGGGATGTGTACATGGATACATTGAGCACAGCACACTTTATTTACATCACACTACTGCTTCATTTGCATCCCTTTAACTAAAGTATACTGGCTAGATTACAGTTAGATTAGTTATAGTGGCTGCTTGCTACCTGAATTTTTATAACTAGGAACAATATGGGGGGTAAGTAATGACATGGCAGGCGTTACCATTAGGCAAAGCAGGCGTACACCTATCATTGAAAGAGACAAAGAAGCAACTTTTCGGTATATAGTTATCATACTTTACGTTTTTTTCCACCAACAACAGAAGACACAGTAATTTACTATAACCTTATTCACACGTTTTTATAATATTCTGAGCCAAGTTATTGTTCATAACTGGGGTTTTCTGATTAGGGTGTTGCTTTGGGCATCATATTTTGTGTGCATATACTGTATGCCCCAGTGATGTACACTATATCTGGCCATAAACTTGTGGGTATTTTGGTATGTTATTATAAAAGATTTTTAAGCAAATTAAGTTGTGATACTATATAAATACACAAACCCACCACTGCTTTTCGGTGACAAGCAGAATTAAACCCCCCTCCAAAAAAAAAAAAAGGCCCCCCAGGAGCTTTTAGCCATAATGTGCTAATATGCATATCATATTGGCACGTTATGGCGGACTTAAAGCTTGGGAAATCTTTTTGATCCAAATCCGGCTTTAACCTCCCTGGCGGTATGATTCTTTTGGATTTTAGGTGCTGAAAGCGGTACCATTATTTTGCATGTAGTTCTTGTGAATGAGCAGCCCAAACCAACTGTATACATTTATTATATATATATATATATATATACATATATTATATATATATATATATATATATATATATATATATATACGTATATATACAGTATATATACAGTGCCTTGCGAAAGTATTCGGCCCCCTTGAACTTTTCGACCTTTTGCCACATTTCAGGCTACAAACATAAAGATATAAAACTGTAATTTTTTCTGAAGAATCAACAACAAGTGGGACAAAATCATGAAGTGGAACGAAATTTATTGGACATTTCAAACTTTGTTAACAAATAAAAAACTGAAAAATTGGGTCTGCAAAATTATTCAGCCCCTTTACTTTCAGTGCAGCAAACTCTCTCCAGAAGTTCAGTGAGGATCTCTGAATGATCCAATGTTGACCTAAATGACTAATGATGATAAATAGAATCCACCTGTGTGTAGTCAAGTCTCCGTATAAATGCACCTGCACTGTGATAGTCTCAAAGGTCCGTTTAAAGCGCAGAGAGCATCACGAAGAACAAGGAACACACCAGGCAGGTCCGAGATACTGTTGTGGAGAAGTTTAAACATCCCAAGGAGCACTGTGCAAGCGATAAGATTGAAATGGAAGGAGTATCAGACCACTGCAAATCTACGAAGACCTGGCCGTCCCTCTAAACTTTCAGCTCATACAAGGAGAAGACTGATCAGAGATGCAGCCAAGAGGTCCATGATCACTCTGGATGAACTGCAGAGGTCTACAGCTCAGGTGGGAGACTCTGTCCATAGGACAACAATCGGTCGTATACTGCACAAATCTGGCCTTTATGGAAGAGTGGCAAGAAGAAAGCCATTTCTTAAAGATATCCGTAAAAAGTGTTGTTTAAAGTTTGCCACAAGCCACCTGGGAGACACACTAAACATGTGGAAGAAGGTGCTCTGGTCAGATGAAACCAAAATCTAACTTTTTGGCAACAATGCAAAACGTTATGTTTGGCGTAAAAGCAACACAGCTCATCACCCTGAACACACCATCCCCACTGTGAAACATGGTGGTGGCAGCATCATGGTTTGGGCCTGGTTTTTCTTCAGCAGGGACAGGAAAGATGGTTAAAATTGATGGGAAGATGGATGGAGCCAAATACAGGACCATTCTGGAAGAAAACCTGATGCAGTCTGCAAAAGACCTGAGACTGGGACGGAGATTTGTCTTCCAACAAGACAATGATCCAAAACATAAAGCAAAATCTACAATGGAATGGTTCACAAATAAACATATCCAGGTGTTTGAATGGTCAAGTCAAAGTCCAGACCTGAATCCAATCGAGAATCTGTGGAAAGAACTGAAAACTGCTGTTCACAAACGCTCTCCATCCAACCTCACTGAGCTCGAGCTGTTTTGCAAGGAGGAATGGGCAAAAATTTCAGTCTCTCGATGTGCAAAACTGATAGAGACATACCCCAAGCGACTTACAGCTGTAATCACAGCAAAAGGTGGCGCTACAAAGTATTAACTTAAGGGGGCTGAATAATTTTGCACGCCCAATTTTTCAGTTTTTTATTTGTTAAAAAAGTTTGAAATATTCAATAAATTTCGTTCCACTTCATGATTTTGTCCCACTTGTTGTTGATTCTTCACAAAAAAATTACAGTTTTATATCTTTATGTTTGAAGCCTGAAATGTGGCAAAAGGTCGAAAAGTTCAAGGGGGCCGAATACTTTCGCAAGGCACTGTATATATACATATATATATATATATACGTATATATATATATATATATATATACGCACATATATATATATACGTATATATATATATATATATATATATATGTATATATACGTATATATATATATATATATATATATACATAAAAAGTACAGTAAAACTGCAGGAAAGGGCACTGGGGGGCAAACTAATGTGATTTTTTTTTATTGAGTAGTATCAGTGTGTTTGGTGTGTTTTACTATTTGAATTTTCCGCCGGTTCCACCCCCCTGCGAACGTCACGTCGCAGGAGACGGAAGCCGGGGCACGGAGACGATCGGGAGGAAGAACCGCCGCTAGACAACGCCGGGACACATCACTGGATCCCGGTGACAAGGTAAGTAACCCTGCTTACAGGATCCAGCGATGCTTCTGGCGGTACCCCGAGTGTGGCTCGGGGTTACCGCTTTTGGCTCTCAAATTTAACCCCGAGCCACGCTCGGGAATACCGCTAGGAAGGTTAACTGGTAAACCATCCCCTTGATGCTGTGGTTTCAGCACTCCTGGTGGTCACAGGTACTTCTATCTACTCCCAGTCTTTCTTCTCAGTTCCAACTCTTCAGACTACTTAAATGGCCGAGGCTGCAATGACGTCACTCCTGTGCATGGGCAGGGGAGTCACATCATTGTGGCAGAGCCGTGGCCTAAATGTACACTGAGATATTGCTCAGTATACAGAAACATTGACAGGCAGGAAGAAGCAGTTATGACAGAAGAGACCAAAAGGGTCTCTTCTGCCATAAAAAATCTACCTATCAGCTGTTTTTTATTTTCAAAGTGTAATCCCACTTTAAAACTCATTTTACACAGCATGTGGAAGTGGAAGTGGAAGCAAAATTTTAAATTGTTTTCAAATATTTTTACAAATATCTATCTGAAAAGTGTAGCGTGCATTTATATTCAGCCCCCTTTACTCTGATACCCCTAACTAAAATCTAGTGGAACCAATTGCCTTCAGAAGTCATCAAATTAGTAAATAGAGTCCACGTGTGTGTAATTTAATCTCAGTATAAATATGGCTGTTCTGTGAAGCCCTCAGAGGTTTGTTAGAGAACATCAGTGAACAAACAGTGTCATGAAAGGCCAAGGAACACACCAGACAGGTCAGGGATAAAGTTGTAGAGAAGTTTAAAGCAGGGTTAGGTTTTTAAAAAAATACCCCAAGATTTGAACATCTCACGGAGCACTGTTCAATCTATCATCCGAAAATGGAAATAGTATGGTACAACTGCAAACCTACCAAGTCATGGCCATCCAACTAAACTGACAGGCCTGGCAAGGAGAGCATTTATCAGAGAAGCAGCCAAGAGGCCCATGGTAACTCTGGAGGAGCTACAGAGATCCACAGCTCAGGTGGGAGAATTTGTCCACAGGACAACTATTAGTCGTGCACTTCACAAACCTGGTGTTTATAGATGAGTGACAAGAAGAAAGCCATTGTTGAAAGAAAGACATAAGAATTCCTGTTTGCAGTTTGTGAGACGCCATGTGGGGGACACAGCAAACATGTGGAAGAAGGTATTCTGGTCAGAAGAGGCCAAAATTTAACTTTTTGGCCTAAAAGCAAAATGCTATGTGTGGCGGAAAACTAACACTGCACATCACCCTGAACACTCCATTCCCACCGTGAAGCATGGTGGTGGCAGCATCTTGTTATGGGAATGCTTTACTTCAGCAGGGACAGGGAAGCTGGTCAGAGTTGATGGAAAAATGGATGGAGGCAAATACAGGGCAATCTTAGGATAAAACCTATTAGACTCTACAAAAGAATTGAAACTGGGACGGAGGTTCACCTTCCAGCGGGATAACAAACCTAAACAGACAGCAAGAGCTTCAATGGAATTGTTTAAATCAAAGCATATTCATGTGTTAGAATGGCCCAGTCAATGTCCAGATCTAAATCCAATTGAGAATCTGTGGCAAGACTTGAAAATTGCTGTTCACAGATGCTCTACATCCAATCTGTCAGAGTTTGAGCTATTTTGCAAAGAAGAATGGGCAAAAATGTCACTCTCTAGATGTGCAAGGCTGCGAAAGACATACCCAAAAAGTCTTGCAGCTTTCATTGCAGTGAAAGGTGGATCTATAAAGTATTGACTCAGTATTGACGCACCACACTTTTCAGATATTTATTTGTAAAAACAAAATTGATAAATGGTTTTCACTTTCCTTCCACTTCACAATTATGCGCCACTTTGTGTTGGTCTATCATTTAAAATCCCAATAAATAAATTAACATTTTTGGTTGTAACATGACAAAATGTGGAAAATTTCAAGCGGTATGAATACTTTTTCAAGGCACCGTATGGTCAATAGTACAAGGTGACTTTATATGAGCTTAAAGAATAACTAAAAGCAAAACTTTTTATTAGGTTTAGATAGAGTAGACAGGAATTAGAACACCTGACATGTTGTTATTGTTGTCTATGCCCCACTTAGGGAGATTCACCCTTTCTCTGTTTGTCCTGTTAACATTATCACCAAGTGTGAAAGTAAAAGAAAATCTGGGTTGTCACCAGAACAGGAATACAGAGGGAACTCTACCAATGAGGACATTAGATCTAGTGATCCTGATGACCACCTGATTTTCTCTCACTTTGGAGGGATTTCTTCTCACTCACTGTTTTAGGTATGGGACTGGAAGTGAAGGGAAATCCCCCCATATAGACACAGATGGGGTCTGGATGATTTCCCACCCCTGGCCTAAAATGATGACAATATTCGATTTTTACATTTTTTTTAATTGGTTATATTTTATAGCAAAGTAAAAAATATTGTTTTTTTTTCAGAATTGTTGCTATTTTTTTTGTTTATAGTGCAAAAAATAAAAATTGCAGAGGTAATCAAATACCACCAAAAGAAAGCTGCATTTGTGGGAAAAAAGGACATTAATTTTATTTGGGTATAGGGTCGCACGACCATGCAATTGTCAGTTAAGATAACGCAGTGCCGTATTGCAAAAAATGTCCAGGTCATTAACCACTTTCAGACTGGAGGATTTTTCCCCTTAATGACCAGGCCCTCTTTTGCGATTCGGCACTGCATTACTTTGTCGTGTGACGCTGTACCTAAATAAAATTGATGTCCTTTTTTCCCCCACAAATAGAGATTTCTTTTGGTGGTGTTTGATCACCTGTGCGATTTTTATTTTTTGCACTATAAACAAGAAAAGAGCGACAATTTTGCAATAAAAAACAATATTTTTTCACATTCTGCTATATAACATTCCCAAAAAAAAAAATAAATAAAAATACAAATTTTTTAACATTTTAGGCCAATTTGTTTCTGCTACATATTTTTGTTAAAAAAATCGCAATAAGCTTATTTTGATTGGTTTGCACAAAAGTTATCGTGTTTACTAACTACGGTAAAGATTTATGTCATTTTTATTGTTTTTTTTTTAATTTTTACTAATAGATAGCGGCGATCTGCGATTTTTTTGCGGGACTGTGATATTGGGGGGGGACAGATCGGACCCCTAACTGAAATTTTTGACACTTTTGGGGGTATCAGTGACCTTACTACAGTAAGCAGTGCTAAAAATATGCACTAGCAAGAAGGATGGATGGCTGTGTTTACAGCAGCCGACCATCCTTCTCTGTCAGCGGGGAGAGATCAAGAGTGTCAGGCGGCAATCAGAGCCGCCTGACACACGCGCCAGCTTCCCCGCTGACGATCGGGGGTGGGAGTGCGCCCCCTAGCTCCTCCCAGGCAAATGACGTATCGATATGGGGTTTTGCCTGGGAGAGCCAGCTTGCTGACGTATATATACAGTATATGGTCAACAAGTGGTTAAGGAGGTAAATCCTTCTGGTCCAGAAGTGGTTAAGACTGCTTTCTGGATTTCCATGCTATGTACCTAGCTACGTACATAAATTACCTAGCTACGTACCTAGCTAAAGGACCATTCACGCTTGCTTGCAGTGCACAGCAGTTCATGCGGTGCGTTGTGTTGGGGCTCATTCACACTAGCAATTGTGGAAATGCAGAATGCACATATTGGAGCATTTCAGTTCTCTTCAGTTTGAATGGTACCCCAAAGCACCACCAGTAAGCACTTACATTGCATCAGAATGCACTGCAGCACACTACCACTGCACTGCACCATGCCCTAGATACTTTGAGGTGCTTTACAGCCCATTCATTTAAAATAGCCTTTTTAATGCAACCTGTCTTAAGGCATGAAAACATGAACATTGAGGCAGGGTGAATCCTGAAATGAATGGGCCCTTTGGCAGCCTATTCAAAATAAACGGCCTGTATGACGTGAAAAAAATAGATCCTGCTGCATTTTTCTTGCAGCAAACCATAATTCAATGATGGTTATATTAGGTCAACAATGTTAGAAGCATCCCCACCCCCCTGTCAACTTAGTTGTGGGGAATACCCACACCTAAGAACGACAGCTGACTTCTGTACAGTTCAGAAAAAAAAACAAGTTCAAGGCTAAGAATGACAGCTGACTTTTGTACAGTTCAGAAAAAAACATCGCTAATAACCACGTCACAATTTTTGTATGTCCAATGACCATTATGGATTAGATTGGGGTTTGGCTCGAGCATGAGTTCGACCTGAACTCAGCTTGAATAGGTGAACAAAATAGCCAGATTTTATTTGCCAACCATAACATTTGGCTGCTGCAACAGAGAGTCATTCATTTAGTTGGGGGTATCACTACTGCCACTAAATGACAGCTTCCGGCTGGCTTGTTTCACATGGCCACTTGTAAATGTGTATGTGGTAGGGAAATTACTTATAAGCTAATGAATCTAAATAAAACTCTATAATACTACTTTGCCTAGCAATGCAATATACAAGCATAAAAAAAAATGCATAGTAAATTACACTGGTGTTTGAATAGAAATGTTTTAAACATTGCTACATAGTTTCTAATTTCTTCCAGGTATTGTTGTAGAATAGATGCCTTATAAAGGTCCATATCCAGCATTCAGTAGTGCCGTCTCCTGTAAAAAGACACAAAAAAATTGAAGTACACAGAAAGTGAGGAAATGTCTAAAATCACAAAATGCATCATATAGCAGTCCTACATAAGTTTATTTTTTCTCTCACACTTCAGTCTACCTTTTTTAATATCCCTGATGAAACCTCAATTCTGAACCTTTTTCTCCTTACCTTAAGCTATATATTATACAATTTTCTTATAGATTTATCTTCAACTATGTAGTACAAGGGCCAGCCTGATTGTATACAAATTAAAAGTGTTTAGGTTTGACCCCATATTATATGGTTTTGGTAAATTTAAAGGAAAATTGTACAAGAAAACTGTAGAATGTATTGCCAGCCATAGACTGTTCCGGTCATAAATGTGCTGCCAGAATTATTAGTGATTGCAAAATATCACACCACCTTTCAGTCAGCAAAAAAAGTGATTCCACCTACTTTTTCACTCTTTTTATAGCCACCAATACAAGTCAGTATGAATAAGTGACTGCAATCCTTGATTCCTTTCTGTCAAGTTTTATAGTTGGATTCTATCAGGGCAGGGTGGATAGATATGCAAGATACGTTGTTAGAAATTTCCTGCTAATTCTAAAGTTCCAAATTTCTATAAAGAATTCCCACTGAAGCATGTATGGGAGTTTTTGAGTACATGCCGTAAGCAAAATATATATTGTTGAAATGTGTCCCTTCAATGGCTCTCTTGAACTACAGGATAGTTCATATAGTTTCATAATAATAGTTTTAGGCCTTTGACAACGTCTATGATGACGAAACCCGTCAGTCTCGTATGACGCACGCAAGCACGCTTCCGCCGCGGCCATCTTGGATTTTATATGCTGTATTCATGCAAGCAATTTGTGAGTACCTGTCCTTTATCTCTTAATAAATATCAGTGTCTGAACGTATTACACGATTGGATTGCCTTTATTTTCTCACGAGGTCCACCTCATCCTGGGACTTGTGGAGAAGCAGAGGGAAGTTTATTGATTTTACCATTATTCCGGTTTGGAGAATCTCTGGAGGTTGATGATCAGTAAAGCTGAGCCCTACTACATATGCCTGTTTGACCTTTCATTAGTTTGAAGGTCCACCGTATCCGGTAAGAGTACCCTGGCATTTACATCATGGCGGTGGATACTACTCTACAGTGGGAGCGGCTTCCTGTCATCACTTTTTTCCATTTTTCTTCAAAGACTTCTCATTGATTTAGAGACTGTTTCATACTCAGTTTGTTTGAGTTTACTTTATGCACTTGGGTCGTGCTCATTAACGGATACAAAGTTCCATTTTTCCATGATCTATGTATAATATACCTGTATGCATTTAGTTTATTATCATTATCAGGCGCTGCACTCTTTTTTTTATTATTTTCATAATAATAGTTTGACTTAATAAAAGGAGACTATCTGAATATAATGGCAGATCTCTGATAGAAGTAATTCAAGCTTCTTTTTATAATGATCCAGGCTATGAATTTCAATACTTGACAAGAAGACCCCAATACAATTTAACCTTTTTTTTCCTCACTATTGGACATTATGTGGATTTTGGCCAGGTTGAGATGCAGGACTATCAATGATGGGTATCAGCTGAAGATAGTGTTCTTATGTCTTTCCCACACTGAAAGGAAGAAAGGGTGGGACACAATATAGAAGTTCATCCAACTGAGGCTGAGTTCCTCTGATAGTAGTTTGTGCTAAATGGGCTTGTTGAGTTGCTTGATGATATGCAAGTAGATTAGGACTTCCCTGGTTTTATAGGTGAACAGTTTTGTTCTGGTAATCTGTTTGGTTTCTCATTTGGGAATGGGTATAGGGAGGGTTCTAAAAAAAGGTATGATAATCCTTCAATTTAATTGTATGTACAGTATTCTCCCAAACCACAAATGCTAAGAGGTTGACCACCATTCCAGGTCTCCCAAATGTGTCTAAAGTGACAGAGAGATAGAGGGTAGTTTTGTTGAAATAAGGTGAAAATAGAAGAAATATACAATAGATACATATTTAGAGAAATACAGAAGTGAATCCCTAAATAAGGGATAAACCTAACGGCCCAATTGAATTCAAAATTAGACCGGAGTAGTGACATCATAGCAGGGGGCAAGTGGACGTTTAAGATCAAAAATGTGTATATATATATTTTTTTTTTTTACTGAAAGGCCAGATATGTCTGTAAAGGAAAATACTAATTTAGGCAAATTGGTAAGGGTCGTAAGAGGTGAAGATATGAACATTAAAGTGGTTGTAAACCTACTTTAATGACTTTTACCTATAGTCAAGCCTAAATTAAGGCTTACCTACAGGTGCTATAAATATCTCCTAAACTTGCACCGTTTAGGAGATATTTACATTGCATGCAGCCGATGACGTCATCGGCACATGCGCTCTAAAGAAACGTCTGCATGTGCCGTTTCTTCAAAGCCCTGTGCCGTGACAGGCGCTTCCCGGGCATAATACAGCAGTCCACAGACCCGGAAGGAAGACGGGTGAGCATGGATGCCGCTGGCAGCAGGGACAACATGGGCTTCGTTGCAAGTAAGTGTCACATAATGTGCTAGTATGTGATGCATACTAGCACATTATGCATTTACTTTGCAGGAAAAAAAAAAGTTAAGGGTTTACTTCCTCTTTAAGATGACATCTGAAATAAAGTGTACATTTATGCTCTGTCAAGCCACATTTTGTACCCTTGATGACAGGATTACAGAGAATGACTATTGCAAGGGGTTCCATCGCTATCACAAACAACAAGAGCGATAAGGTGCACCCATATTTCTGCTTCTCTGAATGTAAATTTTGTGAGAGATTTATGACCTCTAATTAAGCTTTGATCCATTAACCATAAGAACCTATTACTTTGTAATTTACTGCAGAGAATTATGATTAGTGACTTCAGAATACTGAACTTTACTTATCATTACTACACATTTTAATACTAAACGTAATAGCACACAAAGACAGTGTATATATATATATAAAACTAGGCATGTTTTCACCTCAGTTACCAGCATGTTCTATATTCTCCCATCATTTCTTATTGGACATACATACTGCAAATTACACAGACATGAGAAACAGTATAACATTTCATTTTTTTTTTTTTTGTTTTTTAATCACAAAGCTGCAATTTGCTTGTATATTTGTGAAATATATACTGTATATTTATAACTGTGGATTAATTTATTCCTTCACAAATCCAGTAGTATTCCTATATATGTAAAACTTGTATTTACATATAGTAAACTTTAATAAAAACATGTTTTCATTGAGATTATACTTACTATGAGATCATAAAACTTTTCTCCCATAGCCTCTTCATAGAATTGTTGATGCCGCTGATATTCTGGGCTATTTATGTGTAATTTCTTCTGTTTCTTGTCTAGGCTTTCTATTACTAACATAGACATGTCTTTGCCTTTTTTGCTGGTCTGCATTGCCAAGAATTTCTTTGTGTTTGTTATTGTGAGAAGATCATTGACAACCTGTTACAGATTAACAAAAAAGTATTTTCGTAAAGGCAATGTGTATTAACAAATTATTTTATTACTAACCATTATATTGGTTGGTAAATTCCCAAAATAAACATATTTGTGCACAATTGTTGAAGTGAAGCTAACATGGCCTAAAATGTTCCTAAAGTAACAATGCTGCTGAAATGTAGGCATCTCGTAGTGCTTTCAAGTACCTGTAATGCTTGTAAAGACAGTCATTGGGCCAAAGACTCAAACGTTCTCCACAATGAGATGATGATAGATATGATAGATATGAAGGCAATTTAAGGTACCAGTGCAGAATTGTTGCTACCTAAGGGCCTGCTCACATTTACTTGAGTTGTGACAATGCACTTTATCACCTTTCCTCAATTTTGAACGCAGTAAAATTCACTCCTGCTCCATTCTTAAGTGTATAGCATACAAAAATGCTGTGTATTCCAGAGATACATTAGGTTATCATTGAATGAATGGTATTCCAGCGCAATGCACCCTGCTTGGTGCACTACTGAGTATTGTGGTAAAGGGCACACTACTGCAACATTATGGTGTGAACGAGTCCTTCAAAAAATTCTAGGCTACTTTAGTAAACATTATTTGTAGAAGAATAGATAACTGGATTTTTAAGGTGCTCATCCACAAAAATTAAGAATGGAAGAATGGATACCAGGATTTTTAGGTGCTCATCCACAAAAATTAGACATTATATCTAAAAGTATTTTTATTTAAAATATCAAAAGTTTTAAAAAAAGACATTAAAAAACCATGACAAATTCATATGGCCTTTGTACAAAGGTTTCCCCTCAACATGTTTCACCACAACTGTGGCTTCCTCAGGAGACTTATAATGCCTCATACACGGTAACACTAAGGACAAAATGAAAAACAATATCAATTTATTAAATACGGATCCTAAAGATCCACAAGGATCCACATGAAATAATGGTTTTATATACATTTATTTACAAAAATACAATTGATACCTTAGGATTTGGGCAGTGTTTTCCTGTGGTGAGAACTATTCATTAGATGTCTTATTGAGATATATATGAATGTTATAATCAATTGTATTTTTGTATCATGATATGATATATGATACTTACTGATAAATGGTCTTTACATAGGATGGCTATATCTGATATAGGTAATACTTTATTGTCTGACTACGCTCTTATGTTAGTCAATTTAGGTGAACATAATGACCATGCCCCTCATTATCTGTGAAAGCTGAACTCTTTCCTTTTAGCACAACCTAATGCAAAACAACTTTCAGAAGCCCAACAACTTTATTGTGAAACAAATGACTCACCGGACGTCCACCAATACAAACACTGGTCTTGCACATATGCATTTTATTCAGTTAAAAATTAGCTCCCATGACAAAAGACAAAGAGCCCATGAAATAGAGATGGTCATGAGGATAATACAAATATAAAAGCCTTAAATAAACAGAAACCCTCACACAAATTACCACTGGAAGACAAATACTTGAATCTCTTCTACAACTACAAAAAAACCTCTAAAAATGTCTTAAAGCTAACTATTACACACTAAGGCTGGCCATACATGGTTCGAATCTTGGAAAGATTCGAACCATGTATGGATAGGCTGAATGTGCCAAGTTGATCGATTGATCAACTTGGGTAAAACCAGTCTGCTGGGTTTTATCTCCGATTATTGCTAGCAGCTGCTATAGCTGCTAGCAATAATCCCTTTTTTCTCCAGACAGGGACAGCATCCCCCCCCTTGCTTTGAGAAGACAATAGCTCAGCAGGAGGGATTACCGCATCAACCTGTGTTTGCAGGAAAGAAATTTGTTCTGTGTATGGCCAGCCTACATAATGAAGCAGCAGACTTTGTTCCCAGTATCTAAACTATAAGATTGCTTGCCTAATCAACTCTACAACAAAACAAAAAATGACAAGTTACCCTAAAATAACAAATGTTTTAGTTAATAATGTAGTATGCTATATGACCTAAAAATAACCCAAAAAAGTAAATATACCTAAATCTAATGTTTTAAACATAAACTTGCCAGCTTCATTTAGGAGCCAAATTTGAGGTGGCAACAGTTTTCTATACCTTACTCAGGCATTAAATTGACTTCGGATACAGCTCCACTTTACAAAAAATATTATACAATATATATATATATATATATATATATATATATATATATATATATATATATGATACAGTGCATATGTTTATATGTGAGAGACAAAAGTAGAGTTATTTACTGTGATTTCATGTTTGGATGTCATATAACAGTTGTATATTGTGTTCACAGAAGCAAAAGAGAAAATATGCCTGTAAGATTCATTTATATGCCTGTAAGGTAAGCTCAGACACAGCAGAATTGAAACCAGAAAGCACAGAGTTAAACTTTATTACCCATAAGGAGTTTGTGGCCAATCACAGCCAATCCCACACTCAGCAAGAGTCTTGGCCAATTACAGCCAGCCTTACACTCCTTTTGTCTGGAAAAGTTCTATGCACACAGCCAGCATTCTCATTCCACCAGAGAGAGGAGATCTGTACAGACACAGATCCACAGAGTCAGTTTTATGGAAGCAAGTGGCTAAAAATAGGTAATTAATAGTTATATACGTTCCTATTGTTAATAGAACTGTATACTGAACTAGTTTTGTGTTCACTTGTAGTTCCACCGAACATGAACTCAAACAAGCAAACAAACAAATTTCAAACATTATAGCAAACAGCAATAGAGAAGAAAGAATATAGATTAAGCATCAGATATACCTCTCAGAGAGATCATAAAGTGTCTAAAGTATTTAATGTGAAAGTACAGATACTGAGGAGAGAAATATATCCACCATTTTGTTATACTTTATGCAGCACATGTTTGTATATGAACTGTCTGCTGCAAAGTGTCAGTGTTATCTATAAAGAAAAGTTGAAGTTAATAAAGAAGATATCTTAAGCGTTTGGTGTGCTCTTTAACCACTTGCCGACTGCCTAACGCCGATCTACGTCGGCAGTCAGCCCCTCACAGGCAAAGTGACGTAGGGCTACATCACTAGCTTGTGAGGGTCTAGGGAGCGAGCGCGCGCCCCCGGAGGCGCGCTCCCGCTCCCGCGTGGTCACGGGCCCCCCCGCGCGTGTGACCAGCGGACCCGATGTCCGCCGGTCACTCGGCGATCGGCGGGGGAGAGGGAGAATGTCAGGCAGCTTGTGTAAACAAGCTGCCTGTCATTCTCCTCGCTGTAAAGACACTGATAAAACGGATCTAGTATGTAGATCCGTTGATCAGTGTCCTTACAGCTCAAGCCACAGCCAATCACAGTAGAAAGCACGCCCCTAGGGATACACACAGCCCCTCCCTTCCAAATAAAGTTAACCCCTTCACAACCAGTGTATTTTTACAGTAACAGTGCATATGTATACAAGAGCATGCAGCGCTTGGTGGAAAACACAAAAAAATGAGCAATCTATATTAGATACATAGTGTCACAATATATCAATGTACACTAGAAAAACAGTGAAAGAAGAGTCCGTGGAGAGGAAAAACGTCCAACAGGAAGCTCAGGTGGTGTGTTGAATAGATGTGACCTTCACCAAAACACCCAAAGTAATAGCCTCTTACCAGACTTATATGATCCCCATGACAGAGATCATATAGCGCTTGCAACAAGGGCTCCTCACACTCCACAGCACTCCTCGATTCTTGTACATGTAAAGGATCACCTCCAGCAAAGAACTGCCTTAGTACCATCAAACAATATCCTCTCGTGGGGACATATAGTCATGTCACATGTAGGAAAAAGAGACCTCGCATGGTGTAATACGTTCAAGATATTACTTTTAATAAGAAGTAGATTTTACACTCACATGTGAATCACGACATATAGGCATCAAGTTATGGTCTTGCGGGGATCTCCAGATGAAATGTGCGGTAGCTGCAGCCCGGTCTCCTGAGTGAAGTAACAGGACACTAAAGGGTGTGCATAAAGCAGACGATCACCGGTCCCCTACCGGTTTCATCAAAGTATGACATCATCAGGGGGCGTGGTTAGAGATCGCCAGTCACCCCAATAAAAAGGCTGTGGGAGTCGGAAGGGGAGGAGCGGCATCTGTGCCATCCAATCACCTTCCACACCTCCAGCTCCAACCGCACATCTATATAGAGAAAGGGAAGTGAACCTCCGATGACCCGGAAGTCACAGATCCGGGCTATTACTTTGGGTGTTTTGGTGAAGGTCACATCTATTCAACACACCACCTGAGCTTCCTGTTGGACGTTTTTCCTCTCCACGGACTCTTCTTTCACTGTTTTTCTAGTGTACATTGATATATTGTGACACTATGTATCTAATATAGATTGCTCATTTTTTTGTGTTTTCCACCAAGCGCTGCATACTCTTGTTTTCATTCTACTGGGTTGAGGTACAACAACTTTCTTATGCCAGCAGCTGGTAATATCAAAACACTATTTTTCTTTGATCTAGCGCAGTATATACCTGTTTTTATCTAGTGCATATGTATAGCACTGATTACTGTAGAAATGTCACTGGTAACCCCAAAAGTGTCAAGGGTCCGATCTGTCCGCCCCAATGTCGCAGTACCGCAAAAAAAATCGCAGATCGCCGCCATTACGCGTTAAAAAAAAAAACAACAAAAATGACAAAAATCTTTCCCTTTGTTAGTAAACGCGATAACTTTTGCGCAAACCAATCAAAATACGCTTTTTGCTATTTTTTTTACCAAACATATGTAGCATAAAACAAATTGGCCGAAAATTTTAAAAAATTTTGATTTTTACTTTTTTTTTGGGGGGAATTTCATATAAAAAAATGTGAAAAATATTGTTATTTTTGCAAAATTGACGCTCTTTTTTTGTTTATAGCGCGTGATCAAAAAATCGCACAGGTGATCAAATACCACAAAAAGAAAGCTCTGTTTGTGGGAAAAAAAGGACGTCAAATTCGTTTAGGTACAGCGTCGCACGACCGCGCAATTGTCCGTTAAAGTCACGCAGTGCCGAATCGCAAAATACCCTCTGGTCAGGAAGGGGGTAAAATCTTCCGGGGCTTAAGTGGTTAAACCTACTGCTTTCCATAGAATGGTATTAAAGGGATTTATAAAGTAACAGACAGTCTGGTTAGACTGAAGTCAGAGAAATCAAGTTCTTCTAATGCCACAGCGCATAAGGCACTTCATAGTGCTGCGCCTGCCACAAGGGGAGAGTGGGGCTGCAGCCAAGACAGCCCTGGATTGTAAGAGAAGTCAGATAAGTGTTTAGGGATAGGGAGGAGCAAGGGGAGTTTTAATTACCTTAATGCAGAGAATGAGAGGTTCAAAACCTCTTTTGAACCTCATGTCTCAATCCCATTACCCACATACTTTTTCTCTTCTCTGCAAAAACTCATCAACCAATTTGTCTGGACAAACAAAAAACCTAGATGTCAATTTAACATTCTTACTAAATCAAAATATACAGAAGGAGTGCACCTCCCTAAACTTCCGGTTGTTGATTCAGATAATTGTATGTATTGTATTGTAACTTACTTCACTAAAAATGATTAAAAAAATATTGAGAATTAAATCTATAACTGTTGCCAGCTACAGGTTCTTCAAGATGTAAAATATATTTTTACGCATGCAGTACTGAATTATCTGTGCATGTCTGTTGAAAGCCATTAAAGGTAAATCTTTGTACTTTTATGTTTTGATGCATGGCCATTAGCTGTGTTAGTTATTTATAAGACATATTGTTTTTAACATGATGTTAAATGTAAAAAACTTACCGGTAAGGCATAATGTTCTTCATCAAAGTAATGACCATCCCATATTTCCATGGTTATGCTTCCGTATTTTTTTTGAAGCTGTATTTGTTTTTTCTGCAGGGCATCTTGAATGCCCAATTTCACAGAAGTCATTGATAATGTCTGCATAAACCCCTAAAACAGTAAGAAAAGTTATTTCAAGATTGTACTTTGGTGAGATGGGGAAATAAATTTATTAACTGCAGAAATTATATACTGTATATTCAACTATTTGGATATGAAAAATGAATCCACTGTTGAAGAAATGTATATTTTTTGAGTCATGGTACATTAGGCCACCCATTGCTGGACAACTGTTTGTTACCAATGTAGAAAAGTCAACAGAAAGACCATTTTCTGGTTGTAGGTTTTTGCCTGATTCTCATTTTCTTTGCAGGGACAGGCAATAAAACCAATCCCCAGTTGTTGGCCTACGCGTGGAAGACACAAACTATGTATTAGGGGTGTGTGATCTGGGGCAATTTGTCACTGTACAGCTACTAAATATACAGTAATTGTTTTTCAGGAATAGATTTAGGCCTTTAAACATATGTGTAATGGTTTTGTCTCCTTCCAGCTGCCTTCTGCTGCTCCACCCCCCTGCTGTGGCTCCAGGGGGTGTAAAATGACAGCATTAGGGCATGGTACAAGAGAGCAGCTCCTGAATACAGCCTCAAAGTATGTAAACTGATAGTGCTGAGGCTGTGTAATCATCAAGAGATAGGATATATTCTTCCTCTTGGCTGCAGCAGACTAATGATATCATCTCTGCCTAGGCTAGGCAAAGTTACGAAATGGAGATCAAGATCAGCATTTTTTAAATTAGAAAAATGACAGCTTTTTTTTAAAAAAGGATACTGTTGCTTTGTATGTGACGTGAGGAATGCAGACAGGTAAGTTCCAGAAAGGTCAATTTTAGGATGTGTTAATGACATAAAAATTGTGTTCATAAAAATTACAGGTCGAAACTTGTAAAATACTGTAAATATATATTTTGTCTGACAAATTAAAGTGTTATCTATCAAACAAAAAGAAAGGTATATTTGATGGGATAGAAATCAAATGCCACAAAGTTATAGCAAAGTGGACAACCATCCATGAAACATCCCAGTGCACCCCAGTGATGACTCCATGGCTATTCTCAGTGGGTTTCCTTGGTGTGACAACAGTAGACCATGCCTGTACAATGTGTGTCAGCATGGCTACTTATAGTCTCAATTTGGAGAGAATATGACCTTGTGACAATGCAGGAGAAAGCATTGCCACTCTATAAAGGCAAAGTAATTAGGTATTATTTTTATGAATCACTATAAAAAAACTCAGCGCAGCTCCTAAACCAACAACATAACTTTCTTTGCTCTCTACAATATACCAAAATTCATAAATCCCAATATATTAAATTCAATAACTTGGTTCTTAATTCATACAGTCCATAGATGTACATATAAAGTGATCAGTGCAACTCAAAGTGCCGATGCATACATTTTAATTTTAATTCCATATTTTAAGTCCATATATGTACACATAATATTTTAAGTCCATATATGTACACATAAAAGTGAATGGTGCAATTCAAAGTCCCAGTGCAGATACTTCTTTCTTAGTGCAGGGTTCACAGTGCTGCGCTCCCCTCCTGTACTCCCCACTGACCCACAGCTGTTGATTCTTAGACATGTTTCACCGCTACTACGGGGCTTCCTCAGAAGTTTCTTTAGACGCCCAGTGGGAGGGGTGAAAAGCATCAAGCAGGGACTTTTTAGGAGCAGTGCTGAGTTATTTTTATAGTGATCAAATAGGGTTATTATAACCCCATACTTCAGCAGCAGCTCCATGGGTTACATTATCGGATTTCGTTAGCACTATTAATTTTTAAAGGGAGTGCTCCTGATTTCAGCTTGTTACCTGTATAAAAGACACCTGTCCACAGAAGCAATCAATCAATCAATCAATCAATCAATCAGATTCCAATCTCTCCACCATGGCCAAGACCAGAGAGCTGTCCAAGGATGTCAGGAACAAGATTGTAGACTTACACAAGGTTGGAATGGGCTACAAGACCATAGACAAGCAGCTTGGTGAGAGAATGACAACAGTTTGTGCGATTATTCGCAAATGGAAGAAACACAAAATTACTGTCAATCTCCCTCGGTCTGCTGCTCCATGTAAGATCTCACCTCGTGGAGTTTCAATGATCATGAGAACAGTAAGGAATCAGCTCAGAACTACATGGCAAAATCTTGTCAATGATCTCAAGGCAGCTGGGACCATAGTCACCAAGAAAACAATTGGTTACACACTACGCCGTAAAGGACTGAAATCCTGAAGCGCCCGCAAGGCCCCCCTGCTCAAAAAAGCACATGTACAGGCTCTTCTGAAGCTTGCTAATGAACATCTGAATGATTCAGAGGAGAAATGGGTGAAAGTGTTGTGGTCATATGACACCAAAATTAAGCTCTTCAGCATCAACTCAGCTTGCTGTGTTTGGAGGAGGAGGAGGAATACTGCCTATCACCGCAAGAACACCATCCCCACCATCAAACATGGAGGTGGAAACATTATGCTTTGGGGGTGTTTTTCTGCTAAGGGGACAGCATCAAAGGGAGAATGGATGGGGCCATGTACCATCAAATCTTGGGTGAGAACCCCCTTCCCCTAGCCAGGACATTGAAAATGGGTCTTGGATGGGTATTCCAGCATGACAGTGACGCAAAACACACAGCCAAGGCAACAAAGGAGTGGCCTAGCCAGTGGCGTAGTGTGGGTTGTCAGCACCCGGGGCAAGGCAAGTAATTTGCGCCCCCTAACCCGCAGGATTTTAGCACCAGATGTTGTGCCCGGTGCGGCCGCCCCCCCCTGCACCCCCCACGCTATGCCACTGGGCCTAGCCAGTCTCCAGTCCTTAATCCTATAGAAAATATGTGGAGGCAGCTGAAGGTTTGAGTTACCAAACATCAGCCCTCAAAACCTTAACCACTTGCCGACCGCCGCATGACTATCTACTGCGGCAGTCAGCCACTTACAGGCAAAGCGACGTAAGTGGCTGACTGTTGATCGGTCCTGCCCAATCAGATACTGTCTGTGCCTGTGAAATGTAAACAAAGGCACAGAAAAGACCCGCTCTCTCCTCCCAAAATCCTTTTTGGATTCATCGAGAGGAGAGAGCAGATCTGAACTGTGAGTACTGCCCCAAGCACACACACACACCTAGGCTAGGCACATTTAACCCCCGATCACCCCCAGTTAACCCCTACACCCCCTGTCACAACACACACTGTATACAGTATATAGCATTTTCCTATATACCTGTATAAGTGTGACTTGTGACCAGGTTTAGCGCTTGTGGCAGTTCCTTTTAGGCTTAGGATACCCGCCACCCCCCCAATAAAGATTTAACCCCCTGATACCCTCAGTTAACCCCTCCCCCATCACATTGCACACTAATATACAGGTAATATAGTGGTTTACTGTATTTTGTATTAGTGTGATTGTGACTTGAGTTAGCGCTAGCGAGTTAGTTTAGAATCCCCGCCAACCCCCCAATAAAGATTTAACCCCCTGATCCCCGCCCAGTTAACCCCTTCCCCCTGTCACATTGCACACTAATATACAGGTAATATAGTGGTTTACTGTATTTTGTATTAGTGTGATTGTGACTTGAGTTAGCGAGTTTGTTTCTGTCCCAAGGAGGTTTAGGGTCCCCGCCACCCCCCAATAAAGATTGAACCCACTGATCACCCCCAGTTAACCCCTACACCCCCTGTCACAACAGTATATAGCAGTTTCCTATATACCTGTATCAGTGTGACTTGTGACCAGGTTTAGCGCTTGCGGCCGTTCCTTTTAGGGTTAGGATACCTGCCACCCCCCAATAAAGATTTAACCCCCTGCTCTCCCCCCTGATCACCCCCAACAAACTTCTTTACCCCTGTCACATTGCACACTATACACAGGTAAATATAGTGTTTCTCTGTATATCTGCGATAGGTTGATTGTGACTTCAGTTAGCGCTAGCCAGTAAATTTCTGTCCCAAGTAGGTTTAGGGTCCCCGCCACCCCCCACCCCCCCAGAAAGATAAACCCCCTGATCCCCCCTGATCACCCCCAGTTAACCCCTTCATTGCCCCTTCACAGTGTCTCTTTTATAGTGTACTTTTTTTTTCTGATCACTATTATTAGTGTCACAGGTGACATTAGTTAGTGTTAGCGTCAGATCCCGGCGCATAGTTAGAAATAACCCCTTGATTAACACATACACACACATACACACACATACACCTCCATTACTAGTATAGTGTTTGAACGGATCAATAGTTTAGGGTTCCCAAAATGCAGTGTTTGCACGATCAGCACTGATTCCTGCCAGCACCTGCATTTAGCCCCTCCGCCCAGACCACCCGACCCCACCCAGGCAAGTGTAGTAATCAATAGATTACTGTCACTTACAAAAAAACACAAAACACACAAAACCGCAGTGTTATTAGAGTCAGGCCTGATCCCTGCTAGCATTAGCAGTTTTTTTGGTAGCGGTTGAAATAGTCCTTGACAACCAGTTGCTTTTTTACCTGCGAGTCACACTACTGTACCTGTAAATTTAGTTGCTATAATGACCAAACGGTGGTACAGTAGTGCAGAGGACTAAAGTATACTGACCATGTCAGATGAGAGCGATGGGGAAGCCTCACTGGCAGAATCAGGGTCAGTATATGAACCTGAAGAGAGCAGCGGCTCCCTGACAGATAGCTCAGACGACGGATGGGTCCCTGTTAGAACCAGGTGTACCCGAGCCCATTCTGGAGTTGAAGAGGTGCAGAGATCGCAGCATGCTCGTATGGAGCAGAGTGTCGGTACTAGTGCCACTCAGCCTTCTGGTGATCTGGCGAGCACCAGCGGCCTAGTACACCCTGGACCTAGTACAACAAGCACTGCAGTAACACTTGGTGACATAAGTGCAGTTGAAGCTGGTGCGGTGGCTAGCACAAGTAGTGGCCCGCAGTCACCGCGTATTCGAAGACAGGTCCATAGAGCCCATAGTGCCCTCCCTGATATGCTGACATATCCTGATTGGCAACCCACTGATACTTCAGCGCCCGCACTTCCCCCATTCACTGGCCAACCTGGAATCCACGTAGAAACAGCCAATTTTACTCCCCTGAATTTTTATGAGCTGTTTTTCACAGAAGATCTTTTCAAATCTATTATGGACCAAACAAATTTACATATACGCTGGTCAATTCATCGCCGCCAACCCAAATACGTCCCTTGCCAGACAATTATAACGGTTTCCGAGTTTAAGACCTTTCTGGGCCTTTCCCTCAACATGGGCATAACCAAAAAGAGTGATTTTATTGGTCCACTAGCCCAATTCACCATATGCGCGTGTACTCTGCTACCATGTCCAGGGTGAGATACGAGCAAATTCTGCAGTTTATGCATTTCAACGACAATGAAATCTGTCGTCCCCGGGGAGACCATGAATATGACCGGCTCCACAAAATTCTGCCCCTCGTGGACTTCAATCAGCGGTTTGCAGCCTTGTTTACCCCCCAAAAGTTGTCTGCGTTGATGAGTCCCTTATTAAGTTTACTGGCCGCCTTGGTATGAAACAGTATCTCCCCAGCAAGTGTGCCAGATACGGGGTCAAACTGTATAAGCTCTGTGACAGGGCCACAGGTTATACAGTTAGTTTCCGGGTCTACGAGGGAAAAGATAGCACTGGTGAGCCCCCCAACTGCCCAGACTACATAGGGAGCAGCGGCAAGATAGTTTGGGACTTGGTGTCACCCTTATCCGGAAAGGAGTACCATTTGTACGTGGACAATTTTTACACAAGCGTGCCACTTTTTAGTCACCTGCTCGAATTACAAATTGGCACATGTGGCACCGTGCGACTTAATCGCCGGGGCTTCCCCCAATGGCTTGTAAATTCCCGTCTTAGTCGGGGGGGAGAGAGGCTGCTTGAAAATGGACAAATTGCTTGCAGTGAAGTGGAGGGATACACGGAATGTTTTCGTTCTGTCCTCCCTTCACGCAGAAACAACAGTCCGAATTACTACAGCAACTGGTGTTATGGAGAAACCCCTCTGTGTCCACGACTATAACCTTAATATGGGAGAGGTGGACCTTAATGACCAGCTTTTGGTGCCGTACTTAGTTGCCCGTAAAGCCAGACGATGGTACAAAAAAGTTTCTGTTTATTTATTTCAATTGGCTATGCTGAATGCCTTTGTACTATACAGAGCGTCAGGACGAACTGGATCCTTCCGAGAATTCCAGGAAGAGATCATCAATGCCTACCTGTACCCAGGAGGTGTTCCTGCCCAACTTCCCCTTCCAGATGCAGTAAGCTGTCCCCCCGTGCTTGCACGCAAAGGCGCGCGCAAACGTTGGTCTAGTGTCATATGTAAACCGCAATTGCAGCATGCATGTGAGGTATCGCTGCGAACGCCAGGTTGAGGGCAGTAATTCTTGCAGTAGACCTCCTCTGTAAGTCTAAAGTGGTAACCTGTAAAGACTTTTAAAGGTTTTTAAAAATGTACGTAGATTGTTGCCGCTGCACAGGCGTGCGCAATTTTTAAAGCATGTCATGTTTGGTATCTATGTACTCGGCATAAGATCATCTTTTAAATTTTACCAAACAATTTGGAATTATATAGTGTATTTGTGCATTAAATAAAATTTTTTTTTTTTTTTTTGCAGAAACTGCGTTTGGAGAATCTGAGCGCAAATACCGTGTGACAAAAAAATTTGCAACATCCACCATTTTGTTCTCTAGGGCCTCTGCTTTAAAAAAAATATATAATGTTTGGGGTTCAAAGTAATTTTCTAGTAAAAAAAAAATATATTTTTTCATGTAAACAAAAAGTCACAGAAAAAGCTTGGTTTTCAAGTGGTTAGAAGAGTGGGTGATGTGTGGCTAAGATTGAACATAAAAAGCCAGGACAGTTCAAACACCTCCCAAATTACCACTTTTTGAAAAGTAGACACTCAAAGCTATTTACTGAGAGGCATATTGAGTCCATGGAGTATTTTATATTTTGCCCTAAGTTTCGGGAAGGTGACAATTTGTTTTTTTTTGTTTTTTTACACAAAGTTATCACTAAATGATATATTGCTCACGCCATGGGTATATATGAAATGACACCCCAAAATACATTCTGCTGCTTCTCCTGAGTACAGGGATACCACATGTGTGAGACTTTTTGGGAGCCTAGCTGTGTATGGGACCCCGAAAGCCAATCACCACCTTCAGGTTTTCTAATGGCGTAAATTGTGCATTTCACCTCCGCATTACCTGTCACAGTTTCAAAGGCCCTGAAATTTCAAGATAGCACAAAACCCCCCCAAATGACCCCATTTTGCAAAGTAGACATTCCAAGCTATTAGCTGAGAGGCATGGTGAGTCCATGGAATATTTTATATTTTGCCACAAGTTTGCGTGTGCAAAGCTAGAGGCCAACTACAAGAAATGTCTGACCTCTGTGATTGCCAACAAGAGTTTTGCCACCAAGTACTAAGTCATGTTTTGCGAAGGGGTCAAAAACTGATTTCACTCATTAAATGCAAATCAATTTATAACTTTTTTGAAATGTGTTTTTCTGGATTTTTTTTGTTTTGTTTCTGTTTAATTGTTTAATTATCATTAAAATTATAGACTGATCATTTATTTGTCAGTGGGCAAATGTACAAAATCAGCAGGGGATCAAATACTTTTTTCCCCCACTACAGTATTATAAGTAAATATTTTCATGAAAGCTGCAAAGTTAATGAAATTTAAAAATTACTTTTAAAATCACTTTAACGTGCTGAATTGTATATAAGATTTTAGTAAATGGGCTTACATGCTATATTTAACCCTGCAAATATTTATGATCCTTTTGAAAAAAACATTAGCAGATTCTGTTATGGAAGAAATATTGTTATACAGCTTCCATCCATGCACTATTGTGACTATACACAGTGTCAGTTATGTGCTCCGTACAATTTCACCCAGCTCTATACTTTAAATAACATGTTTGCAGTATTAAGTACAAGCTCTGCAGTATGGGATGGAACAGGTTTTTTCAGGGTGGTGTATAAATACAAGTTATAATTATGATGTGAAAAACAGGTTAATCAACGATCGTTCTACACTACATATTTTACATTCATTATCAACCTACTCGCTCAGCAACAGACTGTTTATTGTTTCATGTCTGCTGCAAGTGTGTGTGTAATAGCTGTTTTGACTGCATCCCCTTATGCTCCTTCTCTTAAGAGTGGAATGATACAGATAAAAGTAAGGCATTTGTGTTAAGATTTACAAATAATTTTTTAAACATTTTTGAGACAGCTATTTATTAAGGGTCTCAATATTTTCCTGGCAGGCACTACTACTGATAATGTTTGTATGTATGCTGTATATTGTTTAATCTTCTCTCTACTGTTCGCTGTTCATTAACCACTTTTGTCCCCAGGCCATTTTCTCTCTCAAGCCCCCTGAGTCCCAGAATGTTTTTTTGACAATGTCTCAGTTCCACACAATACGTTTTTTAGCTTTTGTAGCCTACCCTAACATATTATACATCATTTTTTTGGAACAGAAAGGGCTTTAGTTTGATAGAAAATTTTGATACTGTCTTTTTATATCTTTGTTTTTTCATTGCGAATAAATAAAATTAGAAAAAAAAGACTTCTCCTGTATTTTTCCCTTACATAACACATTCATTAGGTTTGTGTACCCCATATATTTACTGCAAAATGTTATCAACAAAGCTTGCTCATTAATCACTTCCCGATTGCTGGCTTCATATACAGTATGTGACCACTCAGCGGGTGGGCTTTAATGCCGAGTGGATGCATATATGCATCTATAGGGAAACTGTTTACTGTGCTGAGAGTGCACTCACTGCCCTCTCCCAGCAAAGTAGCTAAAGTGTCACAGAAAGCTCCCAATGCATACTTGCAATCGGGAGCTTTCAATCATGTTACCACTGTGACCGCCAATTACAGTTCTCAGATGAATGGAATTTCCACTTCCGCCTCTCAGCATTTAGATTCTCTTAAAGGGCTGTGAGGCGGCAGTAGGAAGGGGTTAAATTGATACCACATTAGTGCCACTTTTTGGTAATGTAGTGGAATGGTAAAGCTCAAAGTGAACGTATGTGTTTTACTTTAGAAGAGCTTTACTGCCCTTTCAATACTACATTGTGACTCTCATGAAAGAAAAGACAATTTGTGTAAATTGTCAGCATAATATTAAAATACAATTAGGTTGTGTTAACGAGGGAACAAATTAACAAATTAATGATATTATGAATGAAATTAATCAATGATATTGTGTTCACATAAGCCATATCAAACGACATCATTGTTGCAATCTAGGGATTCATTTTTCTTTTTAAAGAGAGTGAATATTTTTTTTATTAATAACATTTTATTTTATATATATATATATAAATATATATATATATATATATTACTGAGGAGGGAGGAAGAGCTGCATTTTCTCAGGCTGTACAGGACACAGATTCCTCTTGCCTTGAGGGAGAATGGCTGGAGAGGTAAGGCTGGTAGGGGGGGTAGCCCGCTGGGTTAAACGGAAAAGAAAAAAATGACCTGTGTGTACTAGGTTTTAGGACAAAGACTGTCCAGTTACAGCTGCTACACAGAGACCCTTACCTATTGCTTATGCTAAAAGGTACCTTACAGGACATTGCACCATAACCTAGCTATTCTCCGAGAGTGCACTCTAGGCTAGTTATAGTATTATTATTTACATTGTAGTTAATTTTTATATGCTCTTTTTATTGCTGACTTTGTTGATTAGTGAGTTAACTCTAGTCTAGTAGTACAGAACTCTATTCTATGTTACCTTGGCATTGTGATTATACTGTCTAGCAGACTGTGTCTGAATTACCTTCAGTGTGTTCATTTATGTTTAAACCACCATTTTTATCCTAACCCGTACCAATACTTTGAGTTTATTTACCACTAAACAGTCTTGTGTCTATTTCCTGATGCTAATTCACAGCTGAGTTAAAGGTATGTACAGTATACTCATGTTCTTATAAGTGCTTGCAGTAATTTTTGATCAACCAGGAGTGTCAGAGAGACTAAGGTTGTTCTTGGAGGCCAATTTTTTTGCATCTGTAGCCTAGTTAAAAATTGTTCTTTCAGCTTTGAAGCATATCCTTTGGGTTATCATCCCAGGAGTTTCATACGTGTAAGTATCTACAAAATCTTTTCAATAAATGATTGAAAAGAATTAAAAAAATAAATACTACACAGCAATATGGGAACTTCATAAGGATAATGAGGGAGAAGTAATTTTCTACAGAAAGTAAAAGCCACTGCTGTCACCAAGCTGATGACGCATGAAAGAAGTCACAGAGACCAACATGCAACATTAGCATCCGCAGAGATCTGACTCACTGCGAAGATATTGCCAATAGCTTTTGTGTATTAGATTGGAACTGTATGAATCAGAGTGGTTCTTAGTGACCCACTGCCTGCAGTTTAGTGCAAATAATAATTTTTAAGCAATCTGCACAACGTTGAAAGTATGCATATGGAATAGAAAAACTGCATGTGAAATGTATTAGTAATTGGCTTAACTGTGTGGATGACTGGTCAGAAGCAGGGATATTTTACAAGATATTCTGGATACAGCCTTGTCACAGTGATTCACGTCACAATCAGAAGGCACAGGCAGATACAAACAGGCTGAAGGGAAGCTTCTGTCAAATGGCTTTGTGTTTTAGCTCATCAAATCGGCACAATCATTTATTTTGATTCATTTCTTCAGCCAAGTAGAAATAAAGGTCATACAAAACACTTCTTACATTTATTATTCACATATCTTTCTTTAGTGTTGGTTTTATTTAAATGATACAGTATATAATACAATATATTATATATACTGTATATTTCACACGCAGTGTGTAGAATATTACTAAGCTTAGATCAGTACCACACTGATGCCAGCTGCCACACATCAAAGCAAGAACTCCACTCCTATAGTATCCTATCGGTCTGCTAAATATAGCATTAAGAAATACCTGTTGATCATCTCAGAAAGTCATAGCTGTTCTATGTCTTGTGCACATTTTTTGTGTCATCTCAAGAATATTAATTAGCTCCCCCAATTCTCATCTAGGACTACAGAATAATTAGTGTCTATATAGAGATAAGGAGAGTGGGAGGGTCTGTGTAGTTTAGGAAAAATCAACTAGGCAGAGCAGATACCACTTGGTCCACAAAAAATACTCAATGGAATTCATAAAGACTGGTACAGAGGTTTTGTGAAAGTGTCTCATGTGCGTTCTAAAAGTGGTGCAGTGTACACCAAATTCATGTACCTGTCTTAAACTTGTACCTGAATTTTGGTGCACCAATTTTAGAATGCACACAAGACACTTCCGCAAAATCTGTCTGCAACATCTCTCTGTTTGCCAAAAGAGAGTTGCTTTTAATTAGCTCTACGTTCATAAGATATGGGTATTTTATGTTGAATATGGCACAGGCATTGTGCCACAATGTAAAAGTGCCACATTGTAGAACGACCTGAATTTGGCGCAATAGTTGCTTTTAAAACCAAAAGTGCTGCAGATGCTTCATAAATTTGGCACAACACATTAACACGAGGGATTAACAGCAGAAAAGTGACTCAGCAGTTTAATTACTCTCCCCCACTGTGTTTTGGCAGTCCACAGCAGGATTTAAAAGCTCAGTGCATTTCTGGCAGATCAACAGTTAGTTTTCCCTACTTGCAGGGTCTTCAGCCCTCCCCTCATGCAGGCACTGATTTATGTCAATAATAGGCAGCAGCAGGGGGCTTACACACCTTCCTGGCTCTACAGCATGCATATAAACATGACAAGCCGATTGTCAGTTTTTAGATGGAAGTGATACGGCAGCTGTATAGTCACTAGATCTCTTTCATGGACCCCCAGAACACGTGCCTGCCATGGGCTCCACTATCCCACCTACATTCCCGGGACTAGGATGGCAGGTGTCGCTAGGTAAAAGAGAGGCAGACCAGTGAACATCCATTTTAATCTAGCTAGTAAGATTGTATCTTAGTCGCTTCTGGTTTTCACTGTCACTTTTCCCAGCTGCTGTGGGTAGGGAGGAAGCTAATAGAGCACATTTGGTGTTCCATTAGCTTCAGTAGAATGCAGGGGAAACATCAGAGGTTTATTAGACCTTTTATGTCTCATTAAATAGAACCTGTCATTTTAAATATGATTATAAAGATAACCCCTGCCTTTAGACTCGGTGCCAATAAACACAATATATATTAAATGTGACAAAATGTGTGAAAAAAATATATGTTGCAACCACATACAACAATAAACTTTACACTTTTAAATATCAACAAAAATACCTCCAAATAGTGTCCATGGATCTGTGGAATCATTTCCACTTAAAATATAATACCACATGTACAATTCAAATAATGTCCATAAATATGTGAATTTGTTTCCCAGACACCGTGCCTTTAAATATCAGTGACAAACTCTTCAATCCAGAATAAGTGCTCCGCCACGTGCGGTAAGATAAACCACTCACCAGATATATATGGCCATAAAGACCTGCTCAGCCTTTGAATTATGACAACAAGGAAGGCGAATTGGGTTCAGCATTTATCATGCACTTCCTCTGCATCTTCTTTCCCACATTCAATAGGAATCATGGATTCAGAAAAAATAATGTATTGATAGTGCAGCACATTTATTAAAATCCACTAATCCAATAGACACTAATTATATGCACTTACATTAGTCTGTGTACATCATTTGTATTGTACCTGTGGTATTATAGTTTCAGTGGAAATTATTCCACAGATCCATGGACACAATTTGGAGGTGTTTTTGGTGATATTTAAAGGTATAAAGTTTTATTTGTTATACATGGTTGCAACATAGATATATATATATATATATATATATATATATATATATATATATATATATATTCTTTCACACATTTTGTCACATTTAAAATATCTTGTGTTTGTTGGCACAGAGTCTAAAAGCAGTGCCTATCTTTATAATAACATACATTCTTAGTGTTCATAACACTTAAAAGGGCAGTTGCAAATCCCATATGGGAGTTTTGGGTTGGCGCCCTTATATTATATATATATATAAAAGGACTGTACGAATCGTCACTGATAGCTCCGGGAATAGCCAACAATAACAGCAGTCCCTTCAGGGCAACAGGAGAACTGGCCTTTGAATACCTCTATGGGTTAAGTATATTGGGTCTCTATGCTGGAGATAGTAAAAAAACACAAGATGTTCTCATGAAGCCAGATCTGTGGGGTAACTTGAAGAAAACAAACAGTCTGTCCACTAAAACCACGTTTCACGAAATTGTTCTTTTTTATGGTTCGCCGAAGTTAGAATATCTTCTATCCGATATAGCTCCTCAATTTCGCGTAACCAGGTTCCCATTCGGGGAGCGATGGGTTTCTTCCAGTATAAGGGGATAAAGGCATTTTAGAACTGAAGTGTAAGCAATTGTTTTTAATGTTTGGCTGACAAGGGAGCCAGGATAACAGGTATGATGCCAGGTCATTTCACAGCTGAATGTCTAAGTTTAAACATGAAATCCCATATCTGGGACCAGAAGGGTCTCAGAACTGGATAACTCCACATATGTAGTTAAGGGCCTTGCTGTTGAAGGCATTGCCAGCACTGGACAGAAACCTGTGGGTACATTTTTTGCAGGGCGTTTAAATCTTGAAACCAGTTTCCTTGATTTAACTAGAAAGGGAAGCCTGAAGGTGAATCTCAAAATAAGTTCTTTCTGATGTTCTGAAAAACTGACGCCCAGATCCACCTCCCATTTAAGAACCTAGGGGGTTCATGGTGGTCCTGACTCCTGAGGGGAAGCTTGTAGGGGAGGGATAATCAATGTTTCATTGGTGAAGAAGATGTGCATAACTTTTCAAAACAGATTAAAGGGGGTAATAAGGATATTATTTTTCCCAGACTCCCTAGAAATTATGTTAATTGCATTTTCCAAAATAGCAACGGGGGTGGGGGGGTCTGTCATTTGTTGGATTTCTGCTAGGTTCTTATATTCTGTGGAAGACAGAAGGGCGTCAGGGTGAAAATGGTTGTTATATATCAGTGGTTAAACCATATGGTCGGAGGAACCGGGTAGGAATTTTGGGTGCCCTATGACCAGGTCATAATGGCAGGTGAAGTAGCAGAGATGATATTCCCACATTCATCAAGGAGGAGAGGCGCTGTGTATCCAACGAATAGGTGGAATCTAACAGGGAGTGGAAGAGCATTTTTAACCAAGGTATACCTCCTAAAGTAACGGCCACTTGTCAGGGTTAGGGATGATCGAACTTTTGAAAAGTTTGGTTCGACCAGAAAACCCGAACTTTCGGGAAGTTCGGGTGTTCTGGTCGAACCAAACTTTTCAAAAGTTTGATCATCCCTAACCCTGACAAGTGGCCGTTACTTTAGGAGGTATACCTTGGTTAAAAATGCTCTTCCACTCCCTGTTAGATTCCACCCATTCGTTGGATACACAGCGCCTCTCCTCCTTGATGAATGTGGGAATATCATCTCTGCTACCTCACCTGCCATTATGACCTGGTCTTAGGGCACCCGGATTCCAGAACCCCATTGAAATCAATGGGACCCAAACTTCGGTAATCAAAAAACACAATTTTGAAGCCCTAAAACCCAATAAATGCCCCTAAAAAGTGCCTAGGGTTCTGGGTCATGCCCCAGGGACTATTAATCACACAAAAAAAAGTCCTTAAAAATTGTCGTTTTTGATAGAGATTCAATTATTGAAAAAATTATTGAAAAAAAAATGAAATTTCTTTGGATTTAGTGTCTGGGGGGTCTAAAATGTGTACCTGTGAAGTTTCAGCTCTGTAGCATGTCCAGAACCAGAAAAAAAAAAGATTGTTTGTCTTAGAATTGCAGTAGAGCAGGGATATGGCTCCGCTATTTTCACACCTGGCCGTTTTTGTTGCAGGCGTTTATTGGGCTTTTTTTTGGACGTCTTTGGAGGCAGGCATGACATCTGAACTTCTGTGTAGGGGTATATATATACACATACACACATATAGGTGTGAAAGTAGTGGAGCCCTATGCCTGCAAATAATTTCATTAGCGCAGGCAATACACATACACATACACATATATAGGTGTGATAGGAGCGGAGCCCTATGCCTGCAAATAATTTCATTAGCGCAGGCATAGGGTTCTGCTACTTTCACACCTATATGTGTGTATGTGTATATATACATACATGTGTGTGTGTATATATACCCCTACACAGAAGTTCAGATGTCATGCCTGCCTCCAAAGACGTCCACAAAAAAGCCCAATAAAACGCCTGAAACAAAAACGGCCAGGTGTAAAAGTAGCGGAGCCACTACCCTGCTCTAATGCAATTTTAATACAAATGATCTTTTTTCTATGGCGGTCACCCTGACATGGAAGAGTTTGGTCACCCTGCCATAGCAGTTCAAGAGGAAGAGTCAGTTCACCCTACACTACACTACTGTCACCCTGACACTTAACACTTTCCCTACAGAAACTAGATTATTGAATCTAACTATAGTGGTATATAGTACCCTAACTACACTAGATATCCCTTTCCTCACACTAATAATTGCTAAATGACACTTTTGTAGCAGGAGTAACAGAACTGCTTCCACTCTCTTCCACAGCCCCTGTATTACAGTGCTAGAGATTTGGCGGGGCTATGTTACATACTGGGGGGCGTATTCACTACTAATTGGCCTTTGGACCCCCTAGTCACTCCAATCACATTCCTAGCATCCTCCTGCCCCCTCAATTGGCTTTTACTGATGGTTCTGGTCCAATCACAGGCTTTTAAAGCCCAGTTTCTGTCCCATTGCATTTTGGTCGGTTCTGGTTTCCGAATTCCGAACTTTTTCCGCAAAAAGTTTGGAATTCCGCCAAATATCGAACAGTCAATGTTCGGGTCGAACCGATGGTCGACCCGAACCATTCGATCATCCTTAGTCAGGGTGTCAGGAAACCAGACCACACAGGGATGCAGGAAAAATAAAGCAGTTTATTGGAGCAAACAACAATAAACACACAGCAAGAGTGAGGAAGTGAGAGCAGGAACAAGCCAGGGTCAAGTCCAGAATCGGGTAGTCATCCAAGCCGGGGTTGAGTTCAGAAGCGGGTAGTCTACCGATGTGGGGTCGAGAGCCAGGAGAGTCGTCAGCCAAGCCAGGTTATACACAAAGGAACACAGAGAACAGAAGACTGCAACCCATCAGGTAATAGATATAGTCAGGTGTGCAGCATCATCACTGTGCAACGCCCAGGCAGCAGGCAAGCGATGATGCAATCAGAGTCTATAAGAGGCAGCAGTCTGCACATGTCCTAGATGGCTGCCAACAGGAGGGCAAGGTAAGACCTTGACACCACTTCTTCCTTTTTCAATTGTATCCAACGTTTGTTACCGTCAGAGCACCAATCCAGAACTTGTGCAAGGTGGACCACTCTGTGGTATTTTATAGGGTCTTGGAAACACAGACAGCCCTGTCATTTGGAGAAAGATAGCAGTGTGAGGGATAGTCTGGTATTTCTGGGCCCTAAAAATCTGATGAATTCTTCTCTAACTTGTTTAAAGAACAATTTAGGGATCCCGATCGGAATGGATTGCAAAAGATAGAGCAATCTTAGGAGGAAGTTCATCTTAAGAATGCTATTCCTTCCAAACTGTGAAAAACAAGTACTTGACCACTGTCTGTGATCATGGCATATGATTGTCAAAACCAGGGGAAAATTAACTGAAAAAATTTCCTTTAACCACTCAAGCCCTGGAGGATTTGGCTACTCAAAGACCAGGGCCTATTTTGCGATTCGGCACTCCGTGACTTTAATGGACAATTGCGCGGTCATGTGACGCTGTACCTAAACAAAATGGACGTCCTTTTTTTCTCACAAACAGAGCTTTCTTTTGGTGGTATTTGATCACCTTTGCGTTTTTTATTTTTTGCGCTATAAACAAAAAAAGAGCAACAATTTTGAAAAAATAACAATATTTTTCACATTTTTTTATATGAAATTCCCCCCCCCCCAAAAAAAAATGTAAAAATCTAATTTTTTTAAAATTTTAGGCCAATTTGTTTTCTGCTACATATTTTTGGTAAAAAAAATCGCAATAAGCGTATTTTGATTGGTTTGCGCAAAAGTTATTGCATTACCTAACTACGGGAAAGATTTATGTCATTTTTATTGTTTTTTTTTAAACTAGTAAAGCGATCTGTGTTTTTTTTTTGCGGGACGGCGACATTGCGGTGGACAGATCAGACCCTTGACTCACATTTTTGACACTTTTGGGGGTACCAGTGACATTACTACAGTTATCAGTGCTATAAATATGCACTGTTACTGTCAAAATGACACTGGCAGGGAAGGGGTTAAATTTATTGGTGATCAGTGGGTTAAATGTATCCCTAGGGGCATGTTTCTAACTGTGAGGGGGGCGTGGCTAGTGATGTAACCACAGAGACATACGATCCTACATAGCAGGATCGTATAGTCTCTGGCTTTACATCAGAGAGAATGACAGACGGCTGTGTTTACATCAGCCGTCTGCCTTTCTTCTTCTACTGAGTGGTATCGCGAGTGGAGGGCGGACATCGGAGCCGCCGGTCACACGAGCAGGGATGCCCTTGAACGAGCGGCGGCGGGAGCGCGCCTCCGGCGGCGCACGCTCGCCCCCTACAGGCTCCTGGGCGAGTGACGTAGTACTACGCCGGTTTGCCCAGGAGCGGCTGACTGCCACAGTAAATATACTGATGGCAGTCGGCAAATGTTTAAGCAGGGAGTTAGGAAGGTCCCCAGATTATGGATGTGTATATAAGCCTACTTGAAAGAAAAGTGAGGTTTCAACATATCCATCACTGATTTAGGGAGATTTATATTTATCAAATCATAAAACAGTGCTGCGCCAAATATAAACAGTAAAGGAAATATATGATACAAAATTAAAAATAAAAATATATATTAATCTATAGTGACTCAGTGAATGAAAAATTAAACCGTGTAAAAATAATGTGATGTAAAAGTCCATAAATATATAGTAAAATCAAATCAACTCAATGTCATAATCCACCATCCGTGCATATGGACATAATGAGTGCTCAGTGCTCCTCCTCCACCTGTGCTATCCAGTCTCTCTCCTCAGATTCTGACCCCCCGTTTCACCAGTGGGTCAGAAAAAGCAGTTCCCCTCTGGGATAATTGCAGTCAGATGGGGCTCTCTGGTGATATGCTCATAGATAGTTCCAAACTCTTGATATCAATCAGCGATATGTCAGGGAATAAAAGGCAAAATCTAGTGCTCTCTATATAAAATCATCAATTTATTGAAAAAAGTATCAAACAACTCACAAGGAAAGCACTGTAAGCAGTGCGGGCTGTAGAAGCGTGCAGTATATCACTCGTAGTGGCCGCGATGTGACACTGACAGACAGGCTCCGCCCCCTATGCGTGTTACATCATGCGTTGACTTCCTCGGTAGGGGTGGAGCAATACTGTCACAACTCAGGTTAAAAAGGCTACTAATACTGCAGGCACCTCCTCTCAATGATCCTGATCCCGCTCACACTAAAATCCAATACTCCTCCGTGAACATTGGATCAAGAGCGAAAGACAAATCACAGCAGATGCTAGTATAACCTCCAATCCACAAATAGGGCCACAAATTTAACTAAAACATATCAATTAAAACCCGCACATAAATATACAGAGCGTGTCAATAAGCACCAGCCTCACATTGCAGCCATACAAAATATCAATCTATCACCCATTTATATCTACCACCCATTAGGACATGCTGTTAAATTATGTTTCTAAAAAGAAACATAATTTAACAGCATGTCCTAATGGGTGGTAGATATAAAAATTAAAAATCAATAAAAATAAAAAGAACCACCATAAATAATTACAATATTTTAGACACAATCCCAGCCTATATACTATACATAGACAACTCCCTCCTCAACTATAACGAACAAAACCCATGAGTAATGAAATCTAACACAAAAAATAATAAAGGATGCATTCACCTATCACTGATAAAACAGTTCAAATCAAAGTCTATGTTCAGACCCCTAGTGGAGAGTACCTTAGCCTCAAAAATCCAAAAGGATTCTCTTATACTCAGTTGCCTAAAAAAAAACCTCTCTTCTCCAATGCTTATTAACTATTTCTATCCCCAAAAAATTGTAGGGAATCGGGTCTTTTATATTTATATTCATGGTCTCCAATTTCTGTAAATTGATCTTAAAGTTTGACAGCTCCCCATACTTATGAAATTCTTCCATGAGGTTCGGAAGTGAAATGAGGGGTTGGGTGACAAAAAAAAAAAAAAACAACAGGTCGTCAGCATAATCAGCAACCTTATGTTCCCCCTGGGGTAGACGCAATCCAGAGATATTCTGATTTGCCCAAATGTGGCATACAAAGGGCTTAAAGTCAGAATAAATATGAGAGGGTAAAGAGGACACCCCTGTCTGGTTCTATTGCTCAGCGTAAACTCATTCAAGAAAAGGTCTTTTTTTTTACTCTGGCCAATGGGCAATAGTAGACCTCATCGATCCACCTTCCCAGGTTAGCTCCAATGCCCAAATAGTGAAAGACTGACTTCAGGAAGGACCAATCGACTCATCTGTGAATAATTTAATCATAGGAGTGTTGGTGGAGTGCACCAAATGGATTACATTTAGGGCCCTAGATGTATTATCTTTCGTTTCTCTATCCATCACAAAGTCAACCTGGTCGGGATGGGCCAGACGTTATATGTAAGGCTGAAGCCTCATGGCCAGAATTTTGGTGAAGAATTTTAAGTCCACGTTGAGCAGGGAGATGGGGCAAAAGTTTCCACATTTCATCTTGTCCTTCCCTTCTTCGGGGTGACAGTAATAGGCGCTCGTAAGCATATAACATTTTTATCTCCACCAGGTCTGATGTCTGCAGGGATATGAGCTTTGATTAGCTTAAGAAAGAAAACTTTGGTTTTTTTAAGGTATTATGAAAGCTTTATCACCACTAACAGCTTGTTATTAGCATTTTAATCAATTTTAAAAACTCCCCCAGGCTCTCAATTCCAGATCAAGAGCACAGCTCAGCACTTGCCCATCCCCAAACCTCCGGCTATGAAAAAAGGAGGGATTTCACAAAGCAACAGTTTTATGGGTACAGAGAACGCTGATAAGGTGAACAACAATTCTTTAAAAAACCTAATGTTTCGCTCCTACTGTGACAAAATAAATATACAGTATATTAGTCAGCCTAAACTACATTTCCTAATTCATTTGTTACAAGTGCCTCAACAATGCTTTAGTTCACAATGAATATAAAGAAAAAATAGACATTCGGCTTAGAGCCAGTATTGGTGCACAATATACATCATATCATTAATTGTAAGCAAAACGTTAAAAATATATCAATTTGATTAAATCACACAAAAATATGTTTACAAAAAAAAAAAATGAACAAATCTCTTCACTATATATAACTAAGTTAGCGCAACTTAGTTATATATACTTTTTTGATTGTTTGTCGCAATTTAAGTTGCTGCTGGATCTTATTAGTTAGCGCAGTTATCTTCCCGTATTAAAATCTCTTCACTAGCAGGAACCTATTCAATTATCAATTTATCCTCAGTATCCCGTAGATCTGAGACAAATTGATAGAAACCCCTCAAGTTTCAGATAAGCAGCTAAGTAAACCTGATGTATACAGAATTCATAATTGTAATATTAGACTATAGAAAAACTATCATACAGTACTTCATATTTATAAAGATTCACAACATAAATAAATGTGTCCATCTATGTCCCATCATGCCTCTGCCTCTGGGTGTCATGCATGTGGCTGTCAGAATCTTGCTATGCATCATGGGACTTGTAGTTCTGCAACATCTGGAGGGCCACAGTTTGCATATCCCTGATCTAATGGTGTGTATATCCAAGCTTAACATGTGTAGTAAAATTGGTGCTTAATTTGAACATGATTGAGCCGCCTTTTGATAATGTTATTAGCTGCCACACATAAAGATAAATATAGGCTCAGAGCTGTTACACCATCATGTAGCAAGGCGTAATCTCTAAACATAAGTATCCATTCAACACAGCCAGGCATATCAAACATTAAAGCCTATTATGTCAGATGGTGTTTCTGAACTGGAAGTTGCAAAGAAGTCAATGGGAATCTGAGCTAGGAAACCTCCTGAAAGCTCTGCCTAAAACAATGATAGGACAAAAAACAGCCTGAACCACTTCCTTTAAAAATTCTACAAGAAATACTAAGATGGATAGGTGGGACCTGGTGGCACTGGCAGACAGGGTGCCCATGCAACATCAGAAGGAGATATAAAGCAGAAAGAGCCTTTGTAGCTGCCTTTGATCTCAGATGTCTTTTGGGAATCCAAACCGCTAAAAATATCACTGAAGCGTGGATTCAGTTTAGGACATCTGAATTCACGAAATTCAGTCCGAATTAAACATAATTTTCGGGATCAAGTCTAATGTGCAGCAGCCGAGGGAAACAATATTATGCAGTATTTTATACAAGTTTTTGTTGAGAAACAATACAAATGTAAACAACGACAGTCCAGTAAGCATTTAGACTCCATTCACACTGGCACGACTTGTCAGGCACCTTGGTCAGCCTGACAAGTCGTGCACCGTCGCTCCCACTGTGTAGTACAGGAGCCGTTCTAATAGGAGCGACACAAGTCGCTCTGACTTAGAAAAAGGGTCATGTACTACTTCGGGGCGACCTGGAGGCAACTTGCATTGACTTCCATTATGCGAAGTCGCGCTGCACGCGACTTCACAGGTCGCCCCCTAAGTCGGAGCGACCAAATGTGAACGGGGGCTTAAAGTGAATGTAAACAATCACTTTGTAAAACAACCCATTTAATTTAAAATAGAAATGAAAGGCAAAACATTTTTGTATAAATAAAAATAAAACAATTATATATACCTTTTACCTTTTTTCCCATTTTTTTTTTTTTTTTTTACAAATTATCACATTCCATCTGTTTTCAGCTGGGGGGGGGGGGGATGAGAAGCAGCAGCACAGTGATCTTCCCAGTGAATGGCTGTGCATCGGGGGGGGGGGGTGTCAGGGCATGTGTGATCATTGGAGGAGAACACACTCAGTTCCCAGCATAGATAGAGAACTGACCACGGTGTGCTCTCCTGCTTAGTGTGGTCAGTTTAAGATAGGAAAGCAGAGGGACTGGCAGGAACACCAGAGATTTAACATAAAGGAAGCAATAAAAAGAGAACAGAATACTTTCTCATACAAGTACATCGTACAGCAGGCACATATCAGGAATATGAAGTGTTGGGGTAACAAACTCTTTAACATTAATTTAAATTTGGGGTAATGTGTTGTAAATGTTTTTGTTTTGTTGTTAACATTGTTTATTTTTTAGCACTATGTGCATTCTTTACGGATTAAACAGTAAACATCAATGTGCCGCAAATCTAAATTTATATGTTTTCATGGAGCTCCGCTTTGAGGACTGGTTCACACCAACTGCATTGTCATTATTTTACTGCAATTTTCAGTGCAATTTACATGAGAAAATCCAATGTTTTCAGGAGAGTCTGCGTTACACTTTAGGACATTTTAATTATTGGGCGCCCTGACCTGCAGTATTCTATTTAAATCACTTAAAGGATAACTCCACTTTTGTGGGGAAAAAAAATAGTAAATGATATAACATATCCAATTGCGACACAAGTTATATTGTAATTGAATGTTATTAAAAATTACATTTCCTTTTCAATCGCAGCTCTTTTCTGTAAAATGCAATGCAATATGGCTAACTGGAGGAGTTCTGTACACAGAATGTGTACAGAATGCTCCCAGATATGTCCTGCTTTTGTGATTGGCCTACTGATTTTCCCAGAAGTCTGCACTAAGATACAAATCTGATTTTGGCATCCCCTACAACAAAAATATCATTTTTGGTGAGATACTCCCAAAGGGAAATCATATCTAAACGAATGCAGACCCTGCAGCTGGTCTCATTAGAGCCCTGCACATGCAGCAGCTGATTGATAATTATGAAACCATTCCACTCACATGGACACATTGCACATGGACACAGTCACACAAACACACAGCTATTCCTTCAAAATAACAAAAGGTAGGAATCTGCAACAAAGTTTGTTAACTGCGTCCTTACTGCTGGACGTCATATGACGTCCAGGCCTTTAGGTGGGGATATCTGAATGATGCCTGCAGCTACAGGCATCATTCAGATATAAATTTTTTTAGCCGGCAATTCCCTTCACCATAAGAACAATCATAGTGTCTGTTCAGCCGCTTGATTGTTCTTACAGGCAGAGGGAGGGGACGTTCCCCCTCCCGCCACCCTCCGGTGCTTCTACCCGCTCGTCCATGCAAACAGTGAGCTGGAGAAGGAATCGGCCACCATAGAGGCTCTCTCTATGACTCTCAGAGCCCGTGATGATGTCACGCCCGGCCTGGCAGTTGTCAATACTGCCGTGATCTCGGCCGAGATCGTTTGTTTTTTTTATTTCAGGCTTTCCAGCCTGTAGGAGAGATCTGAGGCCTTATTGACCCCAGATCTCTCCATAAAGAGGACCTGTCTTGCACTATTCCTATTTTAAGGGATGTTTACATTCCTTGTAATAGGAATAAAAGTGATCAAAAAAAAATTAAAAGAGAAAGTGTAAAAATAAAAAAATTAAAATTAAATAAACAGTAAAAAAGAAAAAAAAGTTAAAGTGCCCCTGTCCCCGCATGCTCGCACGCAGAAGCGAACGCATGCGTATGTCATGGCCACATATGTAAACGGCATTCAATTCATACATGTGAGGTATTGCCGCGAATGTTAAGAGTGAGAGAAACAATTCTAGCCCAAGACCTCCTCTGTAACTCCAAACTCGTAACCTGTAAACATTTTTAAAGCATTGCCTATAGAGATTTTTAGGTACCGAAGATTGGCGTCATTCCACGAGTGTGCACAATTTTTAAAGTGTGACATGTTAGGTATGTATTTACTCAGCACAACATCATCTTTCACATTATGCAAAAAAATTGGACTAACTTTAGTGTTTTGTTTTTTTTAATTCAAAAAAATCTTCCCGAAAAAACAGGTTTGAAAAATTTCTGCGCAAATACCGTGTGACATATAAATTTGCAATGACTGCCATTTTATTCCCTAGGGTTTTTTGCTAAAAATATATATATATATAATGTTTGGGGGTTCTGAGTAATTTTCTAGCAAAAAAATGATGATATTTACATGTAGGAGCGGAGTGCCAGAAATTGCCCGGTATGGAAGTGGTTAAAATCCTTGCAATGTACATAGATCACCCAGAGGGTGCTTTTTTCCCAACAAAAGTGGAGTTACTCTTTAAGAGAAAGTCTTTTAAAAACACAATGTTATCGATTCAGAAAGCACAACAACTACACAAAGAGGAAGGTTCTAAAGATTTGAAAGACCTTGTACTTTTTTTTTTTAAACTCTAGTCTACTGTAGTAAATTTTAACTAGTAAAATTCCTACTAATTTGCAGTATGGTTTATAGGCTAGTTACTGTTCCTTGGTGCTGTACTATGTAATAAATCTTCTCTCTGTAGCAGTATTGATCACATGATCTGTAGTAATATCTATTATGTTATCTACACATGCATTTGTATGGCGTTCTCTTTGTCACACTTTTTCTTTTTACATCTTTTTGAAACAAATTCTTATAAATTGTTTGGAATATTGTGCTACGTGTAACTGCAAGTATTATTTGTGTACATCATTACACAAGTGGTTTAAAAAACACACACAGATGTCTGTATAGACTATAAAAGCAACATCAATACAGGAAGCAACACATTGATTCAACCAAGGCCACTATTATTGACATAATATTTCACAGTCTATGTACAAAACTGATATCTTAATAGCTGACTATGGGATTTATTTGTAAGCGTGCCATATTTATTAGACAAGCCGCATGGTGATTATAATGACAACATAAACCTATGGGAATGCCGCTAGCATCAGTTAATACTGGCATAAGGATTGTTAAGTAATGACAATTCAATTTCAGAACTCCTACAAATATCAGCTTCTAGTGTTATAATGGAATTGCATACAACACATACAACTGAATTACTTCAATATGATGATTACCTAGCTAAAATGATTACATGAACCTTATAACATCCTTGTCTGGGTGGCTGTTAGACTGCTGCATTCTTATCATAATTTGAAAATACACAAGGTGATTAATTTATTTAACAGCTTCATGGCAAATGCTATTGAACCACAGTTTGTAAACCAGCCCATTATGATGTATGCATATGTCACAAACTGTATGTCTGATCCTCACGTTACAAGAACTCGTCACAAGGATAAGCAGGCAAAAAGAAAACACGTTGCTTCATAAACAATTTATATCTATCTGACAAGACACAGTAATCCTATTAAATCTCAATGGAAGCTTCAAGATATGAAAAGGGTAATGAGATTGCAGAGGGATTACTTAATCATTTTAAACTGTTGAACTGTTTAGGTTGTTTCAATTTCTTACACTGCAAAATAATGCAGTCATAGGCAATGCCCCCCCCCCCCCCCACCTAATATGTTGCTTTCTGTTAATAATCACATTTTCTAAGGAGAACTCCAGCCAAATTATAAAGCAGGGTTGTTGTTTTAAAATAGGGAGAGTACAAATCATTCAGTATCACAAATGAACCAATACTTTCCTATCCATGAGACAGAAGTTAACAGTAGGCTTGAGCCTGTTCTCTCCACTAAATCATGCTGATTGACAGAATAGTCATGGGTGTGTGCAGCCTATTGCATTAGGGTGTGCACCCCAACGTTTAAACACACATGCCTTTCTCTGCAGCCTCAGCTACATGGGACAGTGAATAAATGGGAAGTGCTCTGTGCTGAATGGCTTCCTGTTCATTCACAAACTGAAGCAAAGTAAACACAGTTTACTATGCTTCAGTAATAAATGGACACAGTGAGCAAGTGTGTTCACTGTGTTCATTTAGAAATGGAAGGGGCTGGTAAATTACATATTTCCCCACTCTCCATCCTGAAACATACCTCACAGTAGCCAAGGGGAGAGGAGAGGAGAGGAGAGGAGGGAAACCAACAGCACTGCAAGGTGGGGGGGGGGGGCAACAAGAGAAGGGGAAGAAGCTTGGGAAGCTGGGGGAATCTGCACCACACATAGTGATTAGGGTGTGCCAGGGGACACCTGGCACACCCCCTGCGCACGCCTATGAGAATAGTTCAAAAAGAGAATGGGCAAAGAGAGAAGAGTTTTATTGAATTATAAAAAATCTAGCCTTTACTTTTAAATTCATCTTTCCGAAATACTTACATTCTGCCGGGAGGAGCAGAATCAAATTTACTAACAGCCAGTATCACACTCATAAGGAAGGGTAAAATAATATTTTTGTAGAGATATGGTCACGTTTCTCTTCTGTATGTGCCCATTGCAAAGGTTAACTCTAGTCAAACAGCTAAATATACACATGAAATATATATACTGTATAGCAGATGTTTTACCTACCAATGGATTTGAATTTCTGTTTATCCAATCCTGAGATTTACATAGCTCTGTCACTCCACATAGCCTTTTTTGGCAGGGCAAGACTTGATTTTACTATGTTACCAATAGGTAAAACTTACAGGTCTAGTCCCCACAACTAGTGTCCTGTGACTGGACAGTAAATAGAGAAACAGCACACTAATCAGCTCATCTTTCTTTTACGCTTCTTTCTCCTCCTATCAGCATGTCTTTTGCTAGCATATGCTTAAAAAAATCCTTAAATTGTATCTTTTTCCTGGTTGGCTCATTTCTAGTAGGTATTTACTTTAATATAGGAATGATCAAACCAGTACTTAAGATTTACCCAATTTTCAATTCATTGCAGCTCAGCATTATATTGTAAATTCCCTATAAAATCTGAATTCATAATAATGTGCAACTAAGACACACTATATATATTTTTCTAATTTGCTATATATTCAACTATAATTTTACTTCCATCAGAAATTGAGTTCTCACATAATTACATCCATCCAAAGATTCCCCCCCTTTCTGAGGTATTCCAATTATTGTAGTGTGGTTTTGGCTCCTGTTTTTATCTAGAGTGTCAGTTTCTCCATTATCTTGACTTCTCTAAAAATGCTGAGGTTTGACTTACCCCTCACTTCCTGCATATCAAGGTCCCAGAGTCTGGAGGAAGAGTGGAGAGGCACAGAATCCAAGTTGCATGAGGTCCAGGGGGAAGTTTCAACAGCCAGTGATGATTTGGGGAGCCATGTCATCTGCTGGTGTTTGTCCACTGTGTTTTATCATGTCCAAAGCCCTCTACCAGGAACTTCTAGAGCACTTCATGCTTCCCTCTGCTGACCAGCTTTATGGAAATGCTAATTTCATTTTCCGGCAGTGCTTGGCACATGCCCACCCCGCCAAAAGAACCAATACCTGGTTTAATGACCATTTTATCACTGTGCTTGATTAGCCAGAAAACTCGCCTGATCTAAACCCCATAGAGAGTCTGTGGGGTATTGTCAAGAGAAAGATGAGCGACAACAGACCCAACAATGCAGATTAGCTGAAGGCCACTATCAAAGAAATCTGGGCTTCCATAACACCTCAGTACTGTCACAGGCTGACGGCCTCAATGCCACGCCTCATTGATGCAAAAATTCATGCAAAAAGAGTCCCAACCAAGTACTGAGTGCATACTATACTGTACATGGACATACTTTTCAGTAAGCCAACATTTCTGTATTGAAAATCCTTTTTTTATTGGTCTTTTGTAATATTCTAATTTTCTGAGATACTAAATTTTGGGTTTTCACTAGCTGTAAGCCATAATCATCAAAATTAAAAGAAAGAAATGCTTGAAATATATCACTCTATGTGTAACACATCTATATAAAATATATGAGTTTCGGTTTTTGAATTGAATTACTGAAATAAAATTAACTTTTTGATGATTTTCTGTAGATTTTATTATTAATAACAATTATAGTCCCCTTTGAAAGACCTATAGTTACCTGAGAAACATCAATGGATACTTCTCCAAAGCAGCAAAGGGCTGTATTAGTGCCAACATTTAAAGGCCCCAAATCTTTAGGAAATATCATGCTTCTTAATTGTCATTAGGCCAGTGTGATAGTATCATATTAATTTTCACATGTGGTAGTTAGAAATTGAAAGTAAACAGCACAGGAGAAGCTGCAAGGCATTAAGGGAATCTAGAATGTTGTTGGAAGAGATAACCATAAGCTTATATTGGATTTGTAAATTAACTATTGTTTGTATTGCTATTACAGTGCTAATGTTACAAAACGAAAGTGTATGTTGTGACTATAGAACACTTTTAATTATATTTTTTCTTTCAGAATAATGTTCCTTGATAAATTATTCATTTTTTTTTTTTAAATTGATGATATTTGAATAAACATTTTCTAATTATAACATTTTAAGGAATTTTCATGGGAATTTCTAAGTTTAATATGTGTATTTTTTCTAGTAATTATATGTTTCATCTCTAAATTTGGGATTCCTGTGAATTAAATGTATCTAAACCCAAAAAAAACCCAAAATGTTATATATTGCAGCTTACCAATTTTTAGATGTAGTGGCTGCTTTAGTGTTTTGTTTCTAGGCATTTTCCCTCTATTTTTACCTGGTGATCCAACCAGTAACTATAATCAGTAGATTCAGTAGGGACTGGGCAAAATGTGCTCTGTGTGTACCTCTGTCTCTTCAACAGAAGCTAGTTGTTAGAGCGGCTTCTGTCTCTTCTGATGGCAGTCCTGCTGGAAAACCAGCATTCGATCAACACTTGAATACAATAGTTGCAGCACAGATCTTTGTATTTTGACGACGGGAGCACCCGCTGTCAGAATACAATAGTGGGGCATGGGAAATCCCTGTATCCTCATTGGGTTGAACAAAAAAGGAACTGTGCATACCCAGCTTTAGGATGACTCCTCTATCTATGGAGGATTAACGAAGATACCCATGGCATTGCCTGTAGAGGGCAGTGTCAGTTGGACTTGTAGATTTAAATGGACTTTATGTAAGAGCCCTAACAAATGAAAACCTAAATCCAGCTAACATTTTTTAGGCAGTTACATAATATTTTAATTTTTCTTTGGGGATAAAGTTTTTAACTAAATTAATAAAAACTGACCATTATAAGCACCTCTGCCAGCATTACTCTATGACAGAAAAAGAGTTTGGGCTCATGGTTTTACATGTAATAGGACCTTTCTCCTTCTGCCTTTTGTTTTTCCTCCAAAAATTAAAATAAGTAGAGGCCGCATTTTTAAATCACATTGCTGGTCTTTATAAATGTACCCGAAGATTTTTTTATTGAAAAGCAGCGGTGCCACCACGGTAAAGCCATACCACTGCTTTATGAAAAAGTAAAAGTAATGGTTTGAGCTAAGTAAGAGCCAGGGGTAAAAGGTCCCTTGAAGTATGACAGCTGCTGTCCTGTCTGCTGCCTGCTGCCTGCTGCCTGAACCTGTACTAATAACACATGTGGTCTTCTAGCTCTTAAGTAACCATTACAGTATTAAGCGTACAGCCCTTTAATTATTTGCATTCCTTTTATGCTCACTGAGAAGTGATTGATATCAGGGTAAATTCAGTTTCTGGAGAAGAAACTTATATTGCGGATTAGTTATCACTTCTAATTCCAAGAGCCATCCTTCGACAGCCAAATAATTTAATAAAATACAATATAATATAATATAATATAATATACATTTTTTTTTTGCAAATCTAAACTTACATAAAAATTTGTTTGAATATTTCAATTCTATAAAATCCATAAGGGCACTTGCATTTTTTGTTTTTAAAAACGTATAATATAACAAAAGTGTAATATTTTAAATATAATATAAATAAATATAAAATATGAAAACATATATTAAAAACTTACGGCATTCAGAAACCCTTGAAACAGAGGAGCACTGTGAATACCACTACTGACATAGTCACTGCAAGAAAAGCAGAGGAAAAGTGATTAAGTAACAGTCGGTATTTTTGTATTTCAATATCCAAATGCTATACTTAAGGAAGACAAGTAAAAAAAATGTTGGATTATTAGTTTATATAATTTAACTGACAATTTTCACAATTTGTACAAAATCCACAGTTTGCAAAGGGAGAAATAATATGTTTTAATAACCTTTAGTGCAAAGACTAAGCAAGAAATGGCTAATTTATACAATAAACTTGCTTGTGGCATGCACAACCAATAGGATCATGGAAAAGAATGCAATAATAAATCCTGTCAATAAAACATTAGAAAACAATGCTGGAGTTAAAAGAACAACACATTTACAAGAAAAAAAAAACCTTTACAAATATTGCTAACATATAACAATTAACATGATTCAGTGTATTAAAATATCTCCATGATTCATCCAGTTGAACTGTATATTTGTAAATGACCACACGCAAGTTGTATGATTTGAAGAACCTATTTAAATCCTAAAATGATCCTTAGAAATATAATCCATTCTGCTTGGTTTACAAACAGCTTTCAGGATTACGGGACCACAGTGTTTGACACAAATACATGACAAAGGATCACCAATAGGAGGAAGGAGGTCCTAATTACCCTAGATAGATCTTGAGTTAGACCTTATTTAGAATACTAATTCCAATTCTGGAGACCTGACTTACAAAGAGATATTGAACAAGTCCAAAATGGGCAACAAAAATGGTGCATGGTCTCAGACAAAAAAAGTAAAAAAAAAAAATAGAAAGAAAAAAAAGGGATAGACTAGATGCAAAACTTGATCTTTTTGTTCCATTACTCTTCTATGTTTCTGGGGGGTTAATTTGCTAGGGCAGATAGACTGTGCACTTTGCAAGTGCAGTTGCACTGATTTTCCCCAGAGCTTAGTGAATGGAGAGAAGCTTCACTTTTAAAAAAAATACCCAATCAGGTGCAAGGGAAAAAAAACACAGCCTTTTGCTAGCACATGATTGAATCATGAAAATCAGCAGAGCTTCTCCACATTCACTAAGCTTTGGGGAAAGTACAAAGTCTATTTATCTTAGCTCTGTGGATTTCCATCATCCAATCATATGCAAGCACAATGCTGTTTTTTAAATTTCACCTGATTTGGTATGCTTTAAAAAGTGAAATTTCCCCACATTCACTAAGCTTTTGAGAACATAAGTGCAACTGTACTCGCAATGTGCATAGTCAATTTGCCTTTAAAAAATCAACCCCTATGTCACCTACACAATCCAAATCCTGTTGTTACCTGCCGTACCTAACTAATTACACTCTTTATGATTATTTTTCTCATTTGCATTATTTAGACTGCAACATTCGTGCTCTAATAATACAGAAATCACCAATTTTCTGACCAACAACAGTATCTAAAGATTCTGTTTTGCAATGCAGCTGGAAAAGTCTGTCGTTTGCAAGACAAGTACATGTCTCTATTTGTTTGAAGAGCCATCAAATTGTTTTCTGTCCTTACAGCAATAGCAAAGAATCCTGCTCCACCATATTGGAAACCAATATGACCCTGATTTACTAAGAATTAAGCATGTTCATTTTGCAAAGTGAATTTCCCTTAGTTGCTGTGTTGAAAATTCACTTTGCAAAGGATATCCAACTACGCAAGGACAATTAAAAATACACAGCATTTTTGCCTGCACATGATTGGATGATTGAAGTTAGCACAGCTTTCCATACTCTCTAAGCCAAGTGGAAAATCCTATGCAAAGTGAAAATTCGCTTTTCAAAGTGACCATGCTTTATTTCTTTAATAAATAAATCCCTAAGTACCTTGAGCACACTCAGGCCATTCTACAAAAAAAAAAAAAAAAAGCTAAAGTACCTTTTTTTCTGCTTCAAAGCAGTGGTTATGGGACCTGTACAGTCCGCTTTTCCTGTACTACTATATGCAATAGGGCTGGAGGAGGGAACATCATACAACTGAGAACTGTTGGCCTGGGGAAAAAAACACAACCAACTAGTCGTTCCATGGTAGGGATTCATTTCTTTAGGCCAACAAAGTGTACAAAACAGTATGCCATGGTGCCACATTGAATGGTGGGCACGATAAAATGTGGATGCATCTAAAGGACATGGTTTATTTACCATCAGCTTCCTTTCCAGCTCTTCAAATTTAATCATGGCATTGCATACCTGCAAAGGCAATCGATGATGTAGGACTTCCATCAGTGATCACAGAACACAGACAGCAAGTAGTTATATAATGCCACCATAAATCAGTAAATGCACCCTGCGGTTGTGATGGTGTAAGCAGGGGGGAGGAGACGAGACAGTGGCGCTATTGTCAATCTAAGTTGCGCCACAGGTATCAGTAGAGTCCAGAAGTACAGTAACAGCTGTATTTCCAGAAGCACATACTGTAGAATGCTGATTTTTTTGACTGACAACTAAAAATAAATCTGAGCTATACTACATAGATAAAAACCTTGTAACTTCTCAGTTGTTAAAATTAGGATATCTGGAATCCAACTTTAATATCTACATAAAATACAGCCCACTGCACTTCATTACATCACATTCTACAAAGACGTAGGAAAACAGAATAATTGGCTTTATGAAGAACATATAATGCCTGTCTTTTCACCCTTCTATGATAACATATTGGAGTTTGGGAGTCATTACATAGCAGGACATTGCAGGTACAGACCCTACAGATATGTTTGTACTTGTTAGGTATTTGTGAGCACTTGTGGATATCTCATAAGTCCTTCAAGATTATCCAAGCTATTGTAACATAAGAGTTTTCATTCTACTACCTGACTACAAATCCATAATGGGAAACACTTACACAGCATTAAAGACATTCAAATCTCTTTTTCTGTAGAGTAAACATGCATTTTAAAGTAGAGCTGTCACAATCCTGGCATATGCAACCTGAGAATATCATGAAAACATCCATATGGCTGCATCTAAGCTTTAGACAAATCTTGACTTTTTGTATTAACCACTTAAGCCCCGGAGGATTTGGCTGCTAAACGACCAGAGGCTATTTTGCGATTCGGCACTGCGTGACTTTAACGGACAATTGCGCGGTCGTGCGACGCTGTACCTAAACGAATTTGGCGTCCTTTTTTTCCCACAAACAGAGCTTTCTTTTGGCGGTATTTGATCACCTGTGCGATTTTTTGATCACGCGCTATAAACAAAAAAAGAGCGTCAATTTTGCAAAAATAGCAATATTTTTCCCTTTTTTTTATATGAAATTCCCCCAAAAAAAAATGTAAAAATCAAAATTTTTTAATATTTTCGGCCAATTTGTTTTATGCTACCTATGTTTGGTAAAAAAAATCGCAAAAAGCGTATTTTGATTGGTTTGCGCAAAAGTTATTGCGTTTACTAACAAAGGGAAAGATTTTTGTCATTTTTGTTGTTTTTTTTTTTAACGCGTAATGGCGGCGATCTGCGATTTTTTTTGCGGTACTGCGACATTGCGGCGGACAGATCGGACCCTTGACTGACATTTTTGACACTTTTGGGGTTACCAGTGACATTTCTACAGTAATCAGTGCTATACATATGCACTGTTACTGTAAAAATACACTGGTAGTGAAGGGGTTAACTTTATTTGAGAGGGAGGGGCTGTGTGTGTCCCTAGGGGCGTGATTCTAACTGTGATTGGCTGTGGCTTCAACTGTATGCAGAGTGATCAATGGATCTACATAGTAGATCCATGTGATCAGCTCTCATACAGAGAGGAGAATGACAGGCAGCTTGTTTACACAAGCTGCCTGACTTTCTCCCTCTCCCCCGCCGATCGCAGAGTGGCCGGCGGCGATCGGGTCCGCCGGTCACACGCGCGGGGGGGTCCGTGACCACGCGGGAGCGGGAGCGCGCCTCCGGCGGCGCGCGCTCGCTCCCTAAACCCTCACAGGCGAGCGACGTAGACCTACGTCACTTTGCCTGTGAGGGGCTGACCGCCGCCGTAGATAGTCGTGCGGCGGTCGGCAAGTGGTTAAAGTTGTGCTTGTATATATCTCTGGCTCTATTGATTGTTTTGGAATGCAGTTTTCCCTGAAAGTAACCTCTGCTTATATGTTCAGTTTGCTTTGACTTTTGTGGCAGGATTACTTTATGAACCAGTTAGTCCAAACATGATGGTTTTAGAAATCGAATTACATATTAATATTAGTTTATGATAAGGTCATCCATAAAAGGAGTGATTTTCTTTACTGCATAGTCAGTGTTGATGGGGTAATCTCTCCCGCAGAGCCATTGTTTTCTCCCGGCGGGGGAGGGGAACCGTACCTGCTGGGAGAATACATTGATTCTTGCTAGCGACTAAAGCAGGCATCTATGGCCAACTTTACTTAAAGTGGATGTCAACCTCATTCATTAAATTTGACCTGGGCACATCTATCTGTAGTGTTTACTTATCTCTCTTCAAATCCCTAAGTCCCATGGCTTTCTCCTGCTCTGTTCTTCTGTTATCAGCATGATAAGTTCCCCATCAACCAAGATAAAACCAGGCTGAATTTTGTTCAGGGTGGGTGCTGTAAATAGATTTGCAGAAAGCTGGTCTATTCACAGCACAGCTCTTCATGTTTCTGGCTATTTGGAGAGGGGGTGTGTGCCCTTCCTCCAATCAGCTGTCTTACAGTGTATGGCAAGAATTCACACCCACAGGTGAATCGGGTAGAGAAAATTCTAACAGGACATGCACTTTCTAAACAGTATAGAAAGCTGAATATACAAGTAAAAATTATGTAGGGAGATTTGTTTAATCTCTGTGTATCATCTGAGGATGTTCACTTCACTGGGTATGTGTGAATTTACATCCACTTCAATTTAAAAAAGTGTGCAATGCAATGAATGTATAGACAAAAGAACATTTTTCAATATTTGCTTTTATTAATTGGCACAAAAAAGCTAACCACAAACCTCCTTTTCCCCTAAGGCTCCATTCACATGTCAGCGTATGGATCGCGACGCGATTCCGCCCGCGATCCGGAGATTATTGCAAATCGCGGGACGCCTGTGCATTGCCCGTGATTTGCAATAGCCCCCTAAACGCTGAGCGATGTTGCCGCGATTTCCGCCTGCCGAATCGCAGTAACATCGCGCAAAGAAAATCGCTGGACGCATTACGCCCAAAAAAGTACAAGAGCTCCTCCAAAAATTGCTAGTGGTTCATTGAGCAATGAGCAATTTCCGACTCTCCCATAAATTCCTCTGACACCATTAATCTTTTTAGCTATCTGTAAGAGGGTAATTCTTCCCAATGTCCACAGGTGTAATGAGCATTCATCCCACTGACCATCACACTAATGTATCTTGAGTTGTAAATATAGTAATTTTCCCTGAGACCTGAAAACTATTACAAGGGTTCCTCTGTGTTGAAAAGGTTGAGAAAGGCTGGTGTAGAGAATAGGATATGAGGAAGTTATAGAGTTTAGCAAAGGAAAACTGGACAGGGCTGACACCACTCAGTCCACAACAATGCACAAAATGTGTTGTCAGCCCAAAACAGGACTTAGGAACTTAGTGCATTTCTGCCAGATGACCAAGTCTTTAAAGGTATAAAAACATGGGTAAATGATCCAAAAGGGTGTATGCTCTGTGAATGAACAGCACTCGTTTATATAAATATTAATGTGACATGTGTACATAAAAACACAAAACTTGACTATATACAATTTAAAACATGTACAATTGGTAAGTGAAGTCCAAAAAAAAATGGATTTTTGTAAAATCTTACCGTAAAATCCTTTTCTCTTAGCTCATTGACAGACGTAGTCCTCGGTGATACACCACCTTCGGGTTATGTTGCCTCCACAGGAGCAGGACTAGACAGGAAATTAAAAAGCTCTGGCCACACCCTAGGGGCAGTCCCAGAGGGTATATCCTCTCTCTCTCTCTGCCTCAGCAAATCAGTTATGTGAAAAAGCAGTCTCTAGAGATTTTAACCCAACTCAAAAAACAGAGGGGCGGGGACTACGTCTGTCAATGAGCTAAGAGAAAAGGATTTTACGGTAAGATTTTACAAAAATCCATTTTTCTCTAGCGCTCATTGACAGACGTAGTCCTCGGTGATACACCACCTTCGGGACGTCCCAGAGCAGTATCACAACTGAGGGGTGGGAAAATGAAATCAAATCCCAATCTAGAAGGCCCAACCGGTGCCAACTAGAAGTTTACAATGCTCATCCTTAATGATGAGACTCAACAAAAAAGAGAAAAATTTTTTTTTTTTTTTTTTTTCAAACAGAAAAAAACCCTCGAGGTAGACCACCGGTCTCCTCAAATTGCGGCCTGCAAAACCTTGCGGCCAAATGAGGCATCCGCCGATGCCGTCACATCAATTTTATAGAATTTTGTAAAGGTATGTACCGACGACCAGGTGGCCGCCTTACATACCTGGACCACTGACGCCTGATGGCGAAAGGCCCAGGAAGTACTGAGCGCTCGAGTGGAGTGCGCCCTAACAGGGAACGGAGGACTCTGACCCTTAATAGAATAAGCCTGTACCACCGTTTGTCTAATCCATTTGGCAATGGTCGCGGCAGATGCAGGCAAACCCTTTCTGGGGCCATCCGTGATCACAAAAAGTGAATCCGTCTTACGGAAAGATTCCGTAGCTTTCAGGTATACCCTGATTGCCCGAACCACATCTAAGGAATGCAACGCATGTTCCCGATGATGCTTGGGCTGAGGACACAAGGAAGGTAGTACAATATCTTCATTCAGATGAAAATCTGAAACCACCTTAGGAAGAAAAGATGGCTTAGGATGAAGTACTACCTTATCCCTATGAATCACTAGGTAAGGGGACTGGCATGATAATGCAGCCAGTTCTGACACCCTGGGAGCAGAAGTAATAGCCACCAAGAAGGCCACCTTCTGGGATAAAGTAAGCAAGGGAATCTCCCTGATGTTTTCAAAGGGAGGTTTCTGTAGAACCGACAAAACCAAATTAAGATCCCAGGGCGGTAAGGGCGCGCGGACTGGAGGAGCCAGGTGCCGCACCCCCTGGATGAAATTCCGCACCAAGGATTTGGTAGCTAAAGGCTTCTGAAAGAAGATTGCTAATGCTGAAACTTGACCCTTGATGGTGCTCAAGGCTAGCTTCTGCTCAACCCCTTGTTGCAAAAAGGCCAATATTCGAGTCACCGAATAGGTACGTGGAGGAAATCCTAAAGATTCGCACCACGCAATATAAGTCTTCCATGTGTGATAATAGACTTTGCTGGAAGTCGCTTTCCTTGCTTTAATAAGGGTAGGAATGACTGAAGTAGACAAACCTCTGTCCTTCAGTACTTGGGTCTCAATGGCCAGGCCATTAAACCCAGCGACTGTAAAGCATGATGGTAAATTGGTCCTTGAGACCACAGACACTCCCTGAGACGAAGTTCCCACGGAACGTCTACGACTAACATGTCCAAGTCGGCCAGGCCGGCTTGAGGAGGCCAGCCTAGAATTTCTAGGACCACTGGCGCTGATAGAATCTGAACCAGGCGTCCCTAGAGGTATCTGGCCCCGACCATCCGAGAAAGTCTGGTCGTTTTCTGTTCCCACACATTTATCAGATACCTGATAGTTATCAGGAAAGGTGATCTTTTCTGGTTGAACCTCAGGGACCGAAGTCACCCGACTAGAGGCTACTTGGCCTATCTGGTCAACCAGATCCGATTCCTGTGAGGTATCGGGACTAATCTTAGGAAAAGGTAAAGGAAAAGATCTATTCAGGGAACGGTAACTACCGCTTCCTATAGTACTTAAATGTTGGAAGGGAAGAATCGCACCGGTAGTAGTGGTTGATGCTCGATCTAATGTCCTGAATACCGGTGAAAACGTCCCCCCACCCTGAAACCGGGTGGGGGCGCACCTTCAGGCTGTGTACTCCTTTGCTTCGGGTTTGGCTGGGTTGGTCCTTTGCTTGTCCGACCAGCCCTTCTTGAACCCTCCTGGAGGAGTCTTGCCTTTCCCGCTAGTACCAGCCGGGCGCCCTTTATGGGCGGTAAAGAAAGGTCCTCGCTTGTTGCGAGGTCCCTTAGCTTTAGCAGCCTGTGGCAAAAAAGTGCTCTTGCCCCCAGTGGCATCCTTAATGATTTCATCTAGGTTGGCCCCAAATAGACGATTCCCCTGAAAGGGGAGATTTGTCAAGGTCTTTTTGGAACCTAGGTCAGCTGACCAGCATTTTAACCACAGCACACGTCTGAGGATCACCGCTGACTTAGATGCATGCCCTAATAAGGGAGTAGTGTCCAAGGCTGCGTCACAGATAAACTGTAGCCCTTGTATAATCTGTTCCATCAAATCAGATGTCTCCTGGGGAATATCTTTTCCCCTAAGATCTTGGCGTACCATTTTCGCCCATTCCGTAAGTGTCTGGGAAACTAGACCAATAACAATTACTGGTCTAAATGCTGACCCTATCAGAGAGAAGATGGTGCGGGACTCTGCTTCCATCTTTCGATCCACCGGATCCTTAAAGGACGAAGTGTCCTCCACTGGAATAACCGTGGCTTTATTCAGCCTGGAAATAGGTGGATCCACCACTGGTGGTACCGTCCATTTCTTAATGATGGATTCCTCAAACGGATAGCGTCTAGCAATACGCTTGGAAATAGTAAAGGTACGTTTAGAATGCTCCCATTCTCCTTTAATCTGATTACCGAAACATTTAGGTACAGGAAAAACCTTCACCGTTTTGATGGGCTTATTAGTACCAAAAGGAATCTCTGTTTCAGTTGCCTCTGCCGGTAAAGCCTCAAGTTTTAAGGTTTCCTGCACTGCCACAACTAGTGCGTCCACCAATGCTTCTTCCTGAATTATAGCAGGAGAAGAAGCGTCCTCCTCACTGTCTGAGGGGGCTTTACCTGGGATAACAGCCCTTGCAGAGGAACCTGCAACTGCAGTGACCATCTCTGAATCAGAGTCAGAGGTGTCAGATAGTATAGGGGTAGGCGGGGGTCGCTTCCTTGACCCCCGTCCCTGACAGGCCGCCTCCACCCGAGCCACCATAGACTCCAAAATTGCTGTAAATGACTCTATACTCTGTGCACCGGCGGGTCCCGTGGCCCCCTCGAGGGAAACAGGTGGGGGAATATGTGTGGCAGGGTCCATGATAATTCCAGTCACTTCCTGGATAATATAATTCAAAAATAAAAAACTTTTTTTTTTTTTTTCCAGACCCCCAGCGCCACAAAAGCCCCTTAGTGTTACCTGCTAGGGATCCCTATCGATCGAGAGAGAGAGAGAGATAGACCCCCAGGCTCACCACTTGATGCTCAGAGTTTAACTGCAACAGGTTACAGCGCTGTCTTGACAAACAGGAAGTCTTTTGGCTGGCTGCCCAGGAAGAAAGGAGGCGGCTCCGCCCCTCTGCACGCCTTCCGGCGCCTCCCCCAAGCTCCACGAGGTGTTTGGATCACCTCAAACATGGCCGCCCCCATGCTGGAGACACGAGGCTACGCCAAAATGGCGGCTCGTGCGATCCAGCAAAAAAAATGGCGGCGGCCTGTACTGAATAGCGGTGTGCTGCAGGGCACACAACACTCTCTCTGCATGGGGATATGGCGTGGTTGGCGGTACCGGCCCTGGCGGACCGCATGGCCATTCGGGAGGCCTGCTAATAGCTGGAGATCTGATTAGGAAGGCAGTCTACATGTCCGTGGCTTCTGACTGGTAGGTAGCTTATTCTTAACACCGTAAGATTCCCAGAATGCCACAGATTACATCTTTTTAACATGTATACAATTAGATTGTTAGCTCCCAAACCAAGCCTCCTGGCTTTTTGCACATAAAATCACACTCAAAGTAGGAGGATCTGTGTCATGTTATAGGATAGAGAGGGACTCTATCTTACCATACAGAGAGGGGCCCGCGTTCACCACAAGACCCGTCAAGGGAAAAGGGGGAACATACTACTCACCATACCGGAACCAGGCGGGCACCAACTTCTGACAGTACCCCTCTCCACCGGGGCGGGAGGGCTGTCGACCGATACGGACGCCGTGACTCATGGTCTTTGGCGTTTCAGCGAGACGTTTAACTCGCGTGGACAGTCCTTTAATGGGACTTTGTCGCGGCCGACCCAGCGCGGAGCTATGGCCTGCACGCGCTCGTAGGCTGAACTGGGGTGACCACCGGATCTAAACATCCAGCCCGTCGCCCAGTTCAGCTTTCTTGCTTGAAGATCTCACAGGAACACTGGAGAAAAAAAGCTGTCTAAAAAATCCTTTAAGAAAAAATTCTTGCCAGGACCTAAGATCCCAGCAAGGTATCTAGGTCCTTACTCCTAACTAGACAGAAAATAACTGATTTGCTGAGGCAGAGAGAGAGAGAGGATATACCCTCTGGGACTGCCCCTAGGGTGTGGCCAGAGCTTTTTAATTTCCTGTCTAGTCCTGCTCCTGTGGAGGCAACATAACCCGAAGGTGGTGTATCACCGAGGACTACGTCTGTCAATGAGCGCTAGAGAAATATTATTATTAATGGTAAACTGCTTGATCCACATTGGACATATGTAACATCCAATATACAGAGTTTTTTGCTGAAAAAGACTTGTGTCCTGTGGTACTAATGCCCCATACACACGTTCTGATAATCGTACGATAAAACTGGCTTTCGACCTGATCGCACGATAATCTGATCGCTAGTACACAGTTTTCGACAGCCGATCACGACAGTTCATCCAACAAAATCCGAAGGGACAAACAGAAAAACTTCTGTCGTACGATAGCCCCGCGAACGACAATCGTTTCATTAGTACACTATGCGTCCGCTAAAAATCGATCGACAAAGACCACTGCATGATCAGAAACACTAAAATAGCACGGGAAAAGCCTGGCTGCCATTTGTTTTTGTTTTGCACCATCTGATACATAGCTAAGCAACCAGGAAGCTTTTCCTGAATCGTATGACAAAAATCATGGTTTGTACGCATTGTTGAATTCGATGTAAGTATCATGCAACAAAATGCGAACGATAAGTCGTCCGATTATCTGAACGTGTGTACGGGGCTTTATATTATCTGACAGTTCCTCAATGTGCTCCCAAATAAACAACACGTGCAATAGGTGTAGTGAAGATCCCCACTCACCAGATGCTGTTTACCCACCTTGTCGTATGACAAGAAGGGTCATAGCTTGATAAGGTCTCCGTGACCAGGGTGTATCCTCTGGCCAGCTCCCCACGCCACCTCTTCACAATGAGCAGTGGTTCCAGAGATAGTATATATTACCAGGCAGGGTGAAAGTAAAAAAAAAATAAAAAAACTCCTCATAGCGTAAAAAAATGGGCTATTTATTAAAATCCTTCATACAAGGTAGGCTTACAAAAAGATAGTTAAAAATTCATCCTGGGCAGGCATCTGCACTAGCAGTATTAGCAACAACCGCCTAGGTATCAGCGTGCATTCCACCTAAGCCCAGTGTAGCACACCGTTTTTTTTTTTTTTGGACTTCACTTACCAATTGTGCATGTTTTTAAATTGTATATAGTCACGTTTTGTGTTTTTTTTGTACACATGTCACATTGGTATTTATATAAGCGAGTGCTGTTCATTCACAGAGCACACCACCCTTGTGGATCATTTACTGTCATTTACTAAATATGTACAGAACAAAAAAATTTGTTTAGTTTAATTTTGATTCGTTATTTGCATAATTTTGTTTAGTTAAATTTGTTTAATGCGTATGATTCGTTTTTGGAATTCATTTCGTTTACTCGTATTTGAATCGATGCAAACTTTCTGAAATTGAATAGATTTCAAATTTATTTAGAATATTTTTCTAATTCGAAAAGTTTTCTAATTCGAAAAGTTTTCTAATTCAAAAAGTTTTCAAATTGTTATCCAATTTCCAAATACAATAAAATAGATAACAAAGTAAAGGAATAGAATAGAAAAAAATATATACTAGAATAGAAAAGAATATAACAGAACGTAAAAGAGTAGAAGATAATAGAGTATAACAGAACAAAATAGAATAGACAATAAAAGAACAAAATAGAATTAAAAAAGAATAGAATAAAATAGGAAGAATATAACCACCTTCTGAAATTTGAATAGAAAGAATTAAAAAAAAACAATAGAATAGAATAGAAAGAATATAACATATCCCAAAATTTAAATAGAATCAAATTGAATTTGAATTTAATGGAAAATAATAGATTAGAATAGAATAGAAAATAATAGAATAGTATAGCATAGCAAAAACAACAGAATAGAATAGAAAGAATATAACCATCTTCATATTCCAATCTACTATTTTCTATTATATTCAAATTTGAATTGATTATAATTGAATTTTGGAAAATAGTTATAATATTTATATTCTATTTTTTATTTCTATTCTTTTTCTATTTGTTTATTCTATTTTATTCTTTTCTATTCTATTCTCATTTATTCTTTTCTATTCTATTCTTTTCTATTCAAATTCAAATTTATTCTATTTAAAATTCGAATTTTGGAAGATGGTTATATTTGCTATATTCTGTTCCATTATAGTCTGTTGTTTTTTCTATACTATTCTGTTATTTTCTGTTCTATTCTAATCTATTCATTTCAATTCTATTTGAGTTTTGGGAAATGATTATATTATTTCTATTCTATTTTCTTTTCTATTCTATTGTTTTTTTTTTAATTCTATTCTTTTATATCCTATTATAGTCTATTATATTCTTTTTTTTTAATCTATTCTTTTCTTATGTATTCAAATTCTAATTTATTCTATTTGAAATTAGAATTCCAGAAGATAGTTATATTCTTTCTATTTTATTCTATTCTTTTTTTCCATTCTATTTTTCTCTATTCACTTTCTATTCTATTTTATTCTATTTGGAAAATAAATCGAAAACTATTCGAATTCAAAAACTTTTCGAATTAGAAAACTATTCATAGTTACATAGTTACATAGTTAGTGAGGTTGAAAAAAGACACCAGTCCATCCAGTTCAACCTATGATGTGTGTGTGTGTTTGCTTTTAACCGTACATTGTATACCCCTGTATGTTGTGGTCTCTAAGGTGCCCATCTAACAGTTTTTTGAAACTATCAATGCTCCCTGCTGATACGACTGCTTGTGGAAGAGAATTCCACATCCTTACTGCTCTTACAGTGAAGAACCTCTTACGCATTTTAAGGTTAAACCGCCTTTCCTCTAATTTTAGTGAGTGGCCACGTGTCTTATTGCATCTCCTTTCTCTGAATAGTTTGTTTCTTATGCTAGGGTCGCCAGTTGATTAGAAAACTATTGATTAGAAAACTATTTGAATCGATTCGAATTTTAGCCAATTTTTTTTCTGTTAGTTTGCTAAGAAGAAGATATGCAATACATCTTTGTAAGACATACACAGTTTCCCATTTTATATATATATATATATATATATATATATATATATATATATATATATATATTTATTAAGGTTTTAAGAATTAGAATATCCATGTTTTTATAGATGAAAAACATTTATGAATACACTCGCGCCAAGCAATAAATATTACTATGCTTGCTGCTGTTCCAAACCTTTCAGGTAAAGGATAGACATGTGCAGTTTGTTTGGTTCCGAATTCAGACGAATTTTCGAATTTCGGAAAACAGAAAATTTGTCTGAATTTCAATTCGGAATCAAACAAACTGCACATGTCTATCCTTTACCTGAAAGGTTTGGAACAGCAGCTGCAAGCAAAGCTTAAACCTTAATAAATATATATATATATATATATATATATATATATATATATATATATATATAAAATGGGAAACTGTGCATGTCTTACAGAGATGTATTGCATACATTCTTTTTTTATTTTGCTTGTAATTAGTAATTTTGCATGCAATGGAACCCAAAATGAAAAGGGAGTTAATATAGAGTCTTATGGCTAACAGGAAACATTATTCCCTTGAGACTTAAGCAGTTGTTCAATAGTACAAAGGTGGTTTATGTTTAATTCTGCAAGTCTGCAGATCAGACTTTATTTGGCAGAGTAGCTCTGCATTTATTTCCTTTGCTTAATGAGTTGTGCAAGGTCTGAACATAAGCCAGATATAACACAGCAAGTGCATGTACACAGGCAGAACTTTACTCTTCTATAATACCATGTTATGGCAGAAGTCCTTTAACATCATTTTGTTACACAGTCATTTTGTTCCTTCCAACCACTCTTTGTGGCCTTATTTTAGAAACCTTTAGGGCTCATTCACAAGAGCAGAAAAATGCTGCATGAATGCACACTGCTCATAGATTTATGCACACCTAAATGCAGCACTATAGCAATCAACAAGCAAATACACATGGAAAAACCTGTGAAAATGTGTGCTGGGCAGAAAAAAGTAAGACACCAGATCTGCAGATTGTACAAGTGACTATGCATAATGACCCGTACACACGATCCGAAAATTGGATGAAAAATACCGCTTTCGAAGCAATGGTGCATAACTCTGATCATTAGTACACAGCTTTTCAAGAGCAAATCACAACATTTCATCCAATATCAGACAAGCATGATACCAGATTGTATGATTTTCCTTTAATCAGTACAGTTGTCGTTCGAAAATACAATACAAATACATTACAACACATTACATCGTTTCTGAATTTTTATCCTGTCTCACCAGAATTTTCGTAACTTTAGTAAACTCTTTATTTTCGATATGCTACTAGCATACGAAGAAAAATGGACGATCTCTCTTCCGATTTTCAGATAGTGTGTACGGGCCATAAGGCTCTATTCACACTTGTATGACTCCAAAGTTGTCCCGATTTTGGAGTGCAATTTTGATTCAACGTTGATGCAACTTTGACGCAACTTTGGATGGGTGCAACTTGGATACAACTTTTACCAATGATAATGGACAACTGTTGCACAACCGTTGCATTGTATACCATTTAGGTATGACTTTCATGCAACTTTTGAGGGTTAACATTGAAGTCTATGGCCCTCAGGTTGCATGAAAATAGGACCAAAGTAGTGCATGAACTATTTTGAAGTTACTGCAACTAAGTCGCACGTATATGAATGTATATTATTGGAAAACATGGGAAATGACTTGTCATGCGACTTCATGTCCAAAGTTGCATGAGAAGTCGTGCAAGTGTGAATGTAGCCTAGATGAGCCTGAACAAGTACACGATTAAACATGTAGCCATTCATTTGAATAAAAGAACTGTACACATCTAAAGCTGTATGCATCTAAACACATCTAAATACAAGTTTAGATGCATATTTTCTGCAGGATCATCTGCCAGTTCTGCCAGCAAGAATTTGCATTAATGCTTAAAATGAAAAAACACATATGTCCATGTGAAAAGACCCTTAACCACTTAAGCACCCGAAGGTTTACCCTCGTCATGACCAGGTCATTTTTTGCAATACGGCACTGCGTTACAATAACTGACAATTGCGTGGACGCACGGCGCTCTACCCAAATAAAATTAATGTCCTTTTTTTCCCTCAACTAGAGCTTTCTTTTGGTGGTATTTGATCACCTCTGCAGTGTTTATTTCTTTGTGATATAAACAAAAAAATAGTGACAATTTTGAAAAAAAAAAAAATATATATATATTTTTTACTTTATGCAATAAAACATTTCCAATAAAAAAAATGCAAAAAATCAAATGTATTCATCAATTTAGGCCAATTTGTATTTGTATTCATCAATTTAGGTATTCTGCTACATATTTTTGGTAAAAAAAAAATCCCAATATGTGTACAGTATATTGATTGTTTTTTGCAAAAGTTATAAGGTCTAAAAACTATAGCATATTTTTATTGAATTTTTATTTCTTTATTTTTACTAGTAATGGCGGAGATCTTCGGTTTTTACAGGGGCTGTAACATCTAACTGAAACTTTTGCCACTTTTTTGGGGACCAGTGACACTAATACAGAGATCAGCGAGTGCTGATAGGGAGTGCTTTCCAACTGTGTGGGGGTGAACTAACTGGAGGAAGACAGAGATCAGTATTCCTGCTTAGCAGAAACACAAGATCTCCATCTTCCTCTCTGACAGAACGGCGGTCTGCCTTGTTTACATAGGCAGACCGCCGTTCTGCCTCTCCTGTGAAGGATCGTGGGTCAACGGCGGCGTGCGAACATGCCAAAGACCCTGTGTACGAACTCATGTACATCTATGTGATTTTAGCAGGAGGGCTGCCCTGCCCCAGTATATCTGCATGGGGCAGTCTTCAAGTGCTTAAAGTGCTCTAAATTTCTTATTAGCATGCATCTCTGCATGCTGATGTGAATTTGTTTTTTTAATAAGTCTTTATTGGGTTTAAACAACACACAAATACACAAATATATAGGTATATAAAATGTAAATGTACATATACACACAAGGGGAAAAAGGATAAAAAAAAAAAAAGGAAGGGTGAAGGGGGTAATATCCAGTGTATATCTTATACCTATTTATTCCTTTCATACATGTCCTAGGCAATTGATTATAATATGCATTGGCGACGGGGAAATAATATCATACGTATTTACAATCTACAATGCTGATGTGAATTTACCTAACATTTTTTAACATGTTTTTCTGCTTTACTTACCATTTTTTATCTTGAACTCCCTGATTTACCTGAAGGCAGTGGGGCAGTGGTGATATAGCCTTGGCCGCACACAAGGTCACCATTGCCATCACTGGAAATCCAGTACTGAATCTGTGAGATCTTGCAGTATTGTCATACTGTGCATGCCTGGGATGAAGCGTATAATGCCATGTACTTCATCTCCTGCATGTACTTTATGAAATTACATTTGCTGGGGGGAAAAAAGCTTCCCCCCCAAGATCTCAGAGAAGGGATTTTTCCCCAACAGATGCCAGTAGTGCCGTATGGCACATGCATAAGATGAAGCACATGATGTTACGCGCTTCATCTTCGCGCATACTCAGTATCATGTACATTTCAAGAATGGTGTCACGGGAACAGGGACCCAGGCAGCACAGAGGCAGGACAAAGATAGGTAAGTGTGACAAACACGTGACAAGGATATAGGTAAATATGATCATTTTCTCCCTATTGAGGTATGCAGGTTTATAGAGTAAGGATTTGAGAAAGAAGGCCTTCTTTAACACTAGGCTGCAATGGGAGAAGAAACTATTTTGGAAAATATATATCCTTGCTACACACTTCCATTGTTTCAGCAAAACACAATTAGCTTTTCACATGCAAAAGATACATTCTTTGTGCATCACTATTAGTCAGAAAGTTAGACTGGATATTCGGGAAAGCAAAAGAACAATGAGTGAAGGTTGAATAGCCTCTCATGGGTCAAAATGTAGGTGTAATGTTTTGGACATAAAAGAAAATAGCCTAAAGGTTAACCCACAATTCCCACCTGGACTGGAAAAACAAACCTTTTGTCTCTAGGGGATTGATAGACATTTAGGTCTACACCGTGTGATGAAGGGCTCTTTCCTGCTCAGCTTTTCAGAAATCAGGGCAAAAATGGGGATGTGGTGTATTAGACTACTAGATACAACACCAAATTGACAATTCTATATAAAACCAGATACAGGCTCCTCATTCCTATTTTTAATAACATCCACCACAATTTATAAACAAAATAATAATTAGATGTTATGCCTTTTGATAAATGCGACTGTGAGGTTGACACTAAAATACCTTACATCTTCCAATCTGCCTCCAATAGAAAAATGGTTGCTAAGGGTTGACAGAAGTTGAATGTTAGAAAAAATCAGGACTGTAAAAAGCCAAGACTATTCAGTGTTTTACACTAACTGGGCAGGCTGGCTCCTTTAAATTTTTTTACTTATCATTTTATCATTTGATTAATTACCCATAAATATACACCGACCAGCCATAACTTTATGACCACTAACAGGAAAATTGAAAAACATTGATTATCTCATTACAATAGCATCTAAAACAGGGTGGGATATATTAGACAGCGAGTAAACATGTTGCCCCTGAAGTTGATGTGTTCAAAGCAGAAAAAATGGGCGAGCATAAGGGTTTGAGCATGTAGTGTAATATAGGTTTTTAATAGTTATTGATTTTCAAGAAACTTAGTAATCGTTTGTATGTTATTATTTATGGTAGTTTATACTTGATATATGTATATATATATATATATATATATATATATATATATATTGATATATATTTTTATTTGTATATATATTTATATATGTGTGTATATAACTATATATATAAATATATATATAGCTATTTATAATTTATTATTTTTTTATTTATATAGCTATATATATATATATATATATATATATATATATATATATATATATATACACAGTATATATATATAATATATTTTTCCTGACAGACTCCATGGCAGCATACGTTTGGGTAGGCCCCGCCTCCTCTCCTACCTCATAGGACCCCACTCCCATAAATCTTTGCTCCCTTTCAGCATCAGTGTTCTTTTTTCGTCCTCCTCATACATACGGTGTTATGTTCCTACTATTTTCAAGTCCTATACCTTGAAGCAGATTGGGTCGTGGAGACTCCGATAAGCCCTGGCTATTAGCAGGGTATGGAGGGGGCAATGGAAGAGACCCTCAGCAGGATCGCTGTGGTCTGGCCGAGAGAGCCCTGCTGCCGCGGGTGGCCTATCTTTGCCTGAAGACACAGTCCGGTGGTGTGCCTCTGGGACCCTTCTCTGCTTGGGCAGGGTGGTAAGCCCTGTGATGGGACCTTTTTTATTTGTTTATTTCTTTTGGTTGTGCCTTTTGTGTGCTAGTCTGTGGTATTGTTTAAGTATATGTCAGGCAAAACAGCGAAAATACTTCAAGCAGCTATGCAAAGAGCGCTTGGACTTCCCATTTCTAGGGGAACTGGGAGATATAATTACAGAAGAGTGGAGCAAAGTGGAAAGGAAAAATTCTCTGACCACAAAAATGGCGAAGCTGTATCCATTTAAACAAGATAAGGTGAAGTATCTGGAATCTTCCCCAAGTGTGGATGCAGCGGTGATGCGTTTGGTCAAGCATGTCACCCTTCCAATGGAGGATACAGCCTCTTTTAGGGATCCGTTGGATAGGAGGATCGACGCTGATCTTAAACGAGCATATCTTTCGGCCGGCATGGCCTGTAAGCCAGCTTTGGCTTTGGCTACGATTTCAAAGGCCATGGAAGTCTGGATTAATGCCCTCGAGGGTACCCTTGGAGGAGTTTCGGAGGAAGTGCTCCAGAGCTCCCCAATCCAGGAGCTGAAGATGGCTGCGGGTTTTCTGGGGGAGGCGTCTCTAGACACCATTCGCCTTTTGGCTCGAGTTATGCTGGCTTCGGTTACGGCCAAACGCGCCCTTTGGCTTAGGCCTTGGGTTGCTGATGCTGCTTCCAAACAGGCGTGGTGCCGAATTCCCTTTGAGGGTTCTTCCCTCTTTGGGAACAAGTTGGATGCAGCCATAACTCGGGCCACGGGTGGAAAATCTGGTTTCCTCCCTCAGGATAAACGCCCAGGCGCTCAGAAGCGCTCTTTCCCGAGAAGACAAACTGCCAATCGTGCCAGGGAAGCACGCAGCTACAAACCAGGCAAGTCCTACGGAAGAGGTTGGAAGTCAAGGCAATCCACCTTCCAGAAAGGCTCTAAAGGCTCTTCGTCCGGTGACCGGGAGGCCACCAAATCCTTTTGAGGTTGGGCCCGTCCAGGCCTTCCCGGTAGGGGCCAGGTTGCTCCAATTTCGGGATGTCTGGGCGGCCTCGATTCAGGATCCCTGGGTGTTAAACATCGTGTCCCAGGGACATTCGTGGGCGTTCGACAACGTTCCCAAACCCAGGTTTGTCGCAACCTCACTTCCTCCTTCGGCAGAGAAAAAGAAGATTCTTCTTGCCTACGTGGACTCCTTACTGGTTCAGCGAGCTGTTGTGCCAGTTCCCGAGGCAGAACGAGGTTTCGGAGTCTATTCACCTCTGTTTCTCGTCCAGAAGAAGAACGGCACCTGGCGTCCGGTAATAGACCTCACTTATCTCAACAGGTCGATCCATCAAGAAAAGTTCAAAATGGAGTCCCTAGTCACCATTCAACATTCGATTCTCCCAGGAGATTGGTTGGCATCGATCGACCTAAAAGACGCATACTTCCACGTTCCTGTGGCAAAAGAGTACCATCAGTTCCTCCGGTTTGCTGTAGGTCGTGCTCACATGCAATTTACGTGTCTTCCCTTCGGGCTCTCAACTTCGCCTCGCACGTTCTCGAAGACCTTGCTGGCAGTTGTTGCTCTCATCAGGACCAGAGGCATCAGATTGCATCATTATCTGGACGATCTCCTCCTTCTGTCCCAGGACAAGCATCAGTTACTCTTACATCTGGAGCAAGTGACATCTACGCTTCAGGAATTCGGTTGGATTCTGAATCTAGAAAAGAGCCATCTGGTGCCTACGCAGTCGCTGGTGTTTCTCGGGGCACTGTTCAACACGGTGAAGTGCACCATTTCCCTGCCAGAAGAGAAAATTCCTGTAGTCCAGAGCAGGGTGTCTCACGCTCTCGCTGCCTCTCGTCTCACTGCTCGCCAGTGTCTAAAGGTAGTAGGGACGCTTGTAGCCACCTCGCCTATGGTGAAGTGGGCTATGTGGAAGCTGAGACCCTTCCAGAAGGGGTTTCTCCAACAGTGGACGACGGATAATTTGTCACAGGTTATTCACCTGACTCCATTCATGAAGGGATGCCTTCCCTGGTGGTTACGCCGTACAAATCTGACCAACTGCCACTCAATCGCTCCGATTTCCTGGGTAACGATAACCTCCGATGCCAGCAATACCGGTTGGGGAGCCCACTGTCTGACCGAAGTGGCACAAGGCAGATGGAACTTCCCAGGTCACGGAGTAGTGTCCAACGTTCTAGAACTTCGAGCCGCCCTCAAAGCACTCCAGGCTTTTCACCATCTAACACAGGGGGCTTCAGTGCTGTTAAGGATGGACAACACCACGGCAGTGGCTTATGTCAAGAGGCAGGGAGGAACACGCAGTATGTCTCTCCTCCAAGAAACAGAACCGATCATGACATGGGCTCAGCATCATCTGGCCAATCTCTCAGCGGTCTTTGTCCCGGGAGTGTTGAATGTGGAGGCAGACTTCCTATCTCGTTTCCAACTAGACAACAACGAGTGGTCCCTCCACCAAGAGGTGTTCAACTGGGTGTTTTCTCTGGGGATTTCACCCGAAGTGGATCTGTTTGCGAGTCCACGCAACAGGAAGCTTCGGAAGTACTACACGAGATTCAGAGATCCTCAAGCTTTCGGAGTGGATGCCCTCACGGACAGGTGGAACTTCCAGTCTGCTTATGCCTTTCCACCAGTGCCAATAGTACTCCAATTCCTGCGGAGACTGAAGATGGAGGAAGTAGAGATCGTGGCAATAATCCCCTTCTGGCCCAACAGGCCATGGTTTCCCCTGCTGTCCCTTCTGAGCTTCAGGGATCCAATCCCTCTACCTCTCAGGTCGGACCTTCTGTCTTAGGGTCCTACTCTGCACCCATGCCCTGCACGGCTGCACCTCAGGGCTTGGTTTTTGAGAGGGGGAGGTTGGAAGCTCTCGGATGTCCAGAGGAGGTGATTCCGACTCTCATGAGTTCAAGAAGGCCCAGCACCAACAGGGTATATGAAAGGATATGGGCCAGGTTCATGAGTCATCAGGCCCAGGGGTCAGGTCCAGTAGGTACACCTACTGTTCAGCAGATTTTAAGTTTTTTGCAGTCTGGTCTGGATCTGCCCCTCTCGGTTAGTTCTCTCCGGGTGCAAGTATCCGCCATTTCAGCCTTTACCGGAATTCAGTGGGCAAGTCATCATCTGATCCAGCAATTTTTTAAGGGAGCAGTCAGGCTTAGGCCTCAGAGAAGGCCAAGATTCCCAAAATGGGATCTTCCTTTAGTTTTGGACTTTTTTTCTTCAAAGGATGTTGCTTCCATGTCTGTCAAGGAACTTACGTTGAAAACAGCATTTTTGGTGGCTATTTCCTCTGCTAAGAGGGTCTCCGAGATACACAATCTGGGTCACAAAGAACCTTTTTTGATCTTTTTTCAAGACAGGGTGGTCCTTATCCCTATGCTAGGGTCAAATCCAAAAGTGACCCCTGTCTTCCATGAAAATGCTGAGATAGTTCTTCCCACCTTCAGAACTGATGAGAATTCTTCAGTCCATCCTCTAGACGTGGGCAACACTCTAAGTCAATATCTGGAGGCCACATCCTCCTTCCGCCAATCGGACTTCCTTTTCGTTCTGCTACATGGCAAAAAGAAGGGAATGCGTGCATCTTCCAGAGCAGTGGCTGCGTGGATTGTTCAGGCTATCCAATGGGCGTATAGAGCAAAGGGCTTGGCTCCTCCAGAGGCGATTACAGCTCACTCTACAAGAAGTGTCGCTACGTCTTGGGCAGCTTCCAAGCACGTCGCACCTGACGTGATCTGCAAGGCAGCATCTTGGTCATCTGTTAATACTTTTCTTTCCCATTATTGTTTTGAACCTGCTGCTTTGTCTTCCGTTAATTTTGGCGTTCAAGTCTTGTCAGTTGACAGTGCCAATTAAAGTTTTCTTTGTTCAGCATCTTCCCACCCGGGAGTGTATAGCGAGTTATTTCCCAAACGTATGCTGCCATGGAGTCTGTCAGGAAAACGGAAAATTGATATCAAATACTTACCGTAATTTTCCTTTCCTGATGGACTCCATGGCAGCAGGAGTCCCCTCCCAATTCCTGAGTAGGCTAGTTACAGAACACTGATGCTGAAAGGGAGCAAAGATTTATGGGAGTGGGGTCCTATGAGGTAGGAGAGGAGGCGGGGCCTACCCAAACGTATGCTGCCATGGAGTCCATCAGGAAAGGAAAATTACGGTAAGTATTTGATATCAATTTTCCGTTATATATATATATATATATATATAGCTATTTATTATTTATGAATTTTTATGAATTTTTATTCATATAAACTATTATTTATATTTATTTTGGTTTATATGAACTCTTGATAGAAATATAATAATATACTTATATTATCAGCACTGTAGGTAGTCCCTATTATAGTGGCTATACTCATTCTTCTATCACCTGTCCTCAGCAGCTGCACATTACATTGATTTATATTATTTTAATTTAATTTACTTCTTTTTATCACTATACCTAATTACCGTCAACATTAGCGCAGGGGATATACTACAAGTATATTTTTCTGACACTTTGAGGAGCGAAGGGAGCAGGTACCCGATTTTGACAGGTACCTGCTCCCACTTCCGTTCCAAGCGTCGCGGAAGTTCTCCTCCCTCCCCCTGCAGTCTTCTGGGACACTGACAGGTCCCAGGTGACTGCATCCATGATTCAGAATGCGCAGCGTGACTCCTGCATGGGCAGTGGGAACCTGGCTGTGAAGCCACAAGCTGTCACAGCCAGGTGCCCATAGTGAAAATACCGGCGCTGCCGAGGGAGGACAGAGAATGAAGACAGCTGGGGTGAGCTCAACGCTTGACCGTGGGACAGGTGAGTGGCTGTTTTTTTAAAAGTCAGCAGCTACACTTTTTGTAGCTGCTGATGTTTATTTTTTTGATATGCGTTTGGAGCTCCTCTTTAAAGGATAAGTTTACCTTTAGTAACATATTACATGTTGCACCCATATTTTGGGTGTAACATGTTACTAACTGAGCAGCCCTTACACCCCCCCTCAAGTTCCTGTTGTGACAGCGAGTTTGGGGATCTTCTCCCCATAGCCACTGTAACAATTTAAAAAAAAAAAAAACAGCTGTACGGGGCTCCGCCCACCCGGTCGAGTCATATATTCACAGAATTCCATTGCGGCTGACGGCTTGTAGTTTTCAATAAACTACCAGGGTGCTGATGAGTGCTCTAGGTAGTTCATAAATGCTTCCTGTCCTCGAACAAGGTACGGGCAGACAGCTACACTGACAATCTGCAGGAGCCTGAGATTGTACTGGTGATCTGCTGATTGTGGATGCAATTCGTTACAGGCTCCCATTAAAAAAATAATAAATGCATATTTTTTAACCTGCAAAAAGATGTACATTTATTTATTTGTAGTTATTAAATTATAAAAGGTGAGCTTATCCTTTAACAGGGTACACAACTAATGTATGCTAAACTATGCTGTGTTTATATAACCCTTGTAGACCTCATGTTGAGAACTTCATCTTATCCTTAAATAATATTAATAAACCAAAATAGTTAAAAATTGTATCAAGGAAATAAAAAAAAGGGGGGGGTAAAAAGAGAATAATTAGATAACAATTAGATCAAAGGCAAAGGGTAGTGCATTAGGGGTGGGAAGGTCAAAAAAATGTAGCTATTATTATTAAAGACATCCCAATATATTAATATTTAGACCATGTGGCCAAGATATTTAGACCAATATCCTAATATTCATCTAGTTTCTAGCTTGGAGATCTCTCTCTGGATAGAACTTCCTGTCCAAATTGGAGTGTATTTATCTATACCCAAAAATGTTTAGGGACACTATATCCTTTTAAATCCCCGTTAACCTCCAACTGCCCATAGAGGAGAGCAGGCTGTATCTGTGTCTGCTTTGCATAAGTGGAGCGGACACAGGCCAGCCATCCTCCCGCCCAGTGGGGATCAGCATACAAATCCTTTGCTGAGCAAGCAGACTCCTAGTGGAGTCCACCCGTGTGGAAGGAGCCTAATTCTATGATCACTGCTATAAATTGATGTTCACTTGTTATGTTTATATAATTTTTTGGGTCACTTGTAATAATTTAGACAATTTTGGATTAATGCTGCACCTGTCTCTTGTTATATTAGTTATTTATTGTGTATCCAATATTGTGCAAGCGGCTGTCGTGGTTTTGATATTGTTTTTCCACAAGCGCAGTTTTACATTTTTTCCAAGTTAGCAAAAAGAGTTAAGAGTTTTAATTACCAGTCTGTGAATACTTACAGATGACTATTTAATGACACAAAATTTCATTTTGCTTTAGATAAAGTGGGGTTAAAAACATTTTGTGTCTCAACTGGGGAGTTTCATCCTCTCTATTTGTTCAGGTGACTATCGTCACCAGTATTAAAAGTAAGGATACATTTAAAATTCTGAGTTGTCAACAGAACATGAATATGGAGGATCTGGTTAGAACTGTTACCATACATTGTAAGTTGCCTTATCCAGGTTAAAGAAGGGAGGTTATTGTTGCTCTATTTTGTAAGGATTTGAAATTTTTTGCATAATTTGCCACTCCACCCCTTACTTCACCTCCCTAAATCTAGCTGTTGGGTGGGGGTGTGGGGGGGGGGTGTATTAATACAAACCTGTCAATCACTTGCATGACAGGTTTGAGTCTGCTGGGGTTGCTGACATCTCAACCAAGCAAGCGGTGCCCAACAGCAGTCTCAGGCCTTTTTGATGTCTATGCTTTAATGTCTTGATGACATGGTCTCTTTAAGTACTCCAAATTTAGGTAAACTAGGTGACATCAAAAAGGTGATGGACTTGAACAGCAGAAATGAACAAACAATACAACCAGATTTTTGACATGTAAAGCATCTTCTGTTCTCTCATTACCTCATTTAGATGCCAAAATGTATGTTACAATAATTTAGTTCTAATTAACCATCCTTCAATGCATTACATTATATTACATTTAATACCATTATTTTGTAGAACATAAAACCATTTAACACTGTGTAGATGGCATAACTATCTGACAAGCAAATAAATATATAACAGAAAGTAAATAATAATTTTTATGTCAATGCCATTATATAGATTACACAGGCTTGTGTAATAGTCCAACTTTTAGATAATACAGTTAATTATTAATAAGCACAGTATTGCTAGACTTTGAGCAAAAGCCCTAGTCTATCCAGTAAGTCATTCACACTATTATTTTGTCTGATAACAGACAAGCACTAGAGGAACTTCACACTGGAGAATGACAGTTGTATCAGTCTTAATTCATGGGGCGTTTAAAGTTGTATTTTTCCTAAGTACAATTTTAAAACAATTTTAGTCCATGAATATTTACCAGTTTGAACTGATGCATTGCATATAGCTTAAGAGCATCTGAGAAATAATTTTGGTCTGCATTAGGAAAATTGTTTAAAATCAGAAGAGAGAAGTAGAGAATATGTAAATCTAACAACAGTCTATGCAAACTCCTGTGAAACTCATTTGAAACACATTTAATATCACAAGAATGTCTCTTTGGAAATTGCTTACCATTATAATGGTCGTATACTTTGAAGGTGCAGAATAAAAGTAAAATATAAAAACAGATACATTACTTGCTAAGCAAGAAGGGCTTTATCCACTAAACAGGTCTCTCATCAACCAAAGCTGTAAAAGGTTGGGGAAAAGTGGAGGGCTAGAGGAGGGAGCACAGAGTTGGGCTTTAAAGCATGCCAGCACATAAATATGTACAGTGGTGATCGAAAGTTTGGGCACCCCAGGTAAACATTTGTATTAATGTGCATAAAGAAGCCAAGGAAAGATGGAAAAATCTCCAAAAGGCATCAAATTACAGATTAGACATTCTTATAATATGTCAACAAAAGTTAGATTTTATTTCCATCATTTACACTTTCAAAATACCAGAAAAAAAAAATGGTGTCTGCAAAAGTTTGGGCACCCTGCAGAATTTATAGCATGCACTGCCCCCTTTGCAAGGCTGAGACCTGCCAGTGTCATGGATTGTTCTCAATCATCATCTGGGAAGACCAGGTGATGTCAATCTCAAAGGTTTTAAAGGCCCAGACTCATCTGACCTTGCCCCAACAATCAGCACCATGGGATCTTCTAAGCAGTTGTCTAGAAAACTGAAACTGAAAATAGTTGACGCTCACAAAGCTGGAGAAGGCTATAAGAAGATAACAAAGCGTTTTCAGATGTCAATATCCTCTGTTCGGAATGTAATTAGGAAATGGCAGTCATCAGGAACAGTGGAAGTTAAAGCAAGATCTGGAAGACCAAGAAAAATATCAGACAGAACAGCTCGTAGGATTGTGAGAAAAACAATTCAAAACCCACGTTTGACTGCACGATCCCTCCAGAAAGATCTGGCAGACACTGGAGTTGTGGTACACTATTCCAAAATGCTTTGGGCAATGATGGAAGAGGATGTGGCACAGGATGAAGAGGAGGAGGAGGAGGAGGAGGAAGAGGTATAATTTCCAAGGCTTTCAGGGCAATCATTCACAAGTGGCTCTGAGGGTGGGTTCCTGCACCCACAAACGCCAGGTACACAATTGTCCAGCAGGGGCACAGTTCTGGAGGATGACGAGGATGAGGAGGAGGAGATGGAGGAGGTGATGGAACCATGTTCACAGCAGGGTGGCACCCAGGCCAGCTCATGGCCATCACTGGTGCGTGGCTGGGGGGATACAGAGGACATAGAGGATACACCTCCTACAGAGGACAGCTTTTCGTTGCCTCTGGGCAGCCTGGCACACATGAGCGATTACATGCTGCAGTGTCTTCGCAATGACAGCCGAGTTTCCCACATTGTAACTTGTGCTGATTACTTGGTGGCCACACTGCTGGATCCCCGTTACAAGGACAACGTACCGTCCTTAATTCCCTCGCTGGAGCGTGATCGGAAGATGCGCGAGTACAAGTGCACGCTGGTAGACGTGCTGCTGGTGGCATTCCCACCTGACAGCGGGGGCACAGTGGAAGCACAAGGCCAAGGCAGAGGAGGAGGAAGAGGTCGCCAACGCAGCCAGGGCACCGCCAACACCCCAGAAGGCAGGGTTGGCATTGCCGAAATGTGGAAAAGCTTTGTCAGCAAGCCACAACAAGCAGCAGCATGTAACGTTCATGCGTTTTTGTTTGTGGATGGATTTACAGCTGCAGAATTATTACACTCAGTAGCCTTGTAGAGAATCTGTTGAACAACATATCCAACTCTCAGGACTTCATCACCGTGTACAGCCTGTTATATACTATATATATATTAATAGATGTTTAATGGAGGGATAGAGTATATGAGGATATATAGATGAGAGACAGGCTATTGTATGGTGAGCACTAGAAGTAGTATTAGGAGAGTTGCAGGTGATGGTAAAGCAGATAGGTTCTGATGTCAAGTATAGTGCAGATGGTAAGAGGACACAGATGGAGTATACTTAGACAGAGTGACCTAGTGCAAGGATAGTTGAAGGTAGTCCCAAGAGCTAACAGTCTATGCAGATGATAGTGAATAGATAGATACAGATAGTCTTGGTAATTGCAGTAGATGACAGTAGGAGATTGGTTAGCAAGAATCCCCTGCGGGGTACTTATCACTTAGATAGGTTTAGGAATAACAGTGTCCATAGGAGAGGGGTGATCCCGTAGCGAGATACGGATCACCAGTGAGGTTTCCGGCTTCAGTTCAGCAAGGGAGGTATGTCAGCAGCTCCGACTTCTCAGGCGTAGGTGCGATGAACATGTGGGTTTGAACGAGCGATGAGTGAGAGCAAACCGGCGATTGAAATAGCCGCTAATAGCGGCGCTCGGCAATGATGTCATCCGGTCTTAAAGGTATATGCGTCCTTGTTACACAAGATGGAACGCAATTAGGAGAGGAGAAATATGGAGACAAGGGTACCATAGGTACCGGAACATTACAGTACCCCCCCCTTAAGGCCGGCTCCGGAAGGCCTCTAGAACTGTTTTTTCTGGATATTTCGAGTGGAAATTGCGAATCAGTCTAGGGGCATGTATATTGGAGGTATCCAGCCAGGTGTCATCTTAGGGCCCATAATTCTTCCATCGTACAAGATACTGGAGTCTTCTTCTATTGAAACGGGAATCCAAAATTTCTTTTATCTCAAATTCTTCTCCACCTTCCACTTGTACAGGAGGTGGAGGTGAGATAGTAGGCCTTATTCCTTGGTTAGGAACATGGGGCTTCAGTAGAGACACATGGAAGACAGGATGTATCTTGAGGTCTACTGGCAATGTGAGTTGTACTGCAGCTTTTCCAATAAGCTTCTCTATTGGAAAAGGTCCCAGAAATAGAGGTCCAAGTTTTTTACTAGGGATTTTTAGTCTCAGATTTTTTGTAGAAAGCCAAACAAGATCCCCAATGGCATATTGGGGAGAGGGTTTCCTACGGAGGTCGTAGTACTTTTTTTGTTGGCTATGAGCATGAGATATGGTATTGTTGAGTAATCCCAGAGAATCCTTTATCTGGGCAAGATAATCAGATGCCACTGGATTACTTGATGGCAAGATATGTGGAGGAAGGAGTGTGGGATGAAACCCATAATTCAGGTAAAACGGACTTTGCTTAGTAGTGCTATGAGTAGCGTTGTTATAGGCGAATTCCGCCAGCGGGAGGAGATCTGCCCAATCGTCCTGTAGATACGAAGTATAGCAACGCAGGTACTGTTCAATGCACTGGTTAACTCTCTCTGTCTGTCCGTTGGTCTGAGGGTGGTAGGGAGAAGTAAGGTTACGCTCTATTCGCAGTATCTGACATAGAGCTAGCCAAAACTTTGAGATGAATTGTGAACCACGGTCAGACAGCAGTGTTTTTGGAATACCATGTAACTTAAAGACATGTTTCACAAGTAATTCCGCTGTTTGTTTGGATGAAGGTAGTTTTCGGATAGGAGTGAAATGTGCCATCTTGGTCAGATGGTCCACTGACACCAAGATGGTGTTGAATCCTTTGGAAGGTGGTAGTTCCACTATGAAGTCTAAGGATACCACTTCCCACAGGACCTGGGGTATCGGTAAACTACAAAGTAACCCTGATGGTTTCGTGTTGTCAATTTTAGACCTTGCACAGATATCACAAGATGAAACGAACTTTTTTACGGTTGTCTTCATGTCTGGCCACCAAAATTGCCTAGTGAGTAGATTGAGAGTTTTAGTCATACCCATATGTCCTGCCATAGGTACATCATGCGACAATTCTAAGATCTTGGTTTGCATAGTAGGGGGTATGTATAATTTATCGTTGTAGTAGAGGAAGCCTTCTGCGTCAGTAGTTAGTTGTGGTGGAGGTGAATCCAACCTTATGCTGTGCAAAATCTCCTCCTTCAGGGAGCGAACGACTCCGATAATACGCTCAAGTGGTATTATAGGAACTGAGGGAACCTCAGTGCAATCTTTCTCGGCTAGTCGTGAGAGTGCATCCGCTTTTTTATTTTTGTCTGCGGGGGTGTAAGTTACTAAAAAATTAAATCTCAGAAAGAATAACGACCACCGTACCTGCCGGTGGGAAAGAGTTCTATTAGTCTGAAGTTATTGAAGGTTTTTGTGATCTGTATATATCAGAATTGGCAATTGAGTGCCCTCAAGTAGATGTCGCCAATTCTCTAATGCCAGTTTTATGGCTAATAACTCCTTCTCACCTACTGGGTAGTTCACCTCGGGGCTACTTAATGACTTTGAAAAGAAAGCAACTGGGTGAAGAGGTGAGGTGTTTGTTGGTCGTTGTGAGAGAACTGCTCCTACTGCCATATTAGACGCATCTACCTCCAAGATGTATTGAAGGGATGGGTCTGGATGGCATAGTATGGGGGCAGTAGTAAAGCTTGATTTCAGCAGAGAGAATGCTCCATCTGCTTCTTTTGTCCAATTAAATGGTCTCTTCGTGCTTGTAAGTTGTGTGAGAGGTTTCACAATCGCAGAGAAGTTTTTAATGAATTTCCTGTAGTAATTAGAGAATCCTAGGAACCTTTGTAATGCTTTGCGAGTGGTTGGCACAGGCCAATCCAGAATGCAGGATATTTTGCTCATGTCCATTTTGATTCCACTTTTAGATATAATATATCCTAGGAATAGTACCTGCTCTTTATGAAACAAACATTTCTTTGATTTAACATATAAGTTATGTGCAAGTAGTCTTGACAACACAAGTCTCACATGTTTTATGTGCTCAGGTAAGGAATGAGAATAGATAAGTATATCGTCCAAATATACTAACACACAAACATCAAGCAAGTCTCGGAATATCTCATTTATAAACCGTTGGAAGGCTGCGGGAGCATTACATAGCCCAAATGGCATTACAAGGTACTCAAACAGTCCGTATCTGGTTCTGAATGCCGTCTTACATTCATCCCCTTTACGGATTCGAATTAAATTGTATGCCCCTTTTAGGTCCAATTTTGAAAAGAAAGAAGCTCCACGCACCTGTTCGATAAGTTCAGGAATAAGAGGTAAAGGATAACGATCCTTTATTGTGATGGCATTTAATTGTCTGAAATCAATGATAGGCCTAAGGCTAGAGTCCTTATTGCGGACGAAGAAGAGCCCAGCAGCAGTGGAGGAAGTAGAAGGTCGGATGAATCCTTTTGCCAAGTTCTCATCCAGATACTCCTTAAGGTGAGAGAGTTCATCCTGTGAGAGAGGATATACATGTCCGTAAGGCAACTTGCTATTAGGGAGCAGATCGATACAACAATCATAGTCCCTATGGGGAGGTAGCATTTGAGCATTTTTCTCAAGGAAAACCTCCGATAAATCTTGATAACACTTAGGAATAATGTCATCCGGCAGTACAGACAGGATCCTATCATGTGTGGGGAGGTTGCACGTAGTCTCACAATAGTGAGAAGAGAAGGCTAACGTTCTTGTTTTCCAATCCATGATTGGTTGATGTATGTGTAACCAGGGAAGTCCCAAAATGATTGGAAAATGTGGTGAAGTTAATACATCAAAGGTGGTGGTCTCCACATGAGACTCGTCAGCAGTTACAAGAAGTGCCTGTGTCTGACACAGGATAAAGGGGTACCGTTAATAAAACTAACGGAGACAGGTTTGGGTTTTGAAACAATAGGTATTTTATTAAGGGAGACAAAACAAATGTCAATGTAGTTTCCACAAGATCCTGTGTCAATCATAGCCTTGGTGGTGATCCTAGTTTGGTCCCACTGCAATGTTAATTGAACAAAAAGATAAGGATTAGAAAAGGAAGTTGTGAGTCCCCCTAGCAAAACATTTGAGCACTCACCCTCTTTTCTGCAGACAAGAGGACAGTCGTTTACCAAATGATTCGGGGATGCGCAGTATATGCAAAGATGTTCGGTTTTCCTCCTGGCACGTTCAGAAAGGGTCAGAGGTGGACGTATCATTCCTACTTCCATAGGAGTAGGGTCAGCAGGCAACATCCGAGAAGGACTGGAAAATGGTGAGCCCATCTTCTCAGCCTTTCTTTCTCGTAGTCGTCTGTCAATATTGATACTGGTCTGGATCAGTCCCTCTAGAGTGCCAGGTAAATCCGCTCGGGAGAGCTCGTCTTTAACGGCCTCAGATAGGCCGAGTCTAAACTGCGTTCGCAAAGATGTGTCGTTCCACCCTGAATCAGGGGACCATCTTTTAAAATTTGCCACGAAATCTTCAACAGGTCTCCTTCCTTGTTTTAAGGCCCGTAATTGGGTGTCAGCGGTACTCTGCTTGTTGGGGTCTTCATATAAAGTAGCAAGCTGTGCTAGAAATAAGGGATAAGAATTAAGGAGTGGATCATCCTTTTCAAAGAGAGCATCTGCCCAGGCCCGGGGTTCACCCGTTAAATAGGAGATGATGGTACAAACCTTAATTTGGTCAGTGGTGTAGGTTAGAGGTTTTAACAAAAAAAACAATCGACATGCGTTTTTAAATTCACGGAATTTGCTCCGATCACCAGAAAACACTATAGGAGGGTTTATCTTAGGCTCACGGGGCTGAGCAGCAGGAGGCTGTGTGAGACGGCCAAGCTGCTGTCTCAAGGTTTGATTGTCATTTTTTACCTCTGTAAGCGCAAGGATCAATGCATCTACTTGCTGTTTTAATTGTAGTACATGAGTGGATAATTCTGCTGAATCCATATTTTTTTTAAAGGCTCGTTCAATCTGTAACGTTCATGCGTTTTTGTTTGTGGATGGATTTACAGCTGCAGAATTATTACACTCAGTAGCCTTGTAGAGAATCTGTTGAACAACATATCCAACTCTAAGGACTTCATCACCGTGTACAGCCTGTTATATACTATATATATATTAATAGATGTTTAATGGAGGGATAGAGTATATGAGGATATATAGATGAGAGACAGGCTATTGTATGGTGAGCAATAGAAGTAGTATTAGGAGAGTTGCAGGTGATGGTAAAGCAGATAGGTTCTGATGTCAAGTATAGTGCAGATGGTAAGAGGACACAGATGGAGTATACTTAGACAGAGTAACCTAGTGCAAGGATAGTTGAAGGTAGTCCCAAGAGCTAACAGTCTATGCAGATGATAGTGAATAGATAGATACAGATAGTCTTGGTAATTGCAGTAGATGACAGTAGGAGATTGGTTAGCAAGAATCCCCTGCGGGGTACTTATCACTTAGATAGGTTTAGGAATAACAGTGTCCATAGGAGAGGGGTGATCCCGTAGCGAGATACGGATCACCAGTGAGGTTTCCGGCTTCAGTTCAGCAAGGGAGGTATGTCAGCAGCTCCGACTTCTCAGGCGTAGGTGCGATGAACATGTGGGTTTGAACGAGCGATGAGTGAGAGCAAACCGGCGATTGAAATAGCCGCTCATAGCGGCGCTCGGCAATGATGTCATCCGGTCTTAAAGGTATATGCGTCCTTGTTACACAAGATGGAACGCAATTAGGAGAGGAGAAATATGGAGACAAGGGTACCATAGGTACCGGAACATTACACAGCACCACCAGCTGATATGGAATGTCTTAACAGGAGGCAGCATTTCACTAACATGGTGGAGCAGTATGTGTGCACACACCTAGACGTACTAAATGACGGGTCTGCCCCCTTCAACTTCTGGGTCTCCAAATTGGGCACATGGCCTGAGCTTTTCCTTTACGCCCTGGAGGTGCTGGCCTACCCTGCAGCCAGTGTATTATCTGACTGGGTATTCAGTACGGCTGGGGGCGTTATCACAGACAAGCACAGCCGCCTGTCCATAGCTAATGTGGACAAGCTCACGTTCATTAAAATGAACCAGGCATGGATCCCACAGGACTTGTCCTTACCTTGTGCAGAATAGACATGTATACCGGCCTTACCCAGCCATTGTTGTATTTGATCTTTCTTACTCTTTTGGGGTGTACCCTAATTTAAAAAAATTTTAATTAAAAACCAAAACCAGTGTTGGCTACCTCGTCCTCCTTCTCCACCGCCGCCGCTTCCACCTACTCCGCCATATCCACCGCCACCTCAACCTCCTACTCCATATGGGCCTCGTCCTCCTCCTACATCATTCAAGATTATTATTTTTTATTTTTATGTATTTTATGTTATTTTAAGTTATTTCCCTATCCACAATTGTTTGCAGAGCACTTGCCAGGCTCTTAAGAAGATTTTGCTGCCATTTGCAGCCCTCTAGCCCTTTCCATGTGTTTTTTAGAGCCATTTTAGTGCTCAAAAGTTCGGGTCACCATTGACTTCAATGGGGTTCGGGATCGGGGTAAAGTTTGGGTTAAGTCTGGGTCACGAACCCAGACTTTTTTTTCAAGTTTGGCCGGACCTGCCGAACCCGGACATCCAGGTGTTCGATCAACTCTACTGGTCTATGCTTTAATCTTGGCCTTTCTCAGACATGTTGCCAATTGCATCCCTTATGGCGAATATGGTACTGAAAGTATGTTTTTTACCTTCATATTTTGTAGGTCTGTACCATTTGCAGTAGCCCAAATAACTGTTTTAAAGGAAACATTAAGCTATCAGATTATTGGAGTAATTTGCATACCTGTGGTACATTCCACACCATCTGACAAAGGTTTGGTATGTTTGGAATAGTGCAACAAATAAAGTTTAAAAAAAAAGAAAAAAAAAAACTTCCAAAAGAATGGGGAATTTAAATAAACTTGTTGTTTTGCTCTGCAAAACAGAGATTCACTTTAAAGTGGACCTTCACCTAAAAATGAAAGTACTGCTCATCCCCTTTCTTCCCCTTTCTCGACCAGATTTTGTTTTTGCAGAGCCCACTTTTCCAAAACGTACCCAGGTGAGAATTCCGTCAGCTAGCCCACCCTACCCACAACCCTCTTGGATATGGTACATGTCCCAGGAGGCTGCAGGACCAGTTCCACAGCAATGTCATGTCCTGCACATGTGGAGTTGGGGAGCTGAATGAGACTTCAGGAAGTCACAACTGGTTCCCATTTCCAGGATGGCGGCGCTGGAGAGCCGAACCCCGGTGAAGAATTGGCTCGAAAAAAGACAGCGCTAGACTCCACAGGCTGGTAATTATCCATTTCTTATTTATACATTATATATGTATATATAATATACAGTATTTGTAGTTGCTGCCTTTTTTTTTTTTTAAACAGAGTAAAGTTCCTGGTTAAAACAGGAAATGCTTAAGTGGTCTGCATATTTGCTGAAAATTTTAGGGAAACTTAATATATTTCACAGCCTAAAAATTGTTTTTGCGTTTTTCTATTAAGTTATGTGAATCTTATATTAAATGTATGTGCATGTTCAAGCACTGAAACTAAACAGTTCTCAGCTTGCTGACATTTTATCTTTCAAGTTTCTGCTTGGGTATTTACCTTACTTCCCTGTCAGCTGCTTCCTTTACATACATACACTGAAAACGAAATTGTTCAAACCCTATGCTCAATTTTTTGTGTATTTTAGCCCTTATGAAAATCTCCTAAGCCCGCAAAACACATTGTCAAAGCACTGCAACACAACGCGTTGTTTGTAACTGCTGGCCCTACACATGGCATTTCTAAGCCACTTTCAATCACTTTGGATAAACTGGGAATTGCAAATACGTGTAAAAGAAAACACTTTTACCGATGACTATAAGCAATCTACCACCCATGAGTTTGATAGCTACCCACGCTTTGGGCGATTGTGAAGTCAAAGCAAACATAGACAAACTGTAATTTGAAGGCATTTTAGGAACACACAATATGACAATTATTTAGGTATGTCTTTTTTCATTTTGTGTAACTTAGAATAGAGTTCTGTACTACCAGAATGGGATTAACTCACAAATGAAAATAGAAGAAAGCCTATAAAATAAAGTAAATGCAGCCATCATTGGTAAATTGCAATATCATAAATGTTTGCTTGCTTTGCTTTGGTTTATTACCACTTTAACTACAATGAGAATTATAATACTATAACTAGCCTACAGTGCACTAAAGGAGAATGTATAGAATATGTTGCAATATCCCCTTAGGGGTATTTCTAAGCATAAGCAATAGGTGAAGGGTTCTGTGTAGCAGCTGTAAAGGGACAGTCTTTAGTCCTAACTCTTCAACTGGCTAGCGTTGGGGCCCAGTTGTATCATTGTTCACATGGGCGTAGTCCCAGTAAAGCCTGCAGGCAGAAAAAAGACTACTACATGGCTATATGGTCAGTTCCCAAAAGGCTCAGTCTCTCTAGCAGTAGATAGTAAATCCCCACAGCAGCAGCTCACCAGTCCCAGTGATATTGCAGCTCACCATTTGGTCACACACAGCGATCAGTCCATTCTTTGCTTTGCACTTAGGTGACCCAGGTGACTGGCTATCGACATATATTTTGACTCAGCACTCCGAATCCTGCTCAGGCCGCTGATATGCAAAAGCAATGGTACACACTGAACAGTGATGTGCATTCTCTCAGCTTCCTCATGGCAAGAGACAGCTGTGTCCTGTACAGCCTAAGAAAATGCAGCTTATCCCCTTCCTCCTGGCAATCTCCCTCTGGGAAATGCAGCTCAAAATCTCTTGATTACATTAGAGTCTCTCTCCTCTGGACTGCAGTTCTCAGAGTGCAGTGCAGCCTGACTCAATCTATTGAACTCTTCCAGCTCAGCAGTTCCCTCCTCTTGCTGATATAGCTGTTAACCAGTTCAGCAGCTACATAGAGTAGCTGCAGCCAATGTTTGTCTCACTATCCATTACCAGCAAAGCAAATGGCAAAAAAATTGTATATATCCTTTATTTATACTTTTTTTCATCCCAATGTTGCTGATCTCCTGCACAATTTCTCAGTCACATCCTATCTAAATGCATTCAATCCAGTGTTCTTTGCTTATCATTGCACTGGACCAACTTCCTGATAGTGACAATGATGGACCATGTTGGTGGAATGAGTGACAGAAGGACAAGAGAGGAGCAAAACTGGGAGATAGATGTTACCCCATAACAGGACGTGTCTGAACTAGGGCCTTTATTGTGGGGTCGCCAGATATTTTACTTAACCACTTAAGCCCCGGAAGATTTTACCCCCATTCCGACCAGGGGGTATTTTGCGATTCGGCACTGCGTGAATTTAACGCACAATTGCGCGGTCGTGCGACGCTGTACCTAAACGAATTTGACGTCCTTTTTTTCCCACAAACAGAGCTTTCTTTTGGTGGTATTTGATCACCTGTGCGATTTTTTGATCACGCGCTATAAACAAAAAAAGAGCGTCAATTTTGCAAAAATAGCAATATTTTTCACATTTTTTTATATGAAATTCCCCCCAAAAAAAATGTAAAAATCAAAATTTTTAAAAATTTTCGGCCAATTTGTTTTATGCTACCTATGTTTGGTAAAAAAAATCGCAAAAAGCGTATTTTGATTGGTTTGCGCAAAAGTTATCGCGTTTACTAACAAAGGGAAAGATTTTTGTCATTTTTGTTGTTTTTTTTTTTAACGCGTAATGGCGGCGATCTGCGATTTTTTTTGCGGTACTGCGACATTGCGGCGGACAGATCGGACCCTTGACTGACATTTTTGACACTTTTGGGGTTACCAGTGACATTTCTACAGTAATCAGTGCTATACATATGCACTGTTACTGTAAAAATACACTGGTAGTGAAGGGGTTAACTTTATTTGGAAGGGAGGGGCTGTGTGTGTCCCTAGGGGCGTGGTTTCTACTGTGATTGGCTGTGGCTCTAGCTGTAAGGACACTGATCAACGGATCTACATACCAGATCCGTTTTATCAGTGTCTTTGCAGCGAGGAGAATGACAGGCAGTTTGTTTACACAAGCTGCCTGACATTCTCCCTCTCCCCCGCCGATCGCCGAGTGGCCGGCGGACATCGGGTCCGCTGGTCACACGCGCGGGGGGGTCCGTGACCACGCGGGAGCGGGAGCGCGCCTCCGGGGGCGCGCGCTCGCTCCCTAGACCCTCACAAGCAAGCAACGTAGCCCTACGTTAGTTTGCCTGTGAGGGGCTGACCGCCGACGTAGATAGTCGTGCGGCGGTCGGCAAGTGGTTAAAGATGCACATTTAAAATAGATTTAGAACTTGTACTGGAATTTGGTGAATGCTTCGTGACTTTTAAGCTAGGTACACAAAGGCTGCAAATTGGCTGAAAACAGTCGGTTCGGCAGGAACCAGCTGATGTCTGGCCCGTGTGTACAACTCGTCCAGCAAAAGCTGGTCTTCTGTCAAACATGCATGCTGGAAAACCAGGATCTGATCATCAATCACAGCCAATAGTCCTCCTGTCAGAACACATTAGCTCAGCAGGGAGATTGGTGCATTGGATGTGTTAGTACAGGGATCTGTAAGTACACACTTCCCGTGTGTACCCAACAAAAGAATGCAAGCATGATGGTTTCACAAAATCTGTCTCTGTGCACCAAAAGAGAGTTGGTCGTTAATAGCTCCACTTTTGTAACATACAAACTGTTGGTATTTTATCTTGAATTTGGTTTAGGTGTTGCATCACAATGTAGAAGTGATTTAAAAAGGAGATGGTTGTGAGGCTACTGTCCTACAAACAAGATTCCAGAGATGTACTGGTTAGGATCTCCTCCATAAAGGTTCCGCCAGATGCTATCCTGGTATGGATTGATGTAGAGTCACTATATACATCGATACCCCACACCTGGGGCTGAACAGCCACGGCACATTTTTTGGATTACAACTTCGCATTGATGGGAGCACAGAATGAGTTTTTACTAGAGCTGTTGCAACCTGCCCTCTGTAACAACTATTTCCAGTTTATAAGGCCAAGTTAAAAACAGACACATGGCACTTCAATGGGAACCCCATGGGCACCTGCCTATGCATGCCTCTGCCTGGGTTGGTGGGAAGAGGAGATAGTTTACTATTCCGAAATGTTCCTTGGCCATGCTCAGTTATGGCTAAGGTACATTGACGACGTGTTACTGCTATGGCAAGGGACCCCAGACACCCTGAAAACCTTCATGTGTGAACTAAATTTCAACAATAGGAACATCAGTTTAACCTCCACCTATGACAGCCATTAGAAATGTATTCTTGGCTCTTCGGATAAGCCTAAATTATGGCATTCTCACCACCAAGATATACAGGAAGGAGACGACAGCCAACACCCTCCTGGAAGCATCCAGTCATCACCCACAATCACTAATAAGGGGAATACCGACTGGCCAGTTCCTCCGAATCTGCTGGAATTGCTCTTAAGAATTTGATTATAGATAAGAAACTACTGAGTTATATGGGAGATACAGGGAAATTAAATATCCACACAGACTGTTGGGAAATTTAAAAAAATGGGCATCCTTGAGACCAACAGAGGAGCTACTCATGAAGCAAAGAAAACCAGAAAACACTGGTCTTCCTCACCATGTGAGGATCATTACACCCTTTGTCACACAATGGGAAGAGGTATGTGCCATGCTAACAAGACATTGGCACATACTCACCCGCTCATCACAGTTGGTGGATATCGTTGGGCCTTGACCCCTGATGGTGGCCAAAAGGGCAAAAAATCTGTCAGATGAGCTCGTACAGTCAAAGTTTTTAGATCCACGCTGGGAAACTGGCTAACGGACCTGCCAGAACTAAAGGGCATGTACCCCTGCGGAAAATGTCCCATATGCAGATATGTAGATAGTACCGATGTATTCACCAATGCGGGACAGTCAAAATCCTATAAGATTAAGAAATTAACGAATTGCAACACAAGCCAGGCACTCCATACTAGAGTGCCCATGCCATAAATATTATGTGGGTAAGACAAAACGCCCTATAAAAATTTGCATCGGGAATATCTCTCAAGTATCCAGGGCAAAAAAGATGAGTCTCCACTGGCTCAGCATTTTATGCTGTGTCATAAGGGCCAACTTAAAGGATTAAAGGTAAAAGGATTTTTCACCCTAAAATTATCAAGTAGAAGAGGCGATTTTGATACTGTACTTCTTCAATGTGAGAAAGAATGGATCTTTCGCCTGTGGACTTTGTTGCCCAGGGCCTGATCACTGAAATAAATCTGCAGGTATTTCTGAGACCCTGATTCCCATGAACAGCACTGAACCCCCAAACCCCACCCCTACACCACCCCCTTGTCTGCACCCCCACAGAAAGGATGCTGAGATAGATACAGTGGTGTTTGAAAGTTTGGGCACCCCAGGTAAAAATTTGTATTAATGTGCATAACCACTTTACCACCGGAGGATTTTGCTGTCTTCCGTCCAGGCCACTTTTTGCGATTCGGCGCTGTGCGACTTCAACTGACAATTGCGCGGTCGTGCGACGCCGTACCCAAACGAAATTTACGTCCTTTTTTTCCCACAAACAGAGCTTTCTTTTGGTGGTATTTGATCACCTGTGCGATTTTTACTTTTTGCGCTATAAACAAAAAAAGAGCGTTTATTTTGAAAAAATAACAATATTTTTAACATTTTTTTATATGAAATTCCCCCCAAAAAAGATGTAAAAATCAACTTTTTAAAAAATTTTTGGCCAATTTGTTTTCTGCTACCTATGTTTGGTAAAAAAAATCGCAATAAGCGTATTTTGATTGGTTTGCGCAAAAGTTATTGCGTTTACTAACAAAGGGAAAGATTTCTGTCATTTTTGGTGCTTTTTTTTTTAACGCGTAATGGCGGCGATCTGCGATTTTTTTGCGGGACTGCGACATTGCGGCAGACAGATCGGACCCTTGACTGACATTTTTGATACTTTTGGGGGTACCAGTGACATTACTGCAGTAATCAGTGCTATATATATGCACTGTTACTGTAAAAATGACACTGGCAGGGAAGGGGTTAATTTTATTGGAGAGGGAGGGGTTAATGAATGCCTGGTGCTTACTGACGATCGCCGCTGCTCCTCCACTGGCCCGACTCCCGCTGTGAATGAAAACAGCGGGAGCGAGCCTCCGGCGGCGCGCAAGCGCCGTCCAGAAGGGGGAGTGTCTGACGACGTAGTACTACGTCGTCAGACGATAACGAGCCACTCTGCCGCAGTAATATTACTGTGGGCGGTGGTAAAGTGGTTAAAGAATCAAAGGAAAGATGGAAAAATCTCCATAAGGCATCAAATTACAGATTAGACATTCTTATAATATGTCAACAAAAGTTAGATTTTATTTCCAATCATTACACTTTTAAAATGAAAGAAAACAAAAAATGGCGTCTGCAAAAGTTTGGGCACCCTGCAGAGTTAATATCTTGTACTGCCCCCTTTGGCAAGTATCACAGCTTGTAAACGCTTTTTGTAGCCAGTCAAGAGTCTTTCAATTCTTGTTTGAGGTATCTTTGCCCATTCTTCCTTACAAAAGTCTTCCAGTTTTTTTAGATTTCTGGGCTGTCTGTCACGCACTGCTCTTTTAAGGTCTATTTATAGATTTTTAATTATGTTGAGGTCAGGAGATTGTGAAGGCCATGGCAAAACCTTCAGTTTACCCCTCTTGATGTAATCCCCTGTGGATTTCGAGGTGTGCTTAGGATCATTATCCATTTGTAGAAGCCATCCTCTCTTTAACTTCAGCTTTTTCACAGATGGCATCAAGTTACCATCCAAAATGTGCTGAAATTTTATTGAATCAATTTTTCCTTCTACTCGTAAAATGTTCCACTGGCTGCAATACAACCCCAAAGCATGATTGATCCACCCCCATGCTTAACAGTTGGACAGAGGTTCTTTTCATTAAATTCTGTGCCTCTTCTTCTCCAAACATACCTTTGCTTATTCCGGCCAAAAAGTTCAATTTTAACCTCATCGGTCCACAGAACTTTTTTCCAAAATGCATCAGGCTTGTCTATATGTTCATTTGCAAAACTCAAACGCTGATTTTTGTGGTGAGGACGTAGAAGTGGTTTTCTTCTGATGACTCTTCCATGAAGACCATATTTGTAGAAGTATCTCTTTATAGTGGAATAGTGTACCACAACTCCAGTGTCTGACAGATCTTTCTGGAGGGATCGTGCAGTCAAACGTGGGTTTTGAATTGTTTTTCTCACAATCCTGCGAGCTGTTCTGTATGATATTTTTCTTGGTCTTCCAGATCTTGCTTTAACTTCCACTGTTCCTGATGACTGCCATTTCTTAATTACATTCCGAACAGAGGATATTGACATCTGAAAACGCTTTGCTATCTTCTTATAGCCTTCTCCAGCTTTGTGAGCGTCAACTATTTTCAGTTTCAGTTTTCTAGACAACTGCTTAGAATATCCCATGGTGCTGATTGTTGGGGCAAGGTCAGGTGAGTCTGGGCATTTAAAACCTTTGAGACTGACATCACCTGGTCTTCCCAGATGATGATTGAGAACAATCCATGACACTGGCAGGTCTTAGCCTTGCAAAGGGGGCAGTGCATGCTATAAATTCTGCAGGGTGCCCAAACTTTTGCAGACGCTATTTTTTTGTTTTCTGTAATTTTAAAAGTGTCAATGATGGAAATAAAATCTAACTTTTGTTGACATATTATAAGAATGTCTAATCTGTAATTTGATGCCTTTTGGAGATTTTTCCATCTTTCCTTGGCTTCTTTATGAACATTAATACAAATGTTTACCTGGGGTGCCCAAACTTTCGATCACCACTGTATACACCTATATCTTTGTCTGTGCTGTACCTTCACATCACCTACCTTCTAACTAAATTAATTGTTCTAACTAATATGTGCATGAAATCTACTGGAAAATCAATGTATCTCTGTATTTATAAATATCTGCATAGATGTATATCACCACTAGATGGTGACAGACTTTTACCCATTATGTTACGGGATTACTGTATGTGATTAAATGTGCCTCTATACATATGCAAACAAATTAGTGTTGCTGCAATTTAAATTTTTTTTTTTTTTTTTTGCTGTAATTTCAATTACCTCAAGATGGTGATACTAATATACAAACACACTACATAGGACCCTTTAATGGGATAAAGATTCGGTCAAGTGTGACGTCACAGGATATCCTAATAAGGAGACACAATTAATGCTAATTTTGGAAAATGGTTGTAACACTACCCTGAAGAACCCCAGGTGACCACTGGGTCAAACGCGTAGGTCTGATTGTCCCCACATGCCCGTGGACATAACCACACTCTGCGGCTGAGGACATCCTGCTGCTCAGCACCACTACCCTGTGATCTGGATATTGAGGCTATTAGATCGAATACATTCTGCTAGAGAGCTTGTGCTTTTGAAAAAAAATCAACCTTGCTATCTGGATCAGCAGATGAAAAATAGAAAAGAAAGTTTCTGAACTTTGAAAACTTTGGAAAGAAAGCCTAAAAAAAGGAAACTAATAATGCAGCCATCACATCTAAGAATTGGTAAGCTGCAATATAATGAATGTTTGCTTTTGGATTTAATACTGCTTTAATGGTTTAACCACTTGCCGACCACCCCACACAGCTATATTAGGGCAGGACTGCGCATAATCATGTAGATCTATGTGATTATGTGCCAGCAGCCGTGTTTAATTACAGCGGGAGCCAAGCCACGGGAGGAGCGGGTGCGATCGCCGCTGGCCTCCCGCAAGCTTCAGGGAAACGGACAGAAGAGCTGCCTGCCTATGTAAACAAGGAAGACGGCTCTCCTGTCAGACAGGCACAATGAGATCGTGTGTCTCAGCTAAGCTGAAACACAGACTTCTGTGTGCCCGTCACAGAGCCTCCCCCCCCCCCCACAGTTAGTAAGCACAATTTAGGCTCACACTTAACCCCTTGATCACCCCCAGTATTAACCCCTTCCCTGACAGTGTCATTTATACAGTAACAGTGCACATTATTTAACACTGATCACTGTATTTGTGTCACTGGTCCCCAAAAAGTGTCACTTAGTGTCAGATTTGTCCTCCGCAATGTAGCAGTCCCGCTAAAAATTGCTGATTGCCGCCATTACCAATAAAACCAACACAAAATATAAAAAGTCCAAAAGTCTATCTGTAGTTTGTAAACGCTATAACTTTTGCGCAAACATATTAATATACACTTTTTGGGATTTTTTTACCAAAAATTTGTAGCAGAATACAAATTGGCCTCAACTGATAAAAAAATTAGATTTTTAAATTTTTTCTATTGGGAATGTTTTATAGTAGAAAGTAAAAAACATTCTTTTTTTTTTTAGAAAAAAATTGGCGCTGTTTTTTTTGTTTATAGCGCAAAATCAAAAAAAAGGAGAGGTGATCAAATACCACCAAAAGAAAGATCTATTTGTGGGGAAAAAAGAACATCAATCGTATTTGGGTACATCATTGCACGACCGCGCAATTGTCAGTTAAAGCAACGCAGTGCCGAATCGCAAAAAATGGCCTGGTCATTAAGGGGGTAAAACCTTCCGGGGTTGAAGTGGTCAAATCGAAGTACTGTAAATATGAAACATTAGTAACACTGTATTTCAATTCTGTTCTTGATCTGAATTCATTCTTTTTTCCCCTAATTTTAAAAATGCGTATGAAAGGGAAACCAAATCTGTTTCTGAATGTGGTAAGACGATGACATTGCAGCAGATCTGTATGTTCAAGTATTTCTGTCAACAACAACATTAACTAAGCCCCTCAATTTCAAAGTAAATAAAGGCATCTGGGTCTTCTGCTCAGCACTGTTTGCATATTTAAACCTCATATACAGATGAATTTGCAGTGGACCGAATTAGCATATTAATGAAGATCTAATTGCTCTTTGCAGTCAGTTCAGTAGCAAATGACTATAGTACTGTTTGCACAGAAATATTCTTTGCCGAAACAGATAAGAAACTGTATACCATTTTTAGCAGAAGATAATGTTTTAGAGTATGTTTGATTTCTGCTGTAAGCACTTGTTCTTAAACTATACCTGCTACAAATTAGAGTTATGCACTTTATACAGTAATCAAGTGATGAAGACTGCTATACCAGTTACAGCAGCCTTCCAGCATTCTTCACTATAATCCATGGGAAAAAGGAAGAACAATTAAAAAATGGTGCTTTAATAGGCGTTTGCCAACTGTTTCGCAAACAGGCCGTCAAAATAGTTGCCAAACCTTTTTCATAGCTAGTAAAGAATATTTGTGTATGGCAAACTTTACATTCAACACCTGTTCAATTGGAGCACAAAGATATTTATGGATCTTGCATTTTTGTGTCTACAGTATGAAAGGGAACAGCTTGAGCTTCCCAGAGGTTGCCACTACTACACTCATGAAACCATTGCTGTTCTGCTCCACTTTCATGTTGTATTTTATGTCTTGTATTGTTTTGCGTGAGGTTATCAGTTTTCTGAAGTATGCTGATATCTGGTGGTGTTTATTGCCGCTACAACTTGTTTACAATGTGATTTTGATATTGTCCTCTGTTCTAGCTTGACCCTCCCCATTTCTTTCATGTTCCCTTAAGGCCCGTACACACTTGACGGAAATCGGACGAAATATCCTCCGATCTTTCTCTCTCTTGCTCAGCGTTCATTACCGTTTTTAGTTGACAGTGCATAAATGTTCAAATGTTCCGATTTTTTTTTTTTTATGGGACATTTGTTCCTAGACTTCTGGGTCGTCAGCAACTTCAGATCATGCGCGGTCTTTCGTATCCGATTTTCTGCGGATGTACTGCATACACATTAAACGAAAATTGGTCGTCTGGGGATGGGCGGTAAACATTTTGGTGTTTGTCCCTCCATTTTTTTTCATTGAAAATGTCGGCATTGGCTGCTGAAAGTTGTGTACACACTAGCCGAAAATCGTACGATTTTACCTCGGACGGGAATTTTCGGCAGATTTTCTACTAGTGTGTACCCCACTTTAGTCAGTATTAGTTATTCACAGGGACAGGGTTTAGGAAAGCCATTGTCTTCATACACGTCAAAAGACTAAAAAAAAATAATCCTCTATATAGCAAGTGGCTGAAACAAAATTGTGTTGGATTCAACTTCTGTGTCCTATTGAAGAGTGATGCTGTCTCTGGATGGTGCCAAGTCAGTAGGAGAATACAGTTCATGCACAGATTGGGTCTAAGGAGGTATGTCAGCAGCATTTCACACAGAACAATTGTTAGTTCTAAGGTTAATGTTTTCTGCTTTAAGCCGCACATATTTTCTCTGCCTTGGAGCTAGCAGTAGAAACCCCTAGCATCGGGTTAAAGCCTCAGCTGTGGAAGATATCAGCAATTGCGAGAGATTCCTCTTATGCTGGCTATACGCTGTTTTTTTTTTTTTTATTCAGCCAGGGGTCCCGAAGAGGGACAAGGGAGAGATCAGAAAGGTCAGGGAGCCCTTTCTGCTCACCATATTCCACATCTTGAGGCTATAGTAGGTCAAAGTTGTATCAGAAAGACCTCGGAAAGTCTTTTGTTAATCAAGGGGCATGGGCCAGGTTTCAACCTGCTATAAACTTCTCTATAGAGACCCACAATTTGGTGGTGACGTGAACGTGAGAGTCGACTGCCTTGTAAAAAAGATGTGCTGTATATCTGAAAGCTCTAAGTCCCATTGGGGTCAAGTCACTAAGAGTTAAATACCGGCAACTAAAATGGGGTAAAATACCGCATGCGGTAAATCAGTTGGGAAATGTCAACTCACTAAGAATTTAGCATTACATACTGAATGTGGTATTTGTTTGATTTAGCTGTAGACACTGCATTATTTAATGTGGAGGTAATTTACCGCATCAAGGTGGTTGCTAAGGAGCGGGCCGTGAAGCTGACCGTTGCATCCTTAACTGATGAACCCATGCCAAAAAAAAACAGAAAAAAACAGCGTGAGCCCCCCCCCCCAAATCCATACCAGACCCTTATCCAAGCATGCAGCTTTTCTTGAACCATGCCAGGCCACGTGCCCTTAACATGGGGTAGGTGGGTGCCTCATCCCCACAACTGTGGCCAGTGGTTGTGGGGGATTGCGGGAAAGGGTCTTATAAGAATCTGGAAAAACTCCTAGATCCTGGCCCCCCCATAGTACCCCTACCCATTCACCAAAAAGTGTCAAAAAGTAATTTTTGACAAATCTTTTATTAAAAAAAATTGAAAATCAAAAAAACAGTGTCCCTTGATTTAAATCCATCATCAATTATGCCACCACCTACGCCGGGACCTGAAAAAAAAAAAAACATTGCTCCCGCTATTTAGGAAGGCTGGCTGCCTAGTGCAAGCTCCTCTGTTAGACAGTTTGGTGCGCAGGCGTCGTTATTGACGATAGATTTACATCGGGGGACAACTGTTATTTTGCTGTTATTTTTTAATAAAGGATTTATCAGAAACTGTCTCAGGGTTTTTATAACTTTTTGACACTTTTTTGGTGAATGGGTAGAGGTACAATATAAAGGGAGCTGCCAGATCCTGATAAGCCCCCTGCCCGCAGACCCCCAACAACCACCAGCCACGGTTGTGGGGATGAGGCCCCAAGGTTCTTTGGGGTTAGGGGGCAGAGCCCCCCTGCCCCAAAGCACCCACTCTCCCATGTTGAGGGCATGTTGCCCGGTATAGTTCAGTAGGCCGCATGCTCTGATAAGGATCTGGTATGGATTTTGGGGGGAGGGGGGGCCATGTCAATTTTTTAAAAAATCTTGGTGGGTCTGATATGGATATGGACTGGGGGGGGGTGGTCTGATATGGACTGGGGGGCCACACCGTTTTTTTTTATCGTTTTTAATTGTCAGTTTTTTTTTTCAATCAGCTGTCAGTGGAAAATCCGGCCTGGCAGAGTTGCAGGTGGAGCAAAACATTTAGCAATACATTCATCCTTAAAATAATTATGCATCCCAGCCATGTAAACAAGGAAAAGTCTGATTAGCAAAGATTCTGCATACAGTATGAGGTGGTATCAAAATGAGACACACCAAGAGATGGCAACATAAGGCTGCACGCACAGTCACAGGAAGCACCGACCTTCATAGGTCATTGTGCCAAAAGACATCGTCCTGTGTACATTGGGAGCTGTGCAACTGGTGATATTCTGAACACGTGTGTTACCACTTCTGCTATTTCATCATAGACAGCAGGTTAGATCAAAGGGCAAACGTGAAATTCTGTGTGTAACTGGGCAAATCTGCCACAGAGACGTTTGGCATGATTCAGCAAGATTATGGTGATGCTGCAATGAGTTGAAGTTCCAGCTCAAAGGTTTGATCAGCAAAAATTTTGCATACAGTACGAGGCGGAATCAAAACATTTTTTAGATACACCAAGAGATGGCAGCACAAGGCTGCATGCACAATTACAGGGAGCACTGAACTTCATAAGTCAGTGTGCCAAAAGACATCGTCTCGTGTACATCGGGAGCTGTGCAACTGGTGCTATTTTGATCAGGTGTATTACCACTTCTGCTATTTCATCATGGACAGCAAGTTAGAACAAAGAGAAAACATGAAATTCTGTGTGTAACTGGGCAAATCTGCCACAGAGACGTTTGGCATGATTCAGCAAGTTTATGGTGATGCTGCAATGAGTTGAAGTTCCAGCTCAAAGGTTTGATCAGCAAAAATTTTGCATACAGTACGAGGCGGAATCAAAACATTTTGAGACACACCAAGAGATGGCAGCACAAGGCTGCATGAGTTGAAGATCCAGCTCAAAGGTCGCTGTTTTGACACCTTTGCAGAGATTCAGTGCAAATAGCAGAAGGTGCTTGACACACTTCGAAGAGAAGACATCCAGGACACATTTCAGAAGTGTCAGGAACTCTCGGAGCGCTGTATTGCTGTGCAAGAGAACTATTTTTAAGGCAATAGTGTGTAAACGTAGATAAAGTACTTTCTTGTAAACAGAGCTAGTCTTAAAACTTTTTAATACTTTGTATATAACAGGGGTTCCAAGCTTAGAGGCAGCTACAATGTTCAGAAAGCTCTATAACCAGATAATTCACAGAGCTGAGCTACAGGGGAGCGTTGAATCTGGCTGGAATAATAGAAAAAGTGAGAGTTGTCCAAACTGCCTAAAATCTTACCAATATAAATTTTATCTAGAGCAGTATTAGCACTCTTTCTTTTTTATATGTCTTTGTTGGCAGACTACAAAGACAGGGTCTGTCACACATTCATTCAAATCTAAGCCTTTTTTGTTTGACTATGCCAGTGTCTACCATGGCAAAATCTTACTGTTCCAGTGCCTATTTAAAATAAAGTACAATTCTGTGTGTCTCATTGTTTTATGAAATGCAGCAATCTAAAGCAACCAATTAAATTTCCCCTTTTCATTAGTTTTGTATATTTAGAACAATGTGTGCATGTATTTATGTGAACACACTGCAAAATATATTCCCACGGGCAATACAAAAGGCTAAAAGAAAAACTTACGAGGCTCAAAAGCTGTAAAAAGGAAATCAGAATTGCAAACATTCTAAATCAATCACAGGTTGCAAAATAGATTAAAGGCTAAGTTGATTTTTTTTTAAAATTCTAAATTCCAGCTAATCTATATCTTTCCATTGATTCTACACATGCTTACCTCACTGTCCTCATGGCTGTATGAAAACACTTGTCCATTACTTCAGCCTTACTTCCTGGGCAGACTATAGGCCATGACACAGGAAGGGGTTGACCAGCTGACTTCATTGACACACACACCCTGCATCATCTACGCTCCTACCTACCTCTCACTATATACATACACAGGCATTGTTTTTTTTTTTTTTTTGTCTAACTTAACTTTCCTCTTCCATTGATTGCTTATTTGTCAATGTGCTGAGTGATCAGATAACAGCCTATTGGAATAGAGCTGGTGTATTGAAAACAGGAGAAGTATGTTCTGGGTTCTGTAAAGCTCACCATACATGACACAATCTGATTGTACGATCTCCTGGATTTCCCACAAAGCAGGCAATACAGGATACTTTTTCATACAAGTACATGGTACATTAGGCACATATCAGGAATATGAAATGTTGGGTTTACACATTCTTTAAACATAAGTATAATCCTCTGCTGCAGGCACTGCTTCGCACTAATTTCCTGACTCAGGGAGCTGGCTCCCAGTGGTCGCTGCCCGCTTCACACTCCAAAGACCTACTCTACACAAGAAAAGAAACTGCTCGCCATGTAAAAGCTTTCAGTCTAATTTGATCAAACTGTCCATGATTCCAGCTGGCATTTTCAAGCCCTAAATCTATAAACCACAACCTTTAGTTGTGAAGATCTAATTTGAAATATATATAATTTAATGCTTAACCACTTCTGGACCACCCCACGAACATTTTCTGCAACAGGGCGCCTCTCCGTGCGCAATCACGTACTTATAAACGGTTTTGCTCTCCCTGTCTGTTCCCGAGACCCGCCGATGTTCGATTGGACCCGCTGATCGTTCCTGAGGCAGACAGAACAGCGGTCTGCCTATGTAAACAAGGCAGGTCATCGTTCTATGTAAAAAGTATACTGCGCTAATAATAATAACCTGCAGCCAGCAAAAAACAAATGACAATTCGTAAAAACCGATGATAAAAGATATTGCAGCGCTGGTAATGAGAAAATAAATAAATATGTGAAGTAAGATTCAAAACATACAAATAAATATGTGCAAATGAAGCAAAAATTGTGCAAACATATATTAAAGTGCATTGTGACATAAACCATAATAATGGTCATAAAAGTGCATATAAGTAATAAATAATGGTTGAATGCATATAGTCCATCCAGTTCAAAGAAGTGAATATTTGCAATGTTGCCTGTAGGAAAATACAACAAAAGTACAGAGTGCAAAATCTCCTTTGAATAAAATATTTTGATCTCTGGTATATGTGACCACCACCGATAAATAAGGTAAGTAGGGGGCTTACCAGATGGATAGGACCCAATAGAGTATACACTTTTTAGGTCGCTCATGCATTAGAGGCAAAATAGTTGTCACTGTATTGCTAACGCTGGAATGCCTTCAGTGCTCGGGGACCACCTCCAAACGCATCACAACATCCATATAAAAAGATTAAAGGGTAACTACTTGAGACCACGGCCAGGATATCCTCCACAAGAGCTCAATAAAATAGAAAACTCACATTGTGTGTACCGATAAAGGAACCATTTATTTTAAAAAGTAAGAATACTTACAGTATCGATGAGAAAAAAAGCGTTTGTAAGTAGCAGACAAAGTAAATGCAACACCTGTAAATCATCGTTCTGTGATAGGAGAAGCCAGAGATCTTGTGTTTCTGCTAATCAGGAACACAGATCTCTGTCTTCTTACAGTACAAGCACCCCCCACAGTTAGAAAGCACTCCCTTGGAACACATTTAAACCCTATGATTGCCCCTGATGTTACCCCTTCCCTGCCAGCATCATTAGTACAGTTATGGTGCATATTATTTAGCACTGATCACTGTATTGGTGTCAATGGTCCATAAAAAAGTGTCAAAAGTGTCACTTAGTGTCCAATTTGTATGCCACAATGTCGCAGTCCCACTATAAGTCATTGATCGCCACCAATACTAGTACAAAAAAAAAAAAAATTCCATACAAATATCCCATAGTTTGTAGACGCTATAACTTTTGCGCGAACCAATCAATATATGCTTATTGGGATTTTTTTTTTACCATAAATATGTAGCAGAATACACATTGGCCTAAACTGAAGAAATTCGATTTTCTCTTTTTTCTTTTATTGGATGTGTTTTATAGCAGAAAGTAAAAAATGTTGTTTTTTGTTTTAAATTGTTGGTCTTTTTTTTGTTTACAGCACAAAAAGTAAAAACCGCAGAAGTGATCAAATACCACCAACAGAAAGCTCTATTTGTGGGGGAAAAAAAGGAAATCAATTTTGTGTACAGCGTTGCACAAACACGCAATTGTCAGTTAAAATAACGCAGCGCCGTATTGCAAAATAATCGTCTTGTCATAAAGGGGGGTAAACCTTAAGGAGCTGAAGTGGTTAAAATATAATGATACATCTTTTATTGTCCCAATATTTACCCCTTTAAAATATATTTAGTACATGGGATTATAGTAAATAACATCTAATAACCATTTACGGCAACACTGCAAAGCCACACAGTACTGTTGTCCGTATTTACAGTATAAAGCAACAATATTTTGAATGCCCCAGTATCAACATAATTGTATCTACTTTTAAAGTGTTTAATTCTAATCATGTCCATGTATATTTGATAATCTGTAAAAAAAATTGTAGAAGACTGTTTAAAATTTACCCGTCAAACAAGGGAAAGACGGTCCAACCCAATGGCGGCTGAAGTTGAAGCTCTTGTTCATTTTTGGATATCACATGACCACGCTTGTCACTGCTAGTATGAGGGACATATGTGGCAGCCATACTAAACAGTTGTACTAGAAGTACACTATTCTTATCCAAATAAGGATGCAGGATCTAGATAAAAAAAAAGGCATTTCTTAATGTAAGCAATATATACATGTTTCAGATTGTACAGAAACAGCACGCACATTAAACATGCAAAACTATAAGGCCTAATACACACTGGATGTCATAAAAAAAAACAATTAGCATTGGCTGTAGAAAGCTGTAGCTGTACAATAAGTTTTGCAGAGTTTTTGTAGTAGTTTATTTTAGATTTTTTTTTTTTTTTTAGCATTTTTTAACTGTTGCATTTTTTAGCTTTTTTTTTTTTTTTTTAGAAAAATTATACTCCCCCTAAAGCCTATGGCTCAAAAGCACCGATAAACACTGAATAGCCACATTTTACAGCTTTTTTTAAGCTTTTATCAGAGTTAGAGCATTTTTACAGCTGAAAAACTCCTCAAAAAACCCACTATTTCTGGGGTGTTTTTTCCAGCCAGAAAACACCCATGCCAAAAAACATTGATAACGTGTGCATGGACACATAGGATAACATGCTGAGAAGTTTGCTGGTTGCAAAAAAAAAAAAAAATGCCTGGAGCCAAAAATGGCAGCTGTAAAAACATCCAGTATGCATGAGGCCTAACTAGCAAGCAGCCAAAACAATTATATAAAACTGTATTAACCATTTGCCGACTGCCGCACGACTTTTAACTGCGGCAGTCAGCCGCTCCTGGGCAAAGCGACGTAGACCTACGTCACTCGCCCACGAGCCTGTAGGGGGCGAGCGCTCCCCCCGGCGGCGCGCTCCCACCCCATTTGTTCCCTGCCTTCCCCGCGCGTGTGATCGGCGGCTCCGATGTCCGCCGGCCACTCGCAATCTCGATCAGGAGAGGGAGAAAGACAAACGGCTGATGTAAACACAGCCGTCTGTCATTCTCCCTTAGATCATGACAGAGGCTATGCGATCCTGCTATGTAGGATCGTATGTCTCTGTAATGATCTAACAAGCCACACCCCCTGACAGTTAGAATCACGCCCCTAGGGACACACTTAACCCCTTGATCACCAATAAAGTTATCCCCTTCCCTGCCAGTGTCATTTTTACAGTAACAGTGCATATTTATAGCACTGATTACTGTAGTAATGTCACTGGTACCCCCAAAAGTGACAAAAATGTCAGTCAGATCCGATCTGACCGATCTGTCCGCCGCAATGTCGCAGTCCCGCAAAAAAAAAAAATCGCAGACCGCCGCCATTACTAGTTAAAAAAAAAACAATAAAAATGACATAAATCTTTCCCGTAGTTAGTAAATGCAGTAACTTTTGCGCAAACCAATCAAAATAAGCTTATTGCTATTTTTTTTACCAAAAATATGTAACAGAAAACAAATTGGCCTAAAATGTTAAAAAATTTTGATTTTTACATTTTTTTTGAGAATTTCATGTAAAAAAATGTGAAAAATATTGTTATATTTTCAAAATTGTTGCTCTTTTTTTGTTTATAGCGCAAAAAGTAAATATTGCACAGGTGATCAAATACCACCAAAAGAAAGCTCTGTTTGTGGGAAAAAAAGGACATCAATTTCATTTGGGTACAGCATCGCACGACCGCGCAATTGTCCGTTACTGTCACTCAGTGCCGAATCGCAAAATAGGGCCTGGTCTTTGAGCAGCCAAATACTCCGGGGCTTAAGTGGTTAATATACGAGGGTTCTACAAAAAGTTTCCACACTTATTTTTATAAGTTTCGCAGCCATCTTCACCACAGCATGACACCTCTTATACTATACTGCAAGGTCAGCCGCCTTGCCAGACAGACTAGTTACATGACACGCTCAATTACTACCCCTCCTGCCCTTACTGTTTCTAACAAAAATATAAAAGTGCAGAAACTTTTTGAAGACCCCTTGTATATAATATAAAATATATTATAATACATTATATATATATATATATATAAAATATATAATATTATATATGCCGAATATATAGAGATGTATATAATGTGTATAAAACTACTCATTCCTGCCTAAAACTGATAGAATCATACCTTGCTAAGTAAAAAAAGGCCTCATTTTAAATATAGCAGCGATCAACATCTAGAGAGTTTGCAATAGATGAATGACAAATGCAGGAGGTTATCAAATAAATCCTCCACATTGTAATGCCCGCAGCATTTCACTTCCCACTAGACTTGGAACCAGACCTGGCTCTTGAGATTAGACTATAAAGCAGATATTGTTTTATTTCTGTATTACATCTAATACCAAGCACAAGTCTACATGCTATAAATGTACTGTATATGAATCCTTTTTTTTCTATAAAGTTAGTTGCTTTTCCAGTGGCAGACATAGCATTAATTCTTCATAACATAGCAGGGGAGAAGGAAACAAGTAATTACTTTACTCTAAATTTAGAATCTCTTTAGAAAGGATAAATTTGGAAGTTTTTTCTACTAAAAACCAAAACAGAAAAAAAAAATATTTCTTAAAGATGTAATTCCACATGTGACCTAAAAGACAAAATAATCTCACTAATGGATATTGCAGTACACTTTGTATACAAAACAATCAATACAGTGCACTAGGGAGTACATTGCTTGTTGTAAGATGTGTTTAAACAAAGTGACTTCTCAATTAGAGAGAGGTTATTGAAAGTCCACATTCTTTTGTAAAGAAGAAAACTGGACTTCATTAGTCCTCACTTTCAAAGCAATTAGACTGCAATGTGACAAATATCAATAAAAGATAAGCAGCAGTTTATACGCTTAATGTTGGCCATATCTGGCAATATAAATTATAACAGAAGTAATTAGCTCAGGATTAAAACTTCCATTGATGGTACAGTAAAATTCTTATTTTCTGCAATTGTTCAACAAATTAAAAAACAAACTTAACGTATGTAACAGTCACTTGTTTTAAATAATTGTCCAAATTATAAAAAATACAATTATGGCATTCCTGCTTACTCCACACAGTTAACTTGAAAGCTCATAGGAAAGCAAATATTGCTTATCCTTCTTGTTAGAATTTTCACTAAAGAGATACTAAGAAAAGCAGCCTTGCATCTATCACTCTTCTTTTATCGTAGATATGCTGTATTATTTTTTAAAACTTCTTACTTGAATGATACAATGTTGCTATATCAAATTGCCCTCTAGTAGTATTATGGTACCACAATACATGTTGCCACATTAGTGCCATTCTACCTTCTGGAACCCTATTACCAAGGCAGTGGGCTGGCTAACCAGTAGTCTGATGTCAGATGTTATTTTCCCTCCCCAAAGCAATTCTGTGTTTTACACATTATGGGAAAACAGGTTTGCTTTAACATTCTCCTCCACAGCAGCATATACTCACTTTCCTTCCGTCTTATGCCAATCCGTTCAGTGACATGAGCAAAATCCCTGGTACTTGCGGGTATTAAGGAGCATGTGCCTCACTCCGTATGGCAACGATGGACCAAACAGAGCTGTCACACAGGGATTCCATACCTCTGTATAACCTTTGAAACCAGCAGCTTGTAGCTTACACTGCTTTTGCTCCTGGCAGATGAATGAGGGTGGCAGGAGAGGGAAAAGAAAATAAGTATGTCAGGGCCTGGACCTGAACCTGGGACCTCTGCTGTGTCTGGTAGTAACTCTTCCCACTGAGCCACCTGGGATGTTGGACAGCTTTCTGCCTGACTGCTTAGACAACCTTGTGCTCTGCCCAGCCTCTTTTTATTCCTGCTGCAATCTATATCTTTGGTACCATTCGTTACTCACCTTTTGCTTTTACATAGACTATGCTTCAGCTTAATCACAACTCGCAACCACTTGTTATCGACTTTTGGCTATGACTAGGCTTGTACTTGATCTCTACCTGCTATATCTACTACTGTGCAAACAGGTGCAGTAGAGCTGCTACCTTCCTTCAATCCTCAGCTCTAGACTAAAAGGCTGCTGAGGCCTCTGTATACTGTGAACCAATGGAGGGACAGTCGGCACTCGGGTATACGTCAAATGGCAATATCCTTTATTGAAATGACATGAAACAGCTGTAAAACAGCCAATGCGTTTTGGCGTTCAGGCTCTATTAATGGCTCCTAACCCGGAAGAGGCAGAATCACATATGTATACATGACTGAACCTGCCCGTGCTGTCCCACTGCAGTAACAGTACTGTGGAGGGGTGGCAAGTGGTCAAAGCAGTGTTAAACCCAAAACCAAAAATGTAATATATTGCACCCTGCCAAATCATTAGATGTGGTGGTTGCACCTTTTTTTCTTTTTTTAAGATTTTCCTTTTTTTTTTTTTTTTACATGGTGATCTAGCCAGTAACACACCTCCTATTATTACAGTGCCCTTACTTGGTTTGCAGGGGGGGGGGGAGTGTTAACCAATTCCCTGACCATAGAGATAAAACAAAAAAGCCCCAAAAAAGCTGTTAGGAGCATTTATAGTAGAAGCAGTTATGAGCATTTAGGAGTGTTTAGGAGCATTCAGCATTTTTTTTTCCAGAAAAATGCTCAAAAAAACTCTACAAAAACAATTATTTTTCTGCTCTATGACACTGAAGCTCAAAAAAAAATGCTCATAGCCTAAAGTAGTGTGCATGGAACCAGAATAACACTATTTAGCTTCTAGGAGCGAAACAAAAAAATGCTAACAACATCTTCTAGGAACTTAAAAAAATGCTAGTGTGCATGAAGCCTAAATGTTTGTTGTTGGGTTTCATACCATTTTAATGAAAACTGTGAGCTCATCGTATTAAACAGTAGTGTTTGTATGTTTGTATGCTACAGTATGTTTAAAACGCATATTGTACGTGCACTTCTTAGGTAAACTGATACTGGTTATTAGAAGTATATCTCAAAAGATTTTTTTTTTAGCAAACAGGAAAAAAGAAAGTTTTTTGAACTAGTTAGAACAACCCCCTGCCTACTTCATAGGTGTGCGCAGCCTATTGCATTAGGGTGTGCACCCCAAAGCTCAAACGCACATGCCTTTCTCTGCAGCCTCAGCTGCACTGGACAGTGAATGAATGGGAAGTGCTCTCTGCTGAGCGGCTTCCTGTTCATTCACAAACTGAAGCACAGTAAACACAATTTACTATGCTTCAGCTATGAATAAACACATTGAGTGAGTGTGTTCACTGTGTTCATTTAGAAAAAGAAGAGGCCACTAAATGACATATTGACAAGCCCTTTTCCCACTCTCCATCCTGTGATCCCCCACAGCAGCCTAGGAGAGAGGAAAGAAGAGGAAGGAAGCCAGCACCACTGTGGGGAGGGGGGGGCAGTAGGGGGAGTCGCACTGCACAGGGTTGTGCCCAGGCACCCCCCCTGCGCATGCCTATGCTACTTGTAATTTTTTGTGTGTAACTAGTCTTTAGTTTCAGCAGTGACCCCTGTGTTATATATCTCGTTTATTTTGTAAAATAAGACTCTCATTTTGTACAACTGGAATTATTTGTAAAGGAACGTAAACTCTGCCTAAAAATCTTCAATAAAACATTCCCAGGCCCCTTTATTGGATGCTGCCTAAGCCCCCCACACCTAACACATAAGGGTCCAAAATGATAATAACACAGTTGCGGATATTAGAAACTACAAAGGAATTATTCTACTCCCAACTTTCTGCTAGAGAAAGGGATGTTTGAGCAATAAAGGAGGATTACAAGTGGCACACAAGGTTTGGTAATTAACATTTATCTACAGTTAGTCTTTAACAAAGTGCAGCAGATGTACTGACAGTAAAGCTAATACACTCTGTGGCAGCATTTTAATACCCAAAACAATTGACAACAAAGGAAATAAAATGCCATGATGTTTGTAGCAAGATTATGTGCAATTTTAAATAATATTTCTGATTTTTAATTAGATGTTTATACCCAATTGCGAATGTTACATTGAAATGTTTGTCTGGGATGGATTTACTGTACATTGGAGGTATGGCAAGTGGCAAGTATTATTTATGTTTTCTCAGTGGATTTCTAGGATCTAGAGCTATGCCTCACAGCTAGGAGGCAATCATGGAACTGGTAACCTGTCTGTATATGAAAACATAACACTGTCTTCAACAGAGCTAGTTTGGTGCAAATTCTAAAACCGTTAGTTAACCTTCCAAATTAATTTTAAGGAAGTTGTCTAAACCTGAATGTGGCTTTGTATACGTGTTATATTAGGTGTACATGCAGATCACATTAGGAAGTATGTGTATTTGGGATCATGTGTGAACATTCAAGTAGAGGAAAAAAAATGCCTTTTGCTTCATGTTATAGGAAAACATCATTTAGGTCATGTACTGGCTGATGTGATGAAAATTCAACCATTGTGTACTTTAATGAACAAATATAAAATAAAAGTTCAGAGAAGGAGTCCACAATGTCCCCAGTTGCACTTAGCTCTGACAGATGCACACTACTGCTAAATTCTACCCTGGAGCCACAAATGTTGCCTTCTTATCTGTTTGGCTGACCTTGGTTCAACAAAAACATTACAACAGTAGGATTTTCTTCGTGGATGGGCTTCAGAAAGAAGCAGCCTCCAGTCTCCATGAACGAGACTGCAAAGCATGGTTAAGACTTTGCCTACTTGATGCTGAATCGGCTTTCAGTTTTGCAACTATTAGCAGAGGTGCAAGTGAAGCACTCCACTCTAGTTTCTCTGGGTCCCTCTGCAGGTCTTTCTTGTATTGCCTCTCCCTCTAGTTTGGCTCATTTAGAAGGAGGAATGGAACTCACGCTTGCTGAGATCAGCAAAGTCAAAACTATAGATACCTCTGACACCTCCCACATGAAGAAAGTGTACAAAATCAGCAATAATTTAAACTACTCTGGACCAACATAACAGAACTGCCAGTGCTGAGTGGCAGCCACAACCTCCAGGAATAAAGAGTCCAACTGGTCTAAAATAATACCTTGTAATATAATCTGGATTAGGTGATACTGTATCATTGTTGATTTCCAAAGGGCCTGATACCTTGGATGATGACATGAGGACATCACTGCTTTTCTGAATGTATTCTCTCCATCTAAGTTAACAGAGAAGACTGGGCCTACCTGAAAATTCCGTTAACACAAAAATAAATAGTAGAAGCAATTGACTATTATTTTTTTTTTCACAATAAAGGTTTATTGTTGTAAACAAAATAATGAATATGGCTCCTTTCACATGGCCGCTCCGTGTGAAAGGTCCGCTGCGGGACTTTTTTTTTTTCTTCCACGGAGCGGATGACATTTCTGTCATCCGCTCCGTGTGCCCGCATATCATCCCATCCGTTTGCGGATGATATGCGGACATAATGTATGTCTATGGCACTGCGGATGTCAGCGGATGACACCGCTGACATCCGATTTTCCTTCCTTTCCGTTTTTTACACGGAAGGAAAAATAGGGTTCTGTTCCGTTCGTAAAAACGGAACAGAACTGACAGGAGGAAAATCGGGTGTCAGCGGATGGTATTCCGCTGACACCCGCAGTGCCATTCACTTACATTATGTCCGCAAATCATCCGCAAACGGATTGGATGATTTGCGGACACACGGAGCGGCCGTGTGAAAGGACCCTATGTTGTATATCATATTTTTATTTTTAACATTAAAACAAAAGTTGAATATATATGCAGTAAAGTATTCTGTATTTAATCTACATCACATGTAAGGTATGATTCGTCATAAATCTTAATAACATGCAATTACTCTGGGGCCAGATGGTTTACCCTTAGAATGTTATACAGCCCATGAATTTCTGGCCCACATCTACATGCAGTTTATAAAGATGTTTCTAAGCACGGAACATGCCCTATGTCAGAGGCGCTGATCATTCTTTTGCCTAAACTGGGTGCTGAAAAAGGTACAAGTCATATGGATCTCTCTTGCTTTTAAATGAGGATATCAAATTCTAGCCAAAGTGTTGGTTCGCTACCTTTCTGATGTAATACTATCAATTTCTCACCCTGGCTAGTCAAAGCTTTATGCCAGGCAAAAGTACATACACATAGCACCATCAGACGCCCTATACCGAAATATACATCAAGTCTGGTGATCACAAAGCAGTGGCTTTGTTATATCAATAGATAATATGAAAACCTTTGATTAGGTTAACTGGAACTATTTGTGGCACACTATGCAAGCCTTGGGGATTGACCCAACCTTCATAAAGTGAACTTTACAATTGTACACTAAGCCTCCAGGATATGCATGAACCAAGATGTTTCTGTCATAGTTATCAATCAATCAATTAATCAATCAATCAATCAATCAATCAATCAATCAATCAATCAGGGGAACCTGCCAAGGATGGTGATGGAGTCCTTGTCATGTAGTATTAGACAGTCATGTCTAATTTGTAGTTTTAATGGGGGCCCAAGAGGAGTGCCTGCCTCCTGTCTGCACTGACAATGCTTTTTTTGTTTCAATAATTTTTATTGAGATTTTTGTAGGAAAAAAGGTTTAACAGTGCAAAATGAGCCAACATGGCTCAACCATATCCTTTGAAAGCAGTACATTTCACAGAATACATGAAGTACAAAGATGCCTATTCAGATAAGTGCAATATCAAAAATTAGAAACCAGTAAGACTAGAGATATGAACAGTAGAGGTTGGCTAGGCATCTGTCAGATGAGGTGAAAACATGGAGACACCGCCCCCGCTTTAGAACACTAAAGGTCAGATGGTCCGGGCCCAGCCCCCCCCCCCCCGGCGCCCCTACGGGAACACACTGCGCCCTTGGGAGGAGACTGCCCCCGACCCCCGACCCCAATACTAAGCCCACTACTTGAGGGGGCAGTATCTCGCTATCCATGCACTGTCAGATAGAAACAGAAAAAAAGAAAGAGAATAAGAAATGGAGAGAAAAGGACAAGACTGAGGGAAAAAGGAGGTAACAGCAGAGAAAGGTAGCAGGAGTGGGACGGGGGGAGAGAAGGAAAGAAATATCAGCGGCCGGTGAGAAGAGAAAGGGTCGACACCCAGGTCCCGCCCACCCCAAAGGGGGAGATTCCCCCAACATTTTGTCCAAGGCGACCAGGGCGCCCGACCTCCCCTAAGGGGGGCCTGCCAGGTACCTTATCCAGGGGTCCCATGTTTTGTCAAACATACGCATCTTATCATTCAATAGCGCCACCATCCGTTCGTTTATCATGATCCAGGTCAGTTTGGCTTTTAGAAGCTCGAACGGCACCACTGGGGTTCGCCAAGAGCGGGCTATAGCTATTTTGGCGGCTGTGAACACAAAGGCTATAAGGCATTTGGCGGGTTTAGATGCCCCCTCCACTGGTTTACCCAAGAGGGCATTTTGGGGATCCTTTACCAGGTTAACCTGTGTCAAGGAGTAAACAAAATTATAGACTCGGATCCAAAAGCGTCTGACTTTCGAACAGGTCCACCACGTATGGAGCACCGTGCCCGCCTGACCGCATCCCCGGAAACAGTTGGGGGATGCAGTGCGCACCGCCGCCGCCAGCCTGACCGGGACCATGTACCAACGCAAAAATACCTTGAAGTTAGCTTCTATCAAGGAAGTATTAAGTATGGATCTAGAATTAAACTGTGCTAAAGTGTTCCATTCCGCCCGGTCCAGAGACTCTCCCAAATCCTCCTCCCAGCGTAGCATATATGACAATTTAGTATCATCTCCATGAAGTATATTATAGATCGTTGATATATAGCTTTTTTGTTTATCTAGCGTGCGGCAAAGGTACTCCATTGGTGTGGAGGTAGTGATGTCGCTCTTACGCTTGAGGGAGGCTGCGAAATGGGAGATCTGGGCGTAGCGAAAGTACTCTCCCTCAGGGAGGGAATATTTCTCTTGTAGTTGGGACTTGGTAAGCAGTCCCCGGTGGTCGCATAAATCTGCTAACCTGAGAAGCCCCTTGTTCGTCCACCAGGCAAATGCCACAGGGGTCAGACCCGGTGGGAACAAAGGATTGCCCAGCAGGGGTGCCAGCAGAGCATGGAGGGACTTAAATGAGTGTTTGCCCGACAGCCTATCCCAAACCCCCAGGGAGAGGGACAGGGCAGGGCAGAGTACTCCCGGCCTGTCCCTGGCCCGCAACCACAACGTGTGGTGGACCGGAACCCCCAAGTGGGCCGCTTCCAATTGCATCCAGATTGGGAGCGGGTCTCAGGAGTGGAAGCGCACTAAATGAGCCAGTTGTGCTGCGTTATAATATTTACCCAGATCCGGGACCCCTAGTCCCCCTCTAAGTTTTGGGGTAAAAAGAGTCCATCTGTTTACCCTGGGCCTCTTGTCCCCCCAAATAAATCGGATATCCGTCCCCTGAAATTCTCTAAGATCAGACATATTAAGCATTATGGGTAATGTGCGGAACAGGTACAACAGTCTAGGCAATATGTTCATTTTTACCGAATTCAACCTACCGAACCACGACGGGGGACTAGCAGACCAAGTAGCAAGGTCTTCCCGTAATTTTTTATATAAAGGTGGGTAGTTACATGTATAAAGAGTAGCTATGGATGCCGTGAGATGGATCCCAAGGTATGGCAGCGACCTCTCCTGCCAAGCGAACGTAAAGTTGTCTCTGAGAGCAGACAGGGTAGTGTTGTCTAGTGTTAGGTTTAGAGCCCGGGACTTGGAGGGGTTAGACAATGCTTTTTAGATGACACTGAACACACGTTGATGGCATTGTTAAATGTAACAGATAGCTTTGATACAGTCTTGCAGTGATACAGTCGGAGAGGTCAACATTCCCTCCTGTAGGTCCTCTCAAATCACATCCTTTTTTGTAATGCTCCAAACTAGCAACTGTAGACAGCTTTAAAGCATAACTCCACTTTTGTTAAGAAAAAAAATTCCCTTTTGGATAATCTATGTACATTACAAGGATTTTACCAAACTTGTTTGCAGATTCCTACCTTTTGTTATTCTGAAGAAATCACTGTTAGTTCCTTTGTGCCCCTGCGCTAAGTGAGTCTAATGGGAGCGGTTTCATAATTATCAATTACACTCTTAAAATTATTATTTTTTTAATTTGCTATTTTTTTCCCATGAAAGTAGAGTTACCTTTTAAATAACTTTCAATATTTCTATCCATGACAAGCTTACTAATATCTTTCCAATTGTTACTCTTATGGAGGCCAAACTGCAAGCTTGGTCTACCCTTTCATTAAATTGAATATGTTGTTGGTAGGATAAATCAAAAATTATTTATTTACCTATATACCTGTACTTATTTAAAGTATCACTTGTCTTTATTCCCAAAACATTCTTCCAACTTGATTTCTCTATATACTTCTTTATTTGGAATAATACTCACCAAGCATTAGCAAAATTGGGTTTCAAAATGCACCTGCAGATGGTGGTCTCACTTACACTAACTTTTACAAATATTTGGCCTCCCAAATAGCATTCATAAAAAACAAAATAGTAGACTGCCTGCAATGACAATGTTTCTACTGTTATTGCAACAGTGATCGTGGGATCACTTGGACATTTATGTAGTTTAATCAAAAGGGCTAGTTGTATTCAGGGAATAAGCCAGGTGTTGAGGATAATTACTGCCAACTGCACCCACATCCCAAGGCCGATAATTGAAGCTAAAAAGGAGGGGGAGGTTTTTTGAAATTCCAGGAAGGAACCAAGGGAAACCAAACCCAAATCAATAAAGGAAAGGGGACTTTAACAGGTGTAGAATATGCAGTAGGTGAGCATATTGAGACAACTAAAATGATACTCTTAAAAACATATAACAGAGGCTCCCCTCTTCCGGTGGAACCCTGCATTTAATGGAGTCGGCTCGTGTATCCGACACAGCCGTTCTCCATCTCTGGGACACATTTACACTCACTTATTAGTTGACTAGGTAAGGATACTCTCCCGCCTGGTACCTGTATGCTCTTTTGCTATTTCTAGCTCTATCTGTTATGGGATTCTCTGGTGAAAGGCACTACGTACTTACCTCTATTTGGCGGTCTATACTTACCTCAGAGAATGTCACCAATAGAAATCTCTGCCTTAGCATGTAATAGAGCTGTAAAATTGCTGGTGTCTGAGCAGAAATATTCTTCACCTTATGCACCCTTGTGATTATGCACCCTTTGATTTAATCCTAATCTTTAGGAGTTATTTGGACTCCCAGACACTATTTGATAGGCATCCAGAGAACTACAGTATCAGTCATATATCTTTCTAATTTGATCTATCATCAGCTTTTAAACCTTGAAAGACAATTATGATATTCCTAACAGGATGTTCTTTAAATAGATGTTGCTTTGACACACTGTGGAAATTCGCTTCAAATCTCTCTCTGTGATGATTAAATCCACTCTACTACAAAACCTTCTTCGAGGCTCTACTCAAAGAAAAGTGGCCACTAACCTCTACTCTGTGATCAAAACTGAGGGTTCTCAGTCATTCACTAATGCTTACAAAAGAGGTCCAGTCTAGTCACATTCTTAAGTTGGTGATCTCTAAGATGAAGTGCAGAAAACCTGGTTCACTGATATCATTGGCACCCAGCATAGACTGATTCAGTTAAAATGCCTAAATCAATTATATACTATTCCAGCTTGACTTAAAAAGATGGGACTATGTGAGCATGCCCTGTATTCTAGATATCACTCAGCTGAGGTGGACCATATCTACAGGATACCAACTACTGGATAAATATTAATTACACAAAAAATTGGGCATTGCAGCTCTGCTTTTACCTGAAGTACTTATTCTCAATACCTACAACAACCTATGTTGCAGCTCTCATGCAGAACAAAGTTTTAATTGATTTGCTTTTATGCTTGCAAACTAATGCTACTTCACTGGAAAGATGCACTTCCTCTGGATATATGCTCTCTATTAGGTTGGTTAAAGTGGATTTTACACCCAAGTGAAATGTGTTGCATGCAAGCTCTGCTTGCTGATATCAAATCATCTTGCTTTCTAAGGTGAAAGGGGGCATTTGGTTGCTTCTTACATCTAAATACATTGCACTTTCTGGTCTCTAGAATCACTGGTGATGTAGCCAGGGCCAAACAGATGCATCCTGGGAAGGCTGCCTCACCTACTGCTTTCCTTTGAAATCTCTTAAATACACTGCAAGATATCACAAGATTTCTGACAAATACTTTTTTCCCTTTGCCCTGACAATGTCTAGTATCACATGGGCAAGTGAGACATGTTAGAACTCCAGGAAAAAGTATAGACTGAATCTTCTGCCCTTTCTGAGAATTGTCTTTTTTTTTTCCTCTTCTCCTGCCAGCCTTTTTAAGAAAGAGAAGCCTGCAATAATTGTTTGTTATGCCTTTTCACAAAAGTTTGCATGGTGGCTCTTTCTTTGTGATGGTCCAGGGGAAGGTCCAGTTTATTAATGATCTGTCAAAAATTAAACTGATATACCCAGCCACAGCTTACCCTCCAAAATACACTAATTTGGGGAGCTTTTGGTTGGAATGAGCATGTGGTGTGCAGAGACATGGGGGGATTTATCAAAAGGGGAGCAGTTATGCTTGATAAGCAGTCAGCTTCTAGATTCAGGTTCTTCAGCTAAGCTTTAAAATTAAAAGCTAGAAAGTTATTGTTTGACATGCACAGCTGCTCAAAATTCTGTTCACTTACCAAGCAATTACTTTTGAACACCTAGGACATATCACCACCAACCACCACCATTTAGACCTCAAAGGGTTAGGGCCAGAGGGAACAAAAAAAAGGAAGAGGCTCACAGAGACCTTATTACCAATAACAAGGGGATTGGGGATTTCCATATCATGAACAGGAGGAGTGGAGAAATCCATCTCCTACCTATCCTCATTCTTCGAATGAGCGGAGAAACCAGCAGCAACCATATCCCCACTACCAGGAGGAAGAGAGGGGATGGAAGGACACCTATTGGGCACCTACCCAGGAGGGAGGGGAACAAGGAAAGGAAAGCAAAGAAGAGGGGATCTAGAGGAGGAAGAAAGAAAAAGGAAAAGATACGGTTAGATGTGGGTTTATTCAATCTGGCAGGGATTTAATTTTCTGAGGCAGAATAAGATGTGCTCCAAAAAGGAATAAAGTATGCACCAGCTACATTTTTAGACAAGTTTGAAACATTTGTGGATATAGAGAAATTTACAAGAAAACTTATTAAGAATTTTTTTATGGAAAGTAATAATAAAGGAGCTACAGTTTAACCTCCTGATTGTAAGCATAGTGGTCTTAAAAATAAATCAACATTCAATTCTAAGTCTAATGCTTACCAATATATTAAAGTTTTTAAGAATATGGTACAGCAAGAGGTTAAACAGCTTAAGGTCATACGTAATAGAAATACCAAAAGTACATGGGAAGGAATCAAAGAATTAGAAAATAGCAGAAATATAGTTATCAGACCAGTGGATAAGGGAGGGGGGCTGGTAATACTCAAAAAAAGAGGATTATAATGCTGAACTACTTAGGATTATTATTGATAGATACACCTATAAACCACTGGAAGGGGACCCCACCAGCAAACTTATAAACAAAGCTGGCTAAATTGAACAAGAAAGGGACAATTAATGGTATATTGAATAAAAAAAAAGAATCTGAATCTGAAAGCACTCCAGATCCCAGTCATATACCAGATGCCCAAAGTTTATAATAATAAAAACCGACCACCTGGATGACCCATTATTAGTGGGATTATTTCCCTGTATGCGAGAATCGGAGAGTATTTAGATGTCTATTAGCAACCTTTGGCAGCGAATGGGAGATCCTTTTTAAAAGGTAGTAGGGACACCATTATTTCTGTCATGGACATGCAATAGTGTCTGGCAGCTTACCTTCTCCTCCATGTCTGCATTAGAGGCCAGACTCTCATTCTGGTTGCTTTTTATCATCTCTCCTCCCTGTTTGGCTCCACCCCAGGCCATTCCAGGAAGTCTATATTAACCAGTGCACTGCAGGTCTGCTTTGCTGTTCAACAGTGTTTGTTAGTTTGTGTTCCTGTCTGCCGTTTGCTTCATCCACCTTTCTGTGTACGGACTTTGGCTCGTCTCTGACTACCCCTGTTTGCCTGTGACCCTGACCTTTGGCCTGTTCCTTGTTAGCCTTGTCTGCCTGTTGCCCCGACCTTGGCTTACCCATCACTATCCCTTGTGTCCCGAGTGGCTGCTTCCCCTCTCTCCCTACAGAGCGTGACCCGGGGGACCCCAGGGGCCACGACCTGGGCCCAGTTGCAGCTAAGTCTATCCTCACCCCTAGAGGCTTTGGTGAACACCTGCTGGGTCTTAGACTCCGCGCCCTGGAGAATCTTGGGCTCGCGTTTCTGTCCATCTGCAGCAGTCAGCTATTGGGTTCCCTAACTTGCGGTGCACCCCTGCCTCCAACAGGGTGCAGTTGTCACCTGGCCACAGGTGACCTGACAGTTTGAACAGTCATGAACCCAGCCTACGTGCCGCTCCCCCCAGACGATCCATTACAGGGCTTAGTTCGCAGACTCGAGACGCAGAAAGCTAATCAGACTCAGGTGATGCAATTCCTACAGGTGCTGGCTTCCCGATTTGAACAGCTTTAGACCTCGTTGGGAACTCTGGATCCACAACCCCAAGAGCAACCAGTGGCTGGGACTGTCACGCCAGTCACAGACTCGCATTCGCTAAAACTACCTTCTCCAATCCGTTTTTCTTGAGACTCCAAGGCCTGCAGGGGGTTTCTTAGCCAATGCACCATCCATTTTGAGCTTCAGCCGCAAAACTTCCTGTCAGATCAGGCAAAGGTAGCCTATATTATTTCCCTTATTTCCGGTGAAGCTCTAGCCTGGGCTGCCCCCCTATGGGAGAAGAATGATCCAGTAGTTTCCAACCTGTCCGACTTCTTGAAGCTCTTTCGTAACATCTTGGAGGAGCCGGCTTGGGTTTCTTCAGCGGCAAAATGCTCTTTTACGTCTCCGCCAAGAATCTCGTTCAGTGGGACAATATGCTCTCCAGTTCCGTATCCTCTCAGCTGAATTGAGCTGGAACAATGTGTAACGCTCCTGCGTTTTTGTAGTAGGCTGGATTTGCAGCTGCAGAATCTCCACTAACCAGATCCAACTCTCCAGACTCATCACTGTGGGCCTGTCAACTTCAGCATACAGATATACACACTCAATAAGATGTTCCTGGAGTGATAGGATGTATATGATAGTATGAAGATGATGTGCTGAAGGGACAGGTGTGAACAGTGACAGAGATGGTAAGCACTTGAGAAATGTTCAGGAGAGTATTAGATGGTATTAGGTAGAATGCAGATTGGTTAGTAATCGAGTATGGTAACAGGTGGTAAGGACAGCAAGTGACAAATACAGGATAGGCTAACCCAGTGCAAGGATAGATGGTAGTAGACTCAAGAGCTAGCAATCTATGTAACAGTGCAGATGATAGAATTAGTATGCATAGATAGTAACAGTCCTTAATGTGCAGAGGTAGATAGTGTAAGTAAGGTTATGGAGGATTCCCCTGTGGGGTACTTATCACTAGTAAGATTAGTAGTAGAGGGGTCCAGTAGTAAGGGAGTGATCCAGTAGCGAGATACAGGGATCAGTAGCGAGGTTCCGGTCTTTTCCAAGTAAAAGAGAATAGCTGGAGGTTCCGGTAGCAAGACAAGCTTGTAAGCATGTAGGACACACAGGCAGGTTGAACGAACAATGTGAGAGAGAACGCCGGCGGTTGAAATAGCCGCTCTGCGGCGCTCGACGATGACGTCATCCGTCTTAAAGGTGTATGCGTACCACCTAATTAGAAAGGTGGGACGCATATTGAAGGAAAATGGAAATAAAGGGTACCAGAGGTACCAGAATCTTACAATACCCCCCCTTAAGGCCGGCTCCGGAAGGCCTATAGCACTGGTTTCTCCGGGTATTTCGAGTGAAACCTTCGTATAAGCCTAGGTGCGTGAACATCAGAGGTATCCAACCAAGTGTCGTCTTGGGGTCCATAGTTCTTCCATCTTATGAGATACTGGAGTCTTCCTCTATGGATACGAGAATCCAGAATCTCCTTAATCTCATATTCTTCTCCGCCTTCAACTTGTACTGGAGGTGGAGGCAAGATGGTAGGCCTTATTCCTTGATTAGGAACATGGGGTTTCAGTAGCGACACATGGAAGATGGGATGGATCTTGAGATCTGCCGGTAAGGTGAGCTGTACTGCAGCTTTTCCAATAAGTTTCTTAATTGGGAAGGGTCCCAGAAATAAAGGTCCAAGTTTTTTGCTAGGGATCTTTAACCTTAAATTTTTTGTCGATAGCCAAACGAGGTCCCCAATAGCATACTGAGGAGAAGGTCTTCTACGAAGGTCGTAGTACCTTTTTTGTTGACTATGAGCGTGTGAGATAGTGGTATTAAGTAAACCCAGAGAGTCTTTTATTTGAGTAAGATAGTCCGAGGCTACTGGGTTACTTGATGGTAGGATGCGTGGTGGAAGAAGTGTGGGATGAAACCCATAGTTCAAGTAGAACGGACTTTGCTTAGTAGTACTAAGGGTTGCGTTGTTATAAGCAAATTCCGCCAGAGGGAGGAGGTCCACCCAATCATCCTGTAGGTATGATGTGTAGCAACGCAGATATTGTTCTATACACTGGTTGACTCTTTCAGTCTGTCCGTTGGTCTGAGGGTGGTAGGGAGAAGTGAGCTTTCGCTCAATCCGTAGTATTTGACAAAGAGCTTGCCAAAATTTGGAGATGAACTGTGAACCACGGTCGGATAAGAGAGTCTTTGGAAGTCCATGTAACTTGAACACATGTTTCATTAGTAGTTCCGCTGTTTGTTTAGATGAAGGTAGTCTGCGAATAGCAATGAAATGTGCCATCTTTGTCAGATGGTCCACTGACACGAAAATGGTATTAAAACCTTTGGAAGGTGGTAGTTCTACTATAAAGTCTAAGGACACAACTTCCCATGGAACCTGGGGTATTGGTAGACTGCAGAGTAGACCAGATGGTTTTGTAGTGTCAATTTTGGACCTTGCACAGATGTCACATGAAGAAACAAATTTTTGTACAGACGTCTTCATATCAGGCCACCAAAACTGCCTGGTGAGCAAATTAAGGGTTTTCGTCATACCCATATGTCCTGCCATGGGCACATCATATGATAATTCCAAGATCTTGGTGCGCATAGTAGGGGGTATGTAGAGTTTGTCGTTGTAGTAGAGGAAGCCTTCTGCATCAGTACTTAGTTGTGGTGGAGGTGAATCCAATCCTATACTGTGCAAAATATCTTCTTTTAGGGAACGAACTACACCAATAATACGTTCATAGGGTATTATAGGAATGGAAGGGATTTCGGCGCAGTTATCTTCGGTTAATCGTGATAGCGCATCCGCTTTTTTATTTTTGTCTGCAGGCGTATAGGTCACTAGGAAGTTGAATCTTAGGAAGAATAATGACCATCGTACCTGTCGGTGGGAAAGAGTTTTGTTAGTCTGGAGGTATTGAAGGTTTTTATGGTCTGTATATATGAGTATTGGTAATTGGGTACCTTCAAGTAGATGTCGCCAATTCTCCAGTGCCAGTTTTATGGCAAGCAACTCCTTTTCACCCACTGGGTAATTCACCTCTGGGCTGCTTAGTGATTTTGAGAAGAAAGCAACTGGGTGGAGTGGTGAAGTATTTGTTGGTCGTTGGGAGAGAACTGCTCCTACTGCCATATTTGACGCATATATATTGGAGGGATGGGTCTGGATGGCGTAGTATGGGAGCAGAAGTAAAGCTTGATTTTAACAAGCGAAAAGCTCCATTTGCTTCTTCTGACCATTTGAATGGTTTCGTTATACTTGTAAGTTGTGTGAGAGGTCTCACAATAGCAGAGAAGTTCTTGATGAACTTCCTATAGAAGTTTGAAAATCCAAGGAATCGCTGTAATGCCTTACGTGTTGTTGGTATAGGCCAATCCAGAATACAGGATATCTTGCTCATATCCATCTTGATTCCGGTTTTGGATATGATGTATCCTAGGAATAATATTTCTTCTTTATGAAATAGGCATTTTTTTAATTTCACGTATAGGTTGTGTGCGAGTAATCTGGATAACACAAGTCTTACATGTTTTATATGTTCAGACAGAGATCGAGAATAGATAAGTATATCGTCCAGATATACTACAACACAGACATCAAGTAAGTCTCTAAAGATGTCGTTTATGAACCTTTGAAAAGCCGCGGGAGCATTACACAACCCGAATGGCATCACAAGATATTCGAATAATCCGTATCTGGTTCTGAATGCTGTTTTCCACTCATCTCCGTCACGGATTCGGATTAGGTTGTATGCCCCTTTTAGGTCCAATTTAGAGAAGTAAGTAGCCCCACGCACTTGTTCGATGAGTTCAGGGATGAGCGGTAAAGGATAGCGATCCTTTATTGTAATCGCATTTAATTGCCTATAATCGATAATAGGCCTAAGACTTGAATCCTTATTGCGGACAAAGAAAAGTCCTGCAGCTGTGGAAGAAGTAGAGGGTCTAATGAACCCTTTTGTCAAATTCTCATCTAAGTATTCCTTGAGATGAGAAAGTTCATCCTGTGAAAGAGGATAAACATGACCGAAAGGCAATTTGCTGTTAGGGAGTAGATCGATAGTGCAATCATAATCCCTATGGGGAGGCAACACTTGAGCATTTTTCTCAAGGAATACTTCGGACAGATCCTGATAGCATAGTGGTGCAATCTCATCTGACACCACAGACAGGATCTTTCCATAAGATGGGAGGTTACACGTAATCTCGCAATAGTGAGAAGGGAAAGTTAAGGTCCTTTGATTCCAATCTATGATTGGTTGATGTGTGTGTAACCAAGGAAGTCCCAAAATAATGGGATAATGGGGTGAAGGTAGTATATCAAAAGTGATGGTCTCCATATGAGACTCATTAGCAGTGACAAGGAGTGCTTGTGTCTGGTTGGTGATTGGACCAGAAGATAGCGGAATGCCGTTAATGAAACTAACAGAAACAGGTTTAGGTTTTGAAATAATAGGTATTTTATTTGAGGTAACAAAACATGTATCAATATAGTTCCCACAAGATCCTGTGTCGATCATAGCCTTGGTGGTAATCCTAGTCTAGTCCCACTGTAATGTTAAATGAACAAAGAGATGGGGGTTAAAAAAGGAAGTCGTTAATCCTCCTAGCAAGACATGTGAACACTCACCCTCTTTTTTGCAGACAAGGGGACAGCCGCTTATCAAATGATCCGGGGATGCGCAGTACATGCAGAGGTTGCTGGATCTTCTTCTGGCTCGTTCAGTAGTTGTTAAAGGTGGGCGTATGGTTCCTACCTCCATAGGAGTAGGATCAACGGCCGAAATCCGAGAAGGACTAGACAATGGCATTCCCATTTTCTCAGCCCTTCTTTCTCGCAGTCGCCTGTCAATGTTGATACTAAGTTGTATTAAGGCATCCAAGGTGCCAGGTAAATCCGCTCGGGCGAGCTCGTCTTTAACGGCTTCTGACAACCCGAGTCTGAATTGAGTTCGCATAGATGTATCATTCCACCCTGAATCAAGGGTCCATCTTTTGAACTCTGCTACAAAGTCTTCTACAGGTCTCCTTCCTTGTTTTAAAGCCCTCAATTGGATATCAGCAGTACTCTGCCTATTGGGGTCGTCATATAAACTAGCGAGTTCCGCTAGGAATAAAGAATAGGAGTTGAGAAGCTGATCATTTTTCTCAAAGAGAGAGTCTGCCCAGGCCCGTGGATCACCAGATAAGTATGAAATAACGGTACAGACTTTAATTTGATCAGTTGGGTATGTACGAGGTGTTAACAAAAAAAGCAGTTGACATGCATTTTTGAATTCACTAAATTTTTTCCGATCACCTGTAAACACTAGAGGAGGGTTTATTTTAGGTTCAGGGGGCTGAGCAGCAGTAAGCCGTGAGAGACGGGTTACCTGCTGTGTCAGAGTCAGATTTTCTTCTTTTACTTCAGAAAGAGCAAGTATTAATGCATTTACTTGTTGTGTTAATTGTGTCACTTGAGTGGGTAATTCTGCTGAATCCATTTTTTAGGTTCGTTCAATCTGTAACGCTCCTGCGTTTTTGTAGTAGGCTGGATTTGCAGCTGCAGAATCTCCACTCAGTAGTCATGTAGAGATGTGTTGAATAACCAGATCCAACTCTCCAGACTCATCACTGTGGGCCTGTCAACTTCAGCATACAGATATACACACTCAATAAGATGTTCCTGGAGTGATAGGATGTATATGATAGTATGAAGATGATGTGCTGAAGGGACAGGTGTGAACAGTGACAGAGATGGTAAGCACTTGAGAAATGTTCAGGAGAGTATTAGATGGTATTAAGTAGAATGCAGATAGGTTAGTAATTGAGGATGGTAACAGGTGGTAAGGACAGCAGATGACAAATACAGGATAGGCTAACCCAGTGCAAGGATAGATGGTAGTAGACTCAAGAGCTAGCAATCTATGTAACAGTGCAGATGATAGAATTACTATGCATAGATAGTAACAGTCCTTAATGTGCAGAGGTAGATAGTGTAAGTAAGGTTATGGAGGATTCCCCTGTGGGGTACTTATCACTAGTAAGATTAGTAGTAGAGGGGTCCAGTAGTGAGGGAGTGATCCGGTAGCGAGATACAGGGATTAGTAGCGAGGTTCCGGTCTTTTCCAAGTAAAAGAGAATAGCTGGAGGTTCCAGTAGCAAGACAAGCTTGTAAGCATGTAGGACACACAGGCAGGTTGAACGAACAATGTGAGAGAGAACGCCGGCGGTTGAAATAGCCGCTCTGCGACGCTCGGCGATGACGTCATCCGTCTTAAAGGTGTATGCATACCACCTAATTAGAAAGGTGGGACGCATATTGAAGGAAAATGGAAATAAAGGGTACCAGAGGTACCAGAATCTTACACAATGAGGCTCTGGTCGCTATCTTTTTGCATGGCCTCTCTGACCAAGTGAAGGACGAATTAGTGGGAAGAACCATCCTCGTCGGTCTGGACAATGTCATCCCCTTATGCAACCAGATCGATATTCGTTTTCAGGAGAGGAGCATAGAAAAAGGACCCAACACTCCCTAGGTCCTAGCCAGTCTAAGCTCCCCTCACTTCATCCCGTGGAGCATCCTCTGCCTGCTGAAGAACCCATGCAGCTGGGCCGGACCAGACTAACCCCCGAGGAATGTGCTTGGCGCAGAACTTGGACTTGTGCCTCTATTGTGGAGGCAAGGGCCACTTTCGTGACTCCTGCTCCCTTCGCCCAGGAAACGCTCGGGTCTAATACATTTGGAAGGTGGAGTATTGGGCGCAGAAACATCACCTTCCCGTCTTCTTCTTCCGGTGTCCCTTCATGTAAGCAATTCTCCCCAATCGACCCTTGCATATCTGGATGCCGAGGCTGCCGGCAACTTTATGGACTGGAGAACTGCTTCTTCTATGAAGCTCACCCTTTCACCCCTCTCTACGCCGTTGGTAGTCTTGGCAATTGATGGCACTGTTCTCCCAGGGGGCCCTATTCGCTTCCAGACACTACCTATTAGGATGTCGGTAGGGATTCTCCACCAGGAGTGGATATCCTTTCTCATCCTACCCAAAGCCTCTAACCCAATTGTATTGGGCCTTCCTTGGCTACAGCCCCACTCTCCCCATGTGGACTGGGTCTCTGGGCAGATCCTGGTTTGGGGCCCCTCATGTTTCTCGTCATGTCTTTCCAAGGTGACCCCAAAGGAGAGACTTCCGGTTGCTACCACATCGGTATCTTCTGATCTTCCCACTGCATACAGCGATTACCGGGATGTGTTCTATAAGAAATCAGCTGAGGTGCTTCCTCCCAACAGGTCTTTTGCCTGTGCCATTGACCTTGTTCCCGGGGTGACTCTGCCCAGGGGTCATACCTACCCTTTGTCCATCCCAGAGACCCAGGCCATGTCTGAGTATGTCGCAAAGAATCTTGAGAGAGGTTTCATCTGGAAATCCTCATCGCCTGCAGGAGCAGGGTTCTTTTTTGTCACCAAGAAGAATGGTACCTTGAGACCCTGCATTGATTATCGAGGCTTAAACGCTGTTACTATTAAGAATCGATACCCGTTACCCTTAATATCTGAACTATTCGATATGTTGAAGGGTGCTTCCATTTTCACCAAGTTGGATCTCAGAGGGGCGTACAATCTCTATCGAATTTGAGAAGGTGATGAATGGAAGACTGCGTTTAACACTTGAGACGGTCATTATGAATACCTGGTCATGCCGTTTGGGCTGTGTAATGCCCCAGCTGTGTTTCAAAACTTTGTCAATTAAATCTTCAGGGACCTGCTGTACCAGTTTGTTGTCATCTATCATGATGACATTCTTATCTTTTCGGAAAATGTGCGTGTCCACAGAAACCATGTCCGCACTGTACTAGCGCCTTAGAGAGAATAATCTCTATGCTAAGCTGGAGAAATGTTTCTTTGAATGTTCTGAGGTCCTATTTCTAGGATGCTTTGTCTCAAGTTTGGGTCTTTGTATGGATCCTGGGAAGGTCTTAGCCATTACCAACTGGCCTCTTCCTGCTAGCCTTAAGGCCACACAGCACTTTCTTGGCTTTACAAATTTTTATAGGCAGTTCATAAGGAATTACTCTTTCATTGCCGCGCCTATTATCGCTTTGACCAAGAAGGGTGCTAATGCCAAAGTCTGGCCCCCCCGAAGCTGTCGCTACATTTCACGATCTGAAACAGGCCTTTGTCTCTGGACATCTCTTGAGGAGACCTAATCCTGGGGATGCATTCTTTATTGAAGTGGATGCTTCTTCAGTGGGGGTGGGGGCTGTGCTTCTTTAACTCTTTGAGAAGAGACGTCAACCATGTGTGTTATTTTCCAAACAATTTTCCCAGGCAGAGAGAAATTATGCCATCGCCGACCGGGAACTTCTTGCAATCAAATTGGGGCTAGAAGAGTGGCATCATCTTTTGGAGGGTTCTCCTCACCCCATAACGATCTTGACTGATCACAAGAATTTACAGTACCTACAGAATGCTAAACGTTTGAATCCCAGACAGGCCAGGTGGAGTCTCTTCTTTTCCCGTTTTAATTTCATGATTACGTACAAACCTGGTTCCTGCCACGGTCAGGCTGATGCACTTTCTAGGTCCTTTGACACTTTGGACAAGGAGTCCACTCCTGAACCTGAGCCGATCATCCAAACTTCATGCATTGTTGCCCATTATACCACCCTGGACTCAAAAATTCCTCCTGGTAAGACCTTTGTCCCCACTGAGCTAAGATCCTGCGTTGGGGACATGATTCCAAGGTGGCGGGCCACGTGGGTTTTCTCCGGTCCTTCTTGCTCATCAGCCGTCACTACTGGTGGCCTAATCTCCGCTCGGAGGTCAAAGACTATGTCAAGGCCTGTCATGTCCGTGCTCAGTCTAAATCCTCCACACAAGCTCCTGCTGGTCTCCTCATGCCTTTTCCCATTCCTAAGGAGCCCTGGGCCCATATTGCCATGGATTTTATCACTAATCTCCCACTGTCTGACGATAATACGGTCATTTGGGTGATAGTCAATCGATTTTCCAAGATGGCTCATTTTGTTCCCCTTCCTGGTCTTCCTTCTGCTCCTGCCTTGGTTCCCATTTTTATTCAAGAAATTTTCCACCTCCATGGGGTTCCTTCTCCCATTGTTTCCGACAGGGGCGTTCAATTTACGTCTCATTTCTGGAGAGCCTTTTGCAAATCTCTCAATATTGCCTTGAATTTTTCCTCTTCTTACCATCCTCAATCCAATGGGCAGGTAGAGAGGGTTAATCAGGAGTTAGAGGCCTTTCTTTGCACCTTAGTCTCCGCTCATCATGACAATTGGTCCTCTCTACTTCCGTGGGCGGAATTTTCTCATAACAATCATGTAAATACCAGTTCGCAGAAAACACCCTTTTTCGCAGTTTATGGAAGACATCCTCAACTTCCGCTTCCCATGACCTGTTCTCTGGATATCCCAGCTTTGGCTTCAGCTCAGGAGTCCTTCAATTCTATCTGGAGTGACGTTCATGATTCCCTCCGGGCAGCTGCCGACAAATTCAAAGGCTTTGCTGACCGCCGCAGGCGTAAACCGCCTTCTCTTCAGCCTGGGGACAAAGTTTGGCTCTCCACCAGGAACATCAAGCTTCGAGTGCCTTCCCTGAAGTTTGCTCCAAGATTCATTGGTCCATACACTATCATTTTTAAACTGAATCCAGTTTGTTTCAAACTTCAGATCCCCAAAAGCCTCAAAATCGCTAACTCCTTCCATGTTGCCCTTTTGAAGCCTTTAGTCCTCAATAAGTTCTCTCGTCCTCTCCCTACCATGGCCCTGGTCCCGAGGATAATCAGGAATACGAAGTCAGTCAAGTTCTGGATTCCCGACTCTGTAGAGGCGTTCTTCAGTACCTTGTTCATTGGAAAGGCTTTGGTCCTGACTCCTGAGGAGAGGTCTTGAGTCCCTGCATCGAAGGTCTTTGCACCTCGTCTGTTTAAAAAGTTTCATCTGAAGTTTCCCTCTAAACCCAGGCCCAGGCGGGGAAGGGGGAGGCCTCGTAAGAGGGAGGGTACTCTCATGGACATGCAATAGTGTCTGGCAACTTACCTTCTCCTCCATGTCTGCATTAGAGGCCAGACTCTCCTTCTGGCTGCTTTTTTTCATCTCTCCTACCTGTTTGGCTCCACCCCAGGCCATTCCAGGAAGTCTATATTAACCAGTGCACTGCCGGTCTGCTTTGCTGTTAAACAGTGTTTGTTAGTTTGTGTTCCTGTCTTCCGTTTGCTTCATCCACCTTTCTGTGTACTGACTTTGGCTCGTCTCTGACTACCCCTGTTTACCTGTGACCCTGACCTTTGGCCTGTTGTGTGGCTGCTTCCCCTCTCTCCCTACGGAGCGTGACCCGGGGGACCCCAGGGCCCGCTACCTGGGCCCAGTTGCAGCTAAGTCCATCCTCGCCACTAGAGGCTCTGGTGAAAACCTGCTGGGTCTTAGACTTGGGCTCACGTTTCTATCCATCTGCAGCAGTCAGCTATTGGGTTCACTACCTTGTGGTGCACCCCTGCCTCCAACAGGGTGCAGTTGTCACCTGGCCACAGGTGACCGGACAATTTCATTACAAGAGATTGAGGCAGTGAGCTCCACAATACTGGCAACAGTGGATGCAATGGAAGCAGTCAGGTAGGCTTTAGAGGGACAAACCGATCTGAAGCAGGCACAGATTTAATTCCTTTTGGAATGTTTGCATATGGCCATGTCCAACACCTAGTTTTAGCATAAAGGGAATTTTTTCAATCAAATCAAAGAGGTAGCTATGGGGGCTTGTTATGCCTCTAGTGTTGCGAACATTTTTTTGGCCAAATAGGAAGAACAGATTTTTGCCCTGCCCCAACTTAAATATTACAAGAGGTATATTGACGACATTATGATAGTATGGGAAGGGGAACAGAGTGAGCTTCTAAAATTCCTGGAGGATCTGAACCATAAAGTTTATGGGATCAGAATCACAGGAAATTGGAATAAGGGTATGGTACAATTTTTGGATTTGGAAGTTTTTAGGAACAACAACAGGCTAAATACTAGAACCCATTGCAAATCTGTTGACTGTTGAATGGTTACATCTCAACTAGGAGTTGCCATCATCCCAATTGGGTTAAGGACATTCCAAAAAGCCAACTTGTGTGCATTAGAAGAAATTGTAGCAATATTCATGACTACGTAACGCAAACAGATAAATTAATACATAGATTTAAAGAGAAGGGTTATAGAGAAAACAAGCTGGTGGAGGTTAGAAATGAGGTTTACTCTATGAATAGACAGGATTTATTGAAACCCAAGAAACGTAAAAAAGGTAATAAGGATTTAGCTTTTATTACAGGCTATAATCTACAATACAGAGAGTTGGAAAAATGTATTCGGAAATACTGGCCTATCCTCTTAAAAGATAATACACTCAAAGATGTGCTTTCCAAACATTTATTTATAAATGGGCACCTTGTTTGAGAAATATGGTATTGAAAAATGTACCTGATCCCCCTAAGAGAGCTAGGACCTTCCTGGAGAGGAATGAGTTTTATAGATTTGAAAGGTGTAAAGCATGCAGGACTGTTAGGGATAAAAGGAGGAAGGAGGAAACGTTTTCCTCATCTGAGGGGAAGGAGTACATAATAGATACATTTATCACATGTGGTACTAGGTTTTTCAATTATTTGCTGATTTGCCCGTGCGGCTTAAGGTATGTGGGCCAGACTACCCCAACGTTGTTTAAACGTATCGGGGAACATATTAGTAATATCATCAACGGGTACAGACAGCATAGTGTTTTGAATCATTATAGGCTTAAACATAATAGGGATTCCACATCATTTTTTGTAATATTGATAGTGAGTGTACAAGCATTGGAGAGGGAGCGATATGTGGAAACAAGTATTGCAGAATGAGACCCAATGGATTCACCGTTTATATACGTTGAGTCCAGGGGGGTTAAACTTCGATATAGACCTTAACTGTTACCACAATGATTTTTAACTTCTATCTGGATACGTGATTGGGTAGGTATTTTGTGGATATTGTGGGCTTGGAATGTAGCGGGGAAATCTATTAGGTTATTGGATTTTCTGCTATATTTTGGATCCAGGATACATCTATATTTTATGTATATTAAGGGTGTAGCGCTGATCTAGAATATACAAGTCCATATACAGGGAATGTCCGCAAGGTGTTAATATCAACTCCACAAAGATGTGTATAAGGGTTGAAAGATCCAAACTCCAAGACCACCACCAAGTTGAAAGACACACTGCCTCTTAGCGGATAACATGGACCCTCATTACAAAGGCCATGTTCACCATTCACATGTGAATACGATCAGCACTCCTCCAAGATGTCAGGAACAATTGTCTCCAAGTGTGCCCCAGTAAAACAAAACAAGGATATACCCATAGCGTAATATGTACAAATAGTTTAATATCACACAAATGAATAAAAAACAGCTTACAAGGTAGTGGATTCAATGGAGCAGAGTGGAATTCCCCTTACATCGCGGTCCGCGTCCATATCCCGCCAACAAAATGGCCGCCGCGTCTCCTCGTGTGGGCTAGCGTCGCCGTAGGCTCCTCCCGACACGTTTCATCATAGGCTGACGTCGTCAGGGGGTGTGGCCGTACGGCAATGCCACTATATTTATAACCGTGGAGACGGGCGGAGCTTCAGAGTCCTCCCGGAAGCCGGACATCCCCGGATGCATTCCAGCACCCGGAAATAGACGTAAACAAGCAGCAACCAGCATACTAACCAAAGAAAGCGGTCACCATTATTGCAATATTGCACAAAGCTAACCTCGTTCCAGATTTGATCCAAATAGGCCGCAATGAGAAACGTTAGCAAAATATCAAATTATGTGTGATACAAAAATAAAACATAAAAAGTGTGCATCCACCGGAGAGCGACGCCATCTGGTGGCCACAGACCGGATCACAACCAGGGGAACCCATACTGCCAATATCAATCCAAAGTCATAATAATATCCACATAACATTGATAAACAATAAAAATGCCTGCATGAAGATGTATAACACAAATCTTAAATATATAAATTACAAAAAACCTTAAAAAGAGACAGATAAAAAACACAATAGCAAAATTATTCATAAAAGCAAAAACCTCAAAGCATCAGGTACTGAGATGGGATCAGGAATTATTTATAAAGGCATTTATATCCCAGTCTATATTCAACCCCAGGGGAGTATGAGATTTGATCTTATAGATCCAGTTGGTCTCCAATTTGGAGACACCCCGGGTCATATTGCTCCCCCTCCAATGACCAGTGAACTTGTCTATACCCAAAAACACAGTGCCTCTAGGATCCCTTTGATGACATTGGTCGTAGTGGCGCGATACGCTGTGTTTTGGGTATCCTTTGACTATGTTGGCCACATGTTCCTTGAGCCTAACATGAAGCTCCCAGATTGTGCGGCCAACATAGTCCACATGGACACCTAATTAGATATACAACATATCTAGTGGTACAGGAGATAAAGGGTTTAATTTTGAACTCCTGACCAGTGGATCCAGACAGAAATGTATCAGTCTTTCTATTCTTATTGTGGTTCAATTTACATATAGCACACCTTTTGCAGGGGTAAAATCCCCCCTCTCTTTGGAAAAACGAGAGTACTTTAGGTGGATCTCTGATGTTTGGAGCAACCTGTAATTTTAATGGAGGCACCCCTCTAAAAATCAACTGAGGTTGCTCTGGAATGAGGGGACCCAAGACCCCATCATTCCGCAAGAATCTATATTTTAAATAGAGTATGAGTTGGTCATAAGTAGGAGAGTTATGCTTATTAGATATCTACATTAAACTATAACATATAACTAGTTGGGAGGTCACACGTTTTAGCTATTTCTATGTCGAATGACGATCGTAAGGCAGTGGCTTATGGGATTGCATGATATGATCTACTAAAAAGATCAGACATGCATAATTATGTACAAAATTATTTGACCACTGGGTGGCAGTATTGCCAGGATATCTGTATGACATTTTCTAAATGAAATTAACATTGCGGATTTATATGTGTCAATTTATGCTATTTTAAACAAGTACATTAATATGAATGGTTTTTAGAGTTATTACTATGGATTTGGATGTTGTTTTTAATTGTAATATTAATTGTAAAGAGCAATGCCAGCTCGATAGTCATTACCATACCCGGAAGTTGAGGAGTATCAAAGTATATATTTGAGGGCTTAGTAATGTTAGGGCGTTATATACATATATATCTATATGGCTGAAGGAGTACCAGTAATGGGATCCAGTTTTCCGTTAGAGCACAATTTAAAAAAAAAAACTATTTTTTCTAAGCGGTTGTCCACCAATGAGGGGAGACCAGCAGCTATTTCGATCTCAGGGATTAAAGGTGGTAACCAGATTTCCTGATGATGTGTCTAATAGACGAAATGTATTGAAATCTGGTTGCTGTTTGAAAGTTGCGGAGAATCATTGACGTCACTTCCTGCACCTCTGTGGAACGCACGCGAGTCACGGGACTGGAGTGAGTGGTGAGACCATACCTGATTCGAGCACTGAGGGGTACAGTAGAGGCTATTGGAGTGTCTAGGCACATTTTATGTAAGCAGACTACTAGAGAGATGTTTTTATGGGAAATTTTAAATAAACAGTGTTGCACGATCACCTTGTTTTTTTTGCCTTTTTGCTAAATGCCATCTGCTTTCTAAGGGGAGGATATGCATTAAGGTGAATAACGATTGCATTGGAAGAATCTCTAGATGTTTTGGTGCTGATATCTATTCAAAGCCTAGTGGTCCCTGGGATCTGGGGACTCTGGTGAGCGCAGTGGAGCACTTTATTTATGGGAAGAGAAGCACATTTAATATACACTGGTTGTGGTCACAGAGACTGGTGAGCAACACAGACTATCGTCACTTTATTTGCAGTTGACTGTGATATCTAATTTTGTCAACTATTATTTAGCATTATTTTTTTTTACATTTTTTTTCTTCCTGCAATTTGTGCATTTTTTGGGGTTGATGTACTCACATTCACTTTTTTGGGATTTTTTTCATGTATACTAAGAACACATGTTTTTGATATAACAGCGCCTTACTTTACTAGTTATTGATTTGTAACTATTGGGGTAGGTTGCTCTTGCTATAAGATTAGCCAGTAAACGAGAGAGATGGTGAGAGAGATGTGTCTATGTTGAGTGCATGAGTGTCTGTCCTATATATTCCAACCCAATTAATTTGTTTGCAATTTGAAATTTTTTTCGAAAAAAAAAAAAAAGAGAGAGAAACCTACAAATCACACTGACATCAGAACAGTGGAATGTTTCCTTTTGTATATGAACAAAACCTCAATTAGCATGAAATATCAGGAACTGGGATTTACATTATTGACACTGTGGTACAGAACTCCAGTGATCTCACACCAACTGTTCCCATTCTTTCCCGATGCATGTTGGAGTTGCAGCCAGACTAGAGGTGAAATTCTGCATATGTTCAGTTCATGTTTTATATTTTCCTCGTTTTAAGCAGAAGTATGGCAGATATCTCAGAAATTCACAGATTATACCATACCAAATGACCCTGCCTTCTTGTTATTTCATCATACACAAATTGATGAAGTCTTTTGGGAAAATATATTGAAAATATATTGTTTTTAATGCTTTATGTAGGTATATATATTCATATAGTTGTATCCCATTCTCAGCAATTGTATTGGCCAGCCCTCTGGGCACTATGTATGATATGATTGAGACATTTTTTCCATAGATTTTTTAATGCAGTGGATCCTCAACCCTCTTTGTTACTTGGGCTTGGGATCGGCGCACATGCTCTAGGGACAATTAACCCATCAGCATGTCTTTAAATTGCGGAAGGAAACCACAGTACCAAGAAAAACTCATTCAAACACAGGGAGACCATGCAAACTCCATAAAGATAATGACCTATCAGAGATTGGAACCAAGGACCCCAAGGTATAAGTGCTAACTAATTCACTGTGCTGCTCCCAGTGGTTTATACATTATACTATTTAATGATTTGTGGTCTCTCCTACTTCTTTGAAAAGTTGTATATGTACAACTTATCTTTGCCCTTTTGACTTTTAGAAGTTGAAATCAGTTAGGCACTTGTCAGGCATTATATTTTGATAATAGTAGTGGATATATTTGCCAGCTGTTTGAAGAGATTAAATAATCAAAGTTTTATTATCATTTACACAAAGTACAAGCATCGCCTATCTAAGAACTGGGGACTTAACTATTTGTAATTCTATGACATATTGGGTGATAATGTCTAATATGTAATGCTCACCTGGTACCTGCATATGCCCAGTGGTCCCAACCCAATGAGTGTCATGTTGGTGTTGCTAATGTAAATACCAGATATAGGATAGATGATAGATTATGCTTTTGAGAAAGACCTTTATTGTCCAGGTTTTGTTGGAAGCATTTGATTTCAATGCTGTTATATTTTATTTTTTATAGTAAATGAAATGCTATAATTTGTGTGTAAAGCTGGTCTAAACCACAATGTATAGTATTACAGCACATTGGATAACCCCATAGAACATAACATTTTTTTTAAATATTAGAGACATGGAAGCACATTTTTCCTGTATGAAACAGGGAGTTCATTCAAGAAAACCCACAAACATTTTGTATGCAGGAGCGACTAAAAATTTCACAAAGTAAATTTCAGATACGTGTGTGCAGTTATGCAAATTCCATAAACGTGTTTTCTGCTAAAGGGAGCAATACAAATGGTGTAGTTACTTTTTCCACATTACATCTATTGATATTTTTGCCGAATTAATTATTGAGAAGGTGTACGGTATCAACATTATCTGTAGGCACTGTTAGAATGATGATATAAAGTTTTCCTGTTCTTGCATGACTGAAACCTACAACTATTTTGCACACAAAATATTTCATACAATATAGTTGAAGGTTAACATTTATTTTATGTTGATTTTACAAATGTACATTTGTTTATTTAACTAAGGAGTCACTCACATGAAGTTTTATACAATATAGGATTTAAAAAAGCATCTAAAAAGTTCATAATTACCTTCAAAATAATCAAACCAAGTTCAACAAAATGTCAGACCCTTGGATTAACTATTTATTGGCAGACTAGCAGAAGCTTTCAGGGTAACTCACCTGCTATAGGCAGGTTATCCCTCTCCCCTTTCTCTTTTTCTCCCTACTTTCTACATTATTAATCTTTCTTCTCCTTTCTAATATGGGCAATGACAACATGCGCCAAGTCTAATACACTTTAAATTGTGATCTTTATTAGTTGGTTACATGTGAATTTTCTGTTAATTCTGCTTGTATTATGGTTGACAGCCTAACTGGGGTAACCAAACTCATAGTTGGCATTTGGAGCTTACATGTCTAATTTGCCCATACACACATTCTGTGTTGATCTAATAATGATGGCAACTGATAAAACATTTAATAATTAATGAATAAAGTTATATAATGTATATAATAGCCACGCTCTCCAATAAATTAAAATTCACATAAATAAATCCTTAATTGTGTTGAACATATAACAATGAAATTGATGATGGTAAATGATTGGATTACCAGTGCATGAATAATCAAATTATCTCTAAGTGCCACCATAAAACTGTATACAAATAAATTGAACAACTGTGCAAAATATCTGTGCAAATTATAGTCCCAACAGCAATGTTTAGTGGGCCACAAAGCAGTCCAATAAGCACCACCCAAAGATTGGAATATCAGAGGGATCCTGATCTGGACTTTTTACGATATAGACACCTCCACCATACACACAGACCACCCGGTGAGTCAAACCTCTTACCAGAGATGGTAGACCCTCAAGTTATAGGGCGTCAGTAAGAGCCTTTGTAGGACAGGGTTAAGGTGGATATCCACTGAATGCTTCCAGCCAGGGATGAACCGTCCTCCTTAGAATCTTTGTATCAGGATGCTAGACTCAATTCTATGAGTCCTCCACTGGGAGTGTCACTGTCAGTGCAGGCTTGCAGTGGGAGAACAGGCACATGAGAGGAAGCGTGGAGGTGTTAGTGGAGTCTCTGCTGTGGAGGGAGGGAATGTCAGTGCTCTGACTGAACCGAGGAGGAGGAAGCAAGAAAGGATTGGAAGTTGCGTGCTGGAGCCTGGAGGACTCATAGAATTGAGTCTAGCATCCTGATACAAAGATTCTAAGGAGGACGGTTCATCCCTGGCTGGAAGCATTCAGTGAATATCCACCTTAACACTGTCCTACAAATGTTCTTACTGATGCCCTATAACTTGAGGGTCTACCATCTCTGGTAAGAGGTTTGACTCACCGGGTGGTCTGTGTGTATGGTGGAGGTGTCTATATTGTAAAAAGTCCAGATCAGGATCCTTCTGATATTCCAATCTTTGGATGGTGCTTATTGGACTGCTTTGTGGCCCATTAAACATTGCTGTTGGGACTATAATTTGCACAGATATTTTGCACAGTTATTTTGCAATTTTGCACTAAATTAATACTGTATTGGTGTATCACTGTATTTAATTTCTATTTAGATTTTTGTATCTGATTTGTTGGTACCCACCTATTGTGGCCTAACAATTGTTCACTTTATTTGTATACAGTTTTTTGGTGGCACTTAGAGATAATTTGATTATTCATGCACTGGTAATTCAATCATTTACCATCATCAATTTCATTGGTATATGTTCAACACAATTAAGGGTTTATTTATTTATGTGAATTTTAATTTATTGGAGAGCGTGGCTATTATATACCATTATATAATTTTTTGCATTCCTTGCTTGTTTTCACGTTTACGCTGCGGCTCCCATTCCTTTTGTTTTCCATTCATTGTGGATCATTTGGATAAGTTTGGTTTCACTTTTCATTGCGCAGGACGGTTGGTGCTTAACACTAATTAGTCTTCTCATTTACTAATTAATAGAAACCTGTTATAAAAACAACAGACTGGACTTTACCTGGCCCACCTCATTGTCCTGCTCAAGTATCAACCTCACCTCACCTGTAATTTATTTGACACCATTGCAGGCTGAAGGCTTGTGAGCGAAATAAAACGAATAGAAGGGCGCTGAGGTCAGTATCAAATAATAAAAAAAACACTTTATTAAAATAAACAGCACACTTATAGAGACGTTAGCATGAAACAGCATGAATAGGGAACACCTGGGACCAAGCAGCTGTAATTAGTGTGAGGCTGTAGGCATCACTAGGTAAACAGAGACCGAGGATGACAGGGATTCAGCCAGCTCAAAACATGGATATTAGCAGCAGCGTTCTAGGCTGCACATGAGGATGACAGCTGTCAAAATGCCTGGTGGATGTCAGGATAGGGGGTGTGCATGACATGTTTCCAGGGACTTACCCTCTTCTTCAAATGCAAGAGGGCAAGTCCCTGGAAAAGCATCATGCACACCCCCTCTTCTGACATCTACCAGGCATTTTGACAGCTGTCATCCTCGTGTGCAGCCTAGAACACCGCTGCTAATATCCATACTTTGAGCTGGCTCTGTTTACCCAGTGATGCCTACAGCCTAACACTGATTACAGCTGTTTGGTCCCAGGTGTTCCCTACCCATGCTGTTTCATGCTAACTTCTATGTAAGTGTGTTGCTTATTTTAATAAAGTGTTTATTTGATACTGACCACAGCGCCCTGCTATTCGTTTTCTTCCACCTTGAGGTCATCCTACCCAGATCTTCTGCGGGAGCTGCAGAGGTTCCAGTCTCAGTCCCTTCTCCTGTTCGTCCATCCAGTTCCCTTATCTATTCCTCTACCCTGTTGATGGTCTACAGATACAGATGAAAGTTCCAATGGACCAAGGAACCTTGCACTTCTCCTAGGCGTGCCGTATGTACTGTGTGCTTGTACACTCTTTGGATTTGCTGAAGGCTAGTGGGTGCATACTATATTTCTGTAAAATAGTGAGTGGCCTTTGTGTACTTAATCTAGGAAAGTATTTTGCTGCAGACCAAATCACACCTATAGCATCACATAATTCCTGTGAAATGTACTTCTGGACCTACATTACCTTTGTTGAATGCACCATTTTCCCTGTTTTCAATCTAATCTGGCTTCCCCCACACCAACATCCCCCCATAACCGATCCCACTATGTAACATTTTTTTTTTGAAAATTCGTTTTATTTTGTTTTGAAAAAACATACAAAAACAGAGCCGCTGGGCATACCCTGACTCAAGACAATACAAAAGAACATATATAACAAGTACAACCATAAGAAAACAAAAGAAAAACCTCAAACAACGCTGCAGCCATAGTCCATGTAACGTCATGCTTCACCAGTGAAAGACAGTGTCTGATGGAAAAATCCGGTCACTGTGAAACATCTGAGAACAGGAGAAAGGTGGCACGGGCCCACTTCCCCCAAACAAAAAAAAAGACAAACAAAATGAGCAGATATTAGGGCTGCGGAGTCACATAATTTGGGCTTTCACCGTCATTAGTTTACTTTGCCTTTAACCATATGTTCCAAACCTTCATGAATTTCTGAGGGCAACCTCTGTTAGTATAAGCCGCTTTATACACAGGGATAAAAGAGTTCACCAAAGCCTTCAACGAGGAAAGGGTGGGCGCATCAGGTTTCCGCAATCTGATAACCACCAGTTTCCTTGCGTAGAATAACAGAATACCCAGTAAAGTGCGGGTCGCCACAGAGTTGGCCAGGTCATTTACAAGCCCCAGGATGCAGAACCCAAGTTTAAGAGGTACACGTATGGTGGTCACTCGATCAATAAGGCTCAGCACCTCGGTCCAGTATGGCAGTAAAGAGGGGCAATGCCAAATCATATGCGTATATGTGGGGGCATGAGCATAGCAGCGCCAACAATCTGCAGGGGTGCCAGGGAAGGCTCTGTGCAGTGTAGTAGGCGTCAAATGGAACCTATGCAGTATTTTAAACTGCACTAGGTGATCTCTGGTGGCCACGAGATGTCGGAAGGGGTAGTCCCAGACATCCTCCCAGTCCTCCGTTTCTAGTTCTGGAGCTTCCGCTACCCAGAAGGCCTGCAGAGCCTCCAGGCCAGAGTGAACACTGGAGAGCAAGGTGCTATAAATAGTAGAGAGAGGCTTCTTGAGCGTCTCATCCTGGAGGATGGAAAAGGGGTTTTGATCTCTAGGATGCCCTATAGTAAGGTTTTGCCACCGTCCCTGTGAAATCATTGTGTTTTGGGTTTGGTGCCTCAAACCAAGGTTGTTGGGACTTTAAGGGCAAGAGTAAAAAAAGTAAAGTATCATAGAATAAAAATTGAACAGTTTATTTTCAAAAAAGTCTTACAAGGCAATAGACAAGTTTATCGTGGATGGGTTTAAGGTCCATCGGTGAGAGAAGTGAAGAAGTTAGAAAGGTAGGTGACAAGGTGAAAAATGGTGACTTTTGAGGAACATTTGTCTCTGTTGTTCCATGCGTGTATTTCAGGCTTGGAACTTTGTTCAGAGGAAAATGTCCAGGAGATTATCCTATGCGTTTCGCCTGTATAGGTATTAGCCTTTTTCAAGGATAAGTCACCATGTCTAAAAACAACAATGAACTGTAAGTTTTTTGCACATATGCAGAATTTAAAGTAGAATTATGCAATGTTCTTTATGTTACATACATCTTTCTTTTGTCTGGTCCATGTGTGAAAGGTTTTCTCCAGGTTTCCAAGTCACATTAGGAACTAAGGCTGCTTCTATAAATGACGTGTAATTGAGATAAATTACTTGAAAAATGCTATTTTTTAGGAAAAGGAAATAATTGTAGATAAAAAATGATGTTCACTTTCAGGCTAAATCATATAGATTAGCTGTACTGGTAGAATCCAAAAAAGGAGTTCCTCAAGATGAGAAAGTTTGTAGCTATAAAATATGTAAGGATTTTAAGTATGAATGATTGAAAAAGAAGACGAGATGAACAAAGAAAATAAGTTTAAAAAAAATAAAAAAAAAATAAAGTAGAAATTACCATAGTTTCATGGTGGGTATTGTATCTTTGAGTAAGGGTAAAAAGCTTGCTATTTGTGGCAAAAAAAAGCAAACCTGAGAGCAGCCTTCTATGGTTCTATTTGGAATAGTAACATTTACTTTTTGTCAGGTATAGCAGAAAAAAACCTGTTCAAGGTGCAGCATCTCCCAGGGTGTTTTCTCTCCCTCATCTGGAGAAAATTGATTCCCTGGGTGTGTTCCCTGGCCTTATAAAGCGGCACTTCCTTGTTGCGCAGGTGTCAAATCCGGCAGCTGCGCATCCAGTATGCCGTGCGGTCGTGATATGTTGGCTGCCGGCACGTGCTTTGGAGTTTGGAAACCCCGGTTGGGGGGAATCTGGAGAGGCAAGCATTGCCATCATTTTAAACTCCTAATGCCCCGATCATTGATCGGGGCTTTCTGTGCCGGGTGCAATAAAAAAGGAAAAATGAGGGCGATCATCACATGTGGAGACTTGACATATTGACAGAATAATATGTTAAATATAAATATATATATAAAAAGATAGTCATATATAATTTTGAACAAATCAAAAACTTAATTATTATGGATACATTATAAGATATCTTGTATTGTATTAACAGCAGTTGAAATAAAAACAAGGTTGGAGGTGGCACAGATTGTGCCTGGGTAGGTTGACTGGTAGGGGGAACGAGGAGAACAGTCAATGTTGGGCATAGATGGTGTACTTCCTCGGGGTGAGCATATTTTTTGATATAAGTCTTATGGCTGAAAGATGGGAGGTTTACTTGGGTAGACATAATTGTTTTTACAGAGAAAGAGATTTTTGTTCTCTCGGTTCTACTCTCAAAAATATCAGGGGAGGGTGGGAAGGGAGGGGGAGTGTTAGAATATATTGGTGACCTTGTATTGTTGGGGCCGTTTTGGAGAAAAAGACTCATTCAAGTATTTTGGTGAATGGATGTCTATAATTTTTTGGTTTGCTGAATGGATCCAACCGGATTTTTTTGGGAGAAAATTTTTTTAATCAGTTTTTCCTGAGGTGAAGCCTTCCAGGAAAGGACGGAAGCTTTCTTCTTTGTTTAGACCTGGAGGTATTGTTGATTTTAAAAAGCTAGTCCACCTCATTTCGATTTGTTTTATTCCAATCCCCTCCTCTCCTTGGGATATGGATTTGATCTAGGGCCATAAATGTTACCTTGGGCATTTTATACTTATGATCATAAGCTATGTGTCTCCCAAGAGGGACATAGTAGTTCCTAAGACGCATGGTTTGTAGGTGTTTGTTCACCCTTTTTCCAAATTCTTGCCGAGTTTTGCCGACGTAAAAAGATACACACTCGCATCGCATTAGATATACTATCCCTTTGGTCTTGCAATTGGGGAAGTGTCTTGGCATGAAAGTGTCTCCGTTTGGCAGTGTAGTGATTGTGGATTGACAGATAACAGCACATTGTGCACAATTTCCGCAGGGGAAGGTTCCTTTGGTTTTGCACGGATCTTTTCTAGATCCTTTTCTATGCTCACTGTAAACCAGGCTTTGCTTTAGTGAGCCAGCTTTTCTAAAAGTAATGGGGGGGGGGGGGTTATCCGGTACCAAGCCAGTGATGTTTGGGTCCTCCTTAAGTATAGACCAATGTCTTTTTAGGATGCTCCTTATTTTTTGATGCTCGTTAGTATATCTCATAATTATTCTAGTGGTAGGTTCCTCATTTCCACATTCCAGTTTTTTTGTGTCCTTTGAAGAGGAGTTGTTTCCTATCTTTTTTCTTCACCCTATTAAAGGCTTTTCTCAAAGATGTCTTTGTGTAGCCTCTTTGTATTAGGCGTTCAGTGAGGGCATCGGCTTCTTATTGAAAATCTTTCAAATTAGTGCAGTTCCTTTTAAGTCTCAAAAAATGGCTGTAAGGAATGGATTTTTTCAAGGAAGTTGGATGAAAGCTAGAAGTGTGTAGTATTGTATTACCTGCAGTCTCTTTTCTATACAAGGTTGTCAAGATTCTACCAGTCTCATTTTTGTAAATCCAGGTATCGAGGAAGGAGACTTGTTTTTTGCTGAAATTCATAAGAAAGAACATATTATATTGATTTTTGTTTATTTCTTCCAGGCAATCATAGATCATGTCTTTCGGGCCATTCCAAATAATCAGTATATCATCGATATATCTTTGCAATATCATGATGTTATTGACAAATTTGTTGTATTCCTCTTTGGATCGGAATTCTTGCTCCCACATTCCTAGATAGATGTTGGCATACGATGGGGCGCAGCTAGTGCCCATGGCGACCCCACAGGTTTGGAGGTAGTAGTTGTCACAAAAGGTGAACACATTGTGGTTCAGAATAAAGTCCAGCATGTCTGAAATCATTAAATTTTTGATCGTGTTGGCTTTGTTGGCCTAGTGCTTTTTGGACTGCAATGAGTCCCTTGTTGTGAGGAATGTTATTACATAATGATTCTACGTCAACAGTTATTAGATATGCATCAGTTGGTATCGTTAGATCATTCAGGATTTTGAGTAGATGTACTGTATCTTTGGTGTACGAAGGTAGCTTGGTAACATGGGGTCTGAGGTACATGTCAATGACCTTGCTCTTTGACTTAGCGATGTTTCCATTGCCAGAGATTATGTGTCTTCCTGGTGGGTTTACTTGGTTTTTTGTGTACCTTTGGTAATGCGTAAAAAGTTGGTATTCTTGGATGGGTGGTTCGTACATACTCCCATAGTGTTTGAGATATTGTTCCATTGTTTAGTGCTTTGTCGATTTTTTTGTAAAAGTCTTCATTATAGGTTTTTGTCATTACAGGCGATATTTTCCTATAGCATTTCTTGTTTGCTAGTATGCTCAAACACATGGATTTGTATTTGTTGTTGTCCATGATGACAACGTTCCCTCCTTTGTCAGAGGGTTTGATGGTGATTTCCTCATTGTTTTTGAGTTCTTTTAAGGCTTCTTTTTGTTGTTTTGTAAGGTTATGTGTTGTTTTATCTTCGCATATTTTTTCAATTTCTTTGGTTGTTTGTCTTACGAAGAGTGCAATTGCCGGGTTGAGGTTGAGTGACGGAAATTTGTTAGACTTCTTTTTGAATTTTGGGTCTTTACTTTTTTCTTCTTCCTCGTCTTCACTGTCCACTAGTACTTCAGGCTCCATTGAGTCGTCTAGATTGTCTAGATCGCTTTCTTGAAGTAAGAGATTTAAATCCCTTATCGCCCTAAATTCAACTGCTGTTAGGGCTGGGGATATTTGGTCTTGTTGGGTTTTTTTGTGGTGCATGGTTTTAAAGTGTAGATTCCTGGCAAATAGGTTGATGTCCTTAATGGTTTCGAATTTGTTCGTGCTGACATTGGGGCAGAAGGATAGTCCGAGTAACAAAACTTTTTCTTGTTCGTCTGTAAGCGTGTATGAGGATAAATTTATGATCGTTCGTCCCTTTTCTCTTCCTGTCTCTTCTCTTGTGGGTCTGATGTCTGCAGGGGCTTCATTGTTGGTTTTAGGTTTTGCTTCCCTAAAAAACCCGTTGTTGTTTTGGGTCGTCTTCTTTACTTTTCTTGGATCACGTGAAGATATGGTGGTGTCTTACAGGTTGACTGTTTTCTCCTTCTTGCTGTAAGTTAGGTTCGGGATAATTGTAGTCTCTCCTTTCATTGTAGGTATCTTCTATTCTATTCTCGTTATCCATCTGTGGGTCATGCCTTGTTGATTTTTGTGTTTCTCTTTTATTTCCTCTGTTTTGTTCAGATCCGGAGGCGTATGAGGATGAATCCGAGGAGTAATATTGACCTGTTTTGTTGGGCAGTCTATTGACTTATTGTGTTTTGCGAGTTGGTCTTAGGTTTGTCCATTTATATGCTCTTCCCTGGCTGAAGGCGTTTTTGTCCTGACAGTATTTTCGTTCTTTCTTCCTAAGGATTTCTTTACTGTGCTCCTCCAGATGTAGTTTGAGTTTGTTTTCCTGTTCGCTCTTTAGTGTAGCCGTTTTTAGGGGGGACAGTTTTTCGTAAATATTCCTTATGTCACTGTCCAGACTTTTGGTTTGCCTAAGGTATTCTTCTTGTAACAGAATCATTAGATTGCGTGAGCATTCATTTAATTTATTTTCCCAATCCTTTTTCATCTGTAAGGTCACATTATCTATGATTGGGAAAATCTGGATCCTTAGGCCTACAAGGTTAATATTTTCGTTGATATAAATTTTGAAGGATTTTATGTGCCAGTGAAGGGTGGATTTACGCTCTAAATGTTTTCTTAGAGTTGTGAAGAGGGCTAGGATGTCAGAATCCTGCTGTTCTTTTCCCTGGAAGCTGGTCTGTATGCCCTGCATTAGGCTGTCCCATTCATTTCCTACCAGGTCTCCCATCTTACTTCCTTCCTTTTGTGTCATTCTTTCTTATGTGGGAAAAGAAAGAAGGGGGGGGGGCCTCCTTTCTATTGCCTGTGGTTTGGTCACAGAGAAAGGGGGGGGGGTTTCTCCAGAATATTTTTATTTTTTTTAATGCTCTGCTGATCAGCATGAGAGAGGTTGGTAATTAGTTGGGCTTTTTAGAGGTCTATGAGGACGTGGATGTGTTATCCATCCGGGGGTAAATTGGTAAGGGGTTTTGATCTCTAGAATGCCCTATAGTAAGGTTTTGCCACCGTTCCTGTGAAATCGTTGTGTTTTGGGTTTGGTGCCTCAAACCAAGGTTGTTGGGACTTGAAGGGCAAGAGCAAAGTAAAGTATCATAGAATAAAAATTGAACAGTTTATTTTCAAAAAAGTTTTACAAGGTAATAGACAAGTTTGTCGTGGATGGGTTCAAGGTCCATGGGTGAGAGAAGTGAAGAAGTTAGATAGGTATGTGACAAGGTGACAAACCCAAAACACAACAAAATCATCCCGGAGGATGGTCTCTTAATCCGCCACAGTGAAATCAGATGGGGAGTCCCCAAACTGCTTGTGTAAGGCATGTTGAAGCTGTAGGCATCGAAAAAAATGTGAGTTGGGCCTTCAGCTGGTCAAACGTCAACAGCGTCTCTCCATGACAAATATGAGACAAGTGGAGGACTCCCTTGGTGGCCCACACAGAGGGATCCGGAATGGAGAAAAACTCCGGCAACTCCAGATTCATCCATAAGGGGGAGTTCGGGAACCGACGACCGGATCCCGTCCTAACATACGGAGTCTGTAGCGCCCATGCCCTAATCACCGCCACCATAGAAACAGCGAGTGGGTACGGGGCCTTGGCTCCACGAAACAGCAGATTACGCAGCCCCTTGTAGGAGCCCACTAGGGCCGCCTCCAGAGCCACCGTGGTATTGGACGTGTCCAAGATCAGCCAATTATGAGCATGGGTCAAAAGTTCGGCTATATAATAATGAAAAAAAACAGGACAAGCCAATTCCCCCCTAGTCCAAGGCCGCTGAAGCACCGATAGTCTAATCCTGGGAGGGCGAGAGCCCCACAGGAAAGTGAGAATGTGGGAATTAAACTGTCTAAATACTGTCTTGGGAATCCAAATCGAGGAGTGACGCAGCACATACAGAAGAGGGGGGAGCAGTTTAATTTGGACTAAGTTAATTCGACCAATTAAAGACAGGGGAGGATTTGCCCAGGATCGCAGTTTAGCCTTAAACTTCTGTAATAGGGGAAATAAATTGAGGCTACAAAAATCCCATATATCAGGGGAGATAACGATGCCCAGGTATTTGATCTTATCCGTCCAACATAACGGCAGAGAGAGGTCCGCCTGTAGGCGGGCACTCCCGTCTACCTTAAGGATAAGTGACTTGTCCCAGTTCACCCTAAGGCCAGACAGTTCAGTGAAAACTGTAAGTAGGTCCAGGGCCGACCGGAGCGACCGGCCAGGGTCCCGGAGGAAAAGGACAATATCATCGGCATAGAGTGCCAATTTTTCATCCAGGGACACCACCCGAATCCCCCCGATCCCCCTGGAACCACGGACAGGTGCCGCCAGGGGCTCCATCACCAGGGAGAACAAGGCTGGTGACAGCGGGCAACCCTGACGAGTGCCCTGCTCAATGTTAAAGGGAGTAGACAATCTGCCACCCAACTTAATCTGAGCCCGAGGGTGACTGTCGAGAATGGAGATCCAACTACGGAAAGTCAGGTCGAAGCCAAAGGCCTCCAGCACCTCCGCCATATAAGGCCATGCCACCAAATCTAATGCCTTTTCTAGATCGAGCGCCACCATCACTCGGGCCCCCTGAGCCTCCACTGGGACCTGCAAATGAGTAAACACTACATATATTGATGTCAGTAGACTTACCCGGCATAAAGCCAGTTTGGTCAAAATTGATCAGAAAAGGGAGAACTTTCATTAATCTAGTAGCAAGCATCTTGGTAAGGATCTTTAAGTCATAATTCAGTAGGGAGATGGGCCTGTAGGCCGAGCACAGAGTAGGGTCTTTCCCAGGCTTCTGAATCAAGATGATATGAGCCCGAAAACATGGAGTCAGGCAAAGCATCGGACTCCATGCAAGAGGCATACACAGTGGCGGCCGGTGCATTGGGGGCGCAGGGGCGCCACCCCCCCTATCCATGCATCCGGCCCCCTAATCTACATGCAGGGGTGCCGGACGCATGGAGTTCAATGGGGCTTTTTCTTTTTGGCATCACCTGATTTGAGCCAGAGGCTCTAATAGGGCGATTTAAAGGGTGGACCCGGGGCGCAGTGCGTCCCGAGCCCACCCATTGTGTGACAATAGCGAATGAAAATACGGGCTTCCTGACTGGCCGCAAGGCAAACCCCATGCCATTGGCCGAGGAGGAGGCGGGAGCAGGAGGACTTGTGGAGACGAGCCGCCGGGGGACTGAAGAGAAGCCATCGCCGGGACTGCTCCAGGGCTCCAGGTAAGTGCACTGGTCTGGGGGGGGGGGGGGCGGCACACTGCATTGAAGGGGGCACGCATGCACGCTGGTCTCTGCATTGAAAGGGGCATGTACGCTGGTCGCTACATTGAAAGGGGGCATGTACGCTGGTCACTACATTGAAGGGGGCATGTACGCTGGTCACTACATTGAAAGGGGCATGTATGATGGTCACCACATTGAAAGGGGCATGTATGCTGGTCACCACATTGAAGGGGCATGTGCGCTGGTCACTACATTAAAAGGGGCATGTACGCTGGTCACTACATTGAAAGGGGCATGTACGCTGGTCACTACATTGAAAGGGGCATGTATGCTGGTCACTACATTGAAAGGGGCATGTACGCTGGTCACTACATTGAAAGGGGCATGTACACTGGTCTCTACATTGAAAGAGGGAATGTACGCTGGTCACTGCATTGAAGGGGGCATGTACGCTGGTCACTACATAGAAAGGGGGCATGTACGCTGGTCACTGCATTGAAGGGGGCATGTACGCTGGTCACTACATTGAAAGGGGCATGTACGCTGGTCACTACATTGAAAGGGGCATGTATGCTGGTCACTGCATTGAAGGGGGCATGTACGCTGGTTACTGCATTGAAGGGGGCATGTACGCTGGTCACTGCATTGAAAGGGGGCATGTACGCTGGTCTCTGCATTGAAGGGGGCATGTACGCTGGTCACTGCATTGAAGGGGGCATGTACGCTGGTCACTGCATTGAAAGGGGGCATGTAGCTGGTCACTGCATTGAAAGGAGGCATACACGCTGGTCACTGCATTGAAAGGGGGCATGTACGCTGGTCACTGCATTGAAAGGGGCATGTACGCTGGTCACTGCATTGAAAGGGGGCATGTACGCTGGTCACTGTTTTGAAGGGGGCACGCTGGTCACTGTTTTGAAGGGGGCACACTGGTCACTGTGCATTAAAAAGGGGGCACACTGGTCTCTCTGCATTGAAAGGGGGCACGCTGGTCTCTCTGCATTGAAAGGGGGCACACTATACCTTAATTACTGAAGGCCCCTTTCACACTTTTGCGACCTCAACGTCACGCAATTTTTTACAGCATTTTTTGCCGCAAAGCAATGCCTATTACATTTTTCTGTTTGCGCCCCCCAAAAAATTTTGAGTACCAGCCGCCAAGAGCCTGGGTGCCAAATCAGCAATGTACATCTTATACCAGTCCCCCGGCAGGCCATTAGGACCAGGGGTCTTCCCGGGGGGAGGGAGTGAATGGCCTGCTCAACCTCCTCTAGGGTAAAATCCGCCTCTAGAAGGGCAACATCTTCGGATGACAGTGTTGGTAATGACAGTTCCCAAGTTCCGACCGTCCGGCCGGGGGGGCCTGCACCATACAAACATTCATATTAATTTTGAAATTCCAGAAGGATCTCAGCAGGGTCCCTGAGAAGATCCCCCCAGGCAGATTTAATAACTGGGACTACGGTCTGTAGCCTAAAGTCCACCACCAAATTAGCCAGAAGTCTACCATTTTTGTCGCCTGACTCAAAGATCCTGGCCCGGAGTGACCCCACCTCAGCCTTAGCGGCCGAGGAGACATGCAAGTGCAAGGCTCTTCTAGACTGGGCCAGGGAGGAGTACGCCCCAGGAGAGGGGTCCGAGGCAAATCAGGTCTCATCCTCCACCACTGCCGCCTCCAGGGCAACCCTCTCCGCAGCGCACTCCACCCTGGCAGATTTAATGGCAGAAATATAATCTCCACGTACAGTGGCCTTAAAAGCGTCCCAGCATACCAGTGCTGATGAGGTGAGGTCATTCAGGTCCCAATATTGAGCAATCTTGCCGGACATCCCCTCCATCACCCTCTGGTTTTGCAGCCACCCGCAGCCCAAAAGCCAACTGCCCTGCTCTCCCCGGTCCCCCAGCCGCAGTTGAACTTCCAGCGAGTGATCAGAGAGACCGGCAGGCAGAAAGCCGGCCAAGAGGACACATGGAAGGGCAGAGGGGGAACAAAACGCCAAATCAATTCGAGAACCAGAGCGATGGGAAGCGGAGACATGCAAATAGAATCTAGTCTGTGGGTGCTTCCACCTCCACAGCTCAGTGCGCTGTAGGGTCGAGGCCCAGGTCTGTAGCTCTAAGCAGGACTGTCGACTCGGATTCGAGGTATCCAACTCCCCATCCAGAATGCTGTTAAAATCCCCAGCTACAAAGATTCGCTGAGCCGAAAACTCAGCCAGGCGGTCAGAGACTGTGAGTACCTATTACTACTGAGTGCCTGTGAGTACCTATTACTACCTGAGTGCCTGTGAGTACCTATTACTACCTGAGTGTCTGGGAGTACCTATTACTACCTGAGTGTCTGGGAGTACCTATTACTACCTGAGTGTCTGGGAGTACCTATTACTACCTGAGGGCATGTGAGTACCTATTACTACCTGAGTGCCTGTGACTACCTATTACTACCTGAGTGCCTGTGAGTACCTATTACTACTGTGAGTGTTGTGCGACTGACCGGGCTGTGTGTCTGTGAGTGTTGTGCGACTGATCGGCTGTGTGTCTGTGAGTGTTGTGCGACTTTGAGTGTTGTGCGACTGTGAGTGTTGGGCGACTGTGAGTGTTGGGCGACTGACCGGGCTGTGCGAATGAGCGTGTTGGGCAACTGAGAGTGTTGCGCGACTGACCGGGCTGTGCGACTGAGAGTGTTGGGCAACTGAGAGTGTTGTGCGTCTGACCGAGCTGTGCGACTGGGAGTGTGGTGCGACTGGGAGTGTGGTGCGACTGACCGGGCTGTGCGACTGGGAGTGTTGTGCGACTGGGAGTGTTGTGCGACTGACCGGGCTGTGAGATTGTGAGTGTTGTACAACTGAGTGTCAAGTGAGGGTAGCGGTGTACCAGAGGGTGAGAAGGTAGAGTTAGGAAGCCAGGAAATAGCCACATAGGATAGACTTAAATCACTGAATCCCCTTTAGATTAGATTAGTAGGTACAATGCCCGGCGGGTGTGGAGATGCGACTCGGTGTACATCTTGTGATATGTATGTGTTCCTCGGTCATGCGATCGAGGGTGAATACAAATGCACAAAATGTAAGCAAGTTGATTCCCTGGAAGCTCAGGTCCTGAATCTAGGGAAGCAGCTGGCAACACTGAGATGAATGTCCATACCGGAGGAGAGCCAGGATCGTACCCGTCAGGCGTAGGCAGGGGCCTGCACAGAGGTGGGCCGAGTAATGGAGGTGCAGGCATCAGAGCAGAGTAGAGGGGTAACAGTTAGGAGGGGTAGAAGGGGACAAGGCAAGGAGGCTGATCCTGGGCTGGAGCACCCCAATAGTTACGCCCCGTTGTGTGATGTTGGGGAAACCAGTCAGGGACCAGCATTGCTGGAGCAGAGCGACGCCCCTAGCTGCCAGGGGAAGAACTCCTCCAGTGAGGCCGGGAGAAAGGGAAAGGAAAGACAGGTGCTGGTGGTAGGGGACTCAATTATTAGAAGGACAGACAGTGTAATCTGTCACAAAGACCGTGTGCGCCGAACAGTCTGTTGTTTGCCGGGCGCTCGGGTTCGGCACATCGCGGATCGGGTGGACAGATTATTGGGTGGGGCTGGGGAAGACCCAGCTGTCATGGTACACGTGGGTACCAATGACATAGGCAGAGGAAGATGGAGAGTCCTAAACGATTTCAGGGACTTAGGAGCTAAGTTGAGGAGTAGGACCTCCAAGGTAGTATTTTCAGAAATACTACCTGTACCTCTAGCCACACCAGAGAGGCAGCGGGAGACCAGGGAAGTTAACAAGTGGCTGAGGAGCTGGTGTAGAAAGGAGGGTTTCGGGTTCCTGGAGAACTGGGCCGACTTCTCAGTCGGCCACCGGCTCTTTGGTAGGGACGGATTGCACCTAAATGGGGAGGGTGCAGCCGTACTGGGTGGGAGGATGGCCGAAAAGTTAGAGGGGCTTTTAAACTAGGTGACGGGGGGGAGGGTACAGATGTAGAATTAGCCAGTGGAAAGCAAGATTGAGAGGGCATAAATGGGGGCATTAGTGGTAGGGTGTTTGGAGCTCCTAAACCCAGGGGGGGTATGGGGAAAAATCAAGAGAGCAGCCTAAAAACATCAAATTAGGATATATGTAACTGGTCAAAATTAAGAGGTTTGTATACCAATGCCAGAAGCCTGGCCAACATGATGGGAGTGCTGGAGCTACTGATGTTTGAGGAGGACTTCGATTTTGTGGGGATAACAGAGACTTGGTTTGACAGCTCTCGTGACTGGATGGCGACCATTCAGGGGTATTCCCTTTATCGCAGAGATAGAGAAGGTAAAAAGGGGGGAGGGGTATGTCTGTATATTAAGAACAGTATACAGATAAATATGAGGGATGATATTAATAATGGAGCTATGGACGAGGCAGAATCCCTATGAGTAGAGCTTCAAAGGGAAGGCACGGTGGGGAAGGTAATATTGGGCGTATGCTATAGGCCCCCCAACCAGAGGGAGGAGGGGGAGGCAGACCTCATTTTACAGATAGGATTGGCAGCAAGGATGGGAAATCTCATTATAATGGGGGACTTTAATTATCCAGATATAGACTGGGCAGAAGGAACCACACACTCAGCCAAGGCTCGGCAGTTCCTAAATGTTTTGCAGGACAATTTCATGGGTCAGATGGTGAATGCACCGACAAGAAACAATGCGGTACTTAACCTACTGATTACCAACAATACAGACCTGCTCACGGATATAGAAATACGGGGCAACTTAGGAAACAGTGACGAGGAAGTAATACGAGGAAGTGAAGTTTCAGTATTAATTACAGTAATAGGAAACACAAGGGTAATATAAGGACACTGAATTTCAAAAGAGCCAATTTCCCAAAACTGCGCTCGCTGATAGAAAATCAAATGGGATAGAACCCTGGGAACAAAGGGAAAAATGGGAGTGCTTCAAGAGCATACTTAACAAGGGGATTGGCCAGTGCTTTCCAAAGGGAAATAAATTTAAAAGAGCAAAACTAAACCCTGGGTGGCTAAACTCCAACATAAAAATGCATATTAGTGCTAAAGAAAAGGCCTTCAAAAATATAAGACTGAGGGGTCATTGGCAGCATTTAAGCATTACAAAGAGTGCAATAAGAAATGTAAAGACGAAATCAGGGCGGCTAAAATAGAACACGAGAGACATATAGCGGAGGAGAGTAAAAAGAACCCCAAGAAATTCTTTAGGTATATAAACAGTAAGAAAGCGAGGCCAGAACACATTGGCCCCATAAAAGATGACAAAGGAAATATGGCCACTGAGGACAGAGAAAAGGCCGAAGTGTTAAATAATTTCTTCTCTTCAGTCTTCACAAAAGAATCGGGGGGCTACACTAACCCAGCTTGTAAGGCCAAACTAAACAACACACCTCAGGAAGTGCCACCATGGCTAACAGAAGATAGACTTAGAACTAAACTAGAGAAACTTAACATAAATAAATCACCGGGACCAGATGGCTTGCACCCAAGGGTTCTTAAAGAGCTCATCCAGGTGATTGCCAGACCATTATTCTTGATCTTTAAGGATAGTTTACAGACGGGTATTGTGCCAGCTGATTGGAAAAAAGCCAACGTGGTACCAATATTTAAAAAGGGGCCGAGATATATCCCGGGTAACTATAGGCCGGTCAGCCTAACATCTGTAGTCTGCAAGATCTTGGAGGGGATGTTAAGGAACCACATACAAGACTTTAGTAATAAAAATGGTATTATTAGTAGTAATCAGCATGGATTCATGAAAAATCGTTCTTGCCAAACCAATCTATTAACCTTCTACGAGGAAGTGAGCTGCCACCTAGATAAAGGAAAGCCTGTGGATGTGGTGTATCTGGACTTTGCAAAGGCCTTTGACACCGTTCCCCACAAACGCTTACTGTACAAACTAAGGAAGGTAGGTATGGACCATAAGGTGAGTATCTGGATAGAGAACTGGCTCCAGGGGAGAGTACAGAGGGTGGTGATTAATGGGGAGTACTCGGATTGGGCGGGTGTGGAAAGTGGGGTCCCCCAGGGTTCTGTTCTGGGACCAATCCTGTTTAATTTATTCATAAATGATCTAGAGGAGGTGATATCTAGTACAATCTCAGTATTTGCAGATGATACTAAACTAGGCATGCCAATATCTTCTATGCAGGATGTGGAAACCTTACAAGCGGACCTGAACAAAATAATGGGGTTGGGCAACTACATGGCAGATGAGGTTTAATGTTGAAAAATGTAAAGTAATGCACTTGGGGGCCAGAAACCAGAAAGCAAGCTACTCACTAGGGGGGGGGGGGGAACCTCTGGGTGAGTCTAGGATGGAAAAGGACCTGGGGGTACTGGTAGACAACAGGCTTGGCAGTGGCATGCAATGCCAAGCCGCTGCAAGCAAAGCCAACAGAATACTGGGATGCATAAAAAAGGGGATTCACTCCAGAAATAAAGAGATTATTCTCCCGCTCTACAAGACTCTGGTTCGGCCACATCTGGAGTATGCTGTCCAGTTCTGGGCACCGGTCCTCAGGAAGGATGTGCTGGAACTGGAAAGAGTCCAGAGAAGGGCAACAAAAATAATTAGGGGAATGGAGGACATCAGCTATGAGGAAAGACTACAAGCACTGAACTTATTCTCTCTGGAGAAGAGACGATTGAGGGGGGATATGATATCAATGTACAAATACTGTACTGGCGACCCTAGCATAAGGAACAAACTATTCAGAGAAAGGAGATACAATAAGACACATGGCCACTCACTAAAACTAGAGGAAAAGCGGTTTAAGTGCTTAAGGGGTTCTTCACTGTAAGAGCAGTAAGGATGTGGAATTCTCTTCCACAAGCAGTCGTATCAGCAGGGAGCATTGATAGTTTCAAAAAACTATTAGATGGGGACCTTAAAGACCACAACATACAGGGGTATACAATGTACGGTTAACAGCAAACACACACACACACATCATAGGTTGAACTGGATGGACGGATGTCTTTTTTCAACCTCACTAACTATGTAACTATGTAACTATGTAAGAGATGTGATACAATACAACACTGGAGAAGGGTGGAGGGACATATATATTCACAAAAAGAAATATGCGGCCCTCAATCTCCAGGGCAAGGATAATAAATTGACCTTTGGGGTCCGTAATGATCCGCTCAACTCGACAAGGTAGAGCCCTATTCACTAGAACAGAGTCCCCCTTGGCATAGGAGGAGTAGGTGGCGTGAAAGGATTGACCCACCTAGCGTCTGCGAAGAGCCAAAACCACACTGCCCGTCAGGTGAGTCTCTTGGAGAAAAACTATGTGCGGTTTAGAGGACTGCAGGTACTCATAAAAGTGCACGTTTAAATTTGTCATTCCAAGACACCACTTTAATTCGGTCTAGCATGATTCAAAGGAAAAAAACATAGAACAGGAGACCGGAGGACAGTGTAAGAATAGCCCCAGAGCTAGGGGGGAACCAACCACACCAACCCTCAGACCCAGCCACTTCAAGGTATATACACCAGACTGAGTTGCACAGTGATACATAAAATAATGGTGAAGCAGTAAACATGACCTGAAAATTAGTGACATAACATGGGTTTGCAGCCAGAAACAAAAGAAAAAAAGGAAAAAACAAAAACTCCCTGCCAAACCGGGAGACAACTGTGTTCCAGGTCGGCTTCATCCCCAAAAACCTGTAGAACAATGCTGCCCTGAAAAACTTAGAAAGCTAACATCAGGCACTATGCCAGGAAAAACAAGAACCCCCGCTGTAGGAGAGCAGTCACGGTCTCCCACTTATTTAATGGCCCAAAAAACTGCGCAAAAGAAAGAAAAAAGGGGTTAAGCAAAACAAAGTCATAAACACGCTACTTGGGGAGCTCCTTGGAACAGACGATCCAGGCTGGGGGTACACCAAAACAAACAAGGGAAAAAACTGCCAGGTCAGAAGGATAAAAAGGGGGAATCCATAAGGAGGTAGTCAGCACTGTACCAATCCGCAGGAGGGTAGAAAAGACTGTGTAGCAAAAGAGGAAAAAATAAGAACAAAGGATCCCCAGAGTACCTTTATAAACTTTAGCGCAGGGCCAACAGCCAGGCATCCGCATCCTCCGGCGTGTTAAAGAAGAGCACCACTCCGCCGTGAGTGACCCGCAAGCGACTGGGGTATAGCATCCCGTACTGCACCCCTTTCTCTCTCAGCCTCTGGCGAACATCAGTAAAGGACTTGCGTTTCTTTTGTAGATCATCCGAGAAGTTAGCATATAGGTGGACAGCAGCATTTTCAAAGCGCAGGTCAGGGTGTTTTCGGGCCTCGTTAAGGATCCTGTCCCTGTAGTTAAGAAAGCGGACTAGGAAGGGTCTCGGTGGGGCGCCCGGAATCCCCCTACCAGTGGGGACCCGATGGGCCCGCTCCACCACGTAGGTGGGGGACACCTCCATCAATCCCAAGGGGTCCTTAAAGAAACGCTCGGCAAACTTGGCCAGAGCATCCCCCTCTGCTCCCTCTGGCAGGCCCAGGACCCTCACATTGTTACGCCTCATGCGATTCTCGGCATTAGCAGGTCGACTTTGGTCTGCAAGCTGGCCAGAAGGCCAGAGTGTTGTGCAGTAGTGTCCTCAGCAGCAGAGACACGCTGTTCCATTTCAGTTAAGCACCCCCTGATCTTATCCAGGTCATTGCGGATGAGGTTACACTCCTCCGCGAGGTGATCAATTCTGACCAACAGGGATATCTTGCTGTGCTTGATGGCATGGAGGATGACCTCAGTGTCCGAGCCCACCGCACGGGTCCAGGTGCCGGGAGAGGAGTCCATGACTTGAGCTGCCTCCATGCTGGCCAGGAGAGTGCGTAGTTGGTCAGCCAAGATGGCGTCGGAGCACAAGGCCAGAGGCACCGAGGGCTTGGTATGTGACTGTGGCGGGGCTGATATACGCCTGGAAGGCATGAGTGAGTAGCGGAGAGATACCCCAGTACCGCAGAGGGCACCGGAGGTAAGTCTGGCAGGTTAGTGAGCAACAGGATGGGTGCAAATGTTCAGGATGGCAGGAGCTCCCAGAGCACACGTCTTCACTGCTCTACATCCAAGCCACGCCCCCCACTATGTAACATGTTGAAGACAATAGGACTTGTGAAATACTTCAGCAATTTAATATCATCTCACCTCCCAGAAACAAGGATTCTGCACAGCCCCTCATTCTCCCCCACACATGAGAATTCACAAGCTTTCTGGCACTTTAAATGTGTTGAATAGGCTTATGACCTCTTTTGATGGCATTAAAATAACTCCAATACCCTAGAGAATACAGGAAATTGCCCCACACTAAAACATTCTGATACATGCAGATTAGACATTACATCCTTATCAAACACCCTACAAATTGCCCAATACGTTTGACTCCTTTTAAATATCTGCATGAAAGAAAGATCTTCTAGACTCAACAAGCTTACTGAAACTCCTATATATAAAGAAATGGTAGAGAGACCTAAAAGAATCCTTTGACATAACTAAGACATACCTTTAGACATAACCAACTGGAACAAAATCTGGACCACCACAGTCAAATGCTAACCTAACGTATTATCCCAACAAAACTCTTACAAGGTAATATTAACCCTTATGCTAACCCTGTCAATCATCAATGTTTCAGTGACATTTGATCCCCCCCCCCCCGTTTTTTTCTCTTACATCAGTGTTTTACTGATGTGTTTTACTGCGTTCCAGTACAGTCCAGTGCAGGAAAAATGCTGTATGTTCTACTTTTTTTTCTGGAACTGGAAAGCCCTGGACCTGACTGCACTGGTGTGAACTATGCCATTGGAAACCATATAACCTACTTTTCATGCAGCAAAAAAAATGCACTGGACTGCATGTGGTGTGGACTAGCCTTACAAAAACGTCATAAATGATGAACTTGCAATTATCTTGCCACATACCGTTGAAGGATCATTCCACCTTGGTGAGGTTTGCAGGCTTGTGAAGTCATGCTGTCTTGTCAGAAATTTCTCCTCTCCTCCCCAGTTTTGTGCCAACGCAGGTAACTGTATACTTTGGGCTCCCTTTAGAATTCTAGCAAAGGCACTGATGTAAAGACCTTCCACTAATTATGTGTAAAAGAAAAAGAAAAAAGAATAGTATAACATTAGCTGGCATGTGCAAGAAATTAACAATTATGTTGTAATGCCAGTTATGCACAGGTAGATTTCATGTGTCAAAAGGTTGGTAATTGCCTGTTCTTTCTGAGATAGGTGACAGACTTCAAATGCTGTGGATTGCTGAATGCACCACATTCAAATCACAAGTCAACATAAAGCATAAATTAGGCACAGTTTATTTAAAAAAAAGAGAAAAAAGGGGGTATTACTCCAGCAACCAATCCACATTTTCATTAGAAACTGTAAATTGATGTACGTTTTTATTCAGAGGGTTATTAAGGAAAAAGGAAACGTTTCAATTACAAAAGGTATTTGATGGACTGGGGGAACCACAAATTTCTTTTTATTCTTCTTTCTTATAAGTTCTTCGCTCTGTACCCACTTACATTGGGGTCTTTGAATGTTCCCATGCCATTTGCATTGTCCTTAAAATAAATTAAAATACATTAGTGAGAGTGGGATTGTCTTGTTATTACTCCAGCCGTAAAGTGCTGAGATTTTACCAACCAAGTCATTGGGAGATGCAGCACGTTAAAGCCAATGAATACAAAGTAAACATCAAGTCAAAGCCAACCTGAAGTATTCTTTCACAGAGTGCAATGTAAAATGTAGCAGAAAAACTACACAACAATGTTTAAATTCCACATAAAACTTTTTTTCAATTTTTTTTTAGCTTAGTAGATAGCGGAAGAGGCTTAAAACCTGTGTCAAATTTTTTTTCGGTGTGTGTCTCTATTTGGGAGTAGTCTCCTCACTTCCTGTTTATTTATCAGAGGTTAGATCAGAAAGAGAGGAAGAATCTCCACATTTCCTGTCTGTTTGACAGGTGTCCAACACAAAAGGAAGTGAGCACACTGGCAGCAAAAAAAGAAACCTTGGAACCTCTATTTGGACATTATGTTCCCATTTGGGAGATTATCCCTCTGGTCCTTTTTGAAAAATATCTTCTTTATGAGGACAAATACAATACTTTACTGAAATTCCAGCCCATCCCCATTTTATCCAAAACAAAAAAAATAATAGGTTTTACATCTTGTGTATGGTTTCCAAGTATTCAAAAACGTACAAATATGTATCAATGCAACAACTGAATGTTTTTTTAAAAATGTTTTAACACTTTCTAGGGATAATAGCATGACCAAGTACATGGGAACAATAGTGAACTGCTAGTTGAAGGTTTGCTAAATAAGTATGGAAACGTTAGAGCTGATTATAAAAAGTTGTAGATGCTTAGCAAAAACACAATCCTTAAAAGGTCTTTGCAGTTCCTCATCCACTGTTTTATTCAGTAATGCAATGCTAAAAGCAAAGATGATATGAAAACTGCACCCATGTCAGCAATAAGAAATCATCTGTAAACTGGTCTGACTATAGTAAACTACGAGTTACAGCATTACTGCTCTTTGCTGTTTATGAAATAAGTTGGTGTTTTTGAGATCTTTTTTTCTTTTTCCATAAAAATATTTTATTGAGAAAAAGGTAAGCAAACATGGAAACTTTAAATAGTGACATTGAACAAGAAATGCGTTATGACGCATGCGAGAAGTACATTGCATCAAACATACATGAAGAATCGATTGTCGACGGGAAACATCAAAAATATAAATGATGTAAAACAGTAAACTTATACCTGAATAAAATAAACTATTAGTAGGAATGGAGTCTGGCCTTGGGATAGGTGAGGTATCAGTGAAGTAAGTTCACATGAAGTGTCGATTGGGCGATGGGGGGGGGATGATGTTAGGGGAAGTTGCGATGTGGGGGGGAGGGGGGAAGGGAGGGAAGGGGGGGAGGTGAATCAAGGGGGGGGGTTGATAAAGAGTATTGTAGGGTAGCAACAAAAGAGTGGGACCTTCAATGTAGATTGCCGAGATACTCCCTTAACTGCGTAGGGAGGGAGAACCCTATCTTTGAGATCTTTTTTAGCCCTAATTTATTAAGAAAATAAAACTATTTTAATTTTATGATTTAATTAGTGTAAAATGTTATATTGTGTAAATGCAAACAGAATAAAAAAAAAAAGAAAATACATTTTATTTTATTAAAGATGTAATTTACCTTCAAGTCCAAATGCTTGTCTAATTTTCAGACGCAGACCACTATGCTGTCGATAGCGTACGGCATGATGAATGTTACAATAGTTAAGTGATGGCTGTAGGAAAGAAGACTTATCACCTCCAATCCTTTGCTTATACCAATCTACCACATTGCCTTCTGGAACTGTAATATTAACAAAAAATAGTCAACTATCATCATACATGGAAGAAATTACATTACATTAGCCTTTTTTCTCTATTCTAGTATAAGAAATAGCATAATATTGGTATAGTATAATAAAAATAGTATTGTATATTATATAGTATACTATAATATATATAGTATAATATCACTATAAATCTTGACTTATTGTGTAAAGTACTTGGAAGTAACAAAATACCATATGATAGAGAACATTACACATGCAGTAAAACTTTGGGATAAACGTCTAAAACATGGTAAGGAAAAAATTACTACAATGCATATTTTACATACTATATAGTTTCCAATAAAGAATAGCCAACAATAATTCAAAAAACTATTATTGTAAAATAAATATAATAAATGATTGCCATGGGATGCATTTTTGGCTGCTCTTTAACTGCAAAGACTGTCCAAAATCCAGGATATACTATGGGCATAGTTCACACTATTGCAGTGCAGTGAAAAAAAGAAAAAGTATAGCATGCTGCATTTTTCTGCACTGCAAATGCACAGAAATGCAACACAGGGCAGTACACTTAAAAGGCCAGAGAAGAAAGGAGATAAAAGTGACCTCAAAGGAAATGCAAGCTTAGGAAATCTGCACCGCAAATGCATGTGTATACGAAAAAAAAAGTGTGTCAAATGTACAACACTGCGCATGCAAAAACACTCAATAACCACGCAGTTTCTGGTATGAATGGGCCCCTATATCAGATGGAGGATGAGGATGGATTAGATGCACAATGATACTAAGTAAATTCTAATATCACAATTTATGGGAAAAAAAAACATTATGTTAGATTTAGGAGAACTATTTATCTGATGAAGGACAGCAGTATATCTGATGTTCGCTGATATTTTGGCTGATTCACACCAGATGCAGTCCAATGCGTCTTTATTCTACATCAATATATTTTAAAAAAATCATTGAAAATGTGCATGTAGAAATGCATCCGGAACATCGAAATTGTAGTGTGAACTGGCCCTAAAGGATGATATTTCAGATGGAGGATTAGAATTTATCAGCTGAAAGGAAATAGGATGGTAGAGATGGGGGGAGAGTTTTTCAGATGAAGGATGATATTATACGTAAAATAATAGGACACCTGTGATAAGGTTTCAGGGACCTCATCATGTGGAATAAACTTGCATCAGGTAAAAGATGAAGGGTGATTAGCACAGGGTGAGGTTTTGTCATACACATGAGGTTGTGTCCCATGAACTAAGAAGCTGTGTTAGACCCATGACCAAGCTGTGTCAATAAAAGGATAAAAGTAGATATCCTAAAACTGGCATCATAGGCCTGACTCTTGTACTTTTTCCCCATATTTAGGTAAGCTTTTGCCCACAGTCCTAAAACATACTGGCAAGTTAATTTAAGTCTTCCCTAACTGACCTTAGCATGCATGTGACCAGGGTTGGGACAAGGCCATCTAGAGCCCAGGGCTAACATAACAAACTGCGCCCCCCCCACCCCAGGATGTATGAGCAGTATGGATCAGAAAAAATCCCCCCTCAAAAAAAAAAAAAAGTGAGTGCAAATTTGCATGATTATCCCCTAAGCAAAAATTCTCCCCCATCCCAGCACAGATCTCTGCCGCCTCCATCCCCTAAATCCCCCCAGCACAAATGCACACCCCCCTAACCCCGCCCCCCCAAATCCCCCTCCAAGCACAAATATCTCTCCCCACCCCCCCCCCAGCACAAGTACCCCCTAATCATCCCTACTAGCACAAATCCCCTCCCCCCAAAAAAATCTCCTCCTAGCATCAATCCCCCGCTACCGTATCACCTCTTCTAGCACAACCCCCCCTCCCAAATTCACCCTCCTAGCACAAATCCTCTGTGCCCATCTCCCCCCCAACCCAAATCACCCCTGAATCACCACTCCTAGCACTCACCACCAAATTTCCCCTCCTAGTACAATTCTTACTCCCTGCTGCCCCCCAAATTTCTCCTCACAACACAAATCCCCTCCCCTCTCAATCTCCTTGCGTTGCCCCCCCCCCACCTCACATGATATCACAGTGCCCAGGGCAGCTGCCCCTTCTGTCTATGTCAGGAACAACAAAGGGTAGGTCCCATCAGGGCAGGGAAAGATTTGAATGTTTTATTGTTCTCTGTAAGCACACCAGGGTGAGATTTTATGCTGATGTTTCTGTTCACAGATCTTAGTATGTGACAATAATATTTAAATCATATTCTCATATATTCATCTGAATTCAACACTGCAACACTCTATTATTAGAATCTATTCAAGCATACAGTAACAGCACAAGATAGATGCACAGCTTAATGTGGAACTGTACTGTTCTAGGAAGACTCCTGAAGAGAGCTGGCAAAGTACTTGATTGCCACTGATGGCTTTTTTTGTATCTGTGTTTTTGTTCTTGTAAATATAGTGTTTCTCATTACATTATTTGTTAAAAATGTAAAATGAAATTATTTGACTGTTTATTGGCAGGGAAAAATTGGTGTTAACATATTTTCCTTCCATAGCATGCAAGTCTGTAGTCTGTATACCTTGGCTCTGCTCTTTCTCCATTAATTGTTCTGACATATCCTTCACCTGCATGGGGAACAAGGTATCTTTTTGAAATGTGGACATAATCTCCATTTCTGACCTTGTGGGCTTAGCGTCATCTGTGAAGTAGTATCCTGAAGCATAGCTGGGCACAGGCTCTGAGCTCTGCAAGAAGAGAAAGCATATAGAGAATGTGACAAGATTGGCAAAAATAGAATAGTTGGCATTGTACACACTGCCATATGTTATGCTGCTTCAGCATTGCTAAATCAACATAATGATGCCTGTAATGGTTTGTATTCATGCTTGGACTGCATACACTGATCTTGAAACAAATTTTACACATTTCAGCTGCAGTAGCTTTTAATAAAATGCTATGGGAGCAGCATAAAAAGGACAATGAGAATGGCAGTAAATTGCTATGCACAATGGTTTTATGCTGTATCTTAGCTTGATGTACATAAACCTATTTCATACATAACCACAGCTTTATCACTGGTATTACAGTAGATGTCGGAACAGCTAGAAAGCTAAGTGGTCACTAGATGAGGAGAACATTTCCAATGCTTTAGGTGGACTTAAATTGGAACTCCAAGAAATAAAAATGATAATCTCCGGAGCTCAATTAATGTATTTTTGTTTCAGAAGGTAGAGTTACACCATAAAGTTCTGTTAACAAACCCACAAATAAAGAACAATACAGGCACTGAAATACTTAAATCAGAACTAAACCCTCCTATCCTTGACAGCCAAAGAAGCTGCCATCTTAGCATCTGTTTGATCTGCAGTTACTATGGTGCCGCAGAAGTGATTATTTGACTCCAGCGATTTGATGGTTGACAGTGTGGTTGACAGAAAAAGCAACAGTGACCATTTCCATTCATGGCATGATATTATTGTAACTGTTTTGGGGAACTGTTAAATTGATGGGTTTAGTTCTGCTTAAACCTTTAGGGGAACCTAGATTTCAATGCCCCCTGGTCATTTATACCTGCTCTAGGTGCATACTGAGCCTAAGATGCTCAGCTATAAGTAAATGGATCTAGCAATTATGTTTTATTCAGTCAAAGAAGTTTGGACTTTTTTCTTTAAAAAGACGCTATCACCTTGCCCATGCCCCAGCAAAATTAAAAAAGTGTCTTTGCAAAGGGAGGAAAATGCCTTGGTGCATGCTGAGATACTGTATAAATGGTAAGAGCACATGTGCTCGGGGTCTTTCAGCTAGAGAACGGAGTCCTGGAGGGAGGGGGCAGCTGCCTCCTCCTCTGTAGAAGTTGCCATGCGGCCTCAGGTGATCAACCTGAGGGCATAAAGAATCAGAGAGGAACTGTACCCAGAGGTCCTGCAGAGCTGACTGGAAGGGAGACACTGGGGGATTTGATTCTGCACTACAGTGAGTGTCCTGAGGGGGCCTTCCCTTCAGCTAGAAGAGTCAGTGGATGGGTGTCAGTCAAGGGGATGCTAGAGAGTGTCCTGAAGATAATGTAGTTCATCAAGTCTGTGGCTGGACAGAGAGAAAGGAGACTTAACCCTTTCCATACCCGCGGCAGTATGGTTAAAACAGTGTGACTGCTTCCACAAGTATCCTGGTGAGGCCAAGTGAGAGTTGTCCTTATCTACTGTAACAGTTCAAGTTGGAGTATCCCACTATTCCCTTCTACCATTCAAGTTGCACAATAAATACCAAAAAAAAAAGAAATGAGCCATTGGGAATAAGGATGAATGTGTGAACTGTCCCTAACTGACTGTCTGCAGGTAACCAGAGGTACTGTAATCACACAGCAAGCCCTACGGGAACAGTGATACAATTTAATAACTCGGAAAATATACAAAGGGATATTAACTAATACACAGCCATGTTTAATAACAGAAAGCAAATGGGAAAGTACATAATTTAAAAACAACCAATCAGCAATCATCCTTCTTTTTTATGAATAAAGGAAAACTACATTTGGTTGTCTGTTATTTGGACATATACTGCATATCCTCATTTCTTTTACTGAATATCATCCTTTTTAATTAGCCTGAAAGTTGTTCCTTTAAAATAATCCACATGTAGATAAATACTGCTTTACATGTGCACGCTGTTTCCTTGAGGTGTGCTAGAGTAGTGTGGAGGCTTTCTAGGGAAAAACTCCACAGTTCTAATATTTTCCTGGCTGTCTCTCAGCGGTAACGTTTTCTTTTTACTGTGATCTACCCTTTGTGCAGATCCTCCCACTTATACTGCTGGCCTGGAGCAGATTCTGTTCTGAGATACAGGGCACAAAATTTCTTTCCCTTTTTGGTTTGCATTTGTGACACAATACTACATGCTTGAGCACTTTTCAGATGAACATAGATGTGCTCCAGTGCTCTGACCTAAATATGCCAATGACTATCATTTGCAAAATGAAGACGGTTTTAGAATCCACATGTATATCTGATTATTGCAGCTGCTCTTTGAAAAGGATGAAGTTTAATATTAAATGCCATATTCATTCCTCTGAATGCAGCAGTTCACAGTCACTTGAGTCTAATACCATTTGTGCACCGCAGTATGCCTTTCCAAAACTTTAGATACATTTACTGGTTCTAAAAAGACTTGAATCCTCAAAATAGACCAGTTATTTATTCTTTATTCTTTTTTTAAAGAAAAAAGAAAATTAAAGAAGGCAGGCAGAAGATGGAGCCTGGAATAATAACAAGAGAAAATGGGAATAAGAATAAAATATTGAGTGCATCTGGTATATGGGACAGTCACATTTGCTCCTTGTGTGTAGGCTTTGGTTCCTCCCTTATAGTGCTAAGAAATGGGTCCTCTCAAAGAACATTTTATATTCCTGATATGTGCCTGCTGTACCATATACTTGTATGAGAAAGTCTCCTGTTCTCTTTGTATTGCTTCCTTTATGTGAAATCTCTGGTGTTCATGCTAGTTCCCTTGCATTCCTATTAAAAACTGACCACACCAAGCAGGAGAGCACAGCGTGGTCAGTTCTCTAGCTGTGTACTCTCCTCCAATGATCAGACTTGTCCTGACATGCCCCCCGCTGCACAGCCATTCACTGGGATGCTCAGTGTGCTGCTGCTTCTCCTCCCCCAGCTCTTTTGCAGCTGAGAACAAAGAGAGCATGATCACTTATAAAAAAGTGAAAAAAGGTATTTATAATGTTTTTTTTTCATATCCATGCACAAAAGTTTTGCCTTTCATTTCTATTTTAAACCAAATTGGTTTTATAAGGTTATGGTTTACAATCACTTTAAGTGATCCCTCTCACAGTCCAAGTCTATGAGATAGCTGATTCACTGAAACCACTGTAGTCCATATGTGATTGATGCCCTTTCTCAACAATTATTCAGAGAGAGAGTAGTTACACTGTGACACTAAGAGCTCCCTCCAGTGGTTTATTTACAAATGTGCAAAAAAAATACAACTTTAGGCTAGAAATTGATTTAATTTAAAGTTATTTATGTATTTTAAGTTAGATATTTATTTAATTTAAGTTATGTAATACAATAACTAAAATATATAAAACAACAAGCAAGCAAAAATGCAAAAAAGTTAAAAAAAAATACTATAAGGTAAACACTGCAGTCCTAAACATATGCACTGACTGAACAAAAAACACTACTCATTACTTTTCAAGATTAAAATTGTAAAAACTTTCTTATACCTAGTGAAGTGATTAGCCTCAGGTGATACACAGAGATAAAACAAATCCTCCTACATAAGTTGTACCTGTTTATCTGCAGTCTTCTCTACTCTACATCCATTCAGAGAGCTGAATGTTTCAGAAAAAAGGGGTTAGAACTGAAGCACACTGTGCAGAGCTCAGTTAGGAGAGCTGATCGAGGACAAGGGACACGCCCCCTTCACACAGCACAAACTGTCAATCAGCTGTAGCTCCCTCTCCTGTCATTATTTTTCTCTTGGTGTCTACTAAAAAAACTCAATAAAAATATTTATGATCCAGAAGGTCTACAGTACAGTATGCTTTAGCATTCTTTGAGTGGAACACCAAGGGTCTGCCATACTCTTTTATGCACCACAAGATGCGAGCGAGTGGCTTAAGACCCTCTGAACGTGAAGGTCTCTCCTCCTTTGTGCTATTCATCTTATAGCAGGTTGGATCATATTCCATTTACTTATTGCTGGTGTCTCAGGGTTCATGGTCTCCGGTAACCTTTTTTGATCTCTTGTGTGGGGGTTCTGTGCCCTATTCTCTATGTGCAGAATCTCTTCTCTCATTCTTTCTACATTTACCTCCCCCCCCCCTACTGGAAATTACCCTCATAGCCCTATGTTTTTTGTTTGTGCCCCTTTTGTTATCTCTTTCAATAGACTCCTTAAAAGATGGACGTCTGCAGTGGCACAATTTCCTGTGAGAATAACCTCCCAGGTGACTGCATGAATGAATGATCAAGAGCAGTTAAGAATTTTGCTCAGAGCGGTTGTGCTCTTATATTTAATTGGTACATGTATGGGTATAAGCTGCATATTAGTTTTGTTTTAGTTATTTAGTATAATAGTATAGCAGCAGGGAGTTTTCTGTGAAGATATTTTATTTATTTTCTCTTATGCAGTATACTTAACTTTCTTAATTCGATGGGTTGTTATTTATGTTAATTTGACATATTCTTTGTTGTCATGGTCTATGGTGAAGCACCATGCATGGATAATGCTTTATTCATTTTATATTGTTATAGTCTGATTAATAGGCTATGTTTTGTGTATTGGAATATCAGGGGCTTGAACAATATATTCAAACAAGCAGTGGTTCTCCAAAATTGTAAGGTGTGTTCACACTATTGAGATGCAGGAACCAGCGCGATTCCAGTGCGGGTTCCAGTGTGGACCAAAAAAGGGTCCTGCACCATATTTGCCCAACAGCAATGTGAATTCAGCCATACAGTTTGTATGGCTGAACTCGCATCACACAGACATCGCATGTGATCTGCACAGCAATGCGGTACAAACACCCATGCGATTCAATTCCAGTGCGGACCGAAAAAAGGGTCCTGCACCATTTTTGTCCAACTGCAATGCAAATTCAGCCATACAGTACAAAATTGTAAGGTGTGTTCACACTATTGAGATGCAGGAACCAGCGCGATTCCAGTGCGGGTTCCAGTGTGGACCAAAAAAAGGGTCCTGCACCATATTTGCCCAACAGCAATGTGAATTCAGCCATACAGTTTGTATGGCTGAACTCGCATCGCACAGACATCGTATGTGATCTGCACAGCAATGCGGTGCGAATCACATGCGATGTCTGACATCGCAATAGTGCGAACTCAGCTTGAAACCTTTCAGACCCTACGTACTTTTTTTTACAAGAGGCCTTTTTGGATGGTAACAGAGTACTGGCCATTCACCTCCAATGGATTTAGAGGGCACTTCATGCACATTCCTGGCAGGGGATTAAAATAGTATCTTGGATAGTTCTAAAGATACTTCAAAATGACGTGGGTCCTCCTCAATAGATTTGTCCTCCTGGGCCTCAGCAACCTCTCTTAATGAGATGTGGTGCTGGAAACATCCTGACATCAGAAGTGTCTCTCATTTGTTTATGATCCAATAAACCTCATCTAAGATTTTGCTTTGGCCAACGCTTTCTTTCTACAATGGTGCAGGTATGTAATACCTCACTGGGCATCTGTTGGATCATACCCCTTTATCTGTTGAGATTGGGCTCCATATGTGAGCTCCAGGGAGTGCATGGAGGCTTGCCCCTGCATGGTTGGGGTTGGAAAAGGTGTCTGCCTAGGTGGGGCATGCGGGGCAGGGGGGTTTGGAGGAGTATATGTCAGTTATCAAAACAGTTAATAAAGACCACAATGCAATCTCATATACATGTTTTTTATCCATTACCACGGACCCGGACTGTGCCTTTGAACAGTATTACAGTCAGGTGTATGTGCCTATCCCCCCTAGAGTCTCTTCCCATACCCTCTCTGTTGATGGATAACAGGCCCTTGCTAGATGGGGACATCTCTGTGAAGGAAATTGAGCATGCCATTGGATCCTTTCCAACTTTTAAATTCCTGGTTCCGGATAGTTTCTGGCGGAGTGGTACAGATCCCATGTTGAGGACTTGGCCCTAGACTGCAGTCTCTTTATGAGTATGGTTTAGAGATGGACATGTTGCCTGACTGCATGCTGAAAGGCACAGTCCTGGAGGCTGCCCTCATGGGCTTGTATGAGGACTTACAACTATTGGTCTATCAGGGTCCTCAAGCAACTTATCCCCTTACTGTTTCTGTGAGGATGACTCCTAAAGCATGAGATTTAGGGGATTTCAGGCTATATTACAACTGGATGATGTAAAAATGTCTCCTTCCTCTCTACTGTGGTTTAACCTTCGCTTATCTCAATTTGCTGAATTACCAGACCCAATGACTTGAGCCACTTAACCCCTAAGCTACTAAAATATATCACTTCTATGGGTACACTTTTGACTTTCGATTAACTGAAGTACAAGCTTGAATTGTGAAATTGGTATTTTTTAGTTACTTGCAATTACGATATGCTTTTGTTTCACAGTTTTCTTCTGTATCTATGGAGACTTAGCCCTCCCGCCTTGAACAATTGCTTTGTGCGGATTCCATGTCAAAACCTCTGTCAGAGGTGTTTAAAGAGTTATTCCCTGTGTGGCATCCTGCCCTGGAGTGTTGCAGGGAGAAGTGGTTGATGGATAATCCAGGCCTTTAGGGAAGGATAGATGATATATAAAACTACCTCTTTACATTGTTAGCACTTGATACAATATTAAATAATGCAAACTTATGGATCCTTCTCTGCTGAATGTTGGCACTGTACCTTTTCCCCAGCTGACTTTAGCTATCTGTCAGTGCCCCTTAATTCAACAATTCGGAGTGGGGGTGGTTCAAATAAAAAAAAAAACATTATGGCTCTTCTGATTCCACTTACAGTCTAAGTTTGCCTGCTAGGCCAAGTGGAGGAGATAACCCCTACAAATTCAGTGTTACCATTTTACAAGGCTACTTATCTGAATAAAGGCTATCCCAAAGAAATTGAGAAGGTCTGGAGTAGCTTGCTATGCATTTCTACTACCAGTGCATAAGTGCTCCTAGGAATGCAGCCCAATGCAATTATGGTGCCTGTGCCATTGAATGTAGTGCTCCTTGCTTTTGGCTGACCCTTCCTCTGAGGTTGTGTGCTCTTACCTGGTAGAAGCTCTGACATCACTTGGTCTCTTTCTGTAACAATCTGCTAAACTCTTTGACATAATGGTGATCTCATGCATGTTCTCCGGGACCACTGCATTAACACTGGTAGTCTGGTGGCCTACACGCTTTGTCTATCTAGGATGTGACTGATACAAGGGGGGGTGGACTTTCAATGTTCCAATGTTGTTGGGCAGTTTTTAAACCTTCTCAACAATCTGGTCCGATTTCAATTGCACTATGGTTTTTACTTTTTTAAAGTTTAATTTTGAATTTGTCCTTAGTTTCGTGAATGTGGGGAACATTTCCTTTGAAAAGAATGAATTTGATGCATGTATTTTTGTCTGCCAAGCAAATGATAGCTCAACCCTGGAGAAAATCCTCTGTCCCATTTCAAGCAGTCAAATACCCTTTGAACCTGATCAATAGAAAACTGTCCAGCATTCTTCAAAACTTCCATATGAAATGTATTAAAATATGAGAACCATGGCTTAATTATACTCTACCTTCTATAAATCCCTCAAGCCTGACTTATCTATAGGCCATCACCGTAATCTACATCTGAGTCGAGGAACACATTCTGTGTTTCACTTCCCCTTCTTTTTGCTCTGCATGTTTCTTACAACTTCCTTTCCTTTTACTTTCTCTACTCCACTACTTGGAGTTTATCAGCCCCTGAGGTTCTCTAACCCATCTAGATTCTAAAAATGCCTATGTTAACCTCTTGCAGTCAGAGCCTTAAGAGACTGAATATGACTGTTATGTATGCCAATTATATCCTGTGTATGACCAAACACTACTTACTGGATATTCTGTCCCATGCTTGGGCGTACCTGCTGTTATCTCAACTTAAATGTAAATCAATACAAAAGATTGAACAGAAAAAAGGGGAAAATGTATAAACCTTTCAAATGTAAGCCTAAACAGCTATAATACATCTTTCAAAAGAAAGTCAACACGACTATAATAAAGTTATTCTGCACTTTGGCCATCCAGTACAAAGCAACAGATTTACTTGAATTCGCCCTCCCCAAAAGCATACACTCAACTTCCCTTCACTCCCTCTCCCCAGCAGCATATACTCAACTTTCCTACTCTGGACAACTGCTGGGAGTTAAGAGAAATGTCCTGTACTTCCAGGTATGAGACACCATATGATTACATACTCCTTCCACTACTGCTGCAGTGCTGATGCTCAGTGATTGGCTGCTCAGACAGCCAGCATTGTCCTCAAATCTGGTTTAGCCCCAAATTGTGTTTTAAAGCTTAACCAGGAGTTCTTTTTTCCAACAGCTAAAATAGAGCAATGGGTCTAAAAAGCAAGTACTATTATTATTATACATAATTTATATAGTGCCAACAGTTTGCGCAGCACATTACAATATAAAGGGAGACAATTCAAAACAAGAGGGTTAGAAGGGCTCTGATCCTGCGAGCTTACAATCTAAGAGGGAGGGGCTGGTGAAACAAAAAGGTAGCGACTGTGAGGGATAAATTGATGAGGAAAGTATAAAATTTGGTTGTTAGCTGAAGACAGGATAAGCCTCCCTGAAGAGATGAGTTTTCAGGGATCGCCTCAAAGTGGACAGAGTAGGAGATAACCAGACAGAGTGGAGTAGTGAGTTGGGAGAGGCTCTGGAGAAGTCCTGGAGATGAGCATGGGAGGAGGGAGCTAGAGAGCAGAAGGTCTTGTGAGGAGTAGAGAGGAGGGTTTGGGTGATATTTGGAGATAAGATTGGCGATGAAGCTCAGGGCAGAATTGTAAATGGCTTTGTATGTTATTGTTAGTGTTTTGAATTGTATTCATTAGGCAATGGGAAGCCAGTGGAGGGTTTGGCAGAAAGGAGTGGCAGACACTGAATGGTTGGTAAGGTGGATGAGTCTGGCAGCGGCATTCATGATAGACTGAAGAGGTGATAGCTTGCGAAGAGGTAGGCCATGAGGAGGGAGTTACAATAGTCAAGACGAGATATAACAAAGGAGTAAATAAGTTGCTTAGTGGTGTCAACGGTTAGAAAGGGGCACATTTTGGATCTGTTTCGGAAGGTGAAGTCTGCACAGTTTGGACAGTGATTGGATTTGGGCTGAAAGGACAGGTCAGAGTCCAGGATTACACCTAGTACCCTGGCATGAGGGGAGGGACTGATGGTTGTATTATTGATCTTGATGGAGAAGTCGGGGGGGGGGGGGAGCTGGAGGAAAAACGATGAGCTCAATTTTAGAAAGATTGAGTTTGAGGAAGTGGTGGGACATCCATCCAGATATGTCAGTTGGTAAGTTAGTAAGTAAAGTATTAGTAGTTGCAGCAGTTATTACTTTGTCCTGAAATTTTAAAGCCCTGGAATATTAAAATTCTTGCTTAAACTTAACTAAGAGTGAGAGTTGCACATGCTGATGCAAAAAAAAATAACCACAACTCTGCCAGTCAAATGTCACTGTAACAATAATGGAAATTGAAGCACCACACTACTGCTAAGAGGTCCAGATACAATTTTATTCCATTACAAGTCAAGGGATCAATCCAAAGAGTATTTAATCCATTTCAGGGCTGCCAAACTAGCTGCTTACAAGGCATGTGCTTGTAATCATACAGGCAGAAATAACATTAAACATTCAGTTTACTTCTAGCCCATTCACAATATTTTCAATCAATCCTTGTGAAGGGGGTTGAATACCTTTTGGATTGTTCCCCTAAATCTTACTGCAATAAAGGTGTACCTGAACCTGAATCTTAGCAGTGGTGTGGCAGTTCAATATCATTTTTTGTTACATTGCACTACAAGCAAAGGAGACTGTGGAGATCCTCTGGAGTGAAGCATCATGCCTGGGAACCAGATTATTTACATAAACATCAATACTTTAGGATAACATTATGAATCCAGTGCCAGTGCTATTCTTCCACTTTCCTCAACTAAGTCAAATGTGACTGGCAGTTTAGTTGAGAACGGTTTATTCTGACTTACAACGTATTAGAGTCTATGACTTAAAAGCCAAAATTACAGTGCAATAAGGATAACTATAACAAGTGCATGTATCAGAAATACATTTCTCATGGATTCACAACTGCTGGAACAAGTGATTTCCTCTGACAATAATAGCATCATCTTAGAGGCAGTGAGACAAATTAATTGTACAAACACAACTTCTGCAATAAAATCAAAATACACTCTTAACCAGAGCTCCTAAACTAAATAAAATATGTGGTAAGCTAGCAAATCATTGAATTACATTTTAAAATACATTTAGAAGAAACTTACAGGTTGGAAAGTAACAGATGTATTCTAAAGCTACAACACTAATAGTTGTAAGCAGCTTAGATTACTGTTAATAAAACTACTCAAAAGGCAGAAAGCAATGCCCTCTGCTTTGATAAATACTAATCCTTTTAAATGTATTATTCTTTTAGAATAATAGTAGAAGAATTAAAGTGAAACCTGCAACATCTAACATTAGTCATTAGCATGTAAAATAATATTAAGGTTTGTATGTAATAGTAGGTTGCACAGATTAAGGGGAAAAAAACACAGGGATGCTGAAGTGATCAGAGTAGGAGTTGGGGGTGAAGAGACGATAACAACATATTTCACATAGTTACATTTTAAATATAATATTCTATTTTTTAACTACATAAACTAACACTATTTAGGTGTACATACAGTATATTGGTTCAAGACACTTTCAGCATTTTACATGTGTAGCTGACTGATGGCAACCTAGGAGCACCAGTGCATGATTTGGAGAAGCTCTGAACTATGAAACTGGCTATCACTTCTTTTTGCAGAACATGTTATTTTAAATACAAAAGAGTAGTGAAGTGGAAATCTACTAAAGCTGATAGATTTAGAAAGGAAGTACAAATTTGCATACGGTATACTGAAAACCTACAAATGTGTATCATAATCACGTTTATTAAATTTATAATGATTATCATCCCCTCTTTCAGTCTTGGGCTTGATTAAAGAATGCATAATCCCTAAAACCTGGACAATAACTATCTCCATAACTACATTTTACAATACTTACAGCTCAGTGAGTATATTTGTACTGTATGTCTTTGCCTCTGTCGACTATAGGCACAAGCCTACTTTCCTAATGGCAAATCCAGCACTTACAGTGGTATTAAACCCAAAACCAAAATGTAATATACTGCCGCTTACTAACTATTACATAGTTACATATTTAGTCAGGTTGAAAAAAGATACAAGTCTATCTAGCTCAACCAATAAAAAACAAAATACAAAAAAGAAAACACAACAATACAATCCAATATACACAATCCTATACCCACAGTTGATCCAGAGGAAGGCGAAAAACTCTAGCAAAGCATGATCCAATTTGCTTCAGCAGGGGAAAAAAATCCTTCCTGATCCCCCGGGAGGCAATCTGATATTCCCTGGATCAACTTTACCTTTACATATTAGCACCCAAGTTATATTATGTACACCTAGGAAAGAGTCCAGGCCTTTTTTAAAGCAATCTACTGAGCTGGCCAGAACCACCTCTGGAGAGAGTCTATTCCACATTTTCACAGCTCTTACTGTGAAAAAACCTTTCTGTATTTGGAGATGATATTCCTTTTCCTCTAGGAGTAAAGAGTGCCCCCTTATCCTCTGTAATGACCTTAAAGTGAATAACTCAACACCAAGTTCACTATATGGAAACCTTATGTATTTATACATGTTGATCATATCCCCCCTAAATTTCCTCTTCGCAAGAGAATAAATTAAATTCCTATAATCTTTCCTCATAGCTGAGCTCCCCCATGTCTCTTATCAGTTTGGTTGCTCTTCTCTGCACTTTCTCCAGTTCCCCGATATCCTAAGATGAGGTCTTACTAATGATTTGTACAGGGGCCAAATTATATCTTTCTCTCTGGAGTCCATGCCTCTCTTATTACAAGAAAGGACTTTGCTTGCTTTGGAAACTGCAGCTTGGCATTGCATGCGGTTATTAAGCTTATGATCTACCAGAACACCCATATCCTTCTCCACTATGGATTCCCCCAATTGTACTCACCCTAGTATGTATGATGCATGCATATTCTTGGCCCCAAGTGCACTACTTTACATTTATCAACATTAAACCTCATTTGCCACATAGTTGCCCAATGAAACAGTGCATTACATGTGGTGGCCATATTAATTTTATTTGTTAGGATTTTTTCCTTTTTTTATATACCTTGTGATCTGGCCAGTAACACACATCCTGTATTAGAGTGCCTACACTCTAAATGAAGGAGAAAAAGACATACCTCTGGACAGCAGCATTGTCTGTCTTGGGGGGAGGAGAGCGTTAGATGCACTAGCAGAAATTACACTGACAAACTAAAGCTGTCCTCCAGCTTAAAAGATTTACATAAATAAATAAAAGCTGATTATTGTAAGCCTCCCGACAGTGTTACATTTTTTTTTCAACCCTCTAACTTCTACATCTGCAGGACAGCTTGTGTTGTTGAAAAACAACAGCCTTACTGGCAGGATCACCAGATGAAAATAAAGGAAGTAAAGCCTGAAAAAGAGAATTAACGCAGCCATACAATCTAAGGATTAGTAAGACGTAATATAATAAATGTTTGGGTTTGGGTTTAGTAATGCTTTCACCATTCTTCAGCCCTGTAATAAACCCAGAAGTTTAGGGGCATAAAGCCCAAAAACAAAAATTGCCTCTGACTGAAATAATATTATGCCAGTTTCAAAATGTGTGGGCTATTAAAGTTACTATAATTACACAAATGTGGTAAATCTGGCACGTTCCCAACAATAGTGCACCATTTTTATAACATTAAAAAGAACAATTTCAATTTTGATTACCACTATGTAACAAACCCAGCTTGGCCCCACTTGCAAACAAAATATGACCAAGTTCAACACTAGATAAATGTTATCCGTTAGTACTATCTATATCTTTTTTTATTTCTGTCTTTTCTGTCCAATCTTCCAATTTTAATGTTTTAGACCCTGTTCAAGCGTGGGTACTTTTCAACACCTTTTACTGAGCTGTGTGAAATACTACAAGTAAGCTTCAGTATTTGTTTTGTTTAATGGATTTTTAAATTAATCTGAACTTGCCTCAGAGTGTGGTAGGAGTCGAACCAAAAGAGAACAGCAGGGAAAAGCAGGATATTTTTGTAAGTCCTCAGGTACTAGTGAGTCCAATGTTTTGGAAGGTAAACCTGTTCTCAGTCTCAGTTGAAATCCTCCAACGTTAGGCTTACCATCATCATTAAAAACACGGAGCATGCAGTTCCCTAAGTATAAAAAATGTATAGTGAACAACTGAAAACATTGAAAGTTTGAAATATGTATAATATTTATAAACCTTCTAATGGAAATAGTTTTGCCTGTTAAAGGGTTTGCAACTCTGTGGAGCCAGCCTTGTGATTCAGGGACACCTGCCAAATAAAACAGTTTGGTCCTTCCCCTTCTGTCGGTGCATGTGCATACAGCAAAGCCTAATTTGCTACCAGTGGTACCCTCCCTTTCCCAGTTAGAGTGATTCTGTACTGGGAATTAAATCATTCTGGTACGTCCACTAGTTGCATTTAACAATATATATATATATATATATATATATATATATATATATATATATATATATATATATATATATATATATATATATATATATATTAGTGATCAACCGATATTGTTTTTTTAATGCCGATACCGATATCGATATTTTGGTCATCGGTATCGGCATAAAAAATGTATTTTTTATTTTTTATTTTTCTAAAGGTACTCCTTGTGGAGGGATCTGGGGGTCTAAAATACCCCAAACCCCTCCTCGGCACCGAAAAGCATTCAAAATGCCAATTTTGGCTGTTTTGAATGCTGTCAGTTTTTTTAATTTGGCGCCGAGTACCCGGAAGTGATGTCATGACATCACTTCCGGGTTTTTTACATGGAAACCCGGGTCTTCTCATTCGGCAGCAGTGGAGGTAGAATGCCTGGGTCTCCCGGTGGGACGGGAGACCCAGGCGAGCCACGGAAGGCGGTGGGAGGGGGGGGGGGACTTCCCCTCCCGCTCCTTGTAATGACAGCCGAGCGGCTTCTCAGCTGCATCGGTTGTAATTACAAGTCAGCCGACCGTCGGCTATGGACACCGGTACCGGGGTGATGCATCTAGCTGCAGGCATCACCACGGTACAAGCACTTTCCCTAGATATCGGCAATATCGGTAACCTCAGGGGCCTATTCCGATATATCAGGGAAAGTGTATATCGGCCCCCTATATATCGGTGTTGCCGATAATCGGTCGATCCCTAATATGTATATATACAGTATATTGTAATAAATAGCCACATTCATTAATGTTTTTTAATATCTGTCTAGAGTTCAGCTTTAAGGGACACTGTGGTGTTCCTGGTTTTAACATGGGAAGGTGACACCAATTATAGTATTAGATGTTTTTTTAAAGATGCTCATACAGATGTAATATAACGGTAAAGAAATCATAACATTTATCATTACCTTGCAATAGCACAAAGCAGACAAACCTTGCTAAGTGTTGTTTCTGCATTCTTCCCCATAACATTTCCTGTTTCAGTAAAATTGTTTTTAACTGTAATAGTTGCTGACCCCATTCCTAAAAAAAAACTGTTTTAATTAAAGTACAACTAAATGCTCCTATATGACAGGTGCCAAATCCAGCTGCTATGTAAGTTCAGCAACATAGTGCTGTGCTGTAGTGCTGTCAATATAGAAAGCAGTGGGCAGGACTAGGTGTGGCCAGATGCAGTATTGTAAATCAGCAGTGACTGCGCGGATAGCTACACCTCTGTAACATTTTTTCATCTCACTTTAGTGCAAGATGGCACAGACTACATGAGAGTAGCAACGTCACCCTCAAAATTCAGGAGTAGTACACCATCGTTGTCCCACCATCACTGTGAGACTAAGGCTCGGTTTCCACTAGTGCGGCTACGAAGTCGTGCTACTTCTAGCGCGACTTCGTAGCTAAAGTTGTTTGCGGCTTTCAGTGAGACTTGTCCCTCATTATAGGGGGAAGTCGCACTGAAAACGGCTCAAAAGTAGTGCACGAACTACTTTTGAAGTCGCCGCAACTCAAGACGCGGCAGTGGAAACGGGCCACATTGAAAACAATGGCTTTTGACTTGCTGTGCGACTTGACATGTGTCAAGTCGCACAGCAAGTCGCACTAGTGGAAACCGAGCCTAAGAGCAAGATGAAAACTGTCAGGGGGACTAAGAGAAAGATACAGTGTATTCAAATGTTGCAGCAGAATTGTTTTTAAATGGAGGCCAGAAATCTACAAAACAAATAAAATTTACTTACCGATTATGGCAACATTTCCAGAGTCCACAGTAGACACTTGAAACAAAATACAGGAAGCCACATGTAGCTGGTCATCTCTTGTATTTAGTGTGTGATGGAAATCGAACATAGGATTTCGAGCTGGACTGTCCATTCTTGGAAAAGCCACAATTGAAGACTGAGCTTTGGTTCCAGAATTTAGAATCTGGCCAGAGACCTACAAACAGAAGGGAGTTAAATCTAATGCATAGACCATCAAAATCCATGAAGCATATACAGGCATCCATTAATTAAAAGAGACCCTGTACCAAGACCAAACTGTTATTTTTATTTTGAAATAGGAGTGCTTTACTTGTACATAAAATTGCTCCAACTGGGGGAATGTTTTTACTCACCTCTAGCAGAGTTATAGGCTCGGAAAAAAACGTGAAGAATTTAAAACAAATTCTTATCTTTCCGGCTTCCCTTTACTACTCTTCCCCCAGTTACTACCTCAGGTGTAAAAGACAGCTAGGGCTGTATGCAGAAGAATCACTCCTGAACACAGCCTCAGTACATGTAAATGAACCAAGCTGAAGCTGTGATTGGAAGCTGCCAAGCTGGAAAATGACAACTGAACCTTCATTCTGAGAACTGCCCCAGGTCCTTCTTAACACTCTTTGGTGATAATCTAAGTCTGTGATTGGATTCAGTTCTCCTGCACACAGCCTCAGCTATCTTTTTGTTTTGGTGGGGCTGTGTGCAGGAGAACAACTATTTGTTTACATTTGTTTACATTTTCCGAGGCTGTGATTGAAAAGCTGTTCTCCTGCACACAGCTTCAGGGAAAATAAAATGACTTAAATCTGTGTTCAGAGAACCGCTCCCAGTCACTGCCTATGCAAATGGGAACAACACAGTTCTCATGCTGTGATTGGGAGGTGCACTCTGAACAAAGGTTCCACTGCCATTTGAATTTGCCTGTGTATGTAAGCAGGAGAGGAGCTCCCAATCAGCTTTAGTGTGGGTTGCTTATGTTTGCTAAGACTATATTTGGGAGTGATTCTTCTGCACACAGCCTAAGCCAGTGATGGCGAACCTTTTTGAGCCTGAGTGGCCAAACTGTAACACAAAGCCAACGTATTTATTTTGAAGTGCCAAAACTGAATTAAACCTGGCAGCGGCCTTGTACAGAGCATGGGACTGATCACCCTTCTGAATGAGCCCAAAGGAACCAAAAACGTACGATTCTGCTCAAAAAAAAATCTTTTTGTGCTTTTTCAAATGACAGAATACTCAGGTGTGGGTGGGGCCATTGACAGTAATGGGGTTCTTCATCATGAGTGTTGGTGCGTTTCATGAATCACGCAATCAGTGTACTATGTATGTGGACCATGGGGCTCTACATCCAAGATTGAGATGGTAATTACCTGTTGGTAAAATTCTACTGATGTCCCAATGGTGTCCTCCAGGGCAAAGCACTGTGGATACAGCCTGCTCGGGGACCTAAATATTGTGCTGAATGTCCATGGACGTTTGTGGCTAAGGGTAATACCACGCATGTGGGGAGGCAGCTCTGGGACCAACCGAGCCTGGAGTGGATGGCGCCTCCCCGACAGTCCATGCGTTCCAAGTCCACCGGCGCATGCGCATGGCTCCACCAGTCCACGAGCAGAACTCCCCAGAAGGGAGGCTCTATCAGGCACTGATGACGCCATCCGATGGGCCCCACATGAGCCAATCATAGGGAGCCCCCCTGTGCGCAGGGTGGAGACAACATGGCCCCACAGCAGAGACACTCCCTGATCCCCAGGTAACCAGCCCAGCAAAGGCAAAATAACCACTGCCCTGTGTAGGGGAAAATTGTGTGACATTATGCACTGATACATAGGGAGGAACATGCATTGATGTGCAGAGATACAGAGGCATAGAAAAAAAAATTCTAAGGTTCAGCTGGGGGGAGGCAGCGATCTGACAACTTGCTCGTGTGCCCACAGAGAGGGCTCTATGCGCTAGCTGTGGCACGCGTGCCATAGGTTCGCCATCACTAGCCTAAGCTTTCAATTTAAATTCTAATTTAGTTGCTGGAAAAGAGCAGCAGGGGGCAGCTAGAAAAGAGAAGCATCCGCCACACTTGCATGTGTTAAATTCTCAATTTTCTCTTTTCTCAGTGTAACTCTGCAATTTACTAGTAAAATCAATGCCCAGGGGATGCAATAGTATGTACAAATAAACAACTATTTTAATTATTGATTGGTCTGACAGGCTCTTTTGTGTAACACTGAATAAATATGCACTAAGTTGCAACGCTTGCAACAATTACATTTTTAAAAAAAGTATTTTTTTTGTGGAGACACATTAATCTGTTAATGAATGACCAGGCTTTCAAATAGAATTAATATAGATTTGCATTTTAGTGTACAATATATTTAATGGGTGTCTACTGTATAGGAAATATATTTACTTTCCTAAAAAATATTTTAGCTAGCTAAATATTTAATGTTGCATATTTCAGGATCTCTTTAGCTTGTTGAAAAAAAGACTGTTTACTGAGCACATACAAACGAGCAAATATATTGACTCATCCCACTCACTACGCTTTTTATCAGAATGCTCTTTAGTTCTGAATCAGAGACAGAGCATTTGAAAAGGAATAATGACTGTTGTGCTTTCATTTTAGAAAATCTCTGCCATATCTATGTAAATAAAATGGACCTAAAACCATTATAGTTTCTCTTGAAGGGTCATTAAATGTTTTTCCACCTTTCTTTCAAAAACATACCAAAATAACAACTGCAATATCAACAAATCACCAACCATAATTATTTAACGATTTAATACTGTTTTTCTGTGATAGTCTACATCAAACCTTGTTACTTAAACAGCAGCCTAAAATCTGCTAGCAGAATTGACAATGGACATCTCCTCCCCTTGGGTAGGCTGCACAAATGGTTGAATCCAGCTTGGTCTAGCGTTTGGTGCTTGAGAATATTGAAAGTGCCACACCAGCTTAATTGGCCAACAGCAAATAGTCAAAATTGCTAGGGAAATGTTTACATTTGTTTGTGTCATTTCAGATACATTTTCAAACACCCAAATGCTGGATTTATTACCTCATCCTCTTTGTAGAACTTCCCATTTGATTCTCTTTTTAATTTAATAGGCTATCAAATCACAGCCTTAGTTATGAATTCAATTGCAGATGAAATTCGTTTACATGCACCAACATCTAGGCTTCATAGAACAGGCAAGGATGACAACAACATTTTGAGCAAGACTCCCCTCCTAAACTTTAGGTTTTCTATCACACCACTAGAGTTGAGGCCATATATGGTGTCCCTTGCAGAGTGGGTGTACAGATCCCATTAATAGATTGGAGGATAATTGCTTGTCTACTAAAGTCTCTTATTACATGTACTCACCTTGGTAATTGTTGCACAGTCAGGTATATAGTGCAAAGCATCAATGTATAAATCAAGGGGGTCCTGCAATGTTGATGAATGTGGTAATATTGTGGATTCATTATGGGGCACCCAGTGTGGCATAGGGGCTAGACTAATATCTTCCATTTTCCTAGACAGAAAACAATTACAAGCAAGCCATACAATAACTATGGATTATCCAATAGTTCTATTTTTACAATTAATTTTTAACAAGTAAACAATAAAAGCATGAATCATATTTATTTTAGGCAGGATTTTTTTTGGGAATGTGACCACTGCACTAGGCTGTTCCCTCCATACATTATATTACAGTATATGTCAATATACTATATACAGTATATATATATATATATATATATATATATATATATATATATATCTATATATATATATATACATACAGTATATATATATATATATATATATACAGTATATATATATATATATATATATATATATATATATATATATATACACTATATATTACCAAAAGTATTGGGACATCTGCCTTTACATGCACATGAACTTTAATGGCATCCCAGTCTTAGTCCGTAGGGTTCAATATTTGTTGGCCAATCCTTTGCATCTTTAACAGTTTCAAAGCTTCTGGGAAGGCTGTCCACAAGGTTTAGGAGTGTGTTTATGGGTGTTTGACCATTCTTCTAAAAGCGCATTAATGAGGTCAGGCAGTGATGTTGGAGAGAAGGCCCGTCTCGCAATCTGCACTCTAATTCATCCCAAAGGTGTTCTATCGGGTTGAGGTCAGGACTCTGTGCAGGCCAGTCAAGGCCTCCACAACAGTTCCCTTCACTGGAACTAAAGGGCCATGGCCAACCCCTGAAAAATAACCCCACACCATAATCCCACCTGCACCAAATGATTTGGACCAGGGCACAAAGCAAGGTCCCTAAAGACATGGATGAGCGGGTTTGGGGTGGAGGAACTTGACTGGCCTGCACAGAGCCCTGACCCTAACCCGACAGAACACCTTTGGGATAAATTAGAGCAGAGACTGCAAGCCATGCGTTTCTCTAACATCAGTGCCTGACCTCACAAATGCACTTCTGGAAGAATGGTCAAACATTCCCATAGACACACTGCTAAACCTTGTGGACAGCCTTCCGAGAAGATTTGCAGCCGTTATTGCTGTAAAGGGTGAGCCAACTCAATATAGAACCCTAAAGGATGGGCCAACTCAATATAGAACCCTAAAGAATAAGACTGGGATGCCATAAAAGTTCATGTGCATGTAAATGTAGGCATCCCAATACTGTTGGTAATATAGTGTATATAACACTGGCACATTGGCCCTCACCCAGACCAACCTGCGTTATGCATTCAACCCCAAACACTAACTACTACCACTAATAATCCTCTCGTACTGTGATCATTCTTGGGAGCCAAACTATCATGCCCTATGAAATTGAATCTGATCTGGAGTACAACTCTCTCACCAAAAAAGAAATAAAGAAAGAATAATATTCTGCTTTTATATCCAATGTTGTTCCTTTTGTGATTTGTCTCCTCTTCAATTCCCTGATATTCTCCTATTGGTCTGACTTACTTCATAATGTGACCGTCTGTTTGATGCACTCTGCAGTTTTTGTCTAGATTACTGGTTGTTACAACAGGCTGGCTCCTTGCCTTAGATTGGTTGAAAGTGTTACCATCCCTATCCTGCTACCACCCCACTACTTTTCCTTTGCCCCATTAATATTTTTTTATTTTCCCTGCCCCACAGCCGCTCTTTTCCTTTCTCTCTTTTTCCTGAACACTCTGGGTCTCAAACTACAAAACAAAAGTGTTAAAGCCTTTATCTCAAACTATCATGTAAACATTCTTTGCTTACAAGAGATGCATTTTTTTTCCCAAAATTCAACTTCCACTTTTCTATATATTATTAACCCACAATTTTTATGGCCTTAGCTATGGCAGGACACAGAAATGTCCTAATATCCTTTGATCCCCAATACCTTCATGTGAATTGTCAGAGGGAGAAATGCCCTACTTTGGAAAAATCTCATTCTATTCCTATCCCCATGACTTCTACAACCACAATTCTCTAAATTGGTCAGACAGTTGTGCAACCAAGCCATAGTGCTTGTAAAGGCAGAAGTTTTTTTTTTTTTTTAACCTTACTGCATACTCTCATCCAACTGTATCAAATCACTTTCCACTTTAATGACTGTTAGACTGGTGTTGACAATTGTCTACAAAACAATGGATATTAATTGAATAAACTGCATCGCCTACTCTGCTAAATGCAGTTCTGTCGACCATTGACCTGAATAATCATCCTACTATGGTTATTCAGATCAGGGGTTGTTCTGTTGTGAATGTACAATATACTGTTTATATGTAAAGCAACACTGGACACATAAGACTTGAGTCCGTCCCTTCAACACTGCCTAACCCCACCTCTTTAACATTTCCTATTTTCATACTGGCCTGACCCCTCCTCTTTCTTTTTTGCCTTGAACTCACCCTACGAGTTGGGATAAATGCATTTTCCTGTCATTCCCAAACTCTCCTGTGTAATCCTCGGTCCCTTTACCCCCCGAAACAGCCTTTCCTCTGGTTCACCCTCTACCATCGCCCAATCCTCCTTCCAGCTTGTCCAAAGTATCCTTAAAACACCTGTGTGGACATGTCCTCACCATATTATAGTGATATTCTTCTCTTCTGCACATGATTCTAGGTCAAAATTTCAAAAGACATTGACCCCCCTGGATTGAACACTATTTACCTTCCAGTTTTCACATAGACTCACTGACTCGGAACTACCAGTCAGAATATATAGCTTAACTAGAGAAAAGTATACTCCACGTGAGATCTATGACAGTTTGCCTTCCCTTTCGGCAACTCAATCTTGGGTCTCTTTGCTAGCCCCCCTCTATCCTTGGTGTTTTGCGAGAAAGCCTGGCCTCATTCTCCATATCCTCCTTCCCCCTTTCTTTTACTCTTCTCTCTTTCAACCCCCTTCTGCTGTAGCGGATCCTTTTACTACTTTTCTTGTATATTATTTTGAAAAAAATATGTTTTTTTTTTTCAGTTTCTCAAGTTATTTACTTATCCCCCTAACATTACAACACAATTACATTAGCTAACATGTTATGTCTACAATGAAAAATGTTGTGTTTGCAACATGTGTTCTGTGAACTTCTAATATTGCAAAACTATTATAGCCACCTGCCCTAAGGATAAGTGTCTAATTAAATGTAGTGATTCTAAATTGCAGTCAGCTTAGCTGAAGTTTAGCTTCTTAGTTCAGCTTCTTTGCGTTTCTCCTTTACCTTGGTTATTCTATATGTCTTTCTGTTTCTAGTAGGTGGCACTGATGTCTCTAGCAATAGCATGATCCGGCAATAGCACTAATCAGAGTTATGAATAAGTATCTTCTCTGGCCCAACAATAGAAAAGTGCTGGGTACTGGTACATGCTGGGGGAGAGTATAAATGTTCAGGAAATGACCTTGGGAAGTCAGTTTGTTCTCCCTGGGTCTCCTGCCTAGGGGAGGGGTGTGTTGTGCTACTGGAACCTTTTAGGCCTGCAGTCTGAGAGGATGACCATGTGTCTGGACGGAGGCCTGGATCGGGGGCCTAGCCTGTGAAGTCTAGGGAATGATGAGCCATGGAGGATCCCCAGATGTCTCAAGGGCATGGCAGAAGTTTAGATGTGGAGCTTGGACCTCACTGGAGTATAGCGCCTTCTACCCAGGGTGCTGGCAGTTGATCTTTCAAGTGCTATAGCGTCAGGAGTTTCAATCACAGAATGCCAGGTCGGCTTCAAGATTTTTTTTTATCTGTGAGTACTGTGAGTACTTTGTCTCTGGGGAATACCACCATGCCTCCAGGGGACAGGTAGATGCTACACCAATATATGTGGTTTAGAAGACATCAAATACTGATACAGTGCTACATTTCATTCCTTACCTGCTGTACTCTTCCCCATGAATTATTTGCTGTGAGACCTTTGTTGGATCATATACTGTTAATTCAATAGTTGATTCATATAATCCTAAAATATAACATAATAATTTCAATGAATTTCCCAGAGGGTAGATACATTTATTTTGTAATTGCATCAAAAACATAGTGTCACTTATTTTGTTATAGTATTCAAAAGACAGAATGATATACTGATGTAGGCAGGGAATGAGTTACCCACTAGAGGATCCTCTGGTGTGTTGTGAGTATGTGACTGAAGTGTGCATTGAAGTACCTAGTGGGGGGGGTCTGCCATTAATGACTAATTTCTGTCTATTAGAACTGTAATTCCTGTCAAATTAATGCCTGCCTTTCTGCCTTTCTTCCGGTTGTCCGTCAGAACAGTCGGAGACTCTGCTCGTAGAAGAAGATCACCCAGGTACTCCAGTACCACAATCCCCTGCTGACACCACAACGCCAACACCGGGGCCAACACTCTTGAAAGCCTGAGGGACTGAGGTGAGACCTCTTGACAATGCTCCTGTGAAGAAAGCACAGGTGACCACCATATAATGGAATATGACAGTAAGCCCTGTTAATATCTATAGAGGCCGGAAGATCCCCCCTGAAGAAGGAATGCCACTACCGTACGAATAGACTCCATTCTAAACATCTTTACCCGCACAAAACGTTTCAGAACTTGAGGTCCAAAATGGAACATACCTCACTTTTCTTCCTAGGACCTGCAAACATGTTTGAATAAAAGCCATGAAACAAACGTTCCAATTCTGAGAAGGAACAATCACTCCTTGTAGTAGCAAGTTTGCACTGCCATGAAGAGACCACACAGGCAGTCTGGGGATAAACACAGGTTGGAAGGAGAGAACAGCACTAGACGAGTAGATCAAAGACTCAATCATGTAGCCGGGCCGATCAACTCATGGACCCACCCGCTGTGACACAGATGCTTGCCCACACGATAATGGCTGCTTCACTTCACTAAAAAATGTAGTGCCCCCAAGGTTCAAGGGGGGCGCCAGGCTAACCATATGCCCCCTGTTGGCACCATCAGTTTAGCACCATTAGTGTAGGCATTCACACACTGTAAGGTTTTCAGGGGTTTAGTAAAGCATTAACCCCTCTAGTTATTGTAATTGTCATTGTGCCTGTTACTGCACCTGTTATGGCAAGTGTTAATACTGGTGATACCAACTGTGCTGCTATAAGTACTCTTGTAACTTTTCTGCTATACTACTTTTACAAATACACTGTTACTGAACTGTTAACTCTTCATGGTCTTTGTGTGTCTCATTTCCTCTGGATCAGGTACTATAGCTCCAAAATCCTGCCCATACACCTGCAGGCTGCAAAAGAATTAAACTCACTACCGTCGACATGTTCACAAGAATAAAATTAATATTTTGTAGGTGTTGTAGCTAGTGTTTCATATAAAACATTTCACCTTTTTTTTTCTCAAGGTATTACAAAATCAAACCTAAAACGTCTAAATCTTTAGGTACACTTGTACATTTTCCAAAACCTCAGAATCATTACATCCCCAGGCCAACAAATGCCAACTATGATGTAACACAATGACTTACTCCAGCCAAGCCAGCAGCACTGACACATTACTGAACCCATTTCCAAGTCAGCGATCAACAACCAAGATGTAAAACAGTTAAAATATGTACCCCAGCAGCATTGCCCCATTTCCTTATGCCTGCCCATAAGGCAAACCAGGCAATATGCAACACAGTGATGTCTTTAAACAGCAGTGTCATCCCTTGGTCAACATTTGCAAAGAGATGTTCTCCAGAGGTTATAGGAAAAAAAGGTGGTCATCCACATGTGAGAAGAGAAGAGATGCATCCAAAAAGATAAATTCAAAATTTACTCCTGGACATGAAAACATTTTGCCTGCAAATCTGTAATTCTGCAAAATCTGCAATGTCAGGTTTGTCTGTAGGTGAGCAGGTGACCGAACAGGCATACTTAGAGGAAATTATATGTTCAAAGGAAAAAGTCGGCGCTCAGAAAGAAAGGCTAATATAAGCAAACTAATGCTAACACAGTATACGTAAACCTTTTGCTATCCATATATACTGTGAGCAGCGCCAGAAATGTCAATAACCTAATCAGTGCTTATTGTGCCTTGACAAAACAATAGTGAATAATATTAAATCCACAATCTGATTAAAAGTCCACCAGTTCATCTAGAAATCCCCATGCAATATACCGGTATGTGAAAATAATTTAATTAAAAGTCCACCAATTCATCTGTCTGTCTATCAATGTGTATTAAATAAATAAATGGAAAGTTCCAAAATACACCCAAGTGTGCTTGTTCTTTTCCTCCATTAGATTAAACCGAGCCAAATCAAAATTACCTTCTGAAAGCCAGTGTCATCACACCTCCACCAATATGCACTCCAGTGCATCTCCACTCCATATGGTGTTCTGCAAACACCAGCAGCATATAATGCTCAAAGGAATATAAGAATTAGATTCTCCCTTTATGCTCCAGCATGTAATTCCCTGCAAGCACCTTGTAATTTTGTAATTTGGGAGCAATAAGCGATGTCCAGGATTTTAATATAGTTTTGCGTGCCGTCAACAAACATAGTGAAGACCATGATGGTATTGTAACTGATGATAAAGATGTTGATTAGGAGGAAGGGCCAAAACATCCAAAAAGGCAGATCATATGATCCTTGTCGATTTGTATCCTCGATATAGTATGTATGTATTTTAGAATTTGGTCCCAGAAGGTAGATATCTTGGCACAGCTCCACATTCTATGAAGTAGTATGGGTCGTATGGTGCCACACTAAGAGCAGGTTGAGGCTGAGGGATCCGATTTATCAATCAAAAAGGGCATGAAAACTCGATATAATAGCTTGAATTGTATTTCCCTCCATTTTTCGCTTGTTATTAAACTGCAAATTTTATGATGCCCTCCGAGAAGTTTATCATCGAATGCCTTATCTGGAAATTCCTTAGTCCATCCTTTTTTTTTATGAAAATAAAGGTTCTACGGTACATTCAGGCACATGTATCTTATGCTAAACTCCTACTTCGCCCCAAATAGCATTGTAAGCAGCATCTATTGAGTATCCCACCAATCCCAAATTAGCTGCCTTTCTATGGAATCACATGAATAGGAAGATAGGAAGAAATGTAGAAAGAGAGGGAGGGGGTATGGGAACGGGGAAGGGAAAGAGGGGGGTGGGGTGGGAGAGAGTAGAGAAAAGAGGGGAGTAGAGGGTCTGGAAGAGAAGCCTAAAGAAAACTGACAACAATAGCTGTCATTTAGGCAACAACCTAAACAAACAAAAACAAAACAAAGACAAACAAACAGCACTCTACTTAAAAGCAAAAGTAGTACCTTAGTCCCTCCTTTTAATAGTGAGTTTCTCTGCGATGCAGTTAATTGATAGTTTAATGGAGAATAAAAGGTCAGATATTAAGTATCTTTAACATTGTATTGCGTGGTTTATTAGATATTGCTGAAAAGGGTCTTTTTTTTGGACTAGAACAAGGCTTGATATTTTTATTTAGTTGATTGTAATATTATCCGTGGTCTTCTGGTAGTTTAAATTCTGTAGATAACCCCCTAAAAGATTTTAGTTTTGATGGTTCTTGATGGTAAATTGACATCACTGTTTGGATTCCTATTACTCTACATAAGTTTGAAACTTCGGCATTGGTTACACTGTCCATTTTCAGGTTTCCATGCAAAGGAAGATATTTAGAGATGGCAGTTTTAGTGATCTCCTAAGTGTACGCCATTCGGCAAGGTTGTCCCCATAAGAAGATTGTTTTGTAGCTTATCAGGTACAGTTTTAGAGTTGAAATGCAGTATAACTGTTAGATTCAGAGGAAACACCATTGATGCCTCTAGTGTCTTATTTGAGTAGTTCGAATTTTCTAATATCAAATCCATACCAATCCTCAAAAGACATGTTCAATTATAAATCCTAAATGTTAGGAAGACCTAATCATCCTTCACTTTTTGGGAGGTATAGCTTGGAAATAGAGTATTTTTTGATCGCCATAAAAAGGATGTTATTGCTTTAGTCAATATTTTGATGTCTGGACGTTTGAGTAAAAGTGGGATGGTCTGCATTGGATATAAAAGTTTAGTGAAGGAGACCACTTTAAAAAGATGACACCTCCCAAAAAGTGAGATTGGAGAGCTCGTCCATGCTTCCAACTCTGATACAATTTTAGAAATAAGTGGTGGGTAATTAAGCAAATATATTGATAAATGCTCTCTTCCTATTTTTATCTCTAGGTATGTGATATATTGAGTAGCTATTTTAAATGGGGAATTAGAGGCGCATACTTTTGATTTTGATGTATTTATAGGTAACATTTCACTTTTAGAAAAATGTATTTTGAATTCTGTGAAAAGGTATTAAAAAAAAATTGTAGTATTGGCATATCCCTTGTTGGATTTGAAGTGAAAATTAGAACGTTGTCTGTAAATAATGCTGATTTAAGTGTTAAATCACCTATTTTGATGCCTGACAAAATGGGAGAGTAATTTATTAATCTAGACAGGTGCTCAATCGATAAGTTAAACAGTAACGATGATAAAGGACAGCCTTGGCGAGTCCCCTTAGATATTGGGATAGTATCGGATATATCCTGAAGTAATTATTTGAGCTGTGGGGGAGGAATCCATTTAATATGGAGCCCATAAAACCCATCTTGCTCATCAACATAAAGAGCCATTTTAGATTGACGCTATCAAATGCTTTTTTAGCATTTAATGTAATAATAGCTGTATCTTTATCTGGAATGGATTTGACATATTGAAGAGCTAGTATCAATTTGCGAATGTTCAGCATTGCTGATCTTCCTTTTACAAATCCTGCTTGCACGTGATGGATTATAGTAGATATTATTTCTGCTAGGTGGGAAGCCACCGTTTTTGAAAGTTTTTTTGACGTCTATGTTTATAAGCGAAATGGGCCTATAAGAGTCTGCCAAAGTAGGGTCTTTATCCTTTTTTGCTAATAATTTTATATATAACTGAAGACCTGTGAGTAAATATGGTCCTTCCTCCCACATGTTTGTGTAGTTTTTGTAAGTTTATTGGATTTGTAGTTTTGTGTTATTTTCGAAATTTCAGAGGAATACCTATCCAGACCAGGTGATTTATTGTTAGCCAGATTTTTAATCATATGTTGGACTTCCGCAATAGTAATGGGTGCATTTAACATTTTTAATTGTAAAAATGTCAGTCTGAGTAATTTAATGCATCAAAGGGTTCTTCCTAATATAAATCTTTAAAGAAATCTGATAGCAAATTAATGATTTCACTTGGGATGTTAGCTCTGGTCCCTTTAGGATTTTTTAAAGCCAATATGTGGGTAGGTTGGAAAGGGCCTTTACTGAGTATAGCTAGTAATTTTCCTGATTTGTTGCCATATTTATTGTATGAAATTGTAGTAAGGCAAATGATGATTTATTATGTTCTTTTTGGTCAGCCCATAGATCAAACTGTCTTTTTGCTTCATGCCAGGCTTTTTTTATTTTCGTGTGTGTTTTTTTTTTTTGCTGAGTTAAATTATGTTGTGCTCTCCTTAGGGCAGCACTGGCTAAACGATAGTTTTCAGCTGAGTGTTTTTTTAAACTGTGAAACATAAGTTATTATCTTTCCTTTGACAAAGGCTTTATCTGTTTGCCAGTATAGGTTAAGGTTTAATGTGTGGCCACAGTTAGTTAGTTCCAAGTCATTCCAAGCATATTTTAAGTGGCATTGGAAATCCTCATTTTTTGCTAAGAAAGAGGGGAACCTCCACAATCTTAAATTTCATTGGGATTGTTTGTCTGTTAGAGTTAAGCTTATTAGACTGTGGTCTGACATCAATATGTCAACTATATAAGTCAAATGGCGCTGAGGATGTTGAGCAGAAAAAATAATCTATCCTTCAGAAGGAGTTAGGAGGAGATTAGTAAAAAGTATACTCTCTATCCAAGGGATGTGTTAGCCACCAAATGTCTATCATTTTAAGAAGAGATATGGTTTGGTGTAAGGTGGTAATGAAACTGGAGGAGGAATTAGTGTTATTAGGTCCCGGAGTGCTCCTGATTAATCTATCTTCCTCTGGATTCATGGTTACATTGAAATCCCCTCCCATTATGTGGTGATCTTCAGGAGCTTTCAGAACACAAGTAGTGAGCTCTTGATAGAATGACTTCCTAGGTGTATTTTGGGCATAAATGTTAGTGATGTCCATGTTACGTGTGCCAACTTTTAAGTGAATAGTTAGTTTACAACCTAAATGGTCTTTGTCTATTGCAGTTATATTATGGGATAGATTTTTATGAAGTAAAGTTATTACTCTGGCCTTATGGCCCACTGCAGATGATCCTAATGCCTCTTCTACCAATAGCTTAAGCAAGTGTTTGAGGTCATCATCTGTTAGGTGTGTCTCCTTGAGTAAAGCTATGTCAGCGTGTAGTCTTTTAAGATGTCGTAAAACTTTCATTCTTTTTGAAGGAGATCTTAAACCCCCTTCACATTCCAAGACACCATTTTCATATTTTTTCTTTATCTTTGTAAAGTATAATAAGCTGGGGTTTCAATTTTCCCAGGTATGGATGCAGGTGTAACCAATGAAACCAATTATTATCAAGCTCATTTTAGTGTAATTATGGAAAACATAGCATAATCCCATAACATAGTATAAAGAAATTCCATCAACCACTGACATCGAACGACAACACATAAAATAAAATGTTAACCAATAGTGACTGCTCTTCTTTCCACATGGATCTATCTCTTCTAAATACTAGCAGCTGCTGAGACCCCGCAATAAAGATATATATATATATATATATGAACTCTGGGATCTAAGACCTTTTGTATATATTTCAAAACATTGTATAAACCTTAAACATTCGGGAATTCGGCACACATTTTCTGTAAATAAAACATCCTCTATTATTAGAAATCAAATGTAGGCACGTAACCTGACCAAAAAAAAAAAAAAAACACAACAGGTAAGGATTGTAACAGTACTGAAGATGTATTTCTGACATTTTTATTATAGTAAAATATCTTACTACCTCAAACCCACCCCTAGGTGGTTAAAAAGGTAAAAGGGCCATCAAACAAGGGTTGAATGGATCAACATGCTCTGGAATTGCCTATATGCCCTGTTGACCTGAAATGTTTTGTAGGAGGTTTCCCATGGATACGTTGGGGTTTAGGTGAACCTTTTTGGTTATTTTTCCAGGGTTTTGGAACTCATCTTTCAAGGAATTCAGAAACTTCAGAGCATCTTTAGGAGATTTAAAAAGGTAAGATTTTTCCCCATCAGGAGATTGGACATATAAATTGGCTGGATATGCAAGGGTAAACTTTACCTTTTTATGCTATAGGTCAGGACAGATTTAGGCAAAAGCTTTGTGAATTAGTGACTTCAGCAGAATAGTCCGCAAAAAATTAGTAGATTATGACTATCTATTAATAGATTGTCTGTTTTCCTGTAGCATTGAAAAATTTACTTTTTGGCAGTTTAAATATCCGACTATTACAGGTATAGAAAAAGAACGACATTCAGATTGTGCTCCTACTCGATGAGCATTCTCTGCTGGGGGGACAGGGTGAATTTAACCCCAAAGCCTCTGGAATGCACCTGGAGCATATATCCATTAATGTGTTAAGCTTATAAAACTCAGTTAGACCTATTCCTAAATTGTTTCCTCTTGAGCAAGGTCTTCCACTTTTTTCAAAAGTGATTGATTTTTGTTCATGTTTGTGCTTTGTTATAATTAAACTAGCTTGGTCCAACTCATCTTCAAGTGCTAAGACTCTTTCCTCAGCTAATTTAGGCCTATTTGAATGATTCTGTATTTCCTGGTTGATCTGCTTCATCCCCTGTGAAATAGCTTCATCCACTGCTTCATTGATTTTGGAGGTTAAGAGACTGACCACAGCCTGTGCTATTTTAAAATGTAAGCTTTCCTGATCAAAGTCTGACACAGCAGTAGAGGGACAGTGCTGTCCATTGTTTTCAGTACCTGTGTCTGTAGCCATGACAGGAGCGGCGACTTTCTTGGAGTTTCTGTCAGCTTTATACTGCTCCTAGAGTGGAAGTGGAAGCAATTGAGAGTGGGTCCTGTTCTGGCCTGTAAAGCATTCCATGAAGAGGAGAACTTCAGTGGGAAGCTGGCTGTGTGAAAAGTGGGTCACTCAGTGGTCTTTCACACAGAGTTTGGGCAGGGTTCAGCTAAGCTGCAGCAGGATCACTGCCTCTCAATTCGGAACCGTAATCAGGAAGTTGTAGCCTTTTCATTTTAAAGAAACACATATACTGTAGTTAGTGGCAGCATAGTCCGGAGGGGATACATGTATATTTGCTGCATATTGCAGCTGAATAGTGGTGGGGGTGGCAGAGAGGGGAGAAGTTTTCACGCTGAAAGGGAGGGGGGAAAGGGGAGAGACTCAGAACAGAGCAGCAGGCTGACGAAGGCACGTAACCTGACTATGGTAATCATGACTCAGCAGCCATGATAAACGTGGTCAGCACAGACAGGGGGACACAGGAACAGGCAGGGTCAACCAGGTACATTACAAGATAGGAAGGAAGGGAAAAATCACACAGCACAAGCGCTGTGCTATAGATCGTGCCTTAAAGAAACAGGATCTTCTGTTTTTTTTTAGGATTACAACCACTTTAAATTACTATGTAAATTTAGATTAGCAGCCAACAGTGGCATTTCACAATTTAAGAGAAGATTAAGGATTATGTAAAATCTACTGTATATTGGAGGGCCACAAAGAGAAGACTTCAAGAAAAATATCAAAGAAGCTGTTGTTGAATGCTATCTTAGAAGATGTAAAAACAGGGGAATTGCAAAAGCCTGAGGACTACTGATTGCTATCTTTGACATTTTAACCTACGATCTCTACTGTCTAACAGCTTAAACTCAACAGCTGAAATTCTTATCAAATACCGTATTCCATTTTGTATGATTTGCACACTACACTTGCATTCTGCATATGGCATTGATAATGTTTTGCAAACGATCACCTTATTCTTTTATGTATTTGCATCCTTTAGACCCTGATAAGAAACTAGCCTGCCTATATAACTCATCTTGTTACCTTGATAGTACAATTGTAAAATAATGTGGTAACTACATAAAAATGGATATAAAAATCTTCAAACACACCAAACAAAACAAAAAACAGTTTTTTGAAAAGATTATTTTTTGTGTCCATTCCCTACTGCAGCAGATATCAATTTAGTGGGTATATTTTACATTGTCACTGTCTACTGTCTGTCGGATTGTTGCAGATAAGAAAAGGAAGAGTTATGCTGTTAACAGGCTATATGACAGATCTGATGTAATATTTATTTTCAGGCAAGAAGGTATAAGTGCAAGTAGAGAAGAAAGAGAGAATACTGGCTAGATATTATGGGCATTAACGAGGAAGTAAAGCTTCCTCTGTAACTTGTACCTATAGGTAAGCCTACAATAAGGCTTACCTATAGGTATTGTAAATATCTCCTAAACATGCACCGTTTAGGAGAGATTTACTTTGCATGCAGCCAGTGACATCACTGGCACATGCGCTCTGAAGCCCATGCCATTCCTTCAGAGCCCAGTGTCGTCAACAGCGGCTCCCACGCGCATGCGCCGGAGTGACGTCATCGTGGCTCCGGCCAATCAGATGGCCAGAGGATGCAAACCCGGAAGGAAGATGGCTGAACATGTCGGGCGTGTGAGCCGGTGGCACTGCGGGGCTTCGTTCTAAGGTAAGTATTTCAAAATGAGCTAGTATGCAATGTATACCAGCTCATTATGCCTTTGTCTTTCAGTTTTTTTGCTTTTTTTTCCCTGAGGTTTACAACCTCTAAGGAAGGAAAAGGAATGAAAGGTAAGACCTTAAAAAATTCCCAGCTCCTGCGAGTGCTAAAGAATATATAAAATGGAGGTATGGTTCTGCCTATACTGAGCCCCTAGATAAATGGATAAGGAGGACAAGGATCCACAATTGAAAACAAGGCCACAGGAAAAAAAAAAGAATCCTCAGCAATAGTTTGTAAGCACACGAGTCTCAAAAACTATGGAGAGTGACAGAAGAGCTCAATTTATTGGAGAGGGATCTTACAAGAAGTTTTGAGTGTATTACAACAGGCTTTTCACTCCCCCTACTGTCCAGAACATATTTTTTGTATAGAGGAGTTTGTTAAATTTGTTTGCCTATATTTAATCTACAAGGCCAATCTGGCCACAGGATCTAAGCATAAAGTCAATTACTCTGTAATATTTTTTTATTGCACCTATATTTTTTTTTTTTTATCAGAAAAGGGTAATTTTATGGTGATGTGGTTGCTCTCAACTATTATTCAATAGAGTTTGCCTCCAAGGCCAGGGTAATAGCAGGTATGGTCAGTGATCAAATGTAAAATATTGATCAATGGGGGAAAGAGGTGAAAGAAATGTTAAACTCTGTATAAAACTATACTCCATTTTGAATGCTTTGCCTATGTTTTGCACACTGCACTCATATTCTGCATATGTCCCTAATATTTTGGACATGATCACCCTATTCTGTTATGTTTTTGCATTCTTTAGACCCTGATAAGGAACTCGTCTATCTTTGTAATACCCCTTTTGACCTTTTCTGATGTTAATGTAGGCACAAATAGGCCCCCTGACACAAATCCTGGGTAATCTTACATTAGCCCCAGGAGAACACCCGGGAATAAGATAGTTATATAGTTACATAGTAGGTGAGGTTGAATAAAGACAATAGTTCATCCCGTTCAACCTGTGTAGGTGTGTGTGGACGTATTCATTTCTCATACCCCTAAATGTTTTGATCCTTGAGATGTACGTCCAAGAGTCTTTTAAAAATAGCCATACTTCCCGCAGTTACTACCATTTGTGGCAGGGAATTCCACAGTCTAGTAGCCCTTACAGTAAAGAACCCCCTGCGTAGCCTGTGGTTAAATCTCTTCTCCTCTAAACGCATTGTATGACCTCGTGTCCTCATGCATTTCTTGTGACTGAATAGTTTTTTCTATGCTCTGATCACCATTGAGGTATTTGTAAATCGCTATCATGTCCCCTTTCATACGTCTCTTCTCCAGGGAGAATAAATCAAGTGCTTCTAAACGCTCTTCGTAATTAGGGTCCTCTAATTCCCTAATACGTTTTGAACTGGACAGAATACTCCAGATGTGGACGGACCAGAGTTTTATAAAGTGGTAGGATTATAGTTTTATCTCTGGAATACATCCCCTTCCTTATGCATGCCAAAATTCTGCCAGCTTTGGCAGCTGCAGCTTGACATTGCATGCTATTGCCTAATCTATCTTCCACCAAGACTCCCAGATCTTTCTCCATTTTTGATACCCCCAGAGGTTCCCCCCCTTGCTTGTATATTGCTTTTATGTTATTGGTCCCTAAGTGCAATACCTTGCACTTATCCACATTAAACCTCATTTGCCATGTAGTTGCCCACTCTGTTATTTTGTTCAGGTCATTCTGCAAGATTTCTGCCTCACGATGTGAAGTTATTGCTCTGCTCAATTTTGTGTCATCTGCAAAAACTGAGATCGAGCTACTGATCCCATCCTCAATGCTACTTATGAATAAATTGAACAAAATTGGTCCCAGAACTGAGCCTTGGGGGACCTCACTTACCACCCCAAACCAGTCCGAGTATGCGTTGTTTATTACCACCCTTTGGACAGGCCCCTTTAACCAGTTCCATATCCAAGAGCAAACCTTGTGGTCGATGCCCTTAATTTATAAATCAAGCGTTTGTGGGGAACTGTATCAAATGCCTTAGCAAAATCCAGGTACTCCACATCCATAGGTCTCCCACTGTCTAGCTGACAACTAACCTCCTCGTAGAATGTTAACAGATTGGTTTGACAAGAACGCTCCTTTGTAAACCCGTGCTGATTACTGCTGATGATGTTGTTTTCATTAGCAAACTCTTGGATATAGTCCCTTATCATCCCCTCCAGAAGTTTACATACGATTGACGTCAGGCTCACCAGCCTATAATTTCCCGGGACATGCCTCTGCCCTTTTTTGAATATCGGTATCACGTTAGCTTTTCTCCAGTCCCTTGGTACATTTCCTGTCAAAATACTGTCAGCAAAGATCAGGAACAGTAGTCTAGATATTACCTTAGTGAGTTCTTTAAGTACTCTCAGATGTACGCCACCCGGGCCTGGTGATTTATTTGTGTTAATTTTATCTAGCCTTTCCCTTATTTCACCCTCTGATAGCCATAGTGGCCAGTCCTGTGAAGTACTGCTAACCAAACCGTCATGGTCAGTGTACCCCTCCTTTTCTTGTGTAAAGACTGAGGAGAAGAAAGCATTAAGCACAGTTGCCTTATCAGTGTCCTCTGTAACCATCCTCCCCTCTTCGTTAATTATGTGCGCAACATGTTCTGACCTCGTTTTTTGCTGTTGATATACTTAAAGGATTTCTCAGGGTTCTTTTTACTATCCTTCGCTATTTGTCTCTCAAAGTTGATTTTAGCCATTTTGATTTCGGATTTACATTTCTTATTTAATTCCTTGTATAGCTGGAAAGTCGATAACGTCCCCTCTGATTTATATTTCTTGAAGGCCATTTATTTTCCCTAATAAGTTTATTTACATTACGGCTAAGCCAGCCAGGTTTGGCTTTGGCTCTTTTAAATTTATTTCCCACTGGAATGTAATGCGATATGCATTTGATTAATATGTTCCTAAAACAATCCCATTTTTCCTCTGTGGTCAGTGTTCCTAGGGTTTGGTCCCAGTTTATTTCCTCTGGTCCCAGTTTATTTCCTCTATCAATGAGCACAATTTGGGAAAGTTTGCACTTCTGAAGTTTAGGGTTCTTATGTTCCCCTCATGTCTTGCTACATTGTGATTTACGCTAAATGTGATCGACCTGTGATCGCTAGAACCCAGGTTGTCGCGGACTCCTACATCTGAGATCAGATCTGGATCATTAGTAATTAATAGATCCAACACTGCATTCATTCTAGTAGGAGAATCCACCAACTGAGACATGTAGTTGTCCTGTAAGGTTTCCATAAAGAGAAGGGCCTTTAGTGATTGTGCAGTCCCCTCTTCGCAGTTAATGTTGGGATAGTTGAAGTCCCCTAATATGATGACTGGCCCCAGCTTTGCCTCGCTACTCAACATTGACATAAATTCCAACTCTACCCATTCGCCCATTCATCCCGCCAAGCACCATAATAGGCTGAAACCACTGATGCCGACTATCAAATCTTCCATGCACTCCAGGATGGTGGTGGCAGCACTTCCAACTTTGGGACTTTGTCACCTCTCTCTAGAGTCACCACTCTTGTCAGGGACCTAATCCTATTCAAGCAGTTCTGTGTGCAGGATGAGCAGCCCACATACATTATTGCACAAATCTGTGCCATCCTTTTAAACCACTTTCACTTGGGGACCCCATACTACATCAAAGAACGGGAGAGAGATTTAGACATGAAATGCTTAGGCGCTGACCTCGATAAGATTAGGCGCTGACCCTCAAGAACAAATCCTATATCTCTGCAGCTATTCAGAGGAGTTACAAAATACTTCTGCAATGGGACCACTGCCCCATGGCATTCCACCAAACTGACAGAGGTTCAGCCACCCACATGGATCCATGCTCCCCGACTGGTGGGATTGTACACATATACATAATTTCTGGTTGCTCATTTTTCGCATTTACACCATTCTAGATTCCCACACTCCTCTGTCTCCATCGATCTCCCTCCTCTCACTAGTACCAGGCTCTAGCTATTCAGCTAAAGAAGGGCTATTATGCTTCTTAGTAGAAGCCATAAACATAATTGTCAGGCACTGGAAGTTGATGGATGTCTCCATGATCACAGAATAAAATGCTGAACTCACTTGTATACAATGCATAAAGAAGCTGCTAGCAGCATTACCATACATTCTCAGCATACATGGCCATCTGGTGTATCTGGATATTCTTTTTGGAATCTCCTTGGTTCCAAACCATTTTCTCCTGACTGTGAATTCATAAAAGTTTTAAGATAAGCCTCTCCTATCCTTACACCTGTCTTTCCTCTCCTACCCTTCTCTTTAACCTACCCGTTCTTATTCTACCCTCTACCTTCTCCTCTTCTCTTTATCTTACTTCATCACATTAGGTTTACTCCCCAATTCACTCAACTTCCCCTATGTATCCAATATTAGGTTACGAGCATTGCATCAAGAAAGTGGTAGCCTTCTTCTGGGAAAGGATCACGTCCCAACCTTTTTAAATTAGCTCCTGGCTAAAGCCTAACACCCACATAGTGACCTCTGCGACACACCTAACAAGAGTCCCTGGACTACAAGCCTCCCAAATCCTCTTTTAGGGGGCCTGGAGCAAGGTTGTTTGTCAATTATACTCCTCTTGATGTTTTCTTATTATTATTATCTAAAGTCGATGTGAAGTGAATCCGCCTACTACATTTTTGTAATGGGGAAGTTACTTGGGACTACCCTGATAAAGCCTTTTCTTTGTCAATTTCTATATTTTTATATTTGAAACTTAATAAAACTTTCTTCAAAAAATAAATCCCACTGCTCCCTTACTTTTGCCTTCCCAAAGGACTCCAATGCAAATAGTCACAATGATGCATTTCTGTGAAATATACAGTGGGTACGGAAAGTATTCAGACCCCCTTAAATTTTTCACTCTTTGTTATATTGCAGCCATTTGCTAAAATCATTTAAGTTCATTCTTCTTCCTCATGAATGTACACATAGCACCCCATACTGATAGAAAAACACAGAATTGTTGACATTGTTGCAGATTTATTAAAAAAGAAAAACTGAAATATCACATGGTCCTAAGTATTCAGACCCTTTGTCTATTGTCTTTGTTTATTAGTCTTATATAAAGCTATTATTTCCACACTGGTGTGCATCTATATACCTATGGTTATTGTTATATGTGGGTTGTAATAGTTCCTCTGCTTCCAATTACTTTGAATAGATTACTGGTTAAATTTCCAGGAAGGGAAACCCCTCTGTTTACAAAAGCCCTGTCCTGGGTGGAGGCCCTGCCCACTTTATTGAAAGCAGGGTGTTCTTTTTCTTAACCTAAAGGTTTAGTGCACTATCCTGTTTGAGGAGGGTAATTTCTCATAACCCCCCCCCCTCCCAAAAAAAAAGAGGGCTTCAATATCTCTTTTAACACCAATCCATGGTTTGGAAATTAGATTACTTAATTTTCTGTATCTGGCAGGGCCAAGTCCCTAACATGGCAAATATCTGCTTTCAAGCCTGTGAGGAAATTGGTGGTTGCGCTAACAAAATTTCTTAGTTTTCTAGCCATGCAACTTATGTACCTGAAATATTGGTTAGTTCTTACAAGTGAGGCATGAGAATTTGGCAAAAAATATATACATATATATTTTTTGCCAAATTCTCATCCCTCACTTGTAAGAACTAACCAATATTTCAGGTACATAAGTTGCATGGCTAGAAAACTAAGAAATTTTGTTAGCGCAACCACCAATTTCCTCACAGGCTTGAAAGCAGATATTTGCCATGTTAGGGACTTGGCCCTGCCAGATACAGAAAATTAAGTAATCTAATTTCCAAACCATGGATTGGTGTTAAAAGAGATATTGAAGCCCTCTTTTTTTTTGGGAGGGGGGGGGGTTATGAGAAATTACCCTCCTCAAACAGGATAGTGCACTAAACCTTTAGGTTAAGAAAAAGAACACCCTGCTTTCAATAAAGTGGGCAGGGCCTCCACCCAGGACAGGGCTTTTGTAAACAGAGGGGTTTCCCTTCCTGGAAATTTAACCAGTAATCTATTCAAAGTAATTGGAAGCAGAGGAACTATTACAACCCACATATAACAATAACCATAGGTATATAGATGCACACCAGTGTGGAAATAATAGCTTTATATAAGACTAATAAATAAGTAAATAAATAAGGAAGTAAATAAATAAGAAATAATAGCTTTATATAAGCTTAACTAAGAAAAAAAGATTAATAATAGTACATACATCCAATGTACAAACAAGTATTATCAACAAAGTGCCAGATAGGAGCCCTGGTGGAATTGTACGCATACTGTATACCCAGGTATAGTTATTAGTAGAGATAACACCAGATGAATGTTGCAGCAAAGTTTAGTTGCAGGGGCCCCCGGGGATGATCATGGTTTTGGAGACCTGAAGACAATATCAGCAGTGGTGTGGAGATTCTCCAACTGTTGCTCAACCAGTATGTAACACAGCTTCTCATACACAGAAACTGTGGTGTGGCGCTTGATCACAGTCAGCCTATTTATTCTGTGCTTTAGTCTCTCCCTTGGAGTTTCTAATCTGACATGCAACCAGACCTCTAGCTACCAGGAGTGGCTATTGGATACCCAACCTGGCTGTAACCTATGCTGGTTATCAAGACCTAAGCTAGAACTAACTATAGAATCCCAGACCAGAAGGGACGGGGTTAACTAAAATAACAGGTGCTGCATATAAACACTCCATATAATGGTTCACCTACTAATATACAGGAAGGCGACCCCTACATACATACAGTAGCACACACCTCGCTATCTGGCACTGTGCATGTGAGATAATAACAATAGCACAGAAACTTGTCTACTAGAATTCAGATCAAGAAGGTATAAGCAGGAATAATTACCAGTTTCTGCTTCTCATCTGGATAAAATACAGTATTGCAGCTCCTGCATGTGGACATGTGGTGTTAGTGCTATCACATAATTACATGTAACACTGTGATATAGGCAGCTAACACTAGAGGGCAGCAATCCCTACTATATAAAATATGTATAAGGTTTACATGCCTTATTACATTAAGGGATACATTATTCCATATGTGCAAATATCTCCCATTAGTGGTAAAGACCAGTAATAAATTTAATTCTACAAATGTAGTGAAATAATTGGGTACCCAAACACCCAGATACTTAAATCTACCCATGGGTTTAGGGGATAAGTCACTGTGATTCCAATAGGAATTGGAGAGAAGCCAACATTACTGACCAAACTAAACGGGACTGGTAGATACTTGCTGAAACAATCATCCGCACACAAGGATGGCTTCTCTTCCAGTGCTTCTACCCATAGGGCAGTAATAGAGTTATACTGTCTAATCAGAGGCGCTCTATGCCCAGAAAGAACAACCAGGATGGTAAAAGAGGACAATCCTAACAGGTGCCCCTTTCTAGCGAAAAGGGAATTGAAATATCTTTTGTATATACATTAGCTAGAGGTTTGGTATACAAATTTAGATCTATTTGAATACATTAGGGTTCTCAAATCCATCTTTTTCAAAACTGACCATAGGTATTTCCAGTCTATTAATCTAAAATAATATGTATTTAAATACAGTCCCTGTAGCTATCTTTTGGGAATTCTTTGGGCAAAACTTGGTAAACAGGAGGCCATTATTTCATATGCTGACAATTGCTATCCATGGTGCTGAAACTATATATAAGCACTGTTTCAGCAACATCCTAGAAAATGCTGGCTACATCTAATTTTAATGTTAATATGTAGTGTATAATAGTTTTACTTTTAAAAACGATGTGCTCCTAACCACCCCCAGGTGCTTCACCTTGACAAAGTAGAACATACAAGGACACATTCTGTTCTCCTTTAAATAAAACCTTTATTTCTCAAGTTACAGCATAAGCACTGACACTCCAACTCTCTACATTTAGTGTCATGCTGGAACTGAACAATAAAATTGTGGCCTTGTATGCACTACTGGCACCTGGAGGTTGTTGTCCATCTGGTACACAGTGGTCATGTTTGACCACAAAGCATGCTTAAGTAGATTATTTGCCAAAATCTAGCCAGAATGCAATAAAAGAGAAATCAGCTTTTGTCTTTTTAGCAGTTTTCGCATAAGAGCAGTATAAATGGCGCCCAAAGTTTTAAAAACTCCCCTATAGGGGTTTGTGTACCCTCACATCAGACCCTGCCAATCCAGGAGGAAAGGGAATATCTCCTACTTGGAGCTGCAGAGATTCTTCCCCCTACAGCTATAAATGCAAGCAGATATGTTCAGTTCCATATCCAAGTAACTCCAGTATAGAAGCACTGAATAAATGCAAAAGGCAAACTCAAAACCAAGAATCAGTTACAACCTTTGAAGCCTCTTGTGGCTCTACTCATCCTGACTAGCAGCAGTTATTCTTTGTTGAAGGTCATGCACTGGTTTCATAGAAAGCAAAGAGTAGGGCGAAACAGCCTAAAGCCATTAAAAAATTAATTGGCACAGAACAAAATTTAAAAATCTGGCGCTGCAGCTCCAGGGAAGTGCAGAGGTTTGCTTCTCCAGTTAGATACCCCCCTCTTTTAATAGACACTTAACAAACATCAAAAGACATGTTTTCTCTATATTTAGCTTTATTTGCTTTGTGTTTGACCTTTTACGTTCCTTGAGTGGTTAGAGGCCACCTGAAGTCTTGCTGCCCTGCTAACTGCCTGACCTCACACACTGTCTACCAGCTTGTGTGTAGTTGACAGTACAGAAAACTGAAGTTGTACTCAAGAACACCATAACTCAAGAAGAAGAGTGGGATACAGACAAAGCACTATAAATAAAGGTGGCATATATAAACCTTTAATAAGAAGCCTGCATGATTGTAATATTTTAAGAAATAAACATTACAAGTAATTTTGTATGACAGAGCAAAAGGAGACATCATAAGAAAAGATAGAAGTTTATCTATCATTTTTTCATTCTCCAGCCAACTTGCATTTTCAACAAAGCAATCCCACAAAACCGTGGTTATAGGATCCTTAGCTACCATAGCCTCTAAAGCAATCGAAAGGTTGGGAAGGAAAACTACTGTACACTTAGTTTACATTACCAGAGGACATATTTTTTTTTTATAATGCTTACTGTGTATAATAGTTTAATTCACTGATGGTTCATTAGGTCTTTTTTTTTTTGGGAGTTGCTCATTTTCACTATTTCACTGCAGAGACACTGCAGGGCCAGTTATACTTTGTGGGGGAGGGGAAGTTGCTTTAAGTTTTTTAGGGAAAATATGGTAACACACTCCCTCCCTCTCTCTCTTAGAATGAAACTATATAGAGCCCCATCTGAAAAGATTGGTCAGTTAGGGGGAGAGGTAGAATGAGACACTTGGGGAAGATTTACTAAAATTAGAGCAGTCAGAATCTGCTGCAGCTTTACATAGTAGCCAATCAGCCTCTAAATTCAGCTTGTTCATATAAACTTTTACAATAAAACCTGGAAGCTGATTGTTTGTATGCAGAGCTGCACCAGATTTTGCACTCCCAAGTTTTTAAGTAAATCTGCCCCTTTGTCTCATGTAGTTGTATGTGTACATGGGCTGGAGCTATTGAGTTCTGTAAACATTTTTTTTCAACAACAGACAAGGATAGCCAGGACATTTTGATAATGAGCCAGGATTTCCACAATATTAAATATTGATATGCAATATTTTATAGTTACTAGACTAATTAAAGTAAATACAATAAATAATAAATAACTGGCGCACCACGGGGAGAAACAGTATCACCAAAAGACTATACCGATAATACTGGACACATACTAATGAACTAGTGAAAAGGACAATCAATGTGATATAAAAAGTCCATAAGTCCATATGTGACACAGTCCATAAAAAATTCCAATGTGCACTCCTTAGGCAGCTCTAGTGACAAGGTAGAAGTTTTGCTTGTTGCCAACTGAAAAGAAACACAGGCGCCACTCTAAGTGCAGTAGCTGGAATTTTATTAAAAGGATGCAACTTAATGTTGGGTACTCACAAGGGTAATAAGTAATCAAGCACATCAGAGAATGCTCCGGTGGAAAGTCAGGATGGCCAGAGCGATAGCAATGGGCAGGCTGCAGCGATATCGCTGTACTTCCTCGTCCCGGGGACACTCAGATGCCGGTCCGTCGTCACTTCCGAGAGCGTGGGCGTGATTACGTCAGGTCGCCGGCGCCATGACGTAATCACGCCCACGCTCTCGGAAGTGACGACGGACCGGCATCTGAGTGTCCCCGGGACGAGGAAGTACAGCGATATCGCTGCAGCCTGCCCATTGCTATCGCTCTGGCCATCCTGACTCTCCACCGGAGCATTCTCTGATGTGCTTGATTACTTATTACCCTTGTGAGTACCCAACATTAAGTTGCATCCTTTTAATAAAATTCCAGCTACTGCACTTAGAGTGGCGCCTGTGTTTCTTTTAATTAAAGTAAATGTATGTTAAGTTCTTAGCATACTAAATAAGTAGGCAAAGAAAACAAGTAAAAAATTAACTGTACATTCAGGTAAAAATATCTTATTGGACTGGGGATCTTTGAATCTTTATAAATATTTTTATAATATTATGTAACAATACAATGAAAGCCATATTCTTTCAAAGAGCAATTCTTTGTAGTATGTTCACATTGTTACACTACTTAAAGCTTTGGTTGGTTTCATCTGTAAGAAAAAACGGCTAACACAAACTTTCATAATAACAAAGTGATCATTAATACGATTGTGGTTTGCAAACTTTGATAATAAAAGGTTAATCAAGTCTAACAAAGCAACAGATATTCTTTGTTTTAAAATGGACCATTTATAACAGCCACAGGCACTTTCATTAAACAGTTTATTGTAACTGACAGTGCCATGTACACTGCCATGTGGTTGATATTTAATCAGCCTAGCATTTTTTAATTACCTGATCTGTTGATACCTGGAGTGCTTTCATTAATATTGTCAGGCTCTTTCCCAGGATGTAATGATAAAAGTGATGAGAACTCCCTGGGTTTCCATATTTCTTGAGTGCTCACTGCATCTCTTTCAAAAGCATCAACTTTTTCCCATCCAAGCACTTGGGAAGCTTAAAAAATAGAATGTATTTTCTTTTCAATGCAATGAATTAAAACAATTTTCACATATAAAACAATATTAACAAGGCACACTGTTTTGCTGAAAATTCAAAACCAAAGCTCCTGCCTAAAAGCTCACCTTATGAGGTGCTATTAACTTGAATCAACCATTTTCTCTGTGCCTGGTAAGTCCTGAAAAAACTGTGGATTAAAAATAATTTACCATCCCACTATCCAAAAAAAAGAAAAGCCTTAGTAGTCAAGTTTGCTATGACTGTATTCTGGGATAGTAAGAGGGTTAGGCTCATGTCTTTGGGGCCCTATAGACAAAGCTGCAGGGGGCACAGAAGAAGGTTTTTAGGTTAATAAAGTTATTGGAGTATAAAAAAGAAACATAAAAACTGGGAACACCAACATTGGGGTTGATTTGCTAAAAAAATTACTGGGCTGTTCAAAATCTGGTGCAGCTCTGCATAGAAACCAATTAGCTTCCAGGATTTGTTTTATTTTGTCAAAGCTTAATAGAACAAGCTGAAGCTGATTGGCTACCATGTACAGCTGCACTGGATTTTCCACTCTTCAGTTTTTGTAAATCAACCCCATTGTGTAGCACATGCACCTATTTAAAAATGTAAAAAAAAAGTTCACTCATGAAACATGATGCCTACATATTTATTTTAACTGGGTTTAAAGGTTTTAGAATGTATTTCCAATTTTGCAGTGAAATTGGGATACTTACCATTCAGTATGTGTTAAAAAATTTTAAAACTGCAGCTTTTAGATATTTTTTTCTGGAAATTCCAGCACTTTAAAAATCCTACCAGTTCCTTTTTGTTTATAAGGGGGATAGGTAGCTGTGTTTGCCCTCTCTGTACTGTGCAGGCATTTGCAACACTTTTTGTGCCCAACGCTGACAAAGAATGTCCTGCACCAAATTCATTAAAGCAGTGTGAAAGTTCTATTCCTAATACCAAGACATGCAACAAATGCAGGCCGGTGGCATCCTAACAACCAATCAAGCTTAGGTGCACCAGGTCATTTCTTGCTAGAGCATTGGCAGCATGGTGTCCTTTGGACCTGTGCACAAGGCAGATTTTAAACAAATTCTTGTACAAGTTACTGACATGTGCATGATTTTGTCTCATTCGTCTGTTTGTTGTTGATGGCGCAGATACTCTACTAAAAAGTGTCTGTGCCACGGTTCATGAATTTTATGGAATGGATGCATTTTCTGCTGCAGTGCAAAGGTACATAAGTAAATAGGTAAGTACACTGAACAAGTTTCAGGTGTCACCTGTGAACCTGGTAAGGAAACCTGAAAATGTGAACCTGGTAAGGACACCTGAAAAGAGCCCCTACCTCTTCTTCCTCACAGAACAACAACCCTACTGCTTGAGGTTTTAATGCTCCACCGTCTCTGCCCATCTCCATGTCAGAGGCCTTCTAACAATATTCCCAGTCATTTACCTTCATATCCCAAGGAAGGAATGTCCATACAAAAAGAAAAAAATTGCAGCACTTTTTACTGATGTTACTTTAAGATATCATTTACAGTCACATCACATAGACATATTATTCAGGGTCACTTGACAGCATTTTGTCAATCACATATAGTGAACAAGCTGCAGAAGACACGCGTGAAAGCACAGTCTCTTACCTTTCCGGGGTCATTGGTACTCACACAGACACTGACTTGCTTTAGGCTGTCCGTATCCAGCCTACTTCTCCTTACAGGTTGTCTCCTGAAATAAGATTACTGTAGTCTCTTCTGGCTTGGGTACACTTCTCCCAAGATCCTCCAGGGGGAAAGCCTCACTCCAAGGAACACTTGGCCTTGCCTAAAAGGCCTTTTGCAACCCCGATTATACTATTGCCTATTACCAGTACTATTCTGGAACAGATCCACCTAGGGGCAAACTAGCACACTGCATCTGCTTACAAGCGTACCCACCTATGTTCTTATGTACTTTTATTTGCACTGCAGCATTAAATATATTATTAATAAAACAAACACACAACATACCCCCACCTTCATCTTCAGTTTTGTAAGACTGTGCTTTGAATGGGTTTCCTCCTTTTTTTGCTTCCTCCTACAACTTAGTATCTGCATTTTGTATAGGATGCCAGCTTGAGCAGATAATGAAGCCAACCACTAAAGTGTTCAAAAAAAGTTAAAGAGGAGCTCCAGTTTCCTGTGTAAAAAAAAGTAAGTCAGCCTGACTTTTATTAAACGACAACTTACTTGTCCCACGATCCAAGAATGGGCTCACTCCAACCATTTTCAACTCCTGTCATCTGTCTCCAGCGCCGGCATCCTCACTGTGGGCACACGGAGCTTACAGCTTGTGGCTTCACAGCTGGGTGCCCGCTGAGCATGGGTAAGCCGCGCTGCATATTGTGAATGGTTCTGCAGTCTTCTGGGACCTGTGATGTGTCTCAGAAGATTGCGGGGAGGGGGTGAGAACTTCTGCTTCTGTTAGCCTAGGTGGCTAGGTGTCATTTCACAAACAGTGTAGGGGAGGAGGCCTTAAAGTGTATCTTCCGCTTTTGGGTGGAGCTCTGCTTTAATGAGATTATTTTTATCCCATGGATTTTCACTTTTCACAGCACATAGATCACATCTTTAAAAATGTCTTAAAATGCCTTGTCCTAAAGTAAAGTCTAAGTGAATCTCAGACTGTTAATCTTTGTGGAAGTGAATACACTTAAGTTTTAAAAAAAAGGGACACACCTCTTTCTTTACCAAGATAAAGGACCTCCATTAAAAGAAAAGGCTTTTCTCTGCTTTCTGTATGATTTGAGATATCTGTTGAACCAAATTCAAATTTATCTGAAAAACAAAGCAAAAAGATAAGCTAAGCAATTCAAACTGTGATAGTATTATTCAGTATAAGCAAGAAAACTATAATTTTAGTTCAAGTTCTTTTAATACATATAATCAAGAGATCTTTGTACATTTCTAGGCATGTATTATAGTTCAAATCCCACTTAAAGTGGTTGTACCCCCAAAAAATAAATAAAAAGTAAATATATGTTCCTGATCCTTTAAAGGTAGGATACACAGTATCAGGACAATATCCCCCCGGACAATATCCCCCCGGACATTATCCCCCGGGACAATATCCCCCCTGAAAACATCCCCCCCGGATAATATCCCCCCGGGACAACATCCCCCGGGCAAAATACCCGGGACAATATCCCCCCGGAAATCATCCCCCTGGACATAGGGTTAGGGAGTTAGGGTTAGAGGGGGGATATTGTCTAGGGGGATATTGTCCAGGGAGGATATTGTCCGGGGGGATGTTGTCCAGGGGGGATATTGTCCGGGGGGATGTTGTCCAGGGGGGATATTTTCCGGGGGGATATCGTCCGGGGGATATTGTCCAGGGGGATATTGTCCTAGAATCAGGATACACAGCATAGTGCTTATAGTGCTTGCGCTATGTCATTTGTCCCTCTCTATCTTTTGTTGACCTGGTTGATCTTGCCAGTTCCTGTGTCCCCCTTGGTGTGCCGACCGTGGCAATCATGGCTGCTGATCCATGATTACCGTGGTCAGGTTACATGCCTCTGTCATCCTGCTGCTCTCCTCTCTCCCTCCCTGCTGGTCAGCTCTGTGTATGCCTGTGTTAGCCATCTCCTCCCTGCCCCTCCGGCCGCTATACCTGTTAAAATGACCAGTGACAAATCCTGGAATCCCCTTTCTTACATGTAGATCTAATCAGCAGTGTGTGTGTTTTGTAAAAATGATTCAGTGAAATACTTCATTTACAGCGCCGTAGGGTGCTCATATGACCTCCCACCGTTCTACTCCTCTCCCTACATTATTGAGGTTTGAATTACATATTGAACTATTGAAGGCTCCAGAACTCAACTCCTGAAGTCTCCAAAACTTTTGATTTTAGATATAAACAAAAATTCAGATCTGCTCTTTTTAAAGTGTCAATAAATTTAGAGAAACTCTCCTGTCTAGAAAACACAAACACTTTGCTAAACTCAGTAAAATTTCAGAATGTATTCTAATTTAAAATTTTACATAATTTTACCACTACCCTTTAAAACCAAATATGGTAGGAATCTAGCAGGCCTTTGACCTCTTGCCAATCATTTAGTGCTAATTCTTTCCCTTGGAATACCATATTCTGATCTCACATAGAGATACTGTAGCTGTATTAGACTGGGAGTGCAAGATTTATTTTAGAAAAAATACAGTATATACATAAAAATGTGTGGTCTTGGGAGCACCCAAAGATGGCTATACACTATTAGAATTTCATCTGACATTTTTTTGCTTTAAAAATTCTTACAATTGTTCGTGAAGTTAAATTGATGTTTGCTTTTGACTAGAAAATTCAAAAAAAGCAGGATAAAAATTTCTCAAACAAACACATTTCTAAAAGTGTATGTGGTTTTTGTTTGGTATATCCCATTCATTTCAAAATCAATTATTAAAAACAAACAAAATTTTGAAACACTTTCAAGCAACATTTGTCAAGCTGTCAAATGTCCTGAGAATTTTCAAAAGTTAATGAATGTTATTTTGAAAATCTACTGCTATATGGCCAGCTTAAAGTAAAATAAAAGGCTAAACTATAAACCATTAAAATGTATGCCCTGCATATATTTTAGTGCTAAATCACAATGTAGATACCTTTTACAACTTATTTTCTGTGCAGTCATGTCACTGTAAAGCTTTCTCCTCTGCTTTCAACAGCTAGAGCTTTGGCAACTTGCTCTAAATGATTTAATCCAGTTGTTGGCCTTGCAAATTTACACAGATAAGCTGGAGCTTTGCAATCACAAGACCGCAAGGTAAAATTTTAAAGAAGGTATTTATATTGTGATTTATGCAAAGCATTGACGAGCAATGGGGAGGCGACCTTTTACACCCATTCACACTTGCGATTCATAGCCGCTTGCATGTAAAGGGTCATGGATCAGTTACGTGCAAATGATCGGCTTTGGGTGCAAACAGTCTGCATTTAGGACTGATCATTCGCAGGTAACCGCTCCATGAGTGAATACAAGCACACAGCAGCAAATAGCTGTGGGATTTGCCAGCAAATAATTATCCCCACTGAGTTTCTGGCATTTATTTGCAAACAGTCTCAATTGCAAGTAGAGTTAAGCCTAGTACACACGCAACGAATTTCTGCCGACCGGTCGTCCATCTTTTGTCTAGTGTGGTGTTTTGTTGGTTGGAATGCGCCTAGACTGCACATGAATTTTCCCGCACGACAAAATTCTACTTCAGAAGTGATGTTATGTGTTGGTTTTCTTTCTTTGTGTTATTTCTTCTCTGAGCATGCCCAGTCTTGCTCATAAGATTTTTCCCTGTCGAAATCTGTACTGACTACACGAAAATCGGACGTGTTTTGAGGGAGGACAAAAATTTTATAGCCTGCACACCAGAATTTTTACGGCCGAAAAGTCGGAGTCGGTTGTCGGAAGCATCATACTAACAAGCCGAAAATCGGCGGATTGGTCGTCGGACGAAAATTCTCGGCTGAATTTTGACACGTGTGTACGAGGCTTTAGTTTATGTTTTTTTTGCATTTCTTTTTATGAAGCATAAAATTGTACAGTGGCCATAGTACAATGCTTACACGCAGATGAATCCAGTGGATACTGATGATTCACATGTAACATTTCTACATAATACAGCAACAATACTTATAGGTCAAAACCAGTTAACAGACAGGAAAAATAAATACGACCTCTATAAATAGAATTTTCCATATCCAAAGATTACATCATTTGAGGGTATTTGAAGGGGTATAACCACCATTATACAAGCAATTGTTGTTTCTTTGAGAAAAGACAGATTCTAACAAGAATGGGAAATGGAAAAATTGAGAATGGAAAGGAAGGAAGAAGTGGTAAAATAAATAAAAAAAAAGAAGTAAAAAGCCCCCCTCCTCGTTTCTGACCTGGCCCATAACAAGATGATATGCAGATTAGTTAAATCTGCCAGTCAACACAGAGTGGTTCATACTCAGGAGTACAGGAAAACTCATTTTTGTTACATGAATAGGTCCAGAGTAGTGATAAATGGCTCCTCCTAACAGTCTAAATATGTGAGTGGTGTTTGTAAGGATACTGTCTTTTGGGTCAATGCTCTTCAATTTGTTTTGAAATTATAGAGGCTGAAATCAAGAGCTCAGTTTCAGTATTTGCTGGTGATGCCAAATAATGCAGGGAAATAACATTGGCACAGAATATAGCATCACAGGAAGACCTTGAAAAAATAGGGGGTTGGGCAGCTATATGGTAGATGAGGTTCCGTATTAAAAAATGTTTAAGTTATGGGTGCCATACACATGCAAATTATACATTAGGAAGGGCACCCCTTGGAAAATCAGTGATGGAAAAGGATCCAGGGGTGCTTGTAGATCACAAACTAAGCAATATATTGCAATGTAAAACCACAACTAACAAAGCTAGCAAAATACTAAGCATTAAAAAGGGCATATATTCAAAAAATAAATCAATAATTCTACCCTTTTACAAAAATGTTAGTTCAGCTTCCTCTTGAATTTTCACTTTAGTTTTGGTCACCAATCCTCAGGAAAAATGTTGTTAATTTAGAAAGAGTTCAGCAAAGGGCTATAAGGATTAATTATGTAGATTACAGTTATTCACTCTTGAGAAGAGGTGCTTAACAGGGTATATGATGGCTATGTACAAATATATCAAAGGTGACTTCAGTAACTGTATTAAACTGTTTACTCTAAGGTCCCTGAAGAGGACACATAACCACAATTTGAGTTTAACCTTAGATTGCAGATTTTTTTTTTTTTTTTTTTACTGTTAGAGCAGTGAAAATGTTCAGTTCTCTCCCCTAGGAAGTGATAGTAGCTGAGAGTGTCAACAACTTCAAAAAAACTTTTAGACGTCTTCTCCAGAAAGCAGAATATACAGGACTATGGGAACTGTTAGAAAAAAAAATATCACATGCACATCCATATACACTGTTACTTTTTTTTCTACCTTTTAAACTATGTAACTACTTATTATTTATATAGTGCAGACAAATTATGTAGCACATTACTTAAATACATAAATCAAATTATTTTACTTTAGAAAAAAAAACACAGAACTTCTTTAATAATCAACAGAATATATACAACTCTCTTTAGTAAACTTTGTAGAGATCCTTTTCTTTTAACATGATGAAACCCATCCCTTCCATTAAAAATTACAGAGTGGATTGAAAGATACAAATTTATGAAGAACTACCAAGATTGTGTGCTATGCAGTTAAGGATGCTGACCCCTGTTTCAACCTTATTCACTGCTGCAAGTTAGATAAATGAATATTTTATATACTTGTACTCTGAATTTTAAGCATTTGAATATAATAAAAAATACCAAAGAGCATAAAAGTGTTTAGCATTAACATTACAATTTGCTGGATTTCAATATTATTATAAGCTCTAAAAGTATGAAAAAACTATAATGAGCTACTAGAGCGATTGTATAAACAAGCCCCAGCTCAACAACAGTCAACCACAAATGCTCAATTGTTCCCCAGCAAAGCTATCACCACAGACCAGAATACTGAGCAATTCCACATAGCCCATTAATAAATTTCTCCCCATCAAGAGGTTTAAATCCTGAAACCCCTTTTAACCTCTAACACTATAAATAAGTAAATGAATTTCCTTAAGGCTGCACAGAAAATAACGGCTTATGTGATGTAAATGCAGTCTAATGGATTCATACTTATACTGATTGTTCATGCTGATTCTGATTGCTGTAAGAATGAAAACTTAAAAAACATTTCATTTTAATGTCAGCTGAGATTTAGAATCTTCTACCGCATGCTCATAGCTCAGATGAGGTATCACAAAGTAACTCTTTTGCTACTTAAATAGTCTTGGTTACTGGATCACACTTACACACATACAATAGTAATCAATACACATATATGGAAGTAAAAAATCTCCTGTTTATTATATATTTTTTCCATATAAATATATATATATATATATATATATATATATATATATATGTTAGAAGACCTGTATGGTGGCCTGAATTTGTGGGAGGAGCCCGGGGAGGGGGGTATTTAAGCAGCCCACTCACCTGTGTTTCTTGTCGGTTCCAGTGCACGATATTACATGTCACTAGGCCGACTCTCCCCAGCTCACTCCGTGAGTCTGAGCGTTCGATTACAAGTGTGTTGCAGCTTCTCAATTCGTGGTCTTTGTCGGCGGTTCTTGCTTGCTGTTGCAGATAGGATTTGAGCCTTTTTGTTTCATACACAATGTTACGATTCGTTAGGTTTGCTATCCCCCATTCCTTTCGTACTTAGCTGCTTCTGAGTTGCTATCAGTCATGTCCCGACATCATTTGGCACAGGCGTAGTAGATTTGTAGGTTCCCTCCGCCTTGCTTGTCATCCGATCCACAAGTATACGATTAGTTTGTAGATCCAAGCCTCCGAGCTGCTGTTAGTCGTTTTCCGATATTACTCGACACAGGCTTCACTAGTTATAGGATTCACCGTCTATGGGGTTTCCGCCTCATCCATTTGGAGATCAGCATGTATTGTTTGCACCGGTTCTGTGGCTGATTGAGGTGGTAATTAGACCTACCTGCAGTGGTTGGATTCGGCCGGTTCGCACCGGTTCGTTCGAACCTGTTACTAACATTTTACAAGTTCGCCAAACCGATGCAAGCCGGAGATCGGGCCGGTCTGATTCTCCTATAAAATGGCCGCAGCACTTCACTCTCCCTGTCCTGCATGAGCCAGGTATAACTTCTGCACTGCATATCGGCTGGGGAGGTAGCAAGAGGCGGGCTGCACTGCCTTCCCTTGCCTCTCAGCCAATGGGTGCATTGCCCATTACTTCCAGCAGACTTCCTGTGAAGTGGCATGGAGCTGCTCTGCAACTGCAAATGGAGGTGAGGAAGGAGAAGTGTGTTATGCTCCAACATGTTTAACCACTTAAGCCCCGGAGGATTTGGCTGCTAAAGGACCAGGGGTCTTTTTGCGATTTTTTACTGCGTGACTTTAACGGACAATTGCGCGGTCGTGCGACGCTGTACCTAAACGAATTTGACGTCCTTTTTTTCCCACAAACAGAGCTTTCTTTTGGTGGTATTTGATCACCTGTGCGATTTTTTGATCACGCGCTATAAACAAAAAAAGAGCGTAAATTTTGCAAAAATAACAATATTTTTCACATTTTTTTATATGAAATTCCCCAAAAAAAAAAGTAAAAATCAAAATTTTTTAACATTTTTCGGCCAATTTGTTTTATGCTACCTATGTTTGGTAAAAAAAATCGCAAAAAGCGTATTTTGATTGGTTTGCGCAAAAGTTATCGCGTTTACTAACAAAGAGAAAGATTTTTGTCATTTTTGGTGTTTTTTTTTTTAACGCGTAATGGCGGCGATCTGCGATTTTTTTTTCGGTACTGCGACATTGCGGCGGACAGATCGGACCCTTGACTGACATTTTTGACACTTTTGGGGTTACCAGTGACATTACTGCAGTAATCAGTGCTATACATATGCACTGTTACTGCAAAAATGACACTGGCAGGGAAGGGGTTAACTTTATTGGACAGGGAGGGGTTAAGTGTGTCCTAGGGGCGTGCTTTCTACTGTGTAGGGACATTCCTATTGGTGTAAAAGCAAAGATCAACCGTTCTACATAGTAGAACGGTCAGATCTTTACTTTTACACAGGGAGAACTGACAGGCAGCTTGTTTACACAAGCTGCTCTGTCTTTCTCCCTTCACAGGAGCGATCGCAGTGTGACTGGCGGACATCGAGTCCGCCGGTCACACGCACTGACTTGCCTGTGAACGAGCCGCGGCGGGCGCGCGCCTCGGCGGGCGCGCGCCCGCCCGCGATAGGCTCGCAAGTCAGTGACAGGCGAGTGACGTACCGATACGTCACTCTGCCTGGCCGGGGCTGACCGCCGCAGTATATAGTCGTGCGGCGGTCGGCAACCGGTTAAAAACTGCTAGAAGTGCCTTCCTTCCTTCCTCCCTGCCTCTTTCTCTCTCCCTCCATCCCTCTTTCTTTCCCTCTCTCTCTCTCCCTCCCTCCCTCTTTCTTTCCCTCTCTCTCTCTCCCTCCCTCTTTCATTCCCTCTCTCTCTCTCCCTCCCTCTTTCATTCCCTCTCTCTCTCTCTCTCCCTCCCTCCCTCCCTCCATCCCTCTTTCTTTCCCTCTCTCTCTCATCATTTTAGGTCAATTTGTATTCTGCTACATATTTTTGGTAAAAAAAATCACAATAAGCGTATTTTGATTGGTTTGCACAAAAGTTATCGCGTCTACAAACTAGGGGAAAGATTTATGTCATTTTTATTTATATATTTTTTTACTAATATGGGCGGCGATCTGCGAATTTTAGTGGGACTGCAACATTGTGGCAGACGGATCGGACCCCTAACTGACATTAGATAAAAAAAATGACACCATGCTTGAAAGTCGGAAATGGTTACTAACATTTTTGAATTCCACTACTGCTTACCTGGTGCCTTGTCTGCACTTTGATTAGCCTGGGGGGCTGGGTGGTTGGTATGTGTTCAGTTTTGGAGGAGGGGGTGGCACCCTAACACTCTATAATTGCCCAATTTGAATCCTGGTCACTTCGGGGACATAGTGTTTCGTATCCTCGGCACAACACAAGTCGATTCCAGTTGTCACACACATCAAAGATCCCTGCAACTTGGTCTCTCTCATGAGGCTCCTGACACAAGCAACCAGCCATTACTCAGACCATTTATACGATCGCACTTACTCAAACACATACAATACTCTAACTTCGTAACTCCGAGTCAGCACGATTTGTCCTTGTTTTCACCTCCGTGATGAGGCTACTTTCTTGCAATCGTTGCAAGCATGTCTCCTGTGGCACACGATCCGACCACTCATTGTCTCCAGTGGCACACAATTTGGCCACTTACGTTTTCTTGTCTGTCGTTTCTCCCTTAGGTCAATCGTGTTCAGGTTGTTCCATCCTGCACTAGGTTGAATGTGCTTTCTACAAAAAAAAAAAAAAAAAACGAACAAAAAAGAAAAAAATTATAATAAAATAGCAGTTCTCTACTGCTTGTTTTCACCTCCCTTTGAGGCTACTTTCTTGCAACATGCATTGCAAGCTCGTCTCAAGTGGCACTCAATCCGGCCACTTACATTTTCTTGTCTTTCTCCATAGGTCAGTGAGGTCAGGTTGTTCCATCCTGCATAAGTTTGGACATTTTTCTCTCAGTTAATATGACATACATACACACATGCAGGGCTTTGCATGCTTTTACCCAGGTTTTGTCACGTTTAAGGGGGGGGGGGGGGGCTTAGGGCTCTCCTCCACGCCAGGTTAAACCTGGCCTTCCATGTTACCTTTTTCAGGTTCCCGGTCGCCAGATTAGTCTCGGCTACGACCAGGACCTCTATTCTATCAGAGCACGAGTCCAGTGGGTAGTACACAGAATACTCTGCCACATCAACCTGCAGCACCCTTTATTCATCTCAACACCTTACATACACGAATTGGGCGGCTGGTCTGGCGCTCAGCTACTGTCACATTTTCTTTCTTACCTATTTTCTGAAGGACATCACCTTCAAACTACGCAGACACAGTTGCTAAACAGTTGCTTGCTGACAGTGCAGGCATTAGCAGGCCAACCATACGTCACCTATTGGTTATTTGGTCAGTCACCTCCTGGCTAACCTTGGTTACCCCTCACTTTTTGAGTTTTCCACTCTTCAGCGTTCGCCGGAACGCATCGTGTTCTTCACTACTCCTGTCCTTCCTTTTCTGTTTCTCCCATTTGCTTCTTACTTATTCTTACATATTCCGTCTCTCTTCCTCTGTTCTCATTTTCCAAAACTCTTCTTAAACATACACCCTCCCCCCTCCCCTCTTTTCTCATTATTGCTGAAGTCATGTCACAGTTCAGCAGTGAGGACTCGGCAGTGCCCTCGGTCACCCACTGCAGGTTCAGAGCCAGGCAGCACTCAGTCACTCAGGGGATGGACTATCCCCAAGCTCACAGCAGAGCTGCATCATAGGGCCATTCCCACCCTGCCATGGCCAGCAAAGTCAAATCAGACACTAGTTCCACTATTTTTCCAGCACACCTCCTCCCTACCGGCATCAGGAAGGACATCCTAGAGCGAATGATGTTAACCTGGCCTCCCTGCTCATCTTAGTCCACGATCTGGCCGAGAATAAGTCTCACGCCTGGGGGGACGTGTCTGTGGTTCTGAAGGCCAAAGACCCCAGGCTCAATCGCAAATTGTCAATCACTGAGTTTGTGCTGGCCTTCAGCATGTTTAGGGACATGTTGTGCTCGGCCAACCCAGGCAGCAGTGAAGAGATGGATATGTACCTCCATGCCATGGTTGACTTAGGGTATAAACACGGAGGCTCTGCGTTTTACGACTACCACCGCTCATTCGCAGCCAGAGCCACAGCCAAACTTGCCAAGTTCCAAACCAGCACGAATTGGAGCATTGTGGACACACAGTTGGTCTGCCTCCACTTTGCGGGTCTGCGTTCTCTGCTTTGCGCTGCTTGCCAATCTTCCATGCACACAGCAACCTGGTGCTCTGAACACGGCAAACTGGTGTTTCAACATGGACGCCTTGACCTTCCCCTCTACCTCTAGTGCCGCTCAAGGCATGCTTGCCCCTATGCAATATCCTCAGGTGGACAAGTTGGGATGGCCCGTCCAGTTACTAGGCAAGACGGCTATCTGCAACGACTCTTGCAGCTTCAACTAATGCCGACTGCTCCACATTTGTGTCAACCGTCATAGAGCTCATCTCAAGAGCACATACACCCTCAAGCGTCCCAACTCATCCTGACTGAGTCGGGTGAACGTATGATGGCTGGAGTTCTACCTTTCCTCTCACCCGTCACCCGCATACACACTATTCCAAATGCACAGGTTTATCTACGAATTCCACACGGAGCTCATCACACTACCCCACACCACTCATGAGTGCAGGAACCTCTGCTCAGCCTCCACTTACGAGCAGGCTATTGACAATCTGTTGTAGACCAAGCTGGACCGAGGATTAATTATCGGCCCCTTCGCTGAGTCGTCATTTGAGACATGGAGATTTACCATTGTTGGGCTTGTCATGGACAAATTCTCAAATATATTACGATTGGTGTACAACTTGACCATGCCTGATTCCTCCCACATCCCCAGTCTTACCTCACTGATTCCTTCCGAAGAGTTCTCTCTCAAGTATGCGTCCGTTGACTTAGCTATACAGTACAGTAGAGAATGTCCGATTAGCGGCAACACCGATATATTGGGTGCTGATATGCACTTTCCCTGATATATCTGTATCGGCATTTGGATTTGCCAATATTGCCAATATTTAGGGAAAGTGCATGTACCGGTGTGATGCCTGCAGCTAGAGGCATCACCCCGGTACCAGTGTCCATAGCCAACCGTCGGCTGACTTGTAATGACAACCAATGCGTCTGAGAAGCCGCTCGGCTGTCATTACAAGGAGCAGGAGGGGACATCCCCCCCTCCCGCTGCCTTACGTGGCTCGCCTGGTTCTCCCGTCCCACCGGCATCCTACCTCCACCGCCGCCGAAGAGAAGACACGGATCGCAATGTAAAAAACCCGGAAGTGATGTCATGACATCACTTCCGGGTACTCGGCGCCGAATTAAAAAAACTGACAGCATTCAATACAGCCAAACTCAGTGCCGAGGAGGGGTTTGGGGTCTTTTAGGCCCCCAGATCCCTCCACAAGGAGTAGCTAAAATAAATAAATAAATAAATAATTTTTATGTCCGAAAATGTCTTTGGACACGAACATAAAAAATCAAAAGTCCTAATTTTAAACGCTTTATAAGCAAGTTATTGCCATAAAAGGTGTATGGAGACCAAGGTACTGCCCTGGGGGACATGCATCAATGCAAAAAAATGTTTTTAAAACAATACTTTTTAAGGAGCAGATATTTTAATGATGCTTAAAGGCAAAAAATAAAAATGAAAAATGCCTTTAAATATTTAAATATCGTGCCTGGGGGATCCCCTTAATATGCCTGTAAAGTGGCGCATCTGTACGATGTATGCAGCCCATTGCAGCAATACTGACATTTCTAAAGGAAAAAATGTAATTTAAACTTGCTCGCGGCTGTAATTTATGTCAGCTCCCAGCAATACAGAAAAAAAAATGCCCCCCCCCCCCTAGTCCATACCAGACCCAAATTTTAAGGGGAACCCTACGTCAAAATAATTTAAAAAAAGGTTCCCCCAAGCTGTTTTTACCCTAATTTTTTTGAATTTACAACTTATTTTTACAATCATTTTTTTAAATTCAGCTCTCAGCAGGGAAGCCTTAACCTACTGATTGTGTGCTTTGCAGGCAAAAATCCCGCTAAGTGCTGAGAAATTACAGGTGTATCTGAATAGGTGATGTTTAGGCCAAACTTTTGCTCGGGCCAAACCGTTCACACATCCCTAGTGGTGCCTGAACACTATAACCCCTCTCAGTTACTCTTACTAGGTGCAGGAACAGCCCTGCTGTTGAAAATTTGAAAAAAAAATTAAATTACATGCACCTGTAATACAGGTGAAGAAAAATTGGGCCTTGGGTGTTAGTGATGCCGTAAATTAAAATCATTGTTGGAAGCTAGCATAATCAAGATTCAGGAATAGGATAGGCAGCATAGGCAGATAGTATAGCAAATTTGAACAGTTGCATCAGCATCAGGGGTTTGATAGCTGCTGTTGATCCAGGACTGATTCATTTTTATAAATGTCAGCCGGTCAATGGAGTCTGTGGACAGACGCACTCTTTTATCCGTCACAAAACCTCCAGCAGCACTGAATGTTTATTCCGAACGCACACTGGAAGCAGGACAGGCCAGTAGCTCGATTGCATATTGAGCAAGTTCTGACCAGTGGTCCATCTTCAAGAACCAGTAAATGCTCAGTTGGAAAGGTCTCCAAGTCTGCTCTTGTCCCTAGATAATCCTGCACCATATGCTGCAGACGCTGCTAATGGTTGCTGAAACCTAACAGCCCTGGGTGCTGAGGACTAAAGAATTGTTTAAAGGCATTGGTCAGCCGGTCGCCTTCTCCACTGCTCCTCCTTTGACTGAAAGAAGCCTCAGAAACACGTTGTCCAGGAAATGGTAACCTCCCAGTGTCTGGAAAGGTGTTACACAAATTTTTCTTCAAGGCGTCCTCAAGATGTTTCATCCTTTGCTCCCTCTCCTTGATACCACAAATCCTGGGGTCCTTTTCGCAAGGCTTTGCAGCATCGGGGAGCTTATGCAGTGTAAGTTTGAGGAGGCATGAGATTCTGAGTCCTCTGGGTCACTAAGGATAACATTGTCAGGAGCAACCTCTCCTCAGCCATGTACAACTCCGGGGGTTTCTGGGGAATAAAAAACCATCCCTTAAAGACTGCTGTATGTTATCCTCTACATCCATGCTGCCACAATTCTCCTCCTCCTCTTCCTCCTGTGTGTTTTGTGGCCCAATGGAATGGGATCTGCATAAAGGGGGCTCAAATGCCCTGTCTATGATTCCACGAAGCGTGGAAGACTAGAGCAACAATGTCACTGATGCATGCATTGTCGCAGCTCACCATCTTTGTGGCCTCCTCAAATGGTGACAGGACAGTGCATGTGTCCTTTATCAGCAGCCATTGGCATGGCGAAAAGGACCCAAGCTCCCCTAAGCCTGTCCTTGTGCCATACTCACACAGGAACTCATTGATGGCCCTCTGCTGCAGCATTGACAATGTTGAGTTCCACTTGGTGGGCATGTCACAAATCAGGCGGTTGGTGGGCAGGTTGAACTCCCATTGAATGTCAGCCAGCCGAGCACTTGCATTGTAGGACCGCCGGAAACAGCCACAAACTTTTCTGGCCTGCCTCAGAAGATCTTGTAAGCCTGGGTACTTGTTTAAGAAATGCTGCATCAACAAATTCAGGACATGTTTCAAGCGTGTGTCAAGTGTCCCGGTCAGAGGGCAGAGAGAAGGTTGGCGCCATTGTCGCATACAACCATTCCTGGCTCAACTACCTCTGAGCCTGCCGCTGCATAGCTGACAATCTCTGGCCTGGTGTGGCTCTTTTCCCCTAGACAGACCAACTGAAGCACTGCATGGCATCTTTTAGCCTGACTGCTTGCTTAGCCCCTTGAATGCTTAGGGAGCACTGCTGTTTCAGAGGATAATTCAGCATAAGAGGCCATAGAGGAAGAAGAGGGGGTGGAGCAGACAGATGTGGCAGAATCACCACCAATGTTTTGGAGGCATGGTGGCAGAACAAGCTCCAGCACTGCACCCTGTCCTGCATCCTTCTCAGCTGCCAGCAGAGTTATCCAGTGCACCGTGAAGGAAATGTAACTTCCCTGACCTTGCCTGCTGGACCATGAGTCAGCAGTAATGTGAACCTTCCTGCTGACCGATCTGTCCAACAAGGCTAGAACATTGCCTTCCACATGATGGTACAGAGCTAGAATGGCCTTAAGTGAAAATAAATTTCTTTTTGGAACCTTCCACTGGAGTACAGCACATTCCGCAAATTCACGAAAGGGGGCAGAGTCTGCCAGATGAATAAGCAGCAATTGTAGTGCTAGCAATTTGGCCAAGCTAGCATTTAGATGCTGAGCATGTGGATGGCCAGGACAGTGTTTTTTTTTTTACAGCTCAGCAACGAAATTTTCCTTCTGGTCAATCAACAGGCGGTGTACTGCTAGCAGATTGGGTGCAAGTACCTGTTGCACCCATTGCTCTACCATCATCCCTCTCAGTGCAGGTTGTTGAGAGGACTTGAGGCATATAGTAGGGTAGAGATCCCAGATGAGGAGCAAGGAGAAGTCTGCATTTTATTATGATGTGGGTCTTTCAGGTGGTGTTGCCAACGGACTGCATGGCAGGCCATCATATGTCTTGTCAAGCATGTGGTGCCCAAGCGTCTAGTGTTCTGGCCACACTTGATCTGCTTCAGCCAGAGATTGCAAACAGCAGCACTGCGGTCTGCTGCACGTGTTGAAAAAAAACCCACACCAATGAACTTTTGGAAGTCAGCAGGGAGTTAGCAGTGCCCTGCACCTGTGGAGCTCTGCAGTATGATGCAATAAGGTGGCTGCTCTTAAGCCGGCCCCTGGAGGACATCCTGCCTCATTTGAGTTGTTCTGCCTCCTCCTCACTTGCCTCCTCTATTCTCTCAGGCACCCAAGTATGGTCAGTGTTTATGCTGCAGGTTTTGGAACATGACTGTTAGTTTCTTGTCTGTCATTTTCACCCCCTCTTTCTAGGCTCACGTTATTCCCTTCTTCAAACTGGGAACCAACATTGGGGCATTCAAATTGCTGCGCATCCTCCAGCATCATGTAACTGGTGCACTATAAACCGTTTTATTATATATATATATATATATATATATATATATATATATATATATTTTTTTTAAAGGAAAATGTAATAAAGCCAAAAAAAGAAAACCCCTGCTGATGCAGAAGGAATAGAACCTGTGACACAAAAGGGGGTCAACAATTATGCCCTAAATACAATTAGTGCTGCTGCGCCATAAAAAAAAAACCCACTGCTGACACAGAAGGAATAGCACCTGCGACATGAAAGGGAGGACAGCAATTATGCCCTAAATACAATTAGTGCTGCTGCATCAATAAAAAACCTACTGCTGACACAGAAGGAATAGCACCTGCGACACAAAAGGGGGGACAGCATCTATGCCCTAAATACAATCAGTGCTGTTTTGCCACAAAACCACTCCCCACTGCTGGCGTAGAAGGAATAGCACCTGCAACCCACAAGGGGGGAGTACAAATATTGCAGCAACAGGACCTAATGCTGCTGCTGCTGCTGCAAAAAAAAAAAAAAAAATATATATATATATATATATATATATATCAAATGAAAAAAACAATGGGATCAGTGGGGTGACACAGACGTGTTGTATACACCAACACTTCAGTGGCCCCACTACACTGTGTTACACAAGAATCACAGCACTACACTGACTGCACTACACTGCAATATACAAAAATCAGCCCTACACTACACTGCACTGCAGTAAACTGTGTCATACAAGATGAATCAGCACAGCACAGCATTACACTGACTGCCCTACACACAAGAACCAGCACAGTACTACACTAAACTGACTGCAGTACACTGCTATACAATAATTAGCCCTACAATACACTACACTACACTGACTGAATTAAATATGAAAACACAATCCACAAATGACCTGCCTAATCTCCACTCCTAATCTCCACTAACACACTACACACGGGTAAGGCCCTCACCTTCCTAGAAATCGCTGTCCTGGATTAGGGTGGTCATTCACGCCTTCACCACCTCACACCAAGAGACAGCTGCAGTCCCTGTTAGGCATGCTGAACTTTGCTATGAGGATTGTCCCTCAGGGGCGTTCCTTCATTTCTCGCTTCCTGGTTTTTCTTTCCCACACACAGGACCCTGATAAAAGCATCAAGCTAGACCAGGCAGCTGCCACAGATCTAGCAATGTGGGATAACTGTCATGTACCTGAGTGTCCTTGAACTGGAAGGTTCCTTGTTTTGTAGCTTGCAGCCTTAAATGTTGTGCCACAGAGAAGCTCTGGAGTTTTGGCAGTGATTTTTCCAGCCTGATGCTTGCCTTGGACTCACTAGCCCCACCTGCTGTCAGCTTCAAACAATGTACAATTTTACCAGCTGTGAACAATGTACAATTTAACCAGCCTTTAACCACTTGCCGACTGCCTAACGCCGATCTACCACGGCAGTCAGCCCCTCACAGGCAAAGTGACGTAGGGCTACGTCACTAGCTTGTGAGGGTCTAGGGAGCGAGCGCGCGCCCCCGGAGGCGCGCTCCCGCTTCCGCGTAGTCACGGACCACCCCGCGCGTGTGACCGGCGGACCCGATGTCCGCCGGTCACTCGGCGATCGGCGGGGGAGAGGGAGAATGTCAGGCAGCTTGTGTAAACAAGCCACCTGTCATTCTCCTTGCTGTTAGGATACTGATCACTCGGATCTAGTATGTAGATCCGTTGATCAGTGTCCATACAGCTCAAGCCCCAGCCAATCACAGTAGAAAGCACGCCCCTAGGGATACACACAGCCCCTCCCTCCCAAATAAAGTTAACCCCTTCACTACCAGTGTATTTTTACAGTAACAGTGCATATATATAGCACTGATTACTGTAGAAATGTCACTGGTAACCCCAAAAGTGTCAAAAATGTCAGTCAAGGGTCCGATCTGTCCGCCCCAATGTCGCAGTACCGCAAAAAAAATCGCAGATCGCCGCCATTACACGTTAAAAAAAAAAACAACAAAAATGACAGAAATCTTTCCCTTTGTTAGTAAACGCGATAACTTTTGCGCAAACCAATCAAAATACGCTTTTTGCGATTTTTTTTACCAAACATAGGTAGCATAAAACAAATTGGCCGAAAAAGTAAAAAAAATTTGATTTTTAAATTTTTTTTTGGGGAATTTCATATAAAAAAATGTGAAAAATATTGCTATTTTTGCAAAATTGACGCTCTTTTTTTGTTTATAGCGCGTGATCAAAAAATCGCACAGGTGATCAAATACCACCAAAAGAAAGCTCTGTTTGTGGGAAAAAAAGGACGCCAAATTCGTTTAGGTACAGCGTCGCACGACCGCGCAATTGTCCGTTAAAGTCACGCAGTGGCGAATCGCAAAATACCCCCTGGTCGGAATGGGGGTAAAATCTTCCGGGGCTTAAGTGGTTAATTAAATAGCAGCACTTCCTTTTACTGTTGTTTTGGAATATCTTCCTGGGTGTGCTGCTTGCTCTTTGATAGACTTTCGTGTATGAACTTTTGCCTGTATTCGTGACTCCTCTTCAGCCTGCCGAATCTGTTCTTCACTGCCAGCTTGTGTATGACTTCTGCCTGCCTGACCATTCTTTGTATTTAGTTTGGATACCGCTTTGCCCGATCTGTTGCCGGCCTGATCTCTCTGACTTCATTTTCGCCTGAATCCTCAGCACTCAAGCTCCACTTCAGACTTTACCTCACAGGCACCTAACAATAACTTCATTGAGAACTGGAATGGCGTATCCATACAACAAAGCAAGATTTCACCCTGGGACTTTAAATGAGGTGAACACATAAGGCCAATAGATGTATATGAGGTAAACATGGTTTCTAAATGTATTAAAATAAATAATTATCATACAGAAAATGCATGGACATAAATGCAAAACCGATTTGATAAATACATGGTACATTGATGCTTGAAACATTTTACACAATTGGCTACAGGATAAAACTCTGGCATCTTTAATACTCAACGAGTTTCGCGCACCCAGGCAGCGTGCGTTTGATCTGCGTTCGTATGCATCTCGTTAGCCACCTGTACATGGTGTTAGGGGTGGAACTGATCACGCCCACCTAGGGGTAAGAATAAGAGGGTCAGCATGGTGGGGATTCTTTTCTCCCACGGCTTTTTACCCACATGGAGGAAGTATTTCTATTGGCAGCACCTACACAACTTTCCACTTTTTTGCTTTTGCACCCATATAAGTTCTTCCTTCAGCTTTTTACTGTTAGGATTGTCTTCCTATACATTTTTCACATCTTGCACCTCTGAGTTTCACTTCTCACTATCCCTTTCTGTTTTCATGTTTAGGTCATTGCCAGACCAGGTTATACATTACCTAGATTCATACATACTTACTCCCAGTATGTAATCTCAGCATTTTTATTAGACTACTTAGACATATATACATTTTTGTTACATCCATTATTTATGATTATGGACATTGAGGGACACACTCCTATCATCCACATTATGCACATACTCCATTTTTTCACTGGCCGGTCCCTGCCAGTTACACCCCTTCAGCTCCCAGGCCAGACGTGATTCGCCTCCATCTTCTGGGAAATCAGCCTTTGGTGCTTTGGCTCGCAGATTTGTAAGTTTGGGATCCCCATATCAGGGCCCCCTATTATTTGTTAGATGATATTTACCATAATGGTGTATATTCTGTGACAGGAAGTCAGGTAAATCTGGGAATGTAGTCACTGAGAGGAGACACATTCCCACCTGCTTTGAAAGTTCACTGATACTATAGGGTGTTGGCTGCAGAGAGAGCCAGCAGGAAGTTGAAAACCATTCAGCTGTTCAGAATGAGGAGATCAAGGACTCTATAATTTGTCCAGAGAAAATCTATTGAGTGCTGCCTCCTGTCGCTGTGTGAGCTGGGAAGAGGAGGACAGACATACGTGTACCTCCCGACGCCGTGTGGGCATGGGAGAAGGACTGCTGCCGCCTGTCGCCGTGTGGGCTGGGAGAGGGGGACAGTCGGATGTGTGCCTCCCGACAAGCTGGTGAGCATGGGAGAAGACCCCCTAAAGCGATGTGAAGCTAAGGAGGGTAACCACGAGTGAAGACGTCTCAAAGGTGAGAAGACAAAGTGTTCCATGTGAAGAGTGTGAAGAGTAAAGGGACCTGTTAAATGAACTGTGTTCAATATGAAGAATCTGAAGAGTAAAGGATCCTGTTATAAATGAACATGTGCTGTGTGAAAGAAAACAAAGGGACATGTTCAATGGACAATGTTTGTGCTGTGTGAAAAGCAAACAAATGGACATTTGAGTGTCTGCTGTAGGATCAGCAGTGTCGGTCCAACAGTAGGTTGGAAAGACTTCTTAGGTAGGTTCCAGCTGTGAGAAGGTAGCCGCCCACAGAGGCAAGGATTTATTTTGTCTTTTATTTTATTTTGGCTGTTTTGATGCTTGCAATTGTGTTAAGTAAATTGCATGAATAAATCAGTCTTGTTTTCAACCTCTAATCGGCTATCTCTCTGTGAAAACGCACCCCCAAAGGGGTCATCCACGCCTACCACCGAGCTAATCCCTCACATATGGTGGAGGATGCGGGCATAAGCAGAGATCCCTGCAAGGAAGTGCAAATGTTTGATGAACTTTGTCTGGTGCATGAGATTGCACAATCTATGTGTGCAGGAGAGAAGATCCTGACAGAAAAAAAAAAAAAAAAAAAGTGTTTTAAAGAGACAGGGGTCTCAAAATTTTTTTGATGAACTTTGTTGTGTCTGGTGCAAGTGACTGCACAAACTGTGTGCGCAGGAAAAGAGATCCTGCAAGAGAGAGAAAAACTACATGTGTTGAAGAGACAGTGGTCTGAAAATTGTTTGCTGGACTGTGAAAAATTTGTTTGTGGAGTTATTGAAGATGGGGCGGTCCAAACGCCTGAAAAATGCAAAGATAGATGAAATGAGAGACCGGATTCTTTGGATGGAGGGGATGTTGCCGTCTGAACCAGCCCCATCCATGCCTAAAGAGAGTCTACTAAAGAGGAAGGTTGTTGTCCCTAGCAACACTGATGAAACTGCTATGGAGACGCAGTGTGCTCAGATGAAAAGTAAACTCAAAATGGAGGAGATGTTGAAACATCTGATTATATCAAATGCAGCTCAACAGCAAGCAAATGCAGCTCAACAGCAGGCAAATGCGGATTTTCAGCGGAGCTTTGCAGCTCAGCAAAAGGCTCACCAAGAGAGCATGGCAGGCTGGAAACAGAGACGCCAGCAGCCAATGGAGGCCATCGGTTTGGAAGAAACCGAGTATGTGTGCAGGGCTGAGTTGGATGCCTTGCAACGGAAAATGGAAGAAAAGGAACAAGCCTTGGAATTGCTTAAAATGGAGCATAGAAACTTGCAGGAAATGAATGAACTACTCAAGTCTCATGTGTTACAGTGGGAAGAATCCACTGCTCTTCTTTTGGTCGAGTTGCAAAAACGCAGAGAGACTATAATGGAGAAAGATACCATCCTCATGGAAAAGGAAAGTGAAATTCAGACTTTGCAGAAGCAAAGTATGGCTGATATGTTGGAGTTGCGTAATCAGCTGGAAAAAAGTCTTCAGTGTTTGGAAGTTACAAAAATAGACCTGCAGGAGTCGCAGGAACAGAATGTTGCTCTGAAAGCGACATTGTCTCTCAGCGACAAAGAGAAAAGTGAAAGAGAGGCTAAATTACTGAGTACTGTGTATGAGCTCACTACTTTAAGCAATGTGGTAGATGAATGGCGTGCGGACTGTGAAAGTTGGAAAGGGGAAGCCCAACGTGTCCAGCAGCAGTTAAAGGAGAAAGAAGCCTGTGTGGCAGAATTACATTCTTATTCCCAGATGCTAGCCAATGAGGTGAAGGCTCTTATGCAGGAAAAAGAAGATTGTGAACATAAGAGGGAAAAAGTAGAGGCACAGCTTCTGGAATCGCAAGTCAAGGTGTCAGAAGGTGACCGATTGTGTGCTAAGCTGTCAGAGAAGGCAAACCGACTGCAGGTTGAGTTGGACAATGTTACAAATCAGCTTTCTCAAGCAGACAGAAAATCTAGAGAAATTGCGGAAGATTTTTCTATCTTGGAATCGCAGCTGCAAGACACGCAGGAACTCTTACAGGAAGAGAGGTGTCAAAGGCTGAGTTTTAGCACAAAGCTCAACCAAATGGAAGATGAGAAAAATGGCTTCCTGGAACAATTAAAAGAGGAGGCGGAAGCAAAGAAAAACCTATCAGAGCAAGTCGCAACATTGCAAGCTCAGATAGCGGATATGAAAAAACGCATGGAAGAAAGCGTTGGTTCATTACAGTGTGTTGAAGATGTGAAAAAGAAGTTTGATCAGATGCTTGGTGAAGAGAAGACTGTGTCTGCAAAATATGCAGAAGAACGCGACCGTGCAAAAACGGAGGCGCGTGATAACGAGAGCAAAGCCCTGTTCTTGGCTCGCTCTTTGGAGAAAGCTCTAGAGTGTAAGGCTGAACTAGAAAGTGTTAACAAACAGCTGCGTACAGAAATGGAAGAATTGGTCAGCTCCAAGGATGATGTTGTGAAAAGAGTTCAGGAGCTAGAAAAGTCTAAGCGAGCCTTAGAACAGCAAGTAGAAGAGATGAAGATTCCGTTGCAGGAACTGGAAGAGGAATTCCAGGCAACAGAGGATCTGTCCCAAAGAGGGGATAGTGTGCCTGATGCAGTTTTTAAAAGGATCAGTGTTTTGGGGTCTGTCCTGAGTGAGCCTCAGAAATGTGATGACATGTGGCTTGAATCACCCCTTTGGAATAAACCGTTCCTTCAAAAACTTCAAGCATTGGAAAATGTATCATTAGAGCTTCAGCAAACAAAGGAGCTGAGTAAGAAATGTGATGATTTCTCAGTTCAGGCTGAAAACCTAGTGGGGAAAACTAAGGCTGTTGGTGAAAACGTGAAGCAAATGAATAAGTGCCTTTCAGGGAGTGTTTCCAAAATGGAACTGGTGAAAGACGGGTGGCAGAAGTTTGATCGTGATCTTGAGATGCATTCCATGTGGAATTCAGATAGAGAAAAAGAACTAGGTGACCTTGAGCGGTCAAATAGTTCAGCAGAAAGTGCATTGAAGAAACCTGTAAAAGAATGTGTTGCAGTTCCATGCTTCTTCACTGATGCAGAGAGGAGGTCTATAATGGATACCACCCAGATCGCTGGGTTCAACTGTGTTGTTGCCTTTAACCCCTATGTTGGTGTAAGGAAAGTTGATGATGTTCTGGTTGACTACTTCTGTGAAGAGTTTGGCAAGAAATATAAACTGAATATCAAATCAAATAGTAGGCCTTTACTGCGACTCGCTCAGGAGGGCGAAAAGTTTAAGAAGTTGATGAGTGCAAATGCTTCCGATCTGCCTATGAATATGAAATGTTTGGTGAATGATATTGATATCTCTGGGAAAAGGAACAGGGGTCACTTTGAAGAAATGTGTGACAGCCTGTTGTCTCAATTGGAAAATCCTCTGCACAGCATCTTAGAGCAAGCAAAGCTCAAGAAGGAAGATCATTCCCTTTTACAACAAAAAGTCAATGATTGTGTACAGATGTATGGAGAGGCAACTCAAGTCACAGAGGGATGTCAAGAGTCCCTACTTGGAACAAAGCTTAGTGAAGCAAAGGTTCTCAAAGTTTTGTGGAAAACATTTATGGATTGCAGAGAGAGGCGTCTTAAGAATGTTGAAGACATTAAGACTAGCCCAATTGAGTTGCCTATGGATCACGGTCCTCCATGGTGGATTGGACAGACGGTTATGAGGGACAAGCTGTCTGACATTTATGAGAAAGCTGTCAATGAAGATGACAGAAACGAGAAGGAGCAAAATGATGCCAAAAATGCAGTTGAAGAATGTGTATATGAGATGAGAGACAAACTGTGTGGCATTTATGAGAAATCTGTCAATGAAGATGACAAAACAGTTTCATCCGGAAGCTTGAGGATAATAGGAGGCTTATCAGTGAGTCAGCAGTGCCTGACACATGCGTGCCTGGAAATATGTGTCCCAACCCTAGGGTTGAAACAAGAGGGGGGGGTATGTGACAGGAAGTCAGGTAAATCTGGGAATGTAGTCACTGAGAGGAGACACATTCCCACCTGCTTTGAAAGTTCACTGATACTATAGGGTGTTGGCTGCAGAGAGAGCCAGCAGGAAGTTGAAAACCATTCAGCTGTTCAGAATGAGGAGATCAAGGACTCTATAATTTGTCCAGAGAAAATCTATTGAGTGCTGCCTCCTGTCGCTGTGTGAGCTGGGAAGAGGAGGACAGACATACGTGTACCTCCCGACGCCGTGTGGGCATGGGAGAAGGACTGCTGCCGCCTGTCGCCGTGTGGGCTGGGAGAGGGGGACAGTCGGATGTGTGCCTCCCGACAAGCTGGTGAGCATGGGAGAAGACCCCCTAAAGCGATGTGAAGCTAAGGAGGGTAACCACGAGTGAAGACGTCTCAAAGGTGAGAAGACAAAGTGTTCCATGTGAAGAGTGTGAAGAGTAAAGGGACCTGTTAAATGAACTGTGTTCAATATGAAGAATCTGAAGAGTAAAGGATCCTGTTATAAATGAACATGTGCTGTGTGAAAGAAAACAAAGGGACATGTTCAATGGACAATGTTTGTGCTGTGTGAAAAGCAAACAAATGGACATTTGAGTGTCTGCTGTAGGATCAGCAGTGTCGGTCCAACAGTAGGTTGGAAAGACTTCTTAGGTAGGTTCCAGCTGTGAGAAGGTAGCCGCCCACAGAGGCAAGGATTTATTTTGTCTTTTATTTTATTTTGGCTGTTTTGATGCTTGCAATTGTGTTAAGTAAATTGCATGAATAAATCAGTCTTGTTTTCAACCTCTAATCGGCTATCTCTCTGTGAAAACGCACCCCCAAAGGGGTCATCCACGCCTACCACCGAGCTAATCCCTCACAATTCTTAAACTGATATTTTATCTTATAGACACAATGTATACACATCCACTCCTGAAGCAGCGAGCAGTAGCTCGCGAAATGCGTTGAGTTTTAAAGATGCCTGTGTTTTATCCTGTATCCAACTGTGCCATAATCTTTCAAGCATCAATGTACCATGTATTTATCAAATTGGTTTGGCATTTCTGTTCATGCATTTTCTGTATGATGTTTGTTAATTACTTTTAATACATTTAGAAACCTTATTTACCTCATACGCATCTATTGCCCTTAAGTATTCACCTCATTCAAAGTCCCAGGGCGAAATCTTGCTTTATTATATGTATCTATGGGGAGGGAGGTGTATCACTGGTAGCAACAAACCACTTTTTAAATTTTTGTATGGAACGGCGTATCCATGTTCATCCCAGCAGCTTCAGCCTCCTCACCTCATATAGTAACAGATGCAGCAGCCTACACAGGTTTCACTTCCATTTTTGGCACCCAGTGGTTTGCAGGTCCATGACCGCAAGAAAATCTCCTGGCCCCTGGGTTCAGCCAGACATTCTCATTGTTCAAGCTTTACCCTATAGTCATGGCAGCTCAGGTCTGGGGACACACCTGGGCGGAGCAGACCGTGGTCTTCTCCACTGACAACTTAGCCACGACTGAGATTGTCAACAAAGGCAGATCCAAGTCCCTGGCCATCATGTCCTTCCTACGCAGGCTGGTTCAGATATCCCTTCACTACAATTTCAATGTGCACTGTACCTACATACCTGGCAAGTGCAATCTTACAGAAGACGCACTGTCCCGTCTCAATTTTCCTTTGTATTTCTTACAGAGACCCAGAGCCGACCTCACTTCCTATCCCACCTTGGTCGCAGCAAACGATGGGCTAAAAGACCACCTATACACCTTACAACGCTAAACTGTTCACTGTCGCCCAACACGATGAAAGCCTACCGCACCGCCTGGAATGCCTACAGCAAATTCCTAGCTACATGCCACGGGACAGGCACAGGTCACAATAAGCATGTCTTACTGCCACACTCATCTAAGCCTGTCCCACAACAGACTGTACCTAGCTGGCATCCAGCATTTCCTCTGCAAGCGTTTGGGAAACCCTCGTTGTTCCCAACCCATGCAGTCAAAGGTTTGCTGCGTGGCCCATATCAAGTTCCACATTCCAGTACATGTCAGCCATAATGTCACAGTCCTTTTTTGGGTTGCCCTCCTGCCTGGTCATCCAAGCAGCTATCTACCTGGCCTTCTATGGCTTCCTGCGGCCCAGTTCGGCACCGGGGTCAACATAAAATTCTTCAAGACCCACAATGAATGGTGTCCAGTAGAGGTTCTAGACCAGTTGTTATCACACCTGCCGAGCCAGTCTAGCTCCAGCCCATTGTTGACTTTTTCTTCCAGCCCATTAACAGCTAGCCAGTTCATTAGACATGTTTGCATATTCCTGGCTAATCTAGGCCTCAACCCTAACCAGTTTTCATGGCACTCCTTCCAGATCGGCGCAGCTTCAAACGACTCCCGACACAGGGTGCCAGATCATGTCATCAGAAGATTAGGCAGATGGAGATCTGCCTGCTTTACCCGAATCCCCAGCTTGAGATGTCTTCACCAAACTTGCCCAATAAATGTCATGTATACCAATAAAACAGCTTTCCCTATCCTGGTATTTTTGCCCCCTTTTTGGTGTACTGACCAGCTGACCAGGGCACACCTCAGGTCTATGTTATGTTGTGAGTCTTGTGGCATCTTTATGTGGTTTCACATCTATCTCAGTTGGAGGGCTCCGACCATAAATTAGAAGGCCAGTATAGTGGTGAGGGGGGTATTTAAGCAGCCCACTCAACTGTGTTGCTTGTTGGTCCTAGTGCACGATACCCTCCCTCCCATCCCTTTTTCAGGGCACTTACTTCACATTCCTCTTCTACAATCAACCATTACTTATCTTGGGTATGCCCCCTTTTCGGTGTACCGACCAACTGAGCAGGGCACACCTCAGGTCTATGTTATATTGTGAGTCTTGTGGCGTCTTGATGTGGTTTCACGTCTATCTCAGTTGGAGGGCTCAGAATATATATATATATATATATATATATATATATATATATATATATATATATATATATATATATATATATATGTATTGTAAGGGATCAGACTCTATGCAGGGACACGCTCACAGTTTTTTAGAGAAACGTAATGTTTAATCCATTGAAACATTTCTAACAAAGGAAACAGTCTTCTTGCCATAAAACAAACAAAAAGTAAACTACTGCTCTGCTGAGCCTTACTGCATCCTTACTGTCCTAAGGTAAGTGTCCTTTACAGAGCAAATATTTGTATCCAAGGTTCAGGGATATGCAGCCATGCTCCCAGGTGCTTCCTCACATGGAGACATCCACACTCTCACTGAGGTCTAGAACCAGCTGCCTTAATCAAGACCTAGACAAAGACCATTAAACTGTGGTCCAAAGAATTGGGAATCTGTCCCACCCAGAGCTCTATCAGACTCATAGTAAAACCAGCCTTGGAATGGACTTTACTAATAGTAAAGAACTATCTCTCTTTACCATAACATCTTTGCTGGTATTACCTTAGATTGCAAATCTAAGAATCCACATAGGAACATATATCCCATTAATCACTTTTCCTGTTGGCTACCTGGTCTATGTTCTACTATAAGTTTGAAATTCTGTAGAGGCAAGAACCATCTGGTAACTCATTTTTCTCCTTATTTTGGGCCATCCATTTGAGAGGGGCATGGTCAGTTAAGAGCCTAAACCATCGCCCTAACAGATAGCATTTTAAACTCTCCAGAACCCATTTGATAGCAAGACATTCTCATTCTTCAATAGCGTATCTTTTTTCAGCGGGGGGTGAATTTTCTACTTAGGAATGCTATGTGGTGTTCCTCCTCATTCACCACTTGGGACAACACTGCACCTAATCCCAATTCTGACGCATCTGTCTGCACTATAAATTCCCATGTAAAATCCGGGGTAATTAAGACAGGGTTATTACACAGGGGCTGTCTTTAGGTCCTGGAAAGCATTCTCAGCTTCTGGGGTCCAAGTTACCGGTGAGGATTTCCCACCCATGGTAAGATCTGCAAGGGGAGCGGCCAATGAAGCACAATTGAGGACAAACCTTCTATAATAGCCTATTAACCCCAAAAAAGGACCTCATCTGTTTTTTATTGAGGGGTCTTGGTCAACTTTGGATGGCATGTATTTTTGTGATCTGGGGTTTTACTATCCCTGGCCAATAATGTACCCCAAATATCAGGCCTTCTCTAATCCCACAGCACACTTCTTTGGATTAGAAATCAAACCCTCACCATGGAGGGCATTAATAACAGCCTGAACTTTAGGTAAGTGGCTCTCCCAGTCTGCACTAAAAATTACCATGTTGTCTAAATAGGCAGATGCATAGGCTCAGTGGGGTTTAAGGACACAATCCATCTTCCATTGAAAAGTGGCCAGCGCCCGATGTAGGTCAAATGGCATACTCTTATACTGCCAGTGCCCCTCAGGAGTAGAAAAAGCTGTCTTCTCTTTAGCATGACCTGTAAGTGGTATTTGCCAATACCCCTTCGTAAGATCCAGGGTGGTGATATATCGAGCATATCCCAGACGCTCAATTAGCTCATCTACCCTGGGCATTTGATAAGCGGCAAATTTTGACACCTCATTTAGCTTTTGGAAATAGTTACAAAATCAGATGCTGCCACATGGCTTGGGAATCAGGATGATTGGACTTCACCACTCACTATGGGATTCTTCTATCACCTCAAGATCTAACATCCTCCTTATTTCCTCCGAGACTACTTGGCGCCGAGCTTCTGGGATACAGTAGGGTTTTACGTTAACTTTCACCCTGGGCTCAGTCACAGTATCATGCTTTATCATTGAAGCTACCCCTGGAAGATCAGAAAAGAACTCCCTATTTCTTAGCATAAATTCCTTGGTCTCCTGTTTTGGCTTACTGAGAGTGCCTCAGCAATCTCTACCCCAGGTATCATAGAAGGACCTGCGGTAGTCATGGCCAAGGGTGCTTGGACCATAAGGGATTCTCTGTCTTTCCAGGGTTTCAATAATTTGACATGGTAGATTTGGTAGAGCTTCCTTTTACCAGGCTAGTGTACTCTATAGTTAACTTCCCCCACCCATTCTACAACCTTGTATGGCCCGTGCCATTTTGCCAGAAAATTACTCTCCACCTAAGGTACCAGCACAAGAACTCTGTCACTGGGGTTAAAGGTTCAGATCTTGGCTGAACGGTTATAGACTCTAGCCTGAGCCTACTAAGTCCATTGCAAGTGGGATTTAACAATGGGCATGACTTTTCCTATCCGGTAATCTGGTCTTGCATTTGAGCAATATGCTCCACTATGCTTTTGAGTGGGGTTGCCTCTTGTTCCCAGGTCTCTTTTGCTATATCTAATAGGCCCCTCGGATGTTGGCCATACAGCAACTCAAAAGGGGAAAAGCCGATGTAGGCTTGCGGTATCTCCAGTACAGCAAACATTAGGTAGGGCAATAGACAATCCCTACCATCTGCTGCTACTACTCTTAGCTGAGGGGTTCCTCAACAGGATTGCGTCTGGGTACCGGGCAGCATAGTCCAAGACAACCAGGATATACTGGTGCCCCCTAGCGGACATAACCAAGGGACCTACGATATTTTTGGCAATCCAGTCAAAGGGCACCTCAATGATGGGTAAGGGTACCAGTGGACTCCGGAAATGTGAGACTTGGGCAATGAGCTGACAAACTGGGCATGACTAACAATACAATCTGACATCTTTGTGTAAGCCTGGCTAATACAAGCATTGCATTACTCTCTCTTAAGATTTACCCACACCCAGATGTCCCCCTAGAACCAGAGAATGTGCCAAATCTAGTACCATGTGTCTATGAGGTTGAGGTGCTGGCAACTGTTCCAGTCTCTCTCCCCGTATCTCATCCACTCTGTATAACAGGCCATTTTCATGGAGAAACATGGGAATTTAGCCTCCACCCCTGGCTCTTGGGGTTCCCCATTTACTACTGCTACCTATTCCCTGGCTAAAGTGGGGTCCCTCAGCTGGACCGTGCCAAACTTTTCCTGGGCAGTGGGCATGTCGGGCAGGTCTATCTCCGGCAGGGGGGGGGGGTGGAGGGGGGAGGGTTCTATGTTACCTGCGAAGACCTCCAGGGGAAAATTTGGAGACTCTTTTTCCTCATTCTGCTCCTCCAGCAGTTCTGGGCAGCAGGAGTCAGATGCAGCTGGGGGCTTTGCTTCCTTGGCATTTTCCCATAAGAAAGGGAAGTCTCGCCCAAGGACAGTGTTATACATTAGATTTGGGACCACTCCTACTTCATGGTCCCTGGTGCCACAGGGAGATTCAATAGACACAACTGCTGTGGGGTAGCACTTGGTATCTCCATGAATACAAACAACCCCCGTTAGCTTACACTGCAACTTGTGGGGGTTCACACGTGCACTAGAGTGACTAGACTGCCGGAGTCCAGCAAGGCAGTCATCTAGCAACCATCCACTTTAATATCATAAATTCTGTTTCTCAGAGCCACCTGGCTGTTGTGAAGCACCCCCTGGTGTAGCAACAAAGGAGCTTTTCTTGGTCAAACTGAAATTCATAAGTTCCTGGGTTAGCAGACAACTGACGACCAGGTGTCCTGGTTCTTGGCAACGCCAGCACACTATAGGTCCCCGGTCCTGTTGGGTCTCTCTTTGGTGATAGGGCCTCTTTACACCTTGTGCATCAGTGTCCTCAGTCATATTTACCTTCTTTTTCCCCCACTTTAAGATTTTGCTCCTCAATGACCAGGCCACTTTTTTCAACTTGGCACTGCGCGACTTTAACTGACAATTGCACAGTCATGCAATGCTGTACCCAAACAAAAATTATATCCGTTTTTTCCCCACAAACAGAGCTTTCTTTTGGTGGTAATTGATCACCTCTGCGCTTTTTATTTTTTGCGATATTAATTAAAAAAGAGCAATAATTTGAGGAAAAATTTACATTTCCTACTTTGACTCTTAAAAAATATCCAATATATTAAATTTTTGTCATATATTTAGGCCAAAATGTATTTGGCTACATGTCTTTGACAAAAAAATTCTCAACGAGCGTATTTTTATCCACTTTAAGACCAGAAGATTTTATCCCCCTTCCTGACCATGCCATATTTTGCAATTCGGCACTGTCTTAATTTAACGGACAATTGCGCAGTCATGCGACGCTGTACCCAAATTATGTCCTTGATTTTCCCACAAATAGAGATTTCTTTTGGTGGTATTTGATCACCTGTGTGATTTTTCATTTTGAAAAAAGAGACAATTTTGAAAAAAAAACAATATTTTTTCACATTCTGAGATATACTGTAACATTCCCCCCCAAAAAAAACCTAAAAAATCTAATTTTTTTAAAAACTTTAGGCCAATTTGTTTTCTGCTACATGTTTTTGGTAAAAAAAAATCGCAATAAGCATATATTGATTGGTTTGCGCAAAAGTTATCGCGTTTACTAACTACGGCAAAGATTAACGTCATTTTTATTGTTTTTTTTTTTTTTACTGGTAATGGCAGGGATATGCGTTTTTTTGCGGGACTTTGACATTGCGGCGGAACAGCTCAGACCACTAACTGACATTTTTGACACTTTTGGGGGTACCAGTGACATTACTACAATAATCAGTGCTATAAATATGCACTGTTACTGTAATAATGACGCTGGCAGGGAAGGGGTTAACACTGTTGGTGATCAAGGGGTAAAATGTATGCCTCATGCTCACCGACGTGTGTGGGGGGAGGGGTTTCTGTGACACAGACAGAGATCGCAGGTTCAGCTATGCGGAATCCTGTGATCTCTCCCTGTCTGTCACAGAATATCCGCCTGCTTGGTTTACACAAGTGGGCGGATCTTCTCACACTTTCTCCTGTTTCTCACACTCTCCGCTGAGACCACTAGGAGTCCAGCGATGTAGGTCTACGTCGCTGGACCCAGTGGAGCCGCTGTGCCACAGTAGCAGTACAGTGAGCGGTCTTAAAGTGGTTAACAAACAACGTCCCTCGAAGTGAATCCAGCATCAATCATGATGAACGCTGCCGTAGACGCCGTAGTTGAACTCTTAAAGACTAAAGTGGTTAAAGGGGGCATCCAGATTCTGATAAGCATTCCCCCTGCAGACCCCCGGGAAGAGACCCCTGTCCCCATCAACATGTGGACAAGGTGTTTTGGGAGGGGGAGACCCTTGCTGCAAAAACACCCCCCCATCTTGAGGCCATGTGGCCTGGTATGGTTAAGGAGGAGGGGCGCTCATTCCCCACCCCCCTTTCCTGACCTGCTGAGCTGAAAGCTGGAATCTCCACCTCATAACTCTTCTCAGCAGGCCCAAGCCAAACAGGCCATCAGACAATCAGCGGGCCCCAGTTCCTCTCTCCCAAACTACTTTCTTACACATCCTTCCCTCCCTCAAAAGCCCACCCTCTTCTGCCCTAACACGATTCCTCTCCCCCTATCCCTGCATGGTTCCTACCAAACTCCCAAGGCTGCCACACCAAAATAACCTTACTCACGTGGATTCACATACAAAGAGCTTAAAAAGTTAGAAGAGGAGATTCAGGGTTTTGGGGGAATTATAGAGTAGGAACATTTACATGGTTTTCTCACAAAAGTAATTTGAAATTATGAAAATATCCAGCTTCTGTTACTTCCCTAATCCCTTGTTATACCACAGCACCTCCCCTGATTCTAAATCTAGAATGGTGAACATTGGTAGCTCTCAAACTGCTAACTGGATATTCCTTGGTTAGCTTGCCAACAAATGAGGCAGGATTTTATTTTTCAAGGATCGATAAATGGTAAGATAGTTACCCAAGTGAATGAATATGCCCCAAACACCATCAAAATTATGTAAAGCTGTATAGATGCACTTTCTGGCTTTACTGAAAGCCAGATCATTGTAGGAGGCAATCTTAGTATATCTCTAGATCCACTCTTATATCATTTAACAAGTTTTACCTTTCCGATCCTTACCTTTGCCACTTTAAAAAAGACTAATCAACACCTGGCGCTCTACTCTCAAAGCTTATAGAGTACACTCCATGGCTCATCACTCATAGTCCAGAATTGATTACTTCTTTGTGAAAATACTTTTACAAAGTCTGCTCCACACAAATACACGTTCTTTCCTGAAAGCTCCATGGCAGCCTACCACTGGGTATGCTCCACCCATATCCCTTCCTGCAGGACCTAATAAAGTTGACTCCCTCCCTAAGGCCAGCGTTACTTTCTTTTTCTCCTTAGCTCGTAGGATCAAGCAGCACCCCTTACCTGGCTGCAATAAACTTGTGGCCCTCAACCTGTTGTTCCCCAGGTGCATACCCCACTGTACGGACCCTTTAATAGACTTCTTGCGTGAGTGTTATGGCTGGCATTGAGATTGATGCCCCGCTAAAAGCACAGCTGTTCCCAACACCATGGCTGTGCAGCTATCTGGTATATAATTCTGCTTGACTTTATTGCCTTTTTATTTGTCTCTGTGATGAATGCTGCATCTTACGCCATTCAGTGATGTTTCTCTAGATTGAACAACCACCGTATTGCAGCCTGGATGCTTTTTAACTCCACAGCAGCTTAGGGTTAAATAAAGGCACCTGGGTGATCTGTGTAGATTGCAGAATATATCATAATCTGTAACAGAGTTCTTCCTTTTTGCTTCTGTCCTGAACAAAATGTTTTCATTGTCCTTCTTCTGGCATACAGGGTTTGAGGAATTATCACCTGGTAAATGTCTGAGCTGGTCTAGGAAGCTGCAGTATTTAGCCTTCCTTAGCAGTAGTTTACCCCTTTAGAGGGTTATTTCCAAGCAAACTAACTCCTATTGCATTAAATATGTTTTTGTACTGCTTTTTTTAGTCTAAAGGACTGTAATTTGAAGTAGATGGGTAACTTTTAAACATCTTAGTTATCTTAAGTTACCAGATGACTTTGGTAGCATTGTACATGTTATCTTATTATTCTCAAAGCCCCTTCTTTAGACTTGCTCAGTATTTCTGTTTCAGGGATTGATTTTTATGGAGACAAGTCCTTGTGCAGCAAGCAGTAAAACTGTGTACTGTTACCTCCTTTTACAGTATTTCTTACTGCCAATTTGATGCAAAGCTATGAGTTTTACCTCATCCTGGTAGCCAGTCATTGCAAAGAAAGTAAGGGGCACTATTTAGGTAAATGTTTTTTCTTTCAGGTATATAGGAAGCAAACTATAAGCTATTGCCAGTGAGTCCCTCTGGATTGGCTGGCATCGTGCACCGCCTAAATTGGGCCTGTGCCACTCATACCTAGGCAGGCAAGCCCTGTATGTGGGCCATACAGGGCCGGCTTTTGGGGTGTGCGAGCTGTGCAGCCGCACAGGGCGCCATGGGCAACAGGGGTGCCGTGCGGCCATCACAGCTCGCAGATGATCAGGCCGCACAGCAGGAGGTAAGCGGTGACCATGGCCAGGACAGGGTTAACACAGGCCGCGGTCACCAACCAATCAAAATACGCTTATTGTGATTTTTTTTACCAAACATAGGTAGCAGAAAACAAATTGGCCAAAAATGTAAAAAAATTTTGATTTTTACATTTTTTTGGGGGGAATTTCATATAAAAAATGTAAAAAAATTGTTATTTTTTCAAAATAAACGCTCTTTTTTTGTTTATAGCGCAAAAAGTAAAAATTGCACAGGTGATCAAATACCACCAAAAGAAAGTTCAGTTTGTGGGAAAAAAAGGACGTAAATTTCGCTTGGGTACGGCGTTGCATGACCGCGTAATTGTCAGTTAAAGTCGCACAGCGCCGAATCGCAAAAAGTGGCCTGGACGTAAGACAGCAAAATCCTCCGGTGGTAAAGTGGTTAAAGAAAAAAATAAAAGCTGCAGATAGCATGAACCTCCATACTGAGGTAAGGAAGCTCTCTCTCCTGCAACAAATGTAAGGGGGGGCTCTGTGTGGGGGGGAGTCTCTGATGTAAGGGGCGCTTTGTGTGTGGCGTCTCTGATGTAAGGGGGGCTCTGTGTGGGGGAGTCTCTGATGTAAGGGGGGCTCTGTGTGGGGGGGTCTCTGATGTAAGGGGGGCTCTGTGTGGGGGGTCTCTGATGTAAGGGGGCTCTGTGTGGGGGGTCTCTGATGTAAGAGGGGCTCTGTGGGGGGTCTCTGATGTAAGGGGGGCTCTGTGGGGGGTCTCTGATGTAAGGGGGGCTTTGTGTGGGGGGTCTCTGATGTAAGGGGAGCTCTGTGTGGGGGTTTCTGATGTAAGGGGGCTCTGGGGGGTCTCTTATGTAAGGGGGGCTCTGTGGGGGTCTCTAATGTTAGCGGGTCTCTGATGTATGGAGGGGCTCTGTGAGGGTCTCTGATGTAAGGGGGGATCTGTGAGGGTCTCTGATGTAAAGGGGGGCTCTATGAGGGTATCTGATGTAAGGGGGGGCTCTGTGAGGGTCTCTGATGTAAGGGGGGCTCTGTGGGGGGGGTCTCTGATGTAAGGGTGGTCTCTAATGTAAGGGGGTATAAGTTATTTGTGATCATAAAAAAGAAAAGTCAAATAAAGTGCAAAAAAGGTGCAAGAAAATGTGCATGGGGGGCGCCCAAGGATTAGCTCGCACAGGGCGCCTGAACACCTAAAGCCGGCCCTGGGGCCATACACTCTAAGGGAGTGTTTCCCTTCACCCTCTAAGGGGGCTACCTATTCTGGCAATGAGCAGTCTCCAAGCCTTTCCAGGCAAGCAATACTTTTCAGACTCTTTCAAAGAGAAGATATGGATAAACATGACTGCAAGAATGCTGCCCTGTTCAAGCAACCAAGGATAAAAATGACATTGAAAGGTGGTCAATACACTCTAAAGCAGTCGTTTCCACTCACCCTGTGAAGGGACAGGATCCAGGAAATTGGCACATGTCTCCTACCTAGCTTATATAAAGTATGGCTGTCCATCCTGCTCTGCTGGGATGTGGTTCCTATATTTACATGCTTAATGCATCATCTATCAGGGAGCCTCTCTGCTGGTCTCTGGGGCGGCATATGAGGTGTAAATCACTCTCAATGGGGAAGCAGTGCAATATCATGGCTGGAGGGGACACTTGCCTTAATATTACAGAGATACTGAGATTACTTCCGGATGAGGCACTGCACTGCTGCTAAATAGATATTGAACAAGCTCAATGTTCTTTGCCTGCCTTCTGCTACCAGCGCTACCAGCGCTACCAAATAAGGTAGGGGACAGTGCCCATCTGCTTCCAAGGCAAACAATCCTTTTCACACTCTTCCAAATAGAGAGACTCAGATGAACATGACTGGATGAATTTTGCCTTGTTCAAGCAGTGATGAAGATGACAAGTACCAAAAGGTTGTCACAATTCATTAAGCATGTGTTCAAAACACTCTAAATGAGTTGTTCAAACTTCCCTTGTGCAAAAGTCATCTGTTCTGGCAAGGCCCAGTTTTCCTTCCAAAACCAGTAGCTGGTCTCAAGAGCTTTCTCGGGCCAACCAACCTTCTTTAGACTCTTCCAAAGAATAAGATGCAGATGAGGATGATCTTTATCCAGTTTTTGAGCCCTCCTTTGTAAGGCTGGTGAGATGCCTTAAAATAGAAGGAAAGCAGTGGGAGTATTTTAAGTGCCTTTGAAGACCGCTTTGCAATTTCCCTATGGTGACTGAGTTTAGGCTCATTCAAGAAGAATAGAGCAAAAAACATGTTTTCACAGCAGATGTCAAAATTATGCCCTTGTAAATAGAGCTTTTCAGTGTTTGGATTCACCTTATGGCCCTATAGGTTTGGCTCAGACCATTAGAAGATGATGTGGCCTTCAAGGAAGTACTCATTCACTGCATCTGTTCGCAGAAGATGAAGCTTAAATTGACAGCAAGGTTCTGTGATTGTGGACAGTCTGGCTTCCTTCCTCAAGATAAATGTCTGAGTTGGCAGTTGGCGAATAAAGAACAGGGTAATCTGACCCCTACACAGTCCTTCTGTAATTAGAAGCCCAACTAATTCAAAGTATGCCTTTCTCTGCTGCTAGAAAACATACCGGTGGTAAAGTACTGAACTGTCCTAGTGTTCCCCTCTTCACCGGTCAGCGTCTGCATGCCTGGTGACTATCATGACCATGGTCTGTCCTATCCTTGTGTTGAGTGGCTCAGTGAAGAAGATACCCTTTCCAGGGGTTTTTCTTCAACAGTGGATATGCACCAAACTATTTACAGTATCTCACAAAAGTGAATATACCCTTCACATTTTTGTAAATATTTTATTATATCTTTTCATGTAACAACACTGAAGAAATTACACTTTGCTACAATGTAAAGTAGTAAGTGTACAGCTTGTATAACAGTGTAAATTTGCTGTCCCCTCAAAAAAACTCAACACACAGCCATTAATGTCTAAACCGCTGGCAACAAAAGTGAGTACACCCCTAAGTGAAAATGTCTAAATTGGGCCCAAAGTGTCAATATTTTGTGTGGCCACCATTATTTTCCAGCACTGCCTTAACCCTCTTGGGCATGGAGTTCACCAGAGCTTCACAGGTTGCCACTGGAGTCCTCTTCCACTCTTCCATGACGACATCACGGAGCTGGTGGATGTTAGAGACTTTGCGCTCCTCCACCTTCCGTTTGAGGATGCCCCACTGATACTCAATAGGGTTTAGGTCTGGAGACATGCATGACCAGTCCATCACCTTTACCCCCAGCTTCTTTAGCAAGACAGTGGCTGTCCTGGAGGTGTGTTTGGGGTTGTTTTCATGTTGGAATATTGCCCTGGGCCCAGTCTCTAAAGGGAGGGTTCATGCTCTGCTTTACTATGTCACAGTACATGTTGGCATTCATGGTTCCCTCAATGAACTGTAACTCCCCAGTGCCAACAGCACTCATGCAGCCCCAGACCATGACACTCCCACCACCATGCTTGACTGTAGGCAAGACACACTTGTCTTTATACTCCTCACCTGGTTGCCTCCACTTACACTTGACACCATCTGAACCAAATAAGTTTATCTTGGTCTCAACAGACCACAGGACATGGTTCCAGTAATCCAAGTCCTTAGCCTGTTTGTCTTCAGCAAACTGTTTGCGGGCTTTCTTGTGCATCATTTTTAGAAGTGGCTTCCTTCTGGGATGCCAGCCTTGCAGACCAATCTGATGCAGTGTGTGGTGGATGGTCTGAGCACTGACAGGCTGACCCCACCCCCCCCCCACCCCTTCAACTTCTGCAGCAATGCTGGCAGCACTCATACATCTATTTTCCAAAGACAACCTCTGGATATGACGCTGAGCACGTGCACTCAACGTCTTTGGTCAACCATGGCGAGGCCTGTTCTGAGTGAAACCTGTCCTGTTAAACCACCGTATGGTTTTGGCCACCATGCTGCAGCTCAGTTTTAGGGTCTTGGCAATATTCAAGTAGCTTAGACCATCTTTATGTAGAGCAACAATTCTTTTTTTCAGATCCTCAGAGAGTTCTTTGCCATGAGGTGCCATGTTGAACTTCCAGTGACCAGTATGAGAGAGTGAGAGTGATAACACCAAATTTAACACACCTGCTCCCCATTCACACCTGGGACCTTGTAACACTAACAAGTCACATGACACCGGGGAGGGAAAATGGCTAATTGGGCCTAATTTGGACATTTTCACTTAGGGGTGTACTCACTTTTGTTGCCAGTGGTTTAGACATGTCTGCGTGTTGAGTTTTTTTGAGGGGACAACAAATTTACACTGTTATACAAGCTGTACACTCACTATTGTACATGGTATCAAAGTGTCATTTCTTCAGTGTTGTCACATGAAAAGATATAATAAAATATTTACGAAAATGTGAGGGGTGTACTCACTTTTTTGGAGGTACTGTATATTTCACAGACACCTAGTACAAAATCTTCTCAGTTGCCAGACAGTGGCACAAGGTCATCCAGCTTCAGAGAAGCTCATGTTAGCAGCCTGGATTTTGAGAGGCGAAGGTTCACAGATTTAGGTTGCTCTTCATGAATGGTAGATGCCCTGATGAGAGCACGCAAGAGCAGCATGAACAAAGTCTGGCAAAATTCTAAGAATACGCTACGTCAGAAGTTTTCTCCAGGCGAGCAAGAGATTGTCATGTCCTCTGTTTTCTTCAAAGAGGTCTCCACATGGGCCTGATCGCAAGCACACTCAAAAGACACATCTCTTCCACGTCGACCCTTAGTGTGACTGAGTGGACCTCTGATTCTTCAATTCCTAAGGCCCTAGTAAAGCTAAGGCCTCCCAGGGCCCCCACGTTTTTACTTGGGACCTCGCAAGAGTACTCCACTACCTGTCTGCTCCAAAATCCATGATGGAGTTGTCGCAATGGTAACTGTCTTTAAGACCACTTTTCTGGTAGCAATAGCCTCAGCTGGGAGGGTTTGAGTTGGCGGCTCTAGGGTATAAAGAACCTTATAAGTCCTTCCTGGCAGATAGAATTATTCTGCTCCTGATGCTGGATTCTATTCCAAAAGGGGCCTCAAGATTTCAAGTCAAGAAATCAAGTTGCCTACTTTTCATCTGGAAGATGGACAAAATGTTAGTCCTTTGGATGTCAGGGAGACACTGAAGACACATATTCATGCTATCCCAACTTTCAGAGCATCAGATTGCCTGTATGTAGTACCCAGAGGTTCAAGCAAAGGGAGCCAGAGCTTCCAGCAGAATGATTGCTTCATGGATTGTGAAAGTGATCTCCCTCTCATATAAGGATAGGGGGTTGGCCCTTTCGGAAGAAATAATGGCGCGCTCCACAAGAAACGTCTCAATCTCCTACCTGGGCAGTCTCCTGAAGCCAATATACATGGCGGCAAGGTGGTCATCCAAACAAACCTTTATTTCTCATTATTGCATAGATACATCATTATTGGCAACTGTTAAATTTGGCAAAACGGTTATCTCATTAGCCGGAGACCATAATTAACTGTATTTTATTTCTACATTATCCCACCCTGGTTAGCTAATTAGTTCCCAGTGGTAGGTTGACATGGACAGCCTGAGGGAGGGAGCCAAATTTATGTGTTAGGTTCTACAAGTGAGGGTATGGGCAGAGCATACATGCAGCTCGTCAGGAAAGGATAATTGCGGTAAGTATTTGATATTCAATTTTCCTTTTCTATCTCTGACTAAACTCAAGTCCCAATTGACAAATTGACATTCTTCCCAGAGATGAAGCTTAAAATGTAGGATGTGACCCTTATTGAGTCCCTTCTGCAAAATACTAAAGTCACAGAAGTGTCTGAATGGGAGATCAAAAACTTCCTAACACAGTCCCATCTTCAGACACCTCCCCTCTAAGAGTACGGGAAACATACAACTGTTGCATAAGAGCAATCCTAATAGCTCAGGACTCTAGACCTGGGTCAGCCAGGGTTATAAAGATCTTAGACCTGCTGTTTTGAATCCAAAAGTTGGAAACCTTACAAAAAAAGCTGCTGCAATTTGCAGCAACTGAATGATAGCACTTATACTCACAACTAAATGAAGTACCTTCTATTTAAATTAAAAGGGCATTCAACAAGAGCCAAAAGGTCCTTTTTAGGAGTATGGAAAAAAAAACCTGGTAGAGCCCTGGCTAGAGTCCTAAGGGCCAGTCGTTTGCTGCACTACATTCAGTTCTGTCGACTGCAAAAATCTATAAAGACTCTGGGCTTGTTGGTTTTACCCTCTTATACTACAAAATTTAAATGGCCACCAATTTTCCCCGACTCACTAAGAGGACCCATATCCATCATTCTAAAGAAGGCAAAGACCCAACCCAATGTTTCAACTACCACATTATCTTATTAATGTATGTTGATCTGAACTATTTACCAAGATCTTGGCCCCTATCCCAAAGTGTTACCCGCATGGATTGTGTTTTTTTTCCCTAACAAAGAAGCCAAAGATTACACCATTAGTGCCTTAAGTGCAATTCACATACACACACTAGCAAAACAGTATTCCTTTTGACCAATTCAAACAAGGTTTTCGATTAAGTAAACTATATACAGTACAGTATTCCCAAAAGCCACCCTTCTACTACAGGTTTGGGAAGAAACAGGAGAAAACAGATCAATGCCTATTTCCCACCCTCCTCGATACTCAGCAAAAATTATTCCACCTCAGGTTCCCTCTTTATAAGTAATAGAACAGGACACTGCTGCCCCCTGTCCTTGATTTTAATTTTATTCCTAAAGTGCCTCTTATTTACTTTTAAATCATGAACTTTCTACTATGGAACATTGTCCAACCTCAAGATAACCTTCTAAAATCGGAGGCTCTAAATATAAATATTCCACAGGCCAGACTCTAGAACATATCAACAAATTTCCCATTTAGGTGGGCCACAGGCAGCTCTAGAGCACAACTAAACTGTATCTGAGCACCACAAACTGAAAATGCTATTTAATCCAGTTTTAACATTCAAATAAAATTCCCATCCATCCATGTCTCTATGCTTTATTTTGTTGAGAATCACTTTGAAAAACACACCCTAGTATTTCCATTTGTGGCCAACTTGAGTAAGGGCTGATGATTCATGTAGCATTTACTTCCTGGAATTTATCAGCCTTTAGATCAAGCATGCCGGCAAATTTCAAAAAAGGGGGAGCAAAGGACTGGGATTATTGAGGTGCAAAGAAATTCAAAGCACATGCAGGCAAAAGGTGTGCTTAGCTGGGAAAACCCCTCCTCCAGATGAAAGAAAAAAAATGTCCATGAATATTCCTGGGATGTATGACATCATTTTAGCCTAAGCCAGGAAGCAGGATGCAACTGAAGAAATGTAAAAAAGGTTATAACAACATAATACAATCTACTTTTCTATCTATTTACCAATGCTAGCAGCATAAGGATTAAAACTGTTAATGTTGATTGAGAGAGCTTAGTTCCAATGTAAATTACCATTTACCTCCAACCATAATGGCTTTTTTACCAACAAACATTCCTCCATTTCTGGCAATAATTAGACAATACCTATGTCTTCTGAATGTGGATAACCCAAGTCCAAGAAATCCCAACTGGAAGACTTCACAGCTGTAATTTGGATAGGGATGTGGATAACCAAAGAAACAAAGTCCAAGAAATTACTATGGAGGACCTCACAGCTGCATTTAACCACAGAGGAATCATTTAAAAACTGGTTCTACTGGACACATGTTCTCCAGAATGCTGTGAAGCCTTTTTTAACTCCTAACCAGCCAAAAACATTGTCTACAGTTCCTTAACCTCTACCCTACTCATCTTTATTTTGTTCTGATTATTTTGGTCTTAAACTGATCTAAAATCTAGTTGATAATCCATCGCAATAAGGAGGACTTGATTATAAAGAACTTTAAAAAAAATAATATGACCACCCTCTCTCATGGGGCTTGCAAAGGTAAATCTTTATAAAATCTTTATAAAACATGTAAAGGATTCTATACACAGGTATTATGCCATTGCAAAAATGTATTGCTGAATCTGATTATATTAATACACATATAAACAAGGAGTCTTGTATTTTTTTCTGAAATATTTTGCGGGAATGAATACATAAGGATTCATAATTAACGTTATGGTTTAAGTTCATTTGTAGTCAACCCCTCATTTGAAATCTGTGAGTTGAAGGCCTAGGAAGAATTTGAGGTTGTGAAAATTGTGGCAAAGAGGAATCTGATTAAAAATAAATTCTTAGACAAGTCTATAAAATAAGAAACTGAAGAAGGAGAGGTAAGATGATAACTGGTTTAGGCTAGGTAAATAGTGAAAGTAAAAATGTCAGTAGTTTATTGACATGGTTCTCTGTCCCTAACTACAGATATATAATGGTGTCCAAATAATCCAATTAATGTATGATTAAGTATGGTCCATGTAAATTTGCTTTGGAATTCAACCCTTCTCATGGAAGCATTTAGCTGGGGTTGGAGGTGTCTGTTGAGGTCACGGAATACCCTTAGATACATCTTTTTCTAGCTCAATTGTCAATTACATACATTTTACAATGTTAATCTTTTATGCCTACAGTTGAATTTATGATGATAATTTGTGGCTGAGAAGATTTACCTTTAACTTCTACCCATTCACCAAAAAAGTGAAAAAACAAAACAAAAAAAAAACAAAACAAAACACACACACACTGTTTTGACAATTCCTTTGAATTGAATTACATAAAAGAAAATAATCTCCCCCAATGTAGATCCATTGTCATTCACGGCACTCGCCGCACCACTGGACCCAGAAAAAAATCTGCTATGTCTGCAACAAAGGCTAACTGCCAAATACCTGCTCTGCCATTTGGCAGTTCTTATATAGGCAAGGGGAGGGACCATCTGGTCATATCACCTGGTGGCACTGGTCCCTTGTGACATCACAGACACAGCACAACGTTGCCAGGTGGCCCTGCCCCCTACCTATTTAAAAACTGGCAAATGGTAGAGCATGAAGTCACAGGGCAGGTAGTCGGAAGTTAGCCTTCGTCACAAGTGGAGCTTTTTTTTTTTACGGGTCCAATGGTGACAGCAGGCGTTGTGAATGACAATGGATCTCAATCGTGGTACATTATTTTTTTAATTTTAATTATAGGAAATGTCAAAAACTGCTTATGTGTGTTTTTATTTCTTTTTGACACTTTTTTGGTGAATGGGCAACGGTACTATGTACCCCATGCTCATTCACATGGGAGGCCAGGATATGGGACCCCCCTTGTTGTTAAAGGGGGCTTTCAGATTCCGATAAGTACCCTGACCACAGACCCCCATAACTAACACCCAGGGTTGTCGGGAAGAGGCCCTTGTCCCAATCAACATGAGAACAAGGTGCTTTGGGGTGGGGAGCAGAGCTCACCCATCTAAAAGCACCCCCCCATGTTGAAGGCATGCGGCCTGGCATGGTTCAGGAGGCAGGGCGCTCGCTTGTCCACCCCTTTCTTGACCGGCCGGGCTGCATGCTCAGATAAGGGCCTGGTATGGATTGGGGGACCCCACGTTTTTTTTTTTAACATTTTTGTATTGCCGGCAATGGTATGGTATTGCCAGCCATTTAAATGTCTTTTTTTTTCTTTATAAATGTCAGTTCTGCTGCAGCAGGTTCTATACATGGTACCGATGCGCCACTTTACAGGCAGACTAAGGGGACCCCCCCCAGACACTATATTTAAAGGAATTTCCTGTGCCCTTGTAGCTCACACATCCCCAAAATATTAGCGATCCACCTCCATGTTTCACAGGAGGAATGGTGTACCTTTCTAATAGGCCTTGTTGACTCCTCTCCAAATGTAGTGTTTATGGTTGTGGCCAAAAAGCTCAAATGTGGTCTCCAAATGACTTAGTGCCAGAAGGTTTGAGGCTTGTCTCTGTGCTGTTTGGCATATTGTAAGCAGGATACCTTGTGGCATTTGCGTAGTAATGGCTTTCTTCATGCGACTCGACCATGCAGCCCATCTTTCTTCAAGTGCCTCCTTATTGTGCATCTTGAAACAGCCACACCACATGTTTTCAGAAAGTCCTGTATTTCACCTGAAGTTATTTGTGGGTTTTTTTTTGCATCTCAAACAATTTTCCTGGCAGTGGTGGCTGAAATTTAAGTTAGTCTACCTGACCTTGGTTTGGTTTCAACAGAACCCCTAATTTTCCACTTCTTGATTAGAGTTTGAACACTGCTGATTGGCAATCCCAATTGGATATCTTTTTATATCCCTTTCCTGTTTTATACAGTTCAGCTACTTTTTCCCATAGATCCTTTGACAATTCTTTTGCTTTTCCCATGACTCAGAATCCAGAAACGTCATTGCAGCACTGGATAAAAGATGCAAGGGTCTGTCAGGAGTCCAGAAACTCATTGACCTTTTATACACACACACGAATTACAAGTGAACAGATCACAGGTAAGGATGTTTACCTTTAGTAGCCATTCAAACCCCTTTGTGTCAACTTGCGTGCATGTTATTAGGCCAAAATCACCAGGGTATGTAAACTTTTGATCAGGGTAATTTGGGTAGTTTCTGTTGTCATTATGATTTAAAAAGAGTAAACACAGTTGATTGATAATAAATGGCTTCCGCACAACACTAACCATGAGTGAAAGAAAAGTTTTTGTGTTATCATTCATATTCTCAGAAAAAAGGCCAAGAAATCATAAATTCTGCCAGGGTATGTAAACCTATGAGCACAACTAACTGGGTATTAATATTTATAGGTAACGTTGATCCAGGAACATCCAATTACCTCCTGGGGAATAAGGAAATAATTTTTCCCCTGCTGTAGCAAATTGGGTAATACTTTGCTGAGTTTTTCACATTCCTCTGGATCAACTCTGGGTATAGGATTGTGTATATGTGTTTGTATGGTTGTGTTTTTTTTTTTTTTTATTGGTTGAACTAGATGGACTTGTGTCTTTTTTCAACCTGACCAACTACAGTATGTAAGCATCATTAAAACCACTGCTCCTGTAAAAACGATGTTTTTTAAAACAAAATTTTGCATTTATATATGTCCCCCTGGGCAGTACCTGGGTCCCCATACCCTTTTACTGGCCAATAACTTGCATATAAGCCTTCAAAATGGGCACTTGATTTTTCAAGTTCAGGTCCCATAGACTTTATTAGGGTTTGCGGTTCCGATCCGAACTTTTTGGGATTTTCGAGAGTCCTGGTGCGAGCTGAACCGGGGGGGTGTTCGGTCCAACTCTATTCATGTTCAGAGCTGTATGACTCTGGTTGGTGAAAAATAACTGATCAAGTACAGTCTGTACTTAACTTGGTTGGAGGAGTAAAGGTATTGGGGGACTGTGACTGCTATATATATGCTTTCAGCCCTTTTTGACAGCAATAGAGACATGTAAAAAAGGTTCAAAAATGAAAACATCTTACAGTACTGTGCAAAAGTTGTAGGCAGGTGTGAAGCAATGCTGTAAAGTAGGAATGCTTTTAAAAAGAAAGTCATGTGTATGATTACCCATTATACCATGCAGGTGCTAATGATCATCCAATTTCATATGTAGGTGGAAAAAGTGAAAAAGAAACAGTAGTGTAGGAGGCTTAAAACTGGGTGAGGAGCAGCCATACTCTTCTACTAAGGTAAGGTTGTGGAAAACCTTTTCATGTCACAGGTCATACACCATGGCAAGACTGAGCACAGCAACAAGACACAAGGTAGTTATGCTGCATCAGCAAAGTCTCCCTCAGGGAAAGATTTTAAAGGAGACTGAGGGGTTTAAGATGTGCTCTTTTGTAGAAGCACAAAGAAGTGGACAACATCAGGACAACATGCAGTGGTTGGCCAAGGAAACATAATTCAGCAGATGAAATCAACATCATGCTTACGTCCCCTCAACATCAGAAAATGTAAAGCAGTGCCATGAGCACAGAACTGGTGGAGACCAGTGGGACCCAGGTAAATCCATATACTGTCTGGCCAGAAGTGGTCTTCATGGATGAATTGCTGCGATGTGGAATAGGGCAATGTAACTCAACTATGCACGAAAACATAGAAACTAGGGTGAAAAAAATGGCAGCAGGTGCTCTGGACTGGTGAGTCAAAATTTGAAATATTTGACTGTAGCAAGAGGCAGTTTGTTTGCTGAGGGCTGAAGAGCAGTACAATAATGACTGTGTGCATGGGGGGGGGGGGGGGGGGGGTTCCTTGCAAGTTTGGGGCTGCATTTCTGCAAATGGAGTTGGAGATTTGGTCAGGATCAATGGTGTCCTCAGTGCTGAGAAATATAGGCAGATATTTAGCCATCATGACAAAAAAAAGGGGGGGGGGTGTCCCAAATTTATTCTGCAGCAGGTCAACAACCCCAAACATACAGTCAATGCAATCAAGAACTATTTTCAGTGTAAAGAAAGTACAAGGGTCCTGGAAGTGATGGTTTAGCCCCCAAGGTGCCCAGATCTCAACATTATTGAGTCTTTCTGGGATTACATAAGGAGACAGAAGGACTTGAGGCAGCCAACTTCCACAGAAGATCTGTGGTTATTTCTCCAAGATGTTTGGAACAACCTACCTGTATCCAATATCCTTCAAAAGCTGTGTGCAAGTGTACCTAGAAGAATTGATGCTATATTGAAGGCAAATGATGGTCACGCCAAATAATGATTTGATTTAGATTCCTCTTCTGTTCTCTACTTTCCATTTTTTTAATTGATAAAAATAAACTGTTAACAGTTATATTTCAGAAAGCACTCCTAATTTACAGAATTTTTTACACCTGCCTAAAACCTTTGCATGGTAGTGTAAATTTAAAAATAGAACAAACATTTAAACCACCACCACGTGCACGCACATTCAAACAGAAACATATACATACAGCAAACATAGATATGTAAGAAACAATTGCGCAAACACGTATTAGGCATTGGCACAAGTGATGGAGTAAAAGGAATATCTACGGCTATAAAAAATAAAAACAAGAAGGGGGCGCCTCCCCTAATTATGCACTCACTGCATGACAGATTAAGTTAGCGTAACTCTAATGTGGAGAATTAAGTCATCCATGGAGAGGCTCAAACATGCAGTAGTCTGCAGAAAAGCAGCCGTTCCAAGGTGCAGAGCTGAGCAGGCAAGCAGCTGGTATTGTGCCGAGTTCAACCAAGAAGCTTCTGGTAGAAGAAGAGGGAAAGCTGTCAAGGCTGCAGGTAGAACGCAAGCTCTCATTGCCTGTCAGGCGCGGCTTCCAGGTTAACCATCACCTCTTGATGACTACGTCAGGAGGGCATGACAACGTTGCGGTTTCATTGCCCTTAAATGTATAGCCATGCCCCTTGACATAGTGACCCGATCATGGTAAATCCTGGAGCTGAGCTGATTCCAACCAAGGCAGTGGTTGACGGCCGAACAGGCAGTGAGAACTTGTGTTCCACCTGCAGTTTCAACAGCAATTCCTCTCCATCTACCTGGCCAAACTCTACACAACACCAGCCACTTGCCTGTTGATCTCTGCATCTTTGAACAGCAGCTTTCCTGCCAACCTCTACTTGTTTGAGCTGCTCCACAAATTACTTAATTCTTCACATTAGAGATACGCTGATCTGATCTGTCATGCAGTGAGTGCATGATTTTATTTGTTCTTTCTTTTAATAAAATGGTTGATACTTAGATGAAGGCACCCTCTATTGTTTATATTTTTATGTGTATTAGGTATATGCAGGACTTGATTTAGAGTAGCAGCAGCCATCTTTTTATGTGCCATCTACGTGACCATGACCTACCCATCTCTGGTTTATCCAGCAGTGCTATAGCCATACTATTAGCAAAACGGTGAGGGCTGTCATTTTTGTTTTTTCTTCTTTTTTACATATAGGGCCACTATTTAAAGTAGATTCTAATTTAATAAGGTGTAAATATTATCTCATTGTAAATCTCATTGCTCAATCTTGACCTAAAAATCCTGGCAAAAATCTTGGCGGACAGAATTAGGCCATTCTTAGAGAAAATAATAGGTCCTGATCAAGTAGGCTTCATGCCAGGCAGGGAAGCCAGAGACAATGTTATCAAATCGATAAACCTTATTCATGGGGCCAGGAAATCAGGATTCAAGGGTCTTCTGTTGTCCACGGACGCAGAGAAGGCCTTTGATCGGGTATCGTGGGAGTATCTTTTTGAGACATGTGCTCATATCGGTTTGAGTTCGGGAATGATGTCCTGGATAAAAGCCCTATACTCAAATCCGCAAGCAAGGGTGAGGGTCAATGGGGTCTTCTCTGACCCACTGGAACTCCACAACGGCACAAGACAGGGCTGCCCATTGTCCCCCATTTTGTTTATAATCTCACTAGAACCACTGATCCGGTCAATCAACCTGGACCCATCGATTCAGGGATTGCAGATCCACCAGAAAGAATACAAAGTATCGGCATACGCGGATGACCTAGTTTTCTATGTCTCTTAACCGCATATATCGATCCCCAACCTAAACCAGCAATTTAAGATTTTTAGATCACTGTCAAACTTTAAAATAAATAATTCAAAGTCGGAGGCGATAAACCTCACACTCCCACCACAGATGGTAAAATTAACCAGAGATAACTGCCCATACAGATGGGAAAGTAATTCGTTAAAATACTTGGGCATTGCCCTGACATCAAACCCCAGTAAATTATTTGAAGCCAATTTCATCCCTTTACTCAGAAAGATTGCTAGCGACCTCAAGAAATGGGACAGGGGCAGATTTTCCTGGTTCGGTAGGGCAGCCATTGTCAAAATGACAATTTTACCCAGGCTGCTATACCTATTTCATGCCCTACCAATACACATCCCCTCATCATTCTTCCGTAGTCTTGCATCCCTCCAGCGTAATTTTGTATGGGCCGGCAGACATCCAAGGATTAGCCTTACATATCTGCAAAGAAATAGGGAGGATGGTGGCATGGGAATACCGAACCTCTACAAATATTATGTAGCAACCCACCTGACCAGAATCATAGACTGGCATTGCCATGCTGACACTAAAGAATGGGTAGACATAGAAAAGCGTTGGTCCCTCTGTGATACACACCATCTTCTATGGTTGAAAACAGGCTCCCAACCCTCTGAGATCAAAAATCATCCTCTAATTGCTACCACACTAACATTATTTCAAAAAACTCTGGTCAAATTCGGCCTGTCTTCATACCCCAATCCAATTTTACCTCTATATAACAATCCTGATTTCCCACCAGGAATTCTAAATAGATCCTTGCTTAATCTTGTCAAAAAGGAACAGGTACCTCTGCTTGCCAAAAATTGTTTTGCAAATGGAAAGATCCTCAACTTCCAAAATCTCTGCAGCAAGTGCTCAACTAGCCACCGTCTGTCATATTGGAACTATGTGCAGATACATAGCTTCCTCCAGAGCTTTAAGCACAAAAATGTATTCTTCAGAGTGCCCACGGAGTTCGAGAAATGCTGTTCTCTCCACACTCCGATGAGGAAAGTTACCTCAATAGCTTATAAATGGCTCAACTCCATTTCCGTGGACGCTGTAGACCCATACAAAAAAAAATGGGAAGAGCGTCTAGGCCGGACATTCTCAGAAGCCCAATGGAGGAAATCTTGCGTTTTCGCATACAAATGTTCACTCAGCACTAAGCTCCAAGAAAATTCATTTAAGATTAGGACACAGTGGTATCGCACCCCAACTAAACTGAAGCAATGGTACCCAGATGCTTCAGACAGATGTTGGAGATGCGGGGTCGCTCAAGGAGATTTTGTTCACATCTGGTGGACATGTCCTAAGATTGAACAATTTTGGAAAACGGTTGCCTCCTGGACAAAGCATGTTACAGGGTTGGATCTAAACTTTGATGCACCGACTTTTCTTTTGCACGTTAACTCGTTCTCATACTACAAGTACAAAAATTCCTTGGCAAGGCATTTCCTAAATGCAGCAAAATACCTAATTTCTCTCAATTGGAACTCAACTAACCCACCCCGAATCAAAGACTGGTTATACAAAATTAACCAGATCTATGAAATGGAGAAAACCCTGGCAATGAAAGCTGATAGAGCTGACATTTTCCGCAAATTATGGTCTCTCTGGACTTCATTTACCGTTACCCCTGAGTATCAGGATTCGATACTCTGAAGGAACATATATGTTGATCATCCTTCTGATATTCACCTGCCCGAGGTCCCTCGGAAAAGTCCTTTACGGTCCTGTACCTGCACTCTTCAAGTCATCAATCCACCCCATACCCCCCCCCCCCCTTTCCTACTCACCCTCCCCCCTCTTTCCCCCCTTGTTTGTCTTCTCACTCTTCTTCCCTTCTCATTCTTTTTTTTCTCTCTGATATTTTCATTCTTCCAGCAGGCCAGGTGCTTCCTCCTGACCAGTTCCGGAAGTTCACATGTTATATTATGTGTTTTATGCCTTACTCTCTTGATGTTATGGTTTACAACAATACAGTCATGTGATTTGTCCTCATGGATATCCTCAGGTGTAATTTAACCCCTTTTTTCATCAAGAGATAAATATCCATGGATAGCTGCTATTACTGAGTCATTATTCTACGATTGATGTGAAGAAGTTTTGTCTTGTTGAACATAAATTTACTGATTATGTGACTTTATGCTATTGGACCACCCAATGACTGTCTTACATACCACTTTACTATTCATACTGTTACATTGTTTCCTGTAACTTGTGTTAATTTTTTCCAATAAAGCACCTTTTTGTGAAAAAAAAAATATATATTTTTAAAGTGTCACCTATGAAAAATATTGGGTATCATAGTTTGTCGCCATTTTGCAACTGCATGTTGTTTTCAGTGTAGCCAGGAGCTGGACTACAGACAAAAATTTTGCTCTGAAAATTATGGAGAAATACATTTTTCTTTTATACTAATGTATAAGAATGGCTTTAAAATCTGGTAAGGGAGTCATACAAAAGCATATAAGGATGGTTACTTTAACTGACTTCATACTATAGGAATGTCATTACCAAGCCCCTTCATGGATGTGCTATTTTCTTTAAAAGGTAATATTACTTTTGCTGAGTTAAAAACTGGTTGTTTCTTCAACAGTAGTCCTGTATATACTACAGTAAAAACTGGAATAAGGTAGTCTTGTCCCAGGGCTGCCTAATGCATGCGCCTGGTTTGATCATCGTACCAAGCTGCAAATCTAAGTCTTCTTGTTACATTTTCCAATATTATTACATTTGTTATCAATATCGGTTATTATTTAATGAAAAGTTATATATAGTTTAATTTTATCTACAAGTGTTTGTACAATCTCTCTGTACACATCTTAAAAAAACACCCCAAAAATTTAAACTATAACGTTACAGTGGTAAAACAAAAATTGTCTTTCCATTTATTCTACTGAGTTGCTAATGTTGCTGCACTGTTCTCCTTTGGTCAGCAGGGGGACAGCAAAGCTACCTCAAGCCCGTAGACTTTAATGCAGAACACCTGTAATCCTGGGGGATGTAGTTCAAGGCAGTGGCCATTTAATTAAATGTCTTACTAAACTACAAATCCCAATGGCCTGTGAGCCAGGGGACTTCATATTCTTTGCCGGGGAAAAAGCCTGTGCTCTTGGTGCCATGGGATCTGAGCATTCCAGATCCGTTGGAGTGAGCCACTCAAGAGAGCCTGGGAGTAGGCCTGAAATTGCAGGGGTAGAATTGCTACTTTTTCTGTTCGCACAGTGAGGCTGCTGTCAACTCAAGAGGGGGCCCCTTCCACCACAAGACTTTACAGCCTTGACGAGGAGTTGGTGAGTGGGCTGCTGGCCCAGCTCTTTAACGAAATACAGACAGACCACTGAGGACAGGACACAATTAGCATTCCCCTCATATTCGGATGCCACCAGTTGATATTCTGGTCACCCAAGTTTACATCTTGTTATTGCAATCTCAAGGTGCAGTCATACTACAGATTTGCCGTGCACCCCTTGGCTCACAAATGTTCTGTTACCTTGTTTAAACTGCATCTCTCACTGCCTGAAGAATGTAAAGACTACCTCTAATGCACCAACAGTCATCTAAGGGCCTCAACGTTAACCAGCAGAAGATCCATCTTAGAGACTGTGTTAGGTACCTGACTGGAGGCTGAAGTGACAAGAGGGCTCCCCTTGCAGCTAAGTTCAGAGCACCCCTGATGATGGTGACAAAGGGTGGTGTGCCCCAAGAAGCATGGGTTGCCTGCCGGTGACGCTCTCTGAAGAGACCAGATGCAAGGACACCCACAGGTAGAGAAGGTGGTAACAGCCAAGGGTTCCCTGGAGGTGCTGGCGGATCTTGACAGTAGAGTAAGTGGAAGCAAGGTAGAAGCCAGGCCAAGGGTCAAACACAGCAGGTCAGTCTGGAGCAGAGACAAGTAGAGTAGTCGAGATCAAGCCGGGGGCTAACAGAGGATATGAATCTGGAATTGACAGGCGCAGGTCCCTGAAGCAAGCCGGGTATAGAGCCAGGAGATAAGCCAGAGCAGGTCAGGGGTAAGCCGGGTCAGTAACTGGTAATCAAAACAAAGGCACAAGGCACAGGGACAAAGGATGCAAACTGAAGATAATCCAGCAGTTTCTGATAGCCACTGATGTCTTTATATAGGCCAGTGAACACTGGCAATTAGCGTGCTTTGCGTACCCCAATGCGCTGTCATGTACGCCAATGCGCCATTGCGTGCCTTTCGCTAATGCGCATGCACATATTAGCGTGGCCATATTGGGCATTGGAATATTTGTCAGTTCTTCTTGGAGTTCTTTTCTGACAGACTGGTCCTTCTACTAAGTTTAATGGCCCCCTCCCCCTTTTTTTTGACTTTACATAGTTTAGGCTGTTTAATGCTGATTGTGTTCACCCAAACATTCTAGGCCTAGCACAGTCATCATTAGAACATGCTGGCATAGCTCCGGTTTTGTTCATCTTTCAAGTTTTAATGGCAATCTGTGTATTTTATTGCATTTATGTGCATTACAATAGTTTGAGTGCTTTCTTTTACAGAAAGTGGTTGTGAAATTATCATATAGCAAAAAAATTGCAACTACTATCATTTTATTCTATGGGTCTACTCTGATTTCAGAAACATAAAATGTTTTGAGGTTTTAAAGGCTTTTGATTTATTAAAATCTGCATTTAAGCATTGATATGAAAAATATAAAAAATTCTCTGACAGCTATGAGCTAGTTTTAATCCTTTCAATACCATCATGTGTCCTCGGCAGTGAAAACACTAAAGGGGACTCAACACCAAAATTCACGCTTTACATGATTCAGTAAAGTATATACTGCATCAACATTTTCAAATAACAATATTATTTTAAAACAACATGTGTGCCTAAGGGTGGGAGAAGACTCCATTGGGAAGGCTGTTAAGGCAATGTCTGCAGTAAAGAAGTCATCAGGATCATCCATAGTCACAGACCCTCCCAGGCATTATATGTGAATTTGGAAGAATTTATAGGATGTATTTAGAGGTCTTAGTAGTGTGGATGTATTGCCTTCAGAGCCAGAGCTTCTCTTAAATTAACCCTGTATGGGGAGTGTTTCCTCAGCAAAACCTGGTAATCCATCTGAGGTCTTTAGTTTTGCAAAAAATACAGAGTTTGCATTAGAGTGTTAGAGTATTCATGTGCTGGAGCACTAACAGTTATGTTATCATATAACATATCCTGATGGTTATTAATATCGCTACTACTAAGTTTAAAAGGTAAGTCTGTGTACTACTGCTCTTCCCTGGCAACTATAAGGTTACATTTACCTTTGGAACATGGTACATGTTCTGTCAGTTTTTTGGGTTGAACATGTAACACATGCCAGGATCTGCACCTTCTCTCCCGATCCCTCCCCCACCCGCCTAAACAGCCATGTCATTCATTCACAGTTTCCTGCGAATGAATAAACTACACGTGCTGTCAGCCATTGTGGCTGACGGCTTGCAGTTCTTATTCTCAATGAACCAGTTTATTATCATCATGATCACTAGTTCATTAATCTTCTTGCTCTTCCCGAAACCTGATCACAGATGCAATGCTCTGTAGGCTCCCAAGAAAAAAAAATGCACATTTTTACCTGCAAGGTGGACTTAGCCTTTTAATCCACAACAATGGTCCCAAGTGAGAAAACTGTACTAAAAGATGGTCTTCTCTACTAAGTGTCATATATATGGAAGTCTGCTATTGTGTATATATAAAATAGAATACTATATGCAGGTTTTGTTCTTCAATTTCACCTATCATGTGGTACAAGTTTAAAATGCCACCAATCAGACCATAAACCTGATATTCAAATATACAGTGGATATTTTTTGGAGATGGATGGTGAAAGGGATTCTAAGTTCCCTACGAATAAACCCATGAGAATGAAATGTGTCAGAACCTTCAGTTGAGACTTGCTGCATGGATTGTATCATTGAATAAACCTACTGAACCTGGTGATGCCAATCAATGTGCAGCTTTCTTTTGCTGGCTTAGCTTTTAAGGAATCAGCTTACACTTCAAAAAACCGTGCATGTGTTATTTTCTCATGTGTCATTTTATTGATAGTTATCCTATGAATCATTGTGGGATTATTTTTTTAAGAAGCTCTTAAATGTAAGCAAAAGAGATACAGACTGCAAAATCCTTGAGACAAACTGCATTTTAAATAAGGCAGAAACTAGCCTGCTGAACCATAAACCATTGTGTTTAGGTCATAAAGTAATGACCAATGACTTCCTCCACTACTACCCACCTTCTTGATTATGTTCCTGGGCTGTAAGCAACTTTACAATTCTCTCAGTACAGTATACTTTTATTTTAGAAAGGGCTGCATGAGGACTAGGTTCTCCCTGTTTTTTTTTTGTTTTGTTTTTTTGTTGTTTTAGCATTGACCTGAATCAGTGATAAATATGGCATCTACATCAATTTTATTAAAAATTAGGATAACTTACCATTAAATTGCATAAGAAAAAATTGGACTTCTTTTTTGGTGTCTTTCTTGTTCACATTTTCAGGCACAATTGGCTTCAAAAAACCTATCTTGGAGCATAGCTTGGTAACACCATAAAACACAGAAACCATCAGGCTCACAGCAGTAGGATCAAAATTTTTTAACCAAGTCTGTTGAAAGAATCATACATGAAGAGAAAATGGTTATCATTTTAGGAAACTAAATTAGGAAACTGAGTAGATGTATTTCCTACTATTAGAATTTTAGGGTACTTACACTTGAAGATTTGTTGATGCTCTCCTTTGGTGATACCTTTAGCACAATATCTTTTATACCAAAAGACAAGATATGTCTGAGATCTCCTGCGCCCATTTTATCTGTGTAACAGAGAGAAATCTTGAAAATCTAACAGCTAGGGTTTATACTGCGTATTCAGTGGTGGGATTCAGCCGGTTCGCACCGGTTCCATAGAACCGGTTACTAACTTTCTGCGGTTCCCTCTGCGCGTCTAAGGACGCGCAGTACAATTGAATGTCCCACACTCGGACCGCGCAGCCGCAGACGTGGCGGCCGGGGAGCAGAGCAGTGTGCCCCCCGACCCGCCCATTCTGTGACAATAGCGAATGAAAATTCGCTATTGTCACACGGATCCTTCTCCTGGCCAATCAGGGAGCAGGTCCTCCCGCTTCCTGATTGGCCGAAAGGCAAACCCTGTGCCATTGGACAAAGAGGCGGGAGGACTGAGGACTCGGAGACGCGGGGAGCCGGGGACTGAAGAGAAGCTGCGTGACCGTCCGTGAGGTAAGTGCATGGTCTGTGGGCACTCTGCAATGATTGGGGGCAATGCTGTGGGCACTCTGCAATCATTGGGGGCAATGCTGTGGGCACTCTGCAATCATTGGGGGCAATGCTGTGGGCACTCTGCAATCATTGGGGGCAATGCTGTGGGCACTCTGCAATCATTGGGGGCAATGCTGTGGGCACTCTGCAATCATTGGGGGCAATACTGTGGCACTCTGCAATGATTGGGGGCAATGCTGTGGGCACTCTGCAATGATTGGGGCAATGCTGTGGGCACTCTGCAATGATTAGAGGCAATGCTGTGGCACTCTGCAATGATTGGGGGCAATGCTGTGGACACTCTGCAATGATTGGGGGCAATGCTGTGGCACTCTGAAATGATTGGGGGCAATGCTGTGGTCACTGTGCATTGAAAGGGGGCACACTGGTCTCTCTGCATTGAAAGGGGGGCACGCTGGTCACTGTGCATTGAAAGGGGGGCATGCAGCGCTGGTCACTGTGCATTGAAAGAGGGGCATGCTGGTCACTGTGCATTGAAAGGGGGGAACGCTGGTCACTGTGCATTGAAAGGGGGCACGCTGGTCTCTCTGCATTGAAAGGGGGCACGCTGGTCACTGTGCATTGAAAGGGGGGCATGCTGGTCACTGTGCATTGAAAGGGGGGCATGCTGGTCACTGTGCATTGAAAGGGGGCACGCTGGTCATTCTGCATTAAAAGGGGGCACGCTGGTCACTGTGCATTGAAAGGGGGCACGCTGGTCACTGTGCATTGAAAGGGGGCACGCTTGTCATTCTGCTGGGAAAGTCGGAACTGGTTACTAAAATTTTTTAATCCCACCACTGTGCATATTCATTTATGTTTAGTGACAACCAAAATATTAAAGATAAAGTACATATAGGTGATTTCATATTGCAAACCCTTTAAACGTTACTAGCTTTCATACATTATAATACCACAAGATGCTGGAAATCATAATATAGAAAAAACATGATGAAAATTCAATAACCGAATAAATCATTTTATAAGAAACATTGAAAAAAAGCACCAAGCATAATTTGGCCGTATCAGTATCAATACATCCCAAAGAATGTTTGTGTTTATAATTTTTATGATTTACTGTGGTAAAAAATAAGGGAACATTTTGTTTCTGTATTTGTATCAGACATTACATACCTTGGAGCCTTGGAGACAGTTCACGGACTTGCCTGCACATTAAAAATACTAATTAGTTAGTTTTAATAATTTATTTTTTCCACATTCAATGCACAGTGCAATAAGTAATACTCCTGATGGATCTTCAAATGTAATTACTTTTAATAACTAATATTTAAAGAACAATAAGTGAAATGTATCACAGCAGACAAACACAGATCCACACATACACAGTACATAAGTGTAGAACAAAACAGAGTGCACTGGATCATGCACATAAAATACCCTTTTTATAGATAAACAAAGATAAATTGCACATACAAAGTAGCAAGTAGTTCATTGCATATACCCAGGCAAATCAACCCCCATCAGGAGTCAAGTCACTCACTATAGAGATGCAACCAATATCACTTCTGGAAAGCTGGCAACAGGAGAGATAGCATGCAGTGCTAATTTGTGCCTTTAGCACCATTTATTTGTGTTCCTCTGTTTTGACCATTTATCTTTTTATTGGTCTCATGTAGTGGTCAAACAGCACTACTTTACTATAATGGCAAACACAGTATTTTGACTCTGTACTGCTGTCATCCTATCCCATCTAATCCTAAAACATGGAGAATGTTGGGATGCAAAAACCACTAGATCTCTAGATACACTTAATAGACTCCACACGGACTTTGAGTCCCTTCTTTTTTCTGACTAATAGGCCTGTCAACTCTTTGTCTTTAATATATCAACTTTTAGGGAGAGAATCAATTTCTCAAAACCCTGGCTTTAAACCTAAGTGGAAAAAGGAACTGAACATCTCTGTTGACACACTGGACTGGGGTAAGATTTTTACATTCATACAGAAGACCTCTGTGTCCTCCAGGGCACAGGATCGCAACTATAAAATCATCTTTAGATGGTACTGTTCTCCAACAGTCCTACATAATATTGACTCTTCCCAGACACTTGCTGGAGGTGCTATCAAGCTCCTGGTACCATGGCACGTAGTTTGAGCCATGGTCCTCTGATCCTCCCTGTTTGGGATAAAATATTAACATTATATTTCAAACTGATGGGTGACAAAATCTCAAATACTCTTCAGATAACTCTGTTATCTACAGTATGTTACCTGGGTCATATAAACAAATGAAAAAAGGTTTACTTAGTCATTTTTTAACCTCTGCACATACTGTCATTGCCAGATAATGGCATAAACCAAATGCCACATCTATGATGGACTGGGCTTGCGAGATGGACTCTATCGGTCACATGGAAGAATGATCTCCTGAGACACTAATAAACATGATTCCTTCAAGACTGCTTTGACTGTATGGGATCACTTCAAGTATTCATCCACCTTTGCCACATAGCTATGATTATGCCCACTGAGAGTTGTAGACTGCTCACGTTGGCTTTCTTCTCTTTGGTCGCTTGGGGACCTGGGAGGTGATACTAAGGTCCATACCTCAGGTCTGGATGTGGGGGGGGGGGGGGTTCTAGTTTATACAGAAAGAATTCCCCCCTCCCCCTTTTTGCCTCTTTATTTTTTCCTTCTTTTCCCTTTTTCAAGCGGTTTGTCTTAAAATATGCTCTTATTTCTCCTCTTGCCTACAAAATGTGTATACCTCATAATTCCAAGATTGATGATATACAACACTAGGTTATCTTTAAAGCAGATTGAACTGCCTTTCTTACCAGGTATAATCACTGAATCTCATCTCTTGTATATACCACCTAAATCTGAGATATATGAACCCTATTGCATTATTGCTTTTGTGTAACAGATGTTCTACATGTACACTGATATATTGCTTTTCAAGTACAATGTTGTATGTGGATTTCATCTATTTTCGATACTCAGGTCTTATAATGCTATGCTTGGAAATGACTATGGATTTAGAGAGGATTTAGAGAGGACACCAAAGCACTGTATTTCTAACATCTACAGAGTGCTGTTATCCTTCACAGATCCAGAGTATGTAAGTTTTTTAAACACATGGGAACAGCGGAATCAACCATTTTAGAAGATCAAACACATAAAATAACAGATCATTTATATTCATCTTCAGTGGATACAAAGGTAAAAGAAATGAATTCTAAGCTCTTTGCTAGGTGGTACTATGTACTGTCAAAGCTCCATTAGATGAACCCATCCATATCTTCAAGATGCTGAAGAGGATGTGAAGTAGAAAGAACACTTGCTCATATATGGTGGCACTGCCCAAGTATACAGGCTTACTGGAAAGTTATATTTCTGGTCCAGTTGACTAGTAAATCTGAGATAAGGCAAGACCCTTGGTAGTGTTATTTTCGTGTGACTAGTGCAGGGTTTCTCAACTTTTTTACCTTGGCAAGAAGTCTGAGATCTAGGGGAACCCCTGAAATAATGTTCACAGAACATTGGTGTCATCAGCGAGCTGTTGATATAACAACAATTATTTTTAGAAATTGCATTAAATAATAGAATCAATAATAAGAAAACCTGATGGAGTCTGCAAAAGACCTGAGACTGGGACGGAGATTTGTCTTCCAACAAGACAATGATCCAAAACATAAAGCAAAATCTACAATGGAATGGTTCACAAATAAACATATCCAGGTGTTAGAATGGCCAAGTCAAAGTCCAGACCTGAATCCAATCGAGAATCTGTGGAAAGAACTGAAAACTGCTGTTCACAAATGCTCTCCATCCAACCTCACTGAGCTTGAGCTGTTTTGCAAGGAGGAATGGGCAAAAATTTCAGTCTCTCGATGTGCAAAACTGATAGAGACATACCCCAAGCGACTTACAGCTGTAATCGCAGCAAAAGGTGGCGCTACAAAGTATTAACTTAAGGGGGCTGAATAATTTTGCACGCCCAATTTTTCAGTTTTTTATTTGTTAACAAAGTTTGAAATATCCAATAAATTTCGTTCCACTTCATGATTGTGTCCCACTTGTTGTTGATTATTCACAAAAAATTACAGTTTTATATCTTTATGTTTGAAGCCTGAAATGTGGCAAAAGGTTGCAAGGTTCAAGGGGGCCGAATACTTTCGCAAAAAGAAAAGGGGGGAGAAGCACTCTAAGTGCAGACAGTTTTTATTGATCACAAGGCAAAGTTAGTTACAACTCACTAGACGTGAAAGATAATGAGGCTGTGTCACTCCAACAATCCTGCAGCCATCCTCTGGGGGGTGTCCTCAATTCACATAAAGCCGTCTGCAGCTCGATCACTGGTGGTGGGAGGAAAGGAAGCCGGCTGCCTCCCACATCAATCAGCGGTGAGCGGTCTGATGTCTCCGGTCTGCGGCTGCGTTGTGCGGGTGGTGGCTGGAGACACTCTCATTACCAGGGATGGTAGGATCTGTCAGCTGGGTACGGCATGCAAGACGCATTTCTGAGCATGCCGTAGTCTATAGAGACTACGGCACTCTAGCACCTGAGGAAAGAGCGCGCAGGGTGTAGATGACCCCGCGCATGCTCAGAAACGCGTCGTGCATGCCGTATCCAGCTGACAGATCCTACCATCCCTGGTAATGAGAGTGTCTCCAGCCACCACCCGCACAACGCAGCCGCAGACCGGAGACATCAGACCGCTCACCGCTGATTGATGTGGGAGGCAGCCGGCTTCCTTTCCTCCCACCACCAGTGATCGAGCTGCAGACGGCTTTATGTGAATGGAGGACACCCCCCAGAGGATGGCTGCAGGATTGTTGGAGTGACACAGCCTCATTATCTTTCACGTCTAGTGAGTTGTAACTAACTTTGCCTTGTGATCAATAAAAACTGTCTGCACTTAGAGCGCTTCTCCCCCCTTTTCTTTTTGTCTATACAGATTCTCCTCTTCATCTGTGGAAGAGCTGCTCAGTGCTTATGGACATTTCCTTTCAGGATTATTCACCTGCTCATGGTACCATTTTGAGCCTATATTGAACTGTACTACATTTATTTATTTTTTTCTTTTACAGACTTGATGATGATCAGGGCTCTGTGGGGGACAAACCATCAATTCCAGGACTCCTTGATCTTCTTTACACTGAAGATAGTTTTTAATTACATTGGCTGTATGTTTGGGGTCATTGTCCTGCTGCCAAATAAATTTAAAGCGGAGTTCCGGGCACAGATGTCATTTAATGACATACCCCCGGGACAGTCAGGGCTAGTACATTCCACAATGGCTAGCCTCTGATCTGTCCCGGTTCGCACTTACCTTTTAGAAGAAATACTTACTTATAAAATTTCTTCCACGGCGTTTCCATCTCTCTTGTGGGCAGCTGAAGCCGGCGCGGTCCTCTTCTGCGTCTTCTTCCGCGTCTTCTTCTCCCAGAATGCGCCGCACCGGCCCCTCTCGTCACTTCCGGTGTGGCGCCGCATTCCTAAACAGCTTCTGGGCATGCCCAGAAGCTGTTTAGCAGGGGAATGTGGCGTCGCCCGGAAGTGACGAGCGGGGCCGGTGCAGTCGCATTGATTCCTGGGAGCGATGACGTTTAGCTCCCAGGAATCATCGCAGCGCAGGAAGTGACAGCGGAGCCGCGGCGCTGAGGGAGGAAGTAACCTGAGGTGAGTATTTACGATCGTCAATTACAAGGTGAGTTTTTTAAAAAAAAAAAATCTAACTATCCAATTCCTTTTCAGGTTAGGCTGAACTAGCGGACGGGCACAAAAAAAAAATATTGTTTTTGTGCCCGGAACTCCGCTTTAAGGCCAATGACACGGCTCCCTGATGGTCTGGGATGAAGGATAGGTATTTGTCTTCATTTATTAGCATTGAGGACACCATCGATCCTCACCAAATGGCCAACTGCATTTGCAGAAATGCAGTCCCAAACTTGCAAGTAGTGATGAGATGATGTTTGGTTCACACCAGAACACTGCAAACAGGGGAAAAGTTTGTTTGAACAAACAAACTCCATTGGAGTCTATGGGAGTCGAACGTCAAAAATCAAAAGTCCTAATTTTAAAGGCTTAAATGCAAGTTATTGCCCAACTTAAGTGTATGGGGATCCGGGTACTGACCTGGGGAACATGTAGCAATGCAAACATTTTTAAAAAAAATGATAGTTTTTAAAGGAGCAGTGATTTACTGATTTTAATGATGCTTAAAGTGAAACTATAAAAATGAGAAATTCCTTTAAATACCGTGCCTGGGGGGTCCCCTTGATGTGCCTGTAAAGTAGCACATCTGTACAATGTATGTAGCCTGCTGCAGCAATACTGACATTTCCAAAGAAAAAAATGTCATATACAAATATACATGCAAAATTTCCAATCGCATGTACTTGTCATACAGGTGCAGAAAAATTGGGCCTTTGGTGTTGGTGGTGCCTGAACACCGTAACCTCTCACAGCTACTCTTGCTGGGTGCAGGAACGGGCCCTGCTGTTGAAAATTCCATATGGATTTGAAATCGCATGCACCTGATATACAGGTGCAGAAAAATTGGGCCTTGGTTGTTGGTGGTGCCTGAACACTGCAATCCCTCGCAGTTACTCTTGCTGGGCGCAGAAACGAGCCCTGCTGGTAAAAATCCCATACCAATTTGAAATCGCATGTGTTTGTCATACAGGTGCAGACAAATTGGGCCTTGGTTGTTGGTGGTGCCTGAACCCCGCAACCCCTCGCAGTTACTCTTGCTGGGCACAGGAACAGGCCCTGCTGGTACAAATTCCATACCAATTTTAAATCGCATGGACTTGTCATAGAGGTGCAGAAAAATTGGGCCTTGGCTGTTGGTGGTGCCTGAACATTGCAACCCTTCACAGTTACTATTGCTGGGCACAGGGACTGGCCCTGCCATTAGAAATGATATACAAAATTGAAATCGCATGAACTTGTCATACAGGTTCAGAAAAATTGGGCCTTGGTTGTTGGTGGTGCCTGAACACCGCAACCCCTCGCAGTTACTCTTGCTGGATGCAAGAACGGGCCCTGCTGGTAAAAATTCCATACAAGTTTGAAATCGCTTCTTGGCCTTTTGGCTAAGATCAAGTGTAGTATTTGTTCTTATCAGTGATCTAGTAGTTACTCTTGCTGGGCGCAGGGACAGGCCCTGCTGGTAAAAATTCCATACCAAATTGTAATTGCATGTATTTGTCATACAGGTGCAGAAAAATTGGGTCTTGGTTGTTGGTGGTGCCTGAACACCGCAACCCATCGCAGTTACTCTTGCTGGGCGCAGGAACGGGACCTGCCGTAAGAAATTAGATACAGTGCTTTGCGAAAGTATTCGGCCCCCTTGAACTTTTCGACCTTTTGCCACATTTCAGGCTTCAAACATAAAGATATAAAACTGTAGTTTTTTGTGAAGAATCAACAACAAGTGGGACACAATCATGAAGTGGAACGGAATTTATTGGATATTTCAAACTTTTTTAACAAATAAAAAACTGAAAAATTGGGCGTGCAAAATTATTCAGCCCCCTTAAGTTAATACTTTGTAGCGCCACCTTTTGCTGCGATTACAGCTGTAAGTCACTTGGGGTATGTCTCTCTCAGTTTTGCACATCGAGAGACTGAAATTTTTGACCATTCCTCCTTGCAAAACAGCTTGAGCTCAGTGAGGTTGGATGGAGAGTGTTTGTGAACAGCAGTTTTCAGTTCTTTCCACAGATTCTCGATTGGATTCAGGTCTGGATTTTGACTTGGCCATTCAAACACCTGGATATGTTTATTTGTGAACCATTCCATTGTAGATTTTGCTTTATGTTTTGGATCATTGTCTTGTTGGAAGACCAATCTCCGTCCCAGTCTCAGGTCTTTTGCAGACTCCATCAGATTTTCTTCCAGAATGGTCCTGTATTTGGCTCCATCCATCTTCCCATCAATTTTAACCATCTTCCCTGTCCCTGCTGAAGAAAAGCAGGCCCAAACCATGATGCTGCCACCACCATGTTTGACAGTGGGGATGGTGTGTTCAGGGTGATGAGCTGTGTTGCTTTTACGCCAAACATAACGTTTTGCATTGTTGCCAAAAAGTTTGATTTTGGTTTCATCTGACCAGAGCACCTTATTCCACATGTTTGGTGTGTCTCCCAGGTGGCTTGTGGCAAACTTTAAACAACACTTTTTATGGATATCTTTGAGAAATGGCTTTCTTCTTGCCACTCTTACATAAAGGCCAGATTTGTGCAGTATACGACTGATTGTTGTCCTATGGACAGAGTCTCCCACCTCAGCTGTAGATCTCTGCAGTTCATCCAGAGTGATAATGGGCCTCTTGGCTGCATCTCTGATCAGTCTTCTCCTTGTATGAGCTGAAAGTTTAGAGGGACGGCCAGGTCTTCGTAGATTTGCAGTGGTCTGATACTCCTTCCATTTCAATATTATCGCTTGCACAGTGCTCCTTGGGATGTTTAAAGCTTGGGAAATCTTTTTGTATCCAAATCCGGCTTTAAACTTCTCCACAACAGTATCTCGGACCTGCCTGGCGTGTTCCTTACATAGTTATATAGTAGGTGAGGTTGAATAAAGACAATACTCCATCCAGTTCAACCTGTGTAGGTGTGTGTGGCTGTAATCATCTCACATACCCCTGAATGTTCTGATCCTTGAGATGCACGTCCAATAGTCTTTTGAAAGCCACCATACTACCCGCAGAAACCACCTCTTGTGGTAGAGAATTCCACAATCTTGTAGCCCTAACAGTAAAGAACCCCCCACGTTGCCTGAGGTTAAAACGCTTCTCCTCTAATCGCATTGTATGCCCCGAGTCCTCATGCAATCCCTTCGACTGAACAGCTTTTTTTCTAAGCTGAGATCCCCATTGAGATATTTAAAAATTGCTATCATGTCCCCCCTCAGGCATCTCTTCTCCAGGGAGAATAAATCAAGCGATTGCAGACGCTCTTCATAATCAAGGTCCTCCAATCCCCTAATTAGTTTAGTTGCCCTTCTCTGGACTTTCTCCAGCTCCAACACATCCCTTCTGAGGACTGGCGACCAGAACTGGACAGAATACTCCAGATGCGGTCAAACCAGAGTTTTATAAAGTGGAAGGATTATAGTCTTATCTCTGGAATACATCTGTTTTTTTATGCATGCTAATATTCTGCTAGCTTTGGCAGCTGCCGCATGACATTGCATGCTGTTGCCTAGTCTATCATCAACCAAGACTCCCAGATCCTTCTCCATTTTTGATTCCCCCAAGGGTTCCCCTCCTTGTTCTTCATGATGCTCTCTGAGCTTTAAATTGACCTCTGAGACTATCACAGTGCAGGTGCATTTATACGGAGACTTGATTACACACAGGTGAAATATATTTATCATCATTAGTCAGTTAGGTCAACATTGGATCATTCAGAGATCCTCACTGAACTTCTGGAGAGAGTTTGCTGCACTGAAAGTAAAGGGGCTGAATAATTTTGCACGCCCAATTTTTCAGTTTTTTATTTGTTAACAAAGTTTGAAATATCCAATAAATTTTGTTCCACTTCATGATTGTGTCCCACTTGTTGTTGATTCTTCACAAAAAAATTACAGTTTTATTTCTTTATGTTTGAAGCCTGAAATGTGGCAAAAGGTCGCAAAGTTCAAGGGGGCCGAATACTTTCACAAGGCACTGTACGTAATTGAAATTGCATGAACTTGTCATACAGGTGCAGAAAAATTGGGCCTTGCTTGTTGGTGGTGCCTGAACACTGCAACCCCTAACAGTTACTCTTGCTGGGCACAGGGACAGGCCCTGCCGTTAGAAACTAGATAAGAAATTAAAATCACATGTACTTGTCATACAGGTGCATAAAAATTGGGCCTTTGGTGTTGGTGGTGCCTGAACACCGTAACCCCCCACAGTTACTCTTGCTTGGCTAAGGGACAGGCCCTGCCGTAAGAAATTAGATACATACTTAAAATTGCATGAACTTGTCATACAGGTGCAGAAAAATTGGGCCTTGCTTGTTGGTGGTGCCTAAACACCGCAACCCCTAACAGTTACTCTTGCTGGGCACAGGGACAGGCCCTGCTATTAGAAATTAGATAAGCAATTATAATCGCATGTACTTGTCATCCAGGTGCAGAAAAATTGGGCCTTTGGTGTTGGTTGTGCCTGAACACCGTAATCCCTCATAGTTACTCTTGCTGGGTGCAGGGCACATGGACGGGGCCTGCTGTTAAAAATTACATACGAAATTTAAATTATATGCACCTGTCATACAAGTGCAAAAAAAATGAGGCCTTGGGTGTTGGTGGTGACCTAAACCAAAAACATTGTTTGAAGCTAGCAGAATCAAGATTGAGGAATAGGATAGGCAGCATATGCAGTCTTCAAGGGATGGCGGCAGACCCCTAGCAAATTCAATCAGTTACATCAGCATCAGGGGCTTGATAGCTGCTGTTGATCCAGGACTGATTCATTTTGATAAAAGTCAGCTGGTCAACAGAGTCTGTGGACAGACGCACTCTTTTGTCCATTACAAAACCTCCAGCAGCACTGAACGTCCGTTCAGAAAGTACGCTGGAATGGCCTAATATGTACGCAAGTGAGATATATATATATATATATATATATATATATATATATATACATATATATATATATATATATATATATATATATATATATATATATATATATATATATATATATATATATATATCAATCAATGTATGGTCTATACTGAACTGACCAATAGATACTGAATGGCCTAATATATACGCAAGTGACCTATATATATTATACAGGACACCGGGAATGTATCCTGGATGACAGGTACATTTCCCCAATATTTGAGTTGTGGTCCCTTTAATGGGGTCAGTTGCAGAGCTTTTGTGGTACTCAGGGGTTAAGTCCCAGGTGAGGGAAGCTTGAAAGGCAGCAGAGGGAAATCAGCACCTATGTCAAGGAAGTGAATGGGAGTAGAAGCTCTCAGACAAGCTGACACAAGGGATGCTATCCTTCCCCCTGTGTGGCCTGCCTGGCACCCTGACTTTGGAGGAGCCTGACCCCTGTATGGGACCAAAGACTAGCGGTGAGCCTGCTGCTTTATTAACAATACCAGGACTTGGACTATTTACTTTGGCTGAAGTAAGCTGCCTTTTGTTTTGCTGCAATTTAATTCAAATAAATGAACTGTTTTGCTTTTACCAAACTGGCTGGCAGTCATTCCAGAGCTACCCCAGGTTACATTTGGTGCAGGATGCGGGCAGAGTGTAGCCACAAAAGCCATTTGGAAGCATTTTAAAAGCCAGTACCAGGACTCACAGTTGCATGTCCTAGCTCAGTAGAGCACAAGCTCTGAAAACCTCACAGAGTAACATGGAGGAGATGATAAAAGCCCTGGCTCAGAGCATGATAGCCTAGCAGCAGGCCGCTGCAGAGGCCAACCGTCGCCATGAGGAGGCAATGGCTGCGTTAACAGAAACGGTGCGGCATCTCGCACAGGGAGGGGAATACACGGTTGTTGCCCCTAGCAACCAGGTAGCCATAAGGGCCAGTCACTACCTACAAAAGTTGACGCCTAGTGATGGTGTGGAGGCATTTATGTCTACTTTTGAGAGAACAGCAGAAAGAGAGGGATGGCCCCCAGACCAGTGGGCTGGTATTATTGCTCCATTCCTCACTGGAGATCCCCAGAAGGCCTATTTCGAACTGTCATCTGCTGATGCCAAGGATTACAAAAAAACTGAAGGCAGAATCCTGGCCTGCCTTTGGGTGACTACTGCTATGCGGGCCCAAAGGGTACACTGTTGGAGGTACCGTCTGGACTGTTCACCAAGGGCTCAGATGCATGACCTGAGTCAGCTGGTTAAAAAATGGCTGCAGTCCGAGGTGTTAATGGGTCCCCAGATGGTGGAGCGGGTCGTGTTAGACCAATATCTGAGGTTGCTGCCACATGACCTTCAGCGCTGGGTGAGTCATGGGGACCCCAAGACAGCAGATGAGCTAGTGGAAATGGTTGAGAGACACGCTGTGGTGGAAGATCTACTGGGACCTGTCAAGCCTAGAGGACCCTTGCCAGTGAGAAGAGCCAAGCCATCCATAAACCAGGGAGTCAGCACCCAGGAGAGTCAAGGAGCAACCAGCCCAGTGTCACAGAGCTGTGCTCCGGCATGCAGGAATGAGGGCGTGCTGTGCTGGCGGTGTCACTCCCAGGGTCATATCCAGACCCACTGTCCCCTGCAGGAGGAACCCATGGAGTGTGGCGCTCTCCGAAGGATGTCGTTTTATGCCCAGATGGTCTGTGCTGCCCACCTGGACCTAACTGAGGGGCTGCTTGAATGTGACCTTTGGGTGAACCAGCTTCATGCGTGAGCACTGTTGGACTCCGGAAGTATGGTAACACTTGAGGGTAACGGGGTAGCTGGGGAGGTGAGTCCGAGAGCAAGGACCCTGAAGGTGGTGTGCATACATGGGGACACTGGTGTCAGTGACAATCACCACGACCTGTGGCACAATTGCCCAGGAGGTTGGGGTGGTACCCGACCTCATCCATGATGTTATCATAGGGAGGGACTGCCGTTATTTGTTGAACTTTGGGACTATGGGAGCCAAGGACTACCGGAACAGCTGGACTGCTCTGTTCCCTTTAAGAGGTTGGACACCCCTGATAGCATTGCATCTAGAGCAGATGGTTCCCCAGCTAAAGGGACCCTTGAGGGGGGGGAACCCAATCTTATGTATGTCATGACTGGGGAGAACATAGAGGAAGCCTCCCCTATGCCGTTTATGTCAGAGGAGGATGAGAGAGAACGCTCCTCTAGTCTTGCCCATCCTGATCTCGAGGTGTCACGGGGTGCATTTTCTTCTGCCCAAAAGAGGGATCCCACACTGAAAAATGCCTGGAAACAGGTTGCCTAGTTAACCACTTCCCGCCCGCCCTATTGGCGATTGACGCCGGGAAAGTGGTTGCATTATCCTGACCGGACGTCATATGATCGGCTTTCCTCAGTACGTGCCTGACAGGCACGAGTAAAGGAGCGCCGATCAGCGGCTCCCCTGACGGGGGGGGGGTCGGCACTGGTAATCAGATCATTGATTACCAGTGCAGACCCTCGGGGGTGCCACTAGAACCACCAGGGTTGCCCACCCATGACCCCAGGGATGCCCACCCATGACCCCAGGGATGCCCACTGTGGCCACCAGGGATGGCAATCAGGGCTCAGGGAGCCCCCCATTGCCCTCCCCATCAGTGCTGCCCACCAGTCCCCCCCAATAAGTGCTGCCCACCAGTGCCCATCATTGCCATCTATCAGTGCTGCCCACCAGTGCCCATTATTGCCCACCAGTGCCGCCTATCAGTGCCCATTAGTGCCGATCAGAGCCACCCGTCAATGCCAATCAGTGCCGCCTATCAGTGCCCATTAGTGCCCACCAGTGCTGCCTATCAGTGCCCATTAGTGCCCATCAGTGCCACCTATCAGTGCCCAGCAGTGCCACCTATCAGTGCCCATCAATGCCACCTATTAGTGCCCACCAATGCTGCATATGAGTGCTACCTATCAGTGCCACATATCAGTGCCTATCAGTGCCGCTTATCAGTGCCGCCTATCAGTGCCACCCATCAGTGCCACCCCATCAGTGCCACCCCATCAGTGCCACCCCATCAATGCCACCCCATCAGTGCCTCCTCATCAGTGCCTGTCAGTGCAGTCTCATCAGTGCAGGAAAAAACCTATTTATTTACAAAATTGTATAACAAACAAAAAACTTTTTTTTTTTCAAACTTTTCAGTCTTTTTTTTATTTGTTTAGCAAAAAACAAAAAACCTTGTGGTGATCAAATACCACCAAAAGAAAGCTCTATTTGTGGGGGAAAAATAACAAAAATTTGGTTTAGGTATAGTGTTGCTTGGCCGCGCAATTGTCATTCAAAATGCAACAGCGCTAAAAGGTGAAAATTGGCCTGGGCAGGAAGGGGGTGAAAGTGCCCTGTATTGAAGTGGTTAATGGGGTGTCCCAAGTACCTGAGGCCAAAAAAAGGTTTCCCACTTTGTGGTCATTGGTGAGCTGCTGGGTTACCGAGGTTAGGGAAGAAGTGGTCGACCAGTTGCTGGTTCCCCAGGCTTTCAGATGCACGGTGCTTGACCTAGCTCATAATGACGCATTGGGGGGGTCACCTGGGGGCTGACAAGACCGAGACAGGAATAACGGACCGGTTCTACTGACCAGGAGTGACAGTAGAGGTGAGACGTTATTGCAGTTCATGTCAAACCTGCCAGCTGACCACGCCAATGCCCCACTTGGGGAACCCATTGGTGCCGTTGCCCATTATCGAAGTACCATTTGAGCGCATTGCGATGGATCTGGTGGGCCCTTTGGTGAAATCGGCTCGAGCCACCAATACATCCTCGTGGTACTAGATTAAGCCACCAGGTATCCAGAGGCAGTTCCCCTAAGGCAGGCTACTTCAAAAGCAATTGCCAGGGAATTGTTTAATATGTTCTCTAGGACAGGATTCCCAAAGGAGATCTTGACAGATCAAGGCACCCCATTCATGTCTCGGGTGATGGCAGATCTGTGCAAGTTGTTCCAAATCAAACAGCTGCACACATCTGTCTATCATCCACAGACAGATGGACTGGTAGAGTGGTTCAATAAAACTCCCAAGTCAATGCTTAAAAGGGTTCTGCAACAAGATGGTAAAGACTGGGACTGTCTACTCCCAGCATTGATGCTTGCTATTAGGGAAGTGCTTTAAGCGTCCACAGGTTTTTCCCCGTTTGAATTGGTGTACAGGCGAAGACCAAGGGGACTGCTTGACCTAGTGAAGGAAATGTGGGAAAGTGTGTCCTCTCCTCATAAGACAGTTGTAGAACATATAACTCAGATGAGAGAGAGGATTGCTAAGGTGATGCCTCTGGTCAAGGAGCACATGCAAAAAGCGCAGGAGGCACAAAGAAGGGTGTACAACCGGTCTGCCAAACTTAGACAGTTCCAGATTGGGGATCTGGTGTCTGTGCTTATACCTACGGTGGAAAATATGTTCCTGGCCAGGTGGCAGGGGCCCTGTGAGGTGATAGAAAAGGTTGGGGAGGTTAATTATAAGATACATCAACCTGGAAAGAGGAAGCCCTATCAGATATACCATGTAAACCTCCTGAAGCCTTGGAAGGACCGTGAGCAGGAAGTTGCCCTGGCTGAGGTTAGTCCTAAGCCCCCAGTAGTGGGGAACTCGGTCCCAGTTTCCACCTCCCTAACCAAGCCGCAAACGCAGCAGGTAAAGGAGTTCTTACTGAGGAATAGGGAGAAGTTCTCAGGACTGCCAGGTCTTACCACGGTTATTAAACATGATATTGACACAGAACCTAATGTGAAGGTTCGAGTGAAACCCTAACGCATCCCCAAGGCACATAGGAAAACGGTGTCAGAGGAGGTCAGGAAAATGCTCGAACTTGATATTATTGAGGAATCGCAGAGCGAGTGGTCGAGCCCGATTGTGTTGGTACTGAAGCCCAACGGGACTCTGCGTTTTTGTAATGATTTCAGGAAACTCAATGAGGTATCAAAGTTCAACGCATATCCCATGCCCTGAGTGGATGAACTGATAGAAAGGTTGGGACCAGCCCGATACATCACTACCTTAAACCTCACCAAAGGCTACTGGCAAATACCTTTAACTAAGGAAGCCCGAGAAAGGACTGCCTTTTCTACCCCAGATGGCCATTTCCAGTTTAAAAGAATGCCATTCAGCTTGCATTCCGCTCTAGCTACCTTCCAGAGAGCTATGGATAGAACCTAATGCCCACATCAGAAAAACACTTCAGTGTATTTAGATGACATTGTCATCTTTTCTAGTGACTGGGAATCCCATCTTCCCCGAGTTCAGGCAGTCTTAGACTCTCTAAAGAAAGAAGGATTTACTATGAACCCGGAAAAGTGTGCCATTGCTATGGAGGAAACCAAGTACTTTGGGTACATTGTAGGTAGAGGGCTGGTGAAGCCACAGATGAACAAAGTAGAGGCTATCCAGGCCTGGCCCTGCCCAGTCACAAAGAAACAGGTGCAAGCCTTTTTGGGCATCGCGGGGTACTACCACAGGTTTTGTCCCCAACTTTGCCACTATGGCTGTACCTCTGACAGACCTGACAAAGGGTAAAAAGTCAGTCATGGTGAAATGGAATGAAAAGGCTGAAAAGGCTTAAAAAAGCCTTGTGTCAGTATCCATTGCTGGTCGCTCCAGACTTCTCAAGAGAATTTGTTGTTCAAACAGATGCCTCCAGTGAAGTAGAAAATTGACATCCGCCGAGAGAAATTACGCTGTAGGGGAGCCGGAGTGCCTGGCCATTAAGTGGGCTCTGGACTCACTACGCTATTTTCTCCTCGGTAGGAAGTTTCGCCTGGTGTCAGACCATGCCTCACTGACCTGGATGAGACAGAATAAACACATGAATGCTACCAGGTGAATTAGTTACCAGGTGGTTTTTGGCATTGCAAGAGTTCAAATTTGTAGTTGAACACAGGCCAGGAAAGCAACACCAGAACGTGGACGCTCTCTCTAGGGTACACTGTAGGGTGTCACACGTTGCCTCCGACACCTCCGCGGCAGAGAGGGGGGATATGTACAGGACACCGAGAATGTGTTCTGGATGGCAGGTACATTTCCCCAATATTTGAGTTGTGGGCCCTTTAATGGGGTCAGTTGCAGAGCTTTTGTGGTACTCAGGGGTTAAGTCCCAGGTGAGGGAGGCTTGAAAGGCAGCAGAGGGAAATCAGAACCTGTGTCAAGGAAGTGAATGGGAGAGACAGAGACTCACAAGCTGTGTAGTGGGTGGAAGCTCTCAGACAAGCTGAGACAAGGGCTGCTATCCTTTCCCCTGTGTGGCCTACCTGGCACCCTGACTTTGGAGGAGCCTGACCCCTATATGGGACCAAAGACTAGTGGTGAGCCTGCTGCTTTATTACCAATACCAGGATTTAGTTTTTTTTTACTTTTGTTTTGCTGCAATTCAAATAAATGAACTGTTTTGCTTTTACCAAACTGGCTGGCATTCATTCCAAAGCTACCCAGGATACAATATATAGATATCAATGTATGGTCTATAATGAACTCACCGATAAATGCTGAATGGCCTAATATATACACAAGTGCCATATATATATATATATATATATATATATATATATTTAATTTATCTTTTCAGATTATGATATATATTATGTGTAGAAAGGCTGAACATGTGTAAGAGATCTGTACACCAATTATCTAATGCTACACCCACCTGTATTCACTCTTAATAGGTGACACTGTGGGGTTATAAAGGAAGAAAGATACTTCCGGTGTCAGCATCAGAGGAGATATAACATATTATCAAAACATGTAATCTGGAATTTTTGTTAATTTTTTTTTAGAAGTTAGAGACTTAATTCATATGTAATTCATATGTAAATAAATATTTAAATTGTAAAAAGCACAAATCTCTCTCCCTGCCTAACTGACTGCTAGCAATGTCTTAACTAGACTACACTGCAATGTCTGATAGAGTGTAAAAATCACGTTTCTCTCTCTGCCTAACTGACTGCTAGCAATATCTTAACTAGATTACACTGCACTGTCTGATAGTGTGAAAATCACGTTCCTCTTCATGCCTGACTGACTGCTAGAAATGTCTTAACTACACTGCACTGCCTGATAAACTGTCTGATAAACTGACTGTCTAATAAGCTACAAATCACGTTCCTCTTCCTGCCTCAACCACTTTCTATCTCGCCCTCACACACTACACGCATCTGCTGTGTGAGCAGCCTTTTTTATAGTATGGGGCATGCACTTAGCCCCTGAGCCTTGATTGGCTAAAGGCAGCCTGCCTTTGTCCAATCATGGCATAGATGATTTGATTGGCCAAAGCATGGAGGTCAGGGTGCATGCTTTGGCGAATCACATAATGCACTGCAAGATCGCAGTGCATTATGGATGCTGGCGCTCGGAATTACCTGCGAAGAAGCACATTTGTTTGTCATTCGATGAATGGGTGAACAGCTAACGTTCGACTCGAACTCGAAGCTCATCCCTACTTGCAAGGATCCCCCACCATGCGTCAATGTTTCCTGTAGACACTCATTATTGTACTTTTCTCCAGCGCTTCTGTGAACAATCTGCCTCCTGCCACAGACAAATATTTCAAATTTTGACTCATTAGTCCAGAGCATCTGCTGCCATTTGTTTGTCCCCCAGTTCCTATGTTTTAATGCATAGTGGAGTTGCTTAGCCTTGTTTCCAAATCAGAGGTATGGCTTTTTGGCAGCAATTCTTCCATGAAGACCACTTCTTGCCAGACTTCTCCAAACTGTAGATGGTTGTACCTGGGTCCCACTGGTTTCTGCCAGTTCTGTGCTAATGTCACTGCTCGACATTTTCCGATGTCAAAAGTAAGAAAGCATTATAGGTCTTTATCTGCTGCATTAAGTTTTGTTGGCCGACCACTGCGTCTACAGTCCTCAACATTGCCTGTTTTTTTTTTTTGGTGATTCTGCAGAAGAGCTTGAACACCATATCTTGAAACCCCCAGTCTGCTTTGAAATCTTTGCTTTGGAGAGACCCTGCTAATGCAATATAACTACCTTGTGTCTTGTTGCTGTGGTCAATCGTGTTATGGTGTAAAGTATAGAAATGGAAGATTGGGAAGAAAGGATTTTCCAGGCACATAAATTGCTTAAAAAACAGTTTTATTCAAATTCATCACATACAAAACATAGGAGGGGGAGAAAAAAGGACAAATAAATTACAAATGAAAAAAAGTCTAAAAAGTTGACTAACCCCAGACTCAGCTGAGTAGTCATGTGGATAACATACAGCAGTTCTACTAGATATAGTCATGCATAAATGAATGCTAATAGTCACAAGATGCGACTATATATTACATATTTATACTCAGGTAATGGTGACAAAAAGTAGTAGTTCGATTGCTCTAGTTGCTCAACATGTTTCGCCTCCTATAGAGGCTTCGTCTGGAGCCCGTTTGTATTTAGAATGAATAATTCTGTATAAAATAAAAATACATGATTACTAATAATGCACATTATTTCCAAGATTGTGTCGTATAAACAACATCTGAAATTTGAGAACTACATGTATGTTCACGGTGACGTGTCCAATCACTAATTAGGTCAATGCGAGGCAGGCGGGCGGCGATCCCCGGTAAGCGCAACAGACATGCACCCCGGAGGTCTTCCCAAAAGACTGCATGTGGGGGACCACACAGTAGCGATATTATATATTTAGTATCGATAAATGATGTGGGTACCGGTAGATAAATGATTTTATACATACCTGTGTGTTTGTTATGCAGGACAAACGTCACCGCAGAAACATACTAATTGGTAACGAAGGGACATTCATTGGTAGGTACAGAGCTTGATACTAAGAAGGGAATGGTTAGCCCAGGAGTAGTAAAACCTGGGCGCCACCTAAGTAAGGACATAATCATATATCAGTTGACAGTAATTTAAATATTCACCATAATCAACAAAGATTAAAGAAGGCTGTAGAACAAGGGGTATATATGCAGGCTAGTTGTGATGAAGTATGATATACACCACCGCAGGAAAGCACCGTGTGGAGACATGCAATAGAGTGAGGAAGAGATAATTTAAGTAGTATAATTTGACAAAAAGGGCCTTATATCTTACCAAACATTACACTATGAAAGCTTGTCTCCAAGTATTCAGTGGGAGAAACAAACCAGCACAGTATACCAATAGGTAACGGTGTATAAGTGTCCTAAAATGGACATAAGTAGGAAAGTATTTAAAGCATGTTCAATAGCTTCAAAGATGTTAATTCTGATAATGAAGATAAGCCAGTGTGTGTCCAAGAAAATACCTTAATTGTGCTCTGTCCTAAAACGCCATGATGTCCGCTCCGGATGGAGAACCGCCGCCATACTGAGGCCAGCGTGTATGGCCTCTTTATAGTGTGGGCCCCGAGCGGCTCGTCAGTGACGTCACCGCTCCGGCCACACCCCCCGACATAACCACGCAGTACACCGAGCGACCCGAAGGTCGCACCGGTATACGCGGGCCTGTACCGAGAGGACAGGCGTGTGTGCGGGACAGAGGTGTCCCCACATCCGCCTGTGATGCCGCAGGACGTCCGCACAGGAAGTGCGTCACGTCGCTGCGGCTTGTCTGGCCGCACATGTGTCAACAAAAGGAAACCTCTGAGGGAGCGCGCCACAGCGCCACCTCAGGTCACCGCACGCAATGCAGGCAAAAGACCACATCAGTGATAATAAGGGCAGATCACCACTGCAAAAAAAAAAAAAAGAAAAGACAAATTAGTTGTTACAATATAGGTATATCGATCTAAATGACTGTTTATCACCATTGTACATTAGAATACCAAGGAGAATAGTCAGTTCAAAAGATAGCAATTCAATAATGTTGAAATGGTAGTTATCGATCGTTGTATTATATTTGTACATATAACAAAAGGCATAAATAAGAACAAAAATATGTTTTTTTGTTCTTATTTATGCCTTTTGTTATATGTACAAATATAATACAACAATCGATAACTACCATTTTAACATTATTGAATTGCTATCTTTTGAACTGACTATTCTCCTTGGTATTCTAATGTACAATGGTGATAAACAGTCATTTAGATCGATATACCTATATTGTAACAACTAATTTGTCTTTTCTTTTTTCTTTTTATTTTTTGCAGTGGTGATCTGCCCTTATTATCACTGATGTGGTCTTTTGCCTGCATTGCGTGTGGTGACCTGAGGTGGCGCTGTGGCGCGCTCCCTAAGAGGTTTCCTTTTGTTGACACATGTGCGGCCAGACAAGCCGCAGCGACGTGACGCACTTCCTGTGCGGACGTCCTGCGGCATCACAGGCGGATGTGGGGACACCTCTGTCCCGCTCACACGCCTGTCCTCTCGGTACGGGCCCGCGTATACCGGTGCGACCTTCGGGTCGCTCGGTGTACTGCATGGTTACGTCGGGGGTGTGGCCGGAGCGGTGACGTCACTGACGAGCCGCTCGGGGCCCACACTATAAAGAGGCCATACACGCTGGCCTCAGTATGGCGGCGGTTCTCCATCCGGAGCGGACATCATGGCGTTTTAGGACAGAGCACAATTAAGGTATTTTCTTGGACACACACTGGCTTATCTTCATTATCAGAATTAACATCTTTGAAGCTATTGAACATGCTTTAAATACTTTCCTACTTATGTCCATTCTAGGACACTTATACACCGTTACCTATTGGTATACTGTGCTGGTTTGTTTCTCCCACTGAATACTTGGAGACAAGCTTTCATAGTGTAATGTTTGGTAAGATATAAGGCCCTTTTTGTCAAATTATACTACTTAAATTATCTCTTCCTCACTCTATTGCATGTCTCCACACGGTGCTTTCCTGCGGTGGTGTATATCATACTTCATCACAACTAGCCTGCATATATACCCCTTGTTCTACAGCCTTCTTTAATCTTTGTTGATTATGGTGAATATTTAAATTACTGTCAACTGATATATGATTATGTCCTTACTTAGGTGGCGCCCAGGTTTTACTACTCCTGGGCTAACCATTCCCTTCTTAGTATCAAGCTCTGTACCTACCCATGAATGTCCCTTCGTTACCAATTAGTATGTTTCTGCGGTGACGTTTGTCCTGCATAACAAACACACAGGTATGTATAAAATCATTTATCTACCGGTACCCACATTATTTATCGATACTAAATATATAATATCGCTACTGTGTGGTCCCCCACATGCAGTCTTTTGGGAAGACCTCCGGGGTGCATGTCTGTTGCGCTTACCGGGGATCGCCGCCCGCCTGCCTCGCATTGACCTAATTAGTGATTGGACACGTCACCGTGAACATACATGTAGTTCTCAAATTTCAGATGTTTATACGACACAATCTTGGAAATAATGTGCATTATTAGTAATCATGTATTTTTATTTTATACAGAATTATTCATTCTAAATACAAACGGGCTCCAGACGAAGCCTCTATAGGAGGCGAAACATGTTGAGCAACTTGAGCAATCGAACTACTACTTTTTGTCACCATTACCTGAGTATAAATATGTAATATATAGTCGCATCTTGTGACTACTAGCATTCATTTATGCATGACTATATCTAGGTAGAACTGCTGTATGTTATCCACATGACTACTCAGCTGAGTCTGGGGTTAGTCAACTTTTTAGAATTTTTTTCATTTGTGATTTATTTGTCCTTTTTTCTCCCCCTCCTATGTTTTGTATGTGATGAATTTGAATAAAACTGTTTTTTAAGCAATTTATGTACCTGGAAAATCATTTCTTCCCAATCTTCCATTTCTATGTAGTAAACTCTAGGATTGGCACGTTCAATATTAACTTTATATGCTCAGATTGCTGCTATCTGATGGCATTGTTTCATTGAATAACATGGTGTAAAGTATGACCTGCGACAAGAAACTCTCTTCTATAACATCACCTTAGTAGCAGAATTTTGCTGTTCCTCACCCAGTTTGAAGCATTCTACACAACTGTTTCCATTTCAGTTAATGACTGTGTTTCAACCTACATATTAACCACCTCAATACTGGGTAATTTCACCCCCTTCTTTCCCAGACCAATTTTCAGCTTTCAGTGCTCTCCCACTTTGAAAGACAATTACTCAGTCATGTTACACTGTACCCAAATGAAATTGTTATCATTTTGTTCACACAAACAGAGCTTTCTTTTGGTGGTATTCACCACTGGGTTTTTTATTTTTTGGAATATAAGTGAAAAAATTTTGAAAATTTTGAAAAAGAAGTAATATTTTCTACAGAGAGGAGGTGCGCCGTCACTAACAACATCCGCGGTCCGCACTGCAGGCGGCCACAGATCTACAGGGTTCCAGCAAGCTTATTATATTGTCTTAACTGTAAGTGCATGTTTGAGTATCAGCAATAAAAGTTATAAGGATAATGCACTTAGTCCCCCCTTGTTTATTTTTGGGAAATCACCTGTGGACACCTGGATGAAGTTTCACTTCCAAGGGACAACAGGGAGCCGCAAGCTTGGGGGACGGTCATTACAACTGTGCTTGCTGAAAGATATCCAGAAGTTATCCTTACACCTTAACTTTTATGTCATCTGGTAAGAGTCTTATCTACTCTCAAACCGGCCACGAGGTGGGTAGAGCTGGGCTATCTATATCACTGCACGCATCTTTTCGTTTGGAGATATATTGCACCTTATTTTTCACCCGTCTGGTAAGGGGAATACCTGCACTTTAAACAAGCACCTTGAAACACCTTTCCCTCATTTGTTTTCATTGAAATCACTTGTTTGGTATTGGGATCTCTTCATTCAAGGACTTATGTGAACTGTTGCATATATGGACCTTTTATGAATTTTATGTTTTAGATCTCATCCTATTTTTTATGATATTGGTGTCACTATTGTTTACATATTTATGTTTATAAGTTTCACAGAATTAGCGCACTACACATTTTAATCAACATTTTCTACTTTGTTTCAAAGTGTGAAAGTTATAGAGCCTACAAGCTAGGCTACGTATCATTGAAAATTGATCAATGATCAATTTTATTGATACAATTGATGTACTGACTACTTATCTCATTTCTTGAGGCCCTAAAATGTCAGGACAGTACAAATATCCCCCAAATGACCCCTTTTTGTAAGGTATTTAGTAAGAAGCATAGTGAGTTTTTTGAAGTTGCAATTTTTTGCCCACAATAGTTTGGGTAAAGAAAACATTTTTTTTCCCACAAAATTGTCATATTAACAAGTCATTTCTTACACATGGCATAGATAAACTTACAATTACACCCCAAAATATATTCTGCTACTCCTCTTGAGTATGACAATACCACATGTGTGAGACTTTTCCATAGCCTGGCCACATACAGAGGCCCAACATCCAAGTAGCACCGTCAGGCGTTCTAAAGGCATAAATTACACATTCTTAAAGGCCCTGGAGAACCAGGACAATGGAATTACCCACAAAATGACCCCATTTTTGAAATAAAACACCCCAATGTATATTCTAGAGGCATAATGGGTCTTTTGAACACGTCATTTTTTCCACACGTTTTTGGAAAATGTGGAAAGAAAATTAAAACATTTATTTTTTTACAGAAAGTTGTCAATTTATAAAGATATTTCTAACACGTAGCATGTGCATAGCAAAAATTGCACCCCAAAATACATTCTGCTACTCATCCTGAGTATGGTGATACCACATGTGTGAGACTTTTCCACAGCCTGGCCACATACAGAGGCCCAACATCCAAGTAGCATCTTCAGGTGTTCTAAAGGCATAAATTACACATTTCATTTCCTGAGTATCTATCATATTTTTGAAGGCCCTGGAGCACCAGAACAAGGGAATTACCCACACAATGACCCCATTTTGGAAAGAAAACACCCCAGTGTACAGTATCTCCCAAAAGTGAGTACACCCCTCACATTTTTGTAAATATTTTAGTATATCTTTTCATGTGACAACACTGAAGAAATTACACTTTGCTACAATGTAAAGTAGTGAGTTTCCAGCTTTTTGTATAACAGTGTAAATTTACTGTCCCCTCAAAATAACTCAACACACAGCCATTATTGTCTAAACTGCTGGCAACAGGAACATAACAAGAATGACACCCTAAAATACATTCTGCTACTCCTCATGACTATGGCGATACCACATGTGTGAGACTTCACAGACTGGCCACATACATAGACCCAACATGCAAGTAGCACCTTCAGGCTTCTAACACATAGCATGTACATACCAAGAATTACACCCCAAAATAAATTTTGCTGAGCAAAGGGTAAAAAAATTAAAGATTACCTGTTAGCAGGCAGGAATACTGTCCCAGCACAGGAAAAGCATTGGTCCAGACAGCCAACGGAAATGTCCAGGAATTGTCCAGCATGCAGGCAGAGATATGCCAACATATTGGTCCTGGCAGTAGTTCAGGTAGCAGGAGTAGGCATAGGCAGTTCAGGTTTGCAGGCAGAGGCATGGCCAGTTCAGGTGGCAGCAGGGAGCACTACAAGGCTTTAGGCCTTGGTCAGGTAAAACCTGAGGACAGTGGTAGAGGCTTCTCCCACCCAAATCTTTGTGGAGCCTCTGAGTCTCCAGACCCTAATCCGAGAAAAAAGAAAAAAAATTCTATACTGGGGCCCCTCACATATGTGGGACCCCTGTACGGTCTTGAATCCCACTAATACAGTGGCAGGGAAAACGATCAGTTCAGGAGGCAGGCAAAAAGCATGGTCATTTAACAGGCCAAGGTCAATTCACGTGTAAGGCAGAAACATGGTTGGCAGAGGGATAGTCGACAAACAGTCCGGGTCATACACTGAAATAGCGGAAACTGGAAAAATATCTTCACATCATAGTTGATAAACAGTCCGGGTCATACACAGAAAAAGCAGATAGTGGAAACTGGAAAAAATGTCTTTGCATCACTAATAGTGTAGTGAAGTATAATAAATCCGATAGCACTCTCCAATGCAGAAGCCTAGCTGGGAGGGACATTGGGGACAGCAGTATAGGGTGTCACAGCTAATTCCTCTACTTGAACACAACATTTTTTTGGGGGGGTTGCGGCCTGAATTGGTAGGAGGGAGGATATTAGAGGATCACAAAGTCTGGCTAATGTATCAGAGCAAATTTATTCAGGGGCATGGCCATGGGGATAGAGAAGGGCTGTGCTATGTCCTCTTGAAATTTTAGATAGGTTAGGGATCTTTGGGTGCACTTGGAAAAAATAACATATGAATTGAACAGGGCTAGTTCAATCAAATAAATGGTGACTTTTGTATACCAAAAAAGTGATCTCCTGGTGGCCAAGTATGGCTGCATCAGCTGGTTGTTCGTAACCCTTCCCAAACAGTAGTTCTATCAGCTGCCAGATGATTTTGCCACTTGTACACATAAAGGTAGGGCATCCAGGAAGGGTTAGCTGGCTGTCCTTTCTCTCATAAATTTTGAAATCATATGTGTAACTCATGGCCCTGTCGCATGCCTTGTAAAATATTACCCTATATTTGGCCCGTTTACTAGGGAGGTATTAATTAATGCCATGTCTTCCGGTGAAGTGGACTACGGATTTAACTACACACATATTTATATTGGGGTAAACATTTGCTTGAAGCTGGAGCCCAAAAAATTAGGGTTAGGGGCCAAATTTTGAATAATTTATCATAATCAGGATGATTTCGAGGGAGGCACTGGGCATTGGTGTTGAAATGTAAAAATCTCATTATTATTTCTTAACGGATTCTGGGCATCAAAGAGAAGTAGACTGGCATATGATGGATAGGTTGGATAGCCCAGTAGGAATGAAGTACATTTTTTTTTGTCAGCCCCATGTTGAGGGTTAGTCCAAGGAAAATGTTAAATTCTTCCATAGTGAGGGGTTTCCAAACAAAATGGTAGGCATAGGAAGAATCCGGATTTATGGCAATATGTTGGCTGGGGTACAGATTACACTGCTCCACGATGTAGTTCAGCAGATCATCTGTGAAAAATAAATGAAAATAATAAAGTAGGTGTTACATTTTCTGATTATATTTGAGGGCCTGGCTGTGCTGTAAAAGGGGGAATTACAGGTCCTGCTGAAGTATCGGGCAGCCATGTAGGGTATAATAATACATCTAGTAAGGCTAGTAAGGGCCCTGCCTTGATGTGGATGTGACACCCCATTACTAGCATCTGGCCTATCATCTAGGAATGTGTCCCTGCTTGTACTTGCCACTGCACAAGGACTTGCAGAACTGCTGGTGGATGCCTGCCTATAATCTTGAAGTGCTGCACTGCTGGTGGATGCCTCAGGATTTATTTTGCTGCTGATGGATGCCTGCGCCTGCTCAAATCTCCTGAGCCTCTTTGTTAGGATTCTGTCCTCCTCGGTTTCCATTTCAGAGTCACTGCTTTCTACTGGCTCATACTCGCTATCCGAGTCTGACGGAGAGGGTTCCCCGCTACTCTAGTCCGACATACTCTGGAGTATATGGAAAGCCTCCTCGCTGCTAAATAATTTTTTAGCCATGTGGACAGATGTGTGCAGATGATTCCTGAGACAGATTTTGATCACTGGAATGTGGCAGATGTTGACTGGGAAAGATGTGTCAGATCACGGACAGATGTTGACTGGGACAGATGTGGCAGATCACAGACAGATGTGGCAGATGTTCACTGAGACAGATGTGGCAGATCATGGACAGATGTGGCAGATGATCCCAGACAGATGTGGCAGATGATCACAGATGTGGCAGATGATGTGCGGCAGATGTTCACTGTAACAGATTATTTTACTGGGACAGATGTGTGAGAGGTGTTTTCACTGTGTTGGGGACACTAGCTGGGTGATCAGTGTGTAAAAAGCAGACAAAAAAGCTCAAAACTCACTGATCCCTGGTTAGCAGCACAGATAGTCTCTTCTTTTCCTTACTGACAGGCTCTGTGTGAGAAGCAGAGCCGATTGCTGTTAAGTGTTCTATCAATACTACAGAACTCTACACCCCTAAAGAAGGAAGCATATTCTGAAACGAGTTGGGTGTTTTTCTGTCATTGTTCTGGGATAGGCCCTCTAAGCTGTCACAGAGATTTGTATAGATCACGGTTCATGTATTGCCATGAGATTGGATACTTTGGTGTTCATGTTACATCTTTAAGCCACATTGTACAGTTTCTATGTATGTTCTCTGTGCTTTTAATGCATTGTTCAATAAATTATATTATTTTTAAAAAACATATCACCAATTTTTTACTTTAGATTAGGCCATTAAATTCCTTTTTTTTGGGGGGGGGTTCTCTCTTTACTTGCTGGATTTCAATCCATGGCAGCGTATTGTGATACCATTGGTTTGTTTGGTGACCGTGGTCTCAACTGCCTTGGGATCATTCACAAGCTCCTCCTGTGTAGTTCTGGGCTGATACCTCACTTTTCTAATGATCATCCTTACCCCATGAGGAAAAATCTTGCATGGAGCTCCATACCGAGGGCGATTGATGGTTATTTTGTATATCTTCCATTTGCGAACAATTGCTCTAACAGTTGTCTCTTTCCCACCAAGCATCTTGCCAATGGTCTTGTAGCACATTCCATCCTTGTGTAGAACTACAATCTTTCCCTGATGTCTTTTGACTAGAGTTGAGCGGGCACCTGGATGTCCGTGTTCGGCGGGTTCGGCCGAACTTGAAAAAAAAGTCCGGGTCCGTGTCCCGGACTTTTTCCGAACTTTACCCGGACACCGAACCGCATTGAAGTCAATGGGGACCCGAACTTTCAGGCACTAAAATGGCTCTAAAAAAACAATGGAAAGGGCTAGAGTGCTGCAAATGGCAGCAAAATGTAGTTAAGAGCATGGCAAGTGCTCTGCAAACAAATGTGGATAGGGAAATAACTTAAAACAAAAAAAAAAACAGAAAAATAAAACAATTTTCTTCATCTGTGAAGGACGAGGCCCATATGGAGTAGGAGGGAGGTTGAGGTGGCGGTGGATGTGGTGGTGTAGGTGGAAGCGGCGGTGGAGGGGGACGAGGTAGCCAACACTGCTTTTTTTCAGTCATTTTAAATTAGGGTACACCCCAAAAGAGTGAGAAAGATCAAAAATATAACAATGGCTGGGTAAGGTCGGTATCCATCTCTATTCTGCACAAGGTACGGAAAAGTCCTGTGGGATCCATGCCTGGTTCATTTTAATGAACGTGAGCTTGTCCACATTGTCTCTGGACAGGCAGCTGCGCTTGTCTGTGATAACGCCCCCAGCCGTGCTAAATACACGTTCAGATAATACACTGGCTGCAGGGCACGCCAGCACCTCCAAGGCGTAAAGGGCAAGCTCAGGCCATGAGCCCAATTTGGAGACCCAGAAGTTGAAGGGGCAGACCCGTCATTCACTACATGTAGGCGTGTGCACACATACTGCTCCACCATGTTGGTGAAATGCTGCCTCCTGCTAAGATGTTCCATATGAGCTGCTGGTGCTGCTGTTTGTTGTGGCGTGCTGACAAAGCTTTTCCACATTTCGGCCATGCTAACCCTGACTTCTGAGGTGCTGGCGGTGCCCTGGTTGCATTGGCGACCTCTTCCTCCTTCTCCTCCTCTGCCTTGGCCTTGTGCTTCCACTGTGGCCCCGCTGTCAGGTGTCAGCTGTCATACTCCCACCTGGCAGTATCGCGTCTACCAGCGTGCGCTTGTACTCGCGCATCTTGCGATCACGCTCCAGTGAGTGAATTAAGGATGGTACGTTGTCCTTGTAACGGGGATCCAGCAGCGTGGCCACCCAGTAATCAGCACAAGTTAGAATGTGGGCAACTCGGCGGTCATTGTGCAGACACTGCAACATGTAATCGCTCATGTGTGCCAGGCTGCCCAGAGGCAACGAAAGGCTGTCCTCTGTGGGAGGTGTATCGTCTGTGTCTTCTGTATCCCCCCCAGCCACGCACCAGTGATGGCCATGAGCTGGCCTGGGTGCCACACTGCTGTGAACATGGTTCCATCTCCTCCTCCATCTCCTCCTCCTCATCCTCCAGAACTGTGCCCCTGCTGGACAATTGTGTCCCTGGCATTTGTGGGTGCAGGAACCCACCCTCGGAGCCACTTGTGAATGACTGCCCTAAAAGCCATGGAAATGATCCCTCTTCCTCCTCCTCCTCCTTCTGTGCCACATCCTCTTCCATCATCGCCCGATGCGTTTTTTCAAGGAGGCATAGAAGTGGGATAGTTAAGCTGACAACGGCGTCATCGGCACTGGCCATGTTGGTGGAGTACTCAGAACAGCGCAACAAAGCACACAGGTCTCGCATGGAGGCCCAGTTATTGGTGGTGAAGTGGTGCTGTTCCGCAGAGCGACTCACGCGTGCGTGCTGCAGCTGAAACTCCACTATGGCCTGCTGCTGCTCGCACAGTCTTTCCAGCATGTGCAAGGTGGAGTTCCACCTTGTGGGCACATCACATATGAGGCGGTGAGCGGGAAGGTCGAAGTTACGCTGCAGCGCTGACAGGCAAGCAGCAGCAGGGTGAGAACGCCGAAAGTGCGCACAGACGGCCTGCACTTTCTGCAGCAGCTCTGACATATCGGGGTAATTTTGAAGGAACCTTTGCACCACCAAATTCAGCACATGCGCCAGGCAAGGGATGTGCGTCAAACCAGCTAGGGCCAGAGCTGCTATGAGATTTTGCCCATTATCGCACACCACCAGGCCGGGCTTGAGGCTCGCTGGCACCAGCAACTCATTGGTCTGCTGTTCCATGCTCCTCCACAATTCCTGCGCGGTGTGGGATTTTTCACCCAAACAGGCAAGTTTTAAAACTGCCTGCTGTCGTTTACCCCTGGCTGTGCTGAAGTTTGTGGTGAAGGTGTTACGCTGACTGGATGAGGAGGCGTTAGAGGATGAGGAAGAGGAGTAGGAGGAGTTAGGAACAGGAGGCAAGCGCCCTGCAATCCTCGGCGGTGGAAGGAGATGCGCCAAACAAATTTAAAAGGTGTATCTCACACGTACCAATACAGACTATGCCGCAATTTAATTTTTTACCCCAAAAGTGTGTATATTGAATAGCGGAATAGAAAAAAATTTATAAAACGGTGTATTTCACACGTACAAACACAGACTAGGCCCCGATTACAATTTTTGTACCCTAAAGGGAGGATGAGGATAAAGAAGAGGAGTAGGAGGAGTTTGGAACAGGTGGCAAACTGAAGCGCCCTGCAATCCTCGGCGGTGGAAGATGCACCAAACAAATTTAAAAGGTGTATCTCACACGTACCGATACAGACTATGCCGCAATTTAATTTTTTTCACCCCAAAAGGGTGTATATTGAATAGCAGAATAGAAAAAAGGTAAATAAAAAGGTGTATCTCACACGTACCGATACAGACTATGCCGCAATTTAATTTTTTACCCCAAAAGTGTGTATATTGAATAGCGGAATAGAAAAAATTTATAAAACGGTGTATCTCACACGTACAAACACAGACTAGGCCCCGATTACAATTTTTTGTACCCTAAAGGGAGGATGAGGGTGAGGAAGAGGAGTAGGAGGAGTTCGGAACAAGAGGCATACTGAAGCGTCCTGCAATCCTCGGCGGTGGAAGATGCACCAAACAAATTTAAAAGGTGTATCTCACACGTATCGATACAGACTATGCCGCAATTTAATTTTTTTTACCCCAAAAGGGTGTAGATTGAATAGCGGAATAGAAAAAAGTATATAAAAAGGTGTATCTCAGACGTACAAACACAGACTATGCCGCGATTTAATTTTTTTACCCCAAAAGGGTGTATATTGAATAGCGGAATAGAAAAATTTTTATAAAACGGTGTATCTCACACGTACAAACACAGACTAGGCCCCGATTACAATTTTTTGTACCCTAAAGGCAGGATGAGGATGAGGATGAGGAGTAGGAGGAGTTCGGAACAGGAGGCAACCTGAAGCACCCTGCAATCCTCGGCGGTGTAAGATGCGCCCAAAAATTTGAAAGGTGTATCTCACACGTACCGATACAGACTATGCCGCAATTTCATTCTTTTTACCCCAAAAGGGTGTAGATTGAATAGCGGAATAGAAAATATGATATAAAAAGGTGTATCTCACACGTACAAACCCAGACTAGGCCCCGATTACAATTTTTTGTACCCTAAAGGCAGGATGAGGAGTAGGAGGAGTTCGGAACAGGAGGCACACTGAAGCACCCTGCAATCCTCGGCGGTGGAAGATGCGCCCCAAAAATTTGGAAGGTGTATCTCACACGTACCGATACAGACTATGCCGCAATTTAATTTTTTTTACCCTAAAAGGGTGTATATTGAATAGCGGAATAGAAAATATGATATAAAAAGGTGTATCTCACATGTACAAACCCAGACTAGGCCCCGATTACAATTTTTTGTACCCTAAAGTCAGGATGAGGATGAGGAGTAGGAGGAGTTCAGAACAGGAGGCAAACTGAAGCACCCTGCAATCCTCGGCGGTGTAAGATGCGCCCAAAAATTTGAAAGGTGTATCTCACGCACCGATACAGACTATGCCGCAATTAAATTATTTTTACCTCAAAAGGATGTAGATTGAATAGCAGAATAGAAAATATGATATAAAATGGTGTATCTCACACGTACAAACCCAGACTAGGCCCCGATTACAATTTTTTGTACCCTAAAGGCAGGATGAGGAGTAGGAGGAGTTCGGAATAGGAGGCAAACTGAAGCACCCTGCAATCCTCGGCGGTGGAAGGTGCGCCCCAAAAATTTGAAAGGTGTATCTCACACGTACCGATACAGACTATGCCGCAATTTAATTGTTTTCACCCCAAAAGGGTCTATGTTGAATAGCGGAATAGAAAATAGTATATAAAATTGGTGATTTTTTAATAGCACATGTGAACACAGCAGTGTCTTATGTTTTATGTCACGGTCAGCAGCAGGCTATGAAGGGAAAAAAAAAAATTCCCCTTTAACTTTGTAATTTTTAAATAGCAGTTTAGAACAGCAATCTGTATTAAAATATAGCTGAACGCTGCACACAACAGACTAATAAAAATATATTTTTTTCTCCCTCCTCCTCCTCAGTGGGCTCAAGTGAGGGCAAAAAGATCGTTCACTGCACCACCCCCCACACAGCAAAATCGATGTAGATCGCTAACGGACAATTGTTCTGTCCTGTGTCTCCTATCTGTCCCTGCCTAATCTCTCCAGCCTGTCCCTAAAATGCTCAAATATCTTTCCCTGCCTACACTCTGACCTGTCCCTGCATTCTTTTCGGGCACAATGTTGTTTTTCCCTGTCTGTCCCTAATCAGCAGCAGCCAGCACGTATGATGTGTGCTCTCTCCCTACACTACAGCAGACTGATGCACCGCGCTGTCTCTCGAGCTTATAAAGACATGGGTCACATGCTTCAGATGGCCAATCACAGCTACTAAAACATTAGTAGGCATGGCTGGGATGGCTTAAGGCACACCAGTTAAACGCTTGTTGATTGGCTGTTGAAAGCCCGCCATTAAAAGCGCGCCATTACATACAAAACAGGAAATAAAATTACCGAACACGGATTTTAAACCCGAACATACAGTAAAGTTTTCGGGTCCGTGTCCGGGTAGCAAAAATCCAATTAACCGATACGGACCCGAATAATACAGTCCGTGTTCGCTCAACACTACTTTTGACAGCTGTTTGGTCTTGCCCATGATGGTGGGTTGCATGGAAGAAAGAGATTCTGTGGACAGGTGTCTTTTATACACATAACGAGCTGTTGTTAGGAGCACCTTCTAAAATTGAGAGGACTAATCTGTGTACCACATGAGCACATACTGTAGCCAGTCTGTGGGAGACAGAATTATTGTTGGTTGGCAGGGGATCAAATATTTTACTCACTGAACTGCAACTCAATTTATAACATTTGTATCATGTTTTTTCTAGATTTGTGATTACTATTCTGTTTCTATCATTTAAAATACACCTATGATAACAACCTATGATAACAATTATAGACCCTTCATTTCTTTGTAAGTGGGCAAACGTACAAACTCTACAGGGGATCAAATAACTTTTTTCCCCACTGCACACATCATTCTGTCATTAGTGTCTGGAACAAGAAGATCATTGCCTTCCTGTAACTTCTGATCAGAGGATGAGGATTCCTTTGGACTGGAATGATGCTGTATTTATTGTTGAATTATGAAACCACACCCAGCTATCTGAAAGTTTAACCACTTGCCGACCGCTCACATGGAGCGTACTGCGGCAAAGTGGCTCGTTCCAGTCCAGCGACGTAGACCTACGTCGCTGGACTCCTCCCCCTGTAGGCGGCGCTCGCGCGCCGCCGGAGGCGCGCTCCCGCTGTTTTCATTCACAGCGGGAGTCGGGCCAGGGGAGGAGCAGCGGCGATCGCCGCTGCTCTGCCCCGATCCTCGGGGAATCGAGTGAGGAGATCCGCCCGCCTGTGTAAACAGAGCGGGCGGATCTCCTAAGTGACAGGGACTGACAGATCGGAGTGTTCAGCATAGAACATCCGATCTGTCCTTCTGTCACTCAGTCACCTCCCCCCCCCCACACGTCAGTAAGCACCAGGCATACATTAACCCCTCCCTCTCCAATAAAATTAACCCCTTCACTGCCAGTGTCATTTTTACAGTAACAGTGCATATATATAGCACTGATTACTGCAGTAATGTCACTGGTACCCCCAAAAGTGTCAAAAATGTCAGTCAAGGGTCCGATCTGTCCGCTGCAATGTCGCAGTCCCGCAAAAAAAATTGCAGATCACCGCCATTACGCGTTAAAAAAAAAAACACCAAAAATGACAGAAATCTTTCCCGTAGTTAGTAAACGCAATAACTTTTGCGCAAACCAATCAAAATACGCTTATCGTGATTTTTTTTACCAAACATAGGTAGCAGAAAACAAATTGGCCAAAAATTTTAAAAAAATTTGATTTTTACATTTTTTTGGGGGGAATTTCATATAAAAAAATGTTAAAAATATTGTTATTTTTTCAAAATAAACGCTCTTTTTTTGTTTATAGCGCAAAAAGTAAAAAGCGCACTGGTGATCAAATACCACCAAAAGAAAGCTCTGTTTGTGGGAAAAAAAAGGACGTAAATTTCGTTTGGGTATGGCATCGCACGACTGCACAATTGTCAGTTAAATTCGCACAGCGCCGAATCGCAAAAAGTGGCCTGGACGTAAGACAGCAAAATCCTCCGGTGGTAAAGTGGTTAAGCAGAGTAACCTGTTAACAAACAATTAGGTAATAAGGATTACCTGTTTTTTTTTGTTTTTTTTTTATTGATGATGCTGTGAGAAGGAGGATCAATCTTTCTTGGTGCTGGTATGAAGTGCAGTGATTATTCCTTACAGTGCTGGTGTGAGGATTTTTGATATAAGTAGTAACATTATAGGCTGGCCCCACATCTTATTCCAAAAAATAGCAAAAAAAATAACAAAGAAAAAGGTTTTCTACTCTCAGAACAGAAAGAGGACATTTATACACCCAAGGGCACAGAAGCATGTTGGGAGTGGGAAGGATTATGCGAGGGATATCCATACAGCTTTGTTTTCCAGTGTGTAAACACCTGAAAGTAGCTGCATAAATCACAGTCTTATGCCCCGTACACACGTGCAGATTATCTGAAGACTTTTGTCTGCAGACTTACCAAAACCATATAATATGAGGTCAAACCTAAACACTTTCAATTTGTATGCAATCCGGCAGGACCTTGCACTACATAGAAAAGGTAAATCTGAAGACAAAAGTCTTCAGATAATCTGCACGTGTGTATGAGGCATTAGACTAATGCCCCATACACACGTGCAGATTATCTGCAGACTTACCAAAACCATATAATATGAGGTCAAACCTAAACACTTTCAATTTGTATGCAATCCGGCAGGCCCTTGCACTACATAGAAAAGGTAAGTCTGCAGACAAAAGTCTGCAGATAATCTGCACGTGTGTATGGGGCATAAGATCTTATGTCCTGTAATATTTGATTAAGAAACAGATTTAAAAAAAAGTTAGTTAATTACATACACATACATATTTTTATTACCTAATATTTAATCGATTCATTCTAGGAATATCTACAAGCAGTCCTCCTTGTTGTAAGTGGACCCAAGCTCTCTGTATGTCAGCTGTAAATAAGTGATATCCATCATTCAATAATACCTGTAAAAGAATCAAACATGTTAAAGTACGTTTTATTTTGCAAGAAAAAAATATGTATTCTAACAATGCAATACGTAAACTAGTTACAAAAAGTAAATGTGTGTTATAAACAAAGCATGGGTACAAGATTGGCAGCTAAGGTTCTGAAGCTGTACAAATCCTCAGCTAATGTTGTGTGGGCCTGACAAAATTATGCAGTATAATGACTGGTTTTAAAGGCCATGCAATGATGTAGGAGTTTTCTTCTGTTTCATTACCTGTTTAAAGGCCTGAGGTTAGCCCCATCTTGTAAGAGGATAATTGAAAGGTAACATACATGGGCATAGCCTAGAAATAAACTAAAGCCCTGCACACGTGAGCTGAAAACTGCCCAACATTTAGTCTGTATGTATACCAGCCAGTCCAACAGAAGCCGGATGGTTGGCCGGCTTCTGTCCAACGAGCATGTTGGAAGACTGGCTCCAGGTCAGCGCTTTCAGCCAATGGGTTCTGGAGGGGGGCCGTCCCAATGTCAGAACACAACAACTAACATTGAATCGTTAATACAGCAGCTCCGACCGTTGCTGACAGCTTTTTTTTCCTTCAACCCAAAAACAAATAATGTGTACCAGCCTTAAAGCTGGAATGCAAGGAGCAATTCCCATTCAGATCCTAAACGGCTGAAAATTGTCTCTGTTTGAGGTCACAGCACTGGTGCTCAATGGGATGGATAAGTATACCATGCTGTGTGGGCCAGATAAAGCTGCGAACCTGCTGTAAAGAAAATCAGTAACCACTTTCAGGAATTTCTCATGTAGGAATTATTTCACATTCAACAATAAAGTGCTTTCACAGTCAACAGTTAAGTACTATGTATACTTTGTGTTCTTTGCAACTTTATACATGAAAGTTACAGTAAGGGCCGGTTCACATTAGTGCGATCACAGAGATTGCATGTAATTTGGAGCGCACTGCTCCTAAATTACATGCGATCTCTGTGCGGTGCAAATTGCACCGCAATCGCACTAAACACGCACATGACCCTTTTTTTTATCCGCAGCAGAATCGGATTGCATGGTGGTTCACACTAGTACGATCCGATACTATGCGATTTCAACTGGGGTGTCATTAACTTTTAATTGACACCCCCTACGTATCGCATATGGCAGTGTGAACTGCCAGGGTTGCGGATGCGATGTGGGAACATGCTGCATATTCGCAACGTTCCCGCATCGCAGAAGTGTGAACCGGGACTTACTGTTTTAATTTATTAAATCTACACAGTATTCATTATAAACACAATATAACAGTTTAAAGCAAAACTGACTTGTTAAAAAATGTCTGAAGTGTAGTGGTTCTAAAGCACTAAAACATGCAACAATATTTAAATGATTGCACATTGCAGCTATAAACTATCTTGCGACACTACAGTTTTACCTGTCTGATTGCAGGATAATTGTCAGCAGTCAAGATTGAGTCTCTCAGTAACATAAGTAATGCTAGGCAGAAGTTTTCCATCACTTTACGATTCCAGTCCTGCATGAATAGCTGATCCCATATAAGCAACACTGCTGGTAGATCCAGGAAATTTACAAAACCCTGAAATTATATTTGGAAACAGTGTAGCCTTTGTTACACAACAACTATACATCTTAAATTATTTATGTTTTTTTTAGCATTACAATATTGTACAATTTAGTAAAATACAAATGTGTGCATATTAATACAAGAACAGGGATAGTAGAGGCAGAAGACCTGTGTTTTTGTATAGCCTGTAAAACTCCATGCACTAAATAAATTTGTTTTTGGCCATCCAACTGATCAAAATGTTGATGCATATGTGCTATAAGTTTGCTTTGCCATGACAGTTATCTAGTTTGTTTACATGTATTATATTAACTTGTTGGATACCCTGTGATGAATCAGGAAATTAATAATATATTAACAGTAACAGATTTCTGCATAGCCAATCTAGACCATGAACTGGGGTGAATAAAATATAAAAAAGAAGGCACAGCCATCTAAGTGTATCCGTTTAATTAAAAACACATATAAATTCTACTTAGTTCATACAACACACATCTATACATAATCCACACTTCTCATCTTTTTCCCCCCTTCAAGAGCTTATTAATCCTGAGGAAATATTTTGATATTATAAGGGAATTGGCCAATGCCGTTTAGCAAGGAAATGAGGACCTCTTCATACAACATTAGCCCCCTCACCCTCATTACAACTCCTCCCCCCCCCTTTTTTTTTTGACTCTCTCTCTCCCTACTCTTTCTTTCTTCTCTTTCTTTCCCACGTTGTTCTTCCTTCTTCATAGGTATCTACTTGTCTGTCACAAGTAGCCGATACCTACAGACTAAGCAACAACATATGCACAACATTAATCAGAAAACTCTCCAGGGCTTTTTTTCAGTTGGAACTTGGTGGAACTCAGTTCCACCACCTCTGGCTCAGGTCCTCTGCTCCCTGCTCACCACTATCACTTGTAAAGACAGAGGTACTGCTTCTGTGTTTACAAGTGACAGCTTGTCTCCCAATGGCTCCCACAGATCTGATCTCCTCCGCATCTCCTACTAGGTTCAGGATGGGGACAAGGGAGAGGCAGGTGCCCAGGCTGGAGTGTGGATGCCAACACCCCCATTGGATGATCTCCCTGCAAGTGAAAGAGGCGGAACCACCTACAGTGTGTGGGGAGGTACTACTGTCACCGGCTGGAAGCTTAATCCTAATACAGCAACAAAAGAAAGACATGTGGAAGATGGTGGAGATTTTAAGGAAGGGGGGTGGGGGGATGGGGGCAGTGGAGGGGGGGGGGGGTTGCACGCAGAGGTCCAAGCTGAAGGGGGGAGGAAAGTCAGATGCAGAAGTAGGCAGCTGGGGGATGCAGAAGTAGGCAGCTGTGGAGGGTGGCTCTGCGTGTAGGGCAGCTCTGTGTGTAGGGCGGCTCTGTGTGTATAGCACCCTGAACTCTGCACTCTGTATGCAGCACACCCCTAAACTCTGCACTCTGTGTAACACGCACCAACCCCCACAAACTCTGCACATTATTTACTCCTAGTATTTAATGCCCCTTTATGACCCTCTCACTGTTAGTAAAATGTGACCACACCCACTATTTGACGCAGTTTGGAGGGTGTATGTGTATTGGGGCAGGAGTCATGGTTAAGTTCCTGCACCTATTTTTGGAGAAAAAAAACCCTGAAACTCTCTATACAGTTGACACTGCCCCCCCCCCCTCATTTTGGAAAGTACTAACCAGGTAACGAGTCCACTCCAGACCTCACACATATTAGATTAAACTTTTAGTCCTCCTCACCCTTTGGACTGTTCACGACCCAGAGCACGGTGTTTGCCTGTTTCCCAAGCCCCTTCTCTGGTAAGGTGAACTGGAATAGTAATATGTTAAAGTTATGTTCTGTAATATGTCTTTTTGATTATTGAATGACATTTACTGATTGTATGTAACAAATTTACTTACCTGTTTGTTTTGGAGTGGCTTGTTGCCACATGTAAGACATGCATACATTTACTGTTTTAAGGCATTTCTGTATTGCAAATTTCTTTTCAATAAAAATGTATTTGAAAAAAAAAAAAAAACAAAAAAAAAAAAAAACACTTAAAGATAAAGGATTGCACTCACATGATTGAGAAATTTTTATGCAGATCATAATCCTTAGGAGGCCATTTGCTGTTGACACGGGTCCAGAGGGCTGGATGAAACAGTCCCGAATCACCACTGCACCAGGCAGAGTCACAGACGAATGTATCAGTGGGTGCTGCGCTGGACGGCTCAGCCAGTAACCAGATGTCCGCAAGGAGCAAGGTGAATGGTCTGAGGGTCTTGGCCGAGTGAGCGGCAAGCAAAGAGAACTGTAGCCTGGAAGTGAGCCAAGCTGGAATGCAAGCCAGCAAGGATACTGGGGCCAGAGGAGGTTGGGATGCATTGACGCCTTCCTAAGGGTTTGACGAAGGAGCGAGACTGCTCCGAAACATGTTGTCACCCACTTTGTGACATCAATGTGTCCCGACATCCTCCGGCCCCAGCTTGACTCACTTCCAGGCTACAGCTCTCTGTGCTTGCAGCCTGCTCAGCCAAGAACCTTAGACGAGTAACCTTGCTTCTTGCGGACATCTCCTTTCATAGCTTGGAATGGCAGCAAGGATGGGAAATGTAATTATAATGGGGGACTTTAATTATCCAGATATAGATTGGGCAGAAGGAACCATGCATTTATCCAAGGCTCGGCAGTTCCTAAATGTTTTGCAGTAGAATTCATGGGTCAGATGGTGAACGCACCAACAAGAAACAATGCGGTACTAGACCTACTGATTACCAACAATATGGACCTGATCACGGATATAGAAATACGGGGCAACTTAGAAAACAGTGACTATAGGTCAATATAAGGACACTGAATTTCAAAAGAGCCAACTTCCCTAAACGAACCCTGGGAACAAAGAACATGGAGGAAAAATGGGAGTGCTTCAAGAATATACTAAATAAAGGGATTGGCTAGTGCATTACAAAGAGGAATAAATTTAAAAGAGCAAAAATAAACCCAGATGGCTAAACTCCAACGTAAAAATGCATATTAAAACTAAAGAAAAGGCCTTAAAAAAATACAAGGCTGAGGGGTCATTGGCAGCATTCCAACATTACAAAGAGTGCAATAAGAAATGTAAAGGCGAAATCAAGGTGGCTAAAATAGAACACAAAAGACATATATTGGAAGAGAGTAAAAAAAAAAAACTCCAAGAAATTCTTTAAGTATATAAATAGTAAGAAAGCGAGACCAGAACACATTGGCCCCATAAAAGACGATGAAGGGAATCTGGCCACAGCGGACAGAGAGAAGGCGAAAGTGCAAAATAAATTATTCTCTTCAGTCTTCACAAAAGAATTGGGGGGCTACACTAACCCAGCTTGTAATGTTAAAATAAAGAATACACCTCAGGAGGTACCCCCATGGCCAACAGATAGACTTAGAACTAAACTTGAGAAACTTAACATAAAAAAATCAGTGGGCCTGGATGGCTTGCACCCGAGGGTTCTTAAAGAACTCAGTCAGGTGATAGCCAGACCGCTATTCTTGATATTTATGGATAGTCTACAGACGGGTATGGTGCCAGCTGACTGGAAAAAAGCCAATGAGGTACCAATATTTAAAAAAGGGCCGAGATATATCCTGGGTAACTACAGGCCGGTCAGCCTAGCATCAGTAGTCTGCAAGGTTTTGGAGAGGATGTGAAGGGACTATATACAAGACTTTAGTAATGAAAACGGTATTATTAGTTGTATCAGCATGGATTCATGAAAAATCGTTGTTGCCAGACCAATCTATTAACCTTTTACAATGAAGTGAGTTGCCATCTAGATAAAGGAAGGCCTGTGGATGTGGTGTATCTGGACTTTGCAAAGACATTTGACACAGTTCCCCACAAACGCTTACTGTACAAATTAAGGTACGTAGGTATGGACCATAGGGTGAATGCCTGGATAGAGAACTGGCTCCAGGTACGAGTCCAGAGGGTGTTGATAAATGCGGAGTACTCGGATTGGGTGGTCGTGGAAAGTGGGGTCCCCCAAGGGTCTGTCCTGGGACCAATCCTGTTTAATTTATTCATAAACAACCTAGAGGATGGGATAAACAGCACAATCTTGGTATTTGCGGACAATACTAAGCTAAGCAGGGCAATAACTTCTATGCAGGACGTGGTAACCTTACAAGCAGACCTGAACAAAATAATGGGGTGGGCAATGACATGGCAGATGAGGTTTAATGTTTAAAAATGTAAGGTAATGCACTTGGGCGTCAGAAACAAACACAAGTTACTCGCTGGGGGGGGGGACACCTCTGTGTGAATCTAAGATGGAAAGGACTTGGGGATCCTAGTCAACAACAGGCTTGGAAGTGACAGAATACTGACATGTATAAAAAAGGGGATTCACTACAGAAATAAAGAGATTATTCTCCCACTTTACAAGACTCTGGTCCGGCCACATCTGGAGTATGCCGTCCAGTTCTGGGGACCGGTCCTCAGAAAGAATGTGGTGGAACTGGAGAGAGTACAGAGAAGAGCAAATAATTAGGGGAATGGAGGACATCACCTATGAGGAAAGACTACAAGCATTGAACTTATTCTCTCTGGAGAAGAAACGCTTGAGAGGGGATATGATATCAATGTATCAATGTACAAATACTGTACTGGTGACCATAGCATAAGGAACAAACTTTTCAGAGAAAGGGAATACAATAAGACACGTGGTCACTCACTAAAACTGAAAGAAAAGCGGTTTAACCCTAAACTGCGCAAAGGGTTCTTTACTGTCAGAGCAGTAGGGATGTGGAATTCTCTTCCACAAGCAGTGGTATCAGCAGGGAGCATCGATAGTTTCCAAAAACTATTAGATGGGCACCTTAAAGACCACAACATAAAGGGGTATACAATGTACGGTTAACAGCAAACACACACACACATTATGGGTTGAACTAGATGGACTGATGTCTTTTTTCAACCTCACTAACTATGTAACTATGTAGCATCTGGTTACTGGCTGAGCTGTCCAGCACAGCACCCACTGACACATTCATCTGTGACTCTGCCTGGTGCACAGGTGATTCGGGACTGTTTCATCCATTCTTCTAAACCCATGTCAACAGCCACTGGCTTCCTAAGGAGGATTATGATCTGCATGAAAACTTCTCAATCTTGTGAGTGCAATCCTTTATCTTTATGTTTGGTTTTAATTAATTAAACAGATACACATACAGTAGATGACTGATCCTTCTTTTTGTATCTTTTCTTCACAGTTTACAGAGGCTTCCAATACCTCATTGAAGAAGTGCTGCAGCCATATATACAGTGCAATCCTTTAATGACATTTTCCCAGACTTTGACATTATGACACATATGGGCTACACATCCACTCTGTCTGCGCTAAGGATTTCTTTCTTCTTTTACATGGACTAGGGTGACCATGCATCTAGGGGCAGCATAGAGCCACACCATACATTTTGCTGCTGACTGGGTCTCTAAACCTAATCCATATCTAGAATGAGCTCCTTAGATCAGTAAGTTCAACCTGTTGAGGGATCAGGATTGTTGTTAAGATCGTGAAAGACCTGCGTTACCCTTGGGCACACTGAGGACAGAAATTATCTTACTAATGAAACCCAACATGGCAAAAAGTACAAGTTGCTACATTGCACTGAACCCATCACATGGTCTTTTGGACGTGGATAAATTAAACATGAGTCTCTTGCCTTTTGAAGTACATGTTGTTAGTGGTTAGTGATTTACAAGCAACTTAATATCATTAATATTATTAGTTATTTTTTTTACCATGTGTAAATATATACAGTATATAACACAGCTAATATAGAAATTGAGGCTACATAGTCCCTGCCTGTAGCCACATGCAACTGCCGCTTTTTACCCTGATTGGGTTTAGTTGCACAGGTAGAGGTGGCCAGGGAAGAGAGACATTCATATACACCTAATAATAAAAACAATTGGAGCACTCTGTGTCTTAAATAGCCTTACATGGAGGAAGAGGGGATCAAAAACTAGGGAGGCACTATGGAGAATATCATTCATGGCAATATGCAAAAGGCTCAATAGAGATACACACTAAAAGCGTTGACACATACATAGCTAGGTGGACGTTTAAAGTAACATGTTTCCATGGTCTAATTGGTATTACGATCACCCCTCCTCCCTCTTCAGGGCAATGGGTGTAAAAGCTACACACTATACAGAGAATAATGCTGTACATATTGAAGACTGTTATGTTCAACCTGCTTACTGTCCAGGTCATGTTTCCGTTTTCAGCACTGATACTTTCACTAACAATTACTCGGTCATTCAACACTGTTCAGAAATGAATTTCATTTTTTTTTTTTTAAACAGATAGAGATTTCTTTTGGTGACATTTAATCATCATCACTATTTTTTTTTAAACGGTTCTCTTAGATTCAGCTGTAAAACTTTGCAAAAAAGTAATCTTTTTTCATAAATTTAGACCAAAATGTATTCTGCTACATCTAAAAAAGAACATTTACTGTATCAACCGTGATGTTCTGATTGCCTATTCTACTTCATGAGGACAGTACAAACACTCCCAAAATCACCCATTTTTGCCAAATAGATACTCCAGGGTATTTAGTAAGAATAATAGTGAGTTTTTTGAATTTTTAAGTTATTTTTAATACAGCAAGGGTATACTTGCAATTAAGCCCCAAAACGAATTCTTCTACTACTCCCAAGTATAGAGAGACACTGTATATGTAAGATTTTTTTTCACTGCCTAGATGCATAGAGGGACACAAAATCCACGGAGCACCTTATGGCTTTAAAAGGTCATAAAAACTCTCTCTGATATTCCTATTAAGTATATGAATACAACATGTGTGAGGCTTTTTTTGCAGCCTAGCTGCATGCAGGAGCCCAAAATCCAAGGAGCACCTTCAAGCTATCTCATCTAATTTCCTGACTGTGGAGGCCCTGGTCTGTGGGGGGGGGGATGTGGATGCAGCTGTATTTTTGACATCTTATTAAAGAGCGTTTGGAGGAATTGGTGTGCAGCTTTTATCCACTACTGTCGCTTGACAGTAAGCTAGATGTCGGCAGCAAGCAAGAGGGGTGCGATCAAGCGGAAGTGTAGTCGAGTAACAAGCCAAAGGTCGATAAAGAATGGTAGTGGAGTTAGGGATAGCTGCAGGTAGCTGCGTGGCTATACGGCACGGCTTCTCTACTTATGTACTGCGCCACTACCCGCCCTGCAATAGCGAGGTCAGTACACTGGACACACGACTGCTAGGCCATCCTTCAATGCTGCAAACTAGTCGCTAGATGCCGGGGATATCTTTTAATCTATTAATGAAGAGCTTATATTATTCCTGGAAAATGTGAGTGTATTTCCTGTAGACACTCTGTTGATTAAAGTTTATTTAATTGGAACGTACTGCACCATTGGTTTTTTATGCTTGTTTACATATCCATATGGGAAGAACATCTTGAAGGCACCCAAGTTTATCCACTTGCCAAAAGCTTTTTAGACCCCAAGGCCATAAGGTCTTAAGGGGTCCATACAATCTGGTAAGTGGACTCACGTGTGGGGAAGAGGGCACGTGTGGATTTCACATCCGATTAAGTTCACGTGGGAGCACTTTCTATATTATTCAGCTTTTGCACAAGGAATTTCACAGTAGACATTTGTTTTTTTGGAATTTTTGGAACTTTATTTGGACACTGATAATTACACATTTTTAATTTTGGACACTTTATTTGCTAATCTATATTCAAATCACGTAATATTTATTGGTTTATTACAGAATCTTTTTATATTACTAGAGATTCATACTGTTTTCAGCGCTGTGTTTATTTATGTATTTAATATTTTTCACCTGGTGATGAGCAGCAGCTGCAGAAATTAGAAATTTATATTCAATTATTCACATATGCGCAGGGTGGACCTTTTGGGTGTTTTTTTGTCAGGAATTACAAAAGCTTGTGCGGCCTAGAAGCAGTGTTCCAGTAATATAGGTTCACATAATTCACTGCCATATCTGATAAATAATTTGTACTCCAAATCATATGTTAAAATATACATACATTAAAACATAAAAAATATATGAGCCTCACAAACTAAAATTAACGTATACAATACAAATTATAATATAAAAATATAATAATATAAAATTACGTGTGCATCATAAATATAAACACACCAACATTTAACAAAACTGACACAGACCAAAACCTAGTAACATAAATAAATAAATAATAATCTAAGCGTCACTAATAAAACAGTTCAGGTCCAGTTCTATATTCAACCCCAATGGATCCAATGCTTGGGTCAGAAAGATCCATTTAGTTTCAAACTTCGATAATTCTCTGACCCAATTGGCCCCTCTCCATGATGGGGTCACCTTCTCTATCCCCCAAAATTGGAGGCCTCTTGGATCCCTTTGATGGTACCGCCTGAAGTAAGCAGACACGCTATGCTCCTTTTTACCTGTCAATATATTTGTAATATGCTCCCCCACCCTTTTTTTTTAAACTGTTCTTTTAGTACGGTCAGTATATAACTTTTTGCAGGGGCACATAAGACCGTACACTACGTGGGTGGTATTACAAGTAATTAGACTCCTAATGCTGAAGGTTTTGTTAATAGCAGGGACAAGAAAATCATTCCTCCTTTTAGGATTAGTAGGAGTGAAAAAACAGGCCCTACACCTCCCGCAAGCATGGAAACCCTTCCTACCAGGGAAAAAGGAGGTATCAGGAGGATCTAAGATCTTGTGTAAAATCCTGTCTCCAAAATTTGGAGCTCTCCTGTAAATAAAAGATGGTTCTTTCGGTAGAACTGGGCCCAAGGTCTTATCCATCCCCAGGACATGCCACTGTCTCCTGAATATCTCTTCTATTCTCCGGTAATCCTGAGAATAGTCCGATAGGAAACTAAATTCCTTTGTATTAACCAGTCCACCAGTGGTATTTCCTATCACCTTTCAACAGATCAGCCCTTGTAGTTGACAAAACTCTCTGTATTTCACAATCCAAAGCTTCCTCTCTATATCCCTTGTTAACAAATTTATTTTTAACGACAAGGGACTGAGAGAGGAAATCCTGCTCATAGGTGCAATTGCGCCTTATGCGCATCAATTGCCCCCGGGGAATGTTCTTTAACCATACAGGGTGGTGTCCACTTTGAATGGACAGGTAACTGTTCCTGTTGGTCGGTTTGAAGTACACTTTAGTAGTGAACCTCGTGCCCTCTCTCTGAATAAGAACATCCAAAAAGTGCACTTCCCTCTCACTCCATACATAATCTAATTTGATGTTATTCTGGTTATTATTTAAGTGGGACATGAAAGACAACAAGGAGGACTCTGGTCCCTCCCATACGAAGATAATATCATCTATAAACCTGCGATAATATCTTAGCTCAGGTCTATTGATGTTAAAAACTAATTTGTCTTCCCACTCTGCCATAAAAATATTGGCAAGACTGGGAGCAAATTTGGCACCCATGGCCACCCCTGTTTTCTGACTATAAAAGGTGTTTTGATACCAGAAATAGTTGAGACCAAGGCAAAAATCTAGAGCCTTCTGGATGAAAACCTTTTGTTCAAAAGGTACCTCATCCCTTCTGCTCAAAGCCCAATTAAGAGCCAAAAGGGCATCATCATGCTGGATGATGGTGTACAGGGACGACACGTCCGCCGTCACTCGGGTGAGGAGGACATTTTCAAAACCCTTAAAATATTATCTGTAATTCTTGAAAAAAAAGTTTCCATTGGTAAAAGTCGTTTTAAAGGGGATTACATACATCTATGTAATCCAACTTATTAAAAATGGGTGGAACTCCACGTTAAGTAAGAGACCTTCCTTTAAGGAGTGCTTGTGGAGGCCTCCTGTACATTTGGCTCTGAGCGTTGCATTCCCACCTATGCCTCCCTCACCTCCCATGCTTCCTGTGCCTGAGTCCTCTAGTGAAGTAGAGCCCATACAGATGGGCTTCAAACGTCTCTCTGCTGAAGAGAGGGCCTTTGGGAGAAGGGAGAAATGATGTCTTTAGTGCGGCCAAGCAAGTCACTTATGGAAGTATTGTCTAACCCATCCGGGAAATGCCCCCCACCTGAGGTCTTGTAGGGGACAGCCTACAATACCGCTGCAGCCTCATGCCTCCCCACTTCCCACTGAGGCTATTGATGGGAGATCTCTACAGTCTGCCCATGTGACCCATGAAACCACTCAGTTGACCATGGGTGTAGTGACTCTTAACCAAGAGATAATCCAATTCCAAATCATTTCCTCACCTCATTACCCAGTTGTCATTGGTTATCCTTGATTACAGAGTCTCAATCCTTAATTTGATTGGCGTAGAGCCAAGGTTCTGTCATCTGGCCTCCAAATGAAGCTACGTGCATTGGTGGCGTAACGCAGAGAGGTTGAGCCTGGCGGTGGGAATTTTCACTAGATCACGTGAGAAGATGGATTTTATTGTATGCTTGTTTTTTACCTAATAAACATGGGTGCGTTTTATAAAGTGGGTTCTGTGCAGTGTGTTGAGCCTAATAACCCAGGTGCTGCACTATTGGAGGCTGTTTTATCTGTTTGTTGCCTATGACCTATGTGTGAGCTGTGTGGAGTCATCCTGAAGAAGGAATTCCATCATTCTAAAAGGGAACCTGAACACCAGAGTTTGGTCCATCAGATTGATCTACATTTCTGCTTTGTTGACCCTTTGTTGACCCTTAATGAAGGTAAGCTTGCACTTCACCTGGTGAAAGGAGCACGAGTGGAAAATTTTCCTTACACTATGGTGTCATCCCCATTAAGTACCTTATCAAATAGAGGCCTTTTTGATTGCACAAGCTATGAGAAGCTTTATTATTAATTGCAGTGGCCTTTTTTGCTTTATATGTTTGTTTATGGATTTTATTTGCACTGGCACTTTTTATATTTGAAACACTTACCAATTTAGATTTGTCACTTTCTAATTATTATTTTTACCTTGATTTAGAGGCAGTGCAATCACACATTTTAATATTGAGGTTCTTTCATAGTCGCCACAATGCACTAATTTTTAAAAAAATAAATAAGGTCATGTGCACTTCTTCAGTCTCTTCATTGTCAGAGGAGTACCGTGAATTCTGTGATGTCTTTGACAAAGAGCAGGCCGGTATTTTGCAGCCACATCGGGCTTATGACTGCACAATTGACCTTCCACCTGGTGCCATTCCTCCTCATGGCCGGAATTACCCTCTGTCTGTCTTGGAGAATAAGGCTATGGAGGAGTATGTTGTGGATTCACTATCCCGGGGATTCATATACAAATCCTCTTCACCTGTAGGTGCTGTCTTTTTCTTTGTGAAAAAGATGAGTAGTGAACTGAGACCCTGTATTGATTAAACAGTTCTCAATCTCATTACTGTTAAAAATGCTTATCCAATTCCATTAATAACAGAATTATTTGACAGCCTCAAGGGAGCAACGGTCTTCACTAAGCTCAATTTGAGAGGGGCATACAATCTCGTGAGGATTAAAGAGGGTCACAAATGGAAAACTACATTTAATAGGAGCAGACGCTACAAACACCTCGTTATGCCCTTTGGCCTCTGCAATGCTCCTGCAGTTTTACAGGAATTTATTAACAATGTCCTCCGAAAAATGTGGTGATTTACCTCAATGATATTCTCATATATTCGAAACACAGACGTCACCCGTGTGCTACAGCGGTTGAGAGAGAACATGTATTGTAAGTTGGAAAAATGCGTGTTTCATCGTGAACAGGTAAAATTTTTGGGTTATGTCATATCTGTTGCCAGGTTTTCGATGGGCCCAGAGAAACTATCTTCAGTCTAACAGTGGCCTTGACCCATAGGTCTACGTCCTCTACAATGTTTTCCTGGCTTTGCCATTTATTATCTGAAATGTATTCATAATTTCCTTTCTCTGATCAAACCCCTGACTGATATGAGCAAAAAAGAGGGAACCCCACAGAATTTGTCCCCGAATTCAAATAAAGCCTTTGAATTCCTTCAGCTTTCCTTTCCGGGAGTTCAGGTTTCCTTTTACTCGGCATATCATCCACAGTCCAATGAGGCCGGAAAACAGGCTAACCAAGCCTTGGAGCAGTTTCTACGTTGCTATATTTCAGACCACAATAATAACTGGTCAGACCTGTTGCCTTGGGTTGAGTTTGCTCACAATAGCGCCATCAATGCAGCCTTCCGATTATCTCCATTTATGATAAACTAGGGTTCTAGTCATCCAAGAATCCTTGCAACTCTCTAGGAAGAGGTACACACTCCACGCTGACCTCTGACACCTACCTGTGCCCTCCTACCAAGTTGGGGAGAGGGTCTGGCTGGCCTCCCAATCCTCCATGTTCACTCACTAAAACTGGCACCTCGGTATATTGAGCCTTTCTGCATACTCTGTAAGGTTAACCCAGGGACCTATGCATTAAATCTTCTGTCCAACATGTGTATTTCCAACGTATTCCATGTTTCTTTATTAAAATCTTTGGTGTATAACTACTATACCACCTCAGTACCATGCCCTTGCCCAGTTCAGGTTGACAACCATGAGGAGTATGAGATACAATCTAGTTCACTGGAGGGGTTATGGTCTGGAGGAACGCTTTTGGGTCTCATCTTTGGATGTACATGCTCCTGCCCTCCCCTGTGTTTTCCATATATGTTTTCCCCTCAAGCCTGGTGCCCCTCTGAGGGGAGGGGTTGTTGAGTAGGGGGTACTGTCAGGGCTGGGCTCCTGCTACTTAACGAGCCGCTCTCTTCTTTCAGTGCTCAGATGCTCCTCAACTGTCGGTTAGTTACCAGCCACTCGTTGTCACCACAGTAACTCACCTGGTTATCATACACCTGCCTCATTAGTCCAGCCTACTGCCAGTCCCTTTTTGCTATTAAAGCAGCTTAGCTCATTTTTTCCTTTCCCAATGCATGGTCTATGATCTCTAAGTGTGTTCCCTCCTGTGCTCCTGTGTATGACTTGGCCTGGCTGACTTCCTGTCCGATTCCTGCTCCTGATGTTTGCTACTGACTACTCTGACTTCTGGTTTCCTGACCCTGGCTCGTCTGATTACCCGCACTGCCATCCAAACCCTGGCTTCTGTTTTTTACTAGGTTCCTAAACTGTGTTATTTTTGTCATTTTATTAAAGGTGTGATTTTAACTGCACTCTGTCTCCATATGTTTTTATGGCTCTCGACAGAATCACAAAAATTGTATCTCAAAGCAGAAAGTGTAGAATGTGCCCTTAGCTAAAAAACTGCACAATGGTAATCCTTGGAATTCCATTAAATTATTATTTTTAAAACAAAGACTGTATATACAGTAAAATTGATATATAAAAAAATGTTAATTTATTTTTAATATATTTTTAAACTGTATAAACTTAGGAAAAGCTAAAATTAACTTTGACCCAAAACAACTATTGTTTTCCTCTAAGAGATGCAGTACACAGAAATGCATAGGTCCCCTAGCGAATTCTTAATAGAATAATAAGTAGTCAAATGCATGTGACAAGAGTAGATGCCAAATAGACCTGAAACAAGCATGTGTATGACACCTGATATGTGAATGATAATATAACGACAGAAAGAACCCGTATTTCTGTCTTGATTGGTTTCATTTAAACTTTCCTTTTATTTCTGCTCAAAAACACAGTTTTCATTTTTTATCTATTTAAAAGTGTTACTAAAGGCAAAACTTTTTTTTTAGTTTTGGATAGAGTGGAGATGGATTAGAACACCTGTTAGATTTTCATTGCCACCTCTGCCCCATTAGGGAGATTTATCCTCTCTTTATCCTGTTTACCATTATAAATGAAAGTGAAAGAAAAAAATATTAGGTTGCCCCATTAAGTAATAGAGGGGGAAATCTTCCAATGGAGATGCTAGTTCTGGTAACCTTAGTGACAACCCAGGACTCCCTTAATTTGGAGGAATTTCCTGTCACTTCCTGATTTAGCTATGAGACAGGAAGTGAAGAGAAAAAAAAATGATGTGGGTTTTACCCCTTTCTTACTCTATCCAAATTGAAAAACAAAATTGCATATTGTTAAACTTTACTTACTAGGCAAGGGGAGAGCAAAAGTTATATATTTTACAAGTTTAAAATTTACATGTCAACTGTCTACTGGAAAAGTGAAAAGTAATGTACAGAAGCAGAACATTGTAATACTAACCTATATGTTAGCTTAACCTTTGTTATGCTTACCTCACCCATCCATTTTCTGAGTATGATAACTGGATTTGCCAACAGTTCTCCTTGATTGTCTATGTTGTCCAGTTTGTGTCCAGCTGCATATAGTTTCATAGCTTCTTCCCTTTCATGAGCTATTAGGTCTGCCAAAAAATCCTGTAATAAGAAATGTACCAATCTAATTATTGGGTATCAAAAACAGCTGTCTGTGTCAGAATGATGCTATTTACTGTCACTGTTACTGATATTTACAAAATCAAAACATCTGTTTGCAAATTGAATGTTAACTATTATTCAATTGTATTTTTAATATGTTATTTATTATATTAATCAAGATAGTCCAATTGATTTAAGTATAGACTCGCAATTTTGGGAGCTGATCCGTGGAAACCCCTGCCCCCCCCCCCCCCCCCCCCCGCTGTTACCCAGCCTTACTACTTATTGTTATGCTTTATTTACATTTTACTATCCCTCCCGACATCCCTTCCTTGCTGTTCTCGTTTCCCTCTTCTCTTTCTTTCTTCCCCTGCATCTTCCTTTCTCCTCCTTTACTCCCCCTGTTTACACTTTATAAACTTCCATTCCCTTTTCTTCTTACAGACTATTTCTTACGAGGCTTGACACTCAGTCTTTTTGTCTTATCTGTATCATGTCATATCTTTCATGTCCCCTTATGAGGGTTAACCTGAAGCTCTTACCGGCTCCACGAGTCCCCTTAACCTTACACACATATGGCTTTATGGCTCCCAATTATTTAAAAAAAAAAAACCGTCTTTGTTGTTCTCTTATGATGCGTCTTGTTGTTGAATCCTATTAGTCTTGAATCTTCGATTATATACATTTGAATTGTTTGTAATAGTTGACACACTTATTGTTTTTTCCTTATATTAATAAAAATATTTTCACCTCTAATAAAGATAGTCCAAATGATCATTTATTTATATAAATTTGGTTAGTTTGATATTCTATATTTTATTTTAGGATGGTGTTCTATAATACAAATACTGTATGTATATAGAGAGAATGAACACTTAACCACTTCTGGACCGAAAGGATACACCTAGCAGATCTTCAAAAATGTTGTTAAGAATGATCTTGCCTGTGTATACCCCTCCATCAGCAGTTAAACTCATGAGAATGGGACCACTGAGAGACTGTCAAGGTCAAGTGAGTTTTTCTCAGGGTGGGAGCAAGGTCTACCAGAAGTTTCAATTGCATGGATGCATTGTAGTGGGTAATTTGATTGATGGATAGCCATTAAAGGTAGCCCAGGGAAGAATAGTGACTATGGACATTTTTTCCAGTGTGACAGCTAAGGTGCTGTTTAGGCCTTCCATTCTTCTGGAGACCTTTGACCTGTGTAGCTCTATCCCTGTGATCTTAGCAAGATTGCCTAGTAGGAGTGTGAGAGGGACAAATAGGAAGAGATTCACAAGGGTAAAATATATCTGTCCCATAGCTAAAATGCTAACTCCACTTTTGTGGGAACAAAATTAGCAAATAAAAAAAATATATATAGTGTATACAATTGCGACTCAAGTAATATTGCAATTGAATGGTTTTAAAAATGACCTTTCCTTTTTAATCTACAGCGCTATAACTTTCTGTAAAATGCAATGCAATATGGCTACTGGTGGTGTTCTGTACACAGATGGTGTACAGAATGCCCCCTGAAAATGTAATTTCCTGCTTGAGTGACTGGCTTACAGATTTTTCCAGAAGTCTGCACTACGGTACAAGTCAGACTTTTGGCATCCCCTGCAACAAAAATTAAATTTTTGGTGAGATACTCCCAAAGGGAAATCATGTCTAAAGGGATGCAGACCCTGCCAATTTCCTCATTAGAGCCCTGAAGGTGCAGCAGCTGATTGATACTTATAAAACGACTCCCATACAGATTCCCTTGGACACAGACAAACAAACAGCTATTTCTTCAGAACAACAAAAGGTGGGAATCTGTAAAAACATTTGTTAAAATCCTTGCAATGTACATGGATCACCCAGAGGGAAAAAAACATTTTCTCAACAAAAGTGGAGTTACTCTTTAAGGTCAGGGAGTGTGAAAAAAGGAGAGAGGGATTTCTGACTGACAGAAAGCAGGGGGATGTCCAGAGTAAGGCATTCTCAACAAGGGAAGAGATATAGTTTCCCAAATGTGCATGTGCTTTTCGGTTCTCATTATGAAAGCAATCTACTATGCTTAGGAAAACAGCAGCATTATGACATGGTTCAAAGTCAAAAATTCCAGCCCTTCTCTTTGGGCTTCATCAAAGTGTCATATCATACCAATGTTTTTCTCTTATCCCAAACAAATTTAAATACAGAATTCGAGTTTTTTGAAGAACGATTGTTGGGAAGTGATGGAGACTGTATGAAATACATACAGCAGAAGAGAAAGGATGTCCATTTTAAAGGAAAACTGTACTTTTGGTAAAAGTTGTCCTTTGATGAGTGCAGCAGCCTCCAAGTGCAGCCTATCTGTTCATATGCTCAATAGGGATGATTGAACTTTTGAAAAGTTCGGTTCGGCCAGAACATCCGAACTTCCCGAAAGTTCGGCCCGGATTTCAGAACCCCATTGAAATCAATGGGACCCGAACTTCGGTAATCAAAAAACACAATTTTTAAGCCCTAAAACCCAATAAATGCCCCTAAAAAGTGACTAGGGTTCTGGGTCATGCCCCATTTACTATTAATCACACAAAAAAGTTCTTAAAAATTGTCATTTTTGATAAAAAAGCCAATTATTGAAAAAAAAAGAGAGATTTTTTTATTTTGACTTTGGATTTAGTATCTGGGGGGTCTAAAAAGTGTACATGTGAAGTTTCAGCTCTGTAGCATGTCCAGAACAATGAAAAAAAAAAAGATAATTTTTCAGTAGAACAGGGATGTGGGACCCTCCTTTTACACCTATATGATCTTTTTTTCACAGGTTTTTTCACAGGTACACCTTTTAGACCCCACAGACACAAAATCACACAAAAAAAGTTCTTAAAAATTGTCATTTTTGATAAAAAAGCCAATTATTGAAAAATTAAAAAAAAAAAAAGATATTTTTGGATTTCGTATCTGGGGGGTCTAAAAAGTGTACATGGGAAGCTTAAGCTCTGTAGCATGTCCAGAACCATAAAAAAAAAAATCGTTTGTATTAGAACACTTTCAGCACAGGAGTTTTCACACCTTGCCGGTTTAATAGCAGGCATTTTTTTGGGTTCTTTGCAGTCAGGAAAAACATCTGAAGTTGTGTATAGTGGTACTGTGCACAAGTTCTGATGTTTTGCCTGCCTCCAAAAACCCCCCAAAAATGCCAGCAAAAACACACCTGGGCATTTTTTTTGACGCTAGCGTTTTTTTTGGCATTTTTTTGGGTTCTTTTGAGGCAGGCAAAACATCTGAACTTGTGTATAGTGGTGTACTGTATATACACACATACATATATTTATATACACACCTAGACATATATAGGTGTGATAGTAGCAGAAATATATGCTTGCGCTAATGAAATCATTTACAGTAATATATTTCTGCTACTATCACACCTATATATGGCTAGGTGTCTATATACATATAATTATGTGTGTATATATACCACTATACACAAGTTCAGATGTTTTGCCTGCCTCAAAAGAACCCCAAAAAATGCCAAAGAAAACGCTAGCGTCAAAAAAAAATGCCCAGGTGTGTTTTTGCTGGCATTTTTTGGGAGTTTTTGGAGGCAGGCAAAACATCAGAACTTGTGCACAGTACCACTATACACAAGTTCAGATGTTTTTCCTGACTGCAAAGAACCCAAAAAAATGCCTGCTATTAAACCGGCAAGGTGTGAAACCCGAGAAGCCAACCCCCTGTGCTGAAAGTGTTCTAATACAAACGATCTTTTTTTTTTATAGTTCTGGACATGCTACAGAGCTGAAACTTCACATGTACACTTTTTAGACCCCCCAGATACGAAATCCAAAGTAAAAATAAAAAAATCTCTTTTTTTAAAAAAATTTTTTAATAATTGGCTTTTTTTTATCAAAAATGACAATTTTTAAGAACTTTTTTGTGTGATTTCGTATCTGGGGGGTCTAAAAGGTGTACCTGTGAAGTTTCAGCTCTGTAGCGTGTCCAGAATCATAAAAAAAAAAGGATTGTTTGTATTAGAACACTTTCAGCACAGGGGGTTGGCTTCTCTTCTCGGTTTTCACAACTTGTCGGTTTAATAGCAGGCATTTTTTTGGGTTCTTTGCAGTCAGGAAAAACATCTGAACTTGTGTATAGTGGTACTGTGCACAAGTTCTGATGTTTTGCCTGCCTCCAAAAACTCCCAAAAAATTCCATTTCTCTATAGCGGTCACCCTGCTATGGAAGGGTTTTGTCACCCTTCCATAGCAGTCATTGTCAGTTTACCCTACACTACACTACGGTCACCCTGACACTTCACACTTTCCCTACAGAAACTAATTTTTTGAAGCTAACTTAAGTGTAAAGGAGCACTCTAACTACACTAGATATCCCTTTCCTCACACTAATAAATGCTAAATGACACTTTTAAAGTAAAATTAACAGAACTGCTTCCACTCTCTTCCATGTCCAGTATAACAATGCTAGGAATATGGCGGGGGCGATCTTATATACTGGGGGGCGTATTCACTAATGATTGGTCTAGGGACCCCCTAGTCACTCCAATCACATTCCTAGCATTCTCCTCAATTGGCTTTTGCTAATGGTTCTGGTCCAATCACGGCTTTTAAAGCCCATTTCCTGAAGCATTGCATTTTGGTCGGTTCTGGTTGCCGAATTCCGAACTTTTTGGGCAAAAAGTTCTAAATTCGGCCGAACCTCGAACACCCAATGTTCGGGCCGAACCGATGGTGGACCCGAACCGTTCGATCATCCCTAATGCTCAACTTCATCCTTGATTCAGCAATCTTCACTGTACATCTCCACCTGAAAATTTCTTCACAGGTGCCTCTTCAAGCTGTACTGTACATGCATGCCATGGCTTCATTCAGCACTTTGGGAAAAACCACACTCTGCAGGTGTCCGATCACATCATTAATATTCATTAAACTTAGAGGGGCTGTGGTGCACATGTTTAGGCTGAAGAGGACCCAGTGAGAACATTTACAGAAGCAAGGCTGTGCAGCTCCTAACTGGTTTGCACAGCAAAGATCACTGGATCAAAGAGAATGGTGATATAAGATCAGATAGGTAGCACTCAAGGAGGAAGGGGGGGGGGGCGGTTGTGCATTTTATTGAACAACTTGTATCAAAGGTACAGCTGTCCTTTGGGACAGTAATAACCCTAACTAGGACATACCCACTAGGCTCCATCTCAACACATTGTTTAACAGTTTGTATAGTTCAATGCGTACAGTTGCGCTATCTGCAATGATATGGACATGTTTAACCATGCAATGCATTCTGATTGTTATTTAAAGGGGTATGCATTTTGCAAAGATATCTGAGTTGGTTTGGTGAAGAAGAGATTGATAGATACATTAAAAGCAACCCAAAATCCTTTTTTCTATGCATTCGGAATAAATTACAGAAATAAGTCCCTCTGCATGAAGTTCAAAATAGTATTTATTCTCAAATTACATAAACAGCTGGTGGAGTTCCAGTTGCAATGTAAGGTTTTGTTCATTGCTTTAATAAATGCTATTTCGCTAGCCTTAGAGCAGTAGATGACACAGGAAATAAATAGTGATTGCTTCAGTATTGTAGAAAGATGAGTGTATAGCTGCCTGCTGGCAGAAGGGTTAGTGACCGGCTGGAGCTTTTCCATGCAGAGTTCTGGTTGTATAACTGCATGGGAGAGTGTCCTTGTCTTATATAAATGTTTCTTTATATTGTGAGTTCTGAAAATAAATGTATAAAGTGTAAAACTTAAATGGAAATGAGTGTATAAACTATGTAAAACTGTAAAATAACAATAAAAAAAAAAAAAAAACCCTCTCTTAACAGGATGTTGCTCACACCATGTACAAGCAAAGTTTTAGTAATTTAAGTTTTTAAAAGCCATTATAAGAAATTGGCTAACATTAGAATAAAGAAGAACCCATTGCTATGTAAACATATTGCACAGAATAGGTAGGTCAGGAAGGGTAGTGGCTAATATTGGGTTGATAATAAAAAATAATTGGAACATCAATGTCTTGAATCTTACCAATTAATATAATGCATTTCCCACTAGGGTGTTTAATCTTTTTCTCACGATAAAACGGCATTTATGTTAAAAACAAATTGAAATGGCACAATTGTATTTCCAACATTTGGCAAATAAATTGGAAGAAGGTATTAAACTACATGGTGGCAGAGGTAATGGAGAATTGTGTCACCTGGAGGTAAAGAACACTGATGAGAATAATTTCACACTAACGGAAAGCTTGTATGTGCATATTCAAAGAAGTCAAACCACAGACATTCAATTAAAACCCCCTTAGGAGTATGATCACAAGCGATTCTATCATTTTATTTAGCACAAACATTTTGGTACTGTTATAATTTGCTGCTTTACTGATACCTAACAGTATTGACACTTTAGGGAGAAAACAAAGCAAGTATGCCCCTGTGTATGTTAATTTGGTGTTAGGTATTAGATTTATAGGTTTGAATAAGTTAGTATTATGGCCAGGGTTAGGGTATTGAGGTTACTGAGGTACTGTCATTTTGGCCATTCAGGGTGTAATGACAGTGTCTCTTAAAAGCTCACCCACTCAGCAAGTTATACTCAATGATCCACACTCCCTTGCTGCCTCCTCACTGCATGAGTCCACCATGTGTAAGTCTTAAAACAAGAGAAGTGCCGCTCCAAGTGAGATCATTGGGTAGATTAGATTACACACATGGGTGCTAGCCCCGGCCCGCATTCGTGGGATACATGTTTTAAAAAGAAATTGCTGCACACCATGACAATGTAAGTCTGTTTATTGCAACATTCCAGTAAATCCAACAAAGATCACCACTGGACAGTAGCAGATGCAGAAGTTTGACGCATTTTACACAATTATACTGTGCCTATTCATAACGGTATGAGTAAGCACAGTATAATTGTGTGAAGTGCACCAACCTTCTGCCCCGGTGGATGTTGTCTTTGATCCCTACCCCAAAAGGCACACCCACACACAACCACACACACACACGTACACATGTGTAACAGTGTTTCTGTCTGGTGATTGCTCACTCAATATATAACTGTTGCATAAAGAAGACATATGTTCGACTATAATTAAAGGTCTAGCTCTATTAGAGTAATAAAGCAAGGGCTGGTAGGTGGCAAAGAAGAATGCTGAGGAAGGGAGCTTCTAGGAGACACTGGGGTTATTTTACTAAAGGCAAATAGACTGCAAGTTTTGAAGTGCAGTTGCCCCAGAGTGAATTAGGGTAAGCTCTACTGATTTCCATCACGCAATCATGTGTAAGCAAAAATGCTGTTTTTTTATTTTATTTTCCTTGCATGTAATAGGTATTCTTTGCAAAGTGAAGCTTCACCTCATTTACTAAGCTCTGGAGCAACTGCACTTGCAAAGTGCACAGTCTGTTTGCCTTTAGTAAATCAACCCAACTACTTCTGCTCTAAATTGGGACAATTACAGTGTATCTTTAGGTGTTACAATTGTAAATAAAAAGATGTTGTAAACCTTAGACATTAAAATATGAACAAAGCATTTCCCTTTATAGTATGTACTTGTTTCAATTAAGAGCACTATAAGCTTCATTCCTGTCTACTGCTTCATTCCTCTGCTATCAGTATGAATAGCTTCTGACAGGATTTCCTGACACCAAAAGAAAAATGGTGACAGGGGAGGGAACTCCAGCTGATTGATAGCAACAGATCTGTTCCTTTGTGCTGTGGGAAGGGGGATGAATCAGCTCCCAGAGCTCTTCTCACTGAGATCTGCAGTTTAATTCCAGCTCTCCACCCCCTTTTTTATGACATTAGACAAGCTTTATAAATTCTTGACTTTAAGTGGATGTGGAGAAGAAAAGACTGCAGTTCAGGTGGAACTATGGGCAAAACATTTATTTTCATAACACAAATGAGGGTTATAACCTCTGTTAGATTTTTTTTTTTTTGCCATCTGTGTCCCATTTTGGATATTTTCCTTCACTTCCTGTCCTATAGCCCAACAGGAAGTAAGATGAAATCCCTGCAAGTTAAGGGAATTCCTTGTCACCAGAACTAGCGTCCCAATTGGTATATTTCCCCTCTATTACTTTTTGGGGGACAACCCAAAATTTGAGTTTTTCTTTAACTTTCAATGATAATGTTAAACATGGGAAAAAAATGAGGATGAATCTCCCTAATGGGAGCAGAGACAGCAAAAAAAAAAAACTGACAGGGGTTCTAATTCATCTCCACTCTATCCAAAACTAAAAAAAACGTCTGCCTTTAGTTATACTTTAACCAATTCTGGACCAGAAGCATTTACCCCCTTAATGACTAGGCCATTTTTTTGTGATTCGGCATTGCATTACTTAAACGTAAATGTGCGGCGGGCAGTCCGGAAGCTGTTAAACAGGTACAATTTATGTAGGAGGATGTGTTCCATCTCTGCGTATCACCTGATCATTGGACTGGGTATAGGTAAGATTTTACAACCCCTTTAAGGCCGGGTTCACACTAGCTGCAGATGTGGCTCACAGCAGGGGGTCTGGTGTGTCCTTGTTCTCCGTTTCAGGTGCGATTCAGGTTTACCTTTTTTGCCTGAATTTGGACCTGAAACAAAGCCAAAGATACACAGGATCCTTTTCCATCCATCCAATTTGCAGAAGTGTGAACGTGTATTGGTGTCACTGGTCCCCAGAAAGTGTCACTTAGTGTCAGATTTGTCTGCCACAATGTTGCAGTCCCGCTAAAAATTGCTGATCGCCGCCATTACTAGTAAAGACAATAAAGAAAAGTAAATAAATCTATCCCATAGTTTGTAGACGCTATAACTTTTGCACAAAGCAACCAATATACACTTAGTAGGATTTTTGTTTACCAAAAATATGTAGCAGAATACAAATTGACCTAAATTAATGAAGAAATTTGAGTTTTTAATTTTTTTTATTTATTTTATATTTTTTATATTTTATTTTATTTATTTATATATTTTATAGCAGAAAGTAAAAAATATTGTTTTTATTCCCAAAATTGAGGTTCTTACTTTGTTTATAGCACAAAAAATAAAATAGGTGATAAAATAACACCAAAAGAAAGCTCTTATTTGTGGGAAAAAGACATCAATTTTATTTGGGTACAGTGTCGCACGACCAGGTAATTGTCAGTTAAAGCAACGTAGTGCACTATTGCAAAAAATAGCCTGGTCAGGAAGGGGGTAAAACCTTCCGAAGCTGAAGTGGTTAATTCATCAATAAGACTTATGTTTGATTAAAGAAAACTGCATCTTCTTGCATAACAACCAAATTGCTCCAGAAATAAAACTTAATAGATGCCTGTACTTTCTACAGTACAGTAGATAAACGGTTTTCAAACTAGTAAAAGTTAAAAAAAGAATTAGGGTAAAAAACAATCAGTTAATAGATTTGAATTCATTTTTATGTATTTGTTTTTGTTCTAATGCTAATGAGTACACAAAAGTAGATTTTGTTTATACATGCTTGCAAACAATTCTTTTTAAAGCTTCTATTAGTAAATCATTTAAATCACTTTTATAAAACTGTCTCTGTTTAATGTTTTTTTTATGTACATGGCTTACTTTCTTTACTTACTATGTTAAGGTCGCTGTAAACACAAAATAAACACAAATGGACCTGAATTTTGTTGGCACAAATCCACCTTGTGTGAGATTTATTAGGTACTTTTTCAGAATATCTATAAATATTTTTTTGGGCAGACTACCATTTTAAAGAGAGATGCAACAACACCATCCTTTCAAAATAAATTTATTGGCATTTTTCCATCCAAGAGGTGACTGACTGCCAAAGCCAAAGTTTGGATCAAATGATGCTTTACAACCAAAATCCAGCAACGCTGGATTCTCACCATCTGCCTTTTAAAATACTAGCGTGGCTTTAACTCATTCAAAGGCTCCTGAATCAGCTGTTGTAATTACTGCACTGACAACATATGTCAATATTCAGCAGAGGGGAAACTGTTCACAATTAATTACCCAGAAAATACTAGGAATGCGGTTTGTGAGAATTTTTTTCTGAAGATGATATCAGGCGCTTTTCAGTGTGGCAAATTCGCTAGTTTGCTTAACAGAGCATCACTTTCCTCACAGTATAAAAAAAAACAACAGCAAATGCTGTGTGAGGACAAAAACTCTCTTGGTATTAATAGAAAATCTACGCTCTAAAACACCCCGTACCCAAGAGATCTGATGACTTAGCCAAGAGCAGAGCTAACTAATAATAAAGTCAAGACACTTCAGCTTAGAAAAAAAATCTAAGCAGGGATATCTCCAGACAGCAGTAACAACATAAAGGAACAAAGAATTGTGAAGTATTCTAAGGTAAAATGTCTCAAAATAACCATCAAGAGGTATCTGATAGGTTGCCACCAACATATGGTAGTCAATTTAGCAGGAGAATGCACATAGGTAGAGTTAAAGGGAATGTGTGGGGGATTTAATTCAATACACTTAAAAATATGTATATTTGTTGAGCATTTTTTACAATAGGGGAATGTACAAACTAACACTTTCAGGTTGTTTCTTCACAATTTGACACTCAGGGCAAAATTTACAATGCGAGGACAGACAGTACAGTTACAATACAATTCAATACAGGAGTAATCAGAGGGCCCTGCTCGTTAGAGCTTACAATCTAAAAGGGAGGGTCAAGTGATACAAAAGGTAATACCTGTGGGGAATGAGCTGATTGAGAAAATAAAAGTACAGTGGTTAGGTGGAGGCAGGATAACCTTGTCTAAAGAGAAAAGTTTTCAGGGATCACCTTAAAATGGATAGTTGGACAGATTGGTGTAGAGAATTCAAAAGGATGGAAGAGGCTCGAGCAAGCCCTGGAAGTGAGCATGGGAGGAGGTGACAAGTAAACTAGAGAGCAGGAGGTCTTGGGGGAATAAAGAGAAGGATTTTATAGGTAGTAGAGATGGCCTTGCAGTTCGCCCGGCGGTCGGTTCGTGGCAAATTTTGCTTGTTCGCTACCCGCCAATTTTTCGAACACATGGCGTTGTTTGCGGCGGCCATATTAGTTTACATTGGGGAGAACTGTGACCCATGACACAGCCGTCAGGTGGAACAGGACAGCCAATTGAAACATTTCAGCACATGGACATGCCCCCTACCCTATAAATAAACCTGAGCTGTCGGCCATTTCACATTCTGCTTTTTGTCAGCGTAGGGAGAGGTTGGCTGTGTTCATGAGGGAGAGATTGCCAGACACAAATAGCTCTGTTAAGATCCGCAAAAGTCCTTTTCAGGGCTGGTATTTCGGTATAGGTCTACTAGTATCTTTTCAGGTTAAGGGCAGGTATCCAGTCGGTGCTTTAGGGGCAGTTAGAGATTGGCAGCAGTCACACAAATCGCTCTGTTAATGTCCACATAAGTCAGTTTCAGGGCTGGTATTTCGGTATAGGTCCAGTCTCTTTTCAGGTTAGGGACAAGTATCCAGTCTGTGCTTTAGGGGCAGTTAGAGATCGGCAGCAGTCACACAAATTGCTCTGTTAATGTCCACAAAAGTCATTTAACCACTTAAGCCCCGGAGGATTAAGGCCCTCAAAGACCAGGGCCTATTTTGCGATTTTTGCTCTGCGTGACTTTAACGGACAATTGCTCGGTCGTGCGACACTGTACCCAAATTAAATTGACATTCTTTTTTTTTCCCACAAACAGAGCTTTCTTTTGGTGGTATTTGATCACCTGTGTGATTTTTACTTTTTGCGATATAAACAAAAAAAAGCGTCAATTTTGAAAAAATAACAATATTTTTCACATTCTTTATATGAAATTCCCCCCTGAAAATGTAAAATTCTAAATTTTTTAACATTTTAGGCCAATTTGTTTTCTGCCACATATTTTTAGTGAAAAAAATCGCAATAAGCGTATTTTGATTGGTTTGCGCAAAAGTTATTGCGTTTACCAACTACGGGTAAGATTTATGTAATTTTTATTGTTTTTTTTTTAACTAGTGATGGCGGCGATCTGCGATTTTTTTTTTTGCGGGACTGCGACTTTGCGGCGGACAGATCGGACCCTTGACTGACATTTTTGAAACTTTGGGGGGTACCAGTGACATTACTACAGTAATCAGTGCTATACATATGCACTGTTACTTTTAAAAATGACACTGGCAGGGAAGGGGTTAACTTTATGATCCAGGGGTTAAGTGTGTCCCAAGGGGCGTGCTTCTAACTGTAAAGGGGCATGGCTTTTGATGTAACCACAGAGACATACGATCCTACATAGCAAGATCGTATGATCTCTGCTGTTACACCAGGGAGAATGACAGGCCGCCTTGTTTACATTAGCCGCCTGCCTTTCTCCCTCTCCAGCGGGAGATCGCGAGTGACCGGCGGACATCGGAGCCACCGGTCACTCGCGCAGGGATGGCTGTGAACAAGCGGGTGAGGGAGCATGCCTCCGGCGGCGTTCGCTCGCCCCCTATTGGCTCGCGGGTGAGTGACATTCCGATAGGTCACTTTTCCCAGGGGGGGGGCTGACCGCCGCAGTATATGTACTTGCGGCGGTCGGCAAGTGGTTAAGGGGCTGCAATTTTTTTGGTATTGCTGTGCAGTGCACTATATAGGGGGGAGGGGGGTAATCCACAGTATAATATACTTTGTAGAAAGCATATTATAGTGGATTAGTAGTATTATTGTGCACTGTGCAGCATTGTGACAGGTGTGGTGACTGAGCATTGCTGCAGCAATACTAAAAACAGTGCCAAACTCCCTGGCCAATTTTTTGAACAACTGGTGTGATAGACCAGTGGCCCCCCAATACCACATATTGAAGTGGGGTGTTATCTGAGTATACTTTTACGAGGTGTATTTGTGTCCTGCAACAATATTGCCTCTTTTGCTGAGTTAAGTCTGATACACACAGTGCCAAACTCCCTGGCCACTTTTTTGAACAACTGGTGTGATAAACCAGTGGCCCCCCAATACCACATATTGAAGTGGGGTGTTATTTAACAGTATACTTTTCTAAGAGTGTATTTTAGTCCTGCAAAAATTTGGCCTCTCTTGCTGTGTTAGCTGTGCTACACACAGTGACAACAGTTATTGGCCAATTATTTGTAGAACTGGTGTAATAAACCTGTGGCCCCCCAATACCACATATTGAAGCGGGGTGTTATCTGAGTATACTTTTACAAGTGTATTTGTGTCCTGCAACAATATTGCCTCTTTTGCTGAGTTAAGTCTGATACACACAGTGCCAAACTCCCTGGCCAATTTTTTGAACAACTGGTGTGATAGACCAGTGGCCCCCAATACCACATATTGAAGTGGGGTGTTATCTGAGTATACTTTTACAAGTGTATTTGTGTCCTGCAACAATATTGCCTCTTTTGCTGAGTTAAGTCTGATACACACAGTGCCAAACTCCCTGGCCAATTTTTTGAACAACATGTGTTATAAACCAGTGGCCCCCCAATACCACATATTGAATTGGGGTGTTATATGAGTATACTTTCATAATTGTATCGGTGTCCTGCAACAATATTGCCTCTTTTGCTGTGTTAACTCTGATACACACAGTGCCAAACTCACTGGCCAATTTTTTGAACAACTGGTGTGATAAACCAGTGGCCCCCTGTGACGAGACCAATCTCGCCACTGGGCGTTGGAGAAGCCTGGTTGCTTGCCTCCTGCAATATGACTATGGACCTAGGGGCTTTTACCCCTTTAAGACTGTATTTGGGCATGAAAACGTGCCTGCGGTCGGTCAGAAAAGGACTTCCGTCTAACTTTTTAACCCCTGGAGGGATTTCTATGATTTTTGGTTATGTTTGCATTTGAAGTATGCTGATTCTGAAAATGTAAGTTTTATTTGAATGTGATGCATATTTTAGAAGTTATGAAAATGTTGCTTTTGGCCTGAGGTGGCTTTGCATTCACCTATTGTCGGGTGTGCTAAGTATTCCTGTTCCATTCTTACATGCTAATGACCTTGCATTGTTCTGGCCAGGTGGCTAGATAATTAGTTTAGTGTTATTTTGTGCCTGTTTACAAATCTATCTGCATATGCTAATGCAATGAGACTCACATTACCTGATAGTGTATATAATGTGTTTGTGTGGATTTAATAAACAGTTCTAAGACAGTCCACTGCTTGAGCCTCACACGGAGCCTTGTCTCGTTCTTGGGGGGATTCACTGTATGCTGTTGGAGACTGATTGCTAGGAGTGTAAGCTGATGTATGCTTTTCCTGTTCGTCTGCTAGCAGCTATTTGTGAGGTTCCAGGTTGGAGTGCTATTTTGTATCCAGTTTGGGAGTTTGATGTTCTGCAGTAGCTGTGCCTGCTCTCTCAGAAAGGGGCATATCGCCTAAATGTATTTTAACCCCTTGTCTGCTGAAACGGTCCGTTACATTTGGTGGCAAGCGGCGGGATCGTTCTCACAGCCAGAAGGACAGCTACAGGAGGCACCATTCCGTGGATTTACAAGTTGGGGGCAACGCATGTCTCAGTACAGCGACCCTTAAAGCAACAGGATGGAACCAGCAGTGGAGTACAGATACTCTCTGAGAGAATATGACCGTATGGTGTGGTTACGGCTGAACTTCTTCGGACCCAATCCACTGGAGAGATCCAAGCGGTTCGTGAAGAACTTAGTTTTTGGGACTCTGCTAGACAGGGCAGAGAGAGAGGGCCAGCTGGCATGTTGGGAGGAACTCCAGCGGCAGGTACAGTTAAGGGAAGAGGAGAACCCAGTCTCCATTCCCCAGCGGCAGCCTGATTTATTGGGAATTGGGAGCCCAGTCTCCATTCTCCAGCGGCAGGCTGAGTTACAGGGGGCAGAGACAGTTGGTCCTGTCGCCCTGCAGCAGATTGATTTGTTGGGAATTGGGAGCTCAGTCTCCATCCCACAGCAGCAGAGTGTCCTGCAGGAAACAGAGAGCCCAGTCTCCTTTCCCCAGCAACAGGACACTGTATTGGGAGCAGAGACAGTCGGTCTCCCTCCCAGGGGCTGGAAGTATATTTGGGAGAGGAGCTTGTTACCCCCTCTCCCCATTGGCAGAGTGATATCCAGGGAATTGGGAGCGCAGTCTCCATCCCTCAGTGGCAGATTGAGTTACAGGGAGCAGACACAGTTGGTCCTGTCCCCCAGCGGCAGATTGAGCTATTGGGAATTGGGAGCCCAGTCTCCATCCCACAGCAGCAGCTTAACGTACCAGGGGGAGACAGTAAGCCCCCCAACAGTGCAGATGGGACCGTGGTCTCTGCACTCACAGCACAGGGGGTAGGGACAGTCGGTCCTGACCCCCAGCAACAGGGCTATTTAGCCAAAGGGGAGACAGTCGGTCTCCCCCTCCAACAACCCGTCTCCAACCAGGCTACTTCTGTGGTAGCGCTGGCACCAGGGCAGAGTACCGCTGGTCTCTGCCCACTCAGCAACCCACCAAGGCAGTCTGCCAGTCTCTCACACAGCCAAGGTGAGGCACCTGGACATGGACAAATTTCTCTTCTACCCAGGTGTAGCAACCAGTTATTTTGGGTGGGCTGTACTGCTGTCTCTGTTTTGTGGGTGGGCTGCTGGACTAACAAGGGCACTGACCGGCAGAAGGTCAGATACCCTGTCAGTCTGTTTGGAAAAGGGGAGAAATGTGACAAGACCAATCTCGCCACTGGGCATTGGAGAAGCCTGGTTGCTTGCCTCCTGCAATATGACTATGGACCTAGGGGCTTTTACCCCTTTAAGACTGTATTTGGGCATGAAAACGTGCCTGCGGTCGGTCAGAAAAGGACTTCCGTCTAACTTTTTAACCCCTGGAGGGATTTCTATGATTTTTGGTTATGTTTGCATTTGAAGTATGCTGATTCTGAAAATGTAAGATTTATTTGAATGTGATGCATATTTTAGAAGTTATGAAAATGTTGCTTTTGGCCTGAGGTGGCTTTGCATTCACCTATTGTCGGGTGTGCTAAGTATTCCTGTTCCATTCTTACATGCTAATGACCTTGCATTGTTCTGGCCAGGTGGCTAGATAATTAGTTTAGTGTTATTTTGTGCCTGTTTACAAATCTATCTGCATATGCTAATGCAATGAGACTCACATTACCTGATAGTGTATATAATGTGTTTGTGTGGATTTAATAAACAGTTCTAAGACAGTCCACTGCTTGAGCCTCACACGGAGCCTTGTCTCGTTCTTGGGGGGATTCACTGTATGCTGTTGGAGACTGATTGCTAGGAGTGTAAGCTGATGTATGCTTTTCCTGTTCGTCTGCTAGCAGCTATTCGTGAGGTTCCAGGTTGGAGTGCTATTTTGTATCCAGTTTGGGAGTTTGATGTTCTGCAGTAGCTGTGCCTGCTCTCTCAGAAAGGGGCATATCGCCTAAACGGATTTTAACCCCTTGTCTGCTGAAACGGTCCGTTACACCCCCCAATACCACATATTGAAGTGGGGTGTTATCTGAGTATACTTTTACAAGTGTATTTGTGTCCTGCAACAATATTGCCTCTTTCGCTGAGTTAAGTCTGATACAAACAGTGCCAAACTCCCTGGCCAATTTTTTGAACAACTTGTGTGATAAACCAGTGGCCCCCCAATACCACATATAGAAGTGGGGTGTTATCTGAGTATACTTTCATAAGTGTATTTGTGTCCTGCAACAATATTGCCTCTTTTGCTATGTTAACTCTGATACACACAGTGCCAAACTCACTGGCCAATTTTTTGAACAACTGCTGTGATAGACCAGTGGCCCCCAATACCACATATGAGATATGATATGAGATCCTTCTTTCAGCCAAACCATTGACAGCTGTACTCCCGATCCAGCAACAAGGACTGACAGGTGTCCGACTACATCGGATTAATGGCCGATGTGGACGCTCTAAGGAGCGATGAACCCCTGGACTACTGGGTGGGCAGGCTTGACCTCTGGCCAGAGCTTGCACAATTTTCAATGGAAATGTTGGCTTGCCCCCCATCTAGTGTCCTGTCCGAATGGACGATCAACGCAGCAGGGGGGATCGTGACCGATAAGCGCACTCGCCTAGCTCATGACAGTGTAGACTACCTCACATTTATAAAAATGAAGGAGGCATGGATCTCTGAGGAATTCAACACATGTGACCAGTAGACCATGTTTCATTGAAATTCCTCATGCCAGGCCACAAATATCTGCCAGACTGCCCATCCACCCACAGCAATTCCTGGTCCTTGGCTTCGCTACATACCGCAGCATAAAAGGCATTTCATGTCCATTGAATGGCAAATTTTTGGGGCCTTTCAGGGCCGACAATTATTTTTTCTGTGAATGCCTAATGTACCTCCAGCCACCAAATACTACGTTCTTAACTGTCAGTTAAACCCATGTGGGCTAATTTTTGGGGCCTATACAGGCCGACACTTACTTCTGTATACTGTGAATGCCTAATGTACCACCAGCCATCAAATACTACGTTCTTTGCTGTCAGTTAAACCCATGTGGGCTAATTTTTGGGGCCTATACAGGCCGACACTTACTTCTGTATACTGTGAATGCCTAATGTACCTTCAGCCACCAAATACTACGTTCTTAACTGTCAGGTAAACCCATGTGGGCTAATTTTTGGGGCCTATACTGGCCGACACTTACTTCTGTATCCTGCAAATGCCTAATGTACCTTCAGCCACAGAATACTACGTTCTTAGCTGTCAGGTAAACCCATGTTGGCTAATTTTTGGGGCCTATACAGGCCGACACTTACTTCTGTATACTGTGAATGCCTAATGTACCTTCAGGCATCGAATGCTACGTTCTTAGCTGTCAGGTAAACCCATGTGGGCTAATTTTTGGGGCCTATACTGGCCGACACTTACTTATTTATCCTGTGAATGCCTAATGTACCTTCAGCCACAGAATACTACGTTCTTAGCTGTCAGGTAAACCCATGTGGGCTAATTTTTGGGGCCTATACAGGCCAACACTTACTTCTGTATCCTGTCAATGCCTAATGTACCTTCAGCCACAGAATACTATGTTCTTAGCTGTCAGATAAACCCATGTGGGCTAATTTTTGCGGCCAATACTGGCCGACACTTACTTCTGTATCCTGTGAATGCCTAATGTACCTTCAGCCACAGAATACAGCATTCTTAGCTGTCAGGTAAACCCATGTGGGCTAATTTTTGGGGCCTATACTGGCCGACACACTTATTTATCCTGTGAATGCCTAATGTACCTTCAGTCACAGAATACAACGTTCTTAGCTGTCAGGTAAACGCATGTGGGCTAATTTTTGGGGCCTGGAATGGCCGACACTTACTTCTGTATCCTGTAAATGCCTAATTTTTCAGACTGGAATTGAAAATCAATGGGTCTGTAAAGGTTCCGCCAAATTGTGGAATGGATGCGGACCCATTTTACAGATATGTGAATTGACCCTATATGTATTTGACATGTATTTACCGGCTGCTGTCAGTACTGGCTGATTTATGAAAAAAAAATTATATTTTTTGCTGTAAAAAAAAATAAAAATTTTAGGGCAACGTTTCCAATTGCAATACTTCTGTTATGACATTGTCCATGTGCTGGGACTATTTGTGCACAGCTAGTACGTCTTTTGTGGCTGCAAATATGACCTAAAGTTTTTAAAGTTCGCCTCCCATTAAAGTCAATGGGGCCCACGCGAACTTGCGGTTCGCGGACTTTTGAGAAAATTTGCGACTGACGTTCGCGAACCACCCCGGACAATGTTCTCCATCACTATTCATAGGTAAATTCCATAGAATGGTACATTCCATAGACTAATGTAAAATGCGGAAACAGGAAGCCACATGTCCCTGCCTTTATACAACCCGCACCACATACAGTATTTTGTGTCACTCTCAAGGAAGAGACTCCTTTTGAGCTAAGAGGCTATTCTTATCTCTTTGATAAAAAGGAACAATCTTACCCGAGGTTAATATTTTCATGTTTCCAGAGGTTGCCTGCTTGGACGGTAGTCCCCGAGTAGTATTATCTGTTCAACAAGAGACATTAGCTCATCTACACACTTGAGGTCTGTATGCCTAATGTGCCACTGTTTCTTATCAGGCAGGGCTCTGAAATAACGGTTCCAGACCAGTCACTCCACAATCTGAGCAAGCTTCAGCACCTCCAGTTGACACCACTTTATTTGTTTAAATCATTGGAATTTGACATCATTTAGTACATTATGGGTTCCCCAGGGTCACGCTGCCCTCGGGTGGCCATGGAAACCTCGTGCCTGGCTAGGATTTCTATTTTGAGTTTAAGATACTCTTTGGCATCCTGGTGGTGTAAATTATGGTAACCCTTAGCTTGGCTAAGCAACTCTTTCAAAATAGCTGAGGTAGGATTGAACATTATCCTCGAGGGACAATTTCCATACACGACTCTGCACCACCTATCAAGGTGTAGAAGTCAGACCCTGCAATACCATCTGCCTCTCTAATAAATCCTCCACCTGCTGCTGTAAAAAAAGGTTCACTCACTGTTGTTCCTCTAAGGAAGCCTGATGAGCTACAGTCAACTGTTGCCCCTGTTGGGCGGTTAAGCAGTTCTCCTCTTGCTGGTTAGCATTTGTCAATACAAACTGTTTTACAAGCTCCTCCATTTTGTTCAGCAATAGGCATGTGTCACTCTAAAGCGCTACCCTCATCCAAGCACCATGTATGGAACAAGCTTTTCTAAAGCAAGACAGGAGGGCTTTGTATAGCTAGTGTATAGCATAAAACAAACAAAACATCGGCTTGTCCATGCCAACTAAACTCAGGTCTGCTTCTGACTAACTGATTGACCACCAGTGTGTTCCTCAAAGCAAACAGGCAGCACTTGAACTTTTTTTTTTTTTAACAGGAAACACTTGCCAGCACCAATGGTTTGATTACACATCAAGCAAATATATAAAATTTAAAAGGGGTCAGCGCCTATTAAAAGTATCTTTAAAACATTAAAAAGAAGTCCTTATAGCGTGTAGATGAGAGGATCACCACACAAGAAGAAGTCCTTATAACGTGTAGATGAGAGGATCACCGCACACCAATAACAGCAGAAGAGAGTGTGATCATAATCATCACCACTGTGTGAGAAAATAAATCTGCTTACCGGATTGTGTTGACCCTCAGATTATAGAGAAGTCAACACTAGCATGTGGAATACAGAAGCTGGATGAAACATCAGCTGTCTCGCTGTGCCATCTGTCCCCGCAGGCTGCTCCAATAAGATATACCTGAGAGGGTCCTACCTCCAGCAAGAGATGCAGAATAACCTCAAGGGGATGCAAATAACACAATAGCGCAGTCTGTCCAAAAGGAAAAAATTGCTTCTTTATTTATAGAATATTGCACTCACAAGCTTAAAAAAGTAAGAAATGTCAAATAAGTTTTCAAAGATGGCTGGGGCTAGTAGCATGCTTAAGTCACATGATTCTATCCCACCTTATGCATTTTGTCATAATCTGACATCCTCAGAGGCATGGTGGCTGGACGCAAGCACCCTCTGTATAGTAAACAAACCGGAAATGACCGGCCGGAAGTGCGACATCTCCACCATGTGTTCCATGGTTGCATTTCACAACCCAGAAGCGGCACTGTAAATAATATTATAACATATTCGTGATATGAGTCAAAAGATTTAAACATACCTTCCTTCTAAAGGCAGGGTAGAAAAATGTAAAGCATTCAGGAAGAGACAAATGAATAGCTAATCCATAGCAAGCAAATCATGTTAAAATACAAATCCCAACTAGAACAGCGCCATCTTGTGGAGATGCCAACACTTTCAACACTAAAACAATTAAACAATCCCCCAATCCCTAACTAAATACAATGGTCTCTCTACATAGTAATTAAATATAATAAAATGTAATAAATACCATCTAATAGAAAGATGAGTATTAAGCATTTCATAATGAATGGAAATAACCCTCAGCTATTATTAAAAAAACAATTCACATTCCATTCAATGTTCATTCCCCATGGGATATAAGTCAAGAATCCAGTGGATTTCCAACCTGGAAATCTCAACACTCCCCCTCCAATGTGGAGAAAATGTATCATTACCCCAAATAAGAGAACCTTTGGGGTTTTTATTGTGACAATGTGCATAATGCTTAGACATGCTGTGTCCAGGGAACCCCCGTCTGATATTCTCTAATGTTCTTTGATTCTTATCTGCATCATTCTTATGGTGCAGCCCACATATTGTAGGCCACAAGGGCATTGGATAAGATTTAACGCATTAGTAGAAGTGCAGATAATAAAAGATCTAATATCGTAACGCTTAGATGTTACCATAGATTGAAAGTCACACTCCCTGCTATCAAACATGGTACTTATCTGACAGACAGTGCATTTCCTACAAGGAAAGTAACCTTTTAGGTCTTGAAAAAAAGGAGGTTCTCTTAGGGCTGTCAATAACATTTGGGGCCACATACAACCGTAAAGATTGTACACCTCAAAATACAACCTGAGGAGTATCTGATAGCTTGGGTCCCAACAATTTATAATTTTTAAGGAGTTTCCAGTGCATATGAAAAATGCGTTTAATATTCTGATATTGGTTGGAATAGGTGGTGATGAATGAGAAGCCAAATTGATTCATGTCTCTCTCTATCTTGGGTTTATCCTCCAACAACTTGTTCCTATCCAAGCTACCCACTTCGGTAATTAAAACATCAAGCTCATCAGCGTTATAGCCCCTGTCTAAAAATCTAGATTTCAACATAGAGGCCTGTTGATGGCATTTTATCGATAATGGCACAATTACGTTGTATCCTCAGGAGCTGACTCCTTGGGACAGACTTCAGCCAAGAAGGATGGGGGCAACTTCCCTGGCTGATAAAACTATTACGATCTGTATCTTTAACCACTTTACCCCCGGAAGATTTTGCTGCTCAATGACCAGGCCACTTTTTTCAACTTTGCACTGCGCAACGTTAACTGACAATTGCTCGGTCATGCAATGCTGTACCCAAACAGAGCTTTCTTTTGGTGGTATTTGATGACCTCTTCACTTTTTATTTTTTGCGATATTAATAAAAAAAGAGCGCAAATTTTGCAAAAAATTGACTGTTAAAAAATATCCAATATATTCAATTTTTGTCATATATTTAGGGCAAAATGTATTTAGCTACATGTCTTTGACAAAAAAATTCTCAATGAGCGTATTTTTATCCACTTTAAGACCGGAAGATTTTACCCCTTCCCGACCAGGCCATATTTTGCGATTTGACACTACGTTACTTTAACAGACAATCACGCAGTTGTGCGATGCTGTGCCCAAACAAAATTGACGTCCTTTTTTTCCCCAAAAATGGTGGGGTATTTGATCACCTGTGCGATTTTTAATTTTTGAAAAAAAGAGTGACAATTTTGAAAAAAAAAAACAATATTTTTTACATTCTGATATATAATATCCCCCCCCCCCCCACCAATGTAAAAATCAAAATGTTTTAACATTTTAGGCCAATTTGTTTTCTGCTACGTATTTTTGGTAAAAAAATCATAATAAAAGTATTTTGATTGGTTTGCGCAAAAGTTATCACGTTTACTAACTACGGGGAAGATTTATGTCATTTTTATTGTTTTTTTTACTAGTAATGGCGGCGATCTGCGATTTTTTGCGGGACTGTGACATTGCGGCGGACAGATCGGACCCCTAACTGACATTTTTTACACTTTTGGGGGGACCAGTGACATTACTACAGTAGCTATAAATATGCACTGTTATTGTAATAATGTCACTTGCAGGGAAGGGGTTAACACTGTTGGTGATCAAAGGGTTAAATGTATGCCTCATGCTTACTGATGTGTGTGGGGGAGGGGGGTTCTGTGACACAGACGGAGATCGCAGGTTCAGCTATGTGATCTCCTCCTGTCTGTCAGAGTAGATCCGCCTGCTTTGTTTACACAAGCAAGCGGATCTTCTCACACTTTCCCCGACAATCAGGAAAGAGAGGTGGCGATCGCCGCCTCTCCTCCTCCGGGCCGACACAGTGGGAACGAGCCTCCGGTGGGGCACGCGCGCCGCCGAGATCGCTAGGAGTCCAGCGACGTAGGTCTACATCGCTGGCGATAGCAGAGCCGCAGTGCCGCAGTAGCAGCACAGTGAGCGGTCTTAAAGTGGTTTAAAAAGATGGTAGTGACTAAAACACCATCTCTGACCTCAATGTTCAGGTCTAGAAAATGGATCTGTTCATGACTCGCTTCATGCTGTAGCACAATACCAAGATAATTGGTATTCAATTGGCAAATGTACTCATCCATGGACTGTAGGTCACCATCCAACAGAAGGAGGACGTCATCTATGTACCTTCTCCAGATAACCAACACAGGTCTTGGGTGACCATAAATGACGTCCTCCTCCCATTTAGCCATGAACAGATTTTCTTCACATTTGAGAAGTCATGTCCAGCAGGAGATTAGCAGGTTGGAAACCAGCTAAATTTTTGATCTTGAGACTTATACACCATGGGGAATGAACATTGAATGTGATGTGAATTCTTTTTTGAATAACAGCTGTGTCAGGGTTACCTCCTGCAGGTATCCCTCAAGGGTGATTAGATCAGCTGGTTGCACTAAGGAATCAGGACACAAACAAATAAGGTGCAAATACATTTAATAAGCAAGTGACATATTCCAATAGCAACACCAGTGGACAAAAACAAGTAACCAAAATATAAATGTAACAGCAAACCCCAATAGTGACCTAAAAAACTAACTACACAAGGAGCAAACAATAGCAAGACAGGACTGGAACAGGAGACAAGGATAGCGGAGAGCCAAGTACAGGAAACAGGGTACAGGGAACAGAGCTCAGGATAAGGGTACAGGTTACAGGATCCAGCTCAGACAGAGATACGACTAGCAGAGAAGGGTTCAGGATAAGGCTCAGACAGGGATACGGCTAGCAGAGAAGGGTTCAGGATATGGCTCAGACAGGGATATGGCTAGCAAAGAAGGGTTCAGGATAAGGTTTTAGGAACAAGCTCAAACAGGGACAAGGCTAGCAAAGAAGGGTTCAGGATAAGGTTTCAGGAACAAGCTCAAACAGGCACAAGGCTAGCAAAGAATGGTTCAGGATAAGGTTTCAGGAACAAGCTCAAACATGGACAAGGCTAGCAAAGAATGCTGAAGCCCTGAACCTTAGTGAAGGGCGGGCTTATATTCCCACAGCAGTTCTCCTCAGGTGCAGCCTAATTGAAGGTACAGTCCAGCTGCCGGGAGACACCTGCTGGTGGGCCCTGGAACTGCGCCTTCAGTTACCAGAACAGCAGAGCCACCAGCAGGTGAACGACGTAATAACACCGATACTGACAAGCTGAGGGTTATTTCCATTCATTAAATCCTTATACTCATCTTTTTATTGGATGTTATTTATTACATATTATTATATGTGAATACTATGTAGAGAGAGCATTTTATATAGTTAAGGATTGTGAGATTGGTAAATTGTTTAAGGGTTTGAAGTTTTGGCATCTCCACAAGATGGCGCTGTTCTAGTGGTGATTTGTATTTTAACATTCCGGCCAGTAATTTCCTGTTTGTTTACTATATAGAGTGTGCTTGTGTTCGGCCGTCATGCCTCTGAGGACGTCAGATTATGACGAAACACGTAAGTTGGGACGGGTCATGTGACATAAGCTGCTACTATCCGCGGCCACCTTTAAAAACCTATTAGACATGTCTTCTACTTTTTTATGCTTGTGAATGCAATATTTTATAAATAAATAAAGTAGCAATTTTAGTTTTTTGGACATACTTCACTATTGTGTGGTCATTTGAACCTGTTTGAGGTTACTCTGCATCTCTTGCTGGAGGCGGGACCCTTTCAGGTATTTCTTATTTGGGTAGCCTGTGGGGACAGATGGCGCAGAGAGACAGCTGATGCTCCATCCAGCTTTTGTATTCCACATGCTGATGTTTACTTCTCTATAATTTGAAGGTCAACAAACAGATTGGTTTTCTCACACAATTATGATCCTCTCATCTACATGTTATAAGGACTTCTTCTTGTGTGGTGATCCTTTCATCTACACGCTATAAGGACTTCTTTTAATGAAAGATACATTTTAATAGGCGCTGCCCCCTTTTGTATTTTATATATTTTCTTGCTGTGTAATCAAACCATTGGTGCTGGCTGCCTTTATATGTTTTCATCCAAGCACAGATAATTCTTTTTGTTTTTGATTACCTATATTTGCAGCTGGGAGTTGTCAACTTTGCTATTTTGCTTTCCAATATGGATGTCTTTGCCTTTAGCGCTAGCCATACCATTGATAATAAGGATGTCTTTGGGGGTACAGATGATTCTGTCAATACAGATATAGGTGGTACCTTGGTTTGATTAAAAAATGTCATGATATCTGAGATTCATATCAACTGGGACATTGCCCTCCTGGAGAAATACCAGGAGGACAATATGGTCCCATGGAACCTCAGATGGAAGGTTACCCAAGATGATGAAAAAGATTTGTTATTGTTGTTTAAATATTTTAATGATGAGGGTTTGGATATGCTAAGATTCCTTATTACCTGCAAGATAAGCAAACTTACTAGAATAGATGGGGAGTATGCAAGAAAAGGTGGGTAATGGCGCTGCTCTTGGTGTCCCTAGGTATATATGTAAACAGGAATTGTGATAATTGGTAAGTATATCATGAATTAATAAATATAGGTCACCATAAAAAATTAAATATGTCACCATAAAAAATGTATATCCCCATAAAAAAACCCATCAAACCATATGTTATATGTGCAAAATCACAAAACAGTTAACCTGTGCAAACCATAAATGGTGCAAAATACACCAAAAAAGTGCAAGTGCTAAAATTCCAAACTCACTTAGTGAATACATATGAGAATCATAAATTATTAGTGAAAAAAAGTTTATACGTTTGTGAAAAATAATTAATAGAATTGTGCATAAATTTGTGAAGTCCTGTGAATTATAAGTGTACACAGTGTCCAAAAGATTCCCCTCGTGATCTTGCTGCTCCTTCCACTGCCACCGGTGGGGTGCCTTGAATGATATTGTTACACTCAGGTGTAAATCACAACATGCAGGGATCCCCGGTGTCTTCACACGTGTCCCCCACCCGGTATCTCACTCACCAGATATCTTACCCCTTGCAACATGGGGGTCTCACTGTATATAAGTGTGTCTGGTGGTGTTACTTCTCCACAATCTCCTTATGCTCCCCCTCGTATGCAGTGGTATAGTGACATCCTCCCAAGTGGGTCAATAAAATAAGAAAGATACAGCCCCCATAGTGTAAAATTGTATGAGCAGGATTTATTAGTAAAAGTATTTCACTTACATAAGATAAACAGTCACTCGCGTTTAAAATCCAGGAAGTCTACAACGCAGTTCACTCCACAGACACAAACTACAAAACCTGAAGTTGAGCAATGATGCTTAGCTCCACCCTACGCGTTTCATCACTCTGACATCATTGGATGGTGCCGCTCCCTTTGGCTTACATAGTATATGGTATCCTGAATATTGAAAACCAATTATATTCACAGCACTAGAACTCTAATCATCCCAATTACTAGAATAGAAGAAATATTGGGTTTGCAGATAAAATATTGCCCTTATATAGAGTCTGAGGAATATAAAATTAAATCTGATAGGTTGAAAAAGGTTTTAGAGAAGGAAGAGAAGGATCAAAAAAAAGAAAAGAAAGAAAAAATACCTTAGATATACAGTATCTCACAAAAGTGAATACGCCCCTCACATTTTTGTAAATATTTTATTATATCTTTTCATGTGACAACACTGAAGAAATTAAACTTTACTACAATGTTAAGTAGTTACTGTACAGCTTGTGTAACAGTGTAAATTTTCTGTCCCCTTAAAAGTCCTCAACACACAGCCATTAATGTCTAAACTGCTGGCAACAAAAGTGAGTACACCCCTAAGTGAAAATGTCCAAATTGGGCCCAATTAGCCATTTTTCCTCCCGGTGTCATGTGACTTGTTAGTATTACTTCGTTAACCGGAACCCATGGGGCCATGGAAACTAAATAGGATTTCTCCTTCTTGCTTAGAATGCGATCCTAATAACCCTGATCGATCAACTGAACCAGCTCCTTTTTAAATCTATTGGTGGGATTGGATGAAAGAGAGACATATGTCTCCTGGTCAGCCAATATTCTCCTTATTTCTGTTACATAGGCCGATTTGTCTAAAATGACACCACTCTTATCAGCAGGGCGTACTATAATGTCATCTCTCTGTTCAAGGGACTCAAGTCCTTGTTTGAACCTAAAGTTAACGCTTTCTCTCTTGACATTAAGTGAATCCACATCTTTAAATACAAGGTCCCTAAACACACTGTCATGGAAATAGACGCCGCTGTGCGGCCAACGATCTTTCCAGGCGAGTGCGCATGCACGGGAGCGCGGGTGCGCGTGCATGCAGACGTGTCGGCGCTGCTTGCGTGAGTCATGACGCACAGCGCCCCATCCCAGCCTCCTCTTAAGGACCGCTCACTCCACCATCCGGCGTTGGATTATCGACAGCTTCCTGTACCTTTGACCTGTGTTTGTTCCTGCTTCCTTGTTGTGACCCAGCTTGCCTTCTGACCTGTTGATCTCACTCCTGTGCTTTGACCCCTGGCTTGTCTGACCATCCCTATGCCTCCTGCCTCTGCCTAAATACTTGTGTACCGACCCCGGCTTGCTTCACGGACCTGCTTCTGCCTGATTACTTGTGTACCGACCCCGGCTTGCTCCACGGACCTGCTTCTGCTAAAACCCCCTGGCCACGGCATCCTGGCTTGCTTAACTAGAAAACTTGCTGTTACCTGGACTGACCACACGTGTATGACCCCAGCCTGGCATTTACTACCGCACTGCTTGTTCTTATTGGAGTTTCAAGGAGAAAACCCAGATATCCTTTTCAAGCCATCCACCTGCACTCCACAAGCATCCAGTGCTACTTGGGTCGCGTCACCTCCTGTCTCACTTCCAGGGGTGATTCGCACCGAGCTGCAAGGGAAGCCCTCTCAGCACTTCGGCCTCCACCAAGAGATCTGACAAACACCCAATGAAGGGGCCAAGAAATCCTGGGAATTAAGCAATGAGGCATTTGATAGCCCTGAATGTCTAATACCTTTGACAATTAATCTATTATCTCTAATGGGATTCAACATCAAAAAGCATTTGATGTTTATTTTCCAGACATATTTATGAACAACCAAAAAAACACCAAACCTGTTCATAGGTTTAGCTGAGGCATAATTTAGGCCATGATTCAGAACAAATTTCTCATTGTCAGTCAAGATGACTTTACTAAAATTGAACTTGCCAACATCACTCCCATTCCTTTTCTTTTCCTTTCTACTCCTGCTCCCCCCTTTGGTCCCTCTCTTGGATCTGGATTTCATTTGTTTGTAGTTCCTCCTTTTCTGGAAAAAAAAGGGGGCCTGGACTGGTTAGAAGAATTATGAATAGGTTCCTGCCAAATTGGTTGATGAAAATGATCATATCTGTCTCTATCAGGGGTATTTAAAGGGTGATTGGGGATATATATGTCATAATAATTACCATAACCTCCTGGGGAGTCTCTCATGAGGGGTTCAAACCTATTATGTAGAGGCATGTTGTTCCTACGTGGAGAAAAATGGCCTTGATAGCCACCGTTAGCACAATTCCTACAGGAAGTGTACTGACAGTAATAACTCATATTTTGATCATTCCTCCATTGTCCAGGAGGACCATTAGTGGAATGGGATGGACCTGACCCCCTAAAGGATAGGTTTATGGTATGTTCTCCCATTAGGGGCATGATCCCCCCCCCCCCGACTGGGAGACCCGATGTCTCGATTGCAAAGGAGGTTGAGTCGGGTGAGAATCCATTTTGGAGTTTCTATTATTGGTACTAATTGGTAATTATCATTTGCCACTAAACACTATATTTGTTTTATAGTCCTCTACTAAGGTATCTCTAAAGGCATCTACAGTATCTCACAGAAGTGAGTACTCCCCTCACATTTTTGTAAATATTTTATCTTATCTTTTTATGTGACAACACAGACGAAATAACACTTGGCTACAATGTAAAGTAGTGAGTGTACAGCTTGTACAACAGTGTAAATTTGCTGTCCCCTCAAAATAACTCAACACACAACCATTATTGTCTAAACCACTGGCAACAAAAGTGAGTACACCCCTAAGTCAAAATGTCCAAATTGGGCCCCAAAGTGTCAATATTTTGTGTGGCTACCATTATTTTCCAGCACTGCCTTAACCCTCTTGGGATTGGAGTTCACCAGAGCTTCATAGGTTGCCACTGGAGTCCTCTTCCATTCCTCCATGATGACATCACAGAGCCTCCGGCAGCACGATCGCGACATCTAGTGGCTATTGAATGAAACTACGTACATGTACTTCTATTCGCGCAATAGAGCCACACTGCCGCAGTATATACACGGCGATCGGCAAGTGGTTAGGGGAGTTTTTTGGGGACCCCCAGGTCACCAGAATTAGTGTCCCCATTGGAAGATTTCCTCTCTATTACTTTTCTGGGGACAACCCAAAAGTTGGGATTTTCTTTTACTTTCACTTGCAATGATAGTGGCAATCAGGACAAATACAAAGGGCGAATCTCCTTAATGGGAGCACAGACAGAAAGAAAAACTGACAAGCTTCCTAATCCCTCTCCACTCAAAACTGAAAAAAAAAGTTTTGCCTTTAGTTATACTTTAAACCTTTAATTAATAAACTGTTAGTAGTTATCATAATATTTCAATATACCAAAATACTTTTTTTCTCAAATATTTTATTTGAAGAATGCAGAGGAATACAGAAAAAGAAACTGACAATATAAGACAGTCGTATGCAATCCCAGATAATCCACATGAGAAAGGGGTAGCAGAGGAGAAAGTGTCCCACAGATAATGTCATAGGAACAAAAACTGGGTTCATCAATCACCTATACAGGTTAAGGGAGTCCAGCATAAAACCACAAATAAAGGCATCCGAGGTCGGCCATCACCCTCCCCGCTTCCCAGCTAGAGAGTAGAGTCATAGATGCAAATCTGGAGGCAGCAAGTAGAAAAAGATAGAGATAGGAGTAGGAAGAAAAGAGAGAGAAAGGTATAGGAAGTAGCAAGCGAAAAAAAAGGGGCGGGGGTCTAAGAAGGGAATCAGGTCACTCAATGGGGAACATCACAACCCAACTGGTCCTGACTAGTGTTGAGCGAACACGGACTGTATTATTCGTGTTCGTACCGAATAATTGGATTTTTGTTACCCGAACACGAACACGGACACTTTACTGTATATTCAGATAAAAATCCGTGTTCGGTCGTTTTATTTCCGGGTTTTGCATGCTTTGGCGCTCTTTTCATGGCGGGCTTTCAACAGCCAATCAACAATCGTTTAACTGGTGTGCCTTAAGCCATCCCAGCCATGCCTGCAAATGTCTCAGTAGCTGTGATTGGCCGTCTGAAGCATGTGACCAAGTCTTTATAAGTTCGAGGCAGCCGCAGCGGCGTCATTATGCTGCTTAGATCAGGGACAGAGCACACATCAACGTGCTGGCTGCTGATTAGGGAAAGATAGGCAGGAAAAAACCATTTGTGTCCGGATAGAATTGAGGGACAGGTCGGAGTGTTTAGGCAGGGCGAGTTGTAGGCATTTTAGGGATAGAGTCTGCTGAATTATAGGGTCAGTGTGTTCTACAAACTACAATCGATATTGCTGTGTGGGGTGGGGTCTGCACTTAGTTCTCCTGATCTACGATCTCTTCTCAATCCTGTTAGGGACAGAGTCTGCTGAATTTTAGGGAAAGTGTGTTCTACAAACTACAATCGATATTGCTGTGTGGTGTGGGATAGGAGATAGGCAGGTGTCAGTGATCCACATCCATTTTTCTGTGTGTGGGCTGCAGTGAACACAATCTTTTTGGGGTGCAGTGAACACAATCCTTTTGGAGTGCAGTGAACAAAATCTTTGTGGGGTGCAGTGAACAAAACCTTTGTGGGGGTACAGTGAACACAATCTTTGTGGGGTGCAGTGAAGACAATCCTTGTGGGGTGCAGTAAAGACAATCCTTGTGGGGTGCAGTGAACAAAATCTTTGGGGGGTACAGTGAACACAATCTTTGTGGGGTACAGTGAACACAATCTTTGTGGGGTGCAGTGAAGACAATCCTTGTGGGGTGCAGTGAAGACAATCCTTGTGGGGTGCAGTGAACAAAATCTTTGGGGGGTACAGTGAACACAATCTTTGTGGGGTACAGTGAACACAATCTTTGTGGGGTGCAGTGAAGACAATCCTTGTGGGGTACAGTGAACACAATCTTTGTGGGGTGCAGTGAAGACAATCCTTTTGGGGTGCAGTGAACACAATCTTTGTGGGGTGCAGTGAACAAAACCTTTGTGGGGTACAGTGAACACAATCTTTGTGGGGTGCAGTGAACAAAACCTTTGTGGGGTACAGTGAACACAATCTTTGTGGGGTGCAGTGAAGACAATCCTTTTGGAGTGCAGTGAACACAATCTTTGTGGGGTACAGTGAACACAATCTTTGTGGGGTGCAGTGAACAAAACCTTTGTGGGGTACAGTGAACACAATCTTTGTGGGGTGCAGTGAACACAATCTTTGTGGGGTGCAGTGAACAAAACCTTTGTGGGGTGCAGTGAACACAACCTTTGTGGGGTACAGTGAACACAATCTTTGTGGGGTGCAGTGAACAAAACCTTTGTGGGATACAGTGAACACAATCTTTGTGGGGTACAGTGAACACAATCTTTGTGGGGTGCAGTGAACAAAACCTTTGTGGGGTACAGTGAACACAATCTTTGTGGGGTGCAGTGAACAAAACCTTTGTGGGGTACAGTGAACACAATCTTTGTGGGTTGCAGTGAAGACAATCCTTTTGGAGTGCAGTGAACAAAATCTTTGTGGGGTACAGTGAACACAATCTTTGTGGGGTGCAGTGAACACAATCTTTGTGGGGTGCAGTGAACAAAACCTTTGTGGGGTGCAGTGAACACAATCTTTGTGGGGTGCAGTGAAGACAATCCTTGTGGGGTGCAGTGAAGACATTCCTTGTGGGGTGCAGTGAAGACAAACAATCCTTGTGGGGTGCAGTGAACAAAATCTTTGGGGGGTACAGTGAACACAGTGCTGGAAAGACTGTGCGAGCAGCAGCAGGCCATAGTGGAGTTTCAGCTGCAGCACGCACGCGTGAGTCGCTCTGCGGAACAGCACCACTTCACCACCAATAACTGGGCCTCCATGCGAGACCTGTGTGCCTTGTTGCGCTGTTTTGAGTACTCCAACAACATGGCCAGTGGCAATGACGCCGTTCTCAGCTTAACTATCCCACTTCTATGCCTCCTTGAAAAAACAATTCGGGCGATGATGGAAGAGGATGTGGCACAGGATGAGGAGGAGGAGGAGGATGAAGAGGTAACATTTCCAAGGCTTTCAGGGCAGTCATTCGCAAGGGGCTCCGAGGGTGGGTTCCTGCACACACAAATGCCAGGGACACAATTGTCCAGCAGGGGCACAGTTCTGGAGGATGAGGAGGATGAGGAGGAGGAGGAGCTGGAGGAGGAGATGGAACCATGTTCACAGCAGGGTGGCACCCAGGCCAGCTCATGGCCATCACTGGTGCGTGGCTGGGGGGATACAGAGGACACGGACGATACACCTCCCACAGAGGACAGCCTTTCGTTGCCTCTGGGCAGCCTGGCACACATGAGCGATTACATGCTGCAGTGTCTCCACAACGACCGCCGAGTTGCCCACATTCTAACTTGTGCTGATTACTGGGTGGCCACGCTGCTGGATCCCTGTTACAAGGACAACGTACCGTCCTTAATTCACTCACTGGAGCGCGATCGCAAGATGCGCGAGTACAAGCGCACGCTGGTAGACGCCATGCTGCTGGCATTCCCATCTGACAGCGGGGCCGAAATGTGGAAAAGCTTTGTCAGCACGCCACAACAAACAGCAGCACCAGCAGCTCAGATGGAACGTCTTAGCAGGAGGCAGCATTTTACCAACATGGTGGAGCAGTATGTGTGCACACGCCTACATGTAGTGAATGAGGGGTCTGCCCCCTTCAACTTCTGGGTCTCCAAATTGGGCACATGGCCTGAGCTTGCCCTTTACGCCTTGGAGGTACTGGCGTGCCCTGCAGCCAGTGTATTATCTGAACGGGTATTTAGCACGGCTGGGGGTGTTATAACAGACAAGCGCAGCCGCCTGTCCAGAGACAATGTGGACAAGCTCACGTTCATTAAAATGAACCAGGCATGGATCCCACAGGACTTTTCCGTACCTTGTGCAGAATAGCAATGGATACCGACCTTACCCAGCCATTGTTCCATTTTTGCTCTTTCTCACTCTTTTGGGGTGTACCCTCATTTAAAATTTGTGAAAAGAAGCAGTGTTGGCTACCTCGTCCTCCTCCTCAGGGCCAGATTAACGTAGGGGCTATTGGAGCTGCAGCTCCATGCAGGCCCCTACCTTTTATATAGGCCCCGGGTTGGCCATATTCACTGTGACCGCTCTTCTGTCACTTGTAAACACAGAAGTCTGGCTTCTATGCTCGCTTCCCAAGGCAGCACCCTCAGAACCTCCCCACACAGCGCGAAGGCCGGACAAGGAGGGACAGTTGCCGATGCATGGATGTGTTTATGGGCTTCAGAGACAGCATCCCATGTTGAATTAGGCATGCATGGCTGCACCCTTCCTCCTCTGGGTGCATGCCAAGGCACGGCCCTTAAGGCCCTTCAAAATCCTCAGCACCAAGACCATGATGCTCTTAATCCGGCCCTGGTCCTCCTCCACTGCCGCTTCCACCTACACCGCCCATAGGTGTGCGCAGCCTATTGCATTAGGGTGTGCACCCCAAAGTTGAAATACACATGCATGTGTTTGCCTACATGTACATGGCCCTGATACATTACTCTCCCTGCGGTCAAAGAGAAATAGAGCAGAGCAGGTGCGAGGGAGATCTTTCCCATCTCCTCACTGGCAAACAGAGCGATAATGCTATGTGCCCTAGGTGATTAGGGTGTGCCCAGGTACACCAGGCACACCCTGTGCGCACGCCTATGACACCGCCACATCCACCACCACCTCAACCTCCCTCCTACTCCATATGGGCCTCGTCCTTCAGAGATGAAGAACATTGTTTTATTTTTCTGTTTTTTTTTGTTGTTTTAAGTTATTTCCCTATCCACATTTGTTTGCAGAGCACTTGCCATGCTCTTAACTACGTTTTGCTGCCATTTGCAGCACTCTAGCCCTTTCCATTGGTGTTTTAGAGCCATTTTAGTGCCTTAAAGTTCGGGTCCCCATTGACTTCAATGGGGTTCGGTGTCCGGGAAAAGTTCGGTAAAAGTCCGGGACACGGACCCGGACTTTTTTTTAAAGTTCGGCCGAACCCGTCGAACACGGACATCTAGGTGTCCGCTCAACCCTAGTCCTGACCTCTCTCAGAGAGAATCAACATGTCCAGAATACTTTTTATTCAAATTCTACTGAAATATTATATCTAAGCCTGTTACTATTGGGGACAATCACTGGTCACAATTTACTAAAATATGTAAATATTGTTACTTAAAGTGTATGTAAACCAAAACTTTTTTTTTTTTCTAGATACAGATGTAAAAGGGTTAGAGCCCTTTGTGGGTTTTTTATTGCTGCCTTGTTCCCACTGCTGAGATTCCCCTGTTCTATGGCCCTGGTCACTATTGCCTCTGGTACGGAAAAATCACAAGAAATCCAAATTGTTTTCGATCTCCCAGGAAGCAGAGGTGAAAGGAAATCTTTTGATGGGGAGCCTGTTCTGGTGACAATTGTCTAAATGGGTATATCCCCTTCCTATAAAGAGATCTCCTCTCACTTCCTGCTGTATATCCGGGACAGGAAAAAACAGGGAAATCTCCCCAGAGTGGCACAGACAGCAACAAAAACCATCTCCAGAGTTTTAACCCTTCACTATTCTATCCAAACTAACCAGTTAAAACTGTACAGATTTTTGGAGAGCTCAGTGTGTCCTGCTGGAAATATTCACAGTTGTCTTACTATCTTTGAGGTTAGTTTAAAATCTTTAGTTACAGAATGTTTTTTGTTGTTGCTACATGACAGCATATAAAACATGCAGATAGTACATATTACAAATATTTCAGTAGATTCCTGTTTCAATACCAGAGATTTTGTAAGTACAGATTTTTCTAAAAAGTGTTAACATTTGTTTAAAATATGAATCAAATGGGAAGATCTGCGGGTTGGATGAGAACAATGCAAAGCTTGTTAATCAGTGCGGCAAACTAGTGATACATTTACTTTGTTGATAGCTGATGTGACTAGCTCAAGAAGGAAAAAGAGCTTTATATTGGGACTCTGGGTAGTTCTGTTATCAGACGTATTCCAATGCAGTATGCAATGAAGCAATTTTTAAAGAGGTTATTCATCTGGCAGGAAATTTGAGTTAGAGCAGCACAAAAATACTCCAAAAGGCAAATAGGTTTTGCAGATTTATTCATATGCCAATTGTTGTTTTATATATGCAGCTGGATTTACACTTCCATTTTTAAGTAAAATATCATTTTTAAAAGAAGCAAAAGGAAACTTGTGTACAAAGGAGAAATATACATGTTTTTTCCCCTGAAATTTTGCTACAAGCATTATGCCTGCCCTCTTTTTTTGTATTAAACGACAATTTAAAGATTATTAACTTTTGCTTTATTTATCTTTGTATCTGTAATCTTTGATCTGTAATCTAACTTAAAGTGGACCGTTCCCGCTTTCACTTTAAAATCACACAAGCATAATGCTCTGCATGCTGATATTAAATCATCTTGCATTCATTATATAATTATTGTTTTGCTTTTGCTTACAATTATTCTTAGTTGAGTGAGGCACTGGTGATATAACCCTGGCCTCACAGCTGCATCCTGAGAAGTTCCTGTCACATGTACCAGGAGATAGACCCAGAGTTCCAGGCAAATTCCAGTAAAAAAGGGAGTTAGATTCATTTGCAAACAGTTAAAATGGCCACCATAGGAAGGATGGGGAGAAAAACAAAGTATGCCAAGAACAAAAAGCCTTCAATTATCTATACGTATCTGTTTGTAGATTATCATTTGAAACATTTCTAAAGGTGCCTTTGTTGAATTGTTTTAATACACGCAAAGGTACTTTTTGAAAGCTAAGTTCACCTTAAAAAAAAATTTGCTCACGTTTTTTGCAGGTAAAAAAGCTGAATTTTAATTTCTTTTCTTAGGAGCCTGCAGAGCACTGCATCTGTAGTCAGAAGATTGTGGGTGCAATGTCGGGCTCCTGCGGACACTGCCTACAGTTTTCTGCCTGTACCTGTGTACAAGCTTTCTTTTTGAAAGTTGTAGAAAGTGTAAATGAACTAGGAGAGTGCTCACCAGTACCCTCGCAGTTCATTGAGATCTACAAGTAGTGATGGGCTTTATGTTTGAGTCGAATGTATGCTCGACTCGGCGCTGAACACACGAACACCCGGGGTGCTCAGTGGGAAGTTCGCCCTCCGACGAGCGCCCCATAATGCACTGCGAGATTGCAGTGCATTAAGTGCTTGTGATTGCCAAAGCATACAGGTCAGGTGCATGCTTTGGCCAATGACAGCACAATGTCCTGTCAGAGCCATGAATGGTCAAAGGCAAAGTCCACGCCCCACACTGTATAAGGCTGCTTACACAGCAGCCCTGTGTAGTGTGTTAGGAGTGAAGATTAGGCAGGTAGTTAGTGGATTGGGCTTTCAGTCAGTTTAAACAGTCAGTGTAGTGTAGTGTAGGACTGATTCTTGTGTAACACAGTGTAGTGCAGTCAGTGTAGCGTAGTGCTGTGCTGATTCTTGTGTAACACAGTGTAGTGGTGCCACTGAAGTGCACCAATAATATTTAGGGCATAATTGCTGTCCCCCCTTCTGCATCACAGGTGCTATTCCTTCTGCGTAAGCAGTGTGGTTTGTTTTTTCGTGGCACAGCAGCACCAATATTTAGGGCATAATTGCTGTCCCCCCTTCTCCATCGCAGGTGCTATTCCATCTGCGTAAGCAGTGTGGTTTTTTTTTTTTATTCGTGGCGCAGCAGCACTAATATTATTTAGGGCATAATTGCTGTCCCCCCTTCTGCATCACAGGTGCTAATCCTTTTGCGTAAGCAGTGTGTGTGTGTTTTTTTCTCGTGGCACAGCAGCACTAATAATTTTTAGGATATAATTGCTCTCCCCTTCTGTGTCACAGGTGCTATTCCTTCTGTGTAAGTAGTGTTGGGTTTTTTTTGTGTGGCACAGCAGCACTAATAATATTTAGGGCATAATTACTTCCCCCCCCTCCTGTGTCGCAGGTGCCATTCATTCTGCATCAGCAGGGGTTTTCTTTTTTGGGCTTTATTACGTTTTTCTTTATTAAAAAAAAAAAACAACTATAATAAAACAGTTTATAGTGCACCAAGCACAAAAGTATTGCACCCAAGCACCATATTCCCTTCCCACACTCTATAATAAAACGTTATAAAAATCCCCGCCAAAAAAAAAACAATAATAAAATGGTTTATAATGCACCAAGCACAAAAGTATTGCACCCAAGCTCCATATTTGCATCCCACATTCGATACTAACAAGTTATAAACCCCCCCCCCAAAAAAAAATCCCCATCATGTCCGAAAGGCAAACAAGGAGAGGCAGACACTCATAGGCCACTAAAAAGAGGGCAAGCAGTGTCCACAGTGAAAAGTGGTGGTCGCGGAAATGGTGCACAATCTGCAGACGGGGCATGTTTGTCCTTTTTTTCCAGTGCTGGCCATCTTATTGAGCCACAACATGCAGAAAAGTTGGTGGAGTGGTGGAGTGGATAACTAAGCCGTCCTCATCCTCTGTCACCCAGGCTCATACTAGTTTGCCTTCCACTGCAGCTGCCAAAGCGGCCTATTCCACAGGCTCCTTGTCCACAGCTACTCCTTCCATAACCTCACCATCGTGCACGGAGGAGAATTATTCAATCCTAGTATGAGTTACATGATGCTGGAGGATGCGCAGCAATTTAAATACTCAGATGTTGGTTCCCAGGTTGAGGAAGGGAATAACGTGAGCCTAGAGAGAGAGGGGGTGACAATGACGGACAAGAAACTAGCAGTCATGCTGCCACAGCTGCAGCATACTGCCAAGTTTGTTCCAGTGATGAGAGAGGGAGGGGATGATGAGGTCACTGACTGTACTTGGGTGCCTGAGAGAATAGATGAGGAAAGTGAGGAGGAGGAGGCACAACTCCAATGAGGCAGGATTACCTCCAGGGGCCAGCTTAAGGGCAGACACCCTATTGCATCACACCACAGAGCTCCACAGGTGCAGGGCACTGCTAACTTCCCGCTGGCTTCTAAAAGTTCATTGCTGTGGGCTTTTTTCAACACATGTGCAGCAGACCGCAGCATTTCTGTTTGCAATCTCTGTAGCAGATCAAGTGTGGCCAGAACACCAGCTGCTTGGGCACCACATGCTTGACAAGACATATGACGACCTGCCATGCAGTCCATTGGCAACAGCACCTGAAAGACCCACATGCTAAAAAAATGCAAACTTCTCCTTGCTCCTCATCTGGGATCTCTACTCCTACTATACCTCAAGTCTTCTCAAAAACCTGCACTGAGAGGGATGATGGTATAGCAATGGGTACCACAGGTACTTGCACCCAATCTGCTAGCAGTATACCATCTGTTGATTTCACCACCAGGCAAATTTCGCTACCCCAGTTGCTGAACAGTAAAAATAAATACTGTCCCAGCCATCCACATGCTCAGCGTCTAAATGCTAGCTTGGCCAAATTGCTAGCACTGCAACTGCTGCCTTTTCATCTGGTAGACTCTGCCCCCTTTCCTGAATTTGCGGAATGTGCTGTACCAAAGTGGCAGGTTCCAAAAATAAATTTCTTTTCACGTAAGGCCATTCCAGCATTGTACCATAATGTGGAAGGCAATGTTTTGGCCTCGCTGAACAAAGCGGTCAACAGGAAGGTTCACATTACTGCTGACTAATTGTCCAGCAGGCATGGCCAGGGACGTTACATTTCCTTTATCGTGCACTGGGTAACTCTACTGGCAGCTGGGAAGGATGCAGGACAGGGTTCAGTGCTGGAGCTTGTTCAGCCACCACGCCTCCAAAACATTGGTGGTGATTCTGCCACATCTTTCTGCTCCACCCCATCCTCTTCTTCTTGCTCTATGGCCTCTTCTGCTAAATTGTCCTCTGAAGCAGGAGTGCTCCCTAAGCATTCAAGGGGCTACACAAGCAGTCAGGCTAAAAGATGCAATGCAGTGCTTCAGTTGGTCTATCTAGGGGACAGGAGCCACACCGGGGCAAAGATTCTGGGGCAGGCTCAGAGGTGGCTGACGTCAGGGCAGCTTGAGTCAGGATTGGTTGTATGCGACAGTGGAACCAACCTTCTCTCCGCCCTCCCACAGGGACACTTAAGACATGTTCCATGCTTGGCACATGTCCTGAATTTTGTGGTGCAGCAGTTCTTTAACAGTTACCCGGGCTTACAAGATCTTCTGAGGCAGGCCAGAAAGGTCTGTGGCCTTTTCTGGCGGTCATACAATCCCAGTGCTCGGCTGGCTGACATTCAACGGAAATTCAACCTAACCACCAACCACCTGATTTGTGACATGCCGACCAGGTAGAACTCAACAATAGCAATGCTGCAGCGGCTGCAAACACAGCAGAGGGCCATCAATGAGTACCTGTGTGAGTATGGCACAAGGACAGGCTTAGGGGAGCTTGGCTTCTTTTCACCATGCCAGTGGCTGCTGATAAAGGATGCATGCACTGTCCTGTCACCATTTGAGGAGGCCACAAGGATGGTGAGCCGCGACAATGCCTGCATCAGTGATACTATCCCTCAAGTCTTCCTGCTGGAGCACATGCTTCATGGAATCATGGACAGGGTACTTGAGGCAGTTCAGCGGGAGGAAGAGGTGGACTTCCTTTCCTCAAATGGCACCCTTTATGCAGATACCATTCTGCAGGGTCTCAAACTTACGCTGCATGGAATCCCTGATTCTGCAAAGCGTGAAAAAGGACTTGAGGGTTTGTAGTATCAAGGAGATGGATCATTACTGGTTAGTAACCCTTCTTGATCAACGTTACAAGAGTAAAGTTGCAGAGCTCATCCTGCCTTCCCAGAGGGAGCTGAGGATGAGACATCTTGAAGACGCCTTGAAGAAAAATCTGTGTAACACCTTTCCAGACACTGGGAGGTTACCATTTCCTGGACAATGTGCTTCTGAGGCTTCGTTCAGTCAAAGGAGGAGCCGTGGGCAAGGCAGCCGGCTGACAGATGCCTTTAAACAATTCTTTAGTCCTCAGCGCCCAGGGCTAAGCAACCATTGGCAGGGTCTGCACCATATGGTGCAGGATTATCTAGGGGCAAGTGCAGACTTAGAGACCTTTCCAACTGAGCATCCACTCGCTTACTAGGTCTTGGGGATGGACCACTGGCCAGAACTTGCTCAATATGCAATCAACCTACTGGCCTGTCCTGTTTCCAGCGTGCTTTCCAAATGGACATTCAGTGCAGCTGGAGGTTTTGTGACTGATAAAAGAGTGCGTCTGTCCACAGACTCCCTTGACCGGCTGACATTTATCAAAATGAACCAGTCCTGGATCAACAACAGCTATCAAGCCCCTGATGCTGATGTAACTGATTGGATTTGCTAGGGATCGGGACCCATTGAAGACTGCCTATGCTGCCTATCCTATTCCTGAATCTTGATTATGCTAGCTTCCAACAATGTTTTTGGTTTAGGGCACCACCAACACCCAAGGCCCAATTTTTCTGCACCTGATTCACAAGTGCATGTAATTTAAAAAAAATTTCTAATTTTATACAACGGGTCCCATTCCTGCGCCCAGCAAGAGTAACTGTGAGGGGTTACAATGTTCAGGCACCACCAACACCCAAGGGCCAATTTTTCTACACCTGCTTGACAGGTGCATGTAATTTCAATTTTTCTCTAATTTTATACAGTAGGGCCCATTCCTGTGCCCAGCAAGTGTAACTGTGAGGGGTTACAGTGTTCAGGAACCACCAACACCCAAGGCCCAATTTTTCTGCACCTGTATGACAGGTGATGTCACCTGGCAGCCCTGCCCCTCGCGACGTCACCGACCCAGCATGCACCGGTCTTTAACTTCATGAGGGGTGGGGCCACCCAGTGATGTCACTGGCGTGGCCCCGCCCGTTCCCTATATAAGAACTGTCAAACCGCGAATAGGCAGTCTGTGGGAATCATTCACCGAGAGCGGAGATTTTTTTATTTTTTATTCTTTCGGGTCAGCGGGTGCGGCAGGCGGCATGATTGACGATGGATTTACATTTTTTACATCCTTGTTAAAAACTGTCCTATATGTTTATTTTTTTTGTACACTTTTTTGGTGAGTGAGTAGGGGTATAATGTACCCGATACACATTCACATAGGGGGGTCTGGGGGCCCCCTTGTTAAATCAGGCTTCCAGCTTCCGATAAGCACCCCACCCTCAGACCCTGGCAAGAAGAGGGAAGAGGCCCTTGTGCCCATCACCTTGGGGACAGGGTGCTCTGGGGTGGGAGGGCAGAGCCCCCCTGCCCCAGAGAACCCCCCTTCATGTTGAGGGCATGAGGCCTGGTATGATTCAGGAGGGGGCGCTTGCTCGTCCCCCCCTTTTCTGACCTGCCAGGCTGCATGCTCGGATAAGGGTCTAGTATGGATTTTAGGGGGCGCCATTTTTTTTACATTTTGGCATAGGGTTCCCCTTAAAATCCATACCAGACCTGAAGGGCCTGATATGGACTAGGGGGGGGGGCTTACGCTGTTTTTTTGAATTATTTTTTTATCTTTATTGCCAGGAACCAACAATACATTACAGCCGCAAGCTAATTTTAATTTCTTTTTTCCCCTTTAGAAATATCAGTATTGCTGCAGCAGGCTCCATACATCGTACAGATGCACCACTTTACAGGCACATTAAGGGGACCCCCAGGCACGACATTTTAAGGAACTTTTCATTCTTATTGTTTCACTTTAAGCATCATTAAAATCACTGCTCCTTTAAAAATGATTGTTTTAAAAAAAAAAAATGTTTGCATTGATACATGTCCCCCAGAGCAGTACCCAGGTCCCCATACACTTTTTATGGCAATAACTTGCATTTAAACTTTTAAAATGAGGACCTTTGATTTTTCATGCTGGTGTCCCTCAGACTTTATTAGAGTTCGCATGTTCGCTAGAACTTTTTCCCTGTTCGAGATGATCTGGTGCCAACCGAACAGGGGGGTGTTCAGCCCATCACTAACTACAAGCTGCCTGCCATGGTGGCAGATGGGACTTGTAATTCATTCACAGATTCCTTTGCATGAATAAGACTCTTTTTTTTAATTGTGAAAGCAGGGGTTATAAGGGGGTGGGGCGGGGGTTATAAGGGGGTATGAGGAATGGTACATAGTAACATGTTACATCCTGAATACAGGTGTAACATTTTATTAAATGTGAACTTAGCCTTTAAAGGCACTTGCCCCGAAGCCTCTTTTCTTTTCATTCACCAGAACAAGATGCCAGTTAATAAGATCCCTGGGCTGCAGCTTGGAGGAATTAAGCTTTTTACTAGGTTGGTGAAGGTGAAGGTGAAGTCACGTTACTAAGATGCATTACTGTATCCAGGAAAGGTGGGCAAGCAGAGTTGACTGGAGGAATGGAAGATGATCCAGAAGCCTTCCTGGTTAATATTCAGCTCTGTAGAACCTTTTTGTTGTAGTGTAAAGGTGGTCAAAAACAAGTGGGACATTTGATCATGTCAACAGGCATATCTATCACGTAATAGTTGTTTAACCACTTCCGAGCCACCTGCAAACGAAAGCTCTATTTGTGAGGAAAAAAAGAGATCAATTTATTTAGGTACAGCGTCGCATGACCGCGTAATTGTCAGTTAAAGCAACGCAGTGCCGTATCGCAAAAAATGGATTGCTCAAAATGAAGGGGTAAAACCTTGCGGAGCTGAAGTAGTTTCGAATTTTTATGAACTGGAAATCACTTACAGATCCCCAAGCTATTTAGGGTGAAAAGCAGCCATGCAAGTTTTTAACCTTTGTCTGACTGTTATTTCAAGGGGATGTGTGTAGCTAAAATAGATTGTTGTCTGGACAAAAAAAGTCAGATGGGTCAACTGTTATCAAGCATATATGTCACCCCAGCTGTGTCAGGCAGAGAGTGATCTTCTGGTATTGCTTTTATATCCAAATATATCAGGTAAGCAGCAATCTAAGGGACATTCTTCAAAAACCACTGATACCAATGTAAGCAGTATTCCTACACCCAATGAAAAAGTAAGTGTGTGGAGCATTCCTATACTGAATGACATCAATTCCTATTCCTATAACCACTGACACCAAAGTAAAGGGGAATTCCTACACCCGCTGGTACCAATATAAGGGTCATTCCTTCTCCCACTGACACCTCCTATTATTCTGCCTGCATATTTTGCCAGTGTTGTTGCAATTGTCTGTTTCTTGCTCACATCTTGTAATGATTACGTATTTGTTACCTATGTATTGTACTATGTATTGTAATGATGCCTCATGAGACAAACTGACCCAGCAGGGGCTATATATAGCTTTTCTGGGTCCAAAATAGGTGCCCAAATCTCAGGAGAGCTTTGTCCAAACAGACATCGGGTTCCCTAAAATAGACACCAAGAGCCGAGTACAGAGGACAAGCCAGTGCTCTTTAGGGCATTTAATCAGTAATCTAAACAAAGCAATTGAGAGCAGAAGGATACAAATTGTCAACATGGCATGATGGGTACAGCCTGGGCTGAGACAAACTACATTGATGGAATGTAGAGTGTGGTCCAAAATCTCAGGATAAATCATTTGGCTTTAGGAACTGCTGAAGTATTGAATCCAGTACACTTAATGCAGCACTTCTGAGAGACTGAAGAGATCTCTAAGTGGTAAACAGACAAAAAGAGCAAAGTGCTCAGACTGTGTAGTGGGTGTAAAAAGAACAGACAGAGGGCGCACCAGCCTAGCGCATTATCTTTAAAACAATTTATTAAAATAAAATAGCATACACATTGTACTCACAAAACAAGTTGGAACACGGGCAAACATGTACAATCAAGGACCACCAAGACTCTCCACTGGGCTTTCTCTGCTGATGCAGGCCGTGGTGGGATGTGGACCTCCAAAGAACAGCTTACACGTTTCGGGGTGTTCCCCCTTCCATGTGTAGTGGGTGTGTAAGCGTTTAATAAAGGAAGACAATTAGCAACTCACATTAAGTAAGACAAATTATGCTTATCATGGTTCTCAAAAGGATTCCCAGCTGGGGAGAACACCAAAGAAACTGTCACAATGGATACACTGCATATGGTCTGGATGGCACCTGCAATAGCTAAAAGAGATAGCAAGGGGGCACCAATCTAAGTGCAGCAAGGTGGAGAGTTGGACACAGCACAAAATAATTGGCAACTCAGTGTGTAGATGATCTCATGCATGACAGTCATTGGTGCATCTGCAGCTGGGAGGAGGGGGCATCCTGGATCCCATGATGGAGCTGCTGCTGCTGCAAGGAGTGGTGTATGGTAGACATGTTGACCAGGCAGTCCCAAGACTGGAAGAAGTAAGCAGCAATTGAGACTAGATGAACTAGATGAACTGGATATGCATCCAGCATATAACATTACCATAAGCATATAGATGCACACCAGTATAGAAACAATGCAAATTTTATATAAAAAAAGATTATTAACAGTACATATATCCAATTTTCAAACAGATATGATCAGCAAAGAGTCCAATAGAAGTCCTGGTTGGATTGTGCACATATACCCTGGTCTATATAGCTCATAATAGACATACTGTCAGGGAACTTCCCACAAGAGAGCTGGATCTTCCGCCCACACTAATGCAGCGACGCCCAGTGGCCTATTTAAACCAGCCTGCTCCAGCCATTAGTTGCTGGATGATATTCAGCTTCCTGTTTCCTGCTTCCTGTGTTCCTGTTTCTGTTTACTTGGATTACCTGTTACCGACCCAGCTTGTCTCACCTGTCTTGTCTCTCCTCCTGGCTCCAACCACTGGCTTGTTTACCTACTCTGCTCCAGTCTGTTGTTCCTGTGTATGACCCCTAGCTTGCTCCTTCAGACTCCTCTACTGCTTGATGAACTGTGTTTGACCCCTTGGCTTGAACTTGACCTCACTCTTGTCGCACGCCGGGCTACCTCCTCCAGTCACCTTCAAGGCAACCTGCATTTCAGCACGCACTACGTGTCTACTACCACAGCAGTCACCTCTTCACCGGAGCTTGCCGCAGCTGGCGACCCCTGTTCCTTTGGGCACAGCATTCCCTGTCTCCACCTCCAGGGGTGCCTTGTACTTAGAAGTAGTAGAACCGCACTCAGGTAGATGAAAGTAAAAATAATACTTTTTTATTCTTCAAATCATAGATGAACAGACAGTGCAGGGGAACAGGCAATCCAAGGTTAACGCGTTTCACGGCACATACAGCCGCTTACTCATAACCGTAGTGATGGATCACGGAAATCGGTTTGATATACACATTCTAATTTGATGATTGATCGCAGGTTTGTGTCATCAACTTGATGTTTCTCAATTGAGAGACCGATAAGTCCGTGATTCAGCACCTGGGATATTTAGACATACATATGGGAGTGCTTCACAAACATGACAATAAATGTGAACAACATAAAAAGGTGTACAACATGAGTGATAATAACTATAATGATAAAATCATGTAATGCAAGAGGAAAATCAATCTCGGCATAATGCAGAGGAAAATATATATACAACAAAACATGAACATCAAAATGAAAATGCATTATATAAATACATAATATTGCATAACTTTCCTCTGTTATCTTGCATAGATATTGGGTCTCAAGACATGCCTATATCTAAATAGCAATAAATGATGGAAAATAATATTGGGAAAACAAATATAGATATCTTATATGAATGTGAACAATTGAACAAAAATAATATAACTGTTTCCCAATGAAAATATAAAAATATATATATGATGTGAAATATAAAGTGTACGTAGTGTATGCGTGTATGCAAATGTATCAAATGCAATACAAGTGTACACAATCACACACATGAGCATGCATGGGTAAAATGCTCAAAGCCATAAAAAATGATAACATACATGTACATGTAGGAGAGATACATATATAAGAAAAAAGTCATCCTACAAAAAAATCGTGCATGTATGCATAAATAAATATGGCAATCAAACCCAGCACCATATATCTAGATCATCGTGTCAATCCTATATATTATAATCAAACCAAGTGCATGAACGTGAAGTATATGCAATGAATATGTGAAAAAGAAGGGAAGAAAGGGAAGGAAAAAAGGGGGGTAGGGAAGGGAAGGGGAAAGGGGAAAGAGGGAAAGAAAGGGAAAAAGAGGGGGGGGAAGGAAAGGATGGGTAGTGACAGGTGATAAACAGTGAATGCAAAGGGTGTGTGAAATACCATGGTTGTCAGTAAAAGGCTATTGAATGAAATTTGTGAATAAATAACATGTTTGTGCCAATCATAAGAAATGATAGTGAAGTGACAAAAATAAAATTAAATTAAAATTAAAAGTGTGAGGATTGATAAACAACAGAAAAATAATGTAGACCATGTAAAGTGGTGAGTGAACCTGATAAAATGGGCGAAACAATCTGTTGTGTGGTGTGCATGTATTAATTGATGAAGATATGCCCTATGATGTGTGTGTGACAATAATGAAAGTGATGAAACTTAAATGTTGCAATAAAGATGTTTATTGTTGTAAACTTAATAAAAATAATGAAGCATGTCTGGAGACGCAAGATCATAGTCGAGATGAATATATTCCATAAACACTATATACATATACCCGTTGGAAAAAAGGAAGTAAAGAAGAGGTCAATGAACCATTGCAGACAAGGGTAATAATGTCAACACATGCTGCAATAGTAAAAGACACACAATAGCAGTCGAAGGCAAACATAAAAAATAAGACTAATAAATAGTTAATTAATGCCAACGAAGCGGCGTGTTCATAGGACCAAAAACCAACGGGAAAAAGATGAACGGAGGACCCTCATAACTGTAATGAAAACAAGTGGTCAGAATAATCAATGGCCGCATTTGATGGATGTCATATAAATTGTAAATGCACACATGTGGACATATAACAATAACCACTGATATCAGAAACAGAACTAAGACGCTATGAATAAATTAGTGTATATGTTCCCTGTTGAAACAAGAAAATAGCACATCAATATTATATAGGAAGTTGAGCTCAGACTGGGTGAAGAAAAAATGAATACCAAAAGAAATGGGTTGTGGGTGTTAAAAGACGCCAAGGGAAGGAAGTCACTCATAGAAATGAGTGACATCCCATTCCCAGTTTAACCCATGAGGTATCCGTGTGTGTAACTTAAAAATCCAAAAAACCTCCCTTTTGCAAAGCAATTTAAAAATGTCACCACCTCGAGGAGGTCTGGTGACACGGTCAATGATTTGGACCTGTACTAAAGACATATCTCCTTGATGTATATTGTTGAAATGTTTAGCTATGTTAGTGGATTTTAAAGTACGGATGTCACTAAGGTACTCTCTGAACCGATCTTTTAATCTACGAGTGGTTCTGCCTACGTATTGCATAGAGCATGATTTACATGAAATTAAATAAATGAGGTATTTTGTGTTACAGTTGAAAAAATCTTTGATGGTGTATACCCTCCCATCATGAGTAGAGACAAAATTGTCCCCGCTGATAATGTGTGGGCAAGTAACACAATCTGACATGCCACATTTAAAATTCCCTTTACAGTAGAGCCATGTCCTAGATGTATTAGGTTTTTCAGAAATATAAAGACTGGGAGACAGGGAATTACTTCGCTACTATATTCAACCCATCTTCAAGAACATTTGCACAAATATCATCTGTATATAATGTGGGCAATTGCTTTAGAATAATCTTTTTTATCTTGTTAAACTCTAAACTGTAGGGCAAAGATAATGTGATCGAAGGAATCATTTTTTTGTAACTCCTAGATTTCCTGGCATTTTTCCATGTTGTGTTCCTATGGTTGTTCCGGGGAACAATATTGTGTTGTGTATGACATGGGTTTCTTGAGCTATCTAATGTTAGAAGATCTGAGCGATCTTTATTTAAGGCGATGGAATAAGCCCTATTTAACATCCATTTAGGATAGCCCCTGTCCAAAAAACGATGGTATAATAATGTCGCTTGTTTCTTAAAGTCTTGTAAACTACTGCAAATCCTGCAAAAGAAATAACAATACCTCAAGAATGTAGGCTTGTAGTTCGGCACTGAGATGAGTACTTTGTTTAAGAAAAGTATCTATGGCTGTAACAGCAAGATCATGGGGTATAGAGGAATACAAACTGGATACATCGCATGTAATCCAGATGTAGTCCTCCGCCCATGAAAATGCATCCATCTTTCACCATCTCCCCAAAGTTCACAAGGGCTTAGATCCAATTTTGGGGAGACCTATTGTCTCTGGGATTGGATCTCTCTGTGAAAAATTGGGTGAATGGTTGGACGGTCAATTACAGGACCTTGTACTAGAACTCCCCAGCTACTTAAGGGATACCAAACATCTTTTAAACATTATGGATGCATTTTCATGGGCGGAGGACTACATCTGGATTACATGCGATGTATCCAGTTTGTATTCCTGTATACCCCATGATCTTGCTGTTACAGCCATAGATACTTTTCTTAAACAACGTACTCATCTCAGTGCCGAACTACAAGCCTACATTCTTGAGGTATTGTTATTTCTTTTGCAACACAATTTCTTTTCATTTGATGGCAATTTTTACCTCCAAAGGTGTGGGGCAGCGATGGGGGCTAAGTTCTCCCCCTCTCTCGCCAACCTATACATGGGTTGGTGGGAGAGACCCCACATCTTTGGAGGTGACAATCCATTTAGAGACCGAATTGCACTTTACTATCGCCACATAGACGACCTCATCTTTGTCTGTCACAACAGTGTGAATTTGGATGATTTTTTGTTACACTTAAATCACAACTCTTTGAATTTAAAGTTTACAGGCACTTCAAGTGCACAAAAAATAGAATTCTTGGATGTTGTGTTGAGCCATGAGAACAACAGAATTACATCCAATCTATATAGGAAACCTTTGTCTGGTAACAGTTTACTACACGCACACTCTAGTCATCCAATTCACACGATTAAGGGTATCCCTGTAGGACAATTTCTCAGAGTTCGCAGGATTTGCAGTAGTTTACAAGACTTTAAGAAACAAGCGACATTATTATACCATCGTTTTTTGGACAGGGGCTATCCTAAATGGATGTTAAATAGGGCTTATTCCATCGCCTTAAATAAAGATCGCTCAGATCTTCTAACATTAGATAGCTCAAGAAACCCATGTCATACACAACACGATATTGTTACCCGGAACAACCATAGGAACACAACATGGAAAAATGCCAGGAAATCTAGGAGTTCCAAAAAAATGATTCCTTCGATCACATTATCTTTGCCCTACAGTTTAGAGTTTAACAAGATAAAAAAGATTATTCTAAAGCAATTGCCCACATTATATACAGATGATATTTGTGCAAATGTTCTTGAAGATGGGGTGAATATAGTAGCGAAGAGGGCAGCCACCTTGGGTAATTCCCTGTCTCCCAGTCTTTATATTTCTGAAAAACCTAATACATCTAGGACATGGCTCTACTGTAAAGGGAATTTTAAATGTGGCATTTCAGATTGTGTTACTTGCCCACACATTATCAGCGGGGACAATTTTGTCTCTACTCATGATGGGAGGGTATACACCATCAAAGATTTTTTCAACTGTAACACAAAATACCTCATTTATTTAATTTCATGTAAATCATGCTCTATGCAATACGTAGGCAGAACCACTCGTAGATTAAAAGATCGGTTCAGAGAGCACCTTAGTGACATCCGTACTTTAAAATCCACTAACATAGCTAAACATTTCAACAATATACATCAAGGAGATATGTCTTTAGTACAGGTCCAAATCATTGACCGTGTCACCAGACCTCCTCGAGGTGGTGACATTTTTAAATTGCTTTGCAAAAGGGAGGTTTTTTGGATTTTTAAGTTACACACACGGATACCTCATGGGTTAAACTGGGAATGGGATGTCACTCATTTCTATGAGTGACTTCCTTCCCTTGGCGTCTTTTAACACCCACAACCTATTTCTTTTGGTATTCATTTTTTCTTCACCCAGTCTGAGCTCAACTTCCTATATAATATTGATGTGCTATTTTCTTGTTTCAACAGGGAACATATACACTAATTTATTCATAGCGTCTTCGTTCTGTTTCTGATATCAGTGGTTATTGTTATATGTCCACATGTGTGCATTTACAATTTATATGACATCCATCAAATGCGGCCATTGATTATTCTGACCACTTGTTTTCATTACAGTTATGAGGGTCCTCCGTTGATCTTTTTCCCGTTGGTTTTTGGTCCTATGAACTCGCCGCTTTGTTGGCATTAATTAACTATTTATTAGTCTTATTTTTTATGTTTGCCTTCGACTGCTATTGTGTGTCTTTTACTATTGCAGCATGTGTTGACATTATTACCCTTTTTTGCAATGGTTCATTGACCTCTTCTTTACTTCCTTTTTTCCAACGGGTATATGTATATAGTGTTTATGGAATATATTCATCTCGACTATGATCTTGCGTCTCCAGACATGCTTCATTATTTTTATTAAGTTTACAACAATAAACATCTTTATTGCAACATTTAAGTTTCATCACTTTCATTATTGTCACACACACATCATAGCGCATATCTTCATCAATTAATACATGCACACCACACAACAGATTGTTTCGCCCATTTTATCAGGTTCACTCACCACTTTACATGGTCTACATTATTTTTCTGTTGTTTATCAATCCTCACACTTTTAATTTTAATTTAATTTTATTTTTGTCACTTCACTATCATTTCTTATGATTGGCACAAACATGTTATTTATTCACAAATTTCATTCAATAGCCTTTTACTGACAACCATGGTATTTCACACACCCTTTGCATTCACTGTTTATCACCTGTCACTACCCATCCTTTCCTCCCCCCCCCCTCTTTTTCCCTTTCTTTCCCTCTTTCCCCTTTCCCTTTCCCTTCCCTACCCCCCCCTTTTTTCCTTCCCTTTCTTCCCTTCTTTTTCACATATTCATTGCATATACTTCACGTTCATGCACTTGGTTTGATTATAATATATAGGATTGACACGATGATCTAGATATACGGTGCTGGGTTTGATTGCCATATTTATTTATGCATACATGCACGATTTTTTTGTAGGATGACTTTTTTCTTATATATGTATCTCTCCTACATGTACATGTATGTTATCATTTTTTATGGCTTTGAGCATTTTACCCATGCATGCTCATGTGTGTGATTGTGTACACTTGTATTGCATTTGATACATTTGCATACACGCATACACTACGTACACTTTATATTTCACATCATATATATATTTTTATATTTTCATTGGGAAACAGTTATATTATTTTTGTTCAATTGTTCACATTCATATAAGATATCTATATTTGTTTTCCCAATATTATTTTCCATCATTTATTGCTATTTAGATATAGGCATGTCTTGAGACCCAATATCTATGCAAGATAACAGAGGAAAGTTATGCAATATTATGTATTTATATAATGCATTTTCATTTTGATGTTCATGTTTTGTTGTATATATATTTTCCTCTGCATTATGCCGAGATTGATTTTCCTCTTGCATTACATGATTTTATCATTATAGTTATTATCACTCATGTTGTACACCTTTTTATGTTGTTCACATTTATTGTCATGTTTGTGAAGCACTCCCATATGTATGTCTAAATATCCCAGGTGCTGAATCACGGACTTATCGGTCTCTCAATTGAGAAACATCAAGTTGATGACACAAACCTGCGATCAATCATCAAATTAGAATGTGTATATCAAACCGATTTCCGTGATCCATCACTACGGTTATGAGTAAGCGGCTGTATGTGCCGTGAAACGCGTTAACCTTGGATTGCCTGTTCCCCTGCACTGTCTGTTCATCTATGATTTGAAGAATAAAAAAGTATTATTTTTACTTTCATCTACCTGAGTGCGGTTCTACTACTTCTAAGTACAAGGCACCCCTGGAGGTGGAGACAGGGAATGCTGTGCCCAAAGGAACAGGGGTCGCCAGCTGCGGCAAGCTCCGGTGAAGAGGTGACTGCTGTGGTAGTAGACACGTAGTGCGTGCTGAAATGCAGGTTGCCTTGAAGGTGACTGGAGGAGGTAGCCCGGCGTGCGACAAGAGTGAGGTCAAGGTCAAGCCAAGGGGTCAAACACAGTTCATCAAGCAGTAGAGGAGTCTGAAGGAGCAAGCTAGGGGTCATACACAGGAACAACAGACTGGAGCAGAGTAGGTAAACAAGCCAGTGGTTGGAGCCAGGAGGAGAGACAAGACAGGTGAGACAAGCTGGGTCGGTAACAGGTAATCCAAGTAAACAGAAACAGGAACACAGGAAGCAGGAAACAGGAAGCTGAATATCATCCAGCAACTAATGGCTGGAGCAGGCTGGTTTAAATAGGCCACTGGGCGTCGCTGCATTAGTGTGGGCGGAAGATCCAGCTCTCTTGTGGGAAGTTCCCTGACAGTATGTCTATTATGAGCTATATAGACCAGGGTATATGTGCACAATCCAACCAGGACTTCTATTGGACTCTTTGCTGATCATATCTGTTTGAAAATTGGATATATGTACTGTTAATAATCTTTTTTTATATAAAATTTGCATTGTTTCTATACTGGTGTGCATCTATATGCTTATGTTAATGTTATATGCTGGATGCATATCCAGTTCATCTAGTTCATCTAGTCTCAATTGCTGCTTACTTCTTCCAGTCTTGGGACTGCCTGGTCAACATGTCTACCATACACCACTCCTTGCAGCAGCAGCTCCATCATGGGATCCAGGATGCCCCCTCCTCCCAGCTGCAGATGCACCAATGACTGTCATGCATGAGATCATCTACACACTGAGTTGCCAATTATTTTGTGCTGTGTCCAACTCTCCACCTTGCTGCACTTAGATTGGTGCCCCCTTGCTATCTCTTTTAGCTATTGCAGGTGCCATCCAGACCATATGCAGTGTATCCATTGTGACAGTTTCTTTGGTGTTCTCCCCAGCTGGGAATCCTTTTGAGAACCATGATAAGCATAATTTGTCTTACTTAATGTGAGTTGCTAATTGTCTTCCTTTATTAAACGCTTACACACCCACTACACATGGAAGGGGGAACACCCTGAAACGTGTAAGCTGTTCTTTGGAGGTCCACATCCCACCACGGCCTGCATCAGCAGAGAAAGCCCAGTGGAGAGTCTTGGTGGTCCTTGATTGTACATGTTTGCCCGTGTTCCAACTTGTTTTGTGAGTACAATGTGTATGCTATTTTATTTTAATAAATTGTTTTAAAGATAATGCGCTAGGCTGGTGCGCCCTCTGTCTGTTCTTTTTACACCCACTACACAGTCTGAGCACTTTGCTCTTTTTGTCTGTTTACCACTTAGAGATCTCTTCAGTCTCTCAGAAGTGCTGCATTAAGTGTACTGGATTCAATACTTCAGCAGTTCCTAAAGCCAAATGATTTATCCTGAGATTTTGGACCACACTCTACATTCCATCAATGTAGTTTGTCTCAGCCCAGGCTGTACCCATCATGCCATGTTGACAATTTGTATCCTTCTGCTCTCAATTGCTTTGTTTAGATTACTGATTAAATGCCCAGGAAGGGAATCCCTTCTGTTGGCAGAGGCCCTGTCCTGGGTGAAGGCACTGCCAATTTTATTATCAAACTCACTCTTCCACCAGCAAAGGTTATGGTTTTCTTATTTATCTACAGGTTTAGTGCAATATCATGTTTCCTGTTTGGGGAGGCCCATCTCTGTTACCCCAAAAGAGGGCTACACATGTAAAGCCATACCCCCAACACCAACAATAGGCCACAAAAAAGGTAGCGATCATTTCTATGAAAATCCAGAAACAAATACACATTCCAACCATGCATGTTTACAAACTAAAAACTGTTATGCATTACAGAGTACACGTATCTTTCATTATTTTAATTGAAAAAAATTGTCTCAAGTAACCCACCCTATGGTGTCAGGTATCAATGTACATCGACATAATATAACACATCTCATATTGTGCAATCATTTAGCTATGGAAAAGAATTTGTATAATTAGGGATAAGGGGAGCTAGAACAGGAACAGACAACTATTGCTCCCAAAGTTTATGAAATTTTTAAATGTAATAGTTTTTCTATGTTGGATGATCAAACACTTTCTTGGGAGTATAGAAATAATGTGGGCTCACCATTCCTTAAATGTAGGAGAGTGTAGAGAGATCCAATTCAACTCTAGTTTATGAAGAAGGAGCAGGAGTCTGGAAACCAGGATTCTTATCTCAGGTGGATACACTTCTTCCACATTTCTCAGAATACAAACTTATGAGTCCATGACAATCTGCATTTCAAAAACCCTTTAATAGTGCTCACCAATGCTTGTCTATATCTAAATATTTTTGAACACTTCCAAAGCATGTGAAAAGGGTCTACTGGAGTCCATTGGCATCTTGAGCAGTTTGGGCTATTCCTGTTTTGCCAATGAAAAATCAATATAACCTATGTATAAGAAACTGTTGGGACAATCTTTGTGTAGGCAAGGGGGATATCAACAGAACCTGCTCCAGGATATGCTGTGAAAACTCTTCTAACAATCCTCCCAAATCCTCCTCCTACCCACTCTTACCCAGGCTAGGAAAGTTGACCAATTACGAATGACTGTTCAGAAGCAGTATATATGACTATAAGATGAGGAAATCTGGAATAGTATAGAAGACATGGCCTAGCCCTAACAGTTTGTTAATTAATGGATGAATGGGGGTTATATTTGAATAACCTATTCATTGTACTATAGTAAAATAATAAGTGGTCCAATAGACCCCTTTATTAGTATCCCCATTATAAGCAATGTTTATGGATATTTAAGGTTATGTCTGTGTCTAGGTGGCTAGTAGGTTGAAAGCCAAAAACCGAAGTTTGTTTTTTTGGAATGCATAGTATAACAATATTTTTATATTTTTAAACATAAAAAAAAATCATACTTTTGAGTTGAAAGTTATATCTCTTTGAAAACTGCGTTGAAGGTGAGCAAACAGTTCCATATCCTCAGTTTGCAGGGTGTCCATAACCCGTTCAGCCATTGCAAATATTTCCAGCCATGAAGGGAATATGTTTTTAATCAGAAGATGTAGATACATGAATAATTCATAAGGATGCTCTGCTGAAAAAGCAAAGTTATTTTTTTTCACAATGGAGAAATAAATTTAGTGAAAACAGAAAACATATACAATGACACACATACGCAAACACACACATGTGTTTCAATCAAACAAAATTGACAGGTTTGAATACAGTTAGTCTTTTTTGCTATCTTAAGGCCCGTACACACGTACCGATCGTCGGCCGAAAAGCTTCGGCCGACGACCGATCTGCCGATTGTAGGCTTGTTAGTATGATGCTTCCGACAGCCGACAGCGCACTCTCGGCCGAACAGAATCGGTCTTGCAAGCATTAAAATTTTTGTAGGCCGACACCAGAACGGCCGATTGTTCGCCAGTCAGTACAGAATTCGGCCGACACACAGCTACAAATCTCAACACGCATGATCAGAACCAAATAAGGTCCCGGAAGAATTTTCTCAAGTAAACTCAACATTTTATCCAGAAAGAACTTTCGGCTCGCGGCAGGCCAAAAAATATGTGAAATGCGGAGCACATGCTCATCTTGATAAATGTGAGAAGAAGGAAGATGCTGCTCATAATGCCATACTTTTCAAATAAAAAGGCATGTGTTCTGTTATGATGAAGATAATGTTTGTCTATTCTATCTGTTCTATCAAATTTTAGAATTAAATAATTTTAACTCTTCACCATTATCTTTGTATTTTGACAGCAAAGATCTAACTATTGATATGTCCCTTTATAATTTTATGAATTAATGTATCAAACATATTTTGCTGGTTATGTACAATATTAAACATGTTAACAAATTAAGATACGCCATTTTTTATTTCCAATTTTCTTTATTTTTGGAGCTCTGAAAAAACAAAAAGAAAATATTAATACTCTCCGTATTTAAAACCTAAACATAAAAAAGGTCCATTTGGACTAAATTAAATAAAAAAAATGACAAACAGGGGTAAACGAAATAATAGGGGGTTACAAAAATCATAATTGATGATAACTATAATCCGGCTGCCATGAGGGCAGGTTTGGATCATGCTGGCCATATTGCCACTGGCCATGTGGCATTTGGCGAGGTGGTGGTTGTTGTGGAGGTGGAGGGCATGGGTGCTCCTCGCATGCGTGGCTGTGCTCTGTAAGGAAGCCCCTTTCCGCCTTTTGCAGCACATCTAAAATGATTTTTCTGGCATAGTGCCGCTGCATGAGGTCCACCTGCCCTAAAATGTGGCCTGTCATGTTCCCGAAGGCCTCATTTGCCTCCGGTTTGCGACGTAGGGCTATGGTGGCCTCAGTTATAAATTGGTCTGTTATTTCATCGGTATGTTTTCTTTTTTGCCTCCGTTTGGCAGGAGGTGGTGCTGGAAAGAGTTCCAAGGGCTCCACAGGCTACTGGCTGCAACCTGGCTCCTCCTCAGTGATACTTCCCTGTTGATGAAATGAACAATTGATTAGAATGTTATAGTGAATATAAAAATGCATGTTTGTTATATTATTGTGAACAAATAGCAGACTTTACATACAGTGGCATATCTAGGGTCTCCAGTGCCCTTGTTGAGGAGCTGTATTTGGCAACAACCCCCCCCCCCCCCAAGATCAATGTAAAAATGTAACCCCCCCCCCCCCCCCAAAAAATCTAAAAGGGCATTAAATGTTTCTCATTTGTCCCTTGTTTGCCCAGTGTAGAGCTCTCTAGTGGGCAATCATTGTCTCAGGTGTGAAAAACAAGAAAGAGAGGGGTGAGAGATAGAGAGAGGGAGAGAAAGAGGGGGTGTGAGAGAGAGAGGAGGGGGGTTGCAGAGAGAGAGGGGCCTGAACTTGCAGAGGGCTTGATGTAGGGCATTGAGGGCGAAGCGGTGCAGGTAAACAGGAATAAGGAAGCCACCTGCCTTGCTGACCCGGAGTGAGAGACCAGAGACATGGAAGCAAGGATGGATGGATCATTTGCAGGAGCTGTTAGTTTGTTAGTTTGGTTTAAAAAAGGTTGAGCCGGAGGAATGCTGAGGCTACAGCAGTGTTTGTTAGGACTGGAGGTGTGCTGGGGATGCTGCAGTGTTTGTAAGACCGGAGGTGTGCTGGGGATGCAGCAGTGTTTGTAAAACCGGAGGTGTGCTGGGGATGCATTGAGAGGCAGTCTCAGTCTCCTGGTCTGTTGGCTCAGCTGCTCTCAATTTTTTACACCTGCATGAAGCAGCTCTCAATGTTTTACACCTGCATGAAGCAGCTCTCAATGTTTTACACCTGCATGAATCTGCCTGCAAACTGGGGGTTCTGGGGTGTGCAGGCTGAGTGGATTGTTAAAAAAATCACTAAAACAATGCCAATGTTTTTGCGACCCCCCCCCCCCTTGGCCTGCGGCCCTGGCAGTTGCCTGTCATGCCAACCCCTTGCTATGTCCGTTTACATAAAGGGTCAATTATGGTTTAGCTTATAATTTTGTTACATGATTACATTTTTAGCAGACAATATATTGTGAAATGCCATACCTGAGTCAAATTGCCCTCTAGGATATCTTCATCCTGGCTGGGATCAACAGACACTGAGCCCTCTGCCAAAGAAGAAGGCAGCGTGGAAATTGATGGCCTGGATTCCAACGTGTCTGCCAGGAACCGCAGGTTGTCAAAATACCACAGCCGTGGTACATGTACATTCTGTGCAGCTGCTCCAGACTGGGTGGACTCTTCATTTTTTTTCACCTCTCGCCTGTATGCAGTGCGAATACTGTTAATTTTTTTCCTAATATACTCTAGATTTGCCGCTGCATAGACGGGCTTGTAGAAGGCCACTAAATGATCATAGGCCTGTTTTCGAAGATTTTTATTCTTGTACTCAGCAGATTTGACTTGCCACAAACAGGGCAGTTGCCTAAATTCATCAATGAAGCTGATGAGGAAATCATGGCTGGTGAAATTGTCCACCATTTTGCAGGACAGTATATGCCTGCAAGACACAACACAACACAAAACATATTAAAATAGCATGTATTTTGGGACATAATAAAGATATTCCTAATAAAAGCTGTATAGGGCCCAAAACACACACTTTCTAATCAAATAGTCGTACCTTTGTTTGTGGGGAAGAGTCGTGATTCGCAGATTGATCGTGCTCCAACCAACGATATGTCCGCTAGCGAATCGTCGGCCGAAAGATCTGGCGTCCTTTAAATACAGCGCATGCGTCAACTCCTCCTCCAGTGGCGGGCTTGTGCAGGGGTGTGTACGTGCCGAAGATCAGGCCTACATGCGACACTCACACACCTGAGGCAGTGGAATAATCTTTATCAAGAAAAATGTCTGAAAGATCTCAGAGTTCATCAAGTGTGGGCCGAAGTGATTGGGCCACCAGAAAAACAAGGGCTACACCCATGAGCAAGGGGGAAATGGTGGAGATGGTCTCAATTTTAGAAAGAATGGATTATGATGGGAAGTTGGCAAATTATGATCGGCCCAATGCCAGGAAAGATCGCATCATGGATAAGGTGGTGGCCTGTTTGACCAAAAAATATGGTGTGGAGCGATCGACAGATCAGATTAGAAAACGATGGTCCGACCTCAAACAACGTGAGCAGGATCAGCTTGCCCAAATCCATCGCATTCTGAAAAAAAGTAAGTTTTTATTTTTTTATCATGTAATATGTTTATTTAAATTTTGTGTATGTTGTATTAACATGTCTAGATTCTAATGTCTATATAAAAAGTACTATTACTCATTTTATTTGTCATGTCGTGATTGGTGATCTATTGGTGTTTTTTTAGTATATTACATTAAAAGTCAGGAAGCCATAGTAAAAAATATATGTATTGTGTTGCAACGAACGTTCTTTCCTGCATGAATCTTCTCTGCAAACATTAATATTAATCACAGATTATTATTCTATTATTCAAACCTTGAAATAGGAGAAAAAAGAAAACTACGGGCCAAACAATGGGAAAGGAGGAGAAGAGGTTTGGCAGCTTTATCTGCAGTGGAGGAAGAAGATGAGGACATGGGCCCAGATGGTGGCACAGATTCTACAAAAGGTAATTGGTTCCTATGCACAGTCAAACATTAATGTACCATATTTTTAGTAGATAACCATGTACATGTCAAAATTTTTGTTCATAAAATAGCTATCAAGCAGGGCACCATGTCCTAACAAATGTACCTCTTGTGACTTTTATGATATGGCAACTCTTTTGTATTATGTAGATGAAGACATTATTCCAGAAATAATCCTGGTGGAGCCAACAAGTGACCAGACACCAGAGCAACATGAAGGTTGGTAGGCACAGATTTTTGTGTAGTGGGATCATAGAAATATGTGTATTTGCAATGATTGTTTAACCTTATATTCTTGTTTTCCCTTACAAATTTACATTGCAGATGTTCCGTCATGCGAGGATGTGGCATCCCCAGCCAGATCAGAACCAAGATCTCCTGGCAACTTGCCAAGCAGCGTTGCGGGCACATCCGAAAATGTTGAGGATCCTGGACCAAGTGTCGGAGACCCAATTGTGTGCCCACATAGGTTTTTTCATAATGATTTTTATCAGTGTTATTTTTAGCCTCCAATTGTCAACACTAGTTCCCTATGGGAGCCTCTTTATTTGAATGGAAGTTGCACCGCAAGTTGGATCAGGATGCTCTGACTTGCGGGGCCACTTGCGCTGTGAAGATTATTGAGGGGGAACTACACAGAAAAATTGAATAACCCACCGTGGGTGTCCCCCCCAATTTCACAACCAGGCCTTTTGTGTGTGGTATTGAGTTTGAGGGTAGGCCCACAACAAATAGACAGCGTGGGTTACCCCCAAAACCCATACCAGACCCTTATCCAAGCATGCAGCTTGTCAGGCCAGGAAAGGGGACAAGCAAGCGGACCAAACACCTCCTGGACCACAGCAGGACACATGCCCTCAACATGGGGGGGTTTTGTTGCTTTGGGCCAGGGGAGGCTCTGCACCCCACACCCAAAAGCACCTTGCTCCCATGTTGAGGAGGACAAGGGCCTCATCCCCACAACCCTGTATGGTGGTTTTGGGGGGTCATGCGGCCAGGGGGTTCCTAGGACTTTGGAAGCAACCTTTAAAAAAGGGTGGCCCTCAGATCCCAGACCCCAATCCCTATGTGAATGGGTATGGGGTACATAGTACCCCTACACATTAACCACATAAATGGAAGTGTATGTGAATAACGACAGGAGACGTTTATGAAATGTTCTTAAATATCTTCATCCGGTCTTCTCCACTCTGCTCTTTGGATCTTCTCCTCTCCACTCTTCTGCTGTCCAATCTTCTGCTCTTATGTTGTCTGCTCTTTTGCCCTAGGCTCTTCTTCTTCCTCCTGTCCTCATCTGATGCTGTTGCCGTGCATTCTGCCCGTCTCTGGTCTCTGCAGCTTAATATATATACATTACGACCATGCCCTCACAATGACGTCATCATGCGTTCACAACCCTAATGAATATATAGTAAGCTCAGGAGACCGGCAGAATCATCAGCAACAGGATCAGAGGAGGACAGGAGGAAGAAGAAGAGCCAAGAGCATAAGAACAGGGTAGGTATTAACTCGAGAGCAATTTAAGATAACCTGGACACCAAATGTTTCTGTATTATGACCTCATGTAGGTGATTCACATTGACTCAGTTGTATTTTTTTTTACAGATCATGTTTTACATAGTTGCACTTTGGCCAAATTAACCCGTGAGGCTCTACAATGTTGCTCAGACCTAGAGCAAATAAAGGAAACTGCAACGGCATTGCAATCCAAAATGCGTGATTTTGTGGACATGCTTTCCAAATTTAAAAAAAAATATTTTCTACGTTTTTAATGTTTGTATTGGTTCCTGATGTTACAAATTTTTTGTAATCTTTTATGATATTTTTATGACACTTATGTTAAGAGTGTACCCAAGTTTGGGAAAAACAATTTAGAACACCCTAACCCTAACCCTAACCCTGTGAATGTTTCTTACTAAAACATTTTTACATTCAACAATGTGTGTTCAATTCTTTATTTGACTTTCGTTGGGGGGTCCAGGTCTAAAGCTGTGTAAAGAAGCACTAAATGTATGATGGCTGTCCTATTCAAATATTTAAATGTTAACCACTTCCATACCGAGTCATGTAAAATGACGTCGGCAAAGTGGTTGTCTAGATCCGGGCCTCCGTCATATGACGTCGGCCCGTTCTAGCAGCCAGTGCGCGCCCCCGGCGGCGCGCCCCCGGCGGCGCGCAGCGGCGCGATCAGGGATGAGGCTCGTCCCTCGGACATAGCCCATCCCTGATCAAGGTAAACAGCCAATATAAATTGGCTGTTTACCACGTGATCGGCTGTGTCAATCACAGCCGATCACATGAGCGGCTCCAGCACGAGCCGCTCGTTCTCTCTGCAATGCGCGCCCCCGGGGGCGCGCAGAGCAGCGATCGGGGACGAGGCTCGTCCCTCGGACAGAGTCGATCCCCGATCTAGGTAAAGAGCCAATGAAATTGGCTCTTTACCACGTGACCGGCTGTGTCCAATCACAGCCGGTCACAAATGTCAACAGAGAACACGGTAACTAGCTGTCACCGTGTTCTCCTCCTCACACACTGATCCTGTGTGAGGAAGAGTGTGTGGTAACAGCTAGTTACCAAGTACAGTGCACCCCAAACACACTGATTGCCCCCCCCCCAATAAAGAGTACCTGTCACTAGCCCATCAAAGTACCCGAGTACCTGTCACCAGCCCATCAGGTACTCAGATGACAGGTACTTGGGTACGATGGGCTGGTGACAGGTACTCGGGTACTTTGATGACAGGTACTCAGGTACTCTGATGACGGATACTCTGATGACAGGTACTCGGGTACTCTGATGACAGGTACTCGGGTACTCTGATGACAGGTACTCGGGTACTCTGATGACGGGTACTCAGGTACTCTGATGACAGGTACTCAGGTACTCTGATGACAGGTACTCGAGTACTCTGATGACGGGTACTCGGGTACTCTGATGACGGGTACTCGGGTACTCTGATGACAGGTACTCGGGTACTCTGATGACAGGTACTCGGGTACTCTGATGCCAGGTACTCGGGTACTCTGATGACAGGTACTCGGGTACTTTGAGTACCTGTCAATGGAGTACCCGTCATCAGAGTACCTGAGTACCTGTCACCTACCCATCAGAGTACCTGACGCCTGAAGTACCCGAGTACTTGCCGCCTGCTCATCAGTACCCATCACTACTCATCAGTACTCATCAGTACCTATCACGTATCAGTACTGATCATCAGTACCCATCAGTACAGTATCACCTATTAGTCAGTGAGTACTACTCATCAGTACCTATCACCTGCCTGTCACCTGCCCATCAGAGTACCCGAGTACCTGTCACCTGCCTATCGGAGTACCCAAGTACCTGCCACCTGCTCATCAGTACCAGAGTACCTGTCACCTGCCCAACAAAGTACCTGAGTACCTGTCACCCTTCATACAGCCACCATGTCCAAGTCCAAAAAGGTTTATATACGTCCTCCGTTTAAACCTAAATACCGGTGTTATGGCAGCAGATAGCTGCCATAACCCTGGTATTTTTTTAAACGGTGGACGGTTGGCTTTCCGATAAGGGTGGTCCCAGCGGCGGATTCGCCGTGGGATCACCCTTCAGGGATGGCGGAAGAGGCAAAAGACGCGTTCCGGTCCTTTTCCTCGCTTACCGGACCCGCCGGCAGCGGGGAAAACGATCCGGTCCCGAATCCTCACAGACAGGATGTCGAGTGAGGGCAAGCTTGCCCTCACTTGACTCTATGGTCTTGGAGGACCGGAGCTACGGAAAATGTTGCCTAGCAACCGGTTTAAAGGTCCTTTTTTTTTTTTTTTCATTTTATATAATAATTTTTTTTTTTTCTATCTTTTAGTGTACTTGTGAGATCTGAGGACTTTTTGACCCCAGATCTCACAAAAAAGAGGTCCTGTCGTGCCTATTTCTATTACGAGGAATATTTACATTTCTTTTAATAGAAATAAAAATGATCAATTTTTTTTTTTTTAAACGGTGTAAAAATAAAAAATAATAAATAAAATAAATAGTAAAAAAAAAAATAAAAAAAATTAAAGCGCCCTGTCCCCGTTAGCTCGCGCGCAGAAGCGAACGCATACAGAAACCCCGCCCACATATGTAAACGGTGTTCAAACCACACATGTGAGGTATCGCCGCGATCGTTAGAGCAAGGGGAATAATTTGAGCCCTAGACCTCCTCTGTAACTCAAAGATGGCAACCTGTAGAAATTTTTAAATTATCACCTATGGGGATTTTTAAGTACCAAAGTTTGTCGCCATTCCGTGAGCGTGCGAAATTTTGAAACATGACATGTTGGGTATCTATTTACTCGGCGTAACATTATCTTTCACATTATGGAAAAAAATTGGGCTAACTTTACTGGTTTCTTATTTTTTAATTAAAAAAAGTGAATTTTTTCCCAAAAAATTGCGTTTGGAAGACCGCTGCGCAAATACGGTGTGATAAAAAATATTGCAATAATCTCCATTTTATTCTCTAGGGTCTCTGCTAAAAAAAATATATATAATGTTTGGGGGTTCTAAGCAGTTTTCTAGCAAAACAACTGATTTTAGCTTGTAAACACCAAATGTCAAAAATAGGCCTAGGCAAGTGGCTAGGATGCATGATGATGCTCCTTGGATGTTAGGCCCCTCTATATGGCTAGGCTGTGAAAAAGTCTCACACATGTGGTATTGCCATACTCAGGAGGAGTGGCAGAATGTATTTTGGGGTGTCATTTTTGCTGTGTACATGCTATGTGTTAGGAATATCCTATAAATTGACAACTTTGTGTAAAAAAAAAAGTTTTCATTTTTTTCCCACATTTTCCAAAAACCTGTGGAAAAAAATCATATGTTCAAACGACCCATAATGCCTCATAGAATATACGTTGGAGTGTTTGCTTTCCAAAATGGGGTCATTTTGTGGACTTTTCCATTGTATTGGTGCTCTAGGGCCTTGAAAAGTGTGATAGGTAGTAAGAAAGTTTTATGTGTATTTATGCTCCTAGAACGCCTGAATGTGCTTCTTGGACGTGGAGTCTCTTTTTGTGGCCAGGCTGTGTAAAAGTCTCACACATGTGGTATCGCCATACTCGGAAGGAGTAGCAGAATGTATTTTTGGGTGTAATTTTTGCTGTGTACATGCTATGTGTTAGAAATAGCTTATAAATTGACAACTTTGTGGGAAAAAAAAGAAAAAAAATTTTTTTTCTTCATTTTCCCAAGAATTGTGGGAAAAAATTACAACTTCAAAAAACTCACCATGCCTCTTACTAAATACCTTGGACTGTCTACTTTACAAAAAGGGGTCATTTGGTCGGTATTTGTACTGTCCTGACATTTCAGGGCCTCAAGAAAGGAGATAGGCAGTCAGTACATCTGGTGTGATCAATTTTCAGTAATTGGTACCATAGCTTCTAGACTCAATAACTTTCACACAGACTAAATAATATACACTAATTTGGGTTAATTTTACCAGAGACATGTAGCAGTATACATTTTGGCCCAAATGTATGAAGAAAAATTAATTTTTTGCAAAATTTTATAATTGAAACTAAAAAAAAGTGTTTTTTTTTCAAAATTTTTGCTCTTTTTTTGCATATATCACGAAAAAAAAAACCCCAGTTGTGTTCAAATACCACCAAAAGAAAGCTCTATTTGTGTGGAAAAAAATGATAAAAATTTTGTTTGGTTACAGTGTAGCATGACTGAGCAATTGTCATTCAAAGTGTGAGAGTGCTGAAAGCTGAAAATTGGTCTGGGCAGGAAGGGTGTCTAACTGCTCTGTATGGAAGCGGTTAATGAAAGCATTTTGGACACTGCCATATGCGAGTTGCTGGAGGTGTCAATGAAATGTTAAAGATCCCCCCAGTTTTAATGCATATCACAGTGCGATCTGACATTTCACACAGGATCGGATCACACAAGTGTGAACGACTGTGCGATCCTATCCTGATGCGGCTGAATAAATGCATCATGTGCAACTTTTGTGCGAGTGCAGTGCGAATTGAGCCATACAAACTGTATAGCTGATTTTGGCCTGAACATCTGATCGCATGTAATAAAGGAGCAGTGGGCTACGATATTACATGCCATCAGATGTGCAGTGTGAATTGAGACATACACTTTGTATGGCTACATTCGCACTGAACACGCACACAAGTCGCACATGACCCTTTATTTCTGATGTATCTGGATTGGATCGCACAGTGCTTCACACTTGTGGAATACAATCGTGTGCAAAAAGTAAGTGGCGGGTCACCCTTATGCGATGCAGGAAGGCTGCAAAGTCGCAGACTTCCCGCATCGCATAAGTGTGACTCAACACTCAAGGTACTAGCAGTCATAGGATTCAATATGGCATTGATATTGCCAGTAGCAATCAGTGTAGGGAGATCAGTGTAATCTATAGTGTATTGCTGGTTCATTGCTCTAGTTCACTTTCCATTACCTATATATAACACTTTGAGATGAACAATGATCACGTTTCACATAACACTGACATATCCTAACATTGGTGGGCAGTGAGAAGGATGTCATAAATGAACACAACATAACAGGTGTAGGTACGTTGTTAATACCCTAATGTATTATATGAAATATATAGTATGGGCACCTTCTGGACAATGACCACCAATGTAAGGTGACATTAGATGAACCTTGGGTGTGACCTAGTTCTCAATGTGAGAGGGTTTGTGGAAATTTTATGGGGTGCAGAAGGCCCTTGTATTTACACCACTGGCTAAAAAATAACACATGGCCATCATCACTTTGAATTATGTTTGGCATATGTGCCCAAATGATTAGAATCCACAATACAGAATCATTGCAATTTTGGTTTAATGTGTAGAAAAATCTTATATCTCTGACATTTATCTTGTGTGTAAAATAGTTTAGAACATTAATGGGTGTGTGACAGTGATTGCTGCCACGAAATAGTCCAGATATTCCTGGCAGATCTGACGGGCCCTCTGTGATGCCAATCCTGAGCGTCCAACTTGCATTGACGTTATGGACTCCACTTGGTCACGAGTTTGGGCCTCTCCACTTGTACCTGGCATAGCAGGGTCAGTATCCAGTTGCTGCAATACATAATTTTGTGCATTCCTGCGTAGGAAGTTGTGCAAAATGCAGCAACACAAGACCACGTTATCCACTTTGTACAGTGCCAGGTGTATGGACGTCAGGAATATCCGGAACCGGTTGGCCATTATCCCGAAGGCATTCTCCACAACTCTGCGAGCTCTGGACAACTGGTAGTTGTAAATCCTTTGGTCGGGGGTGAGGTTCCTCTGAGGGTAGGGCTTCATGAGATGCTCCCCAAGCGCAAAAGCATCATCTGCGATAAAAACAAAGCTCATACCCTCAACGGTTTGATCCCTGGATGGCAGGTTCAGAGTGCCGTTATAAAGGCGACGAGCGAACTCCGTCTGCTCAATAACTCCCCCATCCGAATTGCGGCCATTTTTGCCAATATCCAAATAAATAAACTCATAGTTTGCATTAACTATGGCTAGCATGACTATAGTAAAAAATCCTTTATAATTGTAATAAAATGTGCCGGAATTCGGAGTGGGGACAATGCGGACGTGCTTCCCATCAATAGCACCCCCACAATTGGGAAAATTCCACTTCTCCAGAAATTGAGCAGCAATCTCCAGCCATTGCTCTGCGTTTGAAGGAAACTGTGGGACAAAAAAAAAAAAAGATTTAGTGCTTGAGCACATCACATTATTAATTACACACACAGTTGTCTGTTAAATGTTTATGCAACTTTTTAAAAATATAAACAACAGGAAGGCAATCGTTTGGATTTGGGGATGTAACATCTACATACATTTATTTTACACCTCCTATTGTTCTTATATTGTCAAGGGCCATACACACTATAAGATTCTCTGAAGACTTTTTCCTGCAGATTTACCTTTTCTATGTAGTGCAAGGGCCTGCCAGATTGCATAGGATTTGAAAGTGTTTGTTTGACCTCATATTATCTGTTTTTGGTAAATCGTAAGGAAAAATTGTTCTGACAATCTTATAGTGTGTATGGCCCATTATACTCACCAGCTAGAGCTGAGATTTACAAACTACGGACCTCCAGCTGTTGCAGAACTACACATCCCATGAGGCCTTGTAATTCTCTGACATTCACAGACATGACTAGGCATTATGGAAATTGTAGTTCATGAACAACTGGAGGGCCATAGTTTGAAGACCTCTGAGCTAGAGCTTTGGTATATGCTGACTTTTAGATTTAGCATGTGGGTGGGGGGATGGGTAAGTAAAACTGGGCATTTATACATCAATAAGGGCTTGTGGTCAGTGAAGGTTTTAACATCATTACATAAATATACACAATCATAGGTGGGAATGGATGGACTGATGTATTTAAGATAAATCATAAACTAGGTACTAAAACATTGGCCAATGAATAATTGTTTGAGGGAAAGTAATAAAATGACACAAATTCAAAATACTGTTAACACGCAATGCGTTTAGGGACACATAGGAGAGAATGGTGGGGTGGTTAGTGGGTAATTTTACAAATGGTTAAGATAATCTACATCTTTACTACTATGTGCATGCGGACAGAGGGTAGTTACAAAATAATGGCCTGTGTCAATTGCTGTACATCCAAAAACATCATAATTCGGGTGAAACGACTAATACATGTAATGTAATGTAAAAAATAAAACATACCTTGATATAGTCCTTCTGCAAGACCTTGATGATGGCAGAGCAGGTCTCAGGGATGATGACTCCAAGTGCTTGGGGGGAGATGCCTGTGGTGAACTTCAGATCCTACAGGCTTCTCCCTGTTGCAAGATACCTCAAAGTCGCAATTAACCTTTGCTCAGGAGTAATTGCAACCCGCATACAAGTATCCTGCTTCAGACTATAGGGGGACACCAGGGCAAGAAGACGGTAAAAGATGGGATCCGTCATCCTCAAATAATTCCTGAAGTCGTCAGGATTATTTTCCTGGAGCTCCCTCAGCAAGGACATATGAGAAAATTGATCACGGTTAAGCAACCAATTTTTCGTCCAGGAGGTCCGCTTCTTCTTCCTATTGCTCGTACGTCGTCTCAGAGCCAAAACTCCAACACTAACGACAGCAACGGTCGAATTCACGGTCGCCATAATGAATTCTCGAACGATGTCTCGGAAAATAGAGAAATGTCGTCAACCAAACAAATGCTACCGAAATCAGCGCGAGATGCCCAGAAGGGTCACGGCCAAACACTCACTTCCTCTTTTGTAGCGGCGGACGTGCGTCGAACGTTCTGACATCATTTTCTGTCAGCAGACAAAAGTCCTGGGCAAGTTTTGAGCACTTTTCAGCAGACAAACAACAAACACGACAGCCGTGGACATTTGACGGCCGATCGATCGCCCGACAATCGGTACGTGTGTACGGGCCTTTAGTGTGACAACATAGTTCAGTAACTATGCAAGCTATTATTAAACAAACTAAAACTGAAAATGACACTAAGAAAATTAGAGAAATAGGTGATTGCTAAGTAACAATAATCTGTTTACATTATGCTTAAAGAGTTCACAAGCAGCCTTAAGTACGTATATTTCTACATGTTAACAAATATTGATGCATATTTAATTGCATTATAGATTTCTACAGACTTGACTAGCAAAATAAATACAGGTCATCAACACACCCACAGCACAGCATACAGAACTGTGTCACAACACATTGCAATGCACTTTTGATGCACATTCAATGCCAGGCATATGTAACAACCCTAACATTCGATCTATAAAAATTATCTTAGGAACATTTAACATGCAGGGGGGGGGGCTCTGATGAAGTACTTTGTCCCTATGTTGATAAGGACAAGGGCCTCTTCCCCACAACCCTGGCCCTTTGGTTGTGGGGGTCTGTGGGAGGAGGACCTATTGATATCTGGAAGCCCCCTTTAAAAGCGAAGAGGCCTCCAGATTCCACCCCCCCCCCCCCCACGTGGATGAGTAATTTATGGTCAGTGATGTTATGGAGCATAGAAAGAACAGATGCAAAATTTACAGTTTATATTTCAATCTGTTTATTGTGTTTTTATACAAGTGAATTACAACTTGTGGGATAGAAATGTCAGATTATACAGAAATACTATAATAAAGAATACATTTTACCTTCACTGTGTCTTTACTGTTACCTGGGGATGCTTCTATACAGTTACACCGATACACACAATGAACAATATGAAATGTGGTATAATAAACATTCTTCATCTCTAGGTATAGTGCCTTGAAAAAGTATCCATACCCCTTGAAATGTTCAATATTTTGTCATATTACAACCAAAAACGTAAATGTAATTTATTGGGATTTTATGTGATAGACCAACACAAAGTAGCACACAATTATGAAGTTGAAGGAAAATGATAAATGGTTTTCAACATTTTTTACAAATAAATATCTGAAAAGTGTGGCGTGCATTTGTATTCAGCCCCCTTTACTCTGATACCCCTAGCTAAAATATAGTGGAGCCAATTGCCTTCAGAAGTCCCCTAATTAGTAAATATAGTCCACCTGTGTGTAATTTAATCTCAGTATAAATCCAGCTGTTCTGTGAAGCCTTCAGAGGTTTGTTAGAGAACCTTAGTGACCAAACAGCATCATGAAGGCCAGGCCAGACAGGTCAGGGATAAAGTTGTAGAGAAGTTTGAAGCAAGGTTAAATTATAAAATAAATATTCCAAGCTTTAAACCTCTCACAGAGCACAGTTCAATCCATCTTTTGAAATGGAAAGAGTATGTCATAACTACAAACCTACCAAGGCATGACTGTCCACCTAAACTGGTGGGCTGGGCAAGGAGAGCAATAATCAGAGAAGAAGCCATGAGGCCCTGTCATGTACCTGGTTGGTGAGCCTGATGTGCAGAGGAAGGCCTCTCATACAGCTCTGGCTCGAGGACCACTGGAGGTGAGTCAGTAGCTGCTGGAGCACAGTGGGGTAAGAGCCTCTATGATCAGTCCAGTAGTCTGTGCAGGTAGTAGCTGGGAAGAAAGCCAGGAGGAGACATGCCAGCAGGATAAGCTGGAAGCGAGCAGACTGGTTGGCCGATGACAGACTGTGGATGCACAGCCGGAAGCAGGTGCCAGAAGATACAGAGCTAGACTGAAGGAGCTGTAGCAGGCTGGAAGAGCTGGAAGCAGCGTCAGATGAGCAGGGTCGGTAACAGACGAACAGATCCTGGATAAACGGCAGACAGCAGAGTAATGGGGTCACAGGCAGAGTCAACAACGGCTGTAGGATCAACAGGTGCAGCAGGCAGATACAGAATCCGAGGTGAAGCCAGGGGTCAGGACAAATAGCAGACAGGAGTGGTTGGAAGCAAGCTGGGTCAAGATCAGAGGTCAAACGCAGGAATCAGGAACACAGGGGCATACATAGAACACTGTAGATCAAACAGCAATTAGCCAGTGCTGAAGCCCTGTTTAAATAGGCTGTTTGGCGCCAGATGTGGGTTCCCGTTTGCGCATGCGGTGTGAATGTTGACGCATGCTTGTGTGCATTTGGCACATGCGCACACATGTGCGCCTGGAAACAGTATCTGTACTATGGCGAAGCCTTTCCTGACAGGCCCATGGTAACTCTGCAGGAGCTGCAGAGATCTTCAGCTCAGGTGGGAGAATCTGCCCACAGGACAACTATTAAGCGTGCACTCCACAAATCTGGCATTTATGGAAGAGTGGCAAGAAGAAAGCCATTGTTAATAGAGAGCCAATGGAAGTCCCATTTTCAGTTTGCGAGAAGCCATGTGGAACAAACATGTGGAAGAAGGTGCTCTGGTCAGATGAAACCAAAATGTAGCTTTTTGGCCTAAAAGCAAAATGCTATGTGTGGTGGAAAACTGCACATCACCCTGAACACACCATCCCCACCGTAAAACATGGTGGTGGCAGCATCATGTTGTGAAGATGCTTTTCTTCAGCAGAGACAGGGAAGCTGGTCAGAGTTGATGAGAAGATGGATGGAGCCAAATACAGGGCAATCTTAGAAGAAAACCTGTTAGAGTCTGCAAAAGACAAAAGACTGGAAGGTTCACCTTCCAGCAGGACAACAACCCTAAACATACAGCCAGAGCTGCAATGGAATGGTTTAGATCAAAGCATATTCATGTGTTAGAATGGCCTGGTCAAAGTCCAGAGCTAGATCCAACTGAGAATCTGTGGTAAGACTTGAAAATTGCTGTTCACAGACACAGAAGAATGGGCAAAAATGTCACTTTAGATGTGCAAAGCTGGTAGAGACATACCCAAAAAGACTTGCAGCTGTAAATGGTTCTACAAAGTAGGGGGCTGAATACAAATGCATGTCATACTTTTCAGATATTTATTTGTAAATACATTTGAAAACTATTTATCATTTTCCTTCCACTTCACAATGATGTGCCACTTTGTGTTGGTCTATCACATAAAATCCCAATAAAATACTTTTACGTTTTTGGTTGTAACACGACAAAAAGGGTTTTGAATACTTTTTCAAGGAACTGTATAGACAGATCCATGAGCCACATGCCATTCAAACCTATTAATTAGGTAGAATAAGGAAAGAAAGAAAAAGGCTATTTCCTGTCTAGGTCTAAGCAGGCATCAGCCAGAAATGAAGAAAATTGCATAAATATAGACATAATCATAGGAAAAGAAAGAAGAAAGGGGTCATTCCTCCTGGGTCTTAGGGGTTAATTGAGGAAGAGAGAATCCATGGATCCCATGTATTGTCATATTTGTTTTGTGTATTATGTAGTGTGCAAGTGAGTTCATTGTTAACCATGAGCAAAATTAATTTGTGTTTAACAAAGTCTATAGATATTTTGACTGTTTCAATTTTTCATTATTGCTATAACTGGCAGCTAGTAGCATATATGTCACAAGTCAATTGTGTATTAAGGGATTTCATTGTCAAATTTATGAAAAAAAAATTATTAAGGTCATCTGGGTAGGTTAACCTGAGGTACAGAATACTTCAAGTTGTTACTTCTAATCCTGAATGTAAGTATTTAAGGGCATTTCCACCATATTTGGTACATGGTGCAAAGCATGGAAATTCTAGTGGGGGCCATGTACCACCTCAGCAATTTTTTGTAACTAGATTGTATAAGAAAGGTGGTAATTGTTAACTAAGTCATTTGCAACTTTTTGTCAATCCTGAATTTCCACATAATTATGGTGATCCAACCCACTTGATAGCCTTTACGAGAGCTTTTGGTAGGCATGGTAGAGTTTGTACATTGTGAAGATCCATGCTCTTAAATTGGTTCTAAAGTCTCAAGGGTTTTTACCTTAATACATTCTATGCATTAAGGTAAAAAACCCTCTCTGCTGCAGGATTCCCACGGCCCCCCTCCCCTTATTCTTGCCTGAGCCTGATCCATTTCAGCAATGTGCATAAGTAGCAGGTACTCCCTCCTCAATAGGCAGATTGATAGGAGCAGGAGCCATTGGCTCCTGCTCCTGTCAATCAACTCCAGTGACGAGGTAGCTGGGGATGGGGCTGAGTTCCACTGTCTGTATCAATGGATGCAGCAGCAGGGCTCGGGAGTGAGTAAAACCTTGGATTTAGAGTAACTTGGTTTGAGAGCATTTTGCAAGACAAGCAAAATTTTTAAATAAATGTTGACTTGATAAACAAGCGATGTATTGATATATAAGTAGCATAACGTCTCAATTGAGTATAAAAGATAAGAGAGGCACCTCTAATTGTCGCAATATGGTTACACCTAATGAAGGTTGTACCTTCAGCAACTCACATGGTTGATGATTAAAACAGGCACATCTAAGTATGCAGGCATCCGGGATAAAGCTATTCACATAGACCATCCTCCGCACCGCCATCAACGTCATTCCCTCCACACTGCGCTCCACGAGCGCTTCAAGGCTTGCTTTCAGATCGCTCTACTGCAGGGTAGTCTTCTCAGTCATGACTGTAGACTGACAGCGGTGAGAGCCAGTGGTGAGAAGGACGGCCTATGTGGACAGCTTTACCCCAGATGCCTGCCTATTTAGATGTGCCTCTTTTATTCATCAACCCTGTGAGTAGCTAAATGTCGAACCTTCATTAAATGTAACCATATTGCTACATTTGGAGGCGCCTCTCTTCTCTTTTTTACACTGTAGCTCCTGCTGGATTTTGCTTCTAATCCCCTTGTGGAGGTTGCCATATGTGGATGGACATTTTATGGTTCACATTGCTATAATCTTTTTATATGGACTATAAACTGAAAGACTTATGAATAAATGGTTGTGGAATGAATCATCTGAGTTTCCATTACTGCTTATGGAAAAATTAGCTGTGATCTAAGAGCGCTTTGGTTTACAAGCATGTTTCCAGGAACAAATTAAGCTTGCAATCCAAGGTTTTACTGTATAGCATTATAGTTTCCCTTTCACTTTAAAAAAACATATCTCATTTATTTAAGGAACCTAACATTGATTTACAAGTAAATTTCCTGTCTCCTATCACTTTAATTTAGCTTTACCTGTAGATGATGTTTGCCCGAATGCAACCTGGAGTGGGAAAAGCCAATGGATGAGGTATGGCTCATATGTGCCATTGTAAACAAAAAGTGCATTTAAAGACTTGCTGGCCTCGTCAATCATTTGTTCCTGTGTGGCAAACTGATACATAGATGGGGTACTTCCATACTTCTGTTAGACAAGAAAAAACATTGATTACTTACCAATAAAATGTGAAAATAGATCAATTTTCATAAATCAAATACATAAATACAACATATGTAAACTTGCACAACTACAGTGCAATATAACATGTTTACAATTGTTCCTGTTAGCTACAGAAATTATTAACTTCCATATTTATAATGACATAAGGAATCTTTCATGTTTATGATTGCATAGAGAATCTTCCATATTTACAATGAAGGCCTACACCTATTTTAGTGATTAAAAGGTCATTAAAAGATAAAATGAAATGCCCCTAGATTGTCTCAGTTTGATGGCCAGCATGATACAAACCACTTCCTTACAGCCAAAGTTGTGCTGGACCTGCCCCTGCCTGGACAGCGAAAGGAGAAGAAGCACAGTGATGAGCTTATCTCTATGTCAATATGCTCTCCCATTCTGTCAGCAAGCATCTTGTCAGTACATAAACTGGCTCTCTGTGTTCTTACTTTTCCTTCACATTTCAGCCCAGCTGCACAGGGACTAATACCAGTTCAATTTCATGTACATTCCCTACCTATATTTTACAAAATACATTTAATGAAACATTAATGATTATAGAGCTGCTTTTAACTGTGTCTCTTATATCTGCATATAGTTTAGCTTTAATGCAAATCCATTAAGGCAAAACAAGGTCAGCCAAAATTAACCAAAAAACCAATTACCTGTACAGTAAAACCTTGGATTGCGAGCATAATGCATTCCACAACCATTTATTCATATGTCTTTCAGTTTATAGTACATATAAAAAAATTATAGCAATGTGAACCATAAAATGTCCATCCACATATGGCAGCCTCCACAAGGGGATTAAAAGCAAAATCCAGCAGGAGCTACAGTGTATAAAAGAGAATAGAGGTGTCTCTAAGTGTAGCAATATGGTTAGATTTAATGAAGGTTCAACATTTAGCAACTCACACGGTTGATGAATAAAGGAGGCACATCCAAGTATGCAGGCATCCGGGGTAAAAATGTCCACATAGACCATTCTCGTTACCGTTGGCTCCCACTGCTGTCAGTCTGCAGTAGTGGCCGGGAAGACTACCCTGCAGTAGAGCGATCTGAAAGCGAGCCTTGAAGCGCTCGTGGAGCGCAGCGTGGAAGGGATGACATCGATAACAGTGCAGAGGATGGTCTTTGTGGACAGCTTTACCCCGGATGCCTGCATACTTAGATGTGCCTGTTTTAATCATCAACCATGTGAGTTGCTAAAGGTACAACCTTCCTTAGGTGTAACCATATTGCTACAATTAGAGACGCCTCTCTTCTCTTTTATACTCAGTTGTGACGTGATGCTACTTGTATATCAAGACATCGCTTGTTTATCAAGTCAAAATTTATTTAAAAAATGTTGCTTGTCTTGCAAAACGCTCTCAAACCAAGTTAATCTCAATCCAAGGTTTTACTGTATATATTTTTTAATGTTACAGATTTAAACGTTCAGATTCAGATTTCCATCACCAGAGTTGGTAAGTGCTCAACTGTTGGCACCCATAGAAACAACTTTGCGATTTGTAGTACCTACAGCATCGCTTTACTAAGCATTATTCACGCTATGAAAACATGAGTTTTCATAGGAATTAACAATGAGAGGTTTGTATGCAGCCCTAGCTTTCAATGGGAAGGCTGCAGGTAACTGGATCTGGAGCCTCGTGATTCAAGTGCTCTTTGTTATGGGGACAGTGATCTAAGAAATGAAAATAATTAGACTGAAAAGGAGCTAAACAAAGCCAATAAACACGCAGACCTATGTACTGGTGGTAACATATCTATCCCTAATGGTGAGGTGGGGAAAGTGAGGGGGGGTAGAAATTGGCTGTACTTAAAGTTTTTTTTTTTTGTGCAGTCCACCCATATTGATAGCATCAAGCAAGGGTTTGCCAACTGAATGCTGCATTATATAGGGAATTAGATGATTATAAACCCATTCCAGAGGCGTAGCGTGGGTCGTCAGCACCCGGGGCAAGGCAAGTAATTTGCACCCCCTAACCCGTGGGATTTTAGCACTCGAGTCTCTTCCACTAGATTAGTTAAAGAAACCCTTACCCCCTAAGCACATGTATTGTTTGTTATAAAAATACTGATGTAATTAAAGTAAAATTCATCTAAATGCAAGTTTATTTTCAAACACTTTATTGCAAACGTGCCCCCTTTCAATGCAGAGTGACCAGCGTGCCCCCTTTCAATGCAGAGTGACCAGCGTGCCCCCTTTCAATGCAGAGAGACCAGCGTGCCCCCTTTCAATGCAGAATTACCAGTGTGCCCCCTTTCAATGCAGCGAGACCAGTGTGCCCCCCTTCAATGCAGAGAGATAATCGTGCCCCCTATCAATGCAGAGAGACCAGAGTGCCCCCTTTCAATGCAGAGAGTTAATCGTGCCCCCTTTCAATGCAGAATGACCAGCGTGCCCCCTTTCAATGCAGAATGACCAGCGTGCCCCCTTCAATGCAGAGAGACCAGCATGCCCCCTTTCAATGCAGAGTGACGAGCTTCCCCACTTCAATGTAGAGAGACTTACCTGCAACGGCGGCTTCTCCTCAGTTCCCCGCGTCTCCTCGAGTCCTCCCGCCTACTCCTCGGCCAATGGCATGCAGTCGCCTTTCGGCCAATCAGGAAGCGGGTCTCATAATGGGTGGCCTCTGGCTCTAATCAGGTGATTAAAAAAAAAAAAAAACCCCATTGAACTCCATGCGTCCAGCGCCCCGCATGTAGATTAGGGGCCGGGGGCATGTATGGGGGGGGGCAGCGCCCCTGCGCTCCCAACGCACCAGCTGCCCCTGACCAATGGGCAGGTGAGACACAGTCTAGCCCCGCCCCGACCCGCCATTTTCAGTCATAGGGCAGCCGCGCTGGACATATCCCAGCCTAAAGATGGAGGCAGCCGCAGACAGTGTGTGAACTGTGTATGTCAGAGTCAGACAGAGTGACACTGCGGATGCGCCCCCCCCAGATGTTGCGCCTGGTGCGGCTGGCCCCCCCTGCACCCCCCACGCTATGCCACTGACCCATTCTGATGGCGTATGGCTGCTGGATACTGGTTTAATACAGTACAAGTAGTTAGCTGTTCTAAACCTTGCTTACACCAAATGGCTTTAGATACACTTTAAAGAGACCCTGTCACCAACTTAAAAATTGTAGTGGAAAAAGGGTACTGACATATGGTTGGTAGTGGGGTATACTGGGCTGCAACTGTGGTTGCTGTGGGTAATGGAGAGAGAGATACTTGAACAGGCAGGTGTCTAGCAGCAGGAATGGGTTGTTGCAAGCTGACTGAGGCTGAGTGTAATATATCTGACCATGCATGTAGTAATGGTTTAAGAAGATTCAGTTTACACTCTGCCTGTCTGACAAGAGACTGCACTGCATTAATACACTCCACTAGCACCTGTTGGGAACATTCTGAATAGTGCTCAAAGAAATAACCCATGTCATAGGAGTACTGGACAAAGCCAACTCCGTACAAACTTGAATTAATGGCTGAACATCTCCAAACAACATTCTGCCCTGATCAACTAGGGAAGGAGCAAGACAAATACATTTTAACAGCTGATCTTTGGCCCACTCCTTCAGTATCTGGCAGCAGTTTTCTCTTTCCTCCGACACTAGCATAGAAAAGTAGATAACCTCCCCAGAATGCTTCTTGCAACAAACAACAGCAGAGCCAAGATGGTTTCCCTGTGCAGCCACTTCTGGTCAGGACTGGCCTTGGTGTTATGTCAGTAACAGGTGTGACCAGAAATGTGTGGACTGCCACAGAGAATATCAGGCACAAGTTAAGTGTAGAATATTATAATTTCTTTAAAAATAAGTGAATAATACAACTGTAAACGCACCTCCGGTAAACTAAAACTGTGTAAATAAAACCAGATAACCGAACAATAGTGACACACAACAAACAACTGCCCAAACCAAGTATATTCAGAAAACAGGATAAACAAATCGTAATCCTAACAGAGCCAGGGTCATACATGGGAGATCAAGCAGAGGTAGCTAGGAACAAGACAAGACAGGGAGAGGGTAACAGGAGACAGAGTAAGTAGGGAGAAAGGGATCAGGCTGCAGGGTTAGGATCATGGTTCAGGATGAGGATACAGAGACACAGAAACGCACATCAGAAGCACATGGAGACAACACCAAGGCAGGGAGGAAGAGCATGCATAGGGTTTAAATACACTTCCTGCAACCAGCATCAGGTTATAACTGATTGCATGAGATGATGTCAGCTTCTAGCTACTGAGGGACACCCACTGGTGGACACCAGAACTGCAGCCTATAGATCTGGGAGCCACAGTGCCACCAGCAGTTGAACCCTTCCTGACAGCTGGTAAATCTAAATATACATAGGTTGTCTACAACAGGTTGGGATTCAATGCTGGCAGGTTTACCTTAAGTTAGTAATTGTATGAGAAAAAAAGTAATAACCCATGCAATATGTATATATAATATTTTAATGTTTTCATGAGAAAATTTTTGTTGGGTAAAATAATACAGTTTATGAAAATAACCCTTATGTACTGTATATCCTCAGAGCAAATGAGGACAACACAAAAAAGTGATGTGAATATATATATGACCCAAGTGTATTCTAATTTAAATTTCATCTGTGACGATCACTTGTGCACCAGGCCATATAGAACATCACATGAGGGTGGTAACATGAGCTTTAAGATGTTGGAGGCACTCATTATCATTCAAGATATTTTTCAACTTACAGCAATATATCTGTGTGAACAGACAAAGATCCCAACCCTAGGAAATCGTGGGAAATAAGTTTTAGTTTACATATGTGTCACTACAATGCCTGCTCAGAAAGTCATATCAGGTTAGGTGAGCTGTCTTACCAGCTATTATTCTCAGTGGAATATTTACCATTCTCTGGACACCCTAACAGATTTTATCTCAGCAGCTGATAATCAAGGCACTTGTTATAGTTGTCTGACAAATATTCTACAAATAGGTATGTGATGTACATTCCTAATAACATGTAAATGTGAAATCCACACTAAAGAAAACTGCTTGAGGACTACTTTGAAAACAGTGGCGGCTGGTGCTCAAAATTTTTGGGGGGGGCGCAAAAAGAAAAATGTAATAGGTATTGCTTTGCGGCAAAAAACGCGGTAAAAAAATTGCATGACTTTGAGGTCATGGTACAGGCATGGCACAGGTGATGGTATAGGCATGGCACATGTGATGGTATAGGCATGGCACAGGTGATGGCACAGGTGATGGCATAGGCATGGCACAGGTGATGGCATAGGCATGGCACAGGTGATGGCACAGGTGATGGCATAGGCATTGCACAGGTGATGGCACAGGTGATGGCATAGGCATGGCACAGGTGATGGCATAGGCATGGCACAGGTGATGGCACAGGTGATGGCATAGACATGGCACAGGTGATGGCATAGGCATGGCACAGGTGATGGCATAGGCATGGCACAGGTGATGGTATAGGCATGGCACAGGTGATGGCACAGGTGATGGCATAGGCATGGCACAGGTGATGGCATAGACATGGCACAGGTGATGGCATAGGCATGGCACAGGTGATGGCACAGGTGATGGCATAGGCATGGCACAGGTGATGGCATAGACATGGCACAGGTGATGGCACATGTGATGGCATAGGCATGGCACAGGTGATGGCATAGGCATGGCACAGGTGATGGCACAGGTAATGGCATAGGCATGGCACAGGTGATGGCATAGGCATGGCACAGGTGATGGCACAGGTGATGGCATAGGCATGGCACAGGTGATGGCATAGGCATGGCACAGGTGATGGCATAGGCATGGCACAGGTGATGGCACAGGTGATGGCATAGGCATGGCACAGGTGATGGCATAGGTGATGGCATAGGCATGGCACAGGTGATGGTACAGGCATGGCACAGGTGAGGGCACAGGTCGGCTTCAATCACTTACCTTCTGATGACGGCGGAATGGCGGGATTCCGGGAACCGAGACGAGCAGCGCCGTGGACGTCCTCCTCTTCAGTCTTCTGTCTTCCGGTCCGGGCGGCGGGAAGGAGATCGGGCGGTGACGGTGCGTGACTGACGCACGCACCGGCACCGCCCCCATTGCGAGTCAGCGATGTCCTGGATGATGATTGGTCCAGGCTGGAGACTGGACCAATCACAGCCAGGATATCACGAAGGTGGGGGTGGCTCAGCGCTTTTTCCTGCGCCCAGGTTACGCCCCCAGAAGGCAGCCAATCGGCGCCTCTTCTGGGTCGCAAACCCCCCCCCCCCCCCCATAGCCACCAGGCCGAGCGCATAGGCCTGCAAACACGATTTTTTTTTTTCAAAACTTTATTTGTTCTTTTTTTTTCTATTTTTTTTTTATTTTTTTTAGGGGGGCGGCGCTCTGACGCCCCTTATGCACGGGCCGCCACTGTTTGAAAACATATCATAGCTTTGCTTAAATATAGATTTGGAACTATAAAGTGTATATAAAACCTAAAAATGCAATCACTTTTGGTCTGCTAAATATACCGCTGAAAGTGTTTTGTAATATCTGTTCAAAAAGTGGAAAACATAACTGTTGATTATTTCAAAGAGTCTAATTAGACCTCCTAACATTTATCTTGGAGCTAAGAAAAAAAAAAACGGTAGGTCTCTATATTGTCAAGAATAGGATAGGAGGTTGGTTTGAACAGTTCAGCAAAAAAATTCTGGGCAGGGTTGATACCGCAGAATTGACAAAAATACTTTTGTTGTCTGTGCACAACAGGGCTTAGGCACTGATTGGCAGACCGACCAGTATTTTTCTGTAATTGCAGAGACTTTAAAGGGATAAAACACTGAAAAATGTGCATGAATTGCATAATGTTTTCAATTTTTGCCATGAATACATTCGATCAAATCCCAAGGCCATTTTACTGCTTGGGGTTATTACAGCCATTCCTGTTTCAGCACTGATTTTCTGCATAAAGACCAGCACATGTGTTGGGGTAAGCACAAGGAACTGACACAAATAATAATGCCAGACCACCCAGTGAATTCTCTGATGTGTAGAAGGTGGCACTGAGAATTCTCTTTTTATTACGAAAAGGGAATGAGATTGTCACTGTTTTTTCCCCCTAACTACTTGTCACCTAAATCAGATAGAGCAATGTAGCAGACACAGCAGTGTGTAAATGCAATCAAGGGAGAATAGAAGTCCCAACTCCTGTCAATTTTAATAACACTATTGAACATTTATGGCTAGCCTTAGAAATACAACCATCAATATCATTAGTTTTATTATCTAGGAAAATATGGAGAAAATATGCTGACTCCAAAAACCAGTTCTTTATCACTTACTTCAACCACAGCATTTTCAATAAGACCTGAAATTGGTGATCGCGTTGCACTTCTGAGCTTCAACTCTGCACGTTTGTGTTCCAGTATTTTGCCATACTTCTCTCTTGCCTCTTTTTCCATTATTCTGGAAAACAGTATATGTATTGTTATCTATCAGAATAAGAAAATTGAACTAGAGGTGATAAAGTACAGCATTATACTTGTGAAGTTGTGACAAAATTCACATAATAAGGTTGGACAGTAAAACACCATTTTTTGATTGTGCAGCTACATACTTTTAGCAATTGGACTTGTTTAACAAAGTCACAACCAAGTTGTGGAAAGTGTATTACCCAAAAAACATTAGATCTTAACATTTAATTGCATCGATACCACTTAAAGCATATCTAAACCCGAGAACAACAATTTATATACTGCAACTTAACAGTCCATGGTGGATCCATCTTTTTTTTTTTTCCAGACCTTTTTCCTTTTTTTTCTTTTTTACCTAGTGATCCAGCCAGTAAATACATTTCATCTTAGGGTTACAATGCTCATTCAGTGTGCTGTATCTTGGGAGGAGCATGGTTGCCACCCTAGGACACAAAATGATTTACAACTAAAGATCCCCTTCTCCTCTTCTCCATAACATAGGGGGGGGGAGTGTTCTATAGAAAACAAAGAGAACTTGAAGCAATGTTACCTAAAAACAGTTAGTAAAAGTACAAAGTTATCACACTTTCAACTGCATATTTACAGTACCAGACCAAGAGGGAACAAATAACAGGTCATTGTTAGGATTCATATACACTTAAATTGGCAAATTTTGATTAGTAGGTTTAGACATACTGTATCTCATCAATTCATTATGCACTGTCCTATTAAATAAGTTCATATGTGCCCATTATGAATAGATTGCATTTTACTTTACCACAAGTGAGAATAAAAGACACTGTTGCATCTACAGAATTCAATTTTATACACAAAACTCAACCTTTGTGGTTCTTTTTGCTAACTGCTTTATTACTGCATTGTGTAATGGGAAAAATGGGCAAAATTCAAATGGTGCCCAATGTATATTTCAATGACAGTGTATAATGTCAAATGTTTTGTTTAAAATATCAATGATTCAATTAATACATTTGTAAATGGCAATCTTTTAGATGCAGATACTGTGCACACATTCTTATTTTTACATTTTTAACTTACCCGGAAATAAAAAATCATTAGGTGTTATGCATTTGTTTTTAGTCAGTGACTCAAGTATGGAAGGTACAAAATCCTTGCCAAGGCCTTTTGTAATGTATCTTTAATTAATGAACTTATTAATGTCTTTGTTAACTAGATGGTACATTGTCCCATCCCACCTTGCTAAAGTATACCCTGGTACCTCCTCAATTAGTTTTCAGGGTTGTACCGTATAGGGTACTATGTATGTATCATGTCTGGGGGGGGGGAGTGCCCTGAAATCAGTGGCTTCTGGAATGGTGTTTTCTCCTTACGGTCATGGGATTATGTATACAAAGGAAGCCCTATATCACTCTACTCAATGAACCAGTGGACAGATATTTCTCAATGCTTACAAAGACTGGTCTTTTTCATACTTCTCGTATCCAGGAGCATTATAGTGAGTGCATGGAAAAAAATATAATCTTTAACCCAAACCAAACATAAAATCCCATAGATTATGATTCATTAGAAAAATGTTAATGTTATTAATGATACAGTGAAGCAATCTGAAAACACTTGGGGTCCATGGGCAATGTACATGATTATTCAGGGATGCCTAGTCTGCTGCTTAATTATGCTCTAAATGAGGTTGCTGTATTTCTCGCTCTTTATCTCTGCTCTTCTTTATTTTATCACTTTGGACATTGCCTTTGAGGTGTATATACAAGCGGAATTACTTCATTGACATGCTCTCCATTTAAAATGTAAAATTTAGAATCTCAGAAATGCACATCTCGTTTGAGCTCTTGAATACTGTACACTGGATCTATTCCCTCTGTTTGTATCTTATATACTGTATGCTGTATTCCTATTTGTAAATCTGATGTAAGCCCTGATGTAACACCACTGTATATTGTCCATTTATTTTTTACTTATAATTAATAATAAAACATATTGAACGCAAAATAGTTAGATCAGGCCTTGATCTAGACTTATATCAGGGTCAAAGGTCAGAGTTGGGATCAACGGTTAGGGTCAGTGTTTTTTAGGCAGGTTTAAAAAAAAACATACAAAATGCACACTATTGTTTTTGGCCCTACTATGTACTACCACTATGCTCACACCAGTTATTATTGGATACGTTGAACAACACCTCATGCTTGTACAGCAATTCTATAGCCATCAAAAACCTATCTGAGGGCTGGTCACTCCCCCACGGGCCAGTAGGCAAGGGTTTTCCAGGAAACATGGCAATTAACCTTCTGGCTAAAAACATGGATACAAAATATTCAAACACAATTCTTCAAGTTTATTTTCTGTATTTTCTGTATGTACAGAAAAGTACCTGTTGATCCTTTTAGAACTCTTGTGATCTTCTAATTTTATGTGTACTTGGCTGAAATCTCAAACTTTTTTTAAATGTATTAGTTCTCTCATGTGAGCTTCAAACTGCTTACCCTCTGTGTAATACAGAGGAAGGGAGGGGGGAAGTGTTTTTAATCTAAATCATGACAACAGTCTAGGGCAGTGATGGCGAACCTTGGCACCCCAGATGTTTTGGAACTACATTTCCCATGATGCTCTACTACAGTGCAGAGTGCATGAGCATCATAGAAAATGTAGTTCCAAAACATCTGGGGTGCCAAGGTTCGCCATCACTGGTCTAGAGTGACAAAGCTGTTCATCCATAGTTACACTGCAGTGACTTAGAGTTGTCACCATAAAACAGGAAGTGTGTTATTGGCAAACTCAACAGGTGAAACTGAAAGTGGTTGTAAAGGCAGAATGTTTTTTTATACCTTAATGCATCCTATGCATTAAAGTGGTTGTTAAGCCACTTATTTAAAATCATGCCATCCCCTCTGTAATATAACAAAGTGTCCCTGTGCATGTGTTATAGAAAAATAATGCCGATCTGTACCTAAATCAGAGCGGCTCCCGGCGCTCAGCTGAATCCACAGCTTTCTTCTCTGCCCAGCTGACAGCTCCAGCGGGCGGGGCCGAGCACTGCCGCTGATGTCAGCCAGGGAGGAGGGGAAGAGAGAGTGCCAAGCGGTCACGTGATCACTGGGAGCCACTCTGATATAAGGAAAGATCGGCATGTTTTTTCTATAACACAGGCACAAGGACGCTTATTTTTATATTACAGAGGGGATGGAATGATTATAAATTAAATATAAGAGCAGCAGGAGGGGAGGGGGCAGGCACTGACATGAGCAGACAGGCGGGGGGGGGAAAGGGAGGACGAGAAGGACTGTGCAGGGCTAGTGGTCAGTTTACAGAGGCCAGATTTTTTAGGTGATAAAGCGGACCAAATGGCACAGCACAAGCACTGTGGTGTATAACATGCCTTTTTTTTTTTAGGGTAACAAACGCTTTAAGATAAAAAACCTTCTGTGTACAGCAGCACCCTAGCCCCCCTAATACCTGAGCCCCATCTCGATCCAGCGGTGTTACACAAGAGTCTCAGCTGTCCGGGACTCTCCCTACTGATTGGCTGAGACAAACAGCGGGAGCCATTGGCTCCCACTTCCGTGAATCAAAGTCAGTAAGCCAATGAGAAGAGGGGGAGGGGTCAAGCCACATCTCTGATTCTGAATGGACACACAGAGCAGCAGCTCAGCTGGGGTTCTCCCATAGCAAGCTTTTAGCTGTGAGGGACCCAAGAAGTGGAGGATCTGGACTGCTCTGTGCCAAACCAATGCACAGAGTAGATAAGTATAACATGTTTGGGGGCATGGCTTGATGCGCAGAGTGGATAGAAGCATTCTAGGAGAGCTCTCGGTCCTCCACGGGTCCACGGCCAGTTATTCGGTCTACTTCACAATTAAATGGGCAGAGTTACAAGGGCAACCCTAAACTACTAAGAAAAATGGTAGAGATCAGCACAAACCTTCTAAATCAGCTGCTAGAAAAGGAAGTAAACAAAGCCTCAAATAAAATCACATAAGAATTATGCAGCGCTCATAAACGTGAAATCCAAGGATCAAATTTCATAGAATAAAATCCATAGATAAGAAAAACAATATCCATAAAATGTAGAGTCATATGGGTGAAAATCCAAGTGAATATCTAAAGTCACAACTGTTCCAAAGTGGATGTAGGCTTCTCCCAAAAGTTACATCCACAGACAGACATGCAAGGAAAATAGTGAACATATAATGGTGCAGTACCAAAAAAACTGTGGTTGCAGTTCAAACAGAGGGAGGGTAGCACCCATGGTGGAAGAACATATGTTTAAGTATGTTCAACTTCTCCACCCCTCATGCAATGCAAACTCACCAGATAATGGAAAATAAAGGCTCTTTGTATCTCCAATGTTGTTCAGTGTGGGAACCCAGCATACATTCAGCATAATGATTCATCCAACTCAGTTCAGGTCAGACTCACCCTATTAGTCTCCAAACATAGATCCACGCCATCTTGAAAGAAAAAGAGAGGGTGAAACTCTCTGTATCCAGGAGAAGAATATCAAAGGATGTCATAAATGTATTACTTTTTGGTATAAGAGCCATTAGAAAATAGAAAATTTAATTTCTATGAATTTAGAATGTTGTGACCATTGCAGCACTGGGGTGCTTTGACAAGTTGTTTCATCCCAAACCTGCTATTAGTATTCGTAAAACCCTAATCGCAGGCCATATCTAATGGCTCGTATACCAAACAGTAATACATTTATGACATCCTTTGATATTCGGGGGCATACCTGAAACTGTGATTGATTTACATGCCACCATGCTTGCACTTTTTCAAGAGCTGCAACCAGCTATCCCAGTTGAGCGATTAGAAATGGACAGGGTCTGGACTCGGATACTTCCTTACTTACGGCCTCCAAATTAATTGGGACAAATTGCAGATGCTCCCCATAGATGAAAATCCTATTGATGTAACCCCTGCGAATCCAGTCCTACAGTGTGCCCCTCGATTCAAATATTTAGGAGTCCACATTACGGTGAACCCGCAGGATTACGTGTTGGACAATGTTCACCCAAATTCCCGCTCATTAAGTCTAAGATTCAGGTGTGGTCCAAACTGCCCCTGGGGGTAACGGGTAGGATAAATCTGATCAAAATGGTTCTCCTCCCTAAGGTTCTATACGTCGTATGGCATTCCCCGATATACTTAGCTCTTAAACACTTTAAACAGCTAGAATCCCGCCTTAAGGCCTTTGTCTGGGGATCTAGTAGACACAAGATTTCTTTGCGGAAACTTAAAACCCCACGACCTTGGGTGGCATAGCACTTCCAGACTTCAACTTATACTACTTAGCGTCGCAGCTGTCCCAATTGTACCACATCGATAAAACTGACGGGGAACGCTTCTTGGCACTTCTGTGCCCTAAATGGGCTTTCCCATCCAAGGACCCTTCGACAGTTATACTTCGGGGAATACGCGGGTCGGGGGAAAGACTGGACCCTAAATCCCTCCTCTACCACTATAGTCGGATCTGGGAGGTTGTACTGTACAGACTGAAAAGTCCTCCGATACATAACCTTACCCCCTTGTGGCATAACATGATTCTCCAGGAATTCCACTCACTCCCTGACTCTTCGTTGTGAAGCGGAAGGGGTATATTTATGTTGCATCATATAATGGCAGGGGGTGAATTGAAAACATTCGCAGACATGAGAGAGCAATTTTCACTCCCTAACCACATGTATTATAGATACCTCCAGATGGGACACGCATTTCGATCCCAATTTGCAGATGCCCCACAAACCCTGAACCTATCCCAGTCCTGGATATAATTAAAAGCTCTGAACCAAAGCATCTGATTTCTCTGTTTTACGCTGAACTCCACATGCCCTCTTCCACCGAGATAGCCTATGCGCTCAAGGCCCGTTGGGTGCAGGACGTTGGGGCCATAGAGGACGAGGAGTGGGAGGAGGCACTAGAGACCTGTCAGAAGGTTTCCCCTAAGTTGTCAGATAGACTTACCCTGACGTTCATCATCCACCGTGCCTACCTCACACCCCTCCAGATGGCTAGATATCAGACTGCCCAATGTTCCGCACCGCTAGTGGCACCTTTTTCCATCTGCTCTGGAGTTGCCCTCAGCTCCGGGGCTTTTGGCAACAGGTGGTTGCTTTCCTCCACAACAAAATGGGATCCCCATTACAACTGGCCCCTAAGCAGTGCCTCCTTGGTATATATCTGGATGAGGATATGGACAAATTCACAACCATATTTCTGCAGGAGACGCTGTTTATGGCTAGGAAATTGATCGTGATGTGGCATACCTTGACCTTATTGGCCTTTACAGGATACCTTGCTGGATATGCAGGATGCCTTGACTGGCATTTAAAATGGTTATCTTAAACAAAATGTCTTTCAAGTTAATTAATCTCATTTTGTCTTTGATTTATTTACATGTGTCACTGAGCTCGCAAAAGTTAAAAATATATATAAGCTGAGATATTCCTGACCGCATCAAATATTCCCGTATCTGTCATAAAAGGAACTCTGTCTGGACAGCTGACCGCAAAACCTAGAATAACTTCTAATAAAAGTCCCTTGGAAACTTTTATTGAGCTTCATCACCGAAAATTCCCTGATGACAAGAGAATCACGATATAGATTAACCCAATGCTTACTATAATTAGTTGTTAACTTTGATTGGACAAAAGATGTTAATAACAACCCATTTCTTGTACGTCAGATTGTAATGACAAACCCATTTTGGAGTATATTTAAACTCCGGCACGCTGTAATAAATCAGGTCACTATGATTCAGCCATCTTGAGTCTTGTCTGATCTCAATATATATATAGCTATATATTGTCTGATTTGGTATCACTGACTAACAGGTAACAGGTATTTTGTACCTGAGGAAAAATTCCACAACAATTTGGCGAGCTTGAGCCCAGGAGAGGTGACGTCATCTGCGGACGGAGTGAGACATCTGGACTGCATTGGATACACTGAAAATATCTGGCCAGGTAAGCCCATTGTCTGCTTACAATGTTTTTCAGTCCATCCAATGATGTCCAGGTAACTCTGTTTTATTTTTGACGTAATACCCTCTTAAAGAACCTAAACCCTTAGTCGGTGTATATATTGTTGCTACTAACATTTGTTGCGAAAGGTGAGGTTGGGTCAACCCTCACCACTGTGGGTGTCTTGGACACGCAGGAACGTGACCCCCAGTTGTGTTCTGGTAAAGCGGTCTCATTTCGGAGTGTCCATTTGAGACGTAGCAAGCATTGAATGTATATGACTGTTTAGCCTGACATTTCATATACATCTAAAGGTTTCTATTCTTATGTTATAGTATATATGTAAACATATGCATATGGTAATAGGCTGTTTTTAAGTCCAGGTCACAGAGAACTTGGAAGTTAGAGGTTACCGGCTTAGGGCCGAAGTCCAGGTCACAGAGAACTTGGAAGTTAGAGGTTACCGGCTTAGGCCGAAGTCCAGGTCACAGAGAACTTGGAAGTTAGAGGTTACCGGCTTAGGGCTGAAGTCCAGGTCACAGAGAACTTGGAAGTTAGAGGTTACCGGCTTAGGCCGAAGTCCAGGTCACAGAGAACTTGGAAGTTAGAGGTTACCGGCTTAGGCCGAAGTCCAGGTCACAGAGAACTTGGAAGTTAGAGGTTACCGGCTTAGGCCGAAGTCCAGGTCACAGAGAACTTGGAAGTTAGAGGTTACCGGCTTAGGCCGAAGTCCAGGTCACAGAGAACTTGGAAGTTAGAGGTTACCGGCTTAGGCCGAAGTCCAGGTCACAGAGAACTTGGAAGTTAGAGGTTACCGGCTTAGGCCGAAGTCCAGGTCACAGAGAACTTGGAAGTTAGAGGTTACCGGCTTAGGCCGAAGTCCAGGTCACAGAGAACTTGGAAGTTAGAAGTTACCGGCTTAGGGCCGAAGTTCAGGTCACAGAGAACTTGGAGGTTATAGGCAGTTATTCTATTTTTTTGGATAACAGTGAAATGGGAAACTGGGTTTCCATAGATACCGACCAGGGGTCGATGAAAAAGGTCATTAGGACCATGGCCTTAGAGTGTATGGGTAACAGGGTTACCAGATAAATGGGACAGACCAGGGAGTTTGCATTCGAAAATTAAATGCTCTGGGAGCATAGTTTTTGGGCTACACTGCCAATTAAAGTGTTCTGTAGTTGGACAGCTAATAATCCTAGTTGTAGGATAAGATAAGATAGGATATGGCAGATTTTTGTAAAGTGTATGAAACAGATTTGGCAAGAACAAACTTAAAATCAGTTGCAGAAATATGGAAGCAGGAGAGTATGAAGTTGAATGAGTATTGATGTATTGTAAATGAGTTGGGGTGTGTTGAATTGTTTCATGAGAAAACACAGCAAATCTTGTATTCATAAGTAGAACGTAAGGATGATCATTGCCCTTTAATTCATAAGCCTGTTGTGGTTTCTTCTGAGACAGAAAATAATAGCAGGCTGTGTCTTTGATATAAAAAGAGGAAGTAGTCCTCTGAGTTTGTAACACGTTTGTAGCACAGAGAAAAGATTGTTTCTTTATCTGATAAATGAACGGCATATGATATTTTTGGGGTTATTTTCTATTAAATGAAAACTAAGATAAAAAATAACTTTTTTAGACATTAAGGGTTACCGCAATTAACGTGACCATTGAACCCTATTGGCACTGAGCCAAAAGTTTTAAAATAGATTAACTTTTCATCAAATATGGTATCTAAGTGGTATTTCAGGGGCATCCTCCGTAACCAAAGGGGAACCTCTGATCAGATTTTTGAAATTTGGGACAAAGTTTTTAGAGGTTATTTGTTTGAAAGATAAAAGTACATTACTTCCTGTCATTATGGGTGTATAAAAAGTGACCTACTACAAATAGTGAAAAGACAGGACATTAGAGCAAAGAATTGCAACCACCCCCTCTCCCCCAGAAGATAGACAGTAAATAAGGTATTCAGCTAACCTGTGTCCGCATGTCCCATCAGAAGCAGCCGAAAGGTTTACAGTAGGAATAACAGTAGCAGGGGTGGGAGTCGTTTCCTGCCTGGCTTCAAAGGAAAAGGGAAGTCGTTTTAAAAAGAAAAAAAAAATGTTTGTGTTGAGTTAAAATTTCAGTGTTCAGTTTCAGATGAAGTGCCCATTAATCCAGTATGTAGCATATGTCTCTTGCCAGCTTGACCCAGTGATAAAAGGATCCTCAGCTGTGTGCGGGCCGCAGCCTGCAAAGAGCTGCTGGATAAAACAGGTGCAATGTATTTAAGCCAGTTTACTTCCAGTACAGGAGCAGGCACTAGAGGGGGGAGGGGAAAAAATGTTTGTTAAATACCCCCCATGACTGTTTTGAGCTGATGATGGCAGAATTTGAATCGTTGAGCCCTGCAAAAAAAGGCTCCTCTCTAAAGCCCTGATGAGACCCTTTATGTAGATGGATCATGTTTATAAACAGAGGAGGGTAAGCCTGTAACTGGGTATGCAGTAGTAACAGCAATAAATAAATAAATAAACAAAAGGAATGCAGAGGCATTAAATCTTAAGTTCTAAGCACAAGCAGCTGATGGTTTTGGCAAAGGCTTGTGAATTTTAAAGAGTTAACATTCACATTGACATGATTTTGGTCATATTTTTTGAAAGCTTGTAACTTTTTGACCTCAGCTGGTAAGCCAATAAAGCATGCAGATATAATAGAGACTGTTCTTAGTCTTCCAGTGTTCCACCAAGGTGGCCATTTATTAGAAAAACCAAGGCACATGCAAGAGAGGACACAGAAGAAGCTGCAGGAAACGCAAGGGCCGACAGAGCAGCGAAGAAGGCTGCACTGGAACAGGTCCCTATCCAGGTACTGACACTCGTAGGAAAGCAACCAACTCCTGTAAGTATGGCAATCTTGATATCATTGCAGAAAAAGCCCCCTCACAGGAGCGTGAGAAGTGGCAGAAGAACAGTGCAACACAGGATGTAACTGGTTGCTGGAGGATGGAGGAGCATTTCTGTCTGATCTCAGGCCCTATACCCGAGGGTGGCAGCCGCAGCTCACGGATCGTGTCATATCTCAAAGACTCTAATGACCACCTTGGTAATGCAACACTGGTTAGCACCAGGTTTTCCTGGAGTAGCTGCAAAATATACTGCTTCTTGTCTTACCTGTGCTAGGTACAATGTTGGTAGAGCTGTAAGCACCCCATAAAAGCACCGCCTAAGTCAGACTGTCCTTTCCAAGGAGTTCAAATAAATTACATTGATTTCCCACAGTCTGGTCCCTATGCACATGCTTTAGTTTGTATAGACATTTTTCGGGATGGCCTGAGGCCTGGCCAGTCTCTAGGGGTAAAGTACAAACCACAGGAAAAAAGCTCTTGTCCCAGGTAATGTGCAGGTATGGAATCCCAGAAACTATGGGAAGTGACAGGGGTACTCACTTTAAAGGAAAGGTTCTGCAAGAGGTCCAATCCACACTAAATATAGACAAAGCCTTTCACACTCCATATCACTCACAGAGTAGCGGAAAGGTACAAAAGGTTGTATGGTAAAAAAAAAAAAACACAAGTTGAGTAAAATAATAGCAGAAACAGGTAGATTGTTTTACGTTTTTTCCTTTGTCAGGAACACTCCCAAGAGAGGTGTGGGTACCTGAAGCATGTCTCTATTTACCACAGCAATTACAAGCCACACACTCAGATCTCACTAGATGTGTTGCAACGCTTCAAAAGCAATTGACAAAAATGCATAATAGTGTGTTTTAATTCCTACCAGATCCAAATGAGGATACTAAAAGTCATAAAGTAAGGCTACTAAGAGTGCAATTGGTTACACCAACATCCCTCAAGGTAGAAGGGATACATGGATTCACGCCAGTCATTGAAAAAAAGGTGGTACAATGATTTTGTTTTAATTTTTGATATGTATGGGAATGTTGGGTATAATAAAGGGACAGACAACATAAGGCCCAATGTACTGTTAAGTTTAAATACCAGGTAGCCAGGAAGTCAGGATACTCAGGGTGCTAGATATGTTCACAATTACACCCAGAGTCCCAGACTATACCCTGTGCCAGTAAACCCACTTGCATTAGAGAATCTAAATCAGACAGAGTTTTCAAAATCCTATAGAAATATTACCAGTGCAGGTTTCAAGAATCCTACAGTGTGTATAGTGTTCTATGGAAATACAACTGATGTGGGGAGGGTGGACTGTTCACAAGCACTGATAAACATATCCTGCCCACAGCTGACTGTGAACAGCCCATGAAATGAAACTGTTAAACATAAAATATAAGCCATATTAAATGACAATATGGACATTTCTCACCTAGGAGAAGCCCTCATGTTTCTGTTGTTCAGACAGCAACTGGGGAATTAGGCAGAAAAGTTATTAATACCCATTTTCACCCCAGGGTGGTCACATTCGGGGTAGGGAATCTGTTATGTCTGTGTCAATAAGGCCCATAGTTGACTTTCTCAGTGTGTCACGGGAACAGGTACTATAGCCTCTTTACTTCCAATGATGTCCGCCCTTCCTAATGAACACAGTCCTATTATTTTAGGAGGTTTTGCCTTATCTCCTAAAATAATAAAAGTGGTGTATTTATATTGATGTTTATAAAAATTATGAACTCTAGTTATCTGTTGAATTAAAATAATTATGTGTTTGGTTGATAAGGTTACCAAGGCCAAGGAGACAACCTATTTCAACTCTATACGGAAATAAGAAGTAATTGATGATGCTGAGTATACTGTAATGAGCCATCTGTCACCTCAAAACCCTATGTATGAAGTAATCTCCGCCTCAGAACCTTACCAAGACTCGGACACGCCCCACTGAGCTTTGCCCTCTGGGCCAGTGTCCCAAGCGTAAGGGGCTGCTCCCTTGGAGGAATCTGATAAGCGGATAGGTAGTTAGCCTGATCAATAAATTCTCAAGAGGGGGAAGATGACGTGGCATACCTTGACCTTATTGGCCTTTACAGGATACCTTGCTGGATATGCAGGATGCCTTGACTGGCATTTAAAATGGTTATCTTAAACAAAATGTCTTTCAAGTTAATTAATCTAATTTTGTCTTTGATTTCTTTACATGTGTCACTGAGCTCGCAAAAGCTAAAAATATATATAAGCTGAGATATTCCTGACCGCATCAAATATTCCCATATCTGTCATAAAAGGAACTCTGTCTGGACAGCTGACCGCAAAACCTAGAATAACTTCTAATAAAAGTCCCTTGGAAACTTTTTTTGAGCTTCATCACCGAAAATTCCCTGATGACAAGAGAATCACGATATAGATTAACCCAATGCTTACTATAATTAGTTGTTAACTTTTATTGGACAAAAGATGTTAATAACAACCCATTTCTTGTACGTCAGATTGTAATGACAAACCCATTTTGGAGTATATTTAAACTCCGGCACGCTGTAATAAATTAGGTCACTATGATTCAGCCATCTTGAGTCTTGTCTGATCTCATTATATATATATAGCTATATATTGTCTGATTTGGTATCACTGACTAACAGGTAACAGGTATTTTGTACCTGAGGAAAAATTCCACAACAATTGCTAGAAATTGAATGCGGAACCATCCCCCAACCTTTGGCATGTGCATAAATTGCTTTACAAGCACAGGGGCTGTCCACTCAAGTTTGATAAGATCTGGGATAGATGGGTGCAATGCCCGGATACATGTTTGTAGGCATGCTAATGTGCTCCACTATGTATCGATCTAATAATTGACCTTTAATCCCTATATTTAATGGTTTTGTTATTTGCCCAGGCACCTTGTTGTTCTCTGTACTGTTGACTGTTACTCTATACTTGCTCAGTTTGTTTCTTATGTTTTTTCCTTGTAATGTGCTGAAATCTTAATAAAACTCACTGTGAAAAAAAAAGAAAGAAATGGACAGGGTCAATGGAATAGGAATCTACAAAGCGGGGGGGGGGGGTGTGGTCAGACACCAATGTGAGCAGGTGTGTGTGGCTCATCTGTAGCTCCTTCATCCTGATGTCGGTCCGCTCCGTCCAGAGCCTGGAGCCCGCTGCAGGGCTGATTGCCTGCAGTGCTTGGTAGCATGGTGTAGAGGATGCGGCTGTGTGACGGTGGAGAAGCGCTGTTTATCTAGCTGGGCAATTGCACTGTCACCGACCCGCTGGTTGCTTGGTCTGGCTACATCCCTGCCTGTGAAGGAGTGAGAACCACTGCGAGAGCCCCTGCGAGAGCCGCCGTCAGCTAACCAAGCAGAGCTGAAGGCGATCAGCTGCTTATATCGGCTTCCTCTCTCTCCTCTTTCTCCCCTGCTCTTGGTTGTCTCCATGCAGTGTGTGCAGCGTGTGCGGCTGCTCGATACCTGCTGAGGGGGATGAATGGACAATGTTGTAAGACATTATATCCCAGTGAATTTTATTAAATGATTAAATCTTTCTGGGGTGCTACCTTCTCTTGAAATGCGAGGATGGAACTCAGTTACACCGGCCTGCTCACCTTAGCACTGGGAAATGGACAAAGATAAGTAAACCTTTTCTATATTTTGCTAAGATATACTAAGACAGATGGATGGATGGATAATAATGCAAAGCATTCCATGCCGGTGAGATTTATCTAATATCCGGATTTCTTTTGGGAAGCTGTTTTTTGGAGTATCTCTTTCTTCTGGACTTCAATTGAGTTACCTGGGACTTTGAAGCTACTGGTCTGCTCATCTTAATGCTGTGGAATCCATACAGATAAGTAAAATCTCTCTTTACTTTAATATTGATTGTAACTGATGCATCTGATGTGGTAAAGTGGAGAGAGGTGAGAGGCTTGTTAGTGTCCGCTCTCTCTTTTTCCTCTGCCTGTTGTCTTTCAGTTTTTCCGCTAATAGTGGGCCATGATGACCGAGACGCGGCCAGCTCACAGACGCAAAAGGTTAAAGAAAAAAATAAAGATGTGGCTGCAAAGCTTGAGAAATTTGCTCACAATCTCTCTCAGAGCCTTAGCGGAAAAGGACAGAAATTTAAATTTTTTTTTTTTTTTTTTTAAATTTAAATTATCTCCATTACAATCCACAGGTTTGAAGGGGTCTAGTCCTCTTATCAGGCCTCTCAAAGCAGTGTCTGCACCATGTACCCCAAATACGGCAGGAACACATGACCTCTTGGGCCTGGAAACATCCTTATTAGAGGAACCATGTTTGAGAGAGGTACTGTCAGCAGTCAATGGATGTAAGACGGCCTTAATAGAGATTACAGACCAGTTAAAGGGCATTAAAGAGGAACTGCTATCAGTAAAACACGATTTACAAAAAGTGTGTGTACACTATACTGAATTGGAAGACAGAGTTAGCGGGATTGAAGATGGAATGATACCTATGAAACAGGAGATGGAGTCTCTGAAGGCTATAGTTGAAAGACAAAATTATAAATTAGAAGATCTGAAAAATCGGTTAAGGAGAAATAACGTTTGGTTAGTAGGTCTTCCGGAGAGAAGTGAAGGAGGCAATATCAGAGACTTTCTAGAAAAATGGATCCCAGAGATTTTAAGGAAGGAAGAGCTTTCACCCCTGTTCACAATTGAAAGAGCACATAGAGTTCCACTAGGAACCCCTTTGGGTGGGAGGCTTAGGCCGATACTGTTCAAAATAATCTCTTTTAAAGACAGAGAAACAATACTTCGCAAGGCAAGAGACATGAAAGACATAAAATTTAATGGGGTGAAGGTCTAGTTTTTTCCAGACTTTTCAGCAGAAGTGCAAAGGAAAAGGGTGAAATTCATAGATATAAAAAGGCGTTTAAGACAGATAAATGTGCAATATGCCATGTTATACCTGGCTAGGCTGAGGATTATGGCAGAAGGAAAAGCCCTATTGTTTCCTCTTCCTTCCTCCCTTCCCTCCTCCTACCCCTCCCTCTCCCCCTTGTCCAGGTCTTTAATGTTGAGATAGGAGCCATGGGCTTTAATTAGAGTCACAAGTTTAATAATGTGGTTATTTGGAGTGTTGTATTGTTTAGGCAATCACAGAGTTTTGTTGTGGTAAGGAAAATAATGGCAATTCACAAGAAAAAACAAAGAGAGGCACAATTAGGTTGTGGTCCCCAAATTTGGTGGGTTTTTTGGGGGGTGGGGGAGGGTAGCTGGGGGTTTGGGGGGAGAAGGGGAGATGGAGGGGTGGATTGGAAATAGTATTTAGACAAACACAGGTTTTTGATTTGGTAAAAACAAATTTAAAAGAGAAAATAGTTTGGAAATATTACATGAAAGGTTTGAGGAGATGGTAGAGGGGATATGGGCATCAAAAAAGGTATTTCACAAGATATGTACACAATTTAGTATTTATTTTTTGGTATAAAAAATGAATGATAGAGTCACGTTTTGTTCATGGAATGTAAGAGGATTAGGTGACCCATTAAAGAAAATAGCCCTGTTTAAATCTGCCTCATTGATGGGTGCTTCCATAATCTGCCTGCAGGAGACTCATTTAAACAAAGAGTTGGTATCACGGTTAAAATGTAGGGGTTTCCATTCCAATATCACTCACTATATACATCCTATTCAAGAGGAACCAGTATTTTAATACACAAATCAAAGAAGTTCTCATGTAAACAAGTAAAAATAGATAGTGAGGGAAGATATATGTTTCTATATTGTATGCTGGCAGAAACACTACGTATAATAATGAATGTATACATCCCGCCTCCCTTTAAATTAGAGGTAATTAAGCACTTACTGGAATTTATAGCAGATAAACCTGTGGTCCCAGTGCTGATAGTAGGGGATTTTAATATGGTCATGAACACTCAGATGGATAGATTCCCATTAAAAAATCGACAGGATCAAAATTAATTTACACTTTTGAAGAAACAGGTTTAAAAGATCTATGACGGGAACGTCACCCTACGACCCAGGAATTCTCATGCTATTCTGATTCACATTCAACATTATCTAGAATAGATATGGCAATAGGTAATGACGCATTTAATGTAAAGGTAATTAGCATTAGATATGAGGCTAGAGGTCTGTCGGACCACTCCCCCGTAGTTTTGACAGCAAATTTGGGTAAGAGATGGGAGAGAGGAGAATGGAGGGTTAACCTTTTTTGGCTACAGTTAATATCCCCTATGGAAGTTATGATGGGTAATTTCAAGAGAATATTAGAAAAACAGCAAGACAGGATATAATATGGGATACGCTTAAGGCTTATTTAAGGGGTATTCTAATCCAACAAATTTCTAAAAAGGAAAAAAATACTCAAGATGGCGAGTTAAAGATAATGAGGGAAGTGACTCGAAATAGAAAAACTTTATGTAGAGGGCCCTTCACCAGACAACTTAAGTAAATGGTCAGAGGCTCAACAGATTTACCAAACAACATTATTAAAAAAAAGCAGAGAATAAGACATTTTTCTGAAACAGGCATATTATGAGGAAGGTGAAAGCACTGTGCACATGCTGGCTCTCCTGGCTAAGTTCCAGGAGGCCAGGGCTAATGCTCTGGTGGCTATGGAGGCCCGAGTCGGGGGAGTGACCAGGTGTCCAAAAGAAATTTTGGGTATATTTAGGGAATATTATTCCAACCTCTATAAATCTAGAGTAGGTAAAGTAGAGGAAAAAATGAGCAAATTCCTTGGAGATTTAGTCATTCCACACCTTTCAGAGGAAGACAGGGCGTGTTTGGATCAGCCTATTACCATTAAGGAATTACAGGAGGCGGCAATGAGTTCCCCAAGCTATAAAGCACCTGGGCCAGACCGACTACCAAACAAAATCTATAAGGAATATGGGGAGGCATTAATTCCAGAATTATTTCAAATGTTGAATAAGGCAGTGGAAAAGGAGAGTCTCCCAGCATCTATGACAGAGGCAACAATTATTGTGATTCCAAAAGAAGGAAAGGATCCCCTTTAACCCGTGTCGTATAGGCCGATCTCCTTGTTCTGTACGGATGCTAAATTGTTGGCAAAGGTCTTGGCAAATAGAATTTCTAAAATGATTCATACTATAATACATCCGGATCAATGTGCATTTATGCCAGACAGATCCAGAGCAATAAATATAAGGAGATTGTTCCTAAATCTACAGATTCCAACTAAGGAGATGGGGGCCAAGAGTGGTGCTGTCCCTCGACGCTGTCAAAGCATTTGATAGCGTTGAGTGGCAATACCTGTGGGAGTTATTGTCAGCCTTTAATATAGGCCCTGGCTTTATAAAATGGGTGAAATTGCTGTATACCAATCCAGGGACTAAAGTTAAAATTAATGATAAATTATCAGAGCACTTTCCACTCTTCGGGGGCACGAGACAGGGCTGTCCGTAGTCTCCACTGCTGTTTGCATTGGCGGTGGAACCATTGGCTATAGCCATGAGGACAGCGGAGGAGGTCAGAGGCTTCAGGACAGGGGAATGGGAGGAAAAAATCTCACTATACGCAGATGACATTCTTCTGTTTTTGGGAGATGCAAATCACTCACTATGTGCTACAATGGATATTATTGAGAGATTTAGAGAGATATCGGGAATTTCAATCAACTGGGAGAAATCAGTTCTTCTCCCGGTGGATGGATTAGAACAGGAACTGCCGGAGTGTGTTAGGTTTCTACGGATAGTGGAGGAATTTAAATATCTGGGTGTAAATGTTACAATAAATCCCAAATTATTTATCCAGAAAAACTTAATACCTCTAATAGAATCATTTAAGGGAAAATGTAAAGTGTGGAATAAACTTCCCCTGTCAATGGTAGGCCGATTTAGCTTGATAAAAATGGTGTGGCTACCTCAGCTTCTATTTATACTACAGAATTCACCAATTTGGATTCCTGGGGTATGGTTCAGGAAATTGGAATCTTTTTTCAGAGATTTAATATGGAGAAAGGGGCAAGCCAGAATTAGGCTGAGAATACTGCAGCTGCCAAGGGATGGGGGGGGGAGGGGAATATGGCAGTCCCGCACCCCTGGAGCTATTTCTTGGCAGCTCAGCTCCAACAGAAGGGGGGGGATGGGAGATAGGCGGCATTGCTACTAGTTCTAGTTCTCGGGCTTTGTTGGCCTGTACCCCACATAATTCCCTGATTGAGGCCCTAGAGGCTAATATTATTGGGCGGCAAAAATCAATATCGATCCGTAAAATTAATGGTAAAGTTATGGAATATGGTTAAAACTCTATTTCAATATTCCGGACCCACAGAATACACCCCCCCCCCCCCCAATGGGATAATAAAAATCTCCCAGAGCTTATAGAGTTAGAATTTGCCCATAATTGGAAACAGAGGGGCTTTGCAAGACTCACACACTTAAATAGTGGGGAGGAATTGAAATCATTTCAGGTCTTAAAAGAGGAATTTGAACTGGTTAATGGTAATTTTTAACAATACCTACAACTTAGACATGCATTGTCTATTCAATTCAAAGAGAGAAGGTTGGAATGGATTAGAGTCCCACTGTTAAAAATGGTGGCTGAGGCTATTTCATTGAAAGGGATGATTTCAAAACTGTATAAAAATATCCATTTAAAAATATTGGAAAAGGATTCCCAGTTTGCTAGTAGAAGTAAATGGGAAGAGAATGTGGATGTAATAACAGATGCCCAATGGCAAGATGTGATTTGTTGTCCTTATCACCAGTTCAAAGACTCACACCACTTTATATTACTCATAAAGCATTCTATACACCTAAAAGATTATTCCAGTTTGGGAGACGGCCCGGATGCTTCCTGCCCTAGATGTAGGGCTACAGTGGGAGATCTGATACATATGCTATAGAGGTGCCCCAAGTTATATAGATACTGGGAAGGGGTATTAGATAAAATAAATATGACATATGAGCTAAATTTGCAACTGGACCCACTGCTGTGTATACTGGGACATCTGGGGCGGGACGTGGGACCAAAACCCAAACGGATTGCAGTAACGCGATGTCTTTCTCAAGCTAGAAAAGGAATCACCTCAAATTGGATAAGATCTAAACCTCCCTCAATAGGGGAATGGCAGAGAAGAATGAATAACATAATTGTGAGGAAAAGGATACTCTATAAAAAGGATTTGAAAAAATCTGGAGAGTTTGGATTGAAACCTTTGGTCCGCTGTCTGAGGTTGAAAATTTATAGAAAATGTGTTGTGGTTTAAAATATTTATGGTTGGGGTGAGTGGCAGGGGGGTCAATGTGCTACACTGCTAAATTTGTAAAAAATGTTCTATGTAATGTATGAACGTTTGTATTTGGGAGGAAAAAAAAATAAAATAAAGATGAATTTAATAAAAAAAAAAAAAGAAATGAACAGGGTCCATCGTGCACCATCGGTTAGAAAACCTGATGGTTCACCTCGCGATATTATCGCTAAATTCCATTTCTATCACACGAAAGAGAAACTCCTATCTGCAGCTAGAGAGAAAGATATTTTGAACTTTCAGGATCATACCTATAAAATCTTTGCCGATCTTTCTCCTCTCACCATCAACAAACATAGAGTTTTGAAACCTCTACTCCAAGTAAAATCTCCTACCAATGGGGTTTCCCCTTCTCCATCCGCTTTACCTTCCAAGGCACCAAGTATGTCTATAACTCAGCGGAGGACCTACAGTCTAACCTTCAGGACCTACATTTGACGAACACTCCACAAGTTAACGAAACTCCACGTCAGAAATCTACCTCAGGCTTTTCACAGAAACATCCACAAATCAACGGAAGGAAAGACAGACAAAGCCCGCATAAACATGCTCGCTTCATCTCTCCAGCTCCTGACCCGGCGGACTATTGACTGATACCACCTGCGATATACAGTATATCGTAATCCCACTTTGCTGTGGTTTCTCCCTTCTCTTTGGGTTTACTACTCTATTGTCCCTGTTTGAACCAACTTTGTGGACCCACCTTATATTCAACTCACTATGCTGTTTTGCCATTATGACAGACTTCCGCTTCCTGTCATAATGCTCTGGGAACTTCAGTTTTTCTTTTTTGCATACTAATCAACCTATTTTTTTTCCTCTCATGACTATTTCCTATGGTTACTTAATTTATGCCTTTAGACCCCCGCTGGCCGGTTGGATCCCCCTTGGGGTTCTCGCCAGGTGTATTGGGGGTCTGCGGGCATAGTCTGGGCTCTGTTGCCCTCCTGGTTTATTATATGATATTATTAATTAGTTTGTTCATCTGATCCCTCATGGGTTGCTCCGTTCACTCTCTCTCTTGACGTGACCTTTCTTCCCTTCATGGGGGAACCCTTGTCTACCCACCAACGGAAACCGTTTATGCATGATTTTACATATGTCTTTGCCTTGTAGCTTATTTTTTATTTTGTGCCTTACCTCTTCTCCTGCTTTCCCCTTCTCTCTCTACTTTGCCTTTGTCTCTTCTTTGGATCTCAGGAATGGGGCGTGCCTCCACAGGGTATTACCCTTTATTTTATAGCATGTCTCCAGACACCTTATCATTGACGATTCTTTCATTAAACGTCCATGGTCTTAATATTCCCCATAAACGTGTAGCAGGTTTTCCAGGCATTGGTTTTTCCAGGCATTGGGCCTCATGTGGGTTTGCCATTGTTACCGGTTACCTCTCCAGCCCATGTGAGCTGCGACCCTGGGTGTGAGAACTGAGACATTGACAAATCCGGCATCTTTGTTTTGTTGTTTTATTGTAATTAAGGGGATGGGAGAAGTAAGGGATTAGGGATTATGGGATTAGGCTCAACTAAGTACAACTTGGGACTTTCTCAGGAAATGTCTGTTAACCCTGTCTTGACGCCAGCCGACGCTAGCCAATGCTCACTGACACTCAGAACACACTGTAACTTGAAAGAAGTGCTAGATCCACGACCTTGAGTCCAGAAGATCAAGACTGTAGAACAATGAGCTACAAACACTACTGTACTGCAAAGTCACTGACTTCTTCCTCCAGCCTTGCACTGGCTTGAGGTAGACTGTTGTGGAATTCTGTGTGGCTGCAACTCTTAACTAAGACACTGCACACTGTCTCTTCAGGGACCAAACTGCAGGTGCCCCCTTTAAATCTTCAGGGCCCCCTGACTAGGTACCCCCTCTGTCACTTCAGGGTCCTCAACCTAGGTACCCTCTTTGTCCGCTAGCTGATATCTGGATCCCAGAACCTTCTCCGGAGTGGTACCCTCTAACACTTCAGGCAGACCCCCAGGGGCAGTCCTTAGTACTCACGACTTGTGTAGGTTTTCCTGGGACTAGACCCCTCTCGCTCTATGCTGGTTCTCGGCACACCAGATCCCCCTCAGCTCGAATCAGCACTCTCTGGATTCTCAGGCAGCACCCCAGACATCCTCAAACAGGAGGGGAGACAGCCGTTCTCTCTCTCCTGGGACTCTGCTCCCACCAAAGACACCCAATCACACACTTCCCTAAAACTTATACCCACTCCCAGAATCCCTTGCGGCATAATCTGCCTTCTGGGGTAGTTACAAGCCTGAATGTGTCCCCTGATTGGGTTTCCTCCACTGCCCTATGAGAAGCCTCTCACAGGAACCAGTGGGGAGACTCCCCTCTCAGCAGGCACACCTGGAAGTCATGACACCCTGACAAAATAAATCATGGCCCTGCTGTTAGGCAGACAAGGCCCACTATACATTTGCCTAGCACCTACCTGTAGGGTGCTACAAACGCACTAAGGCTTTCCGTACATTCACTTCCTTGAAGGCCCAAATTCTATGTCTTAATATTAGCTGATGATACAAACCAAGTTATCTCACCTTTTTTGAAAAAATTCCCAGCAGCTCCTTCATTGAACTCCAAAAGACTCTCTTTAGCTCAATTACTCATACAATACAACGTTGTTGACTCGTGGAAGGAACTTAATCCAACAAAAAGGAGATATACTCATTTTTCACATCCACATAATTCCTTTTCTCATATAGATCATATCCTCATTTCTACCAGTATGGCTCCTGAAATCCTTTCTTCTACGATTATTCCTATCACTTGGTCAGATCATAGCGCAGTTTGTACCACTCTAACTTCAACCTTTCCTAAAGCCTGTGATCCCACCTGGTATATGAGCGATACTTTACTTAAAAATTCAACTCATTGCTCTGAATTAGCTAACGCCCTCTGATTATTTAACTCTTAACGCCACACCTAAAATTTTACCGGTAAGCCTTTGGGAAGCGCACAAACCGGTTCTCAGGGGAATATGAATGCATCAAATGGCCCATTTTAATAGGGAACTTGGAACCCTTAGTAATTAGCTAGAATCAACTTTTAATGACTGTTATACAGCATTCCAACACGAACCCTCAACTGCCCAAAAACTTGAATTAGAAAAAGGTAGACTGGAATTTTAATTATTTCTTACCGAGTCGGCAGACAAAACTCTTCGCAGATCCAGACATAACTTTTATCTCAAATCTAATAAACCAGACACCCCTATGGCTCGGATGCTTAAGACGTTACATGGCCCTGCCTAGCATATCGGACTTAAAATCACGAAAGACACCTATTCTAGTAACCCTGTCAAAATTCTTACAAAATTTAGATCTCATCTTGCAACATTGTATACGTCTGAAGGTGAATTAGATCCTAACGCAGCCACCTCTTTTTTTTTCCCAATCTAAACCTTCCCTTTCTTTATGCTACTTAAATGGAATTGATGGAGACTCCCATTAAAAAGGGTGAAATTCTGGAGGTCATTAAAACTTTAAAATGTACTAAAAGGCCAGGCCCTGATGGGTTCTCTCCACTTTACTACCAAACTTTCTCATCTGTTTTAGCCCCTTTTCTATCCAATGCTTTTAACTCTTTTCTTTATGGTACTTCTCTAGATAGGGACTCCCTCGCAGCTACTATCTGTATGATTCCTAAACCTCATGTAGACGATTCCATCTGGTCTAATTATTGACCTATCTTATTGAATTTGGATATTAAAATCCTGGCTAAAATCATTGCTCAGAGACTAAATAACTTTATTGGTGAGATCATTCATCGTGATCAAACGGGCTTTATACCCAGGCGCCAAACAGGTGACAATATTCGGCGTGCTATCTTATTGTCTCACATTGTTAAAAAATGGTGTATCCTACATGTTTTCTATCGTTGGATTTAAAAAAAGCATTTGATACTATCTCTTGGTCCTACATGAACTTCATCCTTTGGCAGCCACCCATTTCTTGACCTACAATAACTCTAGAGCCTACATTAAATATGCAGGCTTTAAATCAGATACTTTTCTTGTACAATGGGGAACACATCAAGGTTGTCCTTTATCACCTCTACTTTTCGCCCTACTCATTGAACCGTTGGCCCAACATATTCGATTAAATACCTCCATCAAAGGTATTGAGCTGGGGGGGTCACCACCACAAATTATGTCTATTTGCTGATGATGTGCTTGAATTTCTCTCCTCCCCACACATTTCTGCACTCAATCTTATTAACACTCTTAAAGAGTTTGCCCACATTTCAGGCCTACAGGTAAATTTTTACAAATCTACAGCTTTGAACATCTCATTATCTGACAGTGAGCTCAGTCTTGCTCAATTAGCTTTACCCTTTTCATGGTCCCCACACCACCTTTTGTATCTTGGCATTAAACTCACAGCTAACACTTCTACCTTATTTTCAGCCAATTACACCCCTTTTTTGAAGAAAATAACGGACCTTTTGAAGTTCTGGGCCTCTTTCCCACTTTCTTAGATTGGAAAGATTAGCACTATCAAAATGTAAATTCTTCTCAAATTCATTTATTTGTTTAGGGTTCTCCCGATCTCAGTACCAGCCCACTTTTTCCACGTCTTACAGCGTAGAGCTTTCTCATTTACATGGGATCGCACCCGGCCACGAATTCCCAGGTCTACTTTGTTTCTTCCCAAGGTCCATGGCGGACTAGGTTTTCCTAACTTTGTTTCAAATTACAGGGCTGCCCAGATTGCCCTGTTACCAAATATCATGCCACCAAAGAAATTCCACTTTGGGTAGCTATTGAATCTACCAAACTTGATCCCTATTTAGTATCCAAACTCCTCTAGTTGAATCCTAAATCTTGTCCACCTGCTCTGAACCCAATTACTAAACACACCCTTTCAATCTGGGATAATGTGAAAACCACATATGGACTTCAGTCTGCACACAACCCCTTTCTTTCCTTCTTACAAAATCCATTATTCTATCCTGCCTGTGTTTCCCCAAGATCTTTACGCAACTGGACCACCCCCGGTCTAACTCGTTTATATAACATGGCCTCTCCCTCAGGCCTATTACCATTCCTGGATCTATGTGAAACTTTTCACTCGCCCAACTCTTAAATATTCTGTTATTTGCAAATCAAATTTTTTTATTCTACGCACACATCTAGAGATGTTAGTCTTTAAATCAGCTATCGCCCTTCGAACATATATGCTATACAGAGCCTCATGCCAGAGGCTTAATTTAAAAATTGTACCTGCAATTACTTACCAAACCGGATATTGGTCCCCCAACATATGTGGCAAAATGGGAATCCGATTTAGGTCGCACCTTAAATGACACAATTTGGTTGGACATCTGGACTAATGCCAAATCCTCCTCCACCAACACTGTTGCGGTTGAAGCCTCCTATAAGGTCCTCGTGCGCTGGTATTTCGTTCCTGCCAGGATTGCTAAATTTGCTCCTGACTATTTGGGACTCTGCTTTCGCGGCTGTACAGAGTTAGGCACACACCTACATACTTGGTGGCATTGTCCGATTGTCACCTCATTTTTGGGAAAGATCTTTGATCTTGCATCCACAATGTTTGACACCCAAATTCTACCTCACCCGGGAATGGCTCTTTTGAATGCTAAACCGGATTGTCATTCACGCAAACAATTTAGACTTTTTATCCAACTCCTCACAGCTGCAAAGCAGACGATAGCAAAAGCATGGAAATCCTCTTTAAATTTGCTTGAAACCAAGCACTGTATTAATTGTGCCATGTTACAATGTCATGCTAAAATGACAGCTTTGGATAACGCAACCTTGAGCAAATTTGACTCTATTTGGAGACCGTGGATTTTTTAAATTCATCCTCCAGATTTTAATGAATCTGTGCTACTTTTTTTGTAATGGCCTTAGCCACACCGGCTCATGCGTCATGTGGATTCCTGCCCTATTCTCAAGACCTACTTTCTAGCTTTCTTTCCTTTCTTTTCTTGACTCTGCAGCCTCTTTTCTCTATTCTCATTCGGCTTGCTTCTCTTACTTTCTACTTCTCTTTTCTCTTTCCTACACCCTTTTAAATGGTTTTCTTTAAATACAATGATTTTTAGCCACAGTCATCTATTTTCCAAATACTCGGGTTCTATCTCATGGTGTCTTTAGAGGACACCCCATACCTACATTTTTCATATTATCTTATTGCTCCAAACGGAACATAATTCTTCTTGATGCCCTATAATTCTCACGTTATATTAGTTTGTATGTTGATTTTTTTTTACTGTATGGTCTCCCTCAGGGCCACAGTTTGATCCATTTTGGGGTGTCCTGAAGGAGATCATATCCTTGCTCCCTCTTTTCTTTACCCCGATTGAACTCCGCCTTTGCAATATAGTTCTATACTTCAAACTTGATAGATAGTGATGGACGAACATCGGCCGGGGTGGTTCGCGAATGTTAGCCGCAAACTTTCTCAATTGTCCGCGAACCGCAAGTTCGCGGCCGGCTCCATTGACTTTAATGGGAGGCGAACTTTAAAAACCTTTAGGTCATATTTGCAGCCACAAAATACTTACTAGCTGTGCACAAAAAGTCCCACCACATGGAAAATGTCATAACAGAAGTATTGCATTTGGAAAATTTGCCCTAAACATTTTTTTTTTTTACAGCAAAAAAATGTATTTATTTTTTTTCCTAAATCAGCCAGAACTGACAGCAGCCAGTAAATACATGTCAAATACATATAGGGTCCATTCACACATCTGTAAAATGGGTCCGCATCCATTCAACAATTTGGCGGAACGTTTACAGACCCATTGATTTTCAATTCCAGTCTGAAAAATTAGGCATTCACAGGATAAATAAGTAAGTGTCTGCCATGAAAGGCCCCAAAAATTAGCCCACATGGGTTTACCTGACAGCTAAGAATGTTGTATTCTGTGGCTGAAGGTACATTAGGCATTCACAGGATAAATAAGTAAGTGTCGGCCAGTATAGGCCCCAAAAATTAGCCCACATGGGTTTACCTGACAGCTAAGAATGTTGTATTTTGTGAGTGAAGGTACATTAGGCATTCACAGGATACAGATGTAAGTGTCGGCCATTCCAGGCCCCAAAAATTAGCCCACGTGGGTTTACCTGACAGCTAAGAACGTTGTATTCTGTGGCTGAAGGTACATTAGGCATTCACAGGATACAGAAGTAAGCGTCGGCCATAAAAGGCCCCAAAAATTAGCCCACATGTGTTTACCTGACAGCTAAGAACGTTGTATTCTGTAGCTGAAGGTACATTAGGCATTCACAGGATTCAGAAGTAAGTGTCGGTCAGTATAGGCCCCAAAAATTAGCCCACATGGGTTTAACTGACAGCTAAGAACGTTGTATTCTGTGGCTGAAGGTACATTAGGCATTCACAGGATACAGAAGTAAGTGTCAGCCATAAAAGGCCCCAAAAATTAGGCATTCAATGGACATGAAATGCCTTTTATGCCGCTGTATTTGCAGAAGACAAGGACTATTAATTGTTGTGGGTGGATGGCGGTCTGGCGGATATTTGTGGCCTGTCATGAGGAATTGTAATCAAACATGGTCTACTGGTCACATGTGTTGAATTCCTCAGAGATCCATGCCTCATTCATTTTTATAAATATGAGGTAGTCAACAATGTCATGAGTAGAGTTGAGCGGACACCTGGATGTCCGTGTTCGGCGGGTTCGGCCGAACTTGAAAAAAAAGTCCGGGTCCGTGTCCCGGACTTTTTCCAAACTTTACCCGGACACCGAACCCCATTGAAGTCAATGGGGACCCGAACTTTCAGGCACTAAAATGGCTCTAAAAAACCAATGGAAAGGGCTAGAGTGCTGCAAATGGCAGCAAAATGTAGTTAAGAGCATGGCAAGTGCTCTGCAAACAAATGTGGATAGGGAAATAACTTAAAACAACAAAAAAACAGAAAAATAAAACAATTTTCTTCATCTGTGAAGGACAAGGCCCATATGGAGTAGGAGGGAGGTTGAGGTGGCGGTGGATGTGGCGTGTAGGTGGAAGCGGCGGTGGAGGGGGACGAGGTAGCCAACACTGCTTTTTTTTAGTCATTTTAAATTAGGGTACACCCCAAAAGAGTGAGAAAGATCAAAAATATAACAATGGCTGGGTAAGGTCGGTATCCATCTCTATTCTGCACAAGGTACGGAAAAGTCCTGTGGGATCCATGCCTGGTTCATTTTAATGAACGTGAGCTTGTCCACATTGTCTCTGGACAGGTGGCTGCGCTTGTCTGTGATAACGCCCCCAGCCGTGCTAATTACACATTCAGATAATACACTGGCTGCAGGGCACACCAGCACCTCCAAGGCGTAAAGGGCAAGCTCAGGCCATGTGCCCAATTTGGAGACCCAGAAGTTGACGGGGGCAGACCCGTCATTCACTACATGTAGGCGTGTGCACACATACTGCTCCACCATGTTGGTGAAATGCTGCCTCCTGCTAAGACGTTCCATATGGGCTGCTGGTGCTGCTGTTTGTTGTGGCGTGCTGACAAAGCTTTTCCACATTTTGGCCATGCTAACCCTGCCTTCTGAGGTGCTGGCGGTGCCCTGTTTGCGTTGGCGACCTCTTCCTCCTCCTCTGCCTTGGCCTTGTGCTTCAACTGTGGCCCCGCTGTCAGGTGGGAATGCCAGCAGCATCGCGTCTACCAGCGTGCGCTTGTACTTGTGCATCTTGCGATCACGCTCCAGTGAGTGAATTGTCCTTGTAACGGGGATCAGGCAGCGTGGCCACCCAGTAATCAGCACAAGTTAGAATGTGGGCAACTCGGCCGTCGTTGTGGAGACACTGCAGCATGTAATCGCTCATGTGTGCCAGGCTGCCCAGAGGCAATGAAAGGCTGTCCTCTGTGTGAGGTGTATCGTCTGTGTCCTCTGTATCCCCCCAGCCATGCACCAGTGATGGCCATGAGCTGGCCTGGGTGCCACCCTGCTGTGAACATGGTTCCATCTCCTCCTCCATCTCCTCCTCCTCATCCTCCTCATCCTCCAGAACTGTGCCCCTGCTGGACAATTGTGTACCTGGCGTTTGTGGGTGCAGGAACCCACCCTCGGAGCCACTTGTGAATGACTGCCCTGAAAGCCTTGGAAATGATCCCTCTTCCTCCTCCTCCTCCTGTGCCACATCCTTTTCCATCATCGCCCGAAACGTTTTTCAAGGAGGCATAGAAGTGGGATAGTTAAGCTGACAACGGCGTCATCGCCACTGGCCATGTTGGTGGAGTACACAAAACAGCGCAACAAGGCACACAGGTCTCGCATGGAGGCCCAGTTATTGGTGGTGAAGTGGTGCTGTTCCGCAGAGCGACTCACGCGTGCATGCTGCAGCTGAAACTCCACTATGGCCTGCTGCTGCTCGCACAGTCTTTCCAGCATGTGCAAGGTGGAGTTCCACCTTGTGGGCACGTCACTTATGAGGCGGTGAGCAGGAAGGCCGAAGTTACGCTGCAGCGCTGACAGGCGAGCAGCAGCAGGGTGAGAACGCCGAAAGTGCGCACACACGGCCCGCACTTTCTGCAGCAGCTCTGACATATCGGGGTAATTTTTAAAGAACCTCTGCACCACCAAATTCAGCACATGCACCAGGCAAGAAATGTGCGTCAAACCGGCTAGGCCCAGAGCTGCTATGAGATTTCGCCCGTTATTGCACACCACCAGGCTGGGCTTGAGGCTCGCTGGCAGCAACCACTCATCGGTCTGCTGTTCCATGCTCCTCCACAACTCCTGCGCGGTGTGTGGTTTTTCCCCCAAACAGGCAAGTTTTAAAACCCCTGGCTGTGCTGAAGTTGGTGGTGAAGGTGTTACGCTGACCGGATGAGGAGGCGGTAGAGGATGAGGAAGCGGAGTAGGAGGAGTTAGGAACAGGAGGCAAACTGAAGCGCCCTGCAATCCTCGGTGGTGGAAGGACATGCGCCAAATTGCTATCCGCCTCAGGCCCATCCGCCACTGCATTTACCCAGTGTGCCGTTAGGGAGATATAACGCCCCTGACCGTGCTTACTGGTCCACTTACTGGTAATTAGGTGGACCTTGCCACAGATGGTGTTGCACAGTGCACACCTGATTTTTTCCCCCACTTGGTTGTGCAGGGAAGGGATGGCTTGCCTGGAAAAGTAGTGGCGGCTGGGCACGACGTACTGTGGGACAGCCACCGACATAAGGCTTTTAAAACTGTGCGTCTCCACCAGACGGAATGACAGCATTTCAAAGGCCAAGAATTTTGAAATGCTGGCATTCAGGGCCAGGGATCGCGGGTGGGTAGGGGGGTACTTCCTCTTCCTCTGAAGTGTTTGGGAGATGGAAAGCTGAATGCTTCCACGCGACATTGTGGAGATGGTTGGTGACCCAGGTGGTGGTGTTGCTGACAGATTGTCTGTTTGCGGGGTGACAGGTGCAGGTATCACTACAGAGGTGGATGAAGAGGCCGAGACTGCAGCAGAAGAGGAAGCAGGAGGAGCCAGAGACCTTTCTTGGTTTTGAAGGTGTCTACTCCACTGCAGCTCGTGCTTTTCACTTAGATGCCTGATCATGCAGGTTGTGCTCAGGTTGAAAAGGTTTATTCCTCGCTTCAGGCTCTGATTGCACAGGGTGCAAACCACTCGTGTCCTGTCATCAGCACGTTGTCTGAAGAACTTCCACGCTAGAGAACTCCTTTGAGCTGGCTTTGGTGCGCTCGGTCCCTTGCTGCGTTGGGCAGTAGCAGGCGTAGTGTCTAGGGCATGGCCGCTCCGCTTCTGCACTCTGCTCCCTCTTCTGCTGTGCTGGTGGCTCTGTGCGACCACCGCCTCTTCCTCCAAACTACTCAGGTCACCTGCATGACCTTCATTCCATGTGGGGTCGAGGACCTCATCGTCCTCCACATCATCTTCCACCCAGTCTTCACCCCTGCCCTCCTTGTCGGTCTCCAAAATTCTGAGTGCCGCAGCAGTTGGCACCTGCGTTTCGTCATCATCGGAGACGTGCTGCGATGGTCCTTCCATGTACTCATCTTGAGAAATAAGTGGTTGGGCATCGCTGCACTCAATCTCTTCCACTTCTGGGGCAGGGCTAGGTGGATGGCCCTGGGAAACCCTGCTGACAGAGTCATCAAAAAGAAGAAGAGATTGCTGCATGACTTGGGGCTCAGACTGCTTGCCTGATTTTCAAGGGGGTGAGGTGAAAGACATTTGGACATCGGCTGCAGGTGCCAACTCTGACCTTTCTGCAGTAGACTGGGTGGGAGACAATGTGAAGGAACTGGAGGCACTGTCAGCAGCAAACCAATCTACTATCGCCTCTACTTGTTCTTGCCTCAACACTTGTAGAGACGCATGATGCCCTACCAAATACTGCTGCAGGTTCTGTTGCCTACTCACACTTGAGGAAGGTGTTTCACTTGTTCGTGTAGCTGGCACAGATCGACCACGTCCTCTCCTTGCAACAGGAGCTCTACCAGCAGCACCACGACCCAGGCCACGGCCCCTATTTGACGGTCTCCTCATATTTCTGTAATTTATGATCTTGCCCTAGAAAGGTGTTTATTAAATAGCTGAACAAAACAACAACAGTATCGCACGGGTGTATCTCAAAGTCAAATATGCAAATTATGCCGCAATCTAATTTTTTTTACCCCAAACGGGTGTTTATTAAATAGCGGAATAGAAAAACAGTATACAAATACAACGGGTGTATCTCACAGTCAAATATGCAAAGTATGCCGCAATTTAATTTTTTTACCCCAAAAGGGTGTTTATTAAATAGCGTAATAGAAAAACAGTATACAAATACAACGGGTGTATCTCACAATCAAATATGCAAAGTATGCCGCAATTTAATTTTTTTCACCCCAAAAGGGTGTATATTGAATAGCGGAATAGAAAAAAATTTATAAAACGGTGTATCTCACACGTACAAACACAGACTAGGCCCCGATTACAATTTTTTGTACCCTAAAGGCAGGATGAGGATGAGGAAGAGGAGTAGGAGGAGTTCGGAACAGGAGGCAAACTGAAGCGCCCTGCAATCCTTGACGGTGGAATGAGATGCGCCAAACAAATTTAAAAGGTGTATCTCACACGTACCGATACAGACTATGTGTAACGCTCCAGCGTTTTTATTGTAAGCTGGATTTGCAGCTGCAGAATCTCCACTCAGTAGTCATGTAGAGATGTGTTGGAATACCAGATCCAACTCTCCAGACTCATCACTGTGGGCCTGTCTGCTTCAGCATACAGATATACACACACTCAATAAGATGTTCCTGGAGTGATAGGATGTATATGATAGTATGAAGGTGATGTGCTGAAGGGACAGGTGTGAGCAGTGACAGTAATGGTAAGCACTTGATAGTAATGTTCAGGAGAGTAGTAGATGGTAATAGGTAGAATGCAGATAGGTTAGTAATCATGTATGGTAACAGGTGGTAAGGACAGCAGATGACATATACAGGATAGACTAACCCAGTGCAAGGATAGATGGTAGTAGACTCAAGAGCTAGCAATCTATGTAACAGTGCAGATGGTAGAATTAGTATGCATAGATAGTAACAGTCCTTAATGTGCAGAAGATGATAGTGTAAGTTAGTTATGGAGGATCTCCCCTGTGGGGTACTTATCACTAGTAAGGTTTAGTAAGTAGAGGGGTCCAGTAGTGAAGGAGTGATCCGGTAGCGAGATACGGGATCAGTAGTGAGGTTCCGGTCTGTTCCAGGTAAAGGCAAATAGCTGGAGATTCCGACAGCAAGACAAGGCTTGTAAGCATGTAGGCACACATTGAACGAACAACGTGAGAGAGAACGCCGGCGATTGAAATAGCCGCTCAGCGGCGCTCAGCGATGACGTCATCCGTCTTAAAGGTGTATGCGTTCCACCTAACTAGAAAGGTGGGACGCAATGTTGAAAGGAAAATGGAAAATAAGGGTACCAAAGGTACCAGAATCTTACAGTACCCCCCCCTTAAGGCCGGCTCCGGAAGGCCTATAGCACTGGTTTCTCCGGGTATTTCGAGTGAAACCTTCGTATAAGCCTAGGTGCGTGAACATCAGAGGTATCCAACCAGGTGTCGTCTTGGGGTCCATAGTTCTTCCATCTTATGAGATATTGGAGTCTTCCTCTGTGGATACGAGAATCCAAAATCTCCTTAATCTCATATTCTTCTCCGCCTTCAACTTGTACTGGAGGTGGAGGCAAGATGGTAGGCCTTATTCCTTGGTTAGGAACATGTGGCTTCAGTAGCGACACATGAAAGATGGGATGTATTTTGAGATCTGCCGGTAAGGTGAGTTGCACTGCAGCTTTTCCAATGAGTTTCTTAATTGGGAAGGGTCCCAGAAATAAAGGTCCAAGCTTTTTGCTAGGGATCTTTAATCTTAAATTTTTTGTCGATAGCCAAACGAGGTCCCCAATAGCATATTGCGGAGAAGGTCTTCTACGAAGGTCGTAGTACCTTTTTTGTTGACTATGAGCGTGTGTGATGGTGGTATTAAGTAAACCCAGAGAGTCTTTTATTTGGGTAAGATAATCCGAGGCTACTGGGTTACTTGATGGTAGGATGCGTGGTGGAAGAAGTGTGGGATGAAACCCATAGTTCAAGTAGAACGGACTTTGCTTAGTAGTACTGTGGGTTGCGTTGTTATAAGCAAATTCCGCCAGAGGGAGGAGGTCCACCCAATCATCCTGTAGGTATGATGTGTAGCAACGCAGATATTGTTCTATACACTGGTTGACTCTTTCAGTCTGTCCGTTGGTCTGAGGGTGGTAGGGAGAAGTGAGCTTTCGCTCAATCCGTAGTATTTGACATAGAGCTTGCCAAAATTTGGAGATGAACTGTGAACCACGGTCGGATAAAAGAGTCTTTTGAATTCCATGTAACTTGAACACATGTTTCATTAGTAGTTCCGCTGTTTGTTTAGATGAAGGTAGTCTACGAATAGCAATGAAATGTGCCATCTTTGTCAGATGGTCCACTGACACTAGAATGGTATTAAATCCTTTAGAAGGTGGTAGTTCTACTATAAAGTCTAAGGACACAACTTCCCATGGGACCTGGGGTATTGGTAGACTGCAGAGTAGACCAGATGGTTTTGTAGTGTCAATTTTGGATCTTGCACAGATGTCACATGAAGAAACACATTTTTGTACAGACGTCTTCATATCAGGCCACCAAAACTGCCTGGTAAGCAAATTAAGGGTTTTCGTCATACCCATAAGTCCTGCCATGGGCACATCATGTGATAATTCCAAGATCTTGGTGCGCATATTAGGGGGTATGTAGAGTTTGTCGTTGTAATAGAGGAAGCCTTCTGCATCAGTACTTAGTTGTGGTGGAGGTGAATCCAATCCTATACTGTGCAAAATCTCTTCCTTCAGGGAACGAACAACACCAATAATACGTTCATAGGGTATTATAGGAATAGAAGGGATTTCGGCGCAGTTATCTTCGGTTAATCGTGATAGCGCATCCGCTTTTTTATTTTTGTCTGCAGGCGTGTAGGTCACTAGGAAGTTGAATCTTAGGAAGAATAATGACCATTGTACCTGCTGGTGGGAAAGAGTTTTGTTAGTCTGGAGGTATTGAAGGTTTTTATGATCTGTATATATGAGTATTGGTAATTGGGTACCTTCAAGTAGATGTCGCCAATTCTCCAGTGCCAGTTTTATGGCAAGCAACTCCTTTTCACCCACTGGGTAATTCACCTCTGGGCTGCTTAGTGATTTTGAGAAGAAAGCAACTGGGTGGAGTGGTGAAGTATTTGTTGGTCGTTGGGAGAGAACTGCTCCTACTGCCATATTTGACGCATCTACTTCCAGAATATATTGGAGGGATGGGTCTGGATGGCGTAGTATGGGAGCAGAAGTAAAGCTTGATTTTAACAAGCGGAAAGCTCCATTTGCTTCTTCTGACCATTTGAATGGTTTCTTTATACTTGTAAGTTGTGTGAGAGGTCTCACAATAGCAGAGAAGTTCTTGATGAACTTCCTATAGAAGTTTGAAAATCCAAGGAATCGCTGTAATGCCTTACGAGTTGTTGGTATAGGCCAATCCAGAATACAGGATATCTTGCTCATATCCATCTTGATTCCGGTTTTGGATATGATGTATCCTAGGAATAATATTTCTTCTTTATGAAATAGGCATTTTTTTAATTTCACGTATAGATTGTGTGCGAGTAATCTGGATAACACAAGTCTTACATGTTTTATATGTTCAGACAGAGATCGAGAATAGATAAGTATATCGTCCAGATATACCACAACACAGACATCAAGTAAGTCTCTAAAGATGTCGTTTATGAACCTTTGAAAAGCTGCGGGAGCATTACACAACCCGAATGGCATCACAAGATATTGGAATAATCCGTATCTGGTTCTGAATGCTGTTTTCCACTCATCTCCGTCACGGATTCGGATTAGGTTGTATGCCCCTTTTAGGTCCAATTTAGAGAAGTAAGTAGCCCCACGCACTTGTTCAATGAGTTCAGGGATGAGCGGTAAAGGATAGCGATCCTTTATCGTAATGGTATTTAATTGCCTATAATCGATAATAGGCCTAAGACTTAAATCCTTGTTGCGGACAAAGAAAAGTCCTGCAGCTGTGGAAGAAGTAGAGGGTCTGATGAACCCTTTTGTCAAATTCTCATCCAAGTATTCCTTGAGATGAGAGAGTTCATCCTGTGAAAGAGGATAAACATGACCGAAAGGCAATTTGCTGTTAGGGAGTAGATCGATAGTGAAATCATAATCCCTATGGGGAGGCAAAACTTGAGCATTTTTCTCAAGGAATACTTCGGACAGATCCTGATAGCATAGTGGTGCAATCTCATCTGACACCACAGACAGGATCTTTCCATAAGATGGGAGGTTACACGTAATCTCACAATAGTGAGAAGGGAAAGTTAAAGTCCGGCTTTTCCAATCTATGATTGGTTGATGTGTGTGTAACCAGGGGAGTCACAAAATAATGGGAAAATGGGGTGAAGATAGTATATCAAAGGAGGTGGTCTCCATATGAGACTCATTAGCAGTGACAAGGAGTGCTTGTGTCTGATTGGTGATTGGACCAGAAGATAGCGGGATACCGTTAATGAAACTAACAGAAACAGGTTTAGGTTTTGAAATAATAGGTATTTTATTTAAGGTAACAAAACGTGTATCGATATAGTTCCCACAAGATCCTGTGTCGATCATAGCCTTGGTGGTAATCCTAGTCTGGTCCCACTGTAATGTTAAATGAACAAAGAGATAGGGTTTAGAAAAGGAAGTCGTTAATCCCCCTAGCGAGACATGTGAACACTCACCCTCTTTTTTGCGGACAAGGGGACAGACGCTTATCGAATGATCCGGGGATGCGCAGTACATGCAGAGATTACTGGATCTTCTCCTGGCTCGTTCAGTAGTTGATAAAGGTGGGCGTATGGTTCCTACCTCCATAGGAGTAGGGTCAATGGCCGAAATCCGAGAAGGACTAGACAATGGCATTCCCATTTTCTCAGCCTTTCTTTCTCGCAGTCGCCTGTCAATGTTGATACTGAGTTGTATTAAGGCATCCAAAGTGCCAGGTAAATCCGCTCGGGCGAGCTCGTCTTACGGCTTCTGACAACCCGAGTCTGAACTGAGTTCGCAGAGATGTATCATTCCACCCTGAATCAAGGGTCCATCTTTTGAACTCTGCTACAAAGTCTTCTACAGGTCTCCTTCCTTGTTTTAAAGCCCTCAATTGGATATCAGCAGTACTCTGCCTATTGGGGTCTTCATATAAACTAGCGAGTTCCGCTAGGAATAAAGGATAGGAGTTGAGAAGCTGATCATTTTTCTCAAAGAGAGAGTCTGCCCAGGCCCGTGGATCACCCGTTAAGTATGAAATGACGGTACAGACTTTAATTTGATCAGTAGGGTAAGTACGAGGTTTTAGCAAAAAAAACTATTGACATGCGTTTTTGAATTCACTAAATTTTTTCCGATCACCTGTAAACACTAGAGGAGGGTTTATTTTAGGTTCAGGGGGCTGAGCAGCAGTAAGCTGGGAAAGACGGGTTACCTGCTGTCTCAGAGTCTGATTGTCTTCTTTTACTTCAGTAAGAGCAAGTATTAATGCATTTACTTGTTGTGTTAATTGTGTCACTTGAGTGGGTAATTCTGCTGAATCCATTTTTTTTTTATGGTTCGTTCAATCTGTAACGCTCCTGCGTTTTTATTGTAAGCTGGATTTGCAGCTGCAGAATCTCCACTCAGTATTCATGTAGAGATGTGTTGGAATACCAGATCCAACTCTCCAGACTCATCACTGTGGGCCTGTCTGCTTCAGCATACAGATATACACACACTCAATAAGATGTTCCTGGAGTGATAGGATGTATATGATAGTATGAAGGTGATGTGCTGAAGGGACAGGTGTGAGCAGTGACAGTAATGGTAAGCACTTGATAGTAATGTTCAGGAGAGTAGTAGATGGTAATAGGTAGAATGCAGATAGGTTAGTAATCATGTATGGTAACAGGTGGTAAGGACAGCAGATGACATATACAGGATAGACTAACCCAGTGCAAGGATAGATGGTAGTAGACTCAAGAGCTAGCAATCTATGTAACAGTGCAGATGGTAGAATTAGTATGCATATATAGTAACAGTCCTTAATGTGCAGAAGATGATAGTGTAAGTTAGTTATGGAGGATCTCCCCTGTGGGGTACTTATCACTAGTAAGGTTTAGTAAGTAGAGGGGTCCAGTAGTGAAGGAGTGATCCGGTAGCGAGATACGGGATCAGTAGCGAGGTTCGGGTCTGTTCCAGGTAAAGGCAAATAGCTGGAGGTTCCGACAGCAAGACAAGGCTTGTAAGCATGTAGGCACACATTGAACGAACAACGTGAGAGAGAACGCCGGCGATTGAAATAACCGCTCAGCGGCGCTCAGTGATGACGTCATCCGTCATAAAGGTGTATGCCTTCCACCTAACTAGAAAGGTGGGACGCAATGTTGAAAGGAAAATGGAAAATAAGGGTACCAAAGGTACCAGAATCTTACACTATGCCATAATTTAATTTTTTTCACCCCAAAAGGGTGTATATTAAATAGCGGAATAGAAAAATTTTTATAAAACGGTGTATCTCACACATACAAACACAGACTAGGCCCCAATTACAATTTTTTGTACCCTAAAGGGAGGATGAGGAAGAGGAGTAGGAGGAGTTCGGAACAGGAGGCAAACTGATGCGCCCTGCAATCCTTGGCGGTGGAAGGAGATGCGCCAAACAAATTTAAAAGGTGTATCTCACACGTACCGATACAGACTATGCCATAATTTAATTTTTTTCACTCCAAAAGGGTGTATATTGAATAGCGGAATAGAAAAAAATTTATAAAACGGTGTATCTCACACGTACAAACACAGACTAGGCCCCGATTACAATTTTTTGTACCCTAAAGGCAGGATGAGGATGAGGAAGAGGAGTAGGAGGAGTTCGGAGCAGGAGGCAAACTGAAGCGCCCTGCAATCCTTGGCGGTGGAAGGAGATGCGCCAAACAAATTTAAAAGGTGTATCTCACATGTACCGATACAGACTATGCCGTCATTTAATTATTTTCACCCCAAAAGGGTGTATATTGAATAGCGGAATTGAAAATTTTTTATAAAACGGTGTATCTCACACGTACAAACACAGACTAGGCCCTGATTACAATTTTTTGTACCCTAAAGGCAGGATGAGGATGAGGAAGAGGAGTAGGAGGAGTTCGGAACAGGAGGCAAACTGAAGCGCCCTGCAATCCTTGGCGGTGGAAGATGCACCCAAAAAACGTTGAAAGGTGTATCTCACACGTATCGATACAGACTATGCCGCAATTTAATTTTTTTCACCCCAAAAGGGTGTATATTGAATAGCGGAATAGAAAAAAGTATATAAAATTGGTGATTTTTTAATAGCACATGTGAACACAGCAGTGTCTTATGTTTTATGTCACGGTTCAGCAGCAGGCTATGAAGGGGAAAAAAAATCCCCTTTAAATTTGTAATTTTTAAATAGAAGATTAGTACAGACTATGCCGCAATTTAATTTTTTTTACCCCAAAAGGGTGTATATTGAATGGCGGAATAGAAAAAAGGATATAAAACGGTGTATCTCACACGTACAAACCCAGACTAGGCTCCGATTACAATTTTTTGTACCCTAAAGGCAGGATGAGGATGAGGAGTAGGAGGAGTTCGGAACAGGAGGCAAACTGAAGCACCCTGCAATCCTCGGCGGTGGAAGATGCGCCCCAAAAATTTGGCAGGTGTATCTCACACGTACCGATACAGACTATGCCGCAATTTCATTTTTTTTACCCCAAAAGGGTGTAGATTGAATAGTGGAATAGAAAATATGATATAAAAAGGTGTATCTCACACGTACAAACCCAGACTAGGCCCCGATTACAATTTGTTGTACCCTAAAGGCTGGATGAGGAGTAGGAGGAGTTCGGAAAAGGAGGCAAACTGAAGCACCCTGCAATCCTCGGCGGTGGAAGATGCGCCCCAAAAATTTGGAAGGTGTATCTCACACGTAACGATACAGACTATGCCGCAATTTTATTTTTTTTACCCCAAAAGGGTGTAGATTGAATAGCGGAATAGAAAATATGATATAAAAAGGTGTATCTCACACGTACAAACCCAGACTAGGCCCCAATTACAATTTTTTGTACCCTAAAGGCAGGATGAGGATGAGGAAGAGGAGTAGGAGGAGTTCGGAACAGGAGGCAAACTGAAGCACCCTGCAATCCTCGGCGGTGTAAGATGCGCCCAAAAAATTTGAAAGGTGTATCTCACACGTACCGATACAGACTATGCCGCAATTTAATTTTTTTTACCCCAAAAGGGTGTAGATTGAATAGCGGAATAGAAAAAAGTATATAAAATTGGTGATTTTTCAATAGCACATGTGAACACAGCAGTGTCTTATGTTTTATGTCACGGTCAGCAGCAGGCTATGAAGGGAAAAAATTCGCCTTTAAATTTGTAATTTTTAAATAGCAGATTAGTACAGACTATGCCACAATTAAATTTTTTTTAACCCAAAAGGGTGTATATTGAATATTGGAATAGAAAAATGTATATAAAATTGGTGATTTTTCAATAGCACATGTGAACACAGCAGTGTCTTATGTTTTATATCACGGTCAGCTCAGCAGCAGGCTATGAAGGGAAAAAAAAATTCCCCTTTAACTTTGTAATTTTTAAATAGCAGATTAGAACAGCAATCTGTAGTAAAATATAGCTGAACGCTGCACACAACAGACTGATAAAAATATATTTTTTTTCTCCCTCCTCCTCCTCCTCAGTGGGCTCAAGTGAGGGCAAAAAGATCGTTCACTGCACCACCCCCCACACAGCAAAATCGATGTAGATCGCTAACGGACGATTGTTTTGTCCTGTGTCTCCTATCTGTCCCTGCCTAATCTCTCCAGCCTGTCCCTAAAATGCTCAGATATCTTTCCCTGCCTACACTCCGACCTGTCCCTGCATTCTTTTCGGGCACAATGTTGTTTTTCCCTGTCTGTCCCTAATCAGCAGCAGCCAGCACGTATGATGTGTGCTCTCTCCCTACACTACATCAGACTGACGCACCGCGCTGTGTCTCTCGAGCTTATAAAGACATGGGTCACATGCTTCAGATGGCCAATCACAGCTACTAATACATTAGTAGGCATGGCTGGGATGGCTTAAGGCACACCAGTTAAACGCTTGTTGATTGGCTGTTGAAAGCCCGCCATTAAAAGCGCACTATTACATACAAAACAGGAAATAAAATGACCGAACACGGATTTTAAACCTGAACATACAGTAACGTTTTCGGGTCCGTGTCCGGGTAGCAAAAATCCAATTATCCGGTACGGACCCGAATAATACAGTCCGTGTTCGCTCAACACTAGTCAAGAGCTAGGCGAGTGCGCTTATTGGTCACGATCCCCCCTGCTGTGCGGAATGTGCTTTCGGACAGGACACTGGACAGGGGCAAGCCAACAGTTCTATTGCAAATTGTGCAAGCTCTGGCCAGAGGTCAAGCCTGCCCACCCAGTAGTCCAGGGGTTCATCACTCCTCAGAGCGTCCACATCGGCCGTTAACCCGACGTAGTCAGACACCTGTTGATCTAGGCGTTCCCTGATGCTGGATCCGGAGAACAGCTGTCGATGGGTCGGCTGAAAGAAGGATTTCATATCTGAAGTGACCAACACATCTTTAAACCGCCCTCTTCTTGCAGGCGCTGTTGGATTGCTACCCGCAACTGTCTCTCTGTGACTGGAAATTCCTCTGCCAGTGCACGCAAAAGCAGAATGCAGAATTTCTCGCAGCAAGGCCTGGAAGTGCTGCATTCTGACCGCCCTCTGTGATGGTGGTAACATTTCCGCCATTTTTTGTTTGTACGGGGGGTCTAAGTACGTTGCCACCCAGTACTGGTCCTTGCCCTTTATGCTTTTTATATGGGGGTCCCCCTTAAAACACTGGAGCATGAAGGCCCCCATTTGCACTAAACTGGGCGCGGTGTAGTGGCCTGGCTCCAGCTCATCATCCAGGATAATCTCATTCTTGTTCTCCTCCCCCCATCCACACACAACACCAGGGTTTCCAGAAAGGTTTAAAGCATGCTCTTCTTGCTCCTCCTCATCCCCCCCGGTAAAATCCTCCTCTGACTCCTCTTCAGACTGCTGTTGTTGACTTGTCTCAGATGGAGTAGCACCCCCTGGGAATTCATCCAAAATTGTGACCTCCTCATCTTCCTGCTCCTACTCTTCGATGGCTTGATCAATGACACGACGCAATGCACGCTCCAGAAAGAAGGCATAAGGTACAATGTCACTGATGGCGCCCTGGCCGTGACTGACCAGTTTGGTGATCTCATCAAATGGCCACAGAAGTCTGCATTCATCGCGCATGAGCAGCCACTGGCGAGGTGAAAAAAAACCAAGCTCCCCAGAACCTGTCCTGCAACAGAGTTCGTACAGGTAGTCATTAACTGCACGTTTCTGCTGGAGCAGCCTATCAAGCATATGCAACATTGAGTTCCATCGCGTCGGGCAGTCACAAATAAGACACCTGATGGGCAGGTTGTGTCGCCACTGAATGTCAGCAAGGCGAGCCATGGCTGTGTAAGATCTTCTGAAATGGCCCGAGATTTTCCTGGCCTGCCGCAAGACATCCTGGACCCCAGGGTATTTCGCAACTAATCGCTGCACGACCAAGTTCAGGACGTGTGCCATGAATGGCACGTGTGTTATTTTGCCCTGTTTCAGCGCCAGTGTTGCCAACCCCCCGGAGGGAAATTTACTGGCAGAATGTCCAAAATTTACGGACAGCACCAATTTTTTACGGACACTGAAAAAAGTACCTAAAATAACAATTTTCAGTGCTAAACCGTGCAAATATCAATATTTTAACTATAAACATATAGCTAGTGCTATTAGCAATGTGTTAAAGTTAAACAAAAGTCAAAAAACATATTTCTCAAATTTACATGAAGGTTGGGTTACCATAACCCAGCCAGCACAGAGTTCCCCCTTACATCAGAGTCTGCAGACTCTGGTCAGACATGGTACAGGAGGTGGTCAGAGACGGTACAGGAGGTGGGCAGACACGGCAGACATGGTACAGGAGGTGGGCAGACATGGTACAGGAGGTGGGCAAACACTGCGGACATGGTACAGGGGGTGGTCAGAGACTGCGGTCATGGCACAGGGGGGTGGTCAGAGACTGCGGACATGGTATAGGGGGTGGTCAGAGACTGCGGTCATGGCACAGGGGGGTGGTCAGAGACTGCGGACATGGTACAGGGGGGTGGTCAGAGACTGCGGACATGGTACAGGGGGTGGTCAGAGACTGCGGTCATGGCACAGGGAGGTGGTCAGAGACTGCGGACATGGTACAGGGGGTGGTCAGAGACTGCGGTCATGGCACAGGGGGTGGTCAGAGACTGCGGACATGGTACAGGGGGTGGTCAGAGACTGCGGTCATGGCACAGGGAGGTGGTCAGAGACTGCGGACATGGTACAGGGGGTGGTCAGAGACTGCGGTCATGGCACAGGGGGTGGTCAGAGACTGCGGTCATGGCACAGGGGGTGGTCAGAGACTGCGGTCATGGCACAGGGGGTGGTCAGAGACTGCGGACATGGTACAGGGGGTGGTCAGAGACTGCGGACATGGTACAGGGGGTGGTCAGAGACTGCGGTCATGGCACAGGGGGGTGGTCAGAGACTGCGGACATGGTATAGGGGGTGGTCAGAGACTGCGGTCATGGCACAGGGGGGTGGTCAGAGACTGCGGACATGGTACAGGGGGTGGTCAGAGACTGCGGACATGGTACAGGGGGTGGTCAGAGACTGCGGTCATGGCACAGGGAGGTGGTCAGAGACTGCGGACATGGTACAGGGGGTGGTCAGAGACTGCGGTCATGGCACAGGGGGTGGTCAGAGACTGCGGTCATGGTACAGGGGGTGGTCAGAGACTGCGGTCATGGCACAGGGGGTGGTCAGAGACTGCGGTCATGGCACAGGGGGTGGTCAGAGACTGCGGACATGGTACAGGGGGTGGTCAGAGACTGCGGACATGGTACAGGGGGTGGTCAGAGACTGCGGTCATGGCACAGGGGGGTGGTCAGAGACTGCGGACATGGTATAGGGGGTGGTCAGAGACTGCGGTCATGGCACAGGGGGGTGGTCAGAGACTGCGGACATGGTATAGGGGGTGGTCAGAGACTGCGGTCATGGCACAGGGGGGTGGTCAGAGACTGCGGACATGGTACAGGGGGGTGGTCAGAGACTGCGGACATGGTACAGGGGGTGGTCAGAGACTGCGGTCATGGCACAGGGAGGTGGTCAGAGACTGCGGACATGGTACAGGGGGTGGTCAGAGACTGCGGTCATGGCACAGGGGGTGGTCAGAGACTGCGGACATGGTACAGGGGGTGGTCAGAGACTGCGGTCATGGCACAGGGAGGTGGTCAGAGACTGCGGACATGGTACAGGGGGTGGTCAGAGACTGCGGTCATGGCACAGGGGGTGGTCAGAGACTGCGGTCATGGCACAGGGGGTGGTCAGAGACTGCGGTCATGGCACAGGGGGTGGTCAGAGACTGCGGACATGGTACAGGGGGTGGTCAGAGACTGCGGACATGGTACAGGGGGTGGTCAGAGACTGCGGTCATGGCACAGGGGGGTGGTCAGAGACTGCGGACATGGTATAGGGGGTGGTCAGAGACTGCAGTCATGGCACAGGGGGGTGGTCAGAGACTGCGGACATGGTACAGGGGGTGGTCAGAGACTGCGGACATGGTACAGGGGGTGGTCAGAGACTGCGGTCATGGCACAGGGAGGTGGTCAGAGACTGCGGACATGGTACAGGGGGTGGTCAGAGACTGCGGTCATGGCACAGGGGGTGGTCAGAGACTGCGGTCATGGTACAGGGGGTGGTCAGAGACTGCGGTCATGGCACAGGGGGTGGTCAGAGACTGCGGTCATGGCACAGGGGGTGGTCAGAGACTGCGGACATGGTACAGGGGGTGGTCAGAGACTGCGGACATGGCACAGGGGGTGGTCAGAGACTGCGGTCATGGCACAGGGGGGTGGTCAGAGACTGCGGACATGGTATAGGGGGTGGTCAGAGACTGCGGTCATGGCACAGGGGGGTGGTCAGAGACTGCGGACATGGTACAGGGGGTGGTCAGAGACTGCGGACATGGTACAGGGGGTGGTCAGAGACTGCGGTCATGGCACAGGGAGGTGGTCAGAGACTGCGGACATGGTACAGGGGGTGGTCAGAGACTGCGGTCATGGCACAGGGGGTGGTCAGAGACTGCGGTCATGGTACAGGGGGTGGTCAGAGACTGCGGTCATGGCACAGGGGGTGGTCAGAGACTACGGTCATGGCACAGGGGGTGGTCAGAGACTGCGGTCATGGCACAGGGGGTGGTCAGAGACTGCGGACATGGTACAGGGGGTGGTCAGAGACTGCGGACATGGTACAGGGGGTGGTCAGAGACTGCGGACATGGTACAGGGGGTGGTCAGAGACTGCGGTCATGGCACAGGGGGGTGGTCAGAGACTGCGGACATGGTATAGGGGGTGGTCAGAGACTGCGGTCATGGCACAGGGGGGGGGGTCAGAGACTGCGGACATGGTACAGGGGGTGGTCAGAGACTGCGGACATGGTACAGGGGGTGGTCAGAGACTGCGGTCATGGCACAGGGAGGTGGTCAGAGACTGCGGTCATGGCACAGGGGGTGGTCAGAGACCGCGGTCATGGTACAGGGGGTGGTCAGAGACTGCGGTCATGGTACAGGGGGTAGTCAGAGACTGCGGTCATGGCACAGGGGGTGGTCAGAGACTGCGGTCATGGTACAGGGGGTGGTCAGAGACTGCGGTCATGGCACAGGGGGTGGTCAGAGACTGCGGTCATGGCACAGGGGGTGGTCAGAGACTGCGGTCATGGCACAGGGGGGTGGTCAGAGACTGCGGTCATGGCACAGGGGGGTGGTCAGAGCCTGCGTGGACAATGTAAGTGCCCTCCTCACCCCCTCACAGTAGTTTCTTCCTCTGTCCCCCTTACCTTAGCTCTCCACATCAGTGTCCTCCTCCTAAGTCCCCTTCACCTCTCCATAGCAATATCAGTGACATTACTGCAGAGTGAAGCTGTGTGACTCTGCAGTAACCTGTGGAGAGGTGAAGGGGGCACAGGAGCAGGACACTGATGTCCTCTGCCCCCTGACTCATCTCTCTACTACTTCAGTGACAGTCTACGCTGCTACTGCTAGCTGAGTGTCTGAGCCTCGGTGGCTCAGAACCCCACTCACCAGACCAGTCCTCCTGCTCTTCTGTGTGCTCTCTCTGCCTCTGCTGTCGCAGCCTGTCTGCTCTGTCCACTCCACTCCACCATCCGTCCGTCCAGCGGCATCTTCTAGAGTTCTAGTTCTTGTCCACACACACTCCACAGCTGCGCTGCAGCACAGACTCCACTCCATACTGCTGGCGCAGCGCCTGGCGGCCGGCGGGAAAATTTAAATGACGGCGGGGGGTGGAGGCAGGGGCGGAGGCAGGGGCGGGCGCAGGCGGGCCGTGGCACTCGTCCGGCGACGATCATCAGCCAGTGCGAGTCTGCATCTCTCTGCGAGTGCGAGAGAGCTCGGGGATCTTCGGAACTGCGCGCCGCGCACGCGCAGTTCTGACAGTGCCGCCGCCGCCATAGATTTACGGGCAGTTTTCTCCTGCTACGGGCATTTACGGGCAGGAGAAAAGTGCCCTGTTTTTACGGGCTGTCCGTAAATCTACGGGCGGTTGGCAACACTGTTCAGCGCGCTCAGCAGATTGGCACCGTTGTCGCACACCACTTTACCAACTGTCAAATTGAGCGGTGTCAGCCACTGATCTGCCTGTGAACGCAAAGCTGAAAGTAGTGCAGGACCAGTGTGGCTCTTGGCTTCCAGGCACAACAGACGCAGCACAGCATGGCAACGCCTCACCTGGCATATGGAATAGGTTCTGGGGATCTTGAGCGGTGCAGCGGAAGAGACGGTAGCAGATGAAAAGGAGGAGTCAGCCGAGGAGGAGAGGGAGGATGGAGTAGGAAGAGGAGAAGAAGAAGCGGGCCTGCATGCAATCTGTGGCGGTAAAACCAAATCTACACGGGTGCCACGGTTTACATGCTTGACGGCCGTCAGAAGGTTCACCCAGTGGGCAGTAAAAGTTATATACCTTCCCTGCCCGTGTTTGCTAGACCATGTGTCTGTGGTCAGATGTATCTTGGCACCAGAGATACATTCACTGTGCCAGAGATACATTCACTTGCCGCTGAACATGGCCATATAGCTCTGGAATGCCCATCTGCGAGAAATATTTCCTGCCTGGGACCTTCCATTGTGGTGTTTCAATGGCCACAAATTTTCGAAAGGCCTCCAAGTCCACCAGTTGATATGCCAGTAGTCGGCGGGCAATCAGTTCCGACACGCCAGCAGTCAAACATTGGGTAAGAGGGTTATCCGGCATCATCATTTTTTTACGCTCCAACATTTGGGCCACGGAAGCCTGCCTTTTTCCAGAACAACGTGAGGATGGCATGATGGAAGGTGGAATGGAGGACAATTGCGTGAAGAGAGGAGAAGGAGAAGAGGCTGGATGGTGAGAGCCTGGAGTGTGGCTTTGTGGGTTCTGACGGCGTTGCTGACACTGGGCTCGGTGATGGGAGTTCAGGTGCCTTATTAAGGCGGTCGTCCATAGGTGAGTGTTGGGCTTACCGAGACTTATGCGTTGACTGCAAAGGCTGCAGATGGCAACACTGTTGTCAGCAGCGGACACATTCAAAAAAGCCCACACTGCAGAGCCATGTGCCGGCGTCCTGGGAGCGCCAGATGTGACCGTACATGGTTGATGGCTCGCTCCTGATACATTTGCAGTCTGCTTTGTCCCTCCTGTGCAATGCAAGTTCCGCCTGCTTCTCCTCCCTATCTGCTGGTCCGTCTTTCCCTCTGAACTCCCCTCCTCTTCCTCTCTTGTGGGCACCCATGTGACGTCCATAGACATGTCTTCATCCACGTCACCTTCCCCACCACTAACATTCGAGATCTCGGAGTAGGCAGCAACAGCGGGGACCAACCTCCTTAGGCTGATCTGGGTACTGTCATCAGACTGCTGAGTGGCGGCTGTTGCTACCTCCTCTTCCTGATCCGATGCCAACAATGGCTGTGCATCGCAAATGTCTTGTGATGGATCAGAAAATAATTCCAGTGACTCAAGCGGAGGGTATATGGTGGTGGTGGTGGTGGTGTTGGAGGTGGTGTCTTTGAGGGTGCACACAGCAGAGAGTGAAGAGGGTGCACATAGAGAGGATGAGGAGGGTGAAGAAGAGGAAGGCTGAGTGAGCCACTCAACCAAGTCTGGTGCGTCCTTTGACGTAATCGAACGCACCTTCTGAAACTTCACACTTTGGCTCCGGCCAACTGCTCCTGCCCTACCCCTACCACCCCTGCGTAAGGGCCTGCCTCTTCCTCTGCCTGTCATTTTTTAAATCACCCTGTGACAAAAGACTCTAGAGAAACGCAGTATATGTGGAACAAGGTATATAAAAACCCCGCTTCAATCTGTGGTATTGGAGGGCCACAGGTTTATCACACCAGTTCTACAGATAATTGGCCAGTAACTGTTGTCTCTGTGTGTAGCACAGTTAACGCAGCAAAAGAGGCCAAATTTTTTCAGGACTAAAATACACTCTTAGAAAAGTATACTGTTAAATAACACCCCACTTCAATATGTGGTATTGGGGGGCCACTGGTCTATCACACCAGTTGTACAAAAATTTGGCCAGTGAGTTTGTCACTGTGTGTAGCAGAGTAAATGAAGCAAAAGAGGCAATATTGTTGCAGGACACAAATACACTTATACAAGTATACTCAGATAACACCCCACTTCAATACGTGGTATTGGGGGGCCACTGGTTTATCACACCAGTTGTACAAAAAATTGGCCAGTGAGTTTGGCACTGTGTGTAGCAGAGTAAACGCAGCAAAGAGGCAATATTGCTGCAAGACACAAATACAATTATAAAAGTATACTCAGATAATACCCCACTTCAATCTGTGGTATTGGGGGGGGGGCACAGGTTTATCACACCAGTTCTACAAATAATTGGCCAGTAACTATTGTCACTGTGTGTAGCACAGTTAACGCAGCAAATGAGGCAAAAATTTTGCAGGACTAAAAAACACTCTTAGAAAAGTATACTGTTAAATAACACCCCACTTCAATATGTGGTATTGGGGGGCCACTGGTTTATCACACCAGTTGTACAAAAAATTTGGCCAGTGAGTTTGGCACTGTGTGTAGCAGAGTTGATGCAGTAAAAGAGGCAATATTGTTGCAGGACACAAATACACTTGTAAAAGTATACTCAGATAACACCCCACTTCAATATGTGGTAGTGGGGGGCCACAGGTTTATCACACCAGTTCTACAAATAATTGGCCAGTAACTGTTGTCACTGTGTGTAGCACAGTTAACGCAGCAAAAGAGGCCACATTTTTGCAGGACTAAAATACACTCTTAGAAAAGTACACTGTTAAATAACACCCCACTTCAATATGTGGTATTGGGGGGGCCACTGGTCTATTACACCAGTTGTACAAAAAATTGGCCAGTGAGTTTGGCACTGTGTGTAGCAGAGTAAAGGCAGCAAAAGAGGCAATATTGTTGCAGGACACAAATACACTTATAAAAGTATACTCAGAAAACACCACACTTCAATATGTGGTATTGGGGGGCCACTGTTCTATCACACCAGTTGTACAAAAAATTGGCCAGTGAGTTTGGCACTGTGTGTAGCAGAGTAAATGCAGCAAAATAGGCAATATTGTTGCAGGACACAAATACACTTATACAAGTAGTAAAGGGGTAGTGGGGGATAGGAATGTAAAGGGGTAGTGGGGGACAGGAATGTAAAGGGGTAGTGGGGGACAGGAATGTAAAGGGGTTGTGGGGGACAGGAATGTAAAGAGGTAGTGGGGGACAGGAATGTAAAGGGGTAGTGGGGCTCAGGAATGTAAAGGGGCAGTGGGGCTCAGAAATGTAAAGGGATAGTGGGGCTCAGGAATGTAAAGGGGTAGTGGGGGTCAGGAATGTAAAGGGGTAGTGGGGGTCAGGAATGTAAAGGGATAGTGGGGCTCAGGAATGTAAAGGGGTTGTGGGGCTCAGGAATGTAAAGGGGTTGTGGGGGTCAGGAATGTAAAGGGGTAGTGGGGGACAGGAATGCAAAGGGGTAGTGGGGGATAGGAATGTAAAGGGGTAGTGGGGGTCAGGAATGTAAAGGGGTAGTGGGGGTCAGGTATGTAAAGGGGTAGTGGGGCTCAGGAATGTAAAGGGATAGTGGGGCTCAGAAATGTAAAGGGGTAGTGGGGGTCAGGAATGTAAAGGGGTTGTGGGGCTCAGGAATGTAAAGGGGTTGTGGGGGTCAGGAATGTAAAGGGGTAGTGGGGGTCAGGAATGTAAAGGGTAGTGGGGGACAGGAATGTAAAGGGGTCGTGGGGGACAGGAATGTAAAGGGGTAGTGGGGGACAGGAATGTAAAGGGGTACTGGGGATGAGGACAGGAATATAAAAGGGTGGGGGGGGACAGGAATGTAAAGAGGTGAGGACAGGAATTTAAAGGCGGAAGGGAGGTGATATAAAGGGGGCTGAGGACAGAAATGTGAAGGAGGAGGGGCATGATACCAAGGGGCATAAGGATAGGAATGTAAAGGGGGGGTGATGACAAGGATGTGATGGGGGGATATGAAGGTGGGCTGAGGACAGTAATGTGAAGGGGGGGGTTGTGATGTGCAGGGGGCTGAGAACACTATTGTAATGACAGGATTGTGATGTGAAGGCTATGAGGCTAGCTTTATAACATTGCTACCTGTGTTCTGCATGTAGGCAGCCCATTCATCTCATTTTGTGTAATTGTCAGTATAGTAATCAGGTAGGTCAGTGTAGGAATCAGGTAGGTCTCTGTAGTGGTCAGGTAGGTCAGTGTAGGTGTCAGTATAGAATTTTGGTAGGTCAGTGTAGTGGTCAAGTATGTCTCTAGACCTAAACCCTATTGAGCATCTATGGGGCATCCTTAAACGGAAAGGTGGAAGAGCGCAATGTCTCTAAAATCCACCAGCTCTGTGCTGTTGTCATGGAGGAGTGAAAGAGGACTACAGTGGCAACCTGTGAAGTTTTGGTGAACTCCATGCCCAAGAGGATTAAGGCAGTGCTGGAAAATAACGGTGGCCACACAAATTATTCACACTTTGGGCCCAATTTGGACATTTTCAGTTAGGGGTGTACTCACTTTTGTTGCCAGCGGTTTAGACATTAATGGCTGTGTGTTGAGTTATTTAGAGGGGACAGCAAATTTACACTGTTATTCAAGCTGTACACTCACTACTTTACATTGTAGCAAAATGTAATTATTCCAGTGTTGTCACATGAAAAGATATAATAAAATATTTACAAAAATGTGAGGGGTGTACTTACTTTTGTGAGATAGTGTATATAGTTGAGATAAGCCCCCTGAGCCCCTGAGACCACAGAATACCTATAAGCGGATAATCAGAAAAATGAATGTCATTGGTCCCAAACTGGGTTTGGAGTACATGACGAAGTTGGAGATATCTATAGAAGTGGGTTCGGGGGAGATCACATTTATCCTGCCATGTTTGAAAAGAAGTTAAACATTTCTTTCATATAAATCCCCTAAAGTGATTATTCCTTTATTTTCCAAAAACTGAAAATCCATAAATAATTGAAGATGGGGGAACATTGGCTTATGCCAAAGTGGTAAAGCTGAATCAATGTCCACAAAATCTGAAATTCTTTTGGCCTCCCTCCACACCGTTTGGGCCAAGGTCAGCAGTGGTATAAGACACCTGCCCAGTGTCTTTGCCGGAGCCTCCAGTGCCACCAACAAATGTCTGAATTTGAGCACATAAGCATGGTATGACTCGACCACTGCTGGGGTGGCTGCAACCAACCAGTCGGTCAAGTGGCGTAATTGTCCAGCCAGGTATTAATAGTATAAATTAGGCAATGCCATGCCTGCCTGGGCCCTAGGGTGCTGTGAGGTAGAGAGTTTAAGTTTACGTCTAGTATTAGCAAAAAATAAAGAAGACAAAGAGCGTATCTAAGGTTTTAAAAAACGATTTAGGCACTGAGGTAGGTACGTGGGATGTCACATACAAACACTTAGGTAGTAGAATCATCTTTATGAAGTTAATTCTTCCTGCCACTGACAGAGGGAGCCTAGTCCAAACACGAAGCTTGAGTTTGACTATCTGAAGTAATGGGTCTAAATTTGCCTTTATAGCATCCGAGGGGGACAGAGTAAAATGAATCCCCAAATATTTAAACAAAGACACTATGCGGAGAGGGCTTGGGGGGTCTCCGAGGGGCAGAACCCGGGCATCAAAAGGCATCAGTGCCGAGTTCTGCCGATTCATTTTAAGGCAAGAGTATGCAAAAACCATCGATTATTTGCATCACTGTTCCCAGTGAAGGGAAAGAGTCCTGCAAATACAGAAAAAAGTACTCTGCATAAAGACCTATAATATCAGTTCTATCGCCCATAGTAATGCCCTTTAGGAGAGGAGACTGCCAAAATCTCAGTGCCAGGGTCTCAATAGCCACTGCAAATAATAATGGGGATAATGGACACCCCTGCCTGGTACCCCTATGGAGTTGTATGGATTGGGACAGTAAACCATTGACTAAAATATGCAAGGTGGGGGTCTCTTTTTGAAACTTAATACCAAAGCCAAAGGAATGCAGTGCAGCCATAAGAAACTGCCATTCTATCGAATCAAAGGCCTTGACAGGGTCCAAAGAAGCCAAAGCACAGGATTCTGGGAAAAATTAAGCTGTACCTTCATTTGTGTCCTACGGATATTGAAAGAGGTGGACTTCCCTGGCATGAAGCCAGTTTGGTCTGGGTGAATAATAGTGAGGATTACTTACGTCGGTTGGGCAAGATCTTTGCAAGAATTTTGTAGTCTATATTTATTAGGGAAATTAGGGACGATATGACGCACAGTCTGTTAGGTCTTTATCAGGCTTAGGCACGAGAACGACAGTGGCTGAATACATCTACTGTGACAGTCTCCCCTGCCTGAAAGCTGCAGAATATATTTGTAGCAGGATAGGAGCAAGGATATCTAGATATCTATATCTCCAGAGGCAGGTCATCCGGATCAGGTGCCTTCCCCTTACCCATAGATGCCACCGCCTCCCTGACCTCCTCCTCCATTATATCTGCCTCCAGTCCCTCTCTCTGTGCCTGGGTCAGTGTAGGGAACAACAGATCTGAGAGGTAGTCATCATTTTCTTTGCTGGTGTTTGTAAGAGTAGATGTATACATGTTTGTAAAATCATGAAAGCAGGTAAGTACATCCCCAGCTACGCGGGACTCGGAAATGCCTGGGCGTACTATCTTAGTTACAACAGTGCTATTCACTTGTTGTCTTGCCATATGGGCCAGAAACTGACTAGACTGGTTACCAAATTCAAAATACTTCTGCTGTGTCTAAAAGGTTTTACTCTTAGCATTGGTAGATGCTTGATCTGCATACATGTGGGACAAGCCCTCCCAGTGAATACGACTGGAGGTGGAAGGGGATAAATGTTTTGCTTCAGCTAATTGATATTTCTTTTACAGTTCTTCTTCGTCTTGTCAGGGAGCACATTTAATATATGAAATAGTGGATTTAAGGGCCCCCCTTAGGTATGCCTTCAAAGTATCCCAGAACAATAAGCCCAGCTCAGCACTGTGTGCCTCTAGAAATACAAACAATTGGTCTGGGATCCAGTCATTAGACCCAATTTGGGAAAGCCAGAAGGGCTGAACCCGGCATGGTCTGCGTATACCCCCATATATACCCCCATATATCAATCGATAGTGAGAAGGGAGAATGATCCGATACTAGGGAGATACGAGATGGAGGAAAACTTGGTAAGTAGTTTATCATTCTCTTCATAATCCTTATAAATGATCATTCAACTACTTGACTATTTAATAAGAATTTATCCCGCTCCTCTATGTTCTTGGAGTACTTTTTTTACTCTTATTATTATGTTTATTTACACATATCAACATGTATTTACTTTTGATATTTTTCAATACTGTATGCGTTATTTGTATATTTGTATTCTCTCAAATTTATTCATTAAAATTATATTTTAGTATCACTTGAAGGTTAAAAAAAAAAAAAATGCAGCAAACACTTCTAAGGACTGGTAAGCTGCATTTTTGTTTTTGAGTTTAGATACACTTTTACATGGACACATTTATGTGCGCAATGTAATGCACAAGTGATGACTGTTTTCAGACAATATTTTGCTGGGAGGGTGGGAAGCGTGTCTTTACTGTTGGAAATGTTTTTAATATGTGTTTTTTTAACCACTTAAGCCCCCGAAGATTTTACCCCCTTCCTGACCAGGCCCTATTTTGCGATTCGGCACTGCGTGATTTTAACAGACAATTGCGCGGTCGTGCGACGTTGTACCCAAATTAAATTGACATCCTTTTTTTCCCACAAACAGAGCTTTCTTTTGGTGGTATTTGATCACCTGTGCGATTTTTACTTTTTGCGCTATAAACAAAAAAAGAGTAAATTTTGAAAAAATAACAATATTTTTCACATTTTTTATATGAAATTCCCCAAAAAAATGCAAAAATCAAATTTTTTTAACATTTTTGGCCAATTTGTTTTCTGCTACATATGTTTGGTAAAAAAATTGCAATAAGCGTATTTTGATTGGTTTGCACAAAAGTTATTGCGTTTACTAACTAAGGGAAAGATTTCTGTCATTTTTGGTGTTTTTTTTTTTAACGAGTAATGGCGGCGATCTGCGATTTTTTTTGCGGGACTGCGACATTGCGGCGGACAGATCGGACCCTTGACTGACATTTTTGACACTTTTGGGGGTACCAGTGACATTACTACAGTAATCAGTGCTATACATATGCACTGTTACTGTAAAAATTACACTGGCAGGGAAGGGGTTAATTTTATTGGTGATGCAGGAGTTAAGTGTGTCCCTAGGGGCGTGCTTATAACTGTAAAGGGGTGTGGCTAGCGATGTAATCGGGGGTCTACACGAACCCAGCTTGTAAGGCCGAACTAAATAATACACCTCAGGAAGTGCCGCCATGGCTAACAGAAGATAGACTTAGAGCTAAACTAGAGAAACTTAACATAAATAAATCCCCGGGACCGGATGGCTTGCACCCGAGGGTTCTTAAAGAGCTCAGCCAGGTGATTGCCAGACCATTATTCTTGATCTTTAAGGATAGTTTACAGACGGGTATGGTGCCAGCTGATTGGAAAAAAGCCAACGTGGTACCAATATTTAAAAAGGGGCCGAGATATATCCCGGGTAACTATAGGCCGATCAGCCTAACATCTGTAGTCTGCAAAATATTGGAGGGGATGTTAAGGGACCACATACAAGACTTTAGTAATGAAAACGGTATTATAAGTATTAATCAGCACGGATTCATGAAAAATCGTTCGTGCCAAACCAATCTATTAACCTTCTATGATGAAGTGAGCTGCCACCTAGATAAAGGTAAGCCTGTGGATGTGGTGTATCTGGACTTTGCAAAGGCCTTCGACACCGTTCCCCACAAACGCTTACTGTACAAACTAAGGAAGATAGGTATGGACCATAAGGTGAGTACCTGGATAGAGAACTGGCTCCAGGGGAGAGTACAGAGGGTGGTGATTAATGGGGAGTACTCGGATTGGGCGGGTGTGGAAAGTGGGGTCCCCCAGGGTTCTGTCCTGGGACCAATCCTGTTTAATTTATTCATAAATGATCTAGAGGAGGGGATATCTAGTACAATCTCAGTATTTGCGGATGATACTAAATTAGGCATGCCAATATCCTCTATGCAGGATGTGGAAACCTTGCAAGCGGACCTGAACAAAATAACGGAGTGGGCAACTACATGGCAGATGAGATTTAATGTTGAAAAATGTAAAGTAATGCACTTGGGGGCCAGAAACCAGAAAGCAAGCTACTCGCTAGGGGGGGAACCTCTGGGTGAGTCTAGGATGGAAAAGGACTTAGGGGTACTGGTAGACAACAGGCTTGGCAGTGGCATGCAATGCCAGGCCGCAGCAAGCAAAGCCAACAGAATACTGGGATGTATAAAAAAGGGGATTCACTCCAGAAATAAAGAGATTATTCTCCCGCTCTACAAGACTCTGGTCCGGCCACATCTGGAGTATGCTGTCCAGTTCTGGGCACCGGTCCTCAGGAAGGATGTGCTGGAACTGGAGAAAGTCCAGAGAAGGGCAACAAAAATAATTAGGGGGATGGAGGACATCAGCTATGAAGAAAGACTACAAGCCCTGAACTTATTCTCTCTGGAGAAGAGACGATTGAGGGGGGATATGATATCAATGTACAAATACTGTACGGGCGACCCGAGCATAAGGAACAAACTATTCAGAGAAAGGAGATACAATAAGACTCGTGGCCACTCACTAAAACTAGAGGAAAGGCGGTTTAACCTTAAAGTGCGTAAGGGGTTCTTCACTGTAAGAGCGGTAAGGATGTGGAATTCTCTTCCACAAGCAGTCGTATCAGCAGGGAGCATTGATAGTTTCAAAAAACTGTTAGATGGACACCTTAAAGACCACAACATACAGGGGTATACAATGTACGGCTAAAAGCAAACACACACACACATCATAGGTTGAACTGGATGGACTGATGTCTTTTTTCAACCTCACTAACTATGTAACTATGTAACTATGTAACTATGTAACCACAGAGACATACGATCCTACATAGCAGGATCCTATGATCTCTGCAGTTAGATCAGGGAGAATGACAGGCGGCTTTGTTTACATCAGCCGCCTGCCTTTCTCCCTCTACACGGGGAGATCAGGAGTGGACATGAGAGTCACACGCGCGGACATGTTAGGGAACGAGCGGGGGCGGTAGCGTGCCCCCAGCGGTGCGAGCTCGCCCCCTAGAGGCTCACAGGCTAGCGACGTAGCCCTACGTCACTTTGCCTTTACAGGACTGACCGCCGCAGTAAATAGTCGTGCGGCGGTCGGCAAGCAGTTAAGTAGAACAAAACATTAAAATGACCCATTTAACTGGAGTGTAAAAAGTGCCTAAAAATCCAAAAGTAAAATTATTTTTTTCAGGAAGCTGGAGCATTGCCAAGGGTAGCATAAATAAGCAATTACATACAAATGAATAATAATAATGAAACAAAAATAATGATTTTTATTTGACTATGAGCAAAGATCAGTCTGCATTAGTTTTAAATGCAGGCTTTACAACAACTAGAGATTATTTTATCATGAGATGCTGTGAGAGATTACTGCATATGTCATCTATCTGAATTCAATTCTTGGCCATAAATGAAATACTACTGCTGCAGCAAAAAGTAAAATAACAATAGCCTGCACAGATTATTACTAGTTCATATTGGTACGAAGGTGATTCTTCTTCAAAGTACATGTATATACATGCTTTTTCTGTTATTGTTCTTTGCCAAGGTAAATCAGCCTTACCCTGAGAATATTGTGCTTCTTGGAAAACCTGTCTATAGACTCAGATATGTTCCTTAGAAGTAGCTAATCAGATTCAGCAGATGTTGAAATTGTATTCCTGGAAATAATGTTCCCTTGGGAATGACAAAAGACTAGCTGGCAACATTTCAGAGCAGCAAAAAAAAAAAAAAAAAAAAAAGGAAAAAGATACAGTATCTTCTGCAATTTACATGTCTTACTACAGAGGAAAGAATTGCATTGCTGCTTAAACATCTTTCTTTTCAGAAAAGGTCAAAATCATTTGCGTATTTTTTTTTTTTTGTAATCCGATCCAAGATTTATACTTTGTTTTACATCTATCTCAAAATGTCTATTATTCATAGATTTACAATGGCTAGTTTTTAATTCATAATTCACACACAAACTGATTTACTACTAAGAATTTTTTGATTTATCACTTTAGCTTTAACAGCAGATAATGCCATAGGCATCCCTAGCAGTTAAGTAAAAAAAAGAAAATTGCAACTTACAAATTATTCGATGTGATGGCTCCATTCGTTTTTCTTTCCCTGTGCTCCTTCAGCTAGAGTGGCGTCACTCTAATACAGGAGGTATGCTACTTGCCAGATCACCAGGTGAAAACAGAGGGAAAGAAGCCTAAAAAAGAAAACTAAAACAACCACCACATCTGAAGATTGGTAAGCTTTAATATATTACATTTTTGGGTTTTGGTTTGCTGAGAAACCACCGGACATCACTGGCCTCTATGTGAGTAGTTCTACAACTTCAACAAGATAAGGCTGCATTCAACGTGCTTTGAGTTTATGAGATATGTGAGTGCAGCCATTGTTGATTGTAATAAAGAATTGCAATCAAGGTTTTAATATGCAAGGTGTGTGCTTCCCTGTTTTTATCTTGTTTGTCTTTTGCTCAGATACAGTACAATTTTTTGCTCATGTTGTAATCAGGCAGAGCTGTAGAAGAGTTTGCTTCAGTTCTTACCAAAGACCTGGGACTATATTTCGATAATCACCATTTCAATTGTTTGCCACACTACTGGTGGTCTTGTTTTTATCTGGCATGTAACATGGACAGTGTTACTTTTAGAATACATTCCTATTCTAAAGCCTCTTCCAGCACCAGCTTCAATGTAGAGAAGGGTAAGCAAATGGTCCACATCTTCCCCCAGGCTCTGCAGCCATTGTTGCTGCCTCTCCTCTACACTGAAGCCAGTGATGGAAGACGGTCATGTGACTAGACCGGAGCGGCTTCAGAATAGGTAAGTATAGAAATCATTTCTTTTACAAGGGAGAGAGAATAGTCTTAGAATAGGGGTGGGAGTACCTTTAAGCTTAGTCAAGGGTTGACTGGAATGGCACTTTAACAATGCTATTCCAAATGCATAAGCTTTGATTGGCATAATTATTTGGAAGCACTGAAATAACTGGATTTTTTGTCATTTCAAAGATCATCACATAAACAGGATGTTTTTTTATAATGCTCCCAAAAGATCGCCATGTAAAATATTACAAATTAGCATAAAAAGATTATTTTATCAGATGGCTTTAATTAGATGAAAAAATGGGCTACCTATCAAACAGGAATGCCAGTCAGATTAACACACAATTTGTTGCAGATTTATATTAAGTAAAATAAATAAATTACATTTAAATGCTTGAATTTCCCTTTAAAATCACCCTCTTATAATCCTCTGTACATACTTTCACCCAACCAAGCTCTGCTGCTACTTCTTCATTGTCCATTCACAGGCCATTATTTCACCAACAATCATTCCATGAGATTATATGTGCATTTAACATAGTTTAGGCATGGTATTTATCTGTAAAAATCTCCTTTGTGTAGACTTCCCAACGCCCTGAGACTGCTGCTTGGTGCTGCTATCCCAGATATAATGTCAGCCGCTCCAGCAGACTCAGAGCTGTCACTCAGGTGACACTATATAGCATTCCCCTTCACTCTTTCCCCAGCAGGTAAATAATAGGTTGTGCAGAGAGGTGAGAGGATATACAGTATATATATATATATATATATATATATATATATATACTGTATAATAGCAAGGGGGTTGTGCTAAATAATTACTCTTTCTGCTGTAGTAAAATTTGCTAGCATGTTCAGAGGCTGTGTCTTATATTACGCCAGCTATAGGTTTGGCGATTTCCCAGACTTACATATAAACAGCTATTGTTTTAGCAGCAAAAATTGTCTTCTTGTGTGAACATTTCTCAAACAAATGCAGTTGCAACAATGATTGCACATGCTTTCCACTAATACAATGGGAAAATAGATATTATTGTTGTATATTGGGTAAATATAAACGATTCAATGGACAATGTACACTTTTTTTTTTTTTTTTTGTAGCTCCCATTGTTTTACAGGAGTTCTGACCAACCACAGTATTTAAGCTACATTAAGTAAACAATAGCTTTACGTTTTGACATATTTGGCCTTTGCTATATAATACTACAGTGATAATACACTCATGTAGGAATGGCTACTCAAACTTTCCAAATAAAAGGCCAGCGGCATAAGCTGAAAGGGGGGCTCCATAACAACAACAAGAACAAGGAAAGAAAGTTTGTGCAAGAGAGGACTTAACAAGACCAAAGAAGAGACTTCACATGGGGGATGATGCTAAATCTACTGTCATGTACCTGGTTGGTGAGCCTGATGTGCAGAGGAAGGCCTGACATACAGCTCTGGCTCGAGGGCAACTCATGGTGAGACAGTAACTGCTAGAGCACGGCGAGGTAAGATAATAGTATCAGTCCAGTAGTCTGCGCTGGTAGTAGCCGATGAGTCATGGAAGGGAAGCCAGAAGCAGCTGACAACAGGCAGAAGGCAGCAGGCAGATGTGACAGCAGAATGGCAGGATGCAGGCAGACTGGCTTGGAACTTGGCTGGTGACAGACTGTGGATGCACAGCAGGAGGCAGGAGCTGGACTAAAGGAGCTGTAGCAGGCTGGAAGAGCTGAATGCAGGGTCAGACAAGCTGGGTCGGTAATGGGTGGGCAGATCAGGCATTGAGGGCAGACAGTAGAATAGTCAATTCACAAGCAATGTTGGCAACAGGTGACGGGTCAAACAGGAGGCAGAATTCGGGGTCAAGCCAGGGGTCAGGGCAGGTAGCAGACAGGAATAGTTGGGAACAAGCCGGGTCAAGATCAGAGGTCAAACAGTAGTTCTGTTTATAGGCCGTTTGGTGCCAGTATTGGTGACAGGTACTCGACTGGCGCATGCACATAGGCATGAGCCTAGAAACTGCACCTGCACTATGGCGGAGCCTTTCCTGACATTGCCCCCTCCTTTTGCGATGCCTCCGGATGCCCAGCTGGTTATTCTTTTGTGGATGATTACCAGTGCCATCTTAAGAGTAGGGATGATCGAACTTTTGAAAGGTTTGGTTCGACCAGAACACCCGAACTTCGGTAATAAAAAAACACAATTTTGAAGCCCTAAAACCAAATAAATGCCCCTAAAAAGTGCCTAGGGTTCTGGGTCATGCCCCAGGGACTATTAATCACACAAAAAAATTTCTTAAAAATTGTCATTTTTGATAGAGAGACAATTATTGAAAAAATTATTGAAAAAAAAATGAGATTTCTTTGGATTTAGAGTCTGGGAGGTCTAAAAAGTGTACCTGTGAAGTTTCAGCTCTGTCCAGAACAAGAAAAAAAGATCATTTTTCTTAGAATTTTTATTAGCGCAGGGATGGGGTTCCGCTACTTTCACAACTGGGCGTTTTTGTTTCAGGCGTTTATTGGGCATTTTTTGGGCGTCTTTTGAGGCAGGCATGACATCTGAACTTCTGTATAGGGGTATATATACACACACACACACACACACATATATATATATATATATATATATATATATACACATACACACATATAGGTGTGAAAGTAGCGGAACCCCATCCCTGCGCTAATGAAATTATTTGCAGGGGTGGGGTTCCGCTCCTATCACACCTAGGAGCGGAACACATTCCTACAAATAATTTCATTAGCGCAGGGATGGGGTTCCGCTACTTTCACACCTATATGTGTGTATGTGTATATATACATATATGTGTGTGTGTATATATACCCCTATACAGAAGTTCAGATGTCATGCCTGCCTCCAAAGACGCTCAAAAAATGCCCAATAAACGACTGCAACAAAACGCCCAGGTGTGTTGTTGCAGGCGTTTATTGGGCATTTATTGGGCGTCTTTGGAGGCAGGCATAACATCTGAACTTCTGTATAGGGGTATATATACAGACACATATATGTAAATATACACATACACACATATAGGTGTGATAGGAGCGGAACACCATACCTGCAAAAATTTCATTAGCGCAGGGATGGGGTTCCGCTACTTTCACACCTATATACATATGTGTATTTGTATATATACATATATGTGTGTGTGTATATATACCCCTACACAGAAGTTCAGATGTCATGGCTGCCTCAAAAGACGTCCACAAAAAAGCCCAATAAACGCCTGAAACAAAAACGCCCAGGTGTGAAAGGAGCGGAGCCCATCCCTGCTCTACTGCAATTCTAAGACAAATTATCTTTTTTCTCTAGCGGTCACCCTGACATGGAAGAGTTTGGTCACCCTGCCATAGCAGTCAGAGTCAGTTCACCCTAAACTACACTACGGTCACCCTGACACTTAACACTTTCCCTACAGAAACTAGATTATTGAATCTAACTATAGTGGTATATAGTACCCTAACTACACTAGATATCCCTTTCCTCACACTAATAATTGCTAAATGACACTTTGAAGCAGAAGTAACAGAACTGCTTCCACTCTCTTCCACAGCCCCTGTATTACAGTGCTAGAGATTTGGCGGGGCTATGTTATATACTGGGGGGCATATTCACTACTGATTGGCCTCTGGGCCCCCTAGTCACTCCAATGACATTCCTAGCATCCTCCTGCCCCCTCAATTGGCTTTTACTGATGTTTCTGGTCCAATCACGGGCTTTTAAAGCCCAGTTCCTGTCCCATTGCATTTTGGGCGGTTCTGGTTGCCGAATTCCGAACTTTTTCCGCAAAAAGTTCAGAATTCGGCCGAATTTCGAACAGTCAATGTTCGGGCCGAACCGATGGTCGACCCGAACCGTTCGATCATCCCTACTTAAGAGCATTAAAGGGCCCCGGGCATGCAGTGCACTGGGACCCTGCCTACACAATCACCCATGAGAATAAAAATGCAAATTATCGATAAGGCTTTATTTATTATTACAGCAGTGCCAAGCTAATGACAGCTTCCAAGTTCGGCAGCTGGATCCGCTGAACACACACACAGGAAAGGGAGTCAGACTCGACTGTCCTGTGTGTGCCTGTTCACGTGGGGGCGGACAGGCATTCCTGCAGTTGTTGGCTCCCCCTCCATGGCCCAAGTGGCCTGACAGCAGCGCAGGGCCGGCAAGCGCTTGCCACCTGCTAAGTTCGGTGGCGGGATGCAAACGGAAATCAGGACTAATGCTTGGCTGGGTCACTGGGCAGGTGGTGCCCCCGGGCAAGTGGGGCCCCCAGGCAACTACTCAGTGTGCCTATTCAGTAAGCTGGCCCTGATGATTACAAAAAAAATCACAAATCAGGTTCATAGCATGTAGGCTTCCAAGAGTTCTCTTCTTGCCCATAACCCTAACATTTAAATCAGGTATTGCATTTGACCCCTTCGTATTCTATAGTCCACAATCACTTCAATTTCAAATTCTTCATCCCCGCCAATGATTACAGGTTCAGGTGGTCCTGATTCCCAACCCAGAAAAGGATCTGGCACTGTAAGCTTCTAAAAAGACACATGGAACATTGGGTGTATCCTAAAGGATTCTGGTAGTGACAGTTTGTAGGAAACATTGTTAATTTTCCTTCTTACCAGAAATGGACTCAAAAATGTAGGTGCCAGCTTCTTTGACGGACACGCCAGTTTCAGGCTCGTTATAGCTAACCATACCTGGTGTCCTGGTGCAAGATCAGCTCCCCCTTTCTCCTTTTATCAAAAGCCCTCTTGTTATCCTCCTGTGCTTTAGTCACAGCCTCCTATAACAGCTTATTGTTGCAACTGAACAAGTCCAGGGTGCTTTGGATGCCTGAGACCGAAGATTCAGGAACAAGGTCAGGCAGGAAGGTAGGGTGGAAGCCATAATTCACAAAGAATAGGGGCTGCTTTGTGGCTGCATGACAGGAGTTATTATAAGCTAATTCCACTAGTGTCAGAAGTGACACCACATCGTTCTGGACAAATGAAGTAAAACACCGGATGTATTTCCCCCCCCCCCCCCCATTAACTGAAAACGTCCCGGTATTCATAGTAAACCTTTGGCATCTTTTGGCAGAGTTCAGTATCAATGTCCATACATAACAAGGTAGTTGGTGGCAGTGATGGTTCTGTCATGCAATGTTCTTGGCAGTATGATTACTGGACTTCCAATTAATCTGCGGCTTGTGGGCCTGTAGCAACAGCAGGCCCAAGATGACAGGAAAGGTGAAGAAATTGCATCTAAACGTAATAGTTCTTTATGGTTAGTGGACGTAACAACCAGCAAAGGTGGAGTCTCTTTCGTCACCAGTCCAGATTTCCCACAAGACCCATCAGCCAGGAATACAGTGAGTCCCTGTTTCGTGGACTGCAGAGGAATACGTTGTTGGGCTCCAAAGGTCAGATTGACGAAGCCGCTGCAAGCACCTTCAATAATCGTGGTTACCCACTTGGTTCTTCCCAAAAGCTTGAAGGAGACAGAAAGAGCGGTATGAGCTGAGCTGGCCAACAAGGATGACTGGTTAGCTAGGGAGATGGAAAGACACTTACACAGCTTAATAGTAGTAGGTGCTATATAGTATTGGGTAGTATTGTACCTGCGTCCTAAAGATTCATATGTCATAGAGGAAGAGAATGGAGGCACTGAGGACTTTCATGGTACCGGAAGGATTTACAACACTGTAGTAGTAAAAAAGATTGCTGATAATAAGTGTTGAGCGAACACGGACTGTATTATTCGCGTTCGTACCGAATAATTGTATTTTTGTTACCCGAACACGGACCCGAAAACTTTACTGTATGTTCGGTCATTTTATTTCCTGTTTTGTATGTAATGGCGTGCTTTTAATGGCGGGCTTTCAACAGCCAATCAACAAGCGTTTAACTGGTGTGTGCCATCACAGCCATGCCTACTAATGTATTAGTAGCTGTGATTGGCCATCTGAAGCATGTGATCATGTCTTTATAAGTTCTAGAGCCCCAGCGCGCCGCGTCATTATGCTGTAGTTTAGGGACAGAGCACACATCATACGTGCTGGCTGCTGATTAGGGACAGACAGTGATTCTGTGAAAAATTGTGTCCGAAAAGAATGCAGGGACAGGTCAGAGTGCAGGCAGGGAAAGTTATTAGAGCATTTTAGGGCGAGGCTGGAGATTAGGCAGGGTCAGTCTTCTATATCGATTTTGCTGTGTGGGGGGTGGTGCAGTGAACGATCTTATTGAGCATATTAGGGACAGGCTGGAGATTAGGCAGGGACAGTCTACATCGATTTTGCTGTGTGGGGGGTGGTGCAGTGAACAATCTTTTTGCCCTCACTTGAGCCCACTGAGGAGGAGGAGGAGGAGGGAGAAAAAAATCTATTTTTATTAGTCAGTTGTGTGCAGCGTTCAGCTATATTTCACTACAGATTGCTGTTCTAATCTGCTATCAAAAAATTAATTTAAAGGGGAATTTTTTTTAAGAGCACTTGCCATGCTCTTAACTACATTTTCCTGCCATTTGCAGCACTCTAGCCCTTTCCATTGGTGTTTTAGAGCCATTTTAGTGCCTGAAAGTTCGGGTCCCCATTGAATTCAATGGGGTTCGGTGTTCGGGTAAAGTTCGGAAAAAGTCCGGGACACGGACCCGGACTTTTTTTTCAAGTTCGGCCGAACCCGCCGAACACGGACATCCAGGTGTCCGCTCAACTCTACTGATAATGTTTTCACTGCTATCCTTGGGATTGAGTGGGCTTTTGCCTATGTGACATCCTTTACCATTAGGACTGGGGTTCTTTTTATGTGAGAGGGAATTGGGCCATACACTAAAGGTCTATGTATCCACATGAGACAGTGGAGTTTGTATTTAATTGCTTGTTTGCCTATTTATCTCTGTGAATCTATTATATATTCGCTATTTCTGCTATGTCATTGTTGATAGTTTGTATTTTTCTATAGATCAATTCCTCCTGAATAGCACTCCTGACGAAGCAGATTCACCGCAAAACATGTAGAGTAAGATTGGAGGTTGATCAGTGGCCCCCCTGTGTGGAATTCATATTGTATAATAGTTTGTGTTCAATTCATATTGAATGGCCTAGGTGCCGTTATTGAACTATGATAACAAGTGCTGTGTTGTCTATTTTCCTCCCTATATGGCGGTTGCTGTTGGTTTTAATATTTAATATATAAAATCAATAAAATGTGTATATTTTTTACTACTACGGTGTTGTAAATCCTTGCGGTACCATAAAAGTTCTCAGTACCTCCATTCTCTTCCCCTATGACTTACGCAGCTTAGCTGGGCAGTTGCACACATAGCCCTTCAAAGAACTTGGAACACATTCACAAGCAAATTCGTCCTTGAGACCTTCTGATAGCCCCTGGCAGAATTGACGTCGCAGAGCTGCGTCATTCCAGTTAGTATTTGCACTCCAGCGCCTAAAGTCAATGACATAGTCCTCAACTGCTCTGTGGCCTTACTGGAGGGCATGAAGTGCAGACTCCGTAGTTGCAGTTTGTTGCCGGTTATCATACAACTGGGCCATGGCATTGAAGAAGGAAGACATGGTGTTCAGCTGTGTGTTATTTTATTCCAGAAGATGATGAGCCCAGGTCTGGGGTTCACCCTCGAGCAAGGATATGATGAACCTCACCTTTGTAGATTGTAATGAGAAAGTCTGCGTTTGCAACGTAAAGTAAAGCTGGCATGCATTGCAGAATGCTCTAAATTTAGTCCGGTCACCAGAAAACCTTTCAGGGGCTGGTACTCGAGGTTCAGGAGGTAACATCACTACTGCAGGGCCAGCACGAGTCTCTGTGAGGTCAGGGATTGCACACATTCTTCCAGATTAACATATCTCTCCTGCAGGATCGTGACTGCTTGTGTGAAAGCTGTGAGATGCTCGTAGATCTCATCCAATGGAGAGGGTTCTCTTGTAGGCTCAGACATGGCTGTTTGGTACTGTCACATACCTGGTTGGGGAGCCTGACATGCAGAGAAATGCCTCTCATACAGCTCCGGCTCAAGGGCCACTGATGGTGAGATGGTGAGACAGTAACCGCTAGAGCACGGCGAGGTAAGAGCGCCTATTATCAGTCCAGTAGTCTGTGCTGACAGTAGCTAATGAGTCACGGAAGGGAAGCCAGGAGCAGCTGACAACAGGCAGAAGGCAGCAGGCAGATGTGACAGTGGGACTGCATGATGCAGGCAAACTGGCTTTGATCCTGGCTGGTGACCGACTGTGAATGCACAGCAGGAAGCAGGAGCCCAAAGATGATGAGCTGGACTGAAGGAGCTGTAGCAGGCTGGAAGAGCTGAATGCAGGGTCATATAAGCCGGGTTGGTAACGGGTGGCGAGATCAGGCAAAGAAGGCAGACAGCAGAATAGTCAGGTCACAAGCAGTGTTGGCAATGGGTGACTGATCAACAGGAGCAGCAAGCAGAGGCAGAATCTGGGGTCAAGCCAGGGGACAGAGGAGGTAGCAGACAGGAATAGTTTGGAGCAAGCCAAGTCAAGAGGTTAAACACAGAAATCAGGAACACACTCACAGAACGCTGTAGAACAAAGAGCAATTGGCCAGTGCAGAAACTCTGTGTAAATAGGTCGTTTGGCACCAGTATTGCTGACAGGTGCGCGCTCGAGAATGCACATTCGCGAATGTACAAGCACACATCTGTGGACATCTGTTCGGCCCATGCTCGACTGGCGCATGCGCAAACATGTGCGCCTAGAAACTGCATCTGCACTATGGCGGAGCCTTTCCTGACATCTACACTACGAGATTGCCCATTCTACTGCAACAATCACTTGAGTATAGCCTGGATTCCTGTTTGTTATGGAAATCATGAACTATAACCCAAGCTAAGTTACTTTTTAGTATATCCCTAACGTACAGAGACCATTGCCAATGATCATGCTAGGTTTGGTAGTGTGTGCATGTGTGTTGTATGCATATTTATGATATTCTGTATGTCTTGTTCTGTTTTCCTACAATTGTAAGAAGTTTGTATGTACATCATTCTTAATTAGTAAAGCACATTAATATACTACAGGGGTTTCTTCTTTCTTACTTTACTGTAAAGTAACCTAAACGATACAAAGCTAAACAGAGGCCCATTGCAAGTTAGCAAAAATCGGAAAGAAAAAGTAAGTATTTAAAATAGTTGATTTTTCAGTGTTTTTAACTTGCAATTTTTTTAAGTTGGTGACAGGGTCTCTTTAACGTGAGTAAAGTGAGGTCACCAACTTGGTTATGCTGTCTGAAAGAGATGTGTGGATCTCAGGACAGTCTAAACAAAATTAAAAATTCTTTGGCAGGTAGACAGCTTCCATAAAGGTATCAGTAATGTCAGGAAAGTGTAATGGACTTGGACCAATTGTATTTATTCTTTCTAGTTTTTAAGTCTACACAAAAAGAAATGTTTTAAAATGTTTTTAAATTATATTTTTGCTGATTATAATAAAAAAGGAAAATGGATACAAAACACAGTTTACCTAAATGTTGCAATACATTTGGCAAAATATAATACAAAAATATTGGTTATGAACTATGAAATAAAATGTAAATAAAGCTTACTCAATTTTTTCCCCTTTTAAATTTTTTTCAGATCGTATAAGTTTATCCAGCCATATAAACTGTCGTAGAGCTTTGGGAAGTAGGTGTCCATTGAGTCTTTTACATATTGTTGTAATGGCACTTGAGTTTGATTTAATGATGGCGCAGAGTGCATTTCCCAGTGCTTCACTCCCAGCACAGCTTAAAGGCGGTGGGGTCTTTTGCTGTACTTCTGCAATTCCTTCAAAATAATAAATCAAATCACATTTATATTACAGATGTATGGTAATTTGATAAAATGACTAAAATGCCAACTTATTTTGCTATAAATTTCCATTAATTTCAATTAATTTAGCAGGAATAACACTCTACACATTTAGCGTATAAAAAATAAAGGCTAAAGAGCATACTATTTATGACAAAACTGGACCCTATTATGCCTCCCCAAAATTTCCAAATACATTGGATGGATAGTATGTTTGTGTTTACTATTTCAACGATGATTAGGTCAGTTCTTTTTCTCTTAGGATTGCTATTAAAATGTAATTGATTTATTACTATACCTTTTAACTTGCATGGCACAGTACTTAGTGCTATAACTATATCTAATGTGCATATATCTAAAATGTATAGTAAAAGTGCCAAACCAGTGACTAACTGATATAAAAAAAAAAGCAAATGACAATGAAAACTTGTATTACCCAGAATTTAGAGTTATACATTTAACGAATGTACAAATTGCAATAATCATACTAAATATTAATAAAAATAGTGCACATTTAACTTATGCATAGCATTAAGTGCAATGTCCACAGATTCACTATAATGTATTAAACATATTCTTTAAAAATTCCTACAGAAACTGTCAAGTTTATTTCAACATGTTCAACGTTTTTTAAACACAGACTTTTCATATATATTTGGATACCCTTTATCTTGCAGAGATAATGCTGGTGAGATTTTTCTGCAATATGAACCAAAATGAGTGTGAAAATCAGGAAGAGGGGTTTATAGCAGGTCATCAAAATTTCACTTTTCATTTTGCCCAGGTAACATTCAACCAAAAAAAAAAAAAAAAACCCCAAATATTCAACTTGATCAGTTTCTGCTGAAATTCCCTCTAATTCCCTGTAATCAATTGTGTTGCTGACTGGGCTATAATTCGAATGTTTAACCATTTTTCCCTTACTAGTCAAAATCATTGGGTGAATGAAAAAGCAGGAATGTGATTGTATTCATTTCCAGGCATTGGCTTTCCATGTATGCAGAGTTTCAGCATGTGTTGCATTGCTGGAGAAGGAGTTCTCTGTGACATCATTGTCCATATTTGGACCACTATCAAATATGGGCAGTGATGTCATGGGGAACCCCTTCCCCAGAACTTCCTGGGCTCATTAAACCATACCAGTGGTGGAAAATTCCTCTTTGCTCAAACACTGTTGAGATAGAGGAATCCATGCTACCTCTTCTGCTGACCTTACGGTTCTGGAGGGATGCCAAAGGACACCTTTAGACATCAATGGAAACTTAAAAGGTAAATAATTTATATAAATATTACTAATTTTTCTTAGCTGTTTTCACTAGTGAACTGGTTGGGGTGTATGTAAATTAAAATGTGTGTTTTTAATACAATTTCAGCCATTATAGGGTTAGGTATAAAATAAAAACAAAAAATAAGAACATTTTTCCAGGTTCCATTAATGTTTGAAGAAATATAAAGACTATATTTGTCTATATATGAGCAATAATATAAATTAACTGTTGCTTTGGGAATGGCACCCCCATTACATACCACTTAGTATCCAGATAGCAGGGGGGCTGTATGAATTTATTCCTTGCTATTGTCATACCAACCTGCATGCCCGGTGTGGTGGGCTGCTTACTTCTGGGAGAGGAGCAACGCCATTACAAAAATAATTGAAACAAATGTGTATAAAAATTAACCATGGAACTATTAATCACATATTAAAAACACAAGGTTCAGGACTGTCATGGGAAGTCCATCAAGACTGATGCTTTTTTGATTTTTGTTTTTTCTTTTTTAACTTTCTGTCTAGATCTGTTTGTACATAGCATGTTTGAATACAATTACTGACTGGTAGACTGATCTATTACCTCTGCTGGAAGTCTGTTCCAAGCATCAATGACTCTTAAAATAAAATAAAAATATAAATACAAAATAATACAATATAGGGTTGGTTTTGAAAATCCTTCTGCTAGTTTGAGTTCAGGTCCCATGTTCTTGATCTCAGCTTCCTATTGAAAATACTTCCTTCCTAAACCTTTAAAGCACTTTAAAATACACATTCAAGCACTTTAAACTAGAGAATCGTTTACATATTGTGCAAGGTGAAAATGTGTGAATGGGATGAAGGGTACAGTAAAGCACTTTTTCTACTGAAGATTAGATGTGGGTGAATCTTGATTCATTACATTTTCAAACAGACAAACCTAGTTTGATGCAATTTTCAATGGGCAAATGTTGGGCTAAACTTGTAAAAAAATGATCAAAAACTAATTTGAACAGTAAATTTGAAAAATCAAATATTGAATACAAAATGAGTGAATCCTGGGTGAATATTGTACACATCTTGGTGGAAAAAAATAAATATACCCCTTTAAGTAAAAATGAGAAAGTATTTTAAAAGCGATTAATTCTCCCCCTCTAAGTGGAGAAACCTCCTAAAGACAGATATATAAAAAAAAAACATGCAAACCAGGTGGCTAATAAAGATGAAGAAAAACAGGAGGATAGAAGACCTCATCCTCTGCTCTCCAAAGAACTATGAAATCCACCATCAAACATGGTTCAACTGAAACACCTTCACATTCTCGGCTAAGGGTAAAGCCGCAATGCTCAACTGTAACTAAACCATTGCCCTCTCATTTCGTAACTTGGGGGTGGTGCTGAAGGGTTCCTGTCCTTCCCATTTCCCACTCTGCTAGTAGCTTATTCCTCCCCTCATTCCTCTGCCTTTCCCCCATCTCATCTTTCCTGCATTGAAACCCTGATTGCTCTCTGTTTCCATCTGACCCCCAATTTCATCCTATTCCCTCCTACCACTTTCCCATTCTCTCCCATTTTCCTTGACCTCATCTTCTCCATTTCTATATATCTGTACCCTAAAATGGATAACACACTTTGAAGTACTCTTACTCTCCTTCGACAGCCATTCTAAGCAGTACTGATTAAACACACGTCTCCATAATTTCCCTAGGAAATTGCTGAGGGATCAGTCTATTTCTTCAACAACACTCTCATTGATGTATTTACCAGTTGTCATGTTTACTGCCGATATATTCAAACTGCTATGATACGTGTATTCCATTACACTATACAATGTTTTTGAAGACGGTACAACAAAAATAGCTTTCTGTTATGTACTGTAACTAAATAAAAAATTTACAAAGAAAAAAAAAAATAGAACATGCATGTCACTAAAATGTGGTTAAGGAAAACTATAGGTTTTAGAATAAACAATTATGTTACATACTTGAAGTCATTTGGTCTAATGATTTAATATATTTAAAATACCTCCCCTTTCAAAAAGTGTTTCTATAGTTTCCCTCTGGCCTATGTTAGTTTTACAATGGGCATTTGTAAAACATATCTGCAGACATATAAGTGATTTGTAATATTGGACGTGCTTTGCTAGCTAGTTATCTTTCCAGTTTATGATTGCTTGAATATTGTCTTTGGTTGTATAGGTATTTGTCTTTGGTGCAGAGGTTGTATTATTTGCTAGCATCAGTGCTGCATGCTACTAATATGTGTCTTATGATATTTATGCCTCTAGAGTACTGTTTTATGTAATAATTACTTAGTAACTAAGCTGTTCATGTTTACTCATTTATACAATATAATATTTTCACCTTCAGTAGAACGGTGAGAAGAGGATGTTGATTATTAATATTGATATAATTTATAAATGTCCATATTATTATTTGTTTGCTCATTTTCTTACAGTCGTTTTTCATCATTTCTGGGGACACCTAATTTTTAGACTTTGCTTTCTATTTATTCAACACAAACCCATCTTCTATATTTTACCAAATAAAAAACAACAATAGCACAAATATCATGTGACATAAAAAATTGCAACACCCTTTATTACTTAAAAAAAAAACCAGTTCCCATACTGAGAAAGCTTTTTAACAAATTGGATAGTATAAGGCCATGAAACACCATCCCCTCATAGGATACACGACAAGAATTTGCTCAAAACTATTCACGCAATCTTCCCTTTCCTCAATACACTCATAATTAACTCCCATTTTGGGAAACCCTCAGTTCACACCGGACTACAAGGATAGAACCTTTTGAACTCTATTTGAGTCAGGCTGCTACCAGGCCTCTCCAACTCCGCCACTTCTTACAATCCCTGCCACCCCAAAATGGGTGTAGTAAACAACTTACTGCTTTTTGAGGAACACTGTTCTAATGACGGCATATTACCACACATACTCACTACTGTTCACACCCTCAGGGACTTACCAACCACCTTATTTATCCAAATGGGAGCGAGACCTGAATCGTACTTTTACCCCAGACCAACAAAACCACATCATTCAGTTCTCATTTAAGTCCTCCATGTGTACGAGGATACAAGAAACCAATTTCAAACTCCTGATAAGGTGGTATCATGTACCACTATGTTAAATAAGTTGTTCCCTATGGCCACTGATCACTGCTGCAGGTGCTGGGAGGGGCAGGGGACACTTCTGCACATCTTTTGGTCGTGTCCCAGGCTCGGGAGTTTTGGAAGACAGTACAAGAGGTATCTCAAAAATTCACAGAATGTCCAGTCCCTAATAACACTGCTTTCTTCCTTCTCCATGCCTCTAATATCTCAGCAAAAATTTACAAAAAATCTGTCATTCACCATGTCCTGGACACTGGCAAAATGTGCATTCCTCTTAACTGGAAAGAATCCAAAGCCTCCGACCATTGGCCTATGGCTTAGAAAGGTAGAGGAGATAAACAGGATGGAAGATCTTGTCCTCTCAGCACGTCACCAACATGAGCACTATTCCAAAACTTGGGCTCTGTGGAATATGTTTGTCCTCTCTGATGAAGGGAAATCCCTTTCTTAGCAATGATACCTCTGAGTAACGCCAACTCCAATCACTTGTACGAGCTGTAGGAGACTATTGGTGGAGGGAATAACTGACAACTGCCCACACCTCCTTGCGTTTCTGTCTTGCTTCCCTTCCTGTGTTTTCCCATCCCCCCTCCTCCCCCCCCCCCCCCATTATCTCCCTCACTTCTCTTTTCTTCTCTCTTGCTTCTTTCTCTTTTCCTCCTATCTACATAATCTGCTTGGATTGTCCACCTTACCCTAAAAACATAAAACCATGTTAGACAGTTCCGGGCATTCATTGGAATTAGTTTATGTTAGACCATCCCCTCTGGGGACATGTCGGAGTGTTTTAACTTATGAATACCTTGTATTTTCTGCATTACCTTATTGTCTTAGAATGTGCGTTTACTTGACCACTGCTGTTATGATGCCATGGAATTTGTCTTTCTCATAAATAAAACATTTGTAAAATAGGCTGTGTGATAAAACCCTCAGTTTGGACCTCAAAATACTCCTTTTGGTAATCTTGGACGGACTTGATTTGGGTTGTCAATTTCCTTTTTTACTATCTTTTTGCTCGCAGAGAGATTCCCTTAAAGTAAATGTCACCTCACCCCCCTATGGGTTCATGGTGTGCTGCCATTGATAACACTTTACCAATGTATAAGTTAACCTACGCGAGTAGGAACTGCCCCAAGAAGTTTGATAAGAAATGGTCCACCTGGATAGACTCCTGGGGATCAGTTTGATCCACTTATTTGACCCAGAGAGATTATACTGACATGGATACTTCAAATTGCTTTTCAAGTAGTAAGTTCTTCTTAGTCTCTAGCAGACTGCAGCAGCATGATAATATAATGCCAAGGGACAGAAACAAGGTCAGTTAGTGACTGGCCCAGACTGCAGTGCTTGATCACCAGTCTCCACTTTTGGAAAGGGCAGTGGCATGAGACAGGTGATGCTGAATAGGGGGAGGGGGGTTTATTTTGACTGGGGATAGACTTTAACAGTCAAGCAATTAGAATTTTTAATAACATTGCTCAGCAATGGCAGACTTTTTTATTTCTCTCATGACATACTTTACATTTAACTAGCTTATGGTTTTTATATTGTTTGTTTATACAAATCAGCATAAAGTAACTAACCATGTAAAGAATTCAGTCACAAAGTGACAGCCATACGTTTTAACCACTGAATCACTGTAAAAGCTTTAGGTGCAAAAATATGTAGGCTAAGCAGGTATGTCCATGCATTCTGTATACACCCTTGGTATTGGCCTTATCTTGGGAGGACCATATCCATCAAAAATGTAAATTACAAATAAGTCAGTTAAATGTTCTTCAAAAAATGACTGGGCAGAACGTGTCTGCGAAATCACATATTACTCATGGACATAAGTCATACTTCTACAATCCAATCTAATTGGACCAATTTGTGTAAGGTCCAATGGGAATGTTGAATGTGGAAGAAGCGATCAGCAAAAGCAGCCTACATATTACACTCAGTACAGGTTTGTTTTAAATAAGGTAGATTTTAGTGCTACAAATAACAGAATTCTACATAAATTACTTTTTCTGATTCTTCAGAAAATAAGTAAAAGATTAAATAAAACATAAAAGAGATCTTTTCATGAAATAAAATGTAATTAGACAATCTGTTAATTGCTTTATTAGTTAATTTTCTAGTAACAGCAGAGCTAAAAAAAAAACATATTATCCCAGCGTTCTTCTATCTCTCAATGTGCTTTATCTTCTAGTGACATCAATTGTCTTACGTAAGCATGTCCACAATAACATCCAATGTCATTTGTAATATTGTGCTCAGCTCGAGAGCCTTTTTTTAGATCAACTAAAAAGAACTTGGCGACATGCTAATGCTTGCCTGCTAAGAGTAAGGATTTACAGATTAGATTTGAAAGGATATATACTAAAACTGGGTCAGATTTGTCACCAGGAGTTACTAATTTTATACATCTTCATACTTCTAATTTTCCCATATTACACAGGCTTCAGAAATTGGGAGGACTGACATTGAAAAAAGGTGTTTATGTAATGTGGTTTTTTTTTTTACATTTTGTCATAGCAACCTAGTGGTTGATTTATGTAATCTGAGGGAAAGAAGGAAGAGCCAGACTTTTTTTTTCTTTTTAGCAAAAAAAGATGATGAAATGTTGCAGGTATTTGATGCTAACCAGATTTCTCTGGGACCTATAGGCTCTACTAAGCATGTGCATGTTATACAGGATTCAATGGGGTTTCTTCAACAAATGACTTGTTTCGCTAATGTATGCAGGTGTCTATATTTATTGCTAGAAGCTAGGGAAGAATTTAAAGTAACATGGCACCAGGAGATAAGGCTACTGGATTGTGAGCACTGGTATAACAAAAATCATATTCTTAAAAATAGGAAACAGAAACATTTAAATCAAAGTGTGTAAACCCTAATAATGAACTTCTCTTATTTGGTCCCCTTTGGTCTGGTAAAGTGTATCTAAAACCAGCAGCAAAAAAAAACATTTTTTACAGTTTACGAGTCCTTAGTTGTGGTGACTGCATTTATTTTCCTTTTGCATTTTAGGGCAGGTTAATACCTGGAAGCACACGTTCCTGAGTGGTTCCTGCACATTCCCGTGTGGTGCAGCCCATTCCTTTTAATGGGCTGTAAGTGCACCAGAATGCAAAGAAAGTAGTGTATGCGCTAATTTAAAAAAATGTGCCACAAAGTATTGCATGGTACTGTCGTGTCATGTGATTTGGTGCCTGCAAACACAATGCATTTTCAATCTGCGTCTGTGGTGCCATTAACATTACATTGGCACCTGCAGCAGATCACAAAGGCTGTGCATTTGAGCGCCACAATGTCTGCAGCTACAAAGGTGAATGATGGCTTGTTTTAATTGGCTTTTAATGTTTGTTTAGAATTTGTAAATAATTTTCAGAGCATAGTCTGGGCTTAACTCCAGGAAATAACGCATTTATAAAAGTTAGATTGAGCCAGCGTGGTTACCTCTAATGATTACTATGTAACATCCTGAGGGCTGCTGGGGATGCTCAAGTTGTCAGTACAATACAAACTGTGCTGTGATCTTCTGGGTGGTGCTGCAGTGATGTCCTGTCTTATACTGTGAGTACAGCGAGTCACCCAACACCTCTCCATTAAAAAATCTTTTTATATTCTTTTTAATGAATACAAGACCTTATCTGATTAGGCAAGGGGTAGAGGAGAGGCAGATGAACTTCACTTTCTTCCTTTGTCCAATCAGAGAACCCCTAATACTAATTGAAAAGAAAACAAGATGTTTTTTTCAATGTAGTAGGGTTTGAGCAAGCAACTCACTATACTCACTGTAAGAGATGGGAAGTTCATATTCAAGTATTATGACAAATACTGGTTATTATTCTGAACTCTGGTTAATAATTTAGTTTGATGTTAGTCATTGAACATACACTATATCGTCAAAAGTATTGGGACACCTGCCTTTACACGCATATGAACTTTAATGGCATCTCAGTCTTAGTCAGTAGGGTTCAATATTGAGTTGACCCACCCTTTGCAGCTATAACAGCTTTTAACAATTTAGTGTATATTTTAAAGCTCCAAAATCACATACAAAGAACATGAAGCTACTCGAAGACAATGTCAAAAATTGGTTTGAAATGGAGGTTTTTAGCCAGCATGTCAGTACTGAACTCTAGGCATACAAGCTAGAAAAGGATTACAATGTGACAGCGAGATTTATGTGTTACTGGAGAATCAGCTAAATTGCAACCATCTACCTAGTATACTAGTAAAGGGGTCCCCCTGGATTCTGTACCCAATCCCCACAGCACAGAAGTAGAACAAATACACGCTCAAGATTAGGAAAAGGTTTATTACATAGTTACATAGTTACATAGTTAGTGAGGTTGAAAAAAGACATAAGTCCATCCAGTTCAACCTATGATGTGTGTGTGTGTTTGCTTTTAACCGTACATTGTATACCCCTGTATGTTGTGGTCTTTAAGGTGTCCATCCAATAGTTTTTTGAAACTATCAATGCTCCCCGCTGATACGACTGCTTGTGGAAGAGAATTCCACATCCTTACCGCTCTTACAGTGAAGAACCCCTTACGCACTTTAAGGTTAAACCGCCTTTCCTCAAGTTTTAGTGAGTGGCCACATGTCTTATTGTATCTCCTTTCTCTGAATAGTTTGTTCCTTATGCTAGGGTCGCCAGGACAGTATTTGTACATTGATATCATATCCCCCCTCAATCGTCTCTTCTCCAGAGAGAATAGGTTCAGTGCTTGTAGTCTTTCCTCATAGCTGATGTCCTCCATTCCCCTAATTATTTTTGTTGCCCTTCTCTGGACTATCTCCAGTTCCAGCACATCCTTCCTGAGGACCGGTGCCCAGAACTGGACAGCATACTCAAGATGTGGCCGGACCAGAGTCTTGTAGAGTGGAAGAATAATCTCTTTATTTCTGGAGTGAATCCCCTTTTTTATACAACCCAGTATTCTGTTGGCTTTGCTTGCGGCGGCTTGGCATTGCATGCCACTGCCAAGCCTGTGTTCTACCAGTACCCCCAGGTCCCTTTCCATCCTAGACTCACCCAGAGGTTCCCCCCCTAGTGAGTAGCTTGCTTTCTGGTTTCTGGCCCCCAAGTGCATTACTTTACATTTTTCTACATTAAATCTCATCTGCCATGTAGTTGCCCACCCCGTTATTTTGTTCAGGTCTGCTTGCAAGATTTCCACATCCTGCATAGAAGATATTGGCCTGCCTAATTTAGTATCATCTGCAAATACTGAGATTGTACTAGATATCCCCTCCTCTAGATCATTTATGAATAAATTAAACAGGATTGGTCCCAGGACAGAACCCTGGGGGACCCCACTTTCCACACCCGCCCAATCCGAGTACTCCCCATTAATCACCACCCTCTGTACTCTCCCCTGGAGCCAGTTCTCTATCCAGGTACTCACCTTATGGTCCATACCTACCTTCCTTAGTTTGTACATTAAGCGTTTGTGGGGAACGGTGTCAAAGGCCTTTGCAAAGTCCAGATACACCACATCCACAGGCTTACCTTTATCTAAGTGGCAGCTCACTTCATCGTAGAAGGTTAGTAGATTGGTTTGGCACGAACGATTTTTCATGAATCCATGCTGATTACTACTTATAATACCGTTTTCATTACTAAAGTCTTGTATGTGGTCCCTTATCATCCCCTCCAAAATAAATTTATTTCCCTGTGGAATGCACTGGCCCACCCCCTTGTTAAGTATGCTCTTGAAGCACTCCCATTTTTCCTCCGTGTACTTTGTTCCCAGGGTTCTATCCCATTTGATATTTTCTAGCAGCGAGCGCAGTTTAGGGAAATTGGCTCTTTTGAAATTCAGTGTCCTTATATTACCCTTGTGTTTCCTATTACTGTAATTAATACTGAAACCAATTGACCTATGGTCACTGTTCCCTAAGTTGTCCCGTATTTCTATATCCGTGAGCAGGTCTGTATTGTTGGTAATCAGTAGGTCAAGTACCGCATTGTTTCTTGTCCGTGCATTCACCATCTGACCCATGAAATTGTCCTGCAAAACATTTAGGAACTGCCGAGCCTTGGCTGAATGCGCGGTTCCTTCTGCCCAGTCTATATCAGGATAAAATAAAGTCCCCCATTATAATGACATTTCCCATCCTTGCTGCCAATCCTATCTGTAACATGAGGTCCGCCTCACCCTCCTCCCTCTGGTTGGGGGGCCTATAGCATACGCCCAATATTACCTTCCCCACCGTGCATTTCCTTTGAAGCTCTACCCATAGGGATTCTGCCTCGTCCATAGCTCCATTATTAATATCATCCCTCATATTTACCTGTATACTGTTCTTAATATACAAACATACCCCTCCCCCTTTTTTACCCTCTCTATCTCTGCGATAAAGGGAATACCCCTGAATGGTCGCCATCCAGTCATGAGAGCTGTCAAACCAAGTCTCTGTTATCCCCACAAAATCTAAGTCCTCCTCAAACATCAGCAGCTCCAGCTCTCCCATCTTGTTGGCCAGGCTTCTGGCATTGGTATACAAGCCTCGTAATTTTGATCGGTTACATTTATCCTCATTTGATGTTTTTAGGCTGCTCTCTTGATTTTTCCCCGTACCCACCCTGGGTATAGGAGCTCCGAACACCCTACCGCTAATGCCCCCATTTCTGCCCTCTGAAACTTGCTTTCCACTGGCTAATTCTACATCTGTACCCTCCCCCCCATTCCCTAGTTTAAAAGCCCCTCTAACTTTTTGGCCATCCTCGCACCCAGTACGGCTGCACCCACCCCATTTAGGTGCAATCCGTCCCTACCAAAGAGCCGGTGACCGACTGAGAAGTCGGCCCAGTTCTCCAGGAACCCGAAACCCTCCTTACTACACCAGCTCCTCAGCCACTCATTAACTTCCCTAATCTCCCACTGCCTCTCTGGTGTGGCTCGAGGTACAGGTAGTATTTCGGAAAATACTACCTTGGAGGTCCTAGTCCTCAACTTAGCGCCTAAGTCCCTGAAATCGTTTAGGACTCTCCGTCTTCCTCTGCCTATGTCATTGGTACCCACTTCACCCACTTCACTTTATTAGAAATAATGCCCTTGCCCGGTTCAACATTTCATTTTAAAAAAAGTACATATTGTATGCTACAGTGATTCTGCATTAGAATAGAGTGTTGTTTTATGTTGCATACAGTATCTCACAAAAGTGAGTACACCCCTCACATTTTTGTAAATATTTTATTATATCTTTTCATATGACAACACTGAAGAAATTACACTTTGCTACAATTTAAAGTAGTGAATGTACAGCTTGTATACCAGTGTAAATTTGCTGTCCCCTTAAAATAACTCAACACACAGCCGTTAATGTCTAAACCGCTGGCAACAAAAGTGAGTACACCCCCAAGTGAAAAAGTCTAGATTGGGCTCAATAAGCCATTTTCCCTCCCGGTGTCATGTGACTCATTAGTGTTACAAGGTCTCAGGTTTGAATGGGGAACATGTGTGTTAAATTTGGTGTTATGGCTCTCACTCTCTCATACTGCTCACTGGAAGTTCAACATGGCACCTCATGGCAAAGAACTGAAAAAATAATTGTTGCTCTACGTAAAGATGACCCAGGCTATAAGAAGATTGCCAAGACCCTGAAACTGAGCTGCAACACAGTGACCAAGACCATTCAGCAGTTTAACAGGACAGTTTCCACTCAGAACAGGCCTCGCCATAGTCGACCAAAGAAGTTAAGTGTACGTGCTCAGCGTCATATCCAGAGGTTGTCTTTTGAAAATAGACGTATGAGTGCAGCCAGCATTGCTGCAGAGGTTGAAGGGGTGGGAGGTCAGTCTGTCAGTGCTCAGACCATACCCCATACACTGCATCAAATTGGTCTGCATAGCTGTCGTTCCAGAAGGAAGCCTCTTCTAAAGATGATGCACAAGAAAGCCCACAAACAGTTTGCTGAAGACAAGGATTACTGGAACCATGTCCTGTTGTCTGATGAGACCAAGATAAATTATTTGGTTCAGATGGTGTCAAGCGTGTGTGGTGGCAACCAGGTGAGGAGTACAAAGACAAGTGTGTCTTGCCTACAGTCAAGCATGGTGGTGGGAGTGTCATGATCTGGAGCTGCATGAGTGCTGCCAGCACTGGGGAGCTACAGTTCATTGAGGGAACCATGAATGCCAACATGTACTGTGACATACTGAAACAGAGCATGATCCTCTCCCTTCGAAGACTGGGCCGCAGGGCAGTATTCCAACATGATAATGACCCCAAACACACCTCCAAGACGACCACTGACTTGCTAAAGAAGCTGAGGGTAAAGGTGATGGACTGGCCAAGCATGTCTCCAGACCCAAACCCTATTGAGCATCTGTGGGGCATCCTCAAACAGAAGGTGGAGGAGCTCAAGGTCTCTAACATCCACCAGCTCTGTGATGTCATCATGGAGGAGTGGAAGAGGACTCCAGTGGCAATCTTTGAAGCTTTGGTGAACTCCATGCCCAAGAGGGTTAAGGCAGTGCTGGAAAATAATGGTGGCCACAGAAAATATTGACACTTTGGGCGCGATATGGATTTCACTTAGGGGTATACTCACTTTTGTTGCCAGGGATTTAGGCATTAATGGCTGTGTGTTGAGTTATTTGGAGGGACAGCAAATTTGCACTGTTATACAAGCTGTACACTAACTACTTTACATTGTAGCAAAGTGTCATTTTTTCAGTGCTGTCACAGGAAAAGATATAATAAAATATTTACAAAAATGTGAGGGGTGTACTCACTTTTGTGAGATACTATAACTGTGTTGCATTGGAATTCCAGTAACCATGCAGGGGATGAGATAAATATCTCCAGTCAGGACACATGAGGTGACTGATTTGAGATTTTGAATTAAACTCAAAATGTTAATGAAAACATACTTAATGCTGCTCATAAACTAAATTGTGACTTTCGGAATACCTGGGTAGAATATCATGAAGTAAATATATATTTTTCTGTTGTAGAAATTAGCTACTACATTTTCTGGCAAAAGTAAAAAGTTGTGCTGTGGATGAATGTGAAGTGTTATTCAATCCTCCTCCAACGTAGGTAGTTTGGTTAAGGGATCAATGTTGCAAGGGGGGTAAATGATTTATGGTGGAAATTTTTAAAGTGTATTACTGCTAGTCTATTTAGATATAGATGACTGAAGCTCCTAATAGTCTCCTCAGAATAATAAATCAATTAGATACATTATCATAATACCAAGCAATGTGAAATAATCGCTCATATTTCCAGTTTTACAATAGCAACATAAAATAGATTACCTTTGTACTTCTTTAATTTGAATCTCTCTGCCTTGTCTATTGCAAAAGATAAATCTTTACTCTCCACAGATTTTGGCCGTCTCCTTGAGAATGATCTCCAAGCTAACAGCTCATTATCCATTCCAGAATAGTCCTGAAAAAGTAAAAGTAAATACTGTGCAGATCTGTTATTATCTGTACATATTTGTTTGCCAGGAACCCTAATTAACTGTTGCTTATCAATTACAAAAGAGTAAATAAATGAAAGTAAAATACACTTTACTTACCATCATTTTGGCAACATTACTTTGGCAATTGCTGAAGCTACTAGTTGCCAAGATCAAATTCATCTTATTTTCAACTAGATTAAAGGTATGATTGACAAAATGTTTCATTTCTGCTGAGAGTTTAACAGGGTCACCTACAAAAAATAGAGCAAAATTAGCATATCTTTTATTCTGACTATATAAGGTATATAGTAGTTGTATCTGCTTGCAAGCAGTGAAAGGCACATGCCTATGCCTATAGTATCTTAATTGGCTGTTCATATTGTTATATTTGATACGGCTATTGCAAGGTTAAATAAAAGTTATTGTTATGTCACTACTGATGGTATACAACTGTGCTTTCAAGTATATTCCATCTGTCAATGAATTAACTGTAAGAGCATTAACATCTATTATAGCCGTTGGTGGAAGCCTGGAAAGAAAAGTAGTAGGTCAGATATCAGAGGAAAAAAATTAAATTACCTAAATTGTTTCTCCTATCTATCCAGACAAAAAGCACATCCCTGTTACATTGCGTTGGTGAAGTGAGACACGACACTTGAAATATACTGAGGAACTGACCTAAACTAGTTCATGAAAATGGGAGTTTATAGCCTGTCTGACAGTCTGTCAGTCTTGGTCTCTGTTTGATGCAAATGTAGTGCTCCTTCCCAACAGAGGTTGAAGGGTTCATGGAACCATCTGATCAGCACAATCACTATGTACTTCAGCACTCCCAAATAAAGGCTGATGCAAGAGAACAGAACACATCTCAAAGTCAGCCAGTTTTGTCAAGTGTTTGTGTGAACAAATGCATTGTTCCATATGATTCATTAAACCCTCCAGGCTGCTGTGCAGTGCTTCACTCTGTTTGCATAAACCCTAAAGCCTGGGTAAGTGGTTTAATGAAGGTGGCCTAAGGATTTCAACCCTAATAAAAAGTAGAGGGGAGCACGAAATATAAGGGCGAAGTGCGCATATAAAAGACCGAGACCCTTAGTAAACAAAGAGGCAGGGTCTTCATATGCAAACATTATAGACTATGGGGTTGATTTACTAAAGGAAAATAGACTGCGCACTTTTGCAAGTGCAGTTGTACTCTGCAAGTGCAGTTTCTCCAAGAGCTTAGTAAATGAGAGAGAGCTCTGCTGACTTCCATCATCCAATCATGTGCAAGCAAAAATGTGTTTTTTTTTTATTTTTCCTTGAATGTAATTGGGTATTCTTTGTGAAGTGAAGCTTTACCTCATTTACTAAGATCTGGAGCAAATGCACTTGCAGAGTGCAATTGTACTTGCAAAAGTGCGCAGTCTATTTGCCTTTAGTAACCCCCATTATGATGCCATATAATATGGCAACCATTTTATAACAAGTAGATAACCATTTCTGATCTGTTAAACTTTAAATTATGGTTTCAGGTTTGTGTTTAAGAATAGGAAGAGTAAACATCAGAAAGAAAGAATATCTGTTTTCCCTGGAAATCCCCATAACAGCTTTAGGACTTGTACATTATTTAGTGCACATAAAGACGGAGGATATAATAAAGTAGCCCAAAGTTAGGGTATATTCTCTCTACTAGCTGTTATGATTGTAGACCTGTTTTTTATACTATCTGACAGGATTACTAGACTTCTACCTAAACCATGCACCATGGCTTGAGTATATTCTGAATTAGAACTAAAAAATGAGAGGGGGGTGATATCACTATTAAAACAGAGGAGCCTGCTTTCTCCACAGATTACTAGGATTTTGAGTCTGCTATCTACACCACCTGATGGCATTACCATTTCCTACAAATGTTTAAGGAACAAATCATTTGCCCCCGTATAATTGAAGTGGAATTTTAGGTTGGAAAATCAAAATAGGCAGACAGACAGGATTTTTAATGCAGAAGAGACTTGCTTTGTCTCTTCTGCATTAAAGCTGCTTACCTGTCTGTCCGCCCCTGTAAAGTAAGCTGCGCAAGAGCAGCTCACTGCAAACATTTTGCAATGCTGAATCTGATGGAACTCCCGCCCATGCGCAGGAGTGATGTCATTTTGGCCCAGCCAATGACAGCGGTTGGCAATTGAGACCTGGAAGCCAGCACCCCAAATATGTCAGCGGCCAGTAAGGAGTTGCAGGGACGATGCATCGCTGGATTCAAGGTAAGTATAGTTCAGCTTTGAGAAAGATCATTAACTCTTATTAATCTTTATTTTTTATATCAAAAATATATAGAAACTTTCCCATCAGACCAGTCACATTGATGCCTCTATATAACCATACATAGAGGCATCAATGTGACTGCTCTGATAGGAAAGTTTTTATACATTTTTGTTATAAACAATATGTTTTTATATTTATGATATGTCCATATTGTTGTGGTGCATTAATTCCCTGTTTTTTTTCCATCTTTGAGAATTTATTTTACGGATATGTATGTTGGACGGATGGAATGCTCGACTTGATTGTTGGAAGACAGCATGGTCTTTACATTTAAATGATAGCATACACTTCTTGTTTCTCTAGTGGCCATTCACCCTTAATACAACAATGGCTAGGTGTTTCAAACCTGAAAGATAACATCCCATTTGCTCTGCTGTTTTTGTCCAAAGTTCCGACAACCAGATTTGTTTGTTTTTTTCCAGTTTCCTAAATTCAACATTACTTATGTTTGGAGGATGCTTAAAAGAAGAGAAAAAGAGAAATAATTACACAGTAAAATAGTAAAATATTACTATAATTTACTATAGTGTAAAAAAAAAATGTACAAATGGATAGATAGGAAAGGATTAACTGAAAGCAATTTTCTCCAATCACTGACTCCTAGCCAACCAAGCCTCTCAAGATGTGTTAAGTACCCACTGCTCTGGACACCTGCAGCATTCGCATTTCCACAAGATTCATGTAAACAATCAGAGAGGGTTTCAAATTATAATAAAATGTATTCAAATCTTAATCGCTGTATTTTTCTTTTTAGCTTTATTATTTTTTAAAGCAGAACTCGGGCAACAACTGTTTTTTTTTTTTGTACCATTTTGGAAAGGCATATAACCTAGGAGGTGTTTATTTGCAATTTGTGTCCCTGGCTGGTAGGTTAATTAGATCCTGTCTAACTTGGCCCTACTATGTGTATGTATGAATGTGGGTTAGGGACCTTAGATTGTAAGCTCCTTGAGGGTAGTGACTGATGTGAATGTACAATGTATATGTAAAGCGCTACGTAAACTGACAGCGCTATAAAAGTACCTGAAATAAATAAATAGGGAGCTATTTCCAAACTTCCTGTCAGGACAAGAAGGAAAACATGGAGGTGATAGAAACTGTCAGATTGTGATCCCAGTGACAAGAAGTCACATAAAGTCCTCCGTGTATTGTGCTGCTATCATAGGAATAATAGGCGAGTTGAAATTGTTCCAGTAGCATTATGAATAGCAATGCAAACTTGAAAGAATAACTTACTCTTCCCAAGCCTTTCCAAAACTTTAAAAAAAAATTGTCTGAAGTTGATTTTACTACTCAGTGTGGCTCACAACCTCTTTCTTCACTGATGAAGCCATATTTGCATTCTAGGTGGATGCCAGAAGGTTAAACCTCCCAATGGCTTCTCATTCCTTAGTCTGCAGCATTAAAATGTGTGTTTTACTGTGTCTGTATATTTTACAGTATGTTATTCTGAATGCATTGGGATACTTAATGCATCCTTCCCACCAGCAAGAGGTATGAAATACTGAGACTCACGAGAGTTATCCACTGATGACCCCAAACAAAGGCCAGATGAGATTAGCTCACACAATGTCACTATACAAGTGTGGATTTTTTTAACCTTTAAAAGAAGAAGCCATTTAGACTTTTTAATTGTATTTAAAATGGCCATATTAGTCTGTGATAAATTACAACTCTTCCAGTCCAACAAACTTTATATGATGACTCCGTGCCTCTATGAATCAGGACCAATGTACAGTATATAGCTAAATTCAAACATTGATTTTTTTTTTTTTGGAGAGAGAGTAAAACACCTTTCAGGCTTTTCTTTAGAACACACATAGCATAAAAAAACTGACAGGGGCTATAACACTCTTCATCTAAAATGAAAAAAAAAAATTTCCTTTAGTTCTAACTTAGCAATGCATGTCATTTCATTTGATGCAACAAGACATTGAGTTCCATTCCACTATTTTACTATTGTAGTCTGAGAGTTATGCTGTCATTCAGTTCAAAGTAGTGGAGAGAGTGGGCACAAGCAACAATTGTTCATGCATTTAGGTATTGGTCTGCTAATAAGACCATTCCTTTTCAAAGTTTAGATAAGATACTTTTTTGCATACTTGCATATCTCATACCTGACTGATCCCTATATAAGCTGCAAATCACCATAGTAGTCGCTGCTACTTCAGTGTTAGCAGCAGTCTTTCAGATCCAGTGCCAAGTGGTTGCAATTCTGCATAGTAATCATAGGGGGCTGCTGGGTCGGCAGTTCCACCATTAAAGTGGAGTTCCACCCTAATTTTATACTTACCTCCATCTTCTCGCTCCGGGTCACCTGAAAAAGAAATGGATAATCGCATTTTTTTTTTTTTTTTTACTTACCTCGTAGCGAAGAAAATATACTTACCTTACTTCCTTCTTCCTCCTTCCTCAGCCGCGGCCCATCGTCACTTCCTGGCTCTGCAATGATTCCTGGGAGCTGAACGTCATCGCTCCCAGGAATCATTGCGCCTGCACCGGCCCCGACGTCAGTTCCGGGGCGCGCGCGTCATCCCCTTCTAAACAGCTTCTGGGCATGCCCAGAAGCTGTGGAGGGATGACGCTTGCGACCCGGAAGTGACGTCGGGGCCGGCGCAGGGCATCGTGGGACCGAAGAAGGCGGAAGAGGACGCCGAAGAGGATCTCGCTGGCTTCAAGCTGCCCACATCTGAGATGGCAGCGCTGGACAAGACGTTTTCAAGGTAAGTATTTGTCCTAACAGGTAAGTGCAACCCGGGACAGATCAGAGGCTAGCCATTGTGGAATGCACTAGCCCTGACTGTCCCGGGGGTATTTTTAAAAAAAAAAAAAATTCCAGGGTGGAACTCCGCTTTAAGATAAAGTCATATATGCGATATGCATGCTTTCATTGGTCTATGCTGGACCAATGTAACTACACAAAAAAAATCATGCCTTCAGCTTTACAGTGTTACTAAACCCAGAACCTGCATTCACTATATCTGGTCCCCCTTAGTACAGAGAACATGGAAATTACACTTTACCCTAAACATGATTCACTAGTGACCAGTAGCACTGTGCAGGAGTACCTCCCACATGGAAGAAAAATATATTTAAAATATATTTTAGAAAACATTCTTAATTTTTCCAAAATATATTGGAAATATATTTGAAATGCTACAATTTTGGCCATATTCAATATATTTCTAAAATTTTTTCCCTAAATATATTGGAAATATATTTTTCTTCCATATGGGCTGTTTCTATGTCATTCTAGAGATCAGACATAAAAATGCTCAAGCAGCCCTGTAATTCAGGGGTGTTGAATTAAAATTTATCGAGGTCCGAACAGTAACAGTATTTTCTTTCAGTAGAGGTCCAAATCAGATGTTTGTGCAATGCCACGATCCCCCACAATTCCGCCCCTTACATCAGTCCCCCACTTCACATTATAGTTTCTTCTTCACAGCAGTAACCCCCTTTACAGTAGTGTCCTCAACCCTCCTTCACATCAACAATGCTCCACAGCAGTGTCCTTCTTTGCCCTTCTCCACCCCTCCCCCCCACAACATAGTGTCCCCTGCCTCTTTACATCAATCTCCCTCAGCGGTGTCCTTTGCTCTCCTTTACATCACCCCCCTCCCAGTAGTGTCCTCTGCCCCCCCCTTTGCACATCACCCCCCCCCCCCCGCAGTAATGTCTTTCTACTTTACTTTCCCTCCCCCACACACACAGTAGGGTCCTCTGCCTCCTTTGCATCATATCTACACAACACTGCCCACCTTCACATCACCCTTTACAGTAGGGTCCTCTGCCCCTTTACATCGTCCCCCCTCCCCACAGTAGTGTACTTTGCCTGCTTCACATTAACTCCTCACAGCACTGACCCCTTTCACATCATCCCCCACAGTAGTGTCCTCTGCCCCCTTCACATCACCTGTCACAGCACTGCCCCCTTCACATCACCTCCCACAGCAGTGTCCTATACCCCCTTCACATCACCATCCCACAGCATGGTAGTTTCCTCCTCTGTCCCCCCTTTACATCACCTTCCAGACCATAGTGCCCTCCTCTTCCCCCTTCACACCTCCCCCACCCGCACAGCACTGTAGTGTCCTTCTCCATCTTCCTCTTCCTCCTTCTCCCTCTTCCCCCCCCCCCATAGCACTGCCCCCTTCACATCACATATTTCACACATCTAAATGAGCTTGTCAAAAGAAATTGATATCATATAAGCATCCAAAAATGCACACACATAAAATGTATTGCTACTTACCAGCAAACTAGGATTATTTGGGTATTTACTAAAGTGTTTTTCTACAAAGTCCTTTCCCAGGAGTTTAAATATCATTTGCCTCTCCTTAGGATCATTAAGTGATGATTCTACTTTTTCAGCAAAGCTAGTTCCAACTCCATCCAACACCTAAAACAATAACAGACAAATTCATACATTTTGGCATCTTTAGTAATGCACAAAGTTCAGTAATACACAGGAACAAATTAGAATCCTTGCTTCAGTGGTCGGATGTCAGTTAGGTAAAATCTGATTGACTGTATTCTTTAGGGTAAAACACAATATATATTTTGACTGCCCTCTGATTATGTATGTTCTGTTACTTTTTTAACACTTCAAAATGCATATATTAACATATATGGTAACATTTTTGCTATGTTTTATGTTTAAAGGGCCACTGTCTTAAAGTGGCACTAAACTATTTTTTTTACACCAGTTGTTCTAAAATATCATGTAAACCATGGCTCTGTATTTTTTTTATCTCTTATCATGGTTTCCAGTCTTCTTTTTTGTACTATGCATGTTTCTTATTCTCTATTGATGCACCTCACAGCTACTAGTGTAGACCGAGCAGTGCCATTTTTTCTAATACCACAATTCCCATAGAGCTGAATTTATCTGCAGGTAGATGTGTACACCATCTCGGCAGTAAGCAGGAGGGGGTGGCTACATTTACATACACAAAGAGGACATAGAAAACAAACATATCCACCTTAGAACAGGAAGGCTGAGAATAGCAGAAAAAAAGCTTGCTTTTGAGAGAGGAAACAAAGGAAGAGAGTTATAGAAGGCACATTCTACTTATATTTAAACATATTGCATTTATTTTATTTTATGAAAAATGTGAGTTTAGAGTAACCTTAAAAGTGTAAAATCTGAAAAACTGCTGCAGATGTAGTGTAGGCAACTAGAGATAACTATACTGTATAAACCTGCAGCAGCTTTAAAATCTAGCAGATACGATCGAATGTTGGACCATCTGGAAGGCAAAGCTCCAGCCAAAGTTTGCTCACCCCTAACTGTGTCCTGCACATTCCTAATAGCCAGTAAATCAGCTTATTGAAGTGATGGGTCACTACTAATAATATGAAATGGTTGGACTTAGTAGCATTTGTCAATACTACCTGAAAGAGAAGGAGCCTTTCCTTTCAGAATGGCATGGAATAATTTTTGCGGCCCTTCTGAAGCCTTTATGTGCACTTTCCACCTGCAGCAGTTTTATTTTCTTTTTTAAATTCAAAATTCAATAGGTAGTAAATAACTATGTGAGGAAACCAATAGGCATTACAGCATTAACATAACGAAAAAAAAAGTCTAACCAAAACTTCCTCTATTCCTCAAAAGGGACACAGACAAGAATAAAAACTAATAGAAGCTCTAACCCATTCCGACTCTATCCAAGCAAAAAAGTTTACCTTTAACAGCCATCTGGCTTTTTGCTTAGTGTCCATTATTCTTACCTAATGCAAAGCACAGTAACTTGCCAAAGACAGTTTGATTTTTTAACTGTTTCAAATTCAACATGCAACAGCAGTCAGCAGTATGTTATATGTACAAAAGACAAATAAACTGACAAATACTCAATAAATAAAATGACAGAATATTATTCATAGAAGACAATCTTCAAGGAGAGGTGTTAACAAGGTGAATGTCTGCACGAAGTGGTAGCTTGAGGAATTGCTCTGACATTCGTGTATAATTATGTCGTCATCACAAAAAAAAAAAACTAACAGAAAACTCCACCATGCTTCTCCTTGGTTTGGTAAAAAGCGTTTTGTTCCTTTTAGCCCACCTTACCATAAACTGCCGCTATAATTTCTTCTTTCTCCCTAAGCCCAATTCAACAGAATTAATTGGTTCTCTGCACTGTACTAATGATGACCATCAAGCATGAAATAACTGTTTGCAGCTTGGAAAAATAGTTCTAGAACATCAGGTTGTTTCTCATTGAGTCTGGATGTACATTTTACCCAGCGGAATGAAGAATTGATTTGCATAGCTCTGCACTAAAATGAGGCATCAACCCCTCTTTTTTTGCCATCTAGTGAGAGGAAACCCCTGGTTTTCATTAGGGTCATCAGAACTAGTGTTCCTATAAGAAAATGTTTTATTACTTTTCTGGAACAACCCAAAATGTGGGATTTTCTTCTTTTTTCACTTTCGATGATAACAGTAAATATGACAAATTGAGAGAGTGAATCTCCCCCTCGAGGGCACAGACAACAATAAAAACCTGACAGGTGTTCTAATCCCTATCCCCCCTGTCCAAATATTTTCAAAAAGTTTTGCCTTTAGTTATACCTTAAGAATGCGCTGAATGCACACTGGTTTAGTGGAGTGCTTTTTGCTCGTTTTTAGTCCATTTCACCATAAACGGTGCGCTTTTCCTTTCAGGAAAATCATTTACATTTCCACAGTGGCCATTTGTATTTTCAAGCATTGTTATGATTTATACAATTGCATACATCTTGCTCTCTTAGTCATTTACATTGGCCAGATCATAGATACTGTTTGGCAGGCAACCTTTTACAGTTACAACTTTGCTCAGAGCCAGAGCTGGCCCTACCATGGTTCCCAGTAGGTCCATGGGACTTTAAGAGGGGCAGCAACAGGGGCACACTGCTTGAGGACCCGAGGCTTCCTCTCTCTAGCGTGAAATGTCATCCTTGTATCATGCTCCGCTCCTCAGCCCCGCCCTACTCTGCTCCCCAGCAGTACAACTGGTACTGCTGGAGAGCGGAGTGGGGCGGAGGGTGGAGCAGCTTTCCCGATTCCAGAACAACACAGGCTTCAATAGCAGGAACACCCACAGTCACTGCAGCGCTGCTGTCGCTGCATGTCGCATCACTGAGTTGGGATCGAAGCGTAGTTGCTCAGTGGTGGTGAAGAGGAAGGGAGGAGCTTTTGTGGTGCTGCACAATTCATATACCCGTGAGCTGAGCTGATGTTTTTGGACATGTCTCTTTGCTAGAGGGGGCATGTCTCTTTGCTGGATTGGGCATGTCTCTTTGCAGGAGGGGACATGTCTCTTTGCAGGAGGGGACATGTCTCTTTGCAGGAGGGGACATGTCTCTTTGCTGGATTTGACATGTCTCTTCGCCGGAGGGGAAATGTCTCTTTGCTGGAGGGGGCATGTCTCTTTGCTAGAGGGGGCATGTCTCTTTGCAGGAGAGGGAATGTCTCTTTGCTGGAGGGAGCATGTCTCTTTGCAGGAGGGGGCATTTCTCTTTGCTGGAGGGGGCATGTTTATATGCTGGAGGGGTACGTCTCTTGCTGGATTGGGCATGTCTCTTTGCTGGAGGGCTGAAATCCAATTGGGAAAAGACCGCTCCAGGTGGGCTGGATGTCAGGTGCTGGTCGGATCCGTCAATCCGGAATCACATGAAGCCAAAAAAGGAGATGACCGCACTCCGATGTAAATCAAAAATTGGAGTAAAATTTATTCCACATCAAACAAATAGGCAAACTGGAACAACACACTGTGGATGCAGGACACAAAGGCAGACGCGTTTCACGACTTAGGGATGTCGCTTACTCATTGCCAGCCATGAGTAAGCGATTTACATCGGAGTGCGGTCATCTCCTTTTTTTGCTTCTTTGCTGGAGGGGGCATGTCTCTTTGCAGGAGGGGGCGTGTCTCTTTGCTGAATTGGGCATGTCTCTTTGCCGGAGGGGGCATGTCTCTTTGCTGGATTGGGCATGTCTCATTGCTGGAGTGGACCTGTTTCTTTGCTGGACTGGGGGTGTCACCTTTCTGGAAGGGGGCATGTCTCTTTGCTGTATTGGGCATGTCTCTTTGCTGAATATATGGGGATGTCTCTTTGCTGGATTGGGCTGTCTTTTTACTGTATGGAGATGTCTCTTTCCTTTTTTTGTAAATGTATCTTTGCTTTATGAAAATGTCTCTTTGCTGAATATATGGGGGATGTCTCTTGCTAAATATATGGGGATGTCTCTTGCTAAATATATGGGGATGTGTCTGCTGGATTAGGCTTTCTATTTACTATTTGGGGATGTTGCTTTGCTTTAAATAAATGTCTCTTTGCTTTATGGAAATGTCTCTTTGCTGGACGGGCGTGATTTTTATTTTGGGGTGGTTGGGGGGGACGGGGGCCAGCATTTCATTTCTGGACCCAGGCAGCACAATGTCTTGGACCAGCCCTGCTCAGAGCTGAATGTACCAAATGTAGTATGGCACATCTAAGGTTCTCCTGGTGCTAAGCAAAGTGTTAATGAGCACCAACATCTGTATCCTTCAAAAATAGCTATGGTTTTTTTTATTTCATGGATGCTTTCTAGACTGCACTAAGTAAGTGTAAATTAATCAAAGCCCAAGAACAATTATTTATACAGTATACTGTAGGCGAGGAACAGGTAGAAGGTACAAATCTCCCTGGGATAAGCAGTCTCTCAGGCACAGATACCAAATCCAAGCAGGTAGTGACAAAACAGTGTGGTATTTATTTGTGATATTTACAAGTCTTTATACAGTTGCTGTACAGTGTCCCAGAAAACAAACAGGAAAAATAATAGCAAAACAAAAACCTAGCCTTGTCTTGGCACTAACTATACACAAATACAGGCCCTAACTACCAGGCTAAGCAAGCCTACATCTTGTCAGCTTTCACATATACAGCTTGTTAGATTTTACCAACCTTCTGCTCTCACAGACAAGAGTTGTCTGATTTCTCAGGCTGAGAGCACTGGTTGTCTGTCTCAGGTGAGTATAAATCGGCCTGGAGGAAAGGACCAAGATCAGAACTGATTGTGGATCAGAGATCCCTAAATGTGTACGAGAGGAGATTGGAAGAAATATAAACCCTGAGCTGGACTTTTCCCGGCTACTAATTATCCCCCCCCCCCCCAACACCTGTGGCTCAACAGGAGTGAACACGGGATAGGGCATCTACATTCCCTATCTAAACCCCTGGCCTGTGTTTTACCATGAAGGAGTAATCCTGTAGAGCCAAAAACCACCAGTTCACCTGTCTATTCATCTCCTTCTTATGGGCCATCCATTTCAAGGGGAGCATCAGTTATTAAATCAAACTGGCGCTCTAACAAATAGTACCTTAGCGCGTCCAAGGCCCACTTTATGGCTAAACATTCCTTTTCAATGACTGCATACTTTTTTCATGTTCATTGAGCTTTCTGCTCAGGTACACCACAGTGTTCTTCCCGATTTCTCATAACATATGAACTCGTTTATTCCATTTAAAATCCACTAATATGCACGTACATGGGATATAAATATGCAAAGCACATCATAATCAAGAGTGGGGATCGGGGTATGGCCACGACGTGCCTGGTGATTGATCGGGAGAGCGGTGGTGTCTCACCGGAGAGTCCTGGACCCAAACGCTGGTACATCACGCGTCCGGAGCAATTGAGCACCCTGATCCCCACTCTTGATTATGATGTGCTTTGCATATTTATATCCCATGTACGTGCACATTAGTGGATTTTAAATGGAATAAACTAGTTCATACGTTATTGCATAGTTGGCTCTCCTCTTTCTTCTATGGTATATGTGGAGCAGCATCTTGAGAATCACCAAGGATCCATTATTCCCTATATCCTGTGCAGTGGTGCATATTCCAAAGCGTGATCAGCCCTATCCATGAGAGTGGAGGGCAAAAAGTGGGGGTGAGTGTTCTAGCTGAGGGGAGTGGAGCACAAAGGTGGCGGACACTTTGTTGGTGTGTTTCTGTTCAGCTTACACTGGAATCTCACTGGATCATCACATATCACTATTCTCCTACTATTGGACTTTTAATTTTCCTACTATTGGACTTTCAGTTATACATTGATTAATTTATGTGTGTTTCACTGGAATTTTTTCACTTGATTCATTGTTCAATTAATTTTTGGATTGGATTTTCAGTGATTATTTGAACACATACAGTATATTGATTCAATTGTTTGTTTATTTTGTTCACATATATTATGTGCACTTTTCTGAGTTGAGCTCTGCTAGGTGGGATTATTTTTATTTTTCACTTTTTTGGTATATTGTTTGTTTTTAAGCCGCAGCACAATCATTTAAATATTTTTTTCTGATGCAGGGTCAGCTCATTAGCGCAGGAGCCTGCTAAATATAATTCTTTTAATATACACAATATAGTAAATCCTCATTGCTGCTGAAATAAAGAAAACAGGGCCTGTCCCCTGGTTCAACGGGTACCCCATTAATCACTACTACATTTTCCCAGACCCTGGCAAGGGTAGGGTCATTTCTCTGCTTGGTATCAAAGTTTTCTTTCTGCACATTAAGGTCAGCAAACTCTAATGTAGCCTAAGGTCAGCAGAAGAATGTCCCAATTACTGGCTGTGGGGACTTCTTCAGGCTGTCCAGTTCTCCTGCTATAACCGCAAAAAGAAAACCCAGGGAACCCTGAGAAGAGTCCCTTGAACTCATATTGTCGTGCTGGCCAAGAGTTCTGGCTCTACCACTGAGTCAGTTACTGTGGCCGAGTCAGGAACTTATTTCAATCCAAATATATAGTAATCTTATACCAAGAACCAATTAGGCATTTCATTCACAATTAACCAAAAAAGTAACATCTGATTCTATTGTCCTAAGTCTCAGAGCGAGGGTTGAATGAGATGTATTCACTCTGCATGGTCTTAAAGGGGATATTCTGGTACATACCTATCACCAAAAAAAAAAAAATCATATGGTTGATAAGTAAGTAGGTAAAAAAAGTTGAGATACCAAAGGATCATAAAGATGGACAAAAAAAAAGGAAAAAAAAAAACTGTATGATACATTATACCCTATAAATCTATTGCACGTGATCCGTAGTCAAAATAATTAAATAATTTAAACAATTAAAAAAAAAAAAAAAAATACCTTTTAAAAAAAGATGTAAGTCAAAATCGGAGTTCAAACCCCTGGGCGGTAATTTGTCCAGAAGATGTATCCACAGGACTTTCCATTTTCGTAAATTCAATTCACAGTTACCCCCACGTCTGTTTTGGGGAACTTCATCAATAACCATAAATCGGAATTGTGATGCCATGTGGTTCATTTCAACAACATGTCTTGCTAATGGTAGTTTAGTGAATTTGTCTCGCATGGAATTTTTTTATGTGGGGCAATGCGATCCTTCACTTTTTGTATTTTTTCCCCCACATATAAAAGACCGCATGGACATTTAATTATGTAAATGACAAATGACAAGTGTAATATCCATTGATATAAATATTTATGCCACAATGTTGATGATTAAAATGTTTTCCTTTGATCACTTAACTGAATTGGATGCAGTTCAAACAGGGACAACTTTTAAATTCTGAGATTTGTGGATAATTGTTACATAGTTACATAGTAGTTGAGGTTGAAGACAACAGTCCATCCAGTTCAACCTGTACAGTTGTGTGTGTGTGTCAGTGGCCTGATCATTTCCCATAACCCTGAATGTTGTGATCTGTGAGATGCACGTCCAAGAGTCTTTTAAAAGTATTATTGTGTGGCCATGTGTCCTCTTGCAATCCTTGAGACTAAATCATTTTTTACCTATGCTGGGATCGCCACTGAGGTATTTGTAAACCGCTATCATGTCCCCTCTCAGGCGTCTCCTCTCCAAGGAGAATACATTAAGCGCATTTAATCGCTCCCTGTAATTAAGGTCCCCCAATCCCCTAATTAGTTTAGTTGCCCTTCTTTGGACTCTCTCCAGTTCCAGCACATCCCTTCTGAGGATTGTCGACCAGAACTGGACAGAATACTCCAGGTGTGGCCAGACCAATGTTTTATAAAGTGGTAGGATTATAGCTTTGTCTCTGGAATATATCCCCTTCCTCCAGGAGAGGAAGTAGGGGGTGTCATTTGGCTTTTATTTCTTAAATTAAGAATTTTTATGGATAGTGGCAAGGGGTTGGACTTGCACATAAATGGTTGTGAGGAAAAAAGGCTTTCAATCGAAAGCCTGTAAAATCTATACAGATCCTGCTTTAAAATCAATCTATTCAAATGTTTTTTTGGGCAAAAGCCCAGTCCCTTGTTTAAAACTTGTAACTCAGTCTCTGGAAATATAATAGAGAAATATTATGTACCACATTCTCTATTGTGGTCTCTGCTGGTTCACCCTCCTGGTACACACTCCTCCTTGTCCCGTGTTTCCTATGCTGCTTGTCTCCCTCCTCCTGTGGGGGGGTTTCAGGACGTGGTTTACAAAAAAGTTGAATTAGATCCAATATTAGATGATATTACATTTGCCAATCATCATTTGTTGTTTACATGATTAAATGTTCGTGTGGCCTTTTAGATGTGGGGGAAACAACACAAACAGTGAAGGATCATATAGCCAGGCATAAATATTCCATTCGTAACAAATTTACTAATTTACCATTAGCAAGACATGTTGCTGAAATGAACCACAAGGTATCACAACTCCGACTTATGGTTATTGGTGAAGTTCCCCACAGAAGACTTGGGGGCAACTGTGATATGAATTTACGAAAATGGGAAGTCCAGTGGATACATTGTCTGGACACATTACAGCCCAGGGGTTTGAATTACATCTCTTTTTAAAAAAAGTATTTTTTTGTAAATTAAAAAAAAAAAAAATTCTGTTAATTATTTTGACTATGGATAATGTGCAATAGATTTATAGGGCATTATGTTTCACACATTTTTTCATTTTTTTTCCATTTTCTTTTTGTATCTGAACTTTTTTACCTACTTACTTATTAACCATATGTATATTTTTTGGTAATAGGTATGTACCAGAATATCCCCTTTGAGACCGTGGCCAGTGAATATATCTCATTCAGCCCTCACTCTGAGACTTAGGACAATAGAATCAGATGTTAATAATTTGGTTACTTGTGAATCAATCAGAACCTACCAGTCCCTAGGCTTTCTTTCATAATTTTTATCTAGTGATCTTGCCAGTAGCAAACCTCCTGTCCTAGACAATGCTCAATCACTGTACTGTCTCTATTGAGAAACAGCATTACCACCTTAGAACAGTAGGTGTATTAGAACCAGGGCCGCTGATAGGGCAGTACAACCGGCCCTATTGTACCGGGCCCGGCCCCCATCAGCTACACAGTGGGGCCCGGCCACATGACAGTTCGTTACTGCATTATTAAAAAAAATTGCTTTCTAAACTCCTCTCCTGCTTCTTCTTGCCTATGGAGTGTGTTATATCATTTTCCTGGGCCCCATCAGGTCTTCAGAGGGGCCCAGGAGGTGAGCGCAGTGGAGGGACTATTTCTTTATTTTCGGGGCGCATGTACATCATGCCGCCCCACTATTCAATTAGTCCCGGCCGGCGGAGTGATACTGCAATTCTCCGTTCGGCTCTAGGCTGCTGTCCTGCCAAGATGTGAATAAGTTGAGCGGCTGACAGGGAGAAGCAGGAAGAGAGTGCAGCTGAAATGGACACATGGACACAGTGAGTGAAGAATAGTGCATAGAATCCTCACTGTGTCCTATTATATCACAGCATAGCAGGTTATCATTAGCAGCACAAAAAGCAGGGGCTCTATCATGTCTCTGTGTCACACGGCTGTTGGGTGCTGACTTTGTCAACTTATGGCTGTACTGAGTTTTACAGACTGTAACAGAGCACAGCCATAACAAAGTCAGCACCTAACAGTCATGTGACACAGAGCCATGATAGAGCCCCTGCTTTTTGTGATGCCTGTGTGATTATCATAATGCTGATGATCATAGGACACAGTGAGATGCTACTTACACTTCAGTTGGGGGAGCAGTAAACATGTGCAGTGGAGCTGCATTTTTACTGCCCCCCAAACCAATCCCCTTTAACTGCTTCCCTTCCAGCTACATACTGTACCAGTACGTCACTGGATTGGAAGGGTGATATCTTGGTCATTGCTACAGCAATGATCGACATATCATTTTTTTCAGCCTCAGTGATTCTGCACACAGTAAAATTAATCCTAGTGGCTAAGAAGTCACTGGATTAATTTTACAGGCAGTGACATCCCTGCCTTTACTGCCTTTAGGATGCAAACAGTAGCATCCAGTTCCTGAGACACAGTGAGAGTGTCATTCCTCCCACTGTGTGGCATCAGAAACCAGAAGCGATAAGGATTTTATCACTTCCAGTTACGGTCTCATGTAGCCATTACCGGTTTGAACAAGCATCTGATCAAACTGATCTTGATTTGATCAGATGCTTTGGAGGCCAGAGGACAGATATGGGGTCTAAAAGACCCCGGATAGCTCCATAAAGAGGACCTGTCATGGCTCATGCTATCACAAGGGATGTTGTTCATCCCTTGTGAAAGCAAAAAATAAAGATACAGTGTATGATTTTTTCTTTGTAAATAAATTAATAAAAATACAATTTGAAATAAATTTAAAATGCCCCCACTACTTTATGCTTATGCGCAATTGCGAATGCACACGTTGGCTCCGCAAGCATTTATATAAACGGCAACAAACCTGCATTTTGTTTCAAGACGGGGTCAGGGGCGGGGCCATGGGTGTCATTAGGGGTTTGGTTGAAGGGGGCCCCGTCAGGTGGACTGTATGGGGCCCCATGATTTCTAACAGCGGCCCTGATTAGAACTACAGAACATCTCCACCTCTACTCATCTCCATAACATAGGTGTAGTTGTTCCAGAGTGCAAGGAAAACCTTCAACAATACTAACTGATAACAATGCTATCAATGGATTTTCAGCAAGATAAACAGTTTTTTTCTTTTATTTTTTTTTTGCACTTATAGAACAGATATAACAAAACTCCTTTAAAAGTGTATAATTAACAGACATAAAAGGGACAAACCTTATAAGTTCATTGTTAGGATTTACATACACTTTAAGCTAAAAGGTGTACACATTTTTAAAATAGGATCTTACAAGCTAGAAAAAGGCTACTTTCACACTGCTCCGTTGCATAAACGTGGTAAAAACACATATACGTTTTTGTCGCGTTTTTGGCGCATTTCCAGTGCGTTTTGCACCTGTGAAAAAAAAACATGTGACTCAAAAACCGAACTAAAAACACAACTGCAGGTGCCTTTTTCACGTGTTTTCCATTCATTTCAATGGGGTGATGCGTTTTTGGTGCGTTTTTTTTACCATACCCAACATGCAGCAAGCAAGACTTTTTCTTCCCCATTTTCTAACACAAAAACTGAAGAAAAACTGATCAATGTGAAAGCAGCCTAATATCAGCTTTTTACACCATTAAAATAATTTCTTCGTAATTAATATGGGAAATATACAAGAAATCCTGTCTCATAAATTTCTATATACTATCTCTTAAACTTTAGAGTAATCACTTTGGAACCATTCTCAAATTCCCTGTCATAATTAACCTCCAAGGTATCGCTTCAGAGAAAACTATTGTGGTTCTAGTGGAAATAGCAGGTAGAACTGTGTGGGATCATGAAATGCCTGCTAATGCATTGAATTAATATTTAATGCTGATCTGCAGGGAAGGAAAAGAGTAGAATAAGTGTCACTGCATTATTTTCCTTCAGTGCTGCCATTTCTCCCATGATTACCTGCCTAATTTACTCCAGCATCTACTCTAAATGCATCAAAAGAGTATTTTCTTCTATCTACCATAGACATCCTTATTTTTACATTTTTATTATTTTTCTATGTTCAGGAACACGCCAACGTTGTGCTGTTTGGTATGCAGTCACAAAAGGACAAATGCTGCCAAACATTTATTCACTAATCATTTTCTAACCTATTTAATGGACTAGAAACATTTATTTTTTTTAAAAATCTTTATTTATAGGCTGTAGAATAAACATAACAAGAAACAAGTAAAAGCATGAGACTCCATTAGGCATCCAGTAACATAAGAAAGGCTACAGTTCACCAGCCTTTTGTTTCAACAAAAACAAACATCCCCGCTAACCCAGGGTAATATGGTATAAATTGTTCCAGTTCAAAAATACACAAGGCAACCAAAAACACAAACCAAAAATAGCTCCAAATGAGGGCCCAGTACCATTGTCTAATGCCGCTTTTCCACTGCATGGAACCGAACAGTTCGGCTCGCTTTTGTGCTTTTCCCCTGCATGGTACCACATGGTACAGTGTTGGAATGGTTCGGTATGGTACGGTACTTTTCCACTACATGGAACTGAACGGTACGGCTCGCTTAAACAGTACCACCTCAGTTGTGGTTCCAAGAGGGCCGTACCGGTACCATATCCCACAATCCTTTGCATGCAGCCTTGACTGTTTGTCACTACTAGCCACTGATTGGTCAGAGAATCATTGTTATCCCACCCACTTTACTTTAGTGGAAAAGCAAACCATATCAAACCGTACCGAACCGTTCCAACACCGTACCAGGCGGTACCATGCAGTGGAAAACCAAACAGAGCAAAGCAGGGCCAAGCAGGGCCGAGTGGAGCCGAGCCAGTACTTGCAGTGGAAAAGTGCCATAAGTGGCCCTAGAAAGAGACCTAAAAGAAAAAAAGGGGGAGGGTCAAGGGGGAAATTAGAAAGAAGGGATAAGACGGATAGGGGGAGAAGAAAGGAAGAAAGAAAGGAAACCAAAGTGAAAGAACAGAAAAGAACCCCTGTCCAACTAGAGGAGGGTGGCTAACACAATATTAAACTCTTAAGCATCCTCCATGAAGCTATGCAAGAATCTGTTTCAAAACATACCAGTTTTTCAATCATAATCAAAAGAATTACACCATCAACTGTTTACATATGTCAGAGGTGGTAAACTCAATCGATAACACCCATTGATACCTCGACTCCTCAGCCAACTGCATTTCTTGTACCCGAAGGAGCCAATCTCTCACTGTAGGAACCTTTGAGGACTTCCAGTACAATGGAATGAGGCATTTGCCGGCATTGAGGAGATGAGGTATCGAGGATTGTTCATACTTTTACATAGATAAATAGGTAGTGTGATATAATACTGGGAGAGGATCGCCTTCTAGCAGGTGCTAAGTGGCCGTGACGATAACGTTTCGAACCTCTACCCAAAATGGCTTAATGCGAGGACAATCCCACCATACATGTAGGAAGGTGCCGCTCTGTCCATAGCCTCTCTAACAATGTTTGGAGATGGAGAGGTAAATCTGGAACAGTTTTTCCGGGACCCTATACCACGCTCCAAAATTTTAAAGCATGACTCGTTCATTTTAGAATATATTGAGGAGGTATGGGTCAACTTAATGATCCTAATAATCATCCCCTCTGAAAAGCTACAACCCAGTTCCGTCTCCCATTCTCTAAGTTAGTATAGAGTCATCTGAGTTCAAGTAGTTTGTAAAATTTAGATAATAGTCTGGTCAGTCGATCAGTCGCCCTGCACATAGTCTCAAAGGGTTTAAGGGAGTCACTAGGCCACATTACACCGTGTAAGCCTCTAAAGAAGTCCCACAGTTGCAGGTGCCTCCAGGTGTCCAGTGGGGTAATACCCAATTCTCTTCTAAGTTCCATCAGTGCAATAGAAATATATTTAAAGCTGTTTTATAGAGAGATATAAAAACACCAATCGTTAATGTATTTCTAAATGGAAGCACAGTAGTTTAAGAACCTGACTTTGTATTATTTTTAGCATTCTACATATATCCCCCTGTACAGCAGCAGGCCAGGATAGGAAGGACAAGCAGTAGCAGCAATTCATGTGTAGACAAGGAAAAAAAACTGACTGGAGAGAGCCAAAAGAATGCCAAGAAGCCTAATTAGTGTGCTTCTATTCTTTCATTGTCCATTGAATGCAGCAGCCTGAAAACAAAAATTTAAGAGGTATTAAATCCAAAACCAAAAATTTTATATATTGCAGCTTACTTTCTTAGATGTGATCACTGCACTTGTGTACTTTTTCAGGCTTTTTATTTTTGCCTGGTGATGTTGTTTTTCAACAGAACAAGCTATCCTGCAGATGTAGCAATTAGATGATTTTTGAGTAATGTTAGAGAAAGTGATGTAATATTTGCATTTTGGTAGTTTGATTTTCTGTTATTTTTCAATCTGTGTTATTTATTCTATGTATTTATTCTATGTAGTATTTTAAAAGGATTGTATGGTTTATTACAGTATTATATTCATTTAGTTTTATTTGGTATTAATTTGTTGTTATTTGTAATTTTATTGTTGTTATTGTGTCTTGTTTCTATTTGTTTTTGTGATTTTGTGTTGTCTTTGTTGAATGTAACTGTATTTTAATAATTTCCCCTTTGAGATAATTAAAATATTCTGAATCTGAATAATTTTATTTATTTACTTAAAATCTTTATCCCAAAATATAAATAAACTGTTGCTGTAACTGCTTAAAAAGTGTAAGTTAGAGTTTAGCATCAATTTTCTGGTGTATCTAAATCTCTTGCATCTAACACAACCCTTCCCCCAGATTAACAATGCTGGTGCCCAAAGGTGTCTCCCTTAGGGATGATCGAACTTTTCAAAAGTTTGGTTCGGCCAGAACATCCGAACTTCCCGAAAATTCGGCCCGGATTTCAGAACCCCATTGAAATCAATGGGACCCGAACTTCGGTAATCAAAAAACACAATTTTGAAGCCCTAAAACCCAATAAATGCCCCTAAAAAGTGCATAGGGTTCTGGGTCATACCCCAGGGATTATTAATCACACAAAAAAAAGTTCTTAAAAATTGTCATTTTTGATAGAGAGCCAATTATTGAAAAAATTAAAAAAAAAAAAAAAATTCTTTGGATTTAGTATCTGGGGGGGGGGGGTCTAAAAAGTGTACCTGTGAAGTTTCAGCTCTGTAGCATGTCCAGAACCATAAAAAAGAGATTGTTTGTATTAGGTCACTTATAGAACAGGATAGTGGCTTCTCTCTTTTCACACCTTGCCGGTTTAGTAGCAAGAGTTTTTTTGGGCATTTTTTGGGGTCTTTTGAGGCAGGCAAAACATCTGAACTTGTGTATACGGGTATATATACACACATACTTATATGTATATATACACCTAGACATATATAGGTGTGATAGTAGCAGAAATGTATGCTTGCGCTAATGAAATAATTAACACTAATATGGCTCCGCTCCTATAACACCTATATATGTGTAAGTGTAAAATACATATAAGTATGTGTGTATATATACCCGTATACACAAGTTCAGATGTTTTGCCTGCCTCCAAAAACCCCAAAAAAATGCCTGCAACAACACACCTGGGCGTTTTTTTTTTTTTTTTTGGCGCTAGCGTCTTTTTGGCAATTTTTTTGGGTTCTTTGGAGGCAGGCAAAACATCTGAACTTCTGTATAGGGGTATATATATATATATATATACACACACACACTTATATGTATTTTACACATACACATATATAGGTGTGATAGGAGCGTAACTATATTGGTGTTAATTATTTCATTAGCGCAAGTAGTGTTTTCTGCTCCTTTCACACCTATACATGTGCAGGTGTATATATACATACATGGGTGTGTATATATACCCCCTATACACATGTTCAGATGTCATGCCTGACTCCAAACATGTGCTCAAAAAATCCCTATAAACGCTTGCAGCCAAAAAGTAGGCTGACCGGCGAGAAGCCATATTAGTGCACCCTGATATGGAAGGGTTTGGTCACCCTGCCATAGCAGTCAGTGTCAGTTCACCCTACACTACATTACGGTCACCCTGGCACTTAACACTTTCCCTACAGAAACTAAATTTTTGCATCTAACTAAAGTGTAAAAGAGCACCCTAACTACACTAGATATCCCTTTCCTCACACTAATAAATGCTAAATGACACTTTTAAAGTAAAATTAACATAACTGCTTCCACTCTCTTCCATGTCCCTGTATTACAATGCTAGGAATTTGGCGGGGGCTATCTTATATACTGGGGGCGTATTCACTAATGCTTGGCCTAGGGACCCCCTAGTCACTCCAATCACATTCCTAGCATTCTCCTGCCCCCTCAATTGGATTTTGCTAATGGTTCTGGTCCAATCATGGGCTTTTAAAGCCCATTTCCTGTCCCATTGCATTTTGGTCGGTTCTGGTTGCCAAATTCCGAACTTTTTCAGCAAAAAGTTCTAAATTCGGCCGAACCTCGAACAGTCAATGTTCGGGTCGAACCGATGGTTGACCCGAACCGTTCGATCATCCCTAGTCTCCATTCATAGTGTGGGCACTCTAAAACAGGAAGTATGTTACTGGCCAGATCACCAGGTGAAATAGAGGGAAAGAAGCCTATAAAAGAAAACCAAGGAAACCCCCACATCTAAGGATCGGTAAGCTGCAATAAATTACATTTTTAATTTTGATTTTAATACCATGTTAGATGTATTTGCTCTCAGTTAGTAACTCTCCTTTTTATAGAAATTACAGGGCAGGTTGCTACCCGACTTGAATCAAAATAGATACTTGTCTTGGGATTTTAAATAGTACTCACCCATGGTTACCCCCCATTCACACCGGTGTGATTTGTCATGTGGCTTGACAGGTCAAATCACATGACAAGTTGCACCCTATTGTCGGCAATGGAACTGTTCAAATCGGTGCGACTTTGCCATGCCGCACTGATTTGTAAAAGTAGTTCCTGCACTACTTTTGGTGATTTCAGGTGCGACTTGCATAGACATCTGTCATGCGGGTTTGAAATTGTACGATTTCAAGTGAAGTCGCATGATTTCAAAGCCGCATTCAGTTTGAACCAACGCTTAAAAATAGATGAGTTTTGTAGGCTTGTTACCCTGCACATGTATTCCCAACATTTGATCAGGAAAAAATCTATTTCTGCTCTGGTATACCAGAGGGACGTTTAAAGATCCCACAGCATGGCAGAAATCACCTCCTCAGGGTATATCACCTGCTCTGCTATTTAATTTAATGCAATCTATGGAAACTTATAAAGGCTTTATATATCAGTGCTATGCTCCTGTATGTTACTGACACAATTTCTTAAGGACTAGCCTTTGAAAGTAACAGTGCAGTAGGAAAGGGATGTAGGCCCTGTAACAGGGGACCAACGGAAAAGAAGCTTTGCAATCAGTCCTAGTTAGTGTCTTTCCAAATCTTTCACAACCATATATCTTATTACATACTTATTATTTTCCATTTAGGCTGTATGGGAAGGGGATCTTAGCAGACCCACTTTGTAACCGATGTAAAAGGTATTTAGAGTCTTAGTTTCTTGCAAACACTTATACAGTGCAGGATGGGAGCTTGAAAGAGAGGGGCTGACAGCAAAACCAAATTTAGGGTTACAAACCCTTTAATGAAGAAACTGTTCAGAAGGGAGTACTGCACCAAAGTGGAGACAAAGGCATCTGCTGCTTCTGGTTATGAACCTATTCACCTTGTGGTTGTGATGAGAGGTCACCGGTTATGAATCTATCCACCTTGTGGTTGTGATGAGAGGTCACCTGGTCCATGTCTGGTTTTTTCCACTGTTGATGAATTAGCTGGGACTTATCCTGGTAAGTAGACCATTCTCTCAGGTCTAGTGACTCAGAATGTCTCCTTATCAGTTTTCTCCTGCAAAGATGATCATGACCAGGCCCAGCATAAAACATGTGTTTAACTCCTTGGGCCCCTGCCAAGCAACTTGTGCTGTATGTGAACAATGTGGTTTGTATACTCACTTGTATACAATGTGGATTGTATACTTACTGGATGATCCTTAAACTGATGGTTCCAATACAGCAGAGGCAGCCTTATGGCTCATATTTCCAGCAGACTGATCGTTAGTTTGAATTAGTTCTGTACGAACAGAGAATCCAGAACAACCCTGCAGCAAGAGACTCAAATTCATGGTAAGGATTGTACAACAGATGGGAAGGAAAGACTTATCTAGAGTCAACATTGGTGACCACAGCCACCATAAAAGGGATGCCTTGTTCTGTGACTAATCTTTTTGACAAATCTATAGCTATACTTCCGAAACTCTGAAGAAAAGATCTGCTCTTCTACACAGCAACCACACTGCTGCCCGCCCCTCCCTTCCACTGTCCATTTAACAAATTTAGGAGGGAAAGAGAAGAGGGTGATGGTCCAGCGTCATAGGGTCGAAGGTAAAGTTATAGGTATACATTGGGTACTCTGTAAAAATGTAAAAAGTAAGGTGGCAATCACCTTGTTGAACTCCTTATCAACCATTATATTTTTAAAAGTGCTGAAATTGCTTGAGCTCTTCTTTAGGGTTTTCCTGGAGGGGATTTTCATTATTTCAGTGTCCAGGGTCAAGCAATGGGAGTCCAGGTGTAAAGTCGGGGGACAATGAAGACTTCTGCAGGATTAGAATCCTGTTTTAAATAAGGGACACAGCACAAAATAAACAAAAGTTCCATACCATAGTCTTCAGTACTAGCCTGCAATCAGAATCCTGGTCATTCACAAGGAATGAGGGGGGAGCATGTTCTGGTATGGCACCATACACGCAGACAGGTGTAAACAGTGTAAAATACACTGCGCCCCCAACCGGTATGGCCACTGCGGTGATTGAGGGAACAAGGGGGAAGCAGGGCTGCTGCAGTGACATTACCAAATTTGGTAATGCAAGGTTTGCAATGTTGGCTACTGGGAATAATATCCAGGATCTGGTGGTCCGGTATGACAGTGCGAGCTTGAATACGAATTCAGGGGTATGGCCATGAGATGGAGCTAAGCCTCTTTATTTTGCATAGTGGCCAAATCTTCTAAAAATAGGAACTATATAAATTCTAAAAATAGTCTTGTGTATATCAATGAACATTGAATATCACAATGTTACAATGTAATTTTTCTACTGAATCATTTGATATTCAATCTGAATGTCAGAAAGGGCATGCCGGTAGACAAGATGGCTCCTCTTGGTGGACATCTGTGCATCTTCACAGGATAATCCATGCTCCTTCTCATGGACGCAGGAATTGGGCACATGCTCATGCATGTGCGCATATATGTGAACGCAGAAATGTGCTCGTATCTGTGTGTATATACGTGCAAATCGGCATGTTCATGCGCACTTGTGACGGATGTTGGCGCCAAATGGACTATTTATACTGTGCTTAGGATCAGTGCTGCTTTGTCTTCAGCCTCCTGTGTGTCCTGAGACCCTCTGTTCCTGTATCCCTGTATCCTGAAAGTTGCTGACCTGGTTTGTCCTGACTACTCTCTGAACTCTGCCTGCACCAAACTCGGCTTGTCCTTGACCACTGCTTCTGCCTGTTCCATTTGTTTCTGTTCCACTGATCAGCTCCTGACCTGGCTTGTACCATGACCATGCTCTTGCCTGTGTCTCTATAACTGATCCATTCTGCCGATGTAGGACCCAGTCTGCCAGATTCTGCTATTCTTTCTGTGGCCATCGGTACCTACCTACCATCCCGCTGTGCCTGCTGATCTACAGTCTGCTACCAGTATTTGCCTTGCCTGTCCGCTCTCACTAGTACCAGCCTGCTTCAGTCTGCTGCCCACCAGCTGTCAACCAGTCCCCCTGCTTCACTGAAGACTACTTACAACTTCTCCTGCCTGGTTTGGACACCTGCTCTGCTGCTAGCTAAACTTACAGGCACTCGTGCCATTCTGCACTCCTGTACCTTCTGTTCACACTACACTTAGGTGTAAGAGAGGCCTTCCTCATAATTTTGGTCTCTGCTACCAGGTACATGATACTGATCCAGGTGCTCTCACATCTATAATCCAGTCTTCTTATGGATAATGCTGTCTGTGGTATTTTGGTAGCATTCTTGCCAAAGTGGTCAAAAATTGGCAAGAACACAAAACCTGAATCCATTAAAAGTCAAAGGTGATGGAACTTGGGTGGGCTGTATGATCCACACTCCAGCTGCTAGAGGGAAAATTTACAGCCAAGATAATACTGTCGATAATCCTGGTTGATGTAATTAATCAAATTTGGTCAATTGCGTCACTTTGTATTCTTGGCAGGAAATATAACTTACTGCAGCCGTTAAAGTCAATGATGATGGAATTTGAGTGGGATGTACGAATGGCACTCCCACTGCTAAATTACACTTTCCCAGATTTAGTAATACAGTACCTCTGGGAATCCCAGGTGAGGTCTTTCACCAAATGTGGTGTATTAACTCTCTCAGGATTCCCACCAATACGTTTAAATTGATAATATTCAAAATGCCAGCACTTCCTAAAGTAGAACTATAAGCAAAACTTTTTTTTATTTTTGATAGAGTAAGGGAGGGGTATAACCCCTGTCAGAATTTATTTACATCTATGTCCTATTGGGGAGATTTCCCATCACTTGGAAAATTAAGGAAATTCCTTAGGGCCCCCCAGGTCACCAAAACCAGTGTCCCTATTTGGAGATTTCCCCTCCCCTATTACTTTTCTGGGGATAACCTAAAATTTGGGATTTTCTATAACTTTCACTTTCTGGCTAAACAGGACAAAAAGAGAGGGTGAGGGTAGAGTTCTAATCCTTTTTAAAAAAACAGATCGTAACAGTTACCTTTCCATCATGAGTGGCCACCACCCTACGTGGTTGAAGAACATTCCCAGGGGCCAACTCATGAGGGTGAAGCGTAACTGTACGTTTGATGATGATTTCATGACACAATCAGCTGTTATCAAAGAGAGGTTCATTCAAAAAGGATACGAGGAAGATAAGTTGGATTTAGAGATTAAAAAGATTCTCGAGTTGCCTAGATCTGAGGTTTTAAAAAACAAAACCAAGTCTGTAGATAATGGGAAGGAATGGAGTTTCCTCTCGGACTTTTCAAGTGACTACAGAAATGTTGAGGCAATTTTTGAAAAGCACTGGCCTATGCTCTTAAAAGATAGGGTACTAGGCCCAGTTCTTCCAACTAACCCCTCCTTTATATACCGTAAACCCCCCAATTTTGGGGACAGAGTGGTAAAAAAGGTTTTGGACCCTCCAAACGTTACCTTCTTCCCTGATAGAAAAGGCTTCCACAAATGTGGGCGTTGTCGGGCGTGCTCATTCACTAAAAATAATTTGAGGAAAAGGGAAGTGTTTGAGGTCCCAGCTATAGGGAAACAGTTTAAAATTCAAAGTTTAATAACTTGTGACACCACACACGTAGTATATGCCTTAATGTGTCCGTGTAATTTAATTTACATTGGTAGAACAAAAAGGACCGTTAAGAAACGTGTAGGTGAACACATCACAAACATTATAAATGGCTTTAAGGACCACAGCGTATCGGAGCATTTTAGGAGGCATCATAACCAGGACCCCACTGATTTACAGTTTTGGGGTGTAGAGAGGGTGACTCCATCCTGGAGGGGATCTAACTGGGTTCGAGAACTATCCAAATGCGAAACCAGATGGATTTTTCTCACCCAGGCCCTGGTCCCCAAAGGGTTAAATATAGATTTGGACCTGAACTGTTTCATCAGTGATCTTTGATGGACAGTACATAGGAGGAGAATGCACCTTTGTTGTAGTTTACAGTTCTAATTGTATTTTTTAACCCGTAAAGATCTTTTTAGAAAATGGGATTGTAGTGTGAGGATCAAGTTTTGAGACCATCTAATAAGTGTTTTAATTTTAAATTTTAAAATTTTAACTTTAAATTTTAGACCTTTTATATATAATATAATTTAATTGCTTTGTGTGGATTCCTATTGGATCCCACTATTATCCATATCGACTTCTGATGTGTTGCATTGGTTGGCATCTTTTGGGAAATCATTCGTGACCACACATGTGGTATTGGACATTGAGTGTTGCACAATTTTATTTTCAATTTTATTTTCAATTTCATTTTTAATTTTATGGAATTTTATAAAATATTTTTTAATTTATTGTTACTTACACTGTCTGTTATGGGGAGTGTAGTAGATATTGTGAATGTGATTTTTATGTAATTTTCTAATTTTCGATATGCACATTATTACGAGGTGTATAGGGATAATTAGCCTGTATTTCAGTGTATATTTATTATTACATGAATATGGGAGGAGCATGCTGACGGTATATGGGTATGTCTTGTATTCACAAGACCACCTAAAATGTATATCATTCTAATCAAAGGGACACCGTAGATTAATGTAATACAATTATGATAACGGCGGCTGTATACTGTATTTGGTACGACCGCCCACTGCACATAGTATGACTAATGGGAAACCAGATAATCGTGTAGTGTAGCCTTACGGGAATAGGACCTAAGTATGGGCAAGACAAGCAGGATGTAGGACCTTTTCAGCGGTCCGATGTGGGCGGAAGTGCTCGCTGTCATGGAGCGGCCCAATTTACATATGAAGGCGGGTCATTAGATCCTCGTCAAAACCGTCAGCAGACACTCCTATATAATCGGACTCCGTGCCGTAAGGTTCACGCCCTTTGAAAAAGTCGGAAATGACGAAACGCGTCGGGGCATGAACCTTACGGCGACCGGAAGTGCACGGGGGACACGAGCGGCAGCTTTGGAGATCCGAGACACCAGCGTGGAGAGGGTGAGCAGGATCGACACAGCATACCACGGTACCCGTAGCACTGATATCTACTAGGATATTGAAGGCATATGATTTTAATGCGTTTGTGAGTACATTTGTATTGGGGTCTTTTTGAATAAATTATCTGATGGGTGAAACAATATCACACTAGTGCGGTTCCTTCTTTCCCCCTATGTTCACCATTTGAGCAATTATCGGGAGGAGAAGGGAGACACGTGACTACCCGAGATTGAAATCCAGTAATAGCAGCAGTAATCGCTCCTGAGTGGGATTTGTGTTACAACAGCTTGTTTGCCTGTCCTATGCAAATAGGTGGGCCACAGCTTCTGGTGAGTTGCCATTCCCCCCATTATCACATCGGTGGAGGTGTAGAGCAGTGGTGACCCCAACACTTGGTGGTGTTTCTCACTTGGTGGATTGGACTATTGCTGGAGGAATTAACCCGTTGTTTTGAAATTTTGCCACTGATGGACGTTTAAGGACTATAATAAGATGTGACGGGTTTAACTACGTCATTTCTCCTCAATTATACCTGCGCTACTTATACCATTGTATATGTTCCAAGGGACGATATATATTGGAGTATACTTCTACAGAGTTCTAATCCTACTTCACTCTATCCAAAACTGAAAAAAAAAAGTTTTGCCTTTAGCTTTACTTTAAACCAGATTAAAAGACCTTACAAATGGAGAGAAATTCCTGCCCTTAATTCCATCTATTCCCAATCACCAAATTCAGTGATAATAATTAACAAGATTTGACACACAAACACTTTGGGATAACCCAGAATGGAACTTAGAATTTACTATTGTGTAAAGTAGGAACCAGGTTAATTTCTTGAACATAACAATCTGAATTACTAAGGGAAGAGTAGAGATAGGGATTTAGCAGAAGAAAACCGACTGTAATGGGTTTGACTCTACTGACAGTTGTCATTACAGACATTGTGGATAGAGGGAACTCCAAAAGGGCAATTTCTTCAAAACAGACTGAACTATTCTAATGACAACGTTTTTATACAACAGTCTGTGAATAAAAACAGATGTTTTAGTTGCATACGTTTGCCAATAATATATGCGGAAGCTGCACTGCCAAGGCTCCCCTGTAAAATGCGGTCCTAACTCTTATGTTTGAGAGTCTCCAAGCTGGAAAATAAATAGCAGTGAATAAATTAAGGGCAGGTTTTCCTGGAGGGAGCCTGTTCCTCTTCAAAGCCACACGGCAAATCCAGCAAGAAAGCTTTACAAAAATGACAACCACCCTAAGTTATAACTAGCTGTCACAGGCAGGGGTCAGACTCAGAGACCAGTAGCTATAGCAGTAGAGAGGCTCCCACAAAAATAGCTGGATAAGTACACAAGCAGTTCACCCTGGTGGATAAAACGGGCTCAGCCGAGGATCAGGGTCTAAGTACTAACTGGTATTCACCAGAGCTCCTGCTGGTGGAGATGTGTTTTGATGCATGCTGGTACCAGGTCATGGGGGGTTCAATAGAAGATATAGCAGTTAGGGATCAAGCAGAATCATAGTCAGTAAACAAGCCAAGGTTGGAAACAAGTGGTTGCAGGTTGGGATCAAGCAGAAGCATAGTGGAGGATCAAGCCAAAGGTAAATAATGAATGTTTGCAGGTTGGGATCAAGCAGAAGCCTAGTCAAGGAGCAAGTTAAAGTTTGGTAACAAGTGGTAGTGGAGTTAAGGACAGCTGAAGGTACGCAAAAGAGCGCAATATCGGTTGGCGAGAACACAATAATCTGGCAAACAAAGTGCAGAGACGTGGCTTAAATCAGGAAGTTCATGGGAGGAGCAAAGAGTTGAAGGTTCACCAGCAATAAAAGGCAGGGCAAGATTGTTGAAGGAGATCGGACAGGCAGCTTTCCAGCATCTCAGGTGACTCTGCAAGAAGAGGCACTGCTGACTGCAGCAGAGGCTGCGGGTTCAGATCCTGATCCTTACATCAGCTTTTGAAGCAAGATGCATAGGAGGGATTTGCACAGTACAAACAAGCAAAGGAATGCCCAGCACAGTTACCAGCCAGCTAGCAAAAAAAAAAAAAAACAGAATTGTACTCTCTAACAATTTACGTTAAAAACAGAGGTTTTAGTTTAATGTTTTTTTACTATAAAGGGATGAGTGGTCTTTTTGTTCTGTTTTACAAGGATGGTGGTAACCTTAGAGTGTGGGAAGATGAGCTGTGGATTACAGGGGGCACAGTAAAGAGCTCTGTGTATAGGACAGTAAAAGCAAAGAAGGGGTACAATCAGCAGTGTGGGACTCATAGGCTTAGTTTGTTTACAAACAGAAGCAGGCTGGGGATCTGTCATTTAGCTGCAGTCATGCTACTGCCACTAAAAAACAGATTGTGGCTGCTGTTTGCTAACAAACCATTTACTATTACAATTTTTACAAGGGTTAAATTGTACTTCTTTGTACCTTCACATGCAGCTTGAAGGAATCCTCCAAGCATGTTATTGAAAGCATTTGTGCACTTTTAATGTGGACCTTTAAGCCACAATAAAAGAACCTCTCCTTGTTTAGAGGTATTTTATTTTTAATTTTGTTGCATCTGGACTGTACCTGGTCCCCCATGGCAGTGCCCAGTTGCTCATGCATTTTTCATGCAAAAGCTTGCAAATTGTCTGGAAAATGGACACAAGAAAAAAACTGGGCTCTCATAGAGTTCAGTGGGGCTTATCACTATGTTCAGGGTTCAGGAACTTCCCGCCAGGTCTGTCTAACGTCCAGTGAACTGAACTTTGCCCGGTTTCTGTCATCCCTAGTTCTCATCTAGAACCAGATAAATTAAAGCTGAATTAAAGCAAACTGCTGAAAACAAAAATAATAAGATATATATAGGAACCATTTACCTGCGCCAAAGGATTTGTATATCTGTCCATTCAGTCTTGTGATTTACACAGCAGTGCCCCACAACACAGCCCTGCTTAGCAGAGGTAGGGATCTTATCTTTTTTTGCTGCATTGTCACGCTCACTTACAGGTCTCCTCCTCACCCTGTGACTGGACAAAATAAGGAGAAACCACACACTGATGGTTCATCTCTCTGTCCCTCTGCCCCCTCTCTTCTTTTCAGAATGCTCTTAACACTGCTGCACACCTGACAGGCTCCCTGTGCTGCTTCTTCCTGCTAAAAGTGATACTAAACACACACACTGTTTAATTTACATTGTCCCTTCTATTTCTGCATTGGGTGATGGCACTGTAATTATTTTAATTAAATCAAAATCAAAGTACCTTTTTCCTAATTGATATACAGGTGTCGCGATAACCAACACTTCCCCTGCCTGTTTGCAGGGAAACATAAATAGGAGGAGCTTCTAGTCCTCTGCTGCTGGTTACATGTTCAAAATAAAATAAAATAAATAGTCTTTGGAAAACAAAGTAAGAATAAATAATTAATATCAATAATTTTTTTAAACTGTCATACAAATATAAATTTGAAATCAAATCTTTATTATTTTTTGGCAATAACATAGTGTAGGTGGATCTCTGACAGCTACAGGCTGTGTTACACCCCCCCAGTTCGTGTCTTAGAATAAGAGGGAGATGAAGCCTCCATTAATCTACATGTAATATCCCTAATATCTATAGTCACATGGGCTGCTCAGATGTGATAGGAAGGAAATGCTCAGCATAGAAACTCACTGAAAGCTGAGCATGTGCAGAGTTGCCACCACAGCTGCAAAATCCCTAGCTGCAGTACCGGGACAGGGTCATCCAGCGCCCCGGGCAAGAATGCAGAATTGCGCCCCCTTCCCCCACTATTAATACATGCTGTAGAATGGGTGTACCAATCTGCGTCCAATTTTTGGCTCATTCATAAGTTATAATGAAAAACAGACTCCTGTGTCCAAGAATCATGCAAAGACAGGTTTTACAGGCAGATACTATTTTTGTATATTGCAAAATGTAAGAAAAAAAAAAATGGATAAGGCATAATGTTATCTATTACTAAAATGCATGCTTTTCTTGCCCATTGCCAAAATATCTAGTTACATGACTTCATACAGAATCTGCATGAATTTTACTTTTTGTATTCTGTAATACGTAATAATAAGAGTAAGAAAACATTTACAAACAGCTTAAAGAATTGTATTTACTACAATTCAATAAGAAATGAAAATAAATACTATTGTTGTAAATCTTACTTCAAACTCCCTTTTGTTTAGTGTTTAAATGCTGCCCCCATGTGGATAAAGCGAGTAGCATTGCCTTCCCTGACGCAGGTATTCAGCTTCAAACATTTTATGAACTGCTTCAGAAATTGAGACCAATCGCTTTGTGCACAGCACTAGAGCTTAAGTGGGCTAGTTTAAAAAGCCAGTTTTTTTGTGTGATTTCCTTTTTTCCTTTAAATTATTGATAAAAAGCTAAAGCCATCCATTTCCTTTGCTTTTTTATATTGTAAAATTATTCTTGAACAGATTAGCCCATATTTATTTGTATAACCAAATTTTGTTATGTCCTGTGGAGCAAATGATTTGGCACCAGTGGTAAATTGGTAAAATTGTTGCAGACCAAGTAGAATATATGTATACATCAACAAAAATCATAACCCACTGGACTTTTTACGAGACAACCCACGATTTAAAAAACACAAAAATGTATTATTTGAAATACATGACATCAAATACATTTTAAAATCATATCATGATAAATAATTGCCAAAAGTATCCAACAGTAGAAAATATGTAAACAGAATGCGTGTCAATGTAGAAACATTACAACAATCCTAGACAGTCTGTGCCGTTTATTTCTCTATGCCTTTTGCGAGAACAAAAAAAACTTGCTTCCTTCTGCACAGATGAGAATCTAAAAACCCAAACAAATGAATTTAGAGAGTATAAAAAATATGATAATTGATCCCACCTCGTAACCACATTCTTTTTTTGATATTCATTTTTTACGACGTCTATGTGTACTCTTTCCTTTTTTCTCCCTTTTTTTCTTTTTTCCTTTGCCTCTTGATTGCTTTAGGCTGATTAGCTTATTTTACAGTTCTAGGATCCTACACAGACAGCCTATTGGTCTGTAGGGTTGTCAGGGGGCACTAGTTGCCTGCTTTTGGCTTGTCCCCCCCCCCCCCCCCTTCAACTCCTGGGGAGAAAATTTGTGGACCAGGGGTTGTCCTCATCCGGTGTGACATTTTGAGCCATTCAGACAATTGACCAAGCAGTCCATTTTCTATTGATTACATTTGAAGATTCAGACAGCTATATATTAAATGTAAGTCCGGTTACGAGGTGGGATCAATTATCATATATTTTTTTTCTTTCTAAATGAATTTGTTTTTGTTTTTAGATTCTCATCTGTGCTTATCTTGAGGAAGCGAGTTTTGTATCGCATGAAACGCGTAGAGAAATAAACAGCACAGACTGTTTATGATTGTTGGAATGTTTACATTGACATGCATCTTATTTATGTATTTTCTACTGTTGGATCCTTTTGGAAATTATTTATGATGATATGATTTTAAAATGTATGTGATGTCATGTGTTTCAAATAATAATAATACATTTTTGTGTTTTTAATCTGTGGGTAGTGTCTCGTAAAAAGTTCTGTGGGCTATGATTTTTGTTGGTGTTTGCACTATTTGGGACTGAGACACACCTCGATCCCATATATACCAGCTCCCCTATAGAAAACATGCACACTTTATGTAGGTGTTACTAAGTTATTTAAACAAAGCTAACTGAGGCTGAACACAGGAGATTATAGCAAATCACTGAAACTCTTGCATGTCTGCACCTCTCACATGTCCACATCCCTACCAGTTTTAGCCCAGCTTTAGAAAGCTTTAAAAAGTATAGATTTTTTTAATTTTATGCATATGCCTGCTACTGCACCAATCTAGAGACAATGGTTGACAAGGCAGCAGACGTCTGGTCCTGGAAAGTTTTGTTAGCTACATCACTGTTGTCTTTAAGCACAAAAGCTCATGGAGCAGGATGAGGTAAGTATAACACAGAATGGGGTTACTTAAGGCCCATTCACACCTATGCATTGTGGCAATACCTGTGTTACCTGAGGCATGGAATTGCACCATACATGCATTGCGTTTCTATTCGGGTTCAATGTCAGGGATTACTTTTGTTTAATTAGCAAGAATAGATTTACGAGTTAAACGGCGAAATTTTTCTTTTAGGGATATTTTGTCATTTAAACACTTGCATTTCTGCTTTACAAATGAGGCCTCTACAAAGGCATCTGTGTGTATAGAAGCATCAAATAAGTGCGCATGTGCGCGGGCACGAGGGCGGTAATGCTGTAACCGAGCTCCGCACACCACCAGCTGAACTTTAGCTATCTTTAGCGGCGGGAGGGAGAGACCACACCCGCAAACCCTACCCGAGGGCTCGTGAGCCTGTCATGCAGTGGAGGACGACGAGGAAGCGGCAATACAAACAGGGAGGAAAGCGGGAAGCAGAGAAGCACACACCGCTGGGCCGGACTCCTCCATCCAAGATGGCGCCGGGTAAGCAGCACGAGCACAGTGGCCGGGATCCATCACAGGGCAATCCGCCCTCCACCAGCTATACTTCCCAGGCTGCCCGCTCGCCCTCTGGGGATGAACCGAGGGATCCATTTTCCTCCCAATCCTCCGGGGAGCTGGAGGGAGGCCTACAGGGTGTGGGATCGCCCCCATCCCCCTCCACCTCCCATGATTGCCCTGTAATGTCGGACTCTCCTGTTTCCTCCATGGACAGGAATATGGCAGACCTGGCTGAGTCTCTCTTTAGCCAACCCAGCCCCACAGGGTGAGATCCCGAGCCTCCTGTAGCCACATACTCTGGGGCTAGGCTTGACACCATTGAAACTAAGGTGGATGGATCCCTGTCCAGAGTCAACCAGAACACTGCACTGGTATCAGAATTACATGAAAGATTGGAGGAGGCTTATTCTAAGATAGAGGACCTTGAGAATCGTTCGCGCCGCTATAATGTGCGCATCAGGGGCCTTCCAGAATCGCACCAGGATTTGGAATCGGTGGTCCACACCCTTATGCAAGATCTAATCCCTGACATCCAACCTCATCAGCTGGAAGTGGATCGGGTCCATAAGGCCCTGACGGCTCCACGCCAGGATGGACTTCCACGCGACATCATTCTTAAGCCCCACTACTTTAAGGTAAAGGAGAAAATGATGGCGGCTAGGAAACGACAGGACTTGGCTTTACTTGGATCCCCTATACAGCTTTTCACTGATCTGGCTCCGACCACGGTGCAAAAACGGCGCACCCTTAAACCCTTGCTACAACAATTGTTGAATCGCCAAATAAAGTACAGGTGGTCATTTCCGTTCCGGCTCTCCTTCACGTTTCAAGGCAAGAACTACTCTTTCACGAACTTTCGGGATGGGGAGATTTTACTTCTGGGCATTATCTCCAGGGAACCGCATTCATCACCGCGTCCTTCAGCCTCCATGACTCTGACCGCTCGCCCCTTGTCTCCTATTTGGACCCACAGGGGCCCTCCCTCTGCGAGGAAGGACAGGCGCAACACCTGAAGTGACTGTGATTTATTTTCCTTTTTCCTTCCACATGTGTTTTTCCATTTTTTTTGTGCTTTGCCCCTGCGGGGGGGGGGGGGGCTTTTTCTTTTGGCTCCTCTGCCCTCCTCTCTTCTCCCTCTCCTGCATTGGCGTAGCTGCCTCTACATGGTCTTTTCCTATTTCGCCCGCTGGCTGTCACTTCGGTGGCGATTGGTGGAATGGGGATGGCCAGGATGGTGACAGTGACCGTCCTTGACCCTGGTTGCCTCTACGGGGGGGACCTGGGAAGTGCCTTGTTATTTTTGCTGGATGGGGGCCGGTCGGCCGCTTCGGGGGTGCTCACCCCTCCGGGCCCCCGGTTGGGGGCTGGGGGGGGTCCCTGGAGCGGCGGGCTTCCCCTCGGTGGGGGGGAGGGGGGGGACGTGTTCTACTGATGATGACATTGGCGTTTCTTTTTGTCTCCCTTTCTGGGGCCCCTGGACCAGCTTGGAAGTTGTGCTTTTTTTTTTTTTTTTTTCTTCACGTTCCTGTGTTTGGGCGGTTCATGTTTGGGGCCTGGGTCCAGGTCCCTGGTCTGTGGATCGTGGGCCCGGGTTCCGGATGTGGGAGGCCCTTGGGGGAGTACTATTGCTAGGCGGGATTTGGCCCACGTTATGGGGCCATTGCCCCTTGTATCTCCCAGCTGGCGTGTGTTTTTTAATGGGTCAGCTGGGTTGTAACCACATGCCACTCTTGTGACCTTGCCCTTGTCTTACGATGGGGGCAACCTCACAAAGTGTACCCCAGAAGGAGGGACTGGGGAAAGTAAATTCCCTTCTATGTAGCATTTTTCTATGTTATTATGTTCTTTTGGCGGGAGGAACTTATCTTCTTGCTTGTGCTTATCTCTTTTTTCACCCTCTTTTCTTTTTCCTTCATTTCCTTTGGACCCTGACCCTGCGCTCTGGCCCCGTTTTGGTGTTCCTGGATCCCGGATGTGCCTGGACTCATGCTATTGGGAACCTGCTCTGGATAACAATTCGATCAGGTGAGCGTGCTCTGTCAGACCACAATGTCAGCCAGTAGTTCTACTATGTATTCCCTTATATCACATAATGTACAGGGATTTAATTCCCCGGTTAAGCGTACCCAAGCTTTTACCTATTACTACAAACAGAAAGCGGGTATTCTGCTGTTACAAGAAACACATTTTTCCAAATCCTCTGCCCCTAGATACCTCTCAGCCCGTTACCCGCAATTCTACCTTTCGTCAGGTCCTGAGAAAAAGCGGGGCGTGGCCATGTGCTTTTCTCGCAGGGTCCCTTTTACTCTAGTGACAGTTGTGCGGGACAAGGAGGGCCGTTATCTTATGGTGGTGGGTCTCGTCAACGATCAACTAATTTCATTTATGTCTTATTACACTCCTAATACAGGACAACTCGCTTTTTTCCATAACATGCTGCGTACACTGCTCCCCAAAGCTCAGGGTAAAGTGATCCTGGGGGGCGATAGCAACCTTCCCCTGGATCAGGCCTGGGACAGGACCGTCCCGGGGAGGCCACAATGAAAACATGTGCCGAAGAATGGGCATAAACTGGCTTGTCTTCTTCATGACTGTGACTTGCTAGACCTCTGGAGGGAACTTCTCACATGTCCACGGTACGTATTCCCGCATAGATCATGTGTTCGCGAGCTCGACGCTCTCCCCCTACGCGTCGTCGGCGAAGATTTTAGCCACTCCCTGGTCAGATCATGCTCCGGTGCTCATAATGCTCATAACGCTCTCAGGGCTGTGGTCTAAACCAGGCCCGTCCCCATGGCGGCTTAATGTCACACTTTTAAACGACCCGCATATTCTCAAAGAACTAGAAACGGAGATCAGCACTTTTTTTCTAGAGAACCGTCCAACAGACATGACTCCTGCTATCACTTGGGCGGCACATAAGGCCACAATTCGTGGCAAACTGATACAGGTAGCGGCTAGATTGAAACGGAATCGGGAAAGTACGATTAAACAGCAGGAGAAGGAACTCTCGGCCCTTTTGGTCGAACAACGGTCCCAGCCCCAGGTAGACATACGACACAAGATTGACGCGGCGAGACTGTCTCTTAATCTAAGCCTTACTACGCAAGCAGAAAAATATATTCGTTGGTCGCGACACAAATATTACACCATGGGTGATAAGCCTACCACATTATTGGCTAGGAAACTGACGCCACGCCCGTATACCTCAGCGCTACCCAAATTACGCCTTAGATCCGGGGCTCTTTCTCGTAATCCCGAACTGCTCACGGCGGAATTTAGGGATTTCTATACCAAACTATACCGCGCGCCTACCCCTTATGACAGGGACTTGGTTGATGTCTTTTTTGCTGACATGTCGTTACCCACGTTGACGAAATCTCATAAGGACATGATGGATGGCGAAATCACTGAGGCGGAGGTCAAACAGGCGATTAAGGGCTTACACCCCTCTAAAGCACCTGGTCCCTATGGTTTTCCAGGACTATACTATCGCAAATTTCAGGACGTTTTGTCCCCTCATCTCTGTGCATTCTTTAACGCGATACGCCTTGGGAGAGACCTTCCTCCTCAGGAGAACACGGCGTTCATTCATGTCCTCCCGAAACCGGACGCCAGACTTCCGATCAAACGTGGCGAATACTGGACATCATATCGGCCATTCACTGGGACTGGGATGGGGGGGCCCTCGCAAGTGCATGATCCTCTCGTTAGACATTCACAAGGCCTTTGATTCCCTTTCGTGGGATTATTTGTTTGATGTCCTGGGGAGATATGGTTTCGGTGCGCCTTTCCTCACCATGCTGAGGGCTCTTTATAGTTCTCCCACAGCGAGACTAATGTTGAAGGGTTACGCGTCGGGTTCGATTACCATTGGTAGGGGGACTCGACAGGGTTGCCCCTTATCTCCCCTACTTTTTGTGCTGGCCTTAGAGCCTCTGGCTATCAAGATTCGTGCCTCGGCGGATATTAGGGGAGTGCTCTGTGGAGGATCGGAGCACAAATGCATGTTGTTTGCAGACGACATTCTGGCTTTGATCTCTTCGCCGATCACGACTCTTCCGAACCTCTTTGCGCTGCTCCGCCAGTTTGCTCGTATATCGGGCTTAAACGCCAATCAGGCTAAATCACAGGCGATGAATATTTCTTTAGAGGACTCAACGGTCGCCGTATTGCAACAGTCTTTTAAATTCATCTGGCAGAATAAAACGTTACCTTACCTAGGCATACGATTGACACCGTCCTTACACACATTGTACAACGCTAACTATCCGCCCCTCATTACTCGACTGCTGGCTGACATGGATAGGTGGCTACTCCACCCTCCGTCGTGGTTTGGCAGTCTACACTCTGTCAAAATGAATATCTTGCCTAAAATCTTATACTTGTTTCGCACATTGCCTGTTGCTTTATGTAGACGTGATATCCAGAGATTACAGGGTAAACTTTTGTCCTTCATCTGGGGGAATAAGAGACCCAGGGTGAACAGGAAAACGCTTTTGACCCCTAGAAACAGGGGTGGCTTGGGGGTGCCGGATCTGATGAAGTATTACTATGCAGCGTAACTGGCCCAATTGGCTAAATTCCACTCTGGTGGCCCCCACCCCATCTGGATGCAGCTGGAGGCGAGCTCTGTTCCGGGTAAATTGATCTCTCATTTATTGTGGCTACCGCCCAAAGAGCGCCCCCCTGTTCTATGCCCGGCACTGTCCCATTCTCTGGCTGTCTGGGACAGATTGTCCAAAGCACATACTTTTAAATCGCTCCACACTCCTCTAGCACCTGTGCTCAACAACAGCGTAATTGCCTCTGGATTACTATACGGAATGCATTATATTCTACCTAGCAACCACTGACAATAATCCTAGCTTTATTCTGATTGAACATACAACGATTCCTTAGAACCAATCAGGAAATCCTTACATACTCCAATTCTGCCCAGCAACAAGTGACCACGTCCTTCTCAATTAGACTGAGAATGTTTCATCCGGTTGCCTAGTAACCACACTGTTTTTATACGGAGCGGGAGTGACGGTAGTTACGCTTCTGAAGACGTCATTTGATGACGAAACGCGTCAAGCGTAACAACGTCATTTCTGCACTGGTGGAGCGCAGATCCGGCGGTTGGTCAGCACAGCGTCCCGGAAACCACCGCTAAAGAGGGTCTTGCGGTCCCTATGTTTTTCTATGCCTACATTTGCTTAAAAAATGTGAGTACATTGCTTTTTACAAATAAAGTGTATTTTATTTAAAACGGTACATCACTATACGCGATTTCCTTCCTCTATATGGAACCCTGGACCCACGGCTTATGAGCACGAGGGGCATATAACACATACGGTATATACGGCTACTGAAAAGGGATCAGCCTATGGGACCATCCTGGACCAGAGAACAGATTCAGGTCTTACACGCTGATTACCCCTGTAGGGGTGAAAATTTCTGGTGAGTGCGGGCAGAGTTGGGACTAAGGGAGCACTGTTTCTACACCCGGCACCCTTATACCCGGAGCACCACGGAAAGCACCCACGGAGCTGAATACCGCAATAGCCCACCCTCATTTGCACTTTCATATGGACTTTATATGAACTTACTTTTTATTTACCCAAACGATTGAACTTTTTACCGCCAGAGATCTATTTTTTATCATATATGATATACACATTTTTTCTTTTCACAGCTAATTTTTATCACTCGCACAGATAACACTTTATCATTTTTATTTTTTCGACGTTTTTTTACAAAGTTTTTTATATCGTCCAGCATTTACTATTTGATACATTTCACTTATTATCGATGTAAACTAGCAGTTTATGAATTTTAAATCATTCTTTAAACCATTATTCCTTTGAGCTAATCTTAGATATCACAGTCAGCACTATTTGGTGCAATCTATCACTGCTGCACATGCACACGTATATTTTATGAATAGTTGAAAATTATGCGCACTGATTTACTGCACTAAGTCACTTTAATACTACTGCTTTTTGGATTAATTGATTACTTGTATATTTTATTGGTTTATACACTGCACTTTATGTACGTATATATATATATATATATATATATGAACTAACCCCACGCATATGATACATTACCCGTAATTATAATTATATCAGGGCAGCGCCAAGTACCTCATTTTCGCCACATTAATACAAAGTATTGTTGCGCTGGTATATGGTACCGGCGAGAATCTCGAAATTCGTACCTGGCGCATCTTCCTTGTGCTTCCGTGGCTGCGGTCAGGAAGGAACCATGTTCCACATCTGGTGGCAATGCCCTAAGGCGCGCCGCTATTGGATTAGGGTGTATAACTTTATATACACCCTTACGCAAGTAAACCTGCCTAAATCCCCACAGCAAGCTTTGCTGGGGTTGAAGGTGGATGCTGCCGCGGGGGCTTATTTTGTTTATTTTCACGGCTGCCAAGATAACACTAGCACTATCCTGGAGATCTCCAGTCCTGCCGTTCGACCAGCTCCGCCATAAACTTACTTGGATAATGCTCAATGAATGTATGTCGGCCATGTTAAATGATAAAATGAAACAGTTTGATAAGGTATGGGAGCCGTGGCTCTGTTATCTTACCAGGAGCGGCTAATGGAGTCTGGGGCATCGGGGATTCGGGGCCGGGGGGGGCTGGGCGGGGTCCTGCTAAATTCTCTTCCTACTACTTTCTTCCTTTCTTCTCTCTTGCTATTTCTTCCTATTCCTATCTCTTTGGCCTTATGGGCATGTACCGTTAGCCCACTTACATCTTCACACGTTCAAACCCTACAGGCAGTTACATGGGCAGCACTAGGGTCGGGATATGGCAATGAGCTGAATGACCTTTATTGTTTCCTATGTTTTTTTTACTTGCTGCACTGAGATACTCGTAATCCCATTGCCTGTCCTGCTTGGGTATTGTTATGTACCCTGTTGTACTACATATAAATTTTTCACTATGTTTGGAATATGTTACGTAATGACTGCCTATGCTGCAAGAACTTTCTTTTTCTACGTTAAGGCATTGTAATTGCGGTAGGATACTTGAAACTGTTATGCTAATGTTGACGGTATTCCTTCCTGTACCTTTGATGTTTTTGTCAATTTCTCATGAAAACTTTCAATAAAAACCATTGAAAAGAAAGCATCAAATAACAGAGCCCAATGTTATATACAATCCTTATTACATGGTTCTGTATTTTATAAACTGTTATGCATACTCTGTTGCTAAGACATAGCTTGTGTTATCAGAATGAGGTCTGACAGGCCAATGACAGTCAAACTTGAGAGGTTTCTCAGTTTTGACTGTTAGCTGCTCAGACAAAGTTAATGAAGCTAAGTAAGGGACCATATACAGTACACAACTTTTACAGCTATGTATAAAATATAATTTCAGACAGAATATACTTAGTTTTTTTCTTGTTCAATTTTTTTTGTAATTGGGTTTAGAAGATTTACAAGACAGAGAATGCAAGCATACACGATTCAGAGCAATCATAATGAAAACAGTACAGATGATAAAGCATGATATAGTACTGCAATAGAATACACTAGTGGGTCCTCATTTTAACCAAAAGCATTAAGAAGAGTTAAAACTGTAAATAGTAATGTAGGAGCAGAAAGCAGGAGAGCTTTGAATGTTGCGGCGTAAAGGAGTGTGCAGGGAGGAGATTAGTGTCTTGTAGTTTTTGGGGGATGCCAGATTTTACCTATATAAGGTGGTATAGGGGTTCATAAATCCAGTTATTGGCAATCAAAATAAGCAGAAAAGATATGGGTGATCCGTGGATCCCTTGAAATTGGCCATCGTGTCCATGGTTTTACCATCAATTTTTTAAATGATAGTGTCTGCAACAGTCTGTTTCCTAGCCGTCAGAACGTGCATCATAAAGGTGGATTGATGTTTCATGAGGCCTTTGGGTTTAAGGTTAAGAAGTGCTTCAGGAGATTTGTGGAGGAGATCATATACCCTCATACACAGTTCCTGGACTACTGAGCAGGTGCACAAACTGAAAATTCTTGGTTCTGAGCAGCTCAAAAAACATCTTGGCGAGTGGCTGGGGCCATCAAGGGTGAGTCGACTGGGTATTAAGGAACCATCTAAATTTTACTTTGCAGTTTATTTCAATAACATATCGGTTTTGGGAGCAGGATTTGTTGGTGTTTCTTTTTTGGGGACCAAACTTCAGGTTGCAGTGTGTTGTTTAAATCAGATTCCCATTTCTGCATTTAGTTGTGGGTTGGTAGGGAGGGTTTATTGATGAGTAAATTGTATAGCAAAGAGATCAAGCCTCGGAAATAAAGGTCATCGAGTGTAGAAGTAGAAGCCTTGATCATGGAGGTAACAAAACACCTGATCTAAAGAGTTCTGAATCTGGTAGATTCTAAGAGTTTTTTAGAAAGTAAAATAGTTTCATGTTGTCTGTCCTGAGAAGTGGGTGGAATTGGGTGATGCCAAATGACCCAATGTTTAAAAGTGCCGGGGTGTAAGGGTATATGTAAACCCTTACATATACCCAGTGAAGTCACAAGCTTCAAGTGATACCCAGTAATGAAACAAATCCTCCTACAAAAGTTGTGCCTGTTTATCTGCAGCCATCTGACCCATACATTCTACAACACACAATTGAAAGGATTTTTCTTAGCAGTAAAAAGCAGGGATGGGGATCTGACGTCTCACACACACTGCAGACCTGTGGCACAAAGCTGAGTGCAATTTGAGAACTAATTGGAGGAAAGTGACACTCCACCCTTTTCACAGACTCAGAGAAACATAGAGCTGAGGATGTGAACCATCTGCTGTGTGCTGGGGGGGGGGGAGTTGGGCCTTCTCCCAGAAGGCTGAGGTGTCGGCTTAATCTATTAGGAGTAAGTCATGCTGATAGCAAAGATCAGAAAGGATCCAAGCTCTGTACTTTGGATTCAGGTTTGTACAAATTATTGTGGGATGTGCTTTCTTCATTTTTCATGTCTGAGGTCTACAACCACTTTAAGAGAGTGGTGTGCTTTAGGGCTCCACATTGTTGTTCTGTCTTTAGTGGGAAGCAAGAATAAATTGTCTATGTATATTGGATCTCAATCTATAGCTTTGAATTATACCCAAATACAAATAGGCTTCAACGAAGGTTTAATATTTGGTAAGTACAGCTAGCTGGGCTGCTTGACAATATTTATCCAATGATGGGACTCTCAAACCACCATTCATTTTGGACTGAGATAACGAATTTAGGGAGCCTTTGTCTGACTTGCTTTAAGATAAATTGTAGGACTTGCCTAGGTAGGTTTCCTAAGTATGATAAGGGATGGAAATAGACAAAACGTGCAATATGTAGAGTAGTTTAAGCAAGGTTATTTTGATCACGGCTGTCTGGCCTAGCCAGGAAAATTAGTAGTTTTTCTAGGCAGTAAGACCTTGGCCTTGAGGAAGAGAGGATAACTTGAGTCATTTAAGGTATGGTATGAATTACTAAAATGGAACCCCAAGAATTGAAATTGTTGAGGTTCCCACTAGTAAAGAAAGGAATTTTGTAAGGAACTATAGTGGTTAGTAGACAATTATTAAGGCCCTTTGACTAAGTGGTGTTTATCTGAAGACCCTGATAACCTGCAAATGGTTTAAATTAGGTTGAGAATTCTGGGGTTAGTGATGAACAGGATCTTCCCATCAGCAAATAAACTGAGTTCGTGATGATCACTACTGTTGTTAACTACTTTTATATCTGGGTGGTCCCCTATAAAGTGAGAGGGGGGGGGGCTCTGTTGTGAGAGCAAATAAGTAGGGAATTGATAGGCAGCCCTGTCTAGTACTCTGAATTTTCCTAAATTAGGTAGATTTAAAGCCTGCATGTTTTACAACTAAGGGGGAAGAATAGAGCGTCCCATTTGCAGAATTTTGAACCAAAACCTTATTTCTGCAAGATAAAGAATATATACTGTATTACAGCACAGTGGTGTAGTGGTTAGCACTTTCACCTAGCAGCAAGAGGGTCGCTGGTTCGAATCCCAACCACAACACTACCTGCCTGGAGTTTGCATGTTCTCCCTGTGCCTGCGTGGGTTTCCTCTGGGTTCTCGGGTTTCCTCCCACACTCCAAAGACATGATGGTAGGTTAATTGGATCCTGCATAAAAAAAAAAAATTGGCTCTACTGTGTATGTATGCGAGTTAGGGACCTTAGATTGTAAGCTCCTTGAGGGCAGGGACTGATGTGAATGTACAATGTATATGTAAAGCGCTGCGTAAATTGACAGCGCTATATAAGTACCTTAAATAAATAATAATACAACAATAACAAATGAAATTCTTTTTTATATTAAATGACAGCATCAATAGCGGGATGTTGTATTTCTTTGCTGCCTAAGTGAGAAGAGGAGTCTTACAAACATTGTCCCTGCTTGTCTAAGGAGGCACAAAGCCCATTTTGTTTTTATGAATACGAATAACAAACCCCTTTTAAATCAATGGGACCCGAACTGGAAAAATCAAAAGTGCCCATTTTGAAGGCAAGTAATTGGGTATGGGTATGGGGGTCCTGGTACTGCCCTGGGGGACATGTATCAATGAACACAAAGTTTGTAAAAAACATAATTTTCAAATGAGCAGTGATATACTAATGCTTAATGTGAAACCATATAAATGAGAAATAATTAAAATTCCTTTAAATATAGTGCCTGGGGGGTCCCTTTAGTCTTCCTGTAAAGTGACACATCTGTACCGTGTATAGAACCTGCTGCAGCAATAATAACATTTTCCCTGCAAGCTTTCTTTATTTTGTAAACTCAGCTTGGGGGGGGGGGGGGGCAGTCTGTATAATGAAGCCACAATTTAGTGCACTCGGAACAAGATTAGAGATGTTTTGGATAAATCCTGGTGTCCCTTTTGCAGACTTTGAAAAGAAGTAACAGGTGTGGAAAAATTGAGCTTTGGGCGTTGGTGGTGCCTTCGCACCGTAATCCTACAGGAGGTACTTCTAATAAAAGCGAGAATTGGTCTTGCTGTCAAAAATTCAAATGATATGCCCCAGTCAAACAGTGGCAGAAGAATTGGGCTTTGGGTGTTAGTGGTGGCAGAATAAGCCACTCTGGCAGCTACGGTGGACTGCGCACTAGTCTTTGCGTGGGTGATGGAGGATGAGAAGGATGAGGATGGTTTAGTAAGCCAGTCCATCACCTCCTCTGCATATACAGTATATATATATATATATATATATATATATATATATATATATATATATATATTGTAAAGTTTGGGGGTTCTAGCTCCACCGGATTGAGTGCACAACCGTTTAAAACATAAACAAAAAGGCTTTATTTCAGCAAACTTAAACAGGCTTCCAGCAGTGCATAAATCAAACACAAAATAAAGTCCGCTTTTCTTCAGCACAAAGGAATAAAGCAAGAAAAAAGGCACATACGGTTTTGTGGATGGGTCTTCACCCCAAGGTTTGTAACAGTCCTTAATAGACCTCTCAGCAGCTTCCAGCAAACTTGCAGCTCCTTCAGACAGGTGCAACCACCAAACTACTCCTCCCCCACACTCACCTATTGCTGCTTCCTGTCTCTTAAGGACTGCTTCTCATGGGTCTTAACCCTGTATGTGCTGGAATCCCTTATGGTCAGGGGTGGGGGCTCTTTCCCACCCGAATATATCACTACAGAGCCCCCCAAATTCCGGGTCCCAAAATATCGCTCTATTCAACACAGAGAGCACTGCGATTCAGTCCTCCTGATTTTAGCTATTTCCAGGAATTTCTCACCCGTCTTGGGTGACCCCCTGAACATTTCCCAACTTCCCTTAAAGAGACCACAACCCAAACACAGGAGATATATAGCGATTGTCCAGGACCCAACCTTGGCGTCCTGTACATATCCCCCCCCTCTGCCTCAACGCGGAGGTGTTGGAGGCACCACACGACAGCATACAGTGGACTCGGGAGAGGGCATCGGCATTCTGATGCTGTCTCCCGGGTCTGTGTTCTACCACAAAATTGAACTCCTGGAGAGAAAGGAACCACCTTGTCACCCTGGCATTGGTGTACTTGTTCTGTCTCATCCAGGTCAATGGGGCATGGTCTGACACCAGGCGAAACCTCCTACCTAGGAGAAAATACCGTAGGGAGTCCAAAGCCCACTTGATGGCAAGACACTCCCGCTCCACCACAGCGTAGTTTCTCTCTGCTGTCGTTAGCTTCCTACTCAGAAAAACCACGGGGTGTTCTTCCCCATTGACCACTTGAGAGAGGACCGCTCCTAATCCTTCACTTGAAGCATCTGTCTGCACTACAAAATCCTTGGAGAAATCGGGAGCTACGAGCACCGGATGTTGGCATAATGCCGCCTTAAGCTTCTGAAAAGCTTCTTCGGCATTCGCGCTCCACTTTATCATCACTGACTTTCTACCTTTGGTCAAGTCAGTCAATGGTGCAGCAATGGTGGCAAAGTTGGGGACAAACCTCCGGTAGTAGCCAACTATGCCCAAAAATGCTCTGACCTGCTTTTTGGTTAGGGGACGGGGCCAGCCCTGTATGGCTTCTACCTTATTCATTTGGGGTTTAACCAGCCCTCTACCCACAATGTACCCTAGGTACTTGGCTTCCTCCATCCCGATTGCACATTTCTCTGGATTGATGGTGAACCCTGCTCTTCTCAAGGAGTCTACGACTGCCTGAACCCGGGGAAGATGGGACTCCCAATCAGTGCTGAAGACGACTATGTCATCCAGGTAGACGGAAGCATATCTTTGATGTGGACGTAAAGTTTTATCCATGGCCCGTTGGAATGTGGCAGGGGCAGAGTGCAGACCAAATGGCATCCTTTTGTACTGGAAGTGGCCTTCCGGGGTGGAGAAGGCTGTTTTCTCCCTGGCCTCCTTGGTTAGGGGAATCTGCCAGTACCCTTTTGTGAGGTCAAGCGTGGTGATATACCTGGCTGGACCCAACCTCTCAATTAACTCGTCTATCCGGGGCATAGGATATGCATCGAACTTGGAGATTTCATTAAGCTTTCTGAAGTCATTGCAGAAGCGAAGAGTGCCGTTGGGTTTAGGCACCAACACAATTGGACTCGACCACTCGCTCTGCGACTCTTCAATGACATCAAGCTCAAGCATTCTTTTTACCTCCTCAGACACTGCCACCCTATGAGCTTCTGGGATACGATACGGCTTTAACCGGATTTTTTCATTGGGCTCGGTTACAATGTCATGCTCGATGACATTGGTGAGACCAGGTAACCCTGAAAACATGTCCCTATTTCTTTGCAGAAATTCTTTTGCCTGTTGGGTCTGGGGCCTAGACAGGGTAGCGGCAACCTGCACTAGGTCAATCCCTGCAGGGTCCCCTGACTGGACACCTATCACTGCAGACACCTGTTCTCTATCTCTCCAGGGTTTCAATAAATTTATGTGGTAGATCTGGTATGGCTTTCTTCTCCCAGGCTGGTGTACCTTGTAGTTCACTTCCCCCATTTTTTCCACTATCTCAAACGGACCTTGCCACTTGGCCAAGAACTTGCTCTCCACCGTTGGTATTAGGACGGCCACCCGGTCTCCTATTTGAAATTGTCTGATTTTAGCCGACCGGTTGTACACCCTTCTTTGGGCATCTTGAGCCTTCTGCAGATGCTCCCTCACCAACGGCATTACCTTAGCCACTCTCTCTCGCATTTGGGAGATATGCTCTACCACAGTTTTGTGTGGGGAAGACTCACTTTCCCATGTCTCCTTTACTAGATCTAGCAACCCCCGGGGCCTTCGCCCATACACTAACTCAAACGGTGAGAAACCCGTTGATGCTTGTGGAACCTCCCGGATGGCAAACAACAGGGCAGGGAGTAACATATCCCAATCCTTCCCATCTTTCTGGACCACTCTTTTTAACATGCATTTTAAAGTTTTATTGAACCTCTCGACTAGGCCATCAGTCTGCGGGTGATAGACGGACGTCCGCAACTGCTTAATCTGGAACAGTTTGCACAAGTCCGCCATCACTTTGGACATAAAAGGGGTGCCCTGGTCCGTCAATATTTCTTTGGGGAACCCCGTTCGGGAAAACATTTGAAACAGTTCCCTGGCAATGGCCTTAGAGGAAGTTTTTCTTAAAGGGACTGCTTCTGGATATCTAGTGGCATAGTCTAGGATGACTAGTATATATTGGTACCCCCTTGCTGACTTCACCAGGGGTCCTACGAGATCCATTGCAATTCGTTCAAATGGTACCTCGATAATTGGCAAGGGTATCAGGGGGTTTCTGTAATGGGACACCGGGGCAGTTAACTGGCAAGTTGGACAGGACGCACAATACCTTTTAACCTCGGCCTTTACCCCTGGCCAGTAAAACCGGTCAGTTACCCTGGCCTCTGTTTTTTCTGCCCCCAGGTGTCCTCCCAGTGCATCATTGTGGGCTAGATCGAGAAGCATCCGCCTATAAGGCTGGGGAACCAGCAACTGCTCGACAGTTTCCCCTCGGCTTTCAGCCACTCGATAAACCAAGTTATCTTTCAATGCAAAATGAGGAAACCTCTGGTCTGCACCTGGTATTTGTGGGATCCCATCAATAACAGAAACCTGCTCTCTAGCATTGACCAAGGTAAGATCCTGCAATTGAGCGGTGCCAAACGCACCCCTGGATACGTCCAGGTCTGGATGCACTGGCCTTGAGGAGGTTTCCCCTTCACTCTCCTCAACCTGGGACTGTGGTGGGGAGAGTTCCTCATCATCCTCTCCCAGCATAACCTGTAACGGGGAGACTTCCCCCCCCTCAGAGGTCAGCTCGGTCTTGCGACCTGAAACAGAAATAATATCGTCCACTTTAACATTTTCTGCAATGTCATTGTTAGTGACAGGTACCTCCCCATCAGGGGGTTGTGTTGTGGGGATTTCAGGCCCGGACCCCTCAGACTCTGTTCCTTCGAGGCCGAGGGTCCCCAGTCCCCTTGGTTGTCCAGGCTGTTCACACTGTACCTGGTTCCATAGTTCAAAAAACAGTGGGCAGTCCCGCCCCACTATGACATCATGTATCAAATTTCTTACCACCCCGACTTCTTGTGTCACAGAGGTACCACCATAGGCAACAGTCACTGGCACCAGGGGGTACTCTCTGGTGTCCCCATGGATACATACTACCCGTAGAGTCTTACTTACTGGGCCGAGTCTTCCGATCACCCTGGTATGTACCAGCGTTACCATGCTACCAGAGTCCAGCAGAGCCTTGGCAGGAAGGTGGTTCACCCATAGTTCACATTCAAACTGTCCGGTCGCTATATCAAGATGGGTGGCACATGCTCTTTGCACATAAAAAGAGCTTCTCCGAACAGTCCCACACTCCATAGGCTCCTCCTGAAGTGGGCATTGTGCCCGGGTATGCCCCCAGGACCGACATCGCCAGCACTGTATGTCTCCAATCCTTGGGACAGGAACCAACCTCCGTGGTTCTGCTGAAGAAGATACCGGTTTGTGGGTGACAACGTCTGGCGGAGCTTCTCTCCTAGGTGCTGTGGCTGGCCTGGTTGCCCTATGTGTGGGTTCCCGATGCTTGGCAGGCCCGAGCAGGTCTTCCACCACAGTGTATCTTTCGACCAACTCTACCAGCTGGTCAGCGGTTGCAGGATCGCCATGGCTTACCCAGCGCTGTAGGTCATCTGGTAGGGACCGCAGGTACCAGTCCATCACTACCCGTTCCACCATTTGCGGGCCTGTCAGCTTCTCTGGTTGCAGCCATTTTTTCACCAGCTGTACCAGTTCGTGCATCTGGGACCTGGGTGGCCGATTAGGTTTGTACCTCCAGCGGTGCACCCTCTGAGCCCGGACAGCTGTGGTCACCCCCAGGCGGGCCAAGATCTCTGCCTTCAGACGCTCATAGTCGCTGATGTGCTCAGTTGGAAGGTCAAAGTAGGCTTTTTGCGGGTCACCAGTAAGAAAAGGGGAGATAATGCCAGCCCATTGGTCACGGGGCCACCCCTCTCTCTCCGCTATCCTCTCAAAAGTTGTGAGAAAAGCCTCCACATCATCACTGGGGGTCAGTTTTTGCAAGTAATGGCTGGCTCTCACAGATACTGGGTTGCCATCGGCAATGACTGCTTGCTCTCGTCCCTGAGCCAAACGCTGTACTGCCTCCTGCAAGGCAGCCACCTGTGCTTGAGTGGACTCCTGCTGGGCAGTAAACTGAGCAGCTAGCAACCGTGTGCTTTCCTGTTGTGCCTTTACAGCCTGTGCCAGGGCTTGCTGCTGCTGAGCCATTGCTTCCTCATGGCGACGGTTTGCCTCTACTGAGGCTTGCTGCTGGGTCACAGTGGCTTGCACCAGTGCTTTAATAACCTCCTCCATGCCTGCTGTTTGCAGTGTCTGAGCTGTTTTCACCCAAGACATGCCATAGGTATACTGTCTCTTTAAATGTCAGTTTTTGGTTTTAAACGGCTTTTGCGGCTGCAAAATGCACTCTGCCCGCATCCGAGACACCAGTTGTAAAGTTTGGGGGTTCTAGCTCCACCGGATTGAGTGCACAACCGTTTAAAACATAAACAAAAAGGCTTTATTTCAGCAAACTTAAACAGGCTTCCAGCAGTGCATAAATCAAACACAAAATAAAGTCCGCTTTTCTTCAGCACAAAGGAATAAAGCAAGAAAAAAGGCACATACGGTTTTGTGGATGGGTCTTCACCCCAAGGTTTGTAACAGTCCTTAATAGACCTCTCAGCAGCTTCCAGCAAACTTGCAGCTCCTTCAGACAGGTGCAACCACCAAACTACTCCTCCCCCACACTCACCTATTGCTGCTTCCTGTCTCTTAAGGACTGCTTCTCATGGGTCTTAACCCTGTATGTGCTGGAATCCCTTATGGTCAGGGGTGGGGGCTCTTTCCCACCCGAATATATCACTACAGAGCCCCCCAAATTCCGGGTCCCAAAATATCGCTCTATTCAACACAGAGAGCACTGCGATTCAGTCCTCCTGATTTTAGCTATTTCCAGGAATTTCTCACCCGTCTTGGGTGACCCCCTGAACATTTCCCAACTTCCCTTAAAGAGACCACAACCCAAACACAGGAGATATATAGCGATTGTCCAGGACCCAACCTTGGCGTCCTGTACAATATATATATATATATTTAAAATAAAAGATGGACTCGCATAAATTTATTATATATAGATGGTATTTACACTGTTATTTATGCACTATTATTTGAATGCACTTTATTAACGGAGAGCGCTGCACTTTTTTGCGACTATATATATTTATTGCAGTTTGTACAGGTGGTTGGATGCATAGTGGTGCTAGCTGCTTCCTATACTACATAGAGTTGTCTAATAGGTTTGTTTATACATGGGGATAGAGCAAAAATGTATTTTCACATTTATTTAGTTAAACGTAAAGTAACGCACTGAAATATACTGCGTTAAACGTGCACTAACACACCCTGCAATATACTGCGGTAAACCTGCAATAAAGCAATGAAATATACCGCATTAAAGGTGCAGTAACACACTGCAATATACTGCAGTAAACGTGCAATAATGCACTGAAATGTACTGTGGTAAACCTGCAAAAACACACTGCAAAGTACTGCGGTAGACGTGCAATAACGCACTGAAATATACTGCAGGAAACCTGCCCTGACAAAATAAAATTACACTAAAGTAAAAATGAACGGTCGCACTACTCTCACACTGTACTATGACTAGATTCACATTAAATTGATATTCTACACTTACAATAGAATAACAATAGCACACTAACTCGCTAGTAGCACTGAACAGAGCCCTGTTCTATCTCTCTCTACGCCAATATCACACTGCAAATGGCATCAATGGGAAGAATATTTTTATAGTGTGGGGTGGGACTGAGAACAATGAGCCATGATTGGATAGAGTCATCATTACAGTGTCGGATCATGGCTCTGACAGTGCTATGTGCCCTGATTGGGCAAAGCTTTATTGCTAAGCCAGTCAGGGCTTCCAATGCACTGTGCGGGGGAACAGTGCATTGTGGTCCTTCAGCGGGTAGAACACCCAGTCGAACACACCGACAATTTGGGTGTTTATCGAATGGGTAAACAGCTTTTGTTCAGCAAAAAATCATGCTCGGGCTGAACCGGTCCCCCAACTCTAATAATGAATCAGATTTCCAGTACCTATGTTAAGTCTGGAGGTGAGAATTTTCACCAGGAATTTGATATCTATATTGAATAAGGACATCCACCTGAAATTGGACCAGTTTGTGTCACTGGAGTTAGGTTTTGTTATCATGCATTACTGTAAGAGATTGCAGTCTCAAGTAGGGTTGCCACCTCACCCCTTTAAACCAGGACACACATTGATTAAACAGGTTCTATGGTAGATTAGGGAGCTAAATAAACTCACTTAGTGCCTTATGTGCATTATATTAGCCCCAGAACCTGTGTAATTAATATGTGTCCTGGTTTAAAGGGATGAAGTGGCAACCCTAGTCTGAAGGTATTTTCATGATGCAAGCTATTAAGGGCATCTGTCAGCAGGGAGGTTAATATATTGGATATTTTTTTATAGTAGGTTGTCATAAAACCATAAGGGCCCAGTTTTTTTGTGGACTCAATGCATTTATTTGCCAATAGAATGTATGTGCTGGTAAAGGGCTGGTCTAACCCATCTTTTGGAGAGTCTGATATATTACTTTTTTTTTCCTGATATATTAGATAGTTTAATGCTGGGAAGGTAACGTTCTGTCATTTCTCTGCAGAAAGAAGTTGTAGCGAAGTAAAGTTTAGATAAGTGTCACTGAAACTTGTGGACTACTTATGATGGATTATTTGTGAAAGCCTATTAGGATTATCCTGTGTTCCACATGGTCTTTTGCAAAGCAGACCCGGAGGAAATGCAATCTGAAGTACTTAAATTCTGAGGTTTGGGAGAATTTGATTGTTTGGAGACAGACCAGGTCTGTTTTTAGGAGGCGAAAGTGGCAAAAGGCCATAGTGACTTATGTGGGGATTTCAGACTCTTAAAATTAAAGTGGCTGTAAAGGGTATTAATTTTTATTTAAATAATAAACATGGTAAACTTACCTGCTCTGTGCAATTGTATTGCACAGAGCAGCCCAGAACCTCCTCTTTCTCTGTGTTGCACCATAGAAAGCCACTTCTTATGGTGGCACATCTATTGGCTCACTCCCAAGCTGGGCTGTGTGGGTCCATTGAAACACACAAAACGGCTTAACCCCGCTCGCACTCTCTCCCCACAGCATTTGATTGACAAATAAACTCTAAACCTGTGGGGAGAGAAAGAGACCAGCGCCACTGTAGACAGGCACAGCGCTGGATTGAGATTGGACCTAGGTAAGTATAAAGGGATGTGAGCGAGTAATACATCTACTGGGACATTTCTTACCCTAATGCAGGGAATAAGGTAAAACATATCAAGCCTCTAGAACCACTTTGACCCATTCCCACCCAAGGACGTACCCGTACGTCCTTGGGTTTCAGTGGTCATACTGGGATGATGCCTGCACCTACAGGAATCATCCCAGTATCATTGTTTGCAGCCGGCGATTCTCTACAAGGCAGAAGTGATCTGAGTGCCTAATTATCCACTCAATCACTTCTGTGAGTGGAAGAAGGGGGTCTCACCCCCCCCCTCCTGCCACCATCTCTCCCGGGTTCTCCGGTCCCATCACGGAGGCCGGGGGCGATGTGGCCGGCGGCGATGGCTGCCTGGTACAGAGAAAGAGGAACTGACATCATTCCCCTCTCTCTGTAACACTGGAAACCGGGATCGATGAGTATTCGTCACTTCTGACTTCGACCCTTCGTGTACCTGGCCACCAGCGGCCAGAGAAGCAGCCGATCAGACCGGTCTGATCGACTGCATGGGGGGCTAGAAGAGAGATTTGTGGTCTAATAGACACCAAATCTCTCCATAAAGAGGACCTGTCCTGGCCCATGCTGTCACAAGGGATGTTGTTCATCCCTTGTAATAGCAATAAAGTTTGTACAAAAAAAAATGTAAAAAAATATATATATATATATATATATATATATCCTGTCCCACCATGCTTACATGCAAATGCGACTGCATACGTTACTCCCACACACATATGTAAACGGTGATCGCACCACACATGTGAGGTATTGTCGTGAACCTCAGAACTAGAGCAATAATTCTAGCACCAGACCTTCTGTACCACTCTAAACTGGTAACTGGAGATCTTTAAACACCGTGGTTTGCCGCCATTCCATGGGCAGATGCAATTTTAAAGTGTGACATCTTAGGTATCAATTTACTTTGTGTAACGTCATCTTTCACATTATACAAAAAAAATTAGGCTTACTTTACTGTTTTTTTTTTGTTTTTTTTATTCATGAATGTTTTTTTTTTCCAAAAAAATTCATTTTAAAAATTGCTGCGCAAATACCCCCAGACCCCACATTAAATAGCTCAATAAACACAAGTACTTAGCAGTTTGCTTTGTGTAGCATTGCATAAAACACTGCCTAAAGTTTCTGCCCACAAACATCATTGCAACCCTGTTATGTTTATCTTTTGCAGTCCCACCATTGGGAAATGTTTAAAAGGAAGGCCAATTGCAGCCCAAAAGCCACACAAGCTAGATGCACTTCTGCATCCAACCCATGTTTGTGTAAGACCTCATTAATTGTGTTCAAAATTTTGTTTAAATACAGAATGCTTTTTAGTCTTCCCCTCTTTTGGGATTTTCGTCTAGGTGAAATGTGTCTTCTAGCTGAGGAAAACAAGTCACATATTAGCCCTTCATTAATGTAGGAGGCTATGTGATTCTTTCTATAAAATATTTGAATAGTACAAATTCTTGGTGAAAAACACACTTATACAGTATATGCACAAGGACCAAAAAATGTAATATATCTTCAAACATTTTGACACATAAATCTAGCATAATCTTGTAAAATTTGCATAAGTCCTACAATAGTACGTACAGGTGCAGCTTATAAAATTAGAATATCATCAAAAAGTTTATTTATTTCAGAAAATATTTCAAAAAGTGAAAATATTTTTAATATATAAAAATATTTATTTAATACATCTTAATATATCTTTAATATATATATAATATACCAAATATTTTATATAGATGCGTTACACACAGAGTGATATATTTCAAGCATTTCTTTCTTTTAATATTGATGATTATGGCTTACAGCTAGTAAAAAACCCAAAATTTAGTATCTCAGAAAATTTGAATAATACATAAGACCAAGGGAAAAAAAGGATTTTTAATACAGAAATGTTGGCTTACTGAAAAGTGTCCATGTACAGTATAGTATGTACTCAATACTTGGTCGGGGCTCCTTTTGCATGAAGAATTACTGCATAACTGGTAAAGCACAACTCCAACATCTGTCTGCAGGTACTCTATCTCTGCAGAATAATGCTAAGGCACCTGGCTTTAGGATTCCCAAGCAGGAGGTGCAGGGTAGCTGTATGTATGGACTTTGTTGGCTCTAAGCTGTCCATTGTAGATAGCTAGGTTGGTATTGCACCTGGCTGCTAAGCCTCTTGTAGGCTTTGAGGTGTAAAACTGAAGCAACTCACTCAGTCCCTTGTAAAGATCCTGAAGCTCATGTTGTGATGCTGACAGTTCCTTCTGCCTGGAGGCAGAGCCCCCCAGCACAGAGGCCCCTGGACTCCACATGGCCAGGCTCCAGAAAACCTATGGGCTATCTCTCCACCTTCTGGGCCATCTTCACACATGAATAGGGGAAGACCCCAAAAACAAATTCTGGCCTCATCTCTGCCTCTCCCCATCAATGTTATAGAACTCACCAGGAGCTTCTAGAAGCCAGGGGGAGACAACAGAGACTTAGTCCTTGGGGCTCTGCCAAGCTTGCTTTCAACAAATTAACCCTAGTTCCTCTGGCTACAGCAGGATCCCAACTAAACTTACCTACTGTAAAAAATAAAAAGATTAAAAAAAAAAAAAACTTACCTACTGTATACAGTGTGTTACAGTGCAAACATGTGCTCCAATGCTCAGAACCTCTCCCCAGCAGATTAAAATTAAATGGACATAAATGCCTCTCTTTTCACAGATCGGTGTATAGGGCTTGTCAACAACAACTCTATGGCCTCATGACGTGGCTTCTGGTTCTGTATTTTTTACTCTAATGGGGGCTCCTCATATGGTACATAAAATAAATACTGTAGTCAAATATTGTAAAACTATATATATATATATATATATATATATACAAAACCTTTTATTTAAATTCAGAATTGCTCACAAGACAAAATACAATAAATCCAGCTTGGACAGTGGGCCAGTAGTATTACATAACCTTGTATCTAGTAATATTCGTCCAAAGCATCGGTCTCACTGAACCCCCAAAATGTCCCTTATGGTACAGCACTTCTGGTGCAAAAGATGACGTCACATCCGGTTGCTGCACGCCCATGCCCCTTTGGCAAGCGGCTACATGGCCGAGCGGCAATCAGCGTGATGGAAGTATGTAATTAACTTCTTCTATTTTAGAGGAGATTGAGGAGACATGTGAAACTTGCAGTATAGTGTCTCTTTGATCATCAGTGATAGACATACAAAGATCTTTTTCTCACCGTAGCAAGTATCTGGGAGTACTGTGTTAACAATGTCAAAGCTTTGTACATTTGTGAGAGACATCTTGTAGGTTGTTTTTTAGAAACAAAGATTCATTCAATGGAATTCAAGCCCCTAGATGAGCGTATGGATTTCAGGAGTGAACAGACAAACTGAACTAAATGAGCCTTTGAAAACGTCATCTGTGACGAAACGTCGTCAGGGCACGGCGTACTGACGTCATCTGACTTCGACCTGCGAGTGCGGACGAGCGGAGCCGTCCGGCCGGCGGCAACTAACATTGCTCACCCATTCCTGGTTATTGTAAGTGTATTTGCTTTTATCAAATAAATTTTTTATGGTTTTACGCTATGGGAGCCCTTTTCTCTTCTTATGGTGGTGAAACCCTGCATTGTTGAAACTCCTGGGACCCAGTTACTGTACATCTCTGGTCGGGATTCCCTGGATATTCGTATACCATACAGGCTTGGATCACATGCGATTTGGGGTCGGTCTTTGGCCACTTGGTTTACCCTACAGGCTTGATTCAATTTCCATGTGGTAAGAGGCAACTCTCACAGGTGTGATATTGCGGGCTCCTGAGTGGTACACTGGATTTGTATAGCACACTTTGGCCAACCTTTATCTATCCAGGGTAAGAGGCGAATCCAGCTGGTGGTGGTTTAGCACGATTATTTCTTTTCAGCGTTTTCTTCACTGTGTTATTACTTTTCTGTTTGGTAAGAGGCGACTCCAGCCGAGATATATTTCAATTATTTAAGGTGTTAACCCTTAACCTATCTGGTAAGGGGTATTTATCTCAAATTCCCTTATTTTTTGCATGGTTTAGTTTCCACTTACCATATTTCATTTTCATTTTGGTGGAGGTTATTTCACAACACAACCCTTATTCACCCAATTAAAATTGTATGTTGGGTTTTACGCTATTGCGGTATCTTTGCTTTTCATGATCCAACGTCCACTGAGTTGACCGATCATAGCGGCCTGGATCTACTGTCAAGGTGACAAGTTTCCACGCAGCGAGACTGCCTTTTCCTTACCTTCATCTGGTAAACACATACCCTTAAGGGAGCTTGATCCTGGAATTTATCAACAATACATTTTTGGACTTTTTATGGACTTCCCATCTCCATCTAATATATTTAGCGCCACTTATATATACAATATCTATTAGGGTGTGGTCACACTTGAAGTTGCTGCTGTCCCAATTTACCTGTTCCTTTAGCGCGGTTATTATTCCTTTTTCTACATATGAACTAAATGAGCGTGGCTTAATTTGTTCAAATGAGAAATGCTTCCAGGATCCACTATCTCCTCTTAGAATTCTTAGTAACGTGATGAGTGGTCACAAGAGTGGTTGATCAGGTGACCATAAGTAGACATAATGATCTAACATACCAAGGAGAAAGTAGGTATGACTGAGTATAGGCATAATTGGGGAGTTATATGACCACCCAAAGTATCAAAGTCAAGGTAGTAAGGGGTAATGTCTACATTGATAATTGATGTTATTTCTTGGGATCCAGGGGAGTATAGTACCATACCTGGCCAATGCCCCTGGAAGCTGGAAATCACTGAAGTAGACATCGCATCGCTACTTCAGTCATCACCACTTGCTGCCGAGTCCCACGCCAAGCAGCTGCACTCCTGCTTACTGAACACAGGAGGTCAGCAGCTCGGAATGGGCACCATTAAGAGAATTCTTTGTGTTTTCTGAATGAATGCAAAGCATTCTCTGATTGGACAAGGCAGAGGAGGCAGAGGACCAAATACTGGTGCCATTCAGGACACATTCCCAGTGTCCTGTACAGTATCCATTTGTAGATTGCCATTTTTAAAGATTGTTTTTGTCATTTTTAAGATAAGAGTAAAGTTTCTATTTAATAATTAAATTGTCCTACATAGTCAGAACAATCTGTAATCGGCAGAGCATGATTCATCTGGGCAAATTTTTGAGTATTTTGTATTTGAGTATTTCTGGGTATTTTGTGAGACCATCTGGCTTTAGAACCAAAACCCTTTCTAAAAACAGTGCCTGGCTTTATGAATCAATGTACTTTTAATTTACAAGCTGAACCCGTTGCTTAAACAATTATTTATTCTTCATACCTTATGCCATGGACTTCCTGGTAACAAAGTTTCACGCAAGCATAGTGCCAGCCATGGCTCATTTTGTCTGCTGTCTGACATGTGATCTGGAAGTATTTCCATCTCTAGAAAATAAAGTGTAACAATCAGCAGAATGTGATATATGATGTAAAAAGTGCACATTAACCACTTAAGGACCGGAAAATTTTGTTGCTTAATGACCAGGCCCTATTCGGCACTGTGTTACTTTAACGGACAATTGCGCGGTCCTGCGACGCTGTACCCAAACAAAATTGAGGTCCTTTTTTTCCCACAAATAGAGCTTTCTTTTGGTGGTATTTGATCACCTATGCGATTTTTATTTTTTGCACTATAAACAAAAAAAGAGCGACAATTTTGAAAAAAAAAATATTTTTCACATTCTGCTATATAATATTCCCAAAACAAAAATGTAAAAATTAAAATTTAATAACATTTTAGGCCAATTTGTTTTCTGGTACATATTTTTGGTAAAAAAATTGCAATAAGCGCATTTTGATTGGTTTGCGTAAACGTTATTGCGTCTACTAACCACGGGAAAGATTTATGTCATTTTATTGTTTTTTTTTTTTTTACTAGTAATGGCGGCAATCTGCGATTTTTTGTGGAATTTTTTGCGGGACTGCGACATTGCGGCAGGCAGATCGGACCCCTGACTAACATTTTTGACACTTTTAGGGGTGCAAAAAATATGCACTGTTACTGTAATAATGACACTGGCAGGGAAGGGGTTAATACTATTAGTGATCAAGGGGTTAAATGTAAGCCTAGGGGAGTGATTCTAACTGTGGGGGGGGGGCTTGCGAAATCATCACAGAGACATGCGATCCTATATAGCAGGATCACATAGCCTCTGTAATCACTTCAGGGAGAATGACGGATGGCTGTGTTTACATCATCCGTCTGTCCTTCTCGGTCAGCGGGTGGAGTTCGCGAGTGGCCGGCGGCCTTCGGAGCCGCCTGTCACATGCACTGGCTCCACAGCTGACGAGCGGGGGGGGGGGGCGGAAGTGCACCGATGGCGGCGCGCACTCGCCCCTTAGATTCTCCTGAGTGAGCGACATAGTACTACGTCGGTTTGCCCAGGAGCGGCTGCCTGCCTCAGTAAATCTGCGGTGGGCGGTCGTCAAGTGGTTAAAGTCCCTTTCACACAGACTTTCCGGTCAGGTCCACCTGTCAGTTTTTCAGGCAGACCTGATTGGACCTTGCACTCTCACCTATGGAGGGGCTGATGTCAGCACATCTGCCGCTATCTGATCCGATCCTGCCTGCAAAATTCAACTAGGCGGACGGTGGCCCTAGTTTCCATTCGTCTGGCGGATCAGATCAGAAAAGATCGATTGAAAACGGACTGGCAGGCAGTGTTCATCCAATTTCCCCAAAGAGGAGAGCGGGACTGTGTCCGTCTCCGCTCTGCACAGTGACTAGAGACAGATATATCATCTGCCTGCTCAGCGGGGATCAGCTAAGCAATCCCCCACTGAGCAAGTGGAGTCCGCCAAATGGAGGCGCCTGTGTGAAAGGGGCCTATGAATACAGCAACAAATCTGAATTTTAGGTTTTAAGAGGCCCACAGTTTAAAAAAGATTCTTCTTTATGCAACTAATGGGCCTCTTTCCAAGTGTCACCTTTTTGTGATTTATAGCATACTTTGTTCACACAGGTGGCAAAAACAAGCTGTTTTGACCAATTTTTTAAAGAGAAAGTAAACACGCTGAAAAAAAAATGTGAAAAAAAAAACCTGTAAAGACAAAGGCATAATGAGCTAGTATGCATTGCATACTAGCTCATTATGAAGTACTTATCTAAAAACGAAGCCCCAGCAGCGCCCACAGGACGGCCGACATGTTCGGCCTTCCTGCTTCCTGGATCGCGTCCTCTGGCCATCTGATTGGCCGGAGCCGCGATTACATCACTCACGCACATGCGAGCGGGAGCCGTCGTTCACGGCATTGGGCTCTGAAGGAACGGCACGGGTGGCCGTTCCTTCAGAGCGCATGCGTCAAAGACGTCATCGGCTGCATGCACTGTAAATATCTCCTAAACGGTGCATGTTTAGGAGATATTTATAGCACCTATAGGTAAGCCTTAACCACTTCCCACCCGCCCTATTACAAAATGACGGCGGGAATGTGGTTGAGTTATCCTGACCGGACGTCATATGACGGCGGCAGGATAACACAGCTCTGGGCCCCAAGGATGCCCACTATGACCCCAGGGATGCCCACTATGGCCACCAGGGATGGCAATCAGGGCTCAGGGAGCCCCCATTGCCCTCCCCATCAGTGATGCCCACCAGTGTCCTCCCTATCAGTGCTGCCCACAAGTGCCCATCATTGCCATCCTTTAGTGTCGCCCACCAGTGCCCATTATTGCCCACCAGTGCCGCCTATCAGTGCCCATTAGTGCCCATCAGTGCCGCCCGTCAGTGCCGATCAGTGCCGCCCGTCAGTGTCGATCAGTGCCCACCAGTGCTGCCTATCAGTGCCCATTAGTGCCCGTCAGTGCCACCTATCAGTGCCCGTCAGTGCCGCCTATCAGTGCCCATCAATGCCGCCTATCAGTGCCCAGCAGTGCCGCCTATCAGCGCCCACCAATGCTGCATATCAGTGCTACCTATCAGTGCCACATATCAGTGCCTATCAGTGCCGCCTATCAGTGCCGCCTATCAGTGCCGCCTATCAGTGCCACCCCATCAGTGCCACCCCATCATTGCCTCCTCATCAGTGCCTGTCAGTGCAGTCTCATCAGTGCTCATCAGTGCAGAAAAAAACTTATTTATTTACAAAATTGTATAACATAAACAAAAAAACTTTTTTTTTTTCAAACTTTTCTGTCTTTTTTTATTTGTTTAGCAAAAAGTAAAAATCGCACAGGTGATCAAATACCACCAAAAGAAAGCTCTATTTGTGGGGGGAAAATGATATAAATTTGGTGTAAGTACAGTGTTGCATGACCGCGCAATTGTCATTCAAATTGCAACAGCGCTAAAAGGGGAAAACTGGCCTGGGCGGGAAGGGAGGGAAGTGCCCTGTATTAAAGTGGTTAATATAGGCTTACCTATAGGTAAAAGTCTTTAAAGTTGGTATACAACCACTTTAAGCTCCCTGTCTGCCTGGCAATGCTCTTCATTGATTTTATAATGCGAAGCAGACAGAGCTGTATGCATGCATACTTTTGAGTTAACCCATATCGCAGTGGGCCAAAAATAACACTGTCTGCAGGTTTCGGGAGGCATGGCATCTACAGTATAGGCATGTTAGTGATCGGTAAAAAATTAAGGAGCTAATTAAACTCACTTAGTGCCTTATGTGCATTATATTGGCCTCAGAACCTGTGCAATTAATATGTGTCTTGGTTTAAAGGGATGAGGTGGCAACCCTACCCCTTAGGCCTCATGCACACTGGACGTTTTTACAGCTGCTGTTTTTGGCGTCAGACGTTTTTTTCTCCAGCCAATAAACTCCCCAGCATGTTATCCTATGTGTCCACGCACACATAGGCTGTTATCAGCAGTTTTTGGCAGTGGCGTTTTCTGGCTGTAAAAAAAAAATGAAAACTAGTGGATTTTGAGTTAGCTTTTTTTTTAAGCTTTGAAAACGCTCTAATGTCAATAAACGCTGATAAACGCTAATAAACGTCAACAAAACGCAGCTAACTGGTGTTTTTTTTACTTTTTTTTTTATTCCATTGCTTTTTATTAAGCCTGGGTTCTGCTTCGAGATGTAGTTCATGGAACATAGCCTGGGTTCAGACTGGTGCATGCTCAACACCGCATGTGATTTGCACCAAAGTGTTGTGGGACCCTTTTTTTCTCCACATCTAATCGCATTGCAAGGGTGTGAACACCCATGCCATGCGATTCTGACAAGAGCACTGCATTTTGCAATCTGTTTCGGGATATCGTTCATGGAACATGAAGCCCTGTTGACATTGTGCCAATTTGGCATACGATTTGTCATGTCGAATCGCATGTCAAATCAGAGTCTATTGCTGGCAACGCCACCGGTTCACACTGAGGGCAGGTTTGAAATCATTCAGCTGAACGTGCACGATTTCAAACTTGCATGTCAGTGCGACTACGGGGGCAATTTGACATACATCTGTACGGGTTCATGAACAGATGTCTATTGAAATTGCCTTGAAGTCGTCAAAAGTAGTGCAGAAACTACTTTTGGGAAACGGCACGGCGCCGCAAAGTCAGGTTTGCACCAATTCGGACAGTGACGTTGCTGGCAATATGCTCTGATTTGGCATGCGATTTGACATGTCAAATCGCATGTCAAATATGCCCGATGTGAACGAGGGCTTAAAGTTCCATCAACGACACACCGAAACAGATTGCAGAATGCAGTGAGCTTGACAGAATCTCATTGCATGGGTATTCACACCCCTGCAATGCGATTTTGGTGCAGGGAAAAAAGGGTCCACATCTGCACCAAAATGTTGTAAGGCCTTTTTTCCCTGCACCTAAATCTTATCGCATGGGTGTGAACACAAATGCGATGCAATTCTGGCAAGCATTGCAATGTGGAAAAGCTGAAGTTACTAAAATTGCAGAGAGGTTATTTTTAGCTAAAAATGCCAAAAAACGCTAACGCCAAAAAAACGCTAAAAAATGCTGAAAAACGTCAATGCAAAAAATCTAAAAAACGCTGAAAAACTCACTGGCTTCCACTGCTGTCAATCTCAGCCACTGAGGAGGAAACAGGGGGCAGGGCCATGCTGAGCTCTGTGTCTCATAGACACATAGAGGTGGCTCGGGAGTGAGCATACACAAATGCCCCCTTGAGCAAGCAGCTTGCTATGGGGGCACTCAGCAGGGGGGAGGGGCCAAGAGCACTGGCAAGAGACCTGAGAAGAGAAGGATTGAGGCTGCTCCATGCAAAACCAGTGCACAGATCAGGTAAGTATAACATGTTTGTTATTAAAAAAAAAAAAAAAAAAGTGAACCTTTACAAATGCTTTAAGGTGATTTTAAAGTCTTAAGCCAGCCATAGATGGTGCGGTTTTCTTTCTTGCAACCATGAAAATCACTCCATTCCCCCATCAACATAGTCAGTGTTGATGGGGCAGTCCCTCTCGCAGAGCTATTATGTTCTCCCGATGGACGGGGAGCCGCCCCTGCCTGGAGAACACACAGTGATTATTTCTAGCGTCAATAACAGCCAGGTTGTACCCAACCTGGATTAACTTGGGTACAATCAGCCTGCCTATACATGGTCCAAATTTTGGCTGGTCCCTGCTGAAAAGGCCCAGATTCGAACCGTCTATGGCCAGGCTTTAACCTCCATTCACACCTTTGTAATTTGCAGCAACAACTGCTACAACTAGGTTTTTTTTTAGCTTTTTTTGTTTTTTAGAGAAGCATTCTTGAAACGGCACCACTCATTTAAATGAGCCTCCCTCCATTCCAAAAACGCCCCAAATAAGCTCATGTACCAAATCTTGGCACACAGCCAGGAGCGTTTGTGATTTTTGCCACGACTGAAGTGCGTATTGCGTTTTGCCGCAATTTGGGAATCGCAGGCAGAACCATGGTGATTCCACCCACAATCCGGATCGCTCAGCTGTGAATGGAACCTTAGGGTTTTTTACCCTAATGCATTCTTTGCATCAAGGCAAAAAAACCTTCTATCCTGCATGTGTCCCCTTACCTCCCCCTTATACTTACCTGACTTACCTGAGCCCGATCCAGTGATGTGCAGGAGAGCAACAGCTCTCAATGCCCTCGCCCTCCTCACTGGACAGATTGATAGCAGGAGCCATTGGCTCCCCCTGCGGTCAATCACATTTTGTGATGAGTAAGCAGGGGGCTGGGCCGAGTCATACTATCTGTGTCAACGGGGCAGACAAGCCGGCTTGGGAGCGAGCTTGCACAAGTACCCCCATAGGAAACAGCTTCCAATTGGGGCACTTGCTGAAGAGGAGGAGTGAGGAGCACTAGCAGGGGACCCCAGTATATGAAGCAGAGAGCTGCACACAGAAGGTATGAAATAGACGCCCTCCCAAAACTGGATGACCGCGCTGTAGCTGTCATTCGGCTGTAGCGCAGTTGGAAAGTGGTAAGATCCAGTAATACATGGTCTTAACCTTGCACTGCATCCCAGATAGCAAGGATAACGTGCCAGACATTTGTGGCAGTGTTGAATTGTCAGTCTGTTAACTTGCTGCACATTTTCACTGGCAAGTTGTACACTTGCAGAGCACTTGAAGCACAAGTTCTAGTTAACACTTTTCCTACTTGTAGCAAATTTGCGTGGCAAGTCTCTAGCAAGAGCAAAGTTGCAGTGGTGAGTCTACAGCAAGAGCTCTGCAAGTGTACAGCATGAAAATTCAGCCACAGTGACCCCTGTGGTGGGATGACTATTGCACAACATAACTAAACCAGAACTTGCAGACTTGCGGAATGTTTGCAAAGAAAGTTGATCTGGAGTCATACAATGCAGACTTAAGCCCCGTACACACGTACCGATGGTCGGCTTACAAATGTTCCTCTTTTCTCCCCGGGATGTCGGTGTCTGCTGAAAAGTGCAAAGACAGCACAAGGACAGCACAAGAATTTTGTCCGCCGACTGCAGAAGTGATGTCATGTAATGGTTAACTTTCCCTGTGTTTTCTATTTTCTGAGCATGCCCAGTCTTGCAAATCTGCGGTCTGTCGGCCGAATTGTGTACTGACAGGCGAACAATCGTCCGTTCTGGTGTCGGCATACAAATATTTTCATGTTTGCACGAAAGACTTTTGTCCGCGGATTGTGCGCAGACATCTGTCGGAGGCACCATACTAACACGCGTACAATCGGCAGATCCTTCGTCCACCGACGTTTGTATGCCGACGATCGGTACGTGTGTACGGGCCTTTACTGCAATTGTGCAACAAACTTGTGAAGCCTAGCAAGTCTAGCAATAGCTTAGCAAGTCATTTTCACACTTGCAGCTCATTTGCTTGCAATCTCGGACATGATCAGTTGCTCAATATTTTTCGGCACTAATTTGTAGAGGTCGATCTGCTGACAACTGAAAGATTTACTACTGTTCAGGAGCTCTACGCTTCAGCAAAATGGCAGCCTCTACCAAGAAGAAACACGAACAATGCTGGAGGCAATTTACAGCACAAACTCATTTTGGTAGCATAATTTTGAATTAGGAATGTATGTTGCTTCCTAAAGAATTTGATTTTTATCAAGTTGTTATGTGTAACGTTCCATTTTAACTGTCGGTTCACACTACCGCGACTTGTCAGGCGACTTGGTCGCCTGACAAGTCGTGCTCCATTCTGTGCTATGGGAACCGTTCTAATAGGAGCGACTCAAGTCGCTTGGACTTAGAAAAAGGTTCCTGCACTACTTTTGACCGAATAGTCGCTTCAATAGTCGCCCCCGAAGTCGTGTCGCCACAGTGTGAACCGACTCTAATACTACACTTAGAGTGTGCCCTCTGGTGTTTTCTTTTGTTATTGTTATTTAGAAGTTATCTACAACTCTCTGAGGAGCTGTCCTGAGGTTTATAAAAACAGTCTGGAGGTAACCCTTCTGGTGCCTAGTATGGACATTATGGACTCCTACTTGCTTCCTGTGGTAAGTACTGAAGTAAACTATACAGCCTTTTGCACTTTTTAAAGTGTCTGTTACCCCAACACATCATATTCCTGATATGTGCCTGCTGTACCATGTACTTGTATGAGAAAGTACTCCATTCTTTGTATTGCTTCCTTTGTGTGAAATCCCTGGTGTACCTGCCAGTCCCTCTGCTTTCCTATTAAACACTGACCACACTAAGTAGGAGAGCACATTGTGGTCAGTTCTCTAGCTATGCTGGGAACTCAGTGTGCTCCCCTCCAATGATCAGACTTATCTTGACACCCCTCGCTGTGCAGCCATTCACTGGGAAGCTCAGTGTGCAGCTGCTTCTCTTCCCCAGCATGCAGCTTAGAACAGAGGGAATGTGATCACTTATAAAAAAAGGAAAAAATATATTTATAATGTTTTTTTTTATACCTATACAATGCCCTCCAATTATATTTTAAACTGAATGGGTTGTTTTTAAAGGTGATTGTTTACAATCACTTTAACCACTTGCCGACCGGTCACGTTGACCGTACTGCGGCAAAGTGGTTCGTTATCGTCCAGCGACGTAGTACTACGTCGCTGGACTCCTCCCCCTGTAGATGGCGCTCGCACGCCGCCGGAGGCGCGCTCCCGCTGTTTTCAGTCACAGCGGGAGTCGGGCCAGGGGAGGAGCGGCGGCGATCGCCGCTGCTCTTCCCCGATTGTCGGGGAATCTAGTTTGGAGATCCGCCCGCTTGTGTAAACAGAGTGGGCAGATCTCCTAAGTGACAAGGAGTGACAGATTGCAGTGTTCAGCATAGCTGAACATGCGATCTGTCCCTGACTCACTCAGTCACCTCCCCGCACACACGTTAGTAAGCACCAGGCATACATTAACCCCTCCCTCTCCAATAAAATTAACCCCTTCCCTGCCAGTGTCATTTTTACAGTAACAGTGCATATATATAGCACTGATTACTGCAGTAATGTCACTGGTACCCCCAAAAGTGTCAAAAATGTCAGTCAAGGGTCCGATCTGTCCGCCGAAATGTCGCAGTCTCGCAAAAAAAAAAAATCGCAGATCGCCGCCATTACTAGTTAAAAAAAAAAAACACCAAAAATGACAGAAATCTTTCCCTTAGTTAGTAAACGCAATAACTTTTGCGCAAACCAATCAAAATACGCTTATTGTGATTTTTTTTACCAAACATAGGTAGCAGAAAACAAATTGGCCAAAAATTTAAAAAAATTTTGATTTTTACATTTTTTTGGGGGGGAATTTCATATAAAAAAAATGTTAAAAATATTGTTATTTTTCCAAAATAAACGCTCTTTTTTTGTTTATAGCGCAAAAAGTAAAAATCACACAGGTGATCAAATACCACCAAAAGAAATCTCTGTTTGTGGGAAAAAAAGGACGTTGATTTCGTTTGGGTACGGCGTCGCACGACCGCGCAATTGTCAGTTAAAGTCGCACAGCGCCAAATCGCAAAAAGTGGCCTGGACGTAAGACAGCAAAATCCTCCGGTGGTAAAGTGGTTAAAGTGGTTGTAAACTTCAATCTTTTACTTGTACCTATAGGTAAGCCTATAATAAGGCTTACCAATAGGTACTGTAAATATCTCCTAAACATGCACAGTTTAGGAGATATTTACCATATATGCAGCCGATATCATCTGCGCATGCGCTCTGAAGAAACGGCCACGCAGGCCGTTCCTTCAGAATCATGGGCCGTAAACGGCGACCGGGAAGTAAGACGGGTGAGGATGGAAGCGGCCTCCAGCGTTGACATTGCATCACTGGAATGCTTAGTTTTCAGGTAAGTTTCACATAATGTGCTACTATGTGATGCATACAAGCACATTATGCCTTTACCTTGCAGGCGTAAAAAAAAAAAAAGGCACCCAGTGGTTTACAACAGCTTTAAGTGTTTTGTCTACTGCATTATGGAATTTTATTAGATACACAAAGCACATCAAGATTCAAGTAATAATACACAGGGCAAAGAATATTTGATCACAAAGTTCAGCTTTATAAAACTAAAGTTGCACTTTAGCACCCATTCACCCCATAGATTTGTTGCTCAACAAAACGCAACAACACTCAAGATAAAGAATCCCATTATTCTCAAGGGGCTCATTTACACTTGAGCAATGTGCCACTTGAAAAAAAAGTATGTGAGATTCTTTGGGTCAGAATTGTGCGTTTTAAGGTCTCATAGACTTTAACTGCAGTGCTTGAAAAACTTGCATTTATCAGATGCTCCCAAAAGCAAAAAAACATTTGTGCATAGATATAACATTTTTATAACTGATCATGTTCCATCTGTTCTTAGCTGCATAAGACATGGGGGGAGGAGAAGCAACAGCACACTGATCTTCCCAGTGAATGGCTGTGCAGGAGGGGGGAGACGTCAGGAGAAATCTTATCATTGGAGGAGAGCACACTGAGTTCCCAGCACAGCTAGAGAACTGGCAACGCTGTGTTCTCCTCTTTAGTGTGGTCAGTGTTTAATAGGAAGGCAGAGGGACTGGGAGAACACCAGGGTTTTCACATAAAGGAAGCAATACAGAGAGAACAGGATACTTTTTCATACAAGTACATGGTACAGCATGCACATGAAATATTGGGGTAACAAACACTTTAAAGTATAACTAAAGACAATTAGAACATGTCTAATAACAGTCAGGTTTTTATTACTGTCCCTGTCCCCATTAGGGAGATTCACCCTATTTGTCCTGTTTCCTGTTATACTGAATGTGAAATCCCAAAGTGTGGTCACCAGAAAAGAAATAGAGGGGGAATCTTAAAACGGGGGCAATAACTGTACAAAAAAGTTCTGGGGGCAATCAAGGATTTCCACTCACTTTGGAGAGATTTCCTCTCACTTCCTATTTTGGCTATGGGACAGGAAGTAAAGGGAATTCTCCCCAATGGGACATAGATGGCAAAAAAAAGAAACTCAAAGGGGTTAGAATTCTCTTTTACTCTATCCAAAGCGAAAAAAACAGGTTTTAGTTCTACTTTAACCCCCTTCCAGCCGACCGCACACATATACTGTATGCCGCCTCATGGAAGTGGGCTTTTTTTCCGTGAGGCCACATATATGCATATTTCCCTCTATGCTGGGAGTGCGCCGCATATCACACTCCCAGCACAGTGACTAGGCTCTCACGAGCCCCTGTCTCATACTAATGATCAGAACCTGGGACTTTCGGTTCCAGCTCACCTGATCCCTGTGATAGCCTCTGATTGGCTATTGCAGTGATCGGTCACGAGCCCGTCCCTGTGTTTACTTTCTCTTCTGAATGAAGAGAAAGATACGTTGTTTCTTCCTTTTTTTTACAGGAGAGAAAAATGTTAACAAACAAAAATGTGTAAAATGAAAATCAAATAAAAATGTAAAATACAGAATAAAAAAGAAAATAAATCAGAAAGTAAAAGAAAAAAAATAACAAGATCAAAGTTGGCCAGGGTTAGTGTTAGGGTCACGGTTGGGGGTCAAAGGTCACGGTTAGCTTATTTGGGGTAGATTTTGAAAAATTATTTTTTTTAATTTATATAAATAAATAAAAAAAATATTTTTATTTTATATTTTGAGCCAGTTTTTCTTTATTATTAATGATAATAATAACAATAACAATAATAAAAATCAGGAGATATCCTTTACCATTTACCACCAAAACAACGCCCAATTGGTCCTAAAAAATAAAAAGTAGTTGTGACGATATATATGGTTTTACTAACACATATCAAAGTTGCAAAATTGTGCTAAGGGATTTACATTTGTTTTACCCTTAGGTGTGAAGTAGTAAGGGTAATAAAAAAAAGAAGAAAGAAAGAATGAAAAGGGCCACCCCTATTCAGCAAGCATAAGCAGAACCGTAGTACAAACCTTAGCTATGTTATATGTATTGGGACAGAAGCAGCGGTTCGAATTTACAGTCCTCCGTTTAGGTTGTGGAGAATCGATGGAAGAATCAGTTACGTGAGCAAAGCAGGACTTGGTTGCTAGGGTGAGAGGACGCCACCCGGCCCTGCCCTTGGTAACCACGCACACAGATTGTTCCCCGTCAAGACGTGAAGCGGCGTCCCCGGCTCAGGCGGATCTACACTGGAGTACACAAACCCCGCCCTCCCTCGTGACGTAAGCTGTTGTCGGCTGGAGAAGGTCAGGCCCTCAGAACCCGGAACCGGAGACCACCTGTAAGCGAAGCCCGGGACTTGTATTGTGGCGGACATGGACTGCTGCGGTTACTTCTTCCCAGGACAGTATGAAGCTCCGACCATGTTCTGAGGGGTGAGAATGTGATTTATGTAAACATTTGGTGTGGTAGAAGACCAGCACACAGTACATTCAGCTTAGAACCCTTCAGGAATGATCAGCAGCTCCAGTATGTTCTTCCTATAGACGTGGCGTTTAGTTTTTAAATCTGTGTGTCCTATAAACCCCAAATCTGTTTTCTGGGTTTGCCATCATGTCCTACCGTTTTCTTAAAGCAGTATTAACCACTTTAGCCCCGGAGGATTTGGCTGCTCAATGACCAGGCCACTTTTTCCAACTTGGCACTGCGCGACTTTAACTGACAATTGCTCGGTCACGCAATACTGTTCCCACAAGAAATTGACGTCATTTTTTCCCACAAACAGAGCTTTCTTTTGGTGGTATTTGATCACCTCTGCGCTTTTTTTTTTTTTTTGCGATATTAATAAAAAAAGCGAAAATTTTACATTTTCTACTTTTGACAGTTAAAAAAAATATCCAATATATTCAATTTTTGTCATATATTTAGGCCAAAATGTATTTAGCTACATGGCTTTGACGAAAAAAAAAAAATTCTCATTGAGTGTATTTTTAACCGCTTTAAGACCAGAAGATTTTACCCCCTTCCTGACCAGGCCATATTTTGCGATTTGGCACTGCGTTACATTAACGAACAATTGCACGGTTGTGCGACGATGTGACCAAATTAAATTTACGTCCTTTTTTTTTCCCCACAAATCGAGCTTTCTTTTGGTGGTATTTGATCACCTGTGCGATATTTAATTATTAAAAAAAAGGGTGACAATTTTGAAAAAAAAAAAATATATTTTTCACATTCTGATATATAACATTCCCCCCAAAAAAATTTAAAAATCAAATTTTATTTAACATTTTAGGCCAATTTGTTTTCTGCTACATATTTTTGGTAAAAAAAAAAATCGCAATAAGCGTATTTTGATCGGTTTGCGCAAAAGTGATCGAGTTTGCTAACTATGGGAAAGATTTGTCATTTTTTTTTTTTTTTGTTACTAGTAATGGTGATCTGCGATTTTTTTTTTTTTTTTTTTTTTTTTTGCAGGACTGTGACATTGCGGCAGACAGATTGGACCCCTAACTGACATTTTTGACACTTTTGGCTGGACCAGTGACATTACTACAGTAATCAGTACTAAAAAATATGCACTGTTACTGTAATAATGACACTGGCAGGGAAGGGGTTAACACTATGGGTGATCAAGGGGTTAAATTTGTGCCTCATGCTTACTGACGTGTGTGGGGGGAGGGGGGGTTCTGTGACACAGCCAGAATCCTGTGATCTCTCCCTGTCTGTCAGAGAAGATCCGCCTGCTTTGTTTACACAAGCGGCGGATCTTCTCACACTTTCCCCGACAATCGGGGAAGAGAGGCAGCGTGTGTCTAAACACAGCGGGAGCGAGCCTCCAGCAGCGCGCATGCCGCTGAGACCACTAGGTGTCCAACGCCTACGTCGCTGGACCCAGGGGCAGGGCTGCTGTTAGAAATCGCGGGGCCCCGTACAGACTACCTGGCAGGGCCCCCTCAAGAAAATATTAAAGATATATTTAGCTAAAATTACAACAAAATCACTATTAGCAGACACAAATATAACATAACTCACATAATTCCTGCTAAATCTAAAACAAAAAAACGATGTTAAATACAAAAGAAGATGAGATGAGAAAAATATACAGGCTGGACAGTTGGAGCTCAGTGATCAGAGAGACAGAGAGAGAGAAACAAAGTTACAATTTACAAATAAATTCCTGAGCAGGGATAAGTGCTGGGAGGGGGGCCACACAAGGGAGGGGGATTAGTGAGGGACAACTGTCTCTTTCTCAACAGATAAAAGCTGATAGCAGGGAGAGGGACAGATCAGATTCAGGTGCTGGAGGAAGATTTATGTCATTGTTTTTCAATACAAATCCCCCTCTCTGTGTGGGCCCCCCTGTGTGCTCGGGCCCCCTACAAGAGGGCTGGTGGTCCCCCCCTATCAGCGGCCCTGCCCAGGGGAGCCGCAGTAGCAGTACAGTGAGCGGTCTTAAAGTGGTTAAACCCAAAATCAAACTTTTATTGAATTGCAGCTTACTAATTCTTCCATGTATTGGCTGCATTTGTTTTTTAGGCTTTCTTTCTTTTATTTTCACCAGGTGATCCTGCTAGTAATTCTGTTTTTTAACAGAACGATCTGACCTACTGATGTAGCAGTTAGCCACTTGACCTCTGGAAGATTTACCCCCTTCATGACCTGGCCATTTTTTTTGCGATGGGGTGTCCTGTCAGAATACCACTACCCATCAGAAAATGTAACAGAGGTAACTTTCTGAGAAAAATTGCTTACTGTGCATGCGCCGTGCGTTCCAATAGGTTTCCTAATCTGCCAGAACACGAAGGTATCAGCGGACATGTTTTTACAGCCAGGCAAGTCTTCAATTTCACACATAATTTAGCAGTAAACTCACCTTTATATACTGAAATACTGTATTGCATTTTTATTAATATAGTATTATTAGTATTCTAGTAAATACAGAGACAAGCCTGCAGGCAGAAGGTGGCGACGGCCATCTTGGTACACCCCGCACTGCTCAGCGCCAAACTGATTATATAGTGAAATTTAGTATTTCATCTGGTTGCGGTGAAATAGTCTTTTTCAGTATATAAGGTGAGCTGGCTGCTAAAATAAGTGTGAAATTGAAGACTTGCTTGGGTGTAAGAAGATGTCCCCTGCCACCTTCGTATTCTGTCAGATTAGGAAACCTGTTGAAACGCATAGCAGCCATGTTGGAACGTATAGCGCATGCGCAAAAGGCAATTTTGTTTGCAACATCACATCCGTTGCATTTTCTGATGGGAAGCGGTATTCTGCTAGAACAGCACTGCGTTACTTTAACTGACAAACGCGCGGTCATGCGATGCTGTACCCAAATAAAATTTGAAATGATTTGAACCAGTGCAGAAAACACTGACCTCAACCTGATAGAACACCTTAGGGATGGATTAGAGCGGAGACTGAATGAGCATTGGGCCTCCAAATGATTTGGTGGAGAGGGGATTATAATGTTGGGTTGTTTTTCAGGGGTTGGGCTTGGCCCCTTAGTTCCAGTGAAGGGAACTCTTAAGGCGTCAGCATACCAAGACATTTTCAGTGGACAATTTCATGCTTCCAACTTTGTGAGAACAGTTTGGGGATGGCCCCTACCCGTTCCAACATGACTGCGCACCAGTGCACAAAGCAAGGTCCATAAAGACATGGATGAGCGAGTTTGGGATGGAGGAACTTGACTGGCCTTCAAAGAGTCCTGACCTCAACCCGATAGAACACCATTGGGATGAATTAGAGCGGGGACTTCGAGCCAGGCCTTCTCCTCAACATCAGTGCCTGAACTCACAAATGGAAAACATTCCCATAGACACACCCCTAAACTTTGTGGACAGCCTTTCCAGAAGAGTTGAAGCTGTTATAGCTGCAAAGGGTGGACCAACTCAAGATTGGACCCCACGGACTAAGACTAGGATGCCATTAAAGTTCATGTGTGTGTAAGGCAGGGCTTGACGAATTTTCTTGGAATCTAGGAGCCAAAAAGTTAAGAATTTTTGTCATTTCTGGTATTTTTTTTTTTTTTAACGAGTAATGGCGGCGATCTGCAATTTTTTTTTTTTTTTTTTTGTGGGACTGCGACATTGCTGCGGACAGATCGGACCCCTGACTGACATTTTTGACACTTTTGGGGGGACCAGTGACATTACTACAGTAATCAGAGGACACTGGCAGGGAAGGGGTTAACTGTGTGGGTGATCAAGGGGTTAAATGTGTACCTAGGGGCGTGGCTTGTGGAATGACCATTGAGAACTGTGATCCTATATAAAAGGATCACAGGAGCCCTGTGATCATTCCAGGGAGAAGAACGGTCAGCTGCGTTTACAACAGCTGCCCGTCCTCTCTCAGCGGGGAGCGATCGTGGGTGTCAGGCAGCAATCGGAGCCACCTGCCCTATGCATTGGCTTCCCCGCTGCGACATTGCGGTGGACAGATTGGACCCCTGACTGACATTTTTGACACTTTTGGGGGGGACCAGTGACATTACTACAGTAATCAGTGCTAAAAATATGCACTGTTACCGTAATAATGACACTGGCAGGGAAGGGGTTAACAGTGTGGGTGATCAAGGGGTTAAATGTGAGCCTAGGGGAGTGAGTCTAACTGTAAGGGGGGCGGGGCTTTTGAAATGATCACAGAGACCTGTGATCCTATATAGCAGGATCACAGGCGCTCTGTGATCATTCCAGAGAGAGAACAACAGCTGACCGTTCTTCTCTCTCAGCGGAGAGCGATCGCGGGTGTCAGGCGGCAATCGGAAGCCGCCTGTCCCCCGTGCATCAGTGTCCCCACTGCCGTGTGGGGGCAGGAGCGCGCCGGCGGTGACGCACACTCGGCCCCTAGCTGCAGGCGGGCGACCAACTTATACGTATGTCGGTTTGCGTAGGAGGGGCTGCCTGCCGCAGTAAAACTGCGGCAAGCGGTCCAGAAGCGGTTAATAAGGGGGAAAAAAAAAAAAGTATAACTCCTATCACAAAAAAGTTGGTATGCTGTGTAAAATCTGTATAAAACAGAACTCAATGGTTTGCAAATCTCATGAACCCATATTTTATTCCTAATAGAAAACATATCCAATGTTTAAACTGAGAAAATGTACCATTTTAAAGTCTACGTTTTTTTACAAATTCCAGTTTCCCTGTGTACTAATAAAGCATTAATCAGGGATGTGCAAATCCTATTGCCCAACCCCCAGGACATGTAGTTCCAGGCGCCGGTGTTCTAAAATTTAGTCGGACCTGTGAAAATTCCGGACCCTCGTCACTTCCGGGGACGCTCCGTCACCACCAACTACTGCGAGCCCCGGTGTTCATGCGCACAATGCATTTTCAAGGTCCGATGAAATTCTAAGACTTACGAACAGCTGACTGAGAGGAGGAGGGGCTGAGATGGGACTCGGACCGCTGCGGGATAATGTTACAACATCGCCGCGTCATCGAGCAAGGAACATGTTGCAGAGCTGACTTAGAGGAGGCGGGAAGGAAGTGAATACTCATACTAAATAGTAATGATAAAAAATGTTTAGTATTTCTTTTTTTTTTTTTTTTTTTTTATATCATTACTATTTAGTATGAGTATTCACTTCCTTCCCGCCTCCTCTAAGTCAGCTCTGCAACATGTTCCTTGCTCGATGACGTGTTGTTACCTTATCCCGCAGCGGTGTGTGCGTCCCACCTCAGCCCCTCCTCCTCTCAGTCAGCTGTTCATAAGTCTTAGAATTTCATCGGACCTTGAAAATGCCTTGTGCTACATGACGTAGCCTCACCGGAAGTGACGAGGGTCCGGAATTTTCACGGGTCCACGAAATTTTACAACACCGGCCAGATGCATTGTATTTTTGTTTTGTCTTTTTACATTTAGCCCTACCCTTGGACATAGAAGTTTTTTTTTTTTTTTTTTTTTTTTTTTTTTTTTGTATTAACCTTGCTTTCATCTTGCTTACATTGTTCATTTGGCAGAGTGTGGAGGAGCTGAACAATTAGATAACAGAGCTGTAGTAATGAAAGCAGAACATGTATCCCTGGAAGTCCTGTAAAACTCAGCATACATACAATCTGATTGTACAGTCTCCTTTAGATCTATTATCAACTATGTAGTGCAAGGGCCTCTGTGATTGAATGTAGGATGTTTGGAAAGATGGTGTGTCCTCCTCCTTATCTATTTTTTGTTAAATCTAAAGGAGATTGAACAGAGATTGTACAATCAGATTCTATAGTGTTTATCCACCTTTTATACACTTAAAGCGGAGTTCCACCCAAAAGTGGAACTTCCGCTTTAGGGAGTCCTGACTCCCCGACATGCCACATTTGGCATGTCATTTTTTGGGGGGGGGAGCGGGTACCTAGTTTTGACAGGTACCCGCTCCCACTTCCGCTCGGAGCGCCGCGGCGCCCTGAGCGGAAGTTCTCCTCTCCCCCTCCCTCCCTGCAATCTTCTGGGACACGTCAGAGGTCCCAGAAGATTGCCGGCCAATCACGGCGCGCAGCGCGACTCGCGCATGCGCAGTGGGTACCCGGCTGTGAAGCCGCAAACTGTAACAGCCGGGTGCCCACAGCAGTGATGCCGGCGCCGAGGGAGAGGATCGAGGCTTCCGGCGGCCGCATCGCTGGACCGTTGGACAGGTGAGTAAATGGCTGGAACTCCGCTTTAAAATTAACTAGTCATACTTTTGGACAATTATGGTAAAGGCACCCCAAATGCAGAAGCAAGCACACATTTTGCCACGAGAAAAAAAAAAAAAACAATAGACCAAATGAAGCAAAACTCGCAGTAGAAACCTGTGCAAACTTCAACATGCCAAAATGTCCCATGAGCTACTTTGCACATGTAGGGCAGCCCATTGAAATCAATAGATTGCACTGTGTTGCTGGAAAAATGAGCCAAAAAATGTGTGCTGCCTCTACGCTAGGTGTTTTCTAACCTAAAAACTAAAAGGGAGATGGAGCCTAAAACTGAAATTGGTATGTTTACACAGGAACAATGAGGCTCCATTCACATCTGCATGTTTCCGAAAGCACAGCAAACTGCATAGAAAATGCACGCTTTGTTGTGTCCTGCAAACACACATCTCGCTTTCATTGACGTTAAATGTTAATGGCACCCCAAGTGCAATGTGATGCTGAAGCTATCCCACGTTGTTGGTCTGCTTAGAGTGAAGAGCAGTAATTGTCAGTCACTGCTCTCCCCTCTGCCTCTCCAGCGCTCACTAGAGCCCCTGTCTGAAAAGGAGGCGGTCGCAGCTGGCCTCGGCTGTGCCTAGCATTAAAAATCTCAGAACTTGTTCCTGTTTTGCATCTTGGTGTTCAGTATTCTTGCAGCTGGCACCATTGACTCTCATAGTTTTGCTGATAAGTGAGAACTGCAGCTGCTAATTGCAGCTATTTTTTCTGGTTCCCATTCCAAACTCATTAAAGGGGCTGAGGGATGTGCTAAAGGGATGTTAGAAGTGTTTTACTGTGCTCTAGTGGACACTCCCTTAATGCCAATTATTTTAACAGTATCTATATTTCTAGATGGCTGGGTTTAACGGTCTGACAAACATATTATTAAAGAGAATGATATTACAATTTGATAGACGCCAAATATGATATGAATTCTATATGTTTCTCTTAGGAGGTGTAATGTGTTCAATCAGGCTTCTGGTACTTGTAATATAGACATGTTTAGTATCTGTTATTTTCTTATACATTAGCGCAACCACATTTTATGATGATATATCCATCCCAGCTACATTATAAAAATATGAACCAGAGTTTGGCTTTGGCATTCCTTTCTTGCCAATCTGATTTGTGTGAGTGGAGGAGATTTACTAAAACTGGAGAGAATCTGGTGCAGTTGTGCCTAGTAACTATCAACTACTAGGTGGTATTGTCAATGCTTAATTGAACAAGCTGAATTTAGAAGCTGATTGGTTACTATGAACAGCTGTACCAGACTCTTTGGGCTCCAGTTTTAGTAAATCTCCCTCAATGGGGTTGATTTACTAAAACTGGAAAGTGCAAAATCTGGTGCAGCTCTGAATAGAAACGTATCGGCTTCCAGGTTATTTTCATCAAAACGAAACCACTTGCCGCTGAATCACGTACACGTTATACCAGGATTATAATTGCAGCTCTATGCCATAACCCCAGGATTTTTTTTTTTTGCAGCCTTTGATTCTCTTTCACCTAAAAGCAATCCCAGCGGCTGATTAGCTGCTGGATTGCTTATACAGGAGGCGGAAAGGGACGCCTCTCCAGGCTTTCCTGTGCGATTGGGGAGCCTGGTATTCAATTTGGTGGTGCCACCAGGTTATCCTAGAGCTGGCCAAGGAACGGCAGATCCCTGGCCATCCCTATGACCTAGGAGGCTGAAGGCGATGTCATTATGTCACTTTTGGTTATGGCAAATGTAAACACTGCCTTTTTATTTGGAAAGCATGAGAGCAATGTTGTTGTGTGTGTTTTTTTTTTTTTTTTATTTCCAGCATTTCAGGGTAGAGGAGAGATCTGGGGCCTTATAGACCCCAGATGTCTCCATAAAGAGGACCTGTCATACCTTATTTCTATCGCAAGGGATGTTTACATTTCCTATGATAGGAGAAAAGTGATCAAAAGAAAAAAAAAAAAGGGACTGTGTAAAAATAATAAAAGAAAAATTTATAAAATTAAGAAATAAAAGAAAAAAAATTGAGGTCAAGCATGCATATGTAAATCGCACCAAATGAGTAAGGTATCGCCACAAACATTCTAGTGAAAGCAATAATTCTAACGCTAGACCCCCTCTAAAACACTAAACTGGAATTTTTTTTTAGGTATCGTAGTTTGTTGCCATTCCACCAGCATCACAATTTTAAAGAGGAAGTAATGCTACTTCTGTAACTTGTACCTATTTTTAAGCCTATGATAAGGCTTACCCGTTGGTACTGTAAATACCTCTTAAACATGCACCGTTTAGGAGATATTTACTTTGCATGCAGCCAGTGACATCACTGGTGCTTGCGCTCTGAAGGAGTGGCCGCCCATGCCATTCCTTCAGAGCCCTTTGCTGTAAACGACGGCTCCCGTGCGTATGCTCGGGAGTTACGTCATCGTGGTTCGGAGGATGCGAACCTGAAAGGAAGACGTGTTAACATGTTGGCCGTGTCAGCGGTGTGCGGGTGGCGCTGCGGGGTTTAAGAGGTTTACAACCTCTTAAAGCATGACATGTTGCGTATCTATCTACTCAGCATAACCTCATATTTTCTAGTTTACCAAAAAATTGTGTTATATATTGTTTTTTTGCATTAAAATTCATTCAAGTTTGTTTCTTCCAAAAACATTGTGTTTGAAAAATGCAAATACTGTGTGACATAAAAAAATGCAACAACCACCATTTTAATCTCCAGGGCCTCTGCTGGAATAAAAATATATAATTTTGGGGGGCACTAGGTAATTTTCTAGCAAAGAAAATGCTGATTTTTCTGAAAATGTGTCATAATAGGCTTGGTCTTTAAGTAGTTATTTTAAAAAGCTGAAATTAAAGGCTGATTGGCTACCATGCAGAGCTGCACCAGATTTTGCACTCTCCAGTTTTAGTAAATCAACCCCTGTGTCTTGAGCTGGTTGTTTCTTTTTTTTTTTTTTTTCTTTGTCATATCCATTGCTTCCCATGAATACGAGTTGGCTTTGTGTATGTTTTAAAAAGTAGAATAAACCTGTAACTCAACTGTAACATCGTGATGTGGTGCTTTGGTTCTAGTCCCACCCAACAACAAATAGCAGACTGAGTTGTACAGCTATTTAATTGGCTAGTTACATATAGTATTCACTGTTTAGAAATGTGTTCTGCTTTGCTATGCAGTTGTAATAATTATAAACACACACTTAATGCTTTAACCCTGATACCTTTTAATTCAGGAAATGTAGCAGTGAGACCAGCAGATTAGAAGATCAGAATACCCTAACAATGCAGGCAAGCTCTGGACATGCTCATCAGGCCGGCAATATTGATGGTTCCTCCGCTAGTCTTTCTCTTCCAACTGGTCGTTCACCAACAGAAGGTTCCTGCAGTACTGGAGAAGTTACAATAAATCTCCGCCCTGCAAATTATGAGAGTGAAGGAAGGTCTGGCTCTCGACATACCAGACCAACCATACGTTTACACAGTCGGCATGGTCATACACACTCAAATTCTAATGAGGCGACTGGGCCAGATGATCCAAATAATACAGACAATAGAGAAAACAGCAACAGTATCTCAGAGGTCCTACATGTCTATCAATGGCTGGAAAAAAGCTTTCCGTACATACTAATCATCAGTGCCAAACTTATTGTTCAGCACCTAACAGGTAATGTTCAGTATTATTTTCAATTCAAAGCAACCCTATGATCTTAACTGTAAGTCTAAGTTCACACTAGTGCTGCTGAATAATCATGTGTTTTTAGTGTGTTTTAATAGCACATTTGTGAACGTTTTTTACACATGCTTTTGATGCCTTATCGTGCTTCATGTGCACCTACATCTTTTCAGAAAATGCACTGCACTGTGCTGCATTGTTTTGAACAAGCACCATAGAGAATATTGTGATTTCCATTGTTGTGCATGCCTGAGCAACGGCATATGTGTAATAGTATGAATGGAAGCTAACAGCTTAGCATGTAGTTATACAGGGATTGATGAGTTCTTTCATGCCTCTTTGCATAAAGGTGCTTGGATGCTTAGGCCTGATTCACACTAGGGCAATTTCTTCTATATCTGCTGCTGTTTGCGACTATGGAAAACACATTATTCTTTAGGGTGCCAGTCTACATTAGTGGAACTTGGTGCAGCACGACTTTTGAAAAGGTGCAGGTGCTTTTGGTGCACCATAGTGCGTTTTTGGCCCAATAGACTTTAATAGGAACGCACCTATAACTCTTGTACATGTGTGTTTAGTGAGTTTTTTGTGTAAAAAAACGTGTCTTCTCGCCCCGCATAATGAACCATGAAAATGCATCAAAAACACACTAAAAAATACATGGTTATGCAGCAGCACTTGTGTGGACCTAGGCTTAAAGTGCATCAAACTCTTATAATCAACCTGTCAAAACACAAGCAGGGAGGGAGTAGTTGTAAAGGTAAGTTTAGGGACCTGAGGTTCTTGAGAACAGATTGGGGTTATATTAGGGATATTTTTCTTTTGTAGTGACTGGTGTGCTTTAAACCTATAATGTAAGCATAGAGGCTTCCATTGCTGTTTTCTGAAAATTATAGTTTTCAGTCTATTATGCTGACTACTGGCTTAAAGTAGAAGTTCAGCCAAAAACGAACTCTAAACCTTCTCGCAGCCACATTCTCTATCTAGCTCTGTAAAGCAAAATCACTATACTTGCCTTTCTTCAGCCACTTCAGTCCGGTCCCACGTTGAGGCGTCATCGGCGCATCTGGGTGTAGGCATGTGCAGGAGAGGCAGCAGACAAAGGATAGCCCATATAGTAACACTATGGGTGACGACGTCACATCTCATGCATTTCCCAGCCATTGTCAGCTGTCTCCTGCACATCATTCACCACTAGAGACTGGACCGGATTGGCTTCAGAAAAGGTATGTATATCGATTTTTGCTTTTCAGGGTTAGATAGATTTGTTGTAGAATGTGGCTTGAAGTAGATTTAGAGTTAGTTAGTTCTTGACTGAACTTATACTTTAGATTTTTTTTATTGACCCAAAGCAAACTTTTGCAAAACTGTTATGGGTCCTCAACTCAGTATTGAAACCAGGTACTTACATGTGAAAGCAGGCCTCTAGTACTGTCTGAATGAGAAATCAGCCAAGACGATCTTTATGTTATCCTTGGGTAATGTTTCCTTTTAAAAAGTCTGATAACCCAATTACAAATCAGGCTTTTGTGTTGGACTAGGCCATATTGTGGGTATTTCAATGCATTGTAAAAATCTGAGCACCAATGATTAAGGACATTTTTTATATTGACGTTTTGTATTTTAATGAGCTAATCATGCCTTTTTAAAGCCCTTACAATGGGCATATGTCTGGTATGTCTTCTGTGCAGATCAGAGGTGGCCTGAATAATCACAGGCTGCCTTCCACCCCTGAGATGAAGAGCAGAAAGTGCATTTAATTACCTGGAAGCATTGGTTTATTAATGCCTGGCACCATTGAGGCTCCATGCACACTCCATGCAAACTACCTTATTTTAAGCTCCTAGCAGCTACTTTTGAGAAATAGTGTTCTCCTATGTATTTATGCACACTATTGTAGGCTAGAAGCGTTTTTTAAGCTTCAGCTTCTAAGAGCAGAAAAAAACACTTCTTTTTGCATTTTCTTGTGGAGTAATTTGCTAGCAGGAAAAAAAAGGCTGACAGCTCCCAGAAGCGCCTAAACGCTGTTAACCGCCATTAAGCACTGGACAGCAGTTTGATTTTCTTGATTCTTAGCCAGCGGCCCGCCAGCGTCCTTAACCAGTGTATAGCTGGTTAAGAAGTGGGCCGGCAAGCCAGCTACCTCATCCTTCATAGATGACTCATCAGCTGTTAGTGGGGTTCCCCGCTGACAGCTTAATGTAAACAAAACTATTGACGGAAATAAAAATTGAAGAAAACAGGCAAAAAAAAAATTGTGGGGGTCCCCCAAAATCCATACCAGACGCTTATCTGAGCATACAGACCAGGAAAGGTTAGGTACGAGCGAACCCTACCAGGCCATGTGCCCTAAACATAGGGGTGGTGCTTTGGGGTAAGGGGGCTCCATGCTGTTTTAGTCTCCATTTTATTGCCGGCAATTATTATTTTTTTTCTAATGACATTTAGCTGTCAGCGGGGATCAATGTTATGCATTGTTAAGAATGTGTTGGCCAGCTTGCTATTCACTGGTTTTTAAAAACGCCAGTGGCCCACCTGCTCCTTAAAAAGGTACTGCAGTCTGCTCACATAATTTGTAAAAAAAGCTTCCCTTCAACCACTTTGCACATTATTTTTGCTGTGATTCTGTACTTGCCAAATATGCTGCACACATCTCCCTCCATTAAGTCTGACTGCAGCCATTTTAACTGTGGGCAGCTGAAGCTGCTGTGCCTGTTCACTTCCTGGATTTACACAGACATACATATACATAGATACACACATACATACACAAATGCACACATATATACAGACACACACTCACATTTGCCTGCACATTTCTCCTATCTGGATAAATACACATGGATCTCTGCAGTCTCCTGTTATCTCCGCCCTCATCCAGCCCCCTCCAGCTCTGCAACTCTCCTTGGATTTTCTATGATTTATCCCTCCTCCACTCTACTTATGCTTCATTATATAAGTTGTTCTTGCTCAGTGCTGAAAGCTAAATTAACTTCTTTTAATTCAACTAATAATATTCTTATAAGAAGAGCAACATTTTGCAAAAAAAAGTTACCTTCAAAAATTTAAAGTAGATCTAAGTCCTGATTACATTTTAGTTTGCTGAAGTGCTGTGTAACATGAACAGCTATCTTGGTTTTTTGTTTTTTACCAGGTTTTGTGTTTTTCATCCTTCTTCTTTTTTTTTTTTTTTTGCATCTCAATGCTTTTGACCTGCTGCCACTTTCAGCCACATCCCATTTACATTCACCGAAAAATGTATACCTACACCTGCTCCACTGCTGGCTGCTGGCTACTCATAATTCCCCTGAATTGATTTACTTGTGACAACGTTAGACCATAACTGCGCAAAATGTAGCTGCTTGTTGTCTCCATTAGGGGTGCTTGTGACAGGAAGTGCCTGAACAAGTATCTTCAGAGTAGGATTACCAGATATGATAATGAAAGCTGCAGATTTAGGCCACTTGCACATTGCTGCCTTAAAAAGCTCAGTTTTCAGGCATACAGCATTTTATTTATTTTTTATTTTACTGATCTAAAATGTACCTCAATTTTTACAATGTGCTTGTACACACACAGGAGGAATAAACAAGCACTACATTTTGGTCAGTAAAAAAAAAGTGCAAAAATCTGAGTTCATGGTCAGTATTTTGCACATAAGTGTCAACTTCCCATGTACCTGACTGATGAGCCCGATTGCTGAGTGCAGAGGAAGGCCTCCCTTACGTATCTGACTCGCGGCCCCTGGTAGAGCAGACAGATGGCACGGGAGAGCAGAATGGTATAAAGGCCTAGCGGGTCAGCTGTTGGACGGGCAGCTCTAAGGTCCCAGATACTTTAGAGGAGACAACCAGCTAATAAGAGGATCCGAACAGCAGGCAGGCTGAAGGCTGGAACACCGAGTCTACGCTCACGCACACCCAGAAGTCGGATCTGGCACACGGTACATAGCACAGAGGGGTGTGGATTCAAGCAGAGGTAAGGAGGCTGGTAGAGCTCAAATGGGAGACGGGGCCCACAGGCAAACAGGCCAGTTCACAGACTGAGTCAACAACTGGCGGGCGGCGTGAAATCCAAAGGAGCAGGCAGGTTCAAGGTCAGAGACCAGCCGAGGTCAGGTGCAGGCAGAAAGCAAGGGAAGTCAAAAAGTCAAGCCGGGTCATACAGGAGATCAATCACAGAAGCAGGTAAACAGGAGTAGGGTTCACAGGAAGCTACAGATCAGACAGCAAATACACAGTGCTGCTGAGGTGTTTAACCACTTAAGCCCCGGAGGATTTGGCTGCTAAAGGACCAGGGGTTTTTTTGCGATTTTTTACTGCGTGACTTTAACGGACAATTGCGCGGTCGTGCGACGCTGTACCTAAACGAATTTGACGTCCTTTTTTTCCCACAAACAGAGCTTTCTTTTGGTGGTATTTGATCACCTGTGCGATTTTTTGATCACGCGCTATAAACAAAAAAAGAGCGTAAATTTTGCAAAAATAACAACATTTTTCACATTTTTTTTATATGAAATTCCCCAAAAAAAAAAGTAAAAATCAAAATTTTTTAACATTTTTCGGCCAATTTGTTTTATGCTACCTATGTTTGGTAAAAAAAATCGCAAAAAGCGTATTTTGATTGGTTTGCGCAAAAGTTATCGCGTTTACTAACAAAGGGAAAGATTTTTGTCATTTTTGGTGTTTTTTTTTTTTAACGCGTAATGGCGGCGATCTGCGATTTTTTTTTTTCGGTACTGCGACATTGCGGCGGACAGATCGGACCCTTGACTGACATTTTTGACACTTTTGGGGTTACCAGTGACATTACTGCAGTAATCAGTGCTATACATATGCACTGTTACTGCAAAAATGACACTGGCAGGGAAGGGGTTAACTTTATTGGACAGGGAGGGGTTAAGTGTGTCCTAGGGGCGTGCTTCTAACTGTGTAGGGACATTCCTATTGGTGTAAAAGCAAAGATCCACCGTTCTACATAGTAGAACGGACAGATCTTCACTTTTACACAGGGAGAACTGACAGGCAGCTTGTTTACACAAGCTGCTCTGTCTTTCTCCCTTCACAGGAGCGATCGCAGTGTGACTGGCGGACATCGAGTCCGCCGGTCACACGCACTGACTTGCCTGTGAACGAGCCGCGGCGGGCGCGCGCCTCGGCGGGCGCGCGCCCGCCCGCGATAGGCTCGCAAGTCAGTGACAGGCGAGTGACGTACCGATACGTCACTCTGCCTGGCCGGGGCTGACCGCCGCAGTATATAGTCGTGCGGCGGTCGGCAACCGGTTAAATAAGGAAGCCTGTTGCCAATCACTGAAATTAGTCTGCACTCAGTTAAGCCTTAGGTGGCAGACCCATGACATAAGTGCAAATACGTGGCCGCAGGTACCCGCAAACATGTACAAAAACTCCTAAAATAACTGCCAGAATTGCATCCAGAAATGCTGATGTTCAAACATGAGTACCATGTGCAAGAGGCCTTAAAAACTATAAACAACTTTTGAAATTACATAACATGTTAAAGCTTATATGACAGTATGGGGATTGGGGTTGGATCTACTTTATAATATTTTTTTTTTCTTTGATTTCTTTCAAACTGTAGTAGGGTTAACATTTAATTTTAATTTTTTTTTTTTGTTGTTTTTCTTAACATTAGTTTATCATATTTTTTTTATGTGTTAACTTCTTTTATTTTATTTTTTAATAGGCATTTCTGTTGGAATTGGTCTGCTAACAACTTTTCTCTATGCAAACAAATGCATTGTTAATCAGGTTTTTCTAAGAGTAAGTAAGCATACATTTGAGTATCATTTCTACTGATAACAGATAAACGAGGGCCAATTTGTAAAGAGGTTTCCAAGCCATTCAAGTTCATAACATCAATTGTTTTTCTGACAGACTTCCCAACTATTGTAATATAAATTAACCGGCCATTGACAAAGTTTTTGCAGGAAAGAAAATTGCTTAATTCCTCCATCAACACAGTCAGTGTTGATGGGGGATCCCTCCTGCGGTGCAATTTTATTCTCCAAGAAGCCGTCCCTGCCAGGAGAAACAGTGATTACTGCTAGCGGCTATAATAGCCGCTAGCAATAATCCTATGTAAAATCCGAAAGGCTGGTTGTACCCAAGCTGATCGCTCAACTTGGGTACATTCAGCCTGTACATACATGGTTCGAATCTCAGCTGGTCCCTGCTGAACAATCTATGGCCTGCTATACTGATGTGGTAGAAAAATTATGTAATGGCTTTTGGAAAATCCTAAACCTATTTATTTTTTTCCCCCAAAAAAACTCAAGCAGACAAGCTAAAAGATCTAGTAAAGTAGAAAATAACAATAGTTTGCTGATGACAATTTTTGAATTGTCTAATTTTGTTTGTGAAAATTTTAATTTCTCACAGAGGTTTTTTAAGTATGTGAGGGTGTTTATATAGAATACATATCCATTTTTATGATTTTTTTTTATATACATTCATATCCTGCTTAAAGCGTTTCTAAGATCTATTTTTTTATTTAAAATAATAAACTTATGGTATACTTACCTGCTCTGTGCAATGGTATCAAACAGAGCAGCCCCTTACCTCTATTTCTGGGGTCCCCCGCTGGCGCTGTCCTCTCCTCCTTTTCTGCATGTACCCCCATAGCAAGCCGTTTGGGGCTCGACCCTGTTCCCTTCTCACAGGATTTGACTGACTGCAGCATGAGTCAATCGCTCCCACTGCTGCCTGAGTCGCCTGTGAAACCAGGAGGAGAGAGAAGAGACACAACCATGCATCATACTGGATCAAGAGAGGACTCAGATAAGGGGACAGGGGAGGTGACGACAAAGCAAGTAGTAAAATGTTTAACCTAATGCAGAGAATGCATTAAGGTAAAAAAAATGTAGCTTTGGAACTCCTTTTTAGGGTAATAAGCACTGATCATTTTTCACGTATTAAAATGTTGTACAACGCTTCATATATCTGATCAACTTTGACAGAAGAAAAGGGATATTTATTATGTAAATTAGACTGGTAATGCTAACTTTTTTTGTTTTGTACCAGTTTGCAACAGATTTGCTACTGTAGATAGATTTTCACTGAAAACAAACTTACAATTATGAAATGATCAGATGCAGGTTTTATATTGTCACAATTAGAACAGAGCAGAAGAGGGAGGAATTAATATATCACATTATATCATAAATCTGTTGCATAATCTGACTCGCTGCTCCAGTAAAGTAGACAATACAGCGATAAAGTGGAACGAAAGACAAAAATAAACTTCCCTGCCTGTTCGCAATCTGCTGCACATGCGTAGGTCCATTAACATTTAAGGCATATTGCCAGTGTGCACGGATGAATGATTTCCGAGAGTGACATCGCCCTGCTCTATCTAATCAGGACAGCTGAAGACCAGTTTTTCTACCTTTTTAGTTCCACTTTAAGGACCCTTTAGGGATACCTAATAACTTTTAAACTGAAAATGTTAAAATGAGTTACGATAAATATATCTTTATTTTTTAAACATCACAGAACTAGCTATAAATCATGACTACTTGGGTTTTGCTCCACCTGTAGGTGAATGGATACTGGCAGATCAAACAAATAGGAGTCCTCCCCTACATAACTCCTCCTATTGAGTCCTATGTTTTTTCACCACTGTCTTGAAGGTGATGATCACTGAACTCACTTCATACTTTTGCCATATTCTCAAGTGATTCCAGCAGAGTTTAGTCAGATCCATTCTCGTGGCTCGGTGCCTAGATGTATGATACCCAGGCCCCACTGTGAGGAAGTCGGATTTTGGTGGGGCTTTGCCAGTAATGATCTTTTTTGGTGCTGGTCCCTGTGTATTTGGAACTCTGTGCGGTTAGGTACCGACCAAGGTGTTTCGGTGGGGTGCTGTATGGGTCGAGGGCAGTGGACCTCGAATGTAAGAGGGGTCTGAATTCCTGAAGGTCCAGAATGACCATTCCCGCTGTGATGGGTAAATCCTAGTTGAAAGGATCCTGTGGCTGGAGGCTGGTTTGATATTTCTCTCGTAAAAAATCTCCAATTTTTGCTAGAAAATGACTTTGAACCCTGCAAACATTATGCATTTTTAAGTAGAGGCCTTAAATTAGGGATTAAAATGGTGGATGTTGCAATTTTTTTAAGTCGCACGGTATTTGCGCAACGGCTTTTCAAATGCGCATTTGGTAAAATATGATGATGTGGTGAGTAAATGGGTACCAAATATGTGATGCTTTAAAATTGGCTGCTCCACTGTCTTGAGGAAGCTGGTGCCACCGGTCACTTCCTTACTGGGCTCTCTGATGGGAGGAGAGAGTCCAGTAATGGCAGCAGCAGTGGGAGGTTCCAGGGGGGGGCGCTCCAGCAGACATCCTCTGACGAAACGCGTAGAGTGGAGTCTAATACGTCATACGTCACTTCCGGTCTTTGGAGCTCGGCCATGGAACGCGGAAGCTTCCCGGCTAGCACGCTGATCTATAGCAGCCGATACTGTGAGTTACTACGTGTCCTTGTTCTATTGACTGCATTTATACCTTGCATCATGGGGTTTCCTTTTTTCGCTTGAGCACCTAGATAACCTGCACTTTGCTCATCTGGACTGGAGGATACCCCGAATATTCTTTCCAGCTTTGCTATATTGCCAAACCAAGCAAACAGGTCGTATATAAGGTGCGACACCTAGTGGCTACACTGGTGTACGCACTCTTTTTTGCATTCTTATTGGAACTTTGTTTCTATTAATTTCAGCAAAGTTCCTTAAAGTGGAGTTCCACCCTAAAATTATACTTGCCTCCATCTTCTCGCTCCGGGTCACCTGAAAAACAAATGGATAATCACAATTTTCTTTTTTTTTTTTACTTACCTCCTTTGGAAGAAAATATACTTACCTTACCATCCACTTCCTCCTTCCTCGGCCGCGGCCCGCGCCGTCACTTCCTCTTTGCAATGATTCCTGGGAGCTGAACGTCATCGCTCCCAGGAATCAATGCGCCTGCACCGGCCCCGACGTCAGTTCCGGTGTAGGCACGTCATACCTTGCAAAACAGCTTCTGGGCATGCCCAGAAGCTGTGGAGGGATGACGCTGCGGCACCGGAAGTGACGGCGGGGCTGGTGCAGTGCATCGTGGGACCGAAGAAGACGGAAGAGGACACAGAAGAGGATCGCGCTGGCTTCAAGCTGCCCACACCTGAGATGGCAGCGCTGGAGAATAAATTTTCAAGGTAAGTATTTCTTCTTGCAGGTAAGTGCAACCCGGGACAGATCAGAGGCTAGCCATTGTGGAATGCACTAGCCCTGACTGTCCCGGGGGTATTTTTATTAAAAAAAACATTCACTGGGTGGAACTCCGCTTTAACTATCTTGCACTCAGCACTTTCAGGAAGAAGTCTTTATTTATCTTCACCTTTTGTATATCAATTATATACTTTGGGAAATACGGTGAGCACCATACCCTCACTTGAACCTGCACTGTACATTGTTTCTGTTTTGGAATAAAATTCATCACCGTTTTTGTTTATTTATTGCACTTAGCACTTCATTTATTTATGGTACATTGTCTGGTCTAGGACAAGAATTGAGCACCTTCCCCAGTGGAGTGGGACAATTTCATCACTTGTGCACTTTAGATTTATAATTAGACAATTTTTGTTTGTCACTTGTGCAATTTATATTTAAAACTACACAATTTCTGGTTTCTCTATATGTCTGGTACACCATTTGTTTTTAGCACTTCATTATCGATAGGTAGCGCCTTTATCAACCTCCTTGTTTTCTATTTCACCTTTAACCCTTAGGGGTTCGGTTGTTGGCAGCTTACACCTTTTAATACCCATTTTACATATATTTATCCACAAACTCCATAGCGCTGGTCACCTTTGCTCCATTACTAGCAGTGGGAGGGTTTCCCCCTTCCACCACCTGTAAAGTGATTCAGCGGCCGTATAGCTACTCAGATTACTTTTACTGTGTAGAGAATTGGCTGCTGAAAAAAATCAATACTGGGACCGTAGTTGTAGCCTCAACTATGATCCTGGAATAACCACCTCAATACGAGGCCAAAACAGATTTTCTCTTTCGTTCATTGACAGACAGTTCCTGAGAATCTTGACCAGTGGGTTATACTGCCCCCTACATGGGTAGGACTCTAGGCAAAAAAAAATCAACTCGACTACGCCTATGGGCAGTCCCAGGGGTTATACTCCCACTCTCTGCTATAGGTACTCTGTTTTTTTTCTGCCTAGTCAAGAGTAAGGAACTAGTTCCTTGCTGGGATCTCTGGTCCTTGCAATTTTCTTTTTTATATATTTTTTTATTTTTCCTGTGAGATCTACAATAAACTGCCAGACTGGGCAAAAAAATGGATAATCTAGATCCAGTGGTCACCCAAGCGGGCCATCGAGCGGGCGCAAATCACAGTTCCATGCTACTTCGCCGCAACATAGCCCCACCACATGGGTGCTGGCCGTTGCCGCGAGTTAAACGACTCGCGAGGTTGCAGCGTTCATCCTGGCTATCAGCTCCCCATTTCGATAGCGAGGAGGTTTTGTCTGGTGCGGTGCCCGCCTGGTTCCCCGTATGGTAAGTAGCTGTCCCCCCCCCCCCGGAGGGTTTTGGGGTGGACGCGGGCCCCTCCCTGGGACGGTCAGACCCCTGGGTTCCCCTCCTTCCTGTTAGGCCCCTCCCCTCCTATCTGGTGTAGTGTGGCCATCTGGGCGTCTTGCTGGGGCATGGTGCTGTGCTGGGGGCTGAGGAGGGAAGGGGGGTGCACCGCCGGCGACTGGGCTATCAACTGAGGGGGGACCTTACCTAGTTGGGGGCTCCTGCCCGGTTACCCCTTCCGTTCTGTGCCTTGCCCTGGGCCCCAAGGATTCCTCCTGGGAGCCTCGTGGAGCTCCACGGTGCCACTAGTTTGTCATGGCCTATATTGTGGCTTCCGTTTTGCGTTGATCCGTCATAGGCATCAGCGGCAGCCATTACAGAGGAGCCTCTGGATGGCGATTTCGGCTGTGGGAGCCCCTCCTTATCCCCTGGTGCTGACTCCTGGGTCTCTTCCCTTCCTGGACGCCGCACGTGGAGTATATTTGATCCTGGTGCTGCCGGTGACTGCCTGGTGGGGTGGTGAGTCTGGATAGGTCCTCCCTCTCTCTGCTGCAGCATCGTGGGGTGCTCTGTTGCTGGTGACCGGGTGGTGGTACCAGCGTGGTGGGGGTGTCCCTTGGCAGTGTTTGCACATTTACTCATGGAGTCTTTGGAGCACTTTTCCACCACCTGACCACCTCTCAGAGGCTGCGGGGCCCTCCAGGTCCCAGCTATCCCTTGATGCACTGACGGTGCTCCTGGAGTCCTTTGTGATTCGGGTGGAGGTGGCTTTTGGGCGGTGGGTTAGCAAAAAGCGTCCCCTGCCTTCTCCTGCCTCATCTGTCTCCTCAGATCCTGAATCTGATTCAGCTGCTGCGGACTTGGCCCACCCTGAGGGGTCTGCGGCCATGCTCCCTAATTTTTCAGATAGTGAGTAGGATTCCTCCACACCTGTAGCTTCGCACGAAAAGGCGCTGGTGGACACAGTGATTGTGTCTGTGCGTGAGCCTTTAATAATGGAGGATGCAGCTGAAGCTGCGGTGGAAGCGCCGGTTCCTTTTGGCACAAGCCGTCTAAGGTGTTTCCTTTCCCTCCTATTTTCACAAATTTGTCGCAAAAGAGTGGGAACGTCCAAAATGTCCCTTTTGTTGTCCCTAAACGATTTGCGATGAGGTACCACTTTGAAGAGTCCCTCCTTAAAGAGTGGACTATTCCAACGGTGGTGGACCCCCAGTTTCCAGGTTAAATAAGGCAACCATGATTTCAGTTGAAGAATCGCCGGCCTTTAAGGATCCGGCTAACAGAAAAGCGAAGGCTGTGGCCCGAAATATGTTCACTGTTGCGGGTTCGGCGCTTAGGCCGGTCTTCACCATTTTCCTGGTGTCGCAAACTCTGATAGAGTGGGCTAAACTTTTTAATGCCGTGACCTGGAGGGTGAGCAGCTCCCTCCTGCCTTTGTTGAGCTGGTGGGCCAGTTGGTCCAGAGGCTGCAGTTTATCTGTGATGCCTCTTTGTAAGTGGCTCCCCTAAATTCTAGACTGTCTGTCTCAGCAGCGGTCCTTAGGCGTGTTTTGTGCCTCAAGTGTTGGTCTGCGTACCAGACCTCTAAAAAAAAAAAAAAAAAGCCTTAACTGATCTTCCTTTTCAGGGAGATCACCTGTTTGGAGCTACCCTGGATGACATCATTAAGAGTCTCACAGGGGGGGGGGGGGGGAGGAGTGCTTTTCTTCAGCAGGCTGGTAAGGGTAAGGAACCTTGTCATAGACTTGGCCTGTCCTCGGCTCACAAGAGGTTTTTTTTGTCCCTCAGTTTCAGCTGACAAGGGTTCAAAGCCTTTCCGGGCCTCTTCGGGAGGATCCAAACGACCTTGGTTTTGCAAGCTGAGTGTGAGATTCTGCAGACCCACAGACAAGGCTTCTGGATAAAGGTGCGCCGTCACCTGGCGTGCGGGGGGATGTCTTTGCTGGTTTCCGGGCCCATGGACTTCCTTGGTGCAAGACAAGTGGGTTCACGAAGTGATACGGTCCGGCTACAAGATCGAATTTCATTCTTTCCTTACAATGTTTGCCTGTCTCCTGACCGATTGCAAGCTCTCTTTGGGGCAGTGCAAGACCTGTTACTTCAGGGTGTGATTGTCCCCGTTATCAGTTTGAGGCGTTACCCTTTGGTCTCGCCTCTGCTCCTCGGGTCTTCACAAAAGTGTGGGCTCTGATGCTAGCGATGCTACTTCAGTGGGGGATCGCAGTGCTGGGTAACCTGGACGACCTCCTCCTGTGAACGGAGTCCCCTGCTGCTCTGGTGGACAAAATGGAAATCACTATACGGACTCTTAAGGAAGTTCCGTTGGTTTCTGAATTATCAGAAGTCTGCTCTGGTTCCTTCCACAAAGATGGACTATCTGGGTCTGACTCTGGACTCAGCTCTACCTAGAGTATTCCTTCCTCTGGACAATTTCGATTCATCTCCTGTTGTCCAGCAGATGGTCATCCCTCCAGACTTGCATGTGGGTGCTAGGCCATTGCAAACCATATTCTCAGTGTCCATTAAGTCCATCATTTTTTTGGTCACCCTGTCTCCCTAATAGACACAGGTTGACTTACACATAAGAGGGGTCGGGGGAGCTGGAAAATGGGTTTCCAGGACTCTCAAATGTAAGCTGGGTTCCACAGGCCCCCCAACCAAAGTGACTCCCGTTGCAGCTTCCAAAAGTGGGGTGGGGGGGTGTAACAGCGGGCACGGCCACGCCACTGTTAGGTCCTGAGGATACTAACCACAGTTCTTCTGTATTTGCATCCCCCCCGAAAGACCATAGGTGACAGGTGCTTTGGAGCCACTGCATCTGTCTGGTATTGTAGCCATAGTAGGGGCATCAACCTCAGCTTATGTCCCTAAGGATAACTTGGCAGCTGCTTTGGCAAACCTGCAAGGAAAAATTGCAGCCATGATTACTGTTCGAAATAAACTTCTCAGCTGTCTTGATACTTAAAGAGGAAGTAAACCCTCCTCTGACACTTTTACCTATAGGTAAGCCTATGATAAGGCTTACCTATAGTTACTGTACATATCTCCTAAACATGCACCGTTTAGGAGATATTTACCTTACATGCAGCCAGTGACGTCACTGGCGTATGCGCTCTGAAGGAACGGCCGCTGGTGCCGTTCCTTCAGAGTCCCGTGCCGTGACCGTCTGCTTCCGCGTGCGTGCGCGGGAGTGACGTCACCGCGGCTCCAGCCAATCAGATGGCCGGATGCCGCGATCCCGGAAGATGGGCGACTGGACATGTCGCCCGTCAAACAGGTAAGCGGGCGGCACAGCGGGGGCTCTTTCTAAGGTAAGTATTTCATAATGAGCTAGTATGCGGTGCATACTAGCTCATTATGTATTTCTCTTTCAGGTTGCGAAAAAAAAAAATCTATGGTTTTACAACCTCTTTGTGGAAAGTTGTTTATTCAGGAAAGTTGTTTATTCTTTTAAAGAAAAGTATCTTCAGAGTGTAGATCTCATTTTCTCTTCTCTGTTTATTCTATATATTTAGCTGTCTTTTATGCTGTATGTAAATACAATGTCAGCAAGAACTGTATATATTCCCCAGAAGGTAATAATTATAAATATAAAAGTAAACACCCTATCTTGCATATATGGTTTGCTCTATAATCGAAACATAACGCCTCCCAACATACTAACATAGAATCTCAGAATCGAAATACATACATAGCAAAATGGCTTCTCTGTTCTTAACAAAGACAAAATGAAGTAACCTTCAAACTAACATCAATAGAAAAAAACATATATTTATATATATTTTTTTTAATATGTATTTCAGAGACTTTTATCATCTAAACTCCTAATCGCTAACAATTCTCCCTCAATGCACTATAATCGACTAATAAATGTGCATTCATCTTAAATAAGAAATGTCTCTGATCATCTATTTGATTTTACAATACAAACAAATTATAACAAATAATACAATAAAATAAACAATAAAATTGGATATGTCAGATAATGTACGTAAGCACTTCTCTAAAACCCAGAGATATTCCTGTGAAAAAATTTAACTATTTCATTCCATCAAAAGACTATAAATTATTATATTATTCATTAATTTTAGTTATTTTCCATCCAAATGATGTAATATCAAAGATTTTCTTCCTTCAATCTCATAAATTTGTTTAACTTTTTGTAAAACTCTTATCCTTGACCATATCATATAACTATTTTCCTGTTTCAGTGTAAGGAAGAAATAAATAATCTTTGATATGTAAAATTATTTACTCCAAAATATAAATTATTAATTAATAAAATCTCTTCTATCCCAGGAAATTTCTATAGAAATTTCTATAACTAAATGATTCGTACAATATAAGCCTTTATGCTTTAACTATATCTTTTTCCAAGGATCTACTAAACTAACAAAGGTTGCGTAGGAGAAAGTATCAAATTTCAATGTCAACACCGAGTCACTTATGTTTTCCTCTAGTCTATCTTGTCACTACCACCAAGATTACTACAGCAGATTTTACACATAATATTCCCATAATTGTATAATCCATTCTATTTAAATAAGGAACACAATATGTTTTAAAATATTTTCAAGCTCTAAACACATGTATTTCCCTGTATCAGACCATTCATTAAAAAAATTCCTATATGAAAATCGCATCCCAACTCCCCGTCTCATAATGATTGAACAATCAGAATGTCTCTTATGAAACAAGTCCATATGAGGAAAACATTGAAGTCAATCCAAAAAATGATATTCCTTGATAACACAATTAGAAAGAAATAAGAAAGAAAACAAAAAACAAGAGGTAGTGACAAATAGAAGTATGGTTGTGCTTGTCTCGTCGTCATAGTAGAATTCAAAAAAATATCAAAGAAAAAAAAAATAAAATATCTTGAAACTTAGAATTGAAAGATATATCAAGGAGAGAAAATGAAAACCAGTGTCAAATTATTATTAAAAAAATGTATGTTTTGTAATGTTCGTTGATCAATGTGGACCGTTCTAGACTCATAGACCTTTCTATGTTGTTTACCCATTCTATGAACAAAAATTAACTATAGTCCCAATAATTTAAGAAAACAAAAGAAACATTCCCAGTTGGCATCCCAAGTACCTTCAGATCTATAATTCTTAACCATAACTTGAGTACCTGGAATAAATTTCTTGACATACTCCAGAAGTGGAAATCTTATTTGCAACATTTCTATTTAAATCTAGCAAGGGTCTATCCATATTTTGTGCAGCAAACATCTGAAGTTCTTGTGCCTGTTGTTGCAATGTTTGCAATTACACTCTTTTCTATACAACAGATTGCAAATAACTAAGTATGCTAATCTCAAAAGATAGAATAGACATTCTTTGTCCTGTCATCGACTCAAAAAGTGACAAACCTATGCTAGAAAATACTAAAGCTCTTAAGCTAAAATATAGCATGTAAATAAGTCACCCAATCTTCAGTTTAGGTTTACCTTTTCCTTTTGGATTGTTCTATAAACAAAAAAACAAGACTCAGAAGTTTGATGACAAAGGTCTCTAAAAATTAGTATTTAAAAAATGTACTTCCTTCACTTATACAAAAAACTCAGGTACTGTATGTGCAATAAAATAATAATTCAAGGCCAATAGCGTTCTAGCCATTATTTTTGAAATAGAAGTAACCAATTAACCTTCAAGATTTTTTATAATATTTTTTCAATACTCTAACTAAGATAAAAGTTTTGTGTACCCCTCTTTATCCTGTGACCGTATTAAATCTTATAAAGAAGTAGCCTTATCAGATTCTTATATTCTTTTGACTACTAGACTCACAATTGCTTTCATTTCGCAAAAGGACCACTGATTTATTTTGATCTTTCCTATGTTCTATTCCTGAAGGAAACTTGATCATGTGTAAGTGGATTATTTTTGAGAACCAACAATGTCTCTCATGGACCATATGGAAAGATACAGCGTGAATGCATGAACCACATTTGCACTGTCACTCTGACTGCAAAACAAACGCAAGGCAGCCTCAGGTTCAGCTCTTTGTGCAGATATATATCCAGGAAGCTTATATTGTAACAAAAGTTGCTGTTGAGGAGGTAGAGCTGGAATTTTTAGCACTAATAGGTAAAGCGGCAAAACTAGGATCAGTCATCATATTGGGGGACTTCAATTATCCCGACATTGACTGGGAAGAGGGGACTGCACACTCGCATAAGGCCCGGCTATTCACGGAAACCTTACAGGATAACTACATGTCGCAGTTGGTGGATTCCCCTACTAGAGAGAATGCTATCCTGGATCTATTGATCACTAATGACCCAGACATAATCTCGGAGGTAGGAGTCCAGGACAACCTGGGCTCTAGCGATCACAGGATGATCACATTTAGTATAAATAACAATATAAAAAGGCAAGTGGGGAACATAAGAACCCTAAACTTCAGAAGGGCAGACTTTCCAAAATTGTACTCATTGATGGAAAGGGTAAACTGGGACCAAACCCTGGGATCACTGACCACAGAGGAAAAATGGGAATGCTTTAGAACAATATTAAGCAAAGGCATCTTGCAGTGCATTCCTATGGGGAATAAATTTAGAAGAGACAAAGCCAAACCTGGCTGGCTAAACCGTAGCGTTAAAAAACTTATTAGGGGAAAAAAATTGGCCTTCAAGAAATATAAATCAGAGGGCACCGTATCGGCCTTCCAGCAATACAAGGAGGAAAATAAGAAGTGTAAACACGAAATCAAGATGGCTAAAATCAACTTTGAGAGACAAATAGCGGAGGATAGTAAAAAAAACCCAAAGAAATTCTTTAAATATATCAACAGCAAAAAAACTAGGGCAGAGCATATTGCACACATAATTAGCGATGATGGGAGGATGGTTACAGAGGACACTGAAAAAGCAACCGTGCTGAATTCTTTTTTCTCGTCAGTCTTTACGCAGGAAAAGGAAGGGTACACTGACCATGACTGTATGGTTAGTAGTAATACACAGGACTTGCCACTATGGCTAACAGAGGGGGAAATCAGGGAAAGACTGGATAAACTTAACACAAACAAATCACCAGGCCCGGATGGCGTACATCCGAGAGTGCTCAAGGAACTCAGTATGGTTATATCTAGACCACTGTTCCTGATCTTTGCTGACAGTATTAGGACAGGAGATGTACCAGGGGATTGGAGGAAGGCTAACGTGATTCCGATATTCAAAAAGGGCCAGAGACATATCCCGGGAAATTATAGGCCTGTCAGTCTGACATCAATAATATGTAAACTTTTGGAGGGGATGATAAGGGACTATATCGTAGAGTATGCTAAAGACAACAACATCATCAGTAGTAACCAGCACGGGTTTACAAATGGGCGATCTTCTCAAACCAATCTCTTAGCATTCTACGAGGAAGTGAGCTGTGAGCTAGATAGGGGGAGACCAGTGGATGTGGTGTACTTGGATTTCGCTAAGGCGTTTGATACAGTTCCCCACAAGCGCTTAATTTATAAAATAAGGTCTGCAGGTATCGACAGCAGGGTTTGCTCTTGGATACGGAATTGGCTAAAAGGCCGTGTCCAAAGGGTGGTAATAAACAGCGCATACTCAGACTGGTCTGAGGTAGTAAGCGGGGTGCCCCAGGGCTCAGTCCTGGGACCAACCTTGTTCAATTTATTCATAAACAGCATTGAGGACGGGATCAGTAGTTCGTTATCAGTTTTTGCAGATGACACAAAATTGGCCAGGGCAATAACTGCACAGCATGAAGCAGATATCCTACAGAATGACCTGGACAAAATTACGGAGTGGGCAACGACATGGCAAATGAGGTTTAATGTGGAGAAGTGTAAGGTTTTGCACTTGGGGACCAAAAACATAAAAACACAATACACGTTAGGAGGGGAACCCTTGGGGGAATCAAAAATGGAGAAGGATCTGGGAGTCTTAGTTGATGATAGATTAGGCAACAGCATGCAATGCCAAGCGGCAGCTTCCAAAGCCAACAGAATATTAGCATGCATAAAGAAAGGGATGTATTCCAGAGATAAGACTATAATCCTTCCACTTTATAAAACTCTGGTCCGACCGCATCTGGAGTATTCTGTCCAGTTCTGGTCGCCAGTCCTCAGGAGGGATGTGTTGGAGCTGGAGAAAGTCCAGAGAAGGGCAACTAAACTGATTAGGGGGTTGGAGGACCTTACCTATGAAGAGCGGCTGCAATCGCTCGATTTATTTTCCCTGGAGAAAAGACGTCTGAGAGGGGACATGATAGCAATTTATAAATATCTTAATGGGGATCTCAGCTTAGAAGAAAAGCTGTTCATTCGAAGGAATTGCATGAGGACTCGAGGACATACAATGCGATTAGAGGAGAAGCGTTTTAACCTCAGGCAACGTGGGGGGTTCTTTACTGTTAGGGCTACAAGATTGTGGAATTGTCTACCACAAGAGGTGGTTTCTGCAGGTAGTATGGTGACTTTCAAAAGACTCTTAGACTTACATCTCAAGGATCAGGAGATTGAGGGCTATGTTAGATGATTACAGTCACACACACCTACACAGGTTGAACTGGATGGACTATTGTCTTTATTCAACCTCACCTACTATGTAACTATGTAACTATGATCTGGAATCCAAACGGCAAATCCCATCACATGCACTCCAATGTGCCGATATCTGCATCCATCTATATAAGCACAGGAAATTTATTTCTGACAAACTGTGGCTCTGTCTCTCACATTGTGTCATTTGAGACAAGAAATAATTACCTCCCACTTCAACTAACAAGCCTTTCTCCTCAAAATCCAATTGTCACTAGGCAAAACTTTGTGAATTTAACACCTTTTAGTGTATCCTGAGATGTTAGCAAAACAAGTGATGCAAAACCCACAATGTGTCTCACATATAGCATTGTATAATGCACCCTTACATTTTTAGTGATAAAATTGTCTCATCATCCACATACACTTGTATGTAAAATGGTTGAGAGAGATCTACATTATTTAGAAATACTGAGTTTATAAGGGCTTTATTTAGATCTTCAAATTATTGTGTACAAGGCCTTTCCTATTATCAAATATATTTAGCCTATATCATTAGTAAGCCTCCATAATTCATTTACTCAGATAGATGCTTTTTCTGCAAAAATCTCAATTCTCGAGAAAAGTTGACAAGGCCTAAAAACCTTTTTATGACAATTACATTAGTAGGTAATAATACCTTTTTAAATATTTTTTTCTCTTTTCATCCATGAACTCTCTGCCATGTATCTGGAAGAATTGACACAAAAGTCTGTCATTCTCTAAGCCGCAGAAGAAATGAAAACTGTCATGGGATAGCTAGCTAGTTTGTGCAACTAGATCTTTGCTTCTCTGTATGCTTTAAATTTCACATTCTTTTCAGAGAGCGCAGAAGATAAACTATTACTGTCAGTTGTAGCTGTTACACTTTGTATCCCAATATACTGTTGGTAACAATCTCGTTTATCGTTTTTAACAGATTTTGATTGTACATCTGCAAAAAAACTTGTACATTGCTTTTTAATATGACTTTCCTGATTACAGCAAATACAAAGAAATTGTTTGGAGACTGATTTTTCCTGTGAAACTCACAGGGGCCCACCCATAAACTGGGATTGGCCTATTCCCCGAGAATGACTCCTCCCACAATCATAGTCTTTACCCTTATCAGAAATGCTTATTGCAAAGACTTTTAACAGTTGACTTTTAGAAACTTCTGGTTGCACAAAACATTTACACTTTCAACATTTGCTGGGTAGCCTCAAATAAATTAGGACAATCTACTACCTTTATTTTAAAAACCAAATCCAAGTTTGGAATCTTTTTGTAAAAAATGCGCAATCATTAACTTATTGTTTCCTGCAACCTTATCTGTAGGATTGCTGTTAAACACTAAACACCAAGTTCTTTTCCATTCATCTAATTTGCATACAGTTATTTCCACAATCTCAATTCATGAATTCTCTTGTAAGCTTTGTTCTGCCCCTTGTATGTGTTTTGGAATGACCACATGTAATAACACATTTTCTTTTCACTTTCAGGGCTTAAATATTCATAAAAAGATAACCATAATTTACATGCAGCATTAAACTTAGTTGTTTCTTTGCTAAACATTTTGTTGTCAACACTCTAGCACTGATCAATAAACCACAGCATGTCTGTATTCCATATATGGAATGTATCAGCTCCCGATTAGTACAGGGACATGTTTTATACTTTTGAGCTTGAGATGTTAACAATTCTATTTTATCTGCTTGTATGAAGAATGACAGTCCTGTGTGCACTTAAAGAAAATGAGTATGAGTAGTGTCTTTTTTTTTTTTTTGCCTTTTGTTCTTTCTTTTGTCCTTGGACCTCCGTCTTCAATATTCAGAATCTGACTTACAAACTTTCCTCATCCAAAGGGAACTAGGGTTTCTAATAATGGTGGGCTTTAAAAAATAACGTTAAGTCTCAGTCCCATTTAAAGCCCTATCCTCGGGTCTCCAACCCGATATCCTGTGAGAACGTCTCATGTGTCCTGGCAACCAGCTTCCTCTGGCAGGGACTATAACCTTGGAATAAATCTTCACGTACGTAATTTTACGAATTCCTCTTAACCTGAAAGTCCTTCCTGGATCTAAAATACTTGAAGAAAACTGTCCACAGGACCATGTTACTTAACCTCGGGCAAGCTGGGCCTTTTTTTTTTCCCTTCTTGCTGAACTGAAAGCTGTTAATAGGGTGAGAAAACAGACAAAAACTCACCCCTGGGTGCAGGACTGGTAACTGGAGTAAAAGATAAATATACTTCATCCAGGTCTGCATTCTCCACCAAAATGTTCAAAATTGACTTCTCAGCTGTCACGATACTTCAGGAAAGTTGTTTATTCTTTTAAAGAAAAGCAAAACCGAATAAAACAAAAATTGACAGAAGGAGAGAGCTGTTACATGTCTTCAGAGTGCAGATGTCAATTTCTCCTCTTGTGTTTATTCTATAGATTTAGCTGTCTTTTATGCGGTATATAAAAACAATGTCAGCAAAAATTGTCTATATTCCCAAGAAGGTAATAATTATAAATTTAAAAGTAACCACCCACTCTTGCATATATGGTTTGCTCTATAATTGACACATAAGTCCTCCCAATATACTAACATAGAATCTCAGAATAGAAATGCATACATAGCAAAATGGCTTCTCTGTCAAAATGAAGTAACCTTCAAACTAACATCATTACATTATTTATATATATATATATATATATATATATATATATATATATATATATATATATATATATATATATATATATATATATATATATATATATATATATATATCCTATGTATTTCAGAGACTTTATCATTTAAACTCTAAATCTCTAACAATTACCTCAATGGCACAGTGCGGTAAGAGAGAGCGGTCCCATTCTCCAGACCCCCTTCTTCAAGGGTAGATGAGAAATGGGTAGACATTGATGAGGAGGTGGTCAATCTAGAGCTCGAGAAGAGTCAGATGGTGGATTCTAACTCTGCAGAGTCTGGGCCCACAGAAGTGCAGGGGTCCTCGGTCTCACAAGCTCTGGAGGTATTAGTACAATCCCTCTCTAAAATGGTTTAAGTTGACTTTGTGTTACCGCCAACTGAATCTTCTTTTGGGGTCTCTACATCCTGCCTCCGACTTCACAAACTTTTCCCTTGCATCCTTTCTTTGAAGATTTGTTTTATGCTGAATGGGGACACCCAGGTAGTGTATTTGTGCCAACAAGGATATTTTCTATGGAGGGAAAGATTTAAAAAAAAAAAAAGTTTAGTATGCCCACAGTGGATGCAGTGGTATTTTGTTTTAATAAAAAATTGACTTGCCCAGTAGAAAATGCCCAGGTCTTTAAGACCCACCTGCCAAAAGGCTGAATAAACTGTTAAAGGCCTCCTTTGCCTTGGCAGGCTCTGCTATACAGCCATCGGCGTTTGCCAAATCCTCAAAGATTGCTTGGGCTCAGTTTTTCAGTAGATGCCATGATTGACTCTATCCAACTCTCATTTTGCTTTAGTGTCAGTCCACATGAGGAGGGTTCTATGGGTGAAAAGCTGGTCTATGGAACTGGCTTTTAAAATGTTTGCTAGCAGGTTTTCCCTTTCACAGGGAATGCCTGTCGGGGAGGACTAGGATAAATACATCCAAAAAATCTCTGGTTGGAAAGAGCTCCCTCTTGCCACTTAAAATGGTTCTAAAGGCTCATTCTATGCACAGAGCAGAGTATAACCTGTTTTTTTTATTTTTAAACTTGCATTTAATTTTACTTGAACAAAAAGGAACCTGTTTTGGCACATTTGAGCATTAATGCATTCCGATGGGCAAAATAAATTAATATCCTGGCCAATGAAATCCATTAACACTCAGATTGACGCGCCTAAACGTGTGTGCATTATGTAGCAGCTTTTCCTCCCAAAAGTTCCAGCATTCAGAGGAGAAAGCAAACCCCCTGTGTGCATAGGGCCTAGTTCGTAGCCCCTGGCTTCTAATTTTGATATTGCTTTTGGGAACTCTTCATGTTCTTGACTGCAGTTACCTAGTTTCCACCTCCTAAGAATCTCAAACTAATTCATCCATAGCCAGTATTTGGTAATGTTAATCATGACTGTGTTTTCTGTTTTTTGTAGGATTTCTGTTCAGCTCAAAGTTCAGTAGATTAAATGAACAAGTTAAAGTTGAAGTTTAGTTAATTTATTTTCCCACTGCCATCTTTCAGGACAGACCATGAGATTTAGAGCTCTTCCCACCGAGACAGGAAACATGTTACCCACAAGAGTTAAAAGGTCATCCTTGAGGTCCTTGCCACAGTTTTTAGTGTTTCCTCTAGATGGGGGGTAGCCTGCTACCTGTATAAACAGTGGTGGAAGCCCTGAGCGCTCTAGGCTGTGCTGGTTGACCGGATGATGCAGAGGCATAATTTCCCGGGTCCCGAGACATTATTTCAGGTCACCGGAGGCATTTTAGGCCTTCTTTTGCCATTTAGCACTGGATGGCCAGGGATCTGCTGGGCTAGTGATGACTTTTATGTTTTTCAGGCTAAGGCCCAAGATAAAGGTCCAGTTCCTGCTCCCAAGAAGAAATGTGTGATCTGTACGGCTAAGTTAGGATCTTCTTGGAGCAAGCCAAGGAAGAGTTGGCTTATACTTTCCACACCTTTTGATCCCTTTTAGCTGACATTGAGACCTAGCCAGTCTCCTTGTCAGCCTCTGGTAGTGCCTAGGCGCTCTTTAGCGTGTTTTTTTTTTTTTTTTTTTGCATGGTGAGGTGACTGAAGATGTATCTGGGGGGCCTTGTCATCCTCTCAGGCACTGATGCTGATTTCAGGGATGAAGATTAACCTTCTAAGGGGTCTAGATACAAGTTGTCCCATTTAAGGATGTTGTTGATTTCCTTAAAGCTATACATGAAACTTTGGAAATCGAAGAGGAAATGGTACAGCTTTTTTAGGCATGAACTAATGTATCAAGGCCTTTGCAAAATAAAGGTCCAGATTTTATCCCTGTGACTAAAACTCTTTCAGGCAACATCCAGCTGGAGTGGTCAGAATCAGAGAAGAAGCTTTTCTTCTCCAATAGTTTAAAATTAAGGTTTTCCTTTGATCTGGATTCTTCACGTCCTTGGAGCAAATGTTCTAACCTGGATGAACTCCTTTCCAAGGTTTCTCACAGTGGATCTAGCCTTTGAGGTTATGGGGGTCCTCAAAGATCCAATGAATAAGAGAAGTAATTTGCTTCTGCGTAGGGCATGGGATTCCTCCATCACTAATGCATATAAGTGATCACATTCCCTCTGTTCTCAGCTGCATAAGGGCTGGGGGGGGGGGGGGAGCAGCAGCACACTGTCAGGACAAGTCTGATCATTGGTGGAGAGCAGGCTGAGTTCCCAGCATAGCTAGAGAACTGACTATGGTGTGCTCTCCTGCTTAGTGTGGTCAGTTTTTGATAGGAAAACAGAGGGGCTGGCAGGGACACCAGGGATTTTACATAAAGAAAGCAATACAAAGAGAACAGGATACTTTCTCATACAAGTAAATGGTACAGCAGTCACATATCAGGAATATGAAATGTTAGGGGTTACAAAGTTTTAACCTCTATTTGTATGTCAAGGAACCTAGAAATACTTTAGTTGCAATCACATTTACTAGCTAGTACTCCTAAAGCGCAGCTATTGGACTCCTTTCCTGTGCAATTTAACATTGGAGGATTTGTGGCAAACACTTAATTCTTCAAAATATTAGCCAGATCCTCTGCATTAATCAATTTACAAAGAGGGCTAAAGGCTTGGTCCAGTGATTTTTCCTCCAAATTACGATTCCTTGGCCTTCCATTCTTGAGGGGTTAGCTTTGAACACACCATAGGCAGAAAGGAAACCTTTCCTGGGAAAAAGAAAAGGCCAGTTTAGTGTTTTTTTTTTTTTTTTGTTTTTGTATTCAGCGCTAAGATGAATTGGACAGGCTCTAAAGGCAAGGGGGAGGGGGGTATCTTGTTTTAACCCTCAGCAGCATGCCAAGCCACAATGGGTCAATTCGCCCAATTCAAGACTGGGAAAGTTACATCCACAATGGGAACTAGTTACCGCCAAAGGATTCATTCTGGACCTGATCAAGAGGGGATACAAGCTAGAATTCAACTCCCAACCACCCTCAAGCCTTTTGGTATCCAAGTTTCCCAAGGATCCCAAGAAGGCCATGGCCTTATGTCTCCAGTTAGGAGCGTTAATCAGATGGTGTTCGTTCAGGTTCCCCTATTACCAAGGCTGTGGATTTTATTCTCATGTATTTGTGGTGAAGAAGTCTTCCAGAATATTCCAGCTGATTCTAAATATAAGACCTTTTAACAAATCCATAAAATACAAAGTATTTTGCATGGAGTTGATCTTTTTAGTCAGGTCTATCCTCTAACCAAACTGTTTCATAGCTGCACTGGACTTGAAGGATGCTTACCTTCATGTTTCTATGTTTATGTGGATTTTCAGAATATTTTGCAGATAGCAATCAGGATAGGATCCAGAATCCATCATTACAAAGGCTCTTCCTTTTGGGGGCTCTCCTCGGCTCCAAGGATTTTTTTTAAATCCTAGGAGAAGTCCTATCCCCTTTTTGAGGTTGAGAGCCATCACAATACTTCCCTATCTGGACAAACTTCTACAGATTGCTTCCTCTCAGGGGAGTTTGTGATTAGATCTGTAGTTCACTAAGGATTGGCTCCAGAATCTGGGATGGTTGATCAATGTGGAAAAGTCAAACAGGATTCCATCGCAGGTGATTGGATTTATTGGTTATAACATTCATTCCAGGGATCAGAAACTGTTTCTCCTGGAAGAGACCATTTTCAAAATAGACCTGGAGGTTGCACACCTCCCGTCAAGCAAGTGGTTTCCATAAGGATGGTAATAACAGTTGTAGGCCTAATGACAGCCTACATTTCAGTGGTTCCTTGGGCATGTCTTCATCAAAGACCTCTTTAATTATACCTTCTAAGTCTTTGGAATGGCTCCAGTGAAACCCTAAACAGCCTAGTAAGAATTTCAACAAGGGTCAAATGTACTCTTTGGTAGAGATCCCAGGCACATCTCTCTGCCTTTTCTGGAGTTAACCTATTTAAGAATGATGGATGTAAGCTCCTGGGGTTGAGTGGCTCATTTGGAAGGATGTCTATGGTCAGTGGTCCATAAACAAGACCAGGTGCTTTTCGGTTCCGATAGTACTGATAGCGGTACATCGAGCTCTGAAAGTTTTTCATGAGGATGTGAAGGGCATCCTCTCCAGATTTTGTTTAGATAGCATTGCCATGGTTGCTTATATCAACAAGCAAGGGGTTACAAGTAGTTCTGCCCTTCAGTGGGCGTGACAGGGATTTTTGGTGAGGTCAGAGCATTGTCTGTCTGGTCCCTATTTCAGCGTAACGCCTAAAAGGAACGCAAAACACCCTAGCAGATTTCCTCAGTCGCCGTCAGGTGTTGCAAGACAAATAATCCCTTAGTCCAGAGGTTTTCTCCTTTCTGGTAAACATTTGGGACCAAACAGAGGTAGATCTCTTTGCCTTTATGGCAAACAGAAAAGCAGTTTTTTAAAATCCTATGAATTTGGCTCTATCAATGCTCTAGCCAGTCCCTGCACTTTTAGTCTTTGCTACGCCTTTCCCCTGTTCAGGCTTAATCTGGCATTACTTCAGAAGTTTCATCAGGAGCACACATCTTATTCTTATAGCTCCTTATTGGCCCAAAAGGCAATGGTTTTCTTTTCAGTCCCTAGCCACAGCTCCCTTGGTGTTCCTTCCATTGAGGGAGGACCTAGTACCGCATGGTCCAATTCAGCATCCACAAGTAGCTACTATGAACCTTGCAGCTTGGTTTCTGGGAAAAAAAAACAGTTTTGAAGTCTAGAGGTTTTTTGGACCTCGTGGTCAAGACTTTGTTGAATTGCCAAAAAAGCGTCACTAGGGCCATCTACCAGAAGGTTTGGAAGAGATTCAATTCTTGGATGGAGGAACCTCATATGTGAGTTGCTAACATTCAGCCTATCTTAGAATTTTTTCAGTATGAGGCAGAGCAGGTTCAGGCAACCGCTTTAAGGTGTTTTCCTGCACAGTCCCCCTTTATGGGATCCCACAGTTTTAAGATTTTTCAAGGCTGTCTCTAGGATGAGACGATGGTTATAAAGACTTGTCCCACTTGAAATTTATCCTTGGACCTTCAGGCTGCTATTCTCGCTTCCTTTGAACCCTTGCAAGAGACTTTGGTTAAGGTTCTTACTTAAGACTGTTTTTCTGGTTGCCATTACATCTGTCTGAAGAATCCGCGAGATACAAGTTCTTTCTATTGGGGAATCCTTTCTCTCTATTTTTGATGACTGCAATGTGTTAAAGACTGACCCAGGTTTTCTACTCAAAGTGTCATCTTCTTTTTATAGATCTAAAGATATTGTATCGCCTACCTTCTTGAATTCCCTATCTGGAGCCAGAGAAAGAATCTTCAGCTTGCTAGATATTAGGTCAAAAGACAGCTTCTATCTTGAAGTCACTAAACATTTCAGGAAATTGGAATTCCCTTTTGTCCTGTTTTCAGGTAGCCTTAAGGGTGTCTAGCTAGATGGATCAGACAGGCTATATGCAATGCTTACAGGATTATGCAAACATCTCCACCATTTGTGAATGCTTACTCGACTAGGGCCTTGTCTACCTCTTGGGCAGAAAGAGCTAGTGCCATACCAGAACAGATTTGTAGAGAGGCAACTTGATCCAGATCCTCCACTTATATGAAGCATTAGCGTTTGGATTTATTATCAAGTCAAGCACAGGCAATTGTTAGGTCCTCCAGGCAGTGGTTTCACCCCCCCCCCCCACCCCGGCTTTTAAGTTCTTGCTTATAGACTCATAGACTTTCCTGGAAGACCACTATAGAAAACCCAGTTAGACCTAATGCTGGCCATACACATTAAGATTTTTGGAGAATGTTCGATTAATGGACAAATGTTATTCGAAAATTCTTTTGCTTTTAACATTAAATTTTAAAATTAATGTAATTTCTGAATAATAACCACATACACTGCCCGAAAATTTGTTGATCGATAGTTTTCCTTCCTGCCCTTTCAAATTTTCTTGTCACTGCAGTCGAAAACGTACAACGATTTGACCCCACTAACGATTAGAAAAGCAAACTAATTTTTCCTAAAATGAAAATTTCCAAAAGAAAATCTATACGTGTTTGGCCAGCATTACCATTAACCACTTTAGCCCCGGAAGATTTTACCCCTTCCCCTGACCAGGCCCTATTTTGCGATTCAGCACTGCGTGACTTTAACGGACAATTGCGCAGTTGTGCGATGCTGTACCTAAACAAAATTGACGTCCTTTTTTTCCCACAAACAGAGCTTTGTTTTGGTGGTATTTGATCACCTGTGCGAATTTTTACTTTTTTGCGCTATAAACAAAAAAAAGAGCGTAAATTTAGCAAAAATAACAATATTTTTCAAATTTCTTTATATGAAATTTGTTTTCTGCTACATATGTTTGGTAAAAAAAATTGCAATAAGCGTATTTTGATTGGTTTGCGCAAAAGTTATTGCGTTTACTAACTAAGGGAAAGATTTTTGCTGGTTTTTTTTTTAACGAGTAATGGCGGCGATCTGCGATTTTTTTTTTTTTTTTTGCGGGACTGTGACATTGCGGCAGACAGATTGGACCCTTGTCTGACATTTTTGACACTTTTGGGTGTACCAGTGACATTAATACAGTAATCAGTGCTATACATATGCACTGTTACTGTAAAAATGACACTGGCAGGGAAGGGGTTAAGTGTGTCCCTAGGGGCGTGCTTCTAACTGTAAAGGGATGTGGCTAGTGGTGTAACAACAGAGACATACAAACCTACATAGCAGGACCGTATGATCTCTGTTCTTACACAGGGGAGAATGACAGGCGGCTTTGTTTACATCAGCTGCCTGCCTTTCTCCCTCTACACCGGACGATCGCGAGTGACTGACGGACATCGGGTCAGCTGGTCACACGCGCGGGGATGTGCAGGAGTGCGCCTCCGGCGGCGCGCGCTCGCCCCCTAGAGCCTCACAGGCTAGCGACGTAGTCCTACGTCGCTTTGCCTGTGAGGGGCTGACTGCCGCAGTAAATATACTGTGGGCGGTCGGCAAGTGGTTAACTTTATTTCCAGTAGTCTTCCAGGACAGCGGGATTACCGCCCAATTGTATGTATTTTGTTCTGAATTCTTTTTTAGATCTCTACCGTGATTTTCATGTATTCTGAGGTTGAGGACCACCTTTTCACTTGTGGTTAATGTGTTTCCTGTCCTGGTGGGAGGAGCTCTCGGTCTCCTGGGCTGTGCTGGAAGACGGAGTCTAACTCCCAGTTTTTTGCCATACAGCACCAGGGGAAAAAACGTACTTTGTAGTAAAGTGTGTCCTATGTCCGACTGGCTGCTGCATAGTGTAAAACTCTTCTCCCCCGCAGGGCTGCAGAAGCTGATATTGGCCACTGCAAAAGTTGAGCGATTGTCTGCCTCTTCTGCCCACCGCCTCCATTCATGGAACTCCTGCTATGTTGTCCCAGAATGCAAAGCATTTTGTGAATAGAAGAAAAACAGATGAATAACACAGGATCGAGTTCTATGAATGGAGGACGCAGTTGAGAGGTGCAACTCTTTCACAGAAACTGATGTTAACCCTAGCAGCACTGGATAATCAATGCAGTAGGGAGAAGATTTCTACACTAAGCAACAGCCAGACAGAACAAACTTCATTACTACACAAACTGTTTGGCTTTACAATAATAATATTTACAACCAACACAGGATTTTCTGATTACCTTCATCAGTTTATTTTAACACTGTTTCTCCCATTTTAATTTTTTTCTGTTTAATTTTCCAGGATAAGTGTTCCAAAATTCAGTGCATTTGGCTGTTGTTTTTCTTATCTGGCTCGTCATTCCTTTTATATTACACATTTTCTTCTCAGGCACTTTATTACAGGTATGTCAGCACAGGATGTTTCTGTTTTGTTTTATATTTGAACTTATAAATACTACTATTTGATGAATGAAAGGGGAATGCATTAGATTATAATTCAATAAAGTGGAGCAGCGCTAAATCACTATGTGATACATTAATACAAATGTGAAAAACATCCCATAATGTAGTCAAATAAACAACAAATATATCCTCACCAAAAAAAAACTTTCATCAATACATACTATCAATACACATAAATCGAATGCAGTGAACATATGGTGCAACACATAAATATAAACCATAAATAATAATGCACAAAATAAATAAAAATGGGAGCAGTGAGATTACTTTAAAATTACACACAATAAAGTGCTAGAAGAGTCCCATGTAAAACTTGTGATTAGCCATAGAAAAGTTCATAGATAAAGTGCTGTGATCACCTTGAGCTTCTAAACAAATGGTGCAATCTGGTGCTCAATCTAAAACATCCACCACCTTATGCAATGGCCGCTCACCACTAGTTATAAAGTAATGCGCGTCAATCTGTATGGGCTGCTGGAAACTATCTCCATACACTCCTATTTACAGGATAATGTGCATCAAGGCTGTATGGGCTGCTGATAACAATCTCCATACGCCGAGTGTCATTTCAAAACATCTCACATGAAAAGGCAAAAATAACTCCTCATGGTGTAGTATTTAGGAAAAATATTTATTAAAATATAGCACACTTACATTTAAAATCACATTAGCGCGATTCCTCCTTCAAATCAGGGGGTCACAAAGCAATAATGCGCTGTGTATTCTGAACTCCCTTGAGAAAGTCACGTGGTTGTGAGGCAACACGTCAGGAGGAGCCGGGTGACGTCACTTCCGGTTACGGCTGCAACCGGAAGTTCGGAATACACAGCGCTTTATCGCTTTGTGACCCCCTGATTTGGAGAAGGAATCGCACATGTGGTTTTAAATGTAAGTGTGCTATATTTTAATAAATATTTGTCTTCGAACTCCTCATGATGTAGTATTTTTCTGCCTCTTCATGTAAGATGTTTTGAAATGACACTCATGTATATGGAGATCCAGAGCCCATAGTTTCCAGCAACCCATACAGCCTTGATGCACATTACTCTGTAAATATGAGTGTATGGAGATGGTTTCCAGCAGCCCATACAGATTGATGTGCATTACTTTATAGCTAAAGGTGAGCGGCCATTGCACACGGTGGTGGATGTTTTGGATTGAGCACCAGATTGCACCATTTGTTTGGAAACTCACCAAGATCACAGCACTTTAACTATGAATAAAATGTATAAAAGTAAACCTATGCGCTACCAAAGGAGAAAAAGGGAACGGATAAAAAAGAGGAAATGAAGATATGTTAACGGAGCACCAGAGGTCTGCAGCCAATTCTGTAGTGTCACCACATGCAATAAAATGTAAATAAAAAAATAAATCAGCGCAAAAAACACTCTAAAATCGGTGAACCATAAACTAGATAATATCAATCTTCACAGATGTGCTGAATGTGCCAAAGTGAACGTAAATAAATATATATAAAATACAAATTCGTAATCCCACGGAAATTGCTAAAAAGATGGTAAGCAATTTTAAGAAGAAATAGTAAAACTGACTGAATAATCAATAAATATATAAAAATTCTTCAGATGGTGAAGGGAAAGTGACATGTGCAGAAATGTGGATAAGCAAGAACAATAACGTAATAACGTGATCAAGTGATCTATAAAGTGATCAAAGATAGCTGAGTATACAATAAAGTGAATATCCAGTGCTGGAATGATCTAAAATGATCAAAAAATAGTTGAATCAACAAAATAAATTAATGTGCAGAAATGAGCAATTGCACACAGTTCTATAGAAGAAGAACTGATCAAAGGCTCCAACTGAAACAATTATTGTAAAAAATAAAAAAATAAAAAATTTTGGTAATATGCCCTATGAACTTGAACACGTTAATACGTTATTGTTCTTGCTTATCCACATTTCTGCACATGTCACTTTCCCTTCACCATCTGAAGAATTATTATATATTTATTGATTATTCAATCAGTTTTACTATTTCTTCTTAAAATTGCTTACCATCTTTTTAGCAATTTCCGTGGGATTACGAATTTTTTGTATTTTATATATATTTATTTACGTTCACTTTGGCACATTCAGCACATCTGTGAAGTTTGATATTTATTATCTAGTTTATGGTTCACCGATTTTAGAGTGTTTTTTGCGCTGATTTATTCTTTTATTTACTTTAACTATGAACTTTTCCACTTTGTGTGGAATTTTAAAAGTGATCTCACTGCTCCCATTTTTATTTATTTTGTGCATTATTATTTATGGTTTATATTTGTGTTGCACCGTATGTTCACTGCATTCGGTTTATGTGTATTGGTATGGTGAATTTTTTTTTTTTCTTTGGATAGATATATTTCTTCTTTAGTTGACTACATTATGGGAGGTTTTTCACATTTGTATTATGGTATCAGTGATTTAGCGCTTTATTTAATTAGTGACTGTATGTAGTGAAACTATAGGGATTGGCAGCTTTATCCATTATTTGCTTCAATTTATTATTTAAATCTTTGAAAATTATTATTTTAGCATATTTTTTCATATATATTGCTCCTTGGCCTTTCCCTGTTTTTTCTGTCATCAGACACACTTCTTAGCACACTAGTCCTTTAGATCAATGCATAAGATTAACAGCTGAAGATAGCTTTTTATTTCTGCATTTTATATAGAAAGTAGCATGATTTAAAGTGGATATAGACCTAAGACATGAAAAAAGAACAAAACACATCCCACTATAGTGTGTACAGGGAAATGGGAATGTAGTAAGCAATTAAAGAGATTAAACCGCACCCGTCCTGGTGTTGCCAAATCGGCGTAAGCCAGTTAAGGTTCCTGATTGCCGGCACACCACTTGGCAGTGTCACCAAACCAGTGCAGCCAACAACATTGTTGTACTAACCGTAGCCTTTTTGTTGGCCAAAAAAAATAAAAAACATTGGAGAATGAATATCACCAAAAGAAACTCCTATATGTCTACAAAAAATGATATAAAATTGATCTGGGTACAGTGTTGCATGTTTAATTGTCATTCAAAATGTGACAGCCCTGAACTGAAAAAATGGCCTGGGCAGGAAGGGAGTGAAACAGTCACGCGTTCAAGTGGTTAATCCTCAGACTTTGTTGATAATTTGTGGCAAATTGATAAGATTGTGCAAATTATTTAAATGTGGCTTTGGGAAAAATTACACCAAAATGAAAATTTTCTGATTTTTTTTTTTTATTTATTGCTATTTTTTTCTCAAAAGGAAATAAAAATATGTATCCAGATTTGCTACCAAAATGAAAGAGGTATTAAATCCAAAAGCTAACATTTATTATATTGTAGCTTACCAATTCTTAGATGTGGTGGCTAGATTTTATTTTTATGAGCTTCTTTCTTTTATTTTTACCTGGCGTTCTAGTTTGTTGTTTTTCAGCAGAACAAGCTCTTCTGCAGATGTTGCACTTACAGGGTTGAGACAAACTATTTAACAAAGACAAGGGTGCTTACAATTATCGGCTTTTATTTATGTAAAACCTTTATCCCAAAGTGATTAAAACAGTTTGCTGTAAGTGCATAAAAAGTATTAGCTGGAGTTTTGCTTTGTCAGTGTATCTAAATCTGCTAGTTCATCTAACGGTGCCCCCTTTAATTTGCTAGAACGCAAATAGTTAAGGTACCCCAATAATAAAGATGGCCTAGCTAATATGAACATGCTTATTTATGGGACTTATGCATTAAAAAATAAATTAAAAATACAGCAGTCGCTGGACTGCAGTCTAAAGGCCTGTACACACGATCAGATTATCGAACGATCTGTCGTCCGTTTTTTGTGGCATGCTAGTCTGATGTGGAAAGTGAAAAGGTTATTTTCATACGAAATTTTCCCGTACAACAGAATTCTACTTCAGAAGTGATGTCATGTGTTGGATTGCTTTGTATGTGTTCTTTCGTCTCTGAGCATGCCTAGTCTTGCTCTTAAGATTTTTTTTCCGTCAATCTGTACTAATGAGACGAAAATCGGACGTTGTATTACGGACGACAAAAATTTTATAGCCTGCACACCAGGATTTTGTCAGCCGAAAAGTCTGAGTTGGCTGTCGAAAGCACCATACTAACAATCCGAAAATCGGCAGATCGGTCGTCGGACAAATTTTCCCTACAGATCGTGTGTACGGGTCTTTACTCCTGAAGGTCGTTTTGTGCAATGCCTGAGTACTTGAATTTCTGCAGCCATGTTATGAAGCCACTTTCTTTTACTGGTTACCTTTTTTTTAATTTACAGTTTTCTTTTAAATTAATACAAAATATATATATTTTTCTTTTTGCAGCTTGATTTTTATGCACCCCACTATTGGACCTTTACAATTCTGGGATGTGTTGTGGGTTGTTGGTATCACAGAATTTGTTGTGAAGTTTGTCTTTATGGGCCTCAAGTGTTTGATCCTGCTGGTGCCTTTTTTCATAATGTCACACAAATGCAAGGTAAGGCTGTTACAGTACTTTCATGTTGTTAGGCATGTATAGTTATTATTCAATTGATTTTCAAAGAATTTTGATACAGACCTACATTTTTATGGGATTAAATATTGATCAGTTTAGTCTGCGGCTCAAGAGCCTAAAGGAATCTAAGGACAATAGAGATATAATTGAAACAGTCCAGCATGTGACACTGGATTTGAATATGGTGTGCCTGGATTTCAGATTGCTGTGCTTTGAAAACAGACCTAAATGGCAGGATATCGAGTGGCTCAAAGGAGAACACGCCTTTTTCCTGCAATAAATCCGGCATTTAAGACTGGCCATACATGGTGCGAATTTCTTTCCTGCAACTATGGGTTGCAGGAAAAATTAGTACTGTTTCCCCCCCCCCCCCCTATCAACACAGACCGTGTTGACATGAAAGACAGGAAGCAATTGTCTTCTCCCTGTGGGGGTGGGCAGGGGAAGCCGTCCCTGCCGGCAGAAGACAGTGATTATTGCTAGTGGCTAGATCAGCCACTAGCGTTGATCGAAAGAGAATCCAGCAGGCCGGTTGTAAACGTGGTACATTCAGCCTGCCCGTTAATGGTTAGAATCTGGGTCGGTTCCCGCTGAATCAGCCGGGATTAAAATTGTGTATGGCCAGCCTAAGGGAGGCCAAACATGGATTGAAATTCAGCTGGTTCGGCAAGAATCGGCCAATTTGAATCCATGTATGGGTAGGCTGATTGTACAGAAGTCGATCTATCAATCCAAATTCTGTACAACCACTCTGTCAGTTTTTTTCCAAATAAACCGTGCCACCCACTGCACTGATCAGTGTATTCCGATGGCAGGAAGGGTTCCCCATCGGCAAATTACAATAGCGCAGTGGGAGTGATTCCCTATCCACCTTGTGTGTTGATGGGGGAATCAAGTCATTTTTTTCTTGAACGAAAAATATTTACTAATGCATGGCCAGCATAAATCTGCAGTAGCAATAGGCAAGTGTGGAGTACACATTGAATCATGGAAGCACCCAGCTAACAAATTGGTATACTTTCAAAACTTAAATTAAATTAAACAAAGTTTGCTTTTAATAAAGTTTAATTAATACTTTACTTATGCAAGAAACAGTACTTATGCAAGAAACAGAACAAAAAACGCATATACCATTGAAGGGTGGTGATTCCGCACAAATGGGTGTTAATTATTATTTTTGTAAGAACTGCTGGCCCTACTGGTACAACTACCTAAGTAGAGTCTGAGATGAAAAGTGTTTGAGGGTAGTAGGTATGGCTCTGCTCTATTAATATACGGTATATAAATATGTGGTGCTCTTTAAAAAAAAAAAAGGTGAATAAAATATTCCTAGTGCTCTATTAAATTTCGAAGACCTTAGTGTTACCAAAAACACATTCTATTAATTAATTTTGTAAAGTGACAGATGCTCATATTACTTAGAAATGAATAAAATGACAAAAGTTGATAAACCTTAGATATGTGCAAATAATCTTTAGGTTAAAGATACTTGCAAGTTAAAGTGGCCGGTGCTCTTTAAAATTAGGCAAATTAACAAATGATCAATCTTTGATCCATACAAATAGTCCTTGAATGAATAATTAGTAACTCATGTGACAGGTGCTCTTCAATCGTGCATATCACAAATTCATGCTTGTGCTGGTGCTTCACTTTGTGCTCTCCCTATGGTACTGCACACTCCACAAAGCTCTCCAATCTAGGGTGTAGCTCACATTCGCAGTTTGTCACTGTGTAGCAGAACCCAGATCCACACCTTTGTGTCTCTCCTCTCCTTCCTCCTTTAGAAGTTCAGCCCCTCCGTCTCATCCACATGCAGAGAAAAATAACATCTCATAGCACAATACAGTTTTTATCTGTTTATTTCATTCAGACAGCTGGGAATGTACTCACAATTTATCTGCATTCAGAAAGCATTAAAAACCAGAAAGTCTGGGATGATATGCGCTCCACGGCTTTGCCAGGAAGTGACGCAATGAAGCTGGAAGCGCCCCCCTATGTGTTTCGTCAGCATATACAATTACAGCATGTTTTAGTTGAACTATGGTATAGCTTTCACACATATTCTATAATCTGGGCATGTTTGTATTTGGTAAGCAGAATAAAGCAGCTAAATGGTTGTAGCAAAATGAAAACAGTCCCTTTGGTGTACATTTAAAGTTCTGGAACGCCAGAAAAAAAATGTATAACTTTTTTTATTTTACAGTACAGGACACAGGATGTGTAGCCATAGACCATGGGTTATATGCTACTGCCTTGAGGTGATTGGACACTGGTAAAGGCTGGTAAAGACTAGGTTTATTACGCAAAGTTGGGATTCCAAACTGTAAATGCTGCTTCTTTAATATTTTTCTCCATTGTGCTGCTGCTTACAGAGGAATTGGACACTGGCAAATGCAAACTGTAGGCGAGGTCATGATAATTGTTATCAGCATGCTTCATTTCTTTTAAAGTGTCTTTAGAGGAATGATGCCTTTTCTACAGCAATGCTATGTTGAGACAGTTTTTTTTTTGTCTTTGATTTTTTTTGTCTTTTATTCAAGGTTCTTCGCTAAGTTTCTGCTGGAGTATAATTTTTCACAATTGCAGCTTTCTGGCACTGTCCTTTTCAGCCTGGCTTTTGGAGTACCGTGTCCAAACCTGATCAGACTGGACTTTCGGGGATAGTCTGGAACTGACCTTCAGGCAATGGGTTCCACCAAGGGAGTTTTCTTGACTCCATTTTGCTAAAAGGTACCTGTGGACCGCTTTTGGGGTCCATTTGTCGGCCTTGCCTAAGTACACACCCCTTAGAAGACTGTTCGGCCAATCACTGTAAGATACCTTAATTAGGTCACTGGGTAATTAGTCCCAGTTCTTGCCAGTTTTGCCACGAAAGAGATCAGTGCTAATAAGTGGTTGGATGCCCTTTCTGTAGAACTCTATTCTTGTTGGCAGACCATGCCCTTAATCAAATTAAATCTGTGATTTTGCTTTGTCAGGCCATGTCTGATTGTACAAAATCCCTTTAAACAGTTCTAGCCACTGAAGAAGTTGAGCCCCCACTTATAGAATGTGTAAAGCGGCTATGATGGTTTGCTAGAAGCCTTGCATGTGTCTTATGTTCGTTCATATGTGTGAGTCACTTTGGCTAAAGTGACAGACTGGGGACCCCTTGAGTAAAAAGCCCCTGATCCACAAGGCCTTTGAGGGACAGCGCCTCTTCAGAGCAGCTCAGACAACATCGTCAGGGATGCTACTCATGGCAAAATCACCCATCTTCCATAGCAGAAGAAACCTAAGGAACAGACTGCCAAGTTCATTACCTCTTTATCTGTAAAGCAGTGTCCCTTTTTTCTTCTCGACCCCTCTGTCCACCCCCCTTCAAGCTTGGCTCCCTGTCCACCTGCAAGGTCTGGCACCCAAAGCCTGCCAAATCTTTAGAGAAACCTTACTTTGCTTAAAACTACACCCCCACTTTCCAGAGTGGAAGAGGGGGGGGTCATTTTCTCATGACGTCCCCATGTTTATTCAATAAAATGTATTGCAACAGAAAAGCTAGGAAATGTACTTCTCACGAGGTCTGTTATCAGACATGGAAGGCATACTTCACTTGGTGTCACTCTTCCTCTCCAGGTTTTTTTGCATTGTAAAAATTCTTACCTTCCAGCAGCTGGGTCTGGACCTATAGTTTTCAGAACTAAAGAAGCAAAAGCCTGACCCTGAAAAGTGCTGTTTCAGACTGTTGAAACTTGTCTTCCATGTAGCCTTCCCCCGTCTGTTCCCCTGTAATTTTATGGATCTGAACCTGGTTCTTTCTGCCCTTCAGAAACATTTGAACCCTTTAGAGACATTCCTCTTTCCACTCTCAACCACAAGATGACATTTGTTGACTTCTTGTAGCCATCACCTCTGTGAGGCGAGTGTCTGAACTGGTGGCCTTATTCTTCAGAACCTTTTCTAGTTCTTCATATGGACAAGGTAGTGTTGAGACCCAGCACATCTTTCTATCTCTCATCTACTGCTTCTTTCAGGAGGACGTATTCACTTTTTATAATCCCAGGTGAACCTTGCTTTTGTGTTCATAGCGTAATAATACATACATAATCAATGCATCCAAATAAGAATTAAAGAGCAATACTGTGCTGGCAAGAATCCTTCTGCCTCCAGTTCCTCAAATGTGTCTCGACCATTTTTGAAAGTACAGGGGGGTGCCATAGCTGTTTTTATTTCATGATAAGATTCTGTCCCCTGCACAAGAGGAGGTCATGGCCACAGGAAATGCTTTGGAGAGTTGAGGGGCTGTGGATTTTTAAACTCCTGTCAGGGGTCCCTCAGGAGTTAAATCACAGGTGGGGAAATGAAGTTTGCATTTAAAATAATTTATTTATAATTCTTTTATCCTTAAACTGGATACACACTATACAACTTTTGTTGTTAGATTTCCTTTAGATTTACCTTCAGCTATGTAGTGCAAGGGCCTGATTGCATACAAATTTAAAGTGTTTAGGTTTGATCTAATATTATATGGTTTTGGTAAATCTAAAGGAAAAAATCTAATGAATTGTATAGTGTGTATCCAGCTTTACTCATTTACACTTGGGACTTTTTCTACTTTGTATTTCCATGTGTTGTTCTTTTGTGCATTCTTTGGTCATATCTAAAGCATTTTAATCGTTTGTTCTCTAGTATTGTATTTTTTTTTTTTTTTTAGATTTTTGTTCCACCTTGAGGTGGAAGGTATTTCAGACCTGTTTGTAGTAACCAGCTATTAGTGTAGCCTCCTACACACTACTAGCTCAGGTTGGAGCCACTGTACTAACAATCCGATGTTAGTACAGCAAACTCTCCTGCTGTGCCATTGTGTTCCGACAGGGGGACCCCCCCCCCCGCACCAGAATACTCCGGTCAGCGCTCTCAGCCATAAGCTGATAGGGACCTTTTTCGGTCATGACCCTTCCCATCAGACCAGCTGCCGTACACATAGGCTGAATGTCAGACGGTTTCCATTGAACAGGCCAATGCCACCCAACATTCGGCCCATGTGTACCAGGCTTAAGGCATATATGCTGAAAAGCTTCAGCAGTTCTTACTTTGTATGCAAAAAAAAAAGGATGATTGATGAAAGAATCTGTATGCCAGCTTTCACATTTATTAGTGTTTCAAAAAGGTTAGGTCTCTCTTGGATTAAACATGACACAATTTTTCTTTAGGGCTATTGGTACATGTGCTTAGAAGAGATTGCGCAGTATTATTGTATGCTTGTGTTAACGCCGGTATGGTTCCGTTATTTGATTGACTATGGAGCTCAGACCAGTGGAGTGGAATGGCATTTTGGTGTTTTGTTGGCTTTACTCTACCTCATCATAAAAGTAAGTTGAATTTATGATTGTTTTTTATGTTACTTTTATTTTGGCCCTTAGAAGTCAATGGGATCGGGGGGTGGATTAAATAAGGCTGCTGCACCACTTTTCTGGCAGTAATCTCTTGTTATGTATTGCACCAAGCTCATGAAGAATCTGCATCACTTTGGTTTCAGACAGCTACTTTTGCACCAAATTTAAGTAGTTCTAAAATATGCCACTTTTACATTGTGGCACATTGAATGTGCCAGATTCAAAATAAAATACAGACTTTCATCTCTTTTGAAAGTGGAGCTAAAGAAGACCAACTCTCTTTAGGGTACAGAGAAAAAACAGTACAGACAAGTTCATTCTAAATGTGGCACAGCATTCATACATGAATTTGGCACATGCCACTTTTATAATATAACACTTTTGCAAAATATCTTTGTACCAGTCTTTATGAATTCCAGGGAATATCTTATGTCAAAACAATGTCATTATATCATTTGTCCATCAGAAATAGCTGTTTGCTGTTGCTTTTTTTCTTATAAAATGAAGTTAATATGTACAGTATAATGTTTTTTATAGCATGTGTTGCAAAGAATCTTAATTGAATCTTAATATAATAACCTAAATCTAAATTTATGTATTACAAAATTAAAAAATTGCCACCTAGGAAGGGAGATTGTCTGACAACTAGGCTTCACTGCATTGCAAACCACTGTCATTTTAAAAAAACACCACGTGTTGTATGGAGGAGAATGCACAGAAATAACATGATCCTTGAGCTAGTGTTCCATTTTCATTATCTATTAACAAAGCTGTATTCTTTGACTACAGTGGAAGGGCTAGTTCACACCACATGCACAGTGTTTTTTTTCTGCATCCAAAACGTATAGAAAGTAGGTTACATGGTTTTTAATGGTATAGTTCACACCAGTGCTTGTAGTTCCAGTGCATTCCGATTCCAGAAAAAAAAAAGTAGAACATGCTGCATTCTTCCTGCACAGAACTGTACTGGAATGCGGTAAAACACATAAAAAACGAACTGGAACGCACCTACACACAACAAAAATGCATCAGACTCCAGTACAGTGAAAAGAAGGAAAAGCATCTGAAATGCATCAAAAAGCACCTGGAACGGATGGAGGACCTTTTTGTGGTGTGAATTGACCTTTAAAGAATAATTGGCTGGGACATTTATAATAGTGTCTTTTAGGTTGTCTGAACTAAAAAACTGGTTAAATAGAATGAGTTTTTCTTTTTAGAAATCTGTTAGTACGCTATTCAAATGGAAAGTTTGTACATCTTGCATAATATAAACTTCTAAATTTCTTGAATTCTTTGAATGATTCAACTTGCCTACATCTGCCCAAACCAGGTATTTTTATAGAGGAGGGTTCAGCTAGATGGGATTGCTTGGAATTAAAACTCCTAGTCTTGGAACATAATTTCTGTTCGTGTCAACTAATAGACTTTTTTTCTCCATCCCTCTGAAAGATCCTGCTCACTCTTACATTTAAATGTTTGTCTTTAGATTGCAGCAAAATGTCAAACAGCAATTAATAACATTTTTTTTTCTTCTTTTCAGCTTTTTGTGGTTTTTGGACAAAGGAAAACGTCTGCGGATATCTTACGATTGTTTTTTAGTCAGCCTGTAAGTAATCTGAATAAGTCTGTAAGTGCACAATCCTCTATAATAAAGTTAAAGTGTCTCTGCATCAAGTCCCTGTGTCCGTGGGATTGCGCTACTGTGCATGTGCCCCACGGACAGCCGTTGGGACTTGGAGCGCAGAGACTTCGGGCTGCTGGGCGAAACTGTTGAAGGGGCGGGTGCGCGCTCACGTGGACTTCTAAGCGGCAGCAGCCGATACAAGTGGCAGCGGGCGAGCGATGTCAAGCGAGAGCCGCTTGGTCAGCTCTGCGCGTGTCCCAGATGTTGCTAGGGCAACAGGGACGCTATGCGCAGAGCTGGCTACGTCATGGGGCTCTCACGTTGTTAGAAAAGAAAATGAGATAAGCGAGAGCCGCTCAGTCAGCTCTGCACATGTCCCCGACGTTGTTAGGGCAACAGGGACGCAGAGCTGACAAAGTCATGCGGCTCTCACATGATTTAAAAAAAGGGAGAGTGGCTCAGTAAGAACTGCGCATGTCCCCGAGGTTGCTAGAGTAACAGGGACGCAGTGCACAGTGCGTGACAGGTCGGACAAGGAGGCTGATGAGGGAGAGACTTAAAGATATTAAAAGGACATTGTATGAGGAAACTTACAGTGGGTACGGAAAGTATTCAGACCCCCTTAAATTTTTCACTCTTTGTTATATTGCAGCCATTTGCTAAAATCATTTAAGTTCATTCTTCTTCCTCATGAATGTACACATAGCACCCCATACTGACAGAAAAACACAGAATTGTTGACATTGTTGCAGATTTATTAAAAAAGAAAAACTGAAATATCACATGGTCCTAAGTATTCAGACCCTTTGCTGTGACACTCATATTTAACTCAGGTGCTTTCCATTTCTTCTGATCATCCTTGAGATGGTTCTACACCTTCATTTGAGTCCAGCTGTGTTTGATTATACTGATTGGACTTGATTAGGAAAGCCACACACCTGTCTATATAAGACCTTCCAGATCACAATGCATGTCAGAGCAAATGAGAATCATGAGGTCAAAGGAACTGCCTGAAGAGCTCAGAGACAGAATTGTGGCAAGGCACAGATCTGGCCAAGGTTACAAAAAGATTTCTGCTGCACTTAAGGTTCCTAAGAGCACAGTGGCCTCCATCCTCATAATCCTCAAATGGAAGACGTTTGGGACGACCAGAACCCTTCCTAGAGCTGGCCGTCCGGCCAAACTGAGCTATCGGGGGAGAAGAGCCTTGGTGAGAGAGGTAAAGAAGAACACAAAGATCACTGTGGCTGAGCTCCAGAGATGCAGTCAGGAGATGGGAGAAAGTTGTAGAAAGTCAACCATCACTGCAGCCCTCCACCAGTCGGGGCTTTATGGCAGAGTGGCCCGACGGAAGCCTCTCCTCAGTGTAAGACACATGAAAGCCCGCATGGAGTTTTCTAAAAAACACCTGAAGGACTCCAAGATGGTGAGAAATAAGATTCTCTGGTCTGATGAGACCAAAATAGAACTTTTTGGCCTTAATTCTAAGCGGTATGTGTGGAGAAAACCAGGCACTGCTCATCACCTGTCCAATACAGTCCCAACAGTGAAGCATGGTGGTGGCAGCATCATGCTGTGGGGGTGTTTTTCAGCTGCAGGGACAGGACGACTGGTTGCAATAGAGGGAAAGATGAATGCGGCCAAGTACAGGGATATCCTGGACAAAAACCTTCTCCAGAGTGCTCTGGACCTCAGACTGGGCCGAAGGTTTACCTTCCAACAAGACAATGACCCTAAGCACACAGCTAAAATAACGAAGGAGTGGCTTCACAACAACTCCGTGACTGTTCTTAAATGGCCCAGCCAGAGCCCTGACTTAAACCCAATTGAGCATCTCTGGAGAGACCTAAAAATGGCTGTCCACCAACGTTTACCATCCAACCTGACGGAACTGGAGAGGATCTGCAAGGAGGAATGGCAGAGGATCCCCAAATCCAGGTGTGAAAGACTTGTTGCATCTTTCCCAAAAAGACTCCTGGCTGTATTAGATCAAAAGGGGGCTTCTACTAAATACTGAGCAAAGGGTCTGAATACTTAGGACCATGTGATATTTCAGTTTTTCTTTTTTAATAAATCTGCAACAATGTCAACAATTCTGTGTTTTTCTGTCAGTATGGGGTGCTATGTGTACATTCATGAGGAAGAAGAATGAACTTAAATGATTTTAGCAAATGGCTGCAATATAACAAAGAGTGAAAAATTTAAGGGGGTTTGAATACTTTCCGTACCCACTGTATACTTGGAATTGCATGAGGAAACCTATACTTGGCAAACCCTTTGACTGTAATTATTGTGGTGAAAAAAAAGGGAAAAGGGGAATGCCTGGTCGCCAGACGATAACGAACCACTTTGCCGCAGTACAGTCAACGTGACTGGTCGGCAAGTGATTAAGGTAAAGGCTATCTTAGATACTCAAAAAAATCCTATTGCATTGACAGCATGCAACTTCTAACTGACAAGGGACATGTATGTAAATGTTATTCCCTTAACCACTTAAGCCCCGGAAGATTTTACCCCCATTCCGACCAGGGGGTATTTTGCGATTCGGCACTGCGTGACTTTAACGGACAATTGCACGGTCGTGCGACGCTGTACCTAAACGAATTTGGCGTCCTTTTTTTCCCACAAACAGAGCTTTCTTTTGATGGTATTTGATCACCTGTGCGATTTTTTTGATTTTTTAACTTTTTCGGCCAATTTGTTTTATGCTACCTATGTTTGGTAAAAAAAATCGCAAAAAGCGTATTTTGATTGGTTTGCGCAAAAGTTATCGCGTTTACTAACAAAGGGAAAGATTTTTTGTTGTTTTTTTTTTAACGTGTAATGGCGGCGATCTGCGATTTTTTTTTTTGCGGTACTGCGACATTGGGGCGGACAGATCGGACCCTTGACTGACATTTTTGACACTTTTGGGGTTACCAGTGACATTTCTACAGTAATCAGTGCTATATATATATGCACTGTTACTGTAAAAATACACTGGTAGTGAAGGGGTTAACTTTATTTGGGAGGGAGGGGCTGTGTGTATCCCTAGGGGCGTGCTTTCTACTGTGATTGGCTGTGGCTTCAGCTGTAAGGACACTGATCAACGGATCTACATACTAGATCCGAGTGATCAGTGTCTTAACAGCAAGGAGAATGACAGGTGGCTTGTTTACACAAGCTGCCTGACATTCTCCCTCTCCCCCGCCGATCGCCGAGTGACCGGCGGACATCGGGTCCGCCGGTCACACGCGCGGGGGGGGTCCGTGACCACACGGGAGCGGGAGCGCGCCTCCGGGGGCGCGCGCTCGCTCCCTAGACCCTCACAAGCTAGTGACGTAGCCCTACGTCACTTTGCCTGTGAGGGGCTGACTGCCGACGTAGATCGGCGTTAGGCAGTCGGCAAGTGGTTAAAGGACTCTTGTACGTAACGTCACATTAGGTAATATACCTGTACAGAGTAAAATCCACCTGTGGTGGCACCCGGAAATCACAGCTGCAGTGCAATTTAGCCCATTGACATGTATTGCAGCTTACACTGCTTGACTACAAGTGCGTAACCACCGGCAACCTCTACCAATTTATTACATACATCTTTTATTTATACTGTATTGTTATGATGAGCAATTATTTAACTTGCATCTGAGTTCACCAAGCCATTTTTATGATTTTGAGTCAGTCTTAATGCAAATGTAATTAATAATGAATGTATAGTTACATTTATTTGATCTCAAGCACATATTGTGTATACTTTTTATTTTTTTTATTATTCTTTCAGAGTTATGGAGTAGCTGCATCTAAAAGGCAATGTTCAGAAGTTGATGACCTATGTGCAATCTGTCGGGCTGAATTTAGAAAGCCAACAGTACTTCTGTGTCAGGTAAAAAATACTGAATGACCAGACTTTTGTTGTGATGATTATATGTATTTTTAAATGCAGCCAAAATCTATTTACAAGGAGTAACAACTCGTATCCATTGAAGAGAATATTACATCATATTTGTTTTTTATAAATAGGATTTTATTTACAGTAAGGCAGTGCTGTATAATGGCAAAATTCATTATCCAAACCTACATCTTTTGTAGGCAAGGAGCAGTCAACTAAATTCTGTCTCTACACATCCTCACCTTGGAAAGATTGCAGTGTCTTTCGGTGACAGCATCCTCAGACGCAACGGATGTGTAGAGACTGAGTTGAACAATTTTTTTTTGCCTTGGTTCCCAAGTGTTTGTGAGTGTATTAACACATTTTTTTATTTATTAGCTTACCTTTGTATCTCTGAGTGTTATGCCTCTTTGCTTATGATCTAAACGCTTCACAAATCCTGCCAGACTAAAGCACTATTGTGACCACAAGCTACAAGCTGTAATCCAACCATTGCACACTGGACAGTGTAAGGCTTTGCAGAGAGCAGCCCAGATCCTGCTCCTTCTCCCACTGCCGCTTGCTAAGTGGGCACTCATGCATGCTTGCTCAAGCAACCCACACAGAAAAAACCCATGGCAACACCCAACAAACACTCATCGCTCTCACAGTGCTGAGTTCGCATCTGCGTGTTTCTAAATGCATGGCAACCCAAACAGAAAACGCACACTTTGCATTTGTAAAATGTGCAGCAACGCACGTCATATTTTCTGTTAAGGCTGCGTTCTCATGTGTGCGTTTCTGAATGCCTGACAACCCGCAGGAAAATGCATGCTTTGTCGCCTGTTTAAAGATTTGTGGCAGTGCACATCTCATTTGCGTTACCATTTTTTTTGCATCTGCCTGTTTAAATGCAGGGCAGCCCGCAGTAAAAAACGCATGCTTTGCCATGTGTTTTGAAAATTAGTCGCAATGTATGTCACGTGACGCTTGCTTACTATTCAGGCTGCATTGTCATTTACGCATTTCCAAATGCAACCAGCAGAGAAAACAAGCACTTGTTCTGCATTTCAAAAAGACATAGCAACGCATGCACGGCAAACTGCACAAAACACGCACTTTACCGCACATTTTGAAACCACACAGCAACGCGCATCATACTTATGTTACCATATGTTTGTTTCTGCGCATTTCTGAATGCAGGCAACTCGCAAGAAAAAACACACTTTGGTGAGCGCTTTGAAAACGTGTGACAATGTGTGGCTCAGTTGCATTACCATTTGTTTGCATCTGAGTGTTTCTGAGTGCACAGCATCGTGCAATAAAAAAATGCACGCTTTGCCATGCATATCAAAAATGCACAGCAACCAGCGAAGAAAATATGTGCTTTGTCATGTGTTTCAAAAACAAAGGGCAAAACGCGTCACATTTGTGTTAACAGCTAAACACAGAAACTGACCTCAAGTGGAGAGCTTATCCTACCCAATTCCATTCTGTATTCTCCATATATGTGAGGGGAGTCAGCATCTTAATCTCAAATACCCTTCTATACCTGTAGTCAGGTCATAGTAGACTCTACCATTTCTTCTTTGTGATTTGAATAATTTGTCATTGCATACTAGTAAATATCTGTTTTGACCCCATATAATGATGAGGTACTGTGCAGCTTGTCTACATTTATTTCTTATATCCAAGAGTTATGCTCCTAGTGGTGGTATTTTGCATACGGGTATGGAACGTTTTTTGAATGGAATGCTGTAGACTCAGGAGCAGACAACTTTTTTTTAAATGCTAATTAAAAGAGAAGAATTTTGAAGCATACGCTGATCGTCCTTAACTTTATGATCACTGGTGGCGGCCTGGTCCGATAAATCGTGTTTTCTTTTACATTCTGTGGATGGCCAGATGCATGTGTGTCATTTTACCCGGGAAAGAGATGTTACCAGGATGCAGTATGGGAAGATGCAAGCTGGAGGACGCAGTGTGGTGCTTTGGAAAAATCTTGGTCCTGCCATTTTATGTAGATGTTACTTTGATACGTATCCCCTACCCAAACATTGTTGCTGACCAAATACCCCTTCATTTAAACAGTATTCCCTGATGGCGGTGGCCTCTTTCAGCAGGATAATGCACCCTGCCAAAATGGTTCAAAAATGGTTTGAGGAACACAACAGCAAGTTTGAGGTATTCACTTGGCCTCCAGAGGTGTCCCTAAACAGACAGGTCACACACTGCCCCCCCCCCCCTTTCCTTTCCTGGCTTGAGGAACTCCTTGATACTGGGTATCTTCTGACACCTGGGTCTCTCTCTTTACAAGGTGGTTTGCTCACTTCATGAGTACCTACGGTCTGCAGGGGCTTCATTGGTGGTTCCTATGAGTGTATCTTACTTCTCTGTGAGCTGCCTACTCCCCATCGTGCTTGCTACCTCCTTTGGCATCTGGAAGATCCCAGTTAAGCTCCTTCTCCCTGGGGAGGTTTTGCAGCCTGTTTTCCCCTGGGGATATCATCTATCAAAGGCAGACTTCTCTAGTGCAGTTCTCTTCTACAATGCACAAATGTTCCTGGAGAATAGAAAATTGTTCCTGTTCCAAACATCTGTAGCAATGGTCCTGCACAGTCCTCCGCAGTATGGAGGTTTTTGCCCTCATCTAGTTACACAGGGTTAGGGGGGGGGGGGGTCATCTTCTCTGCTTTGCAGATCAGGTTCGGAGGAATGGTTTCGCAAATGAGTTACGTTGAGCTTCTTCACAAAATTTCTTATCCACCAGTTAAATTCTTTTATTCCCACCTCTGTTTTTCCCTGGCTTGACTGCTTGACCATTCCCTAGCAGCTGGAGCTTGCTTTATCAGGCAGTGATTGCTGTGGTATCTGGTTCCAAGAGGTTCTGGTGTCTCTTTACTTCAATCTGTGTTATGGTAGCAGACAAGAAAGGGTGCAACCTATTATGGGCAGCCAGGTTCGCAAAAACATTGTGGGGGACCAAACATAGAAGATGAAATCTGTTTGCTCTGTAGTGGCCTCTCACCATCAAGGAGGTATAGCCGGACATCCCTATCTGTGCAAGGCAACCCCGTTCTTCCTTTTGTGATGGGGGAGGATCACTGCCAATTATTGCCTTCCTTTTTGGTCTGACATCCGCCCCCTGGGTATTTACCAAGGTGCTGGACCTAATCCTGGCACTCATGAGACAGTGAGGAATTTCAGTGGTGGGCTATCTGGACCCATCTTCTTCTCAGGCGGAATCTGACTGTGCCCTGCTGGACAACCTAGTGATCCCAATGTGCATTCTGCAGGATTTCATCTAGATCCTGAACCTCAAGAAGTCCTCTCTGGTTCCACCCAATTGTTGGATTACCTGAGTCTGATCTGGACTAGGTGCAGACCAAGGTGTTTTTACCAATAGACAAGATCAAACAATTTGATGGGTTTTTGATGTTCTGCAGGTGGTCCTCTTTGTTCCTGCATGCAGGTTTTGGACCTCATGGGCTTAATTTTTGAAACTCTCCCATTTGTGCAGATCCATGCTCGAGATTCTCTGGTGGCTCGGTCTCCTTTTTTTTTTTTTTTTTTTTTGCTCAGAGGCTTGTCATTCCTTCCTCTTTGCAGGTCCGCAGTCATGATGGATGCCAACCTGTCTGGCTCTGGGGAGTGACAGGTCAGCTGTCAGAGCAAGGCCTCTGGACAAAGCAGGAATCTTAGTAACTTAGCGATGTCCTGCAACAGGGGATTAGGTTTTGTCTGTCTAGCTGGATGTAGCATCTTCAGGGATGATCAGTCCAGATCCAGTTGGACATCATCATGGCAGTGGCCTATGTCAATCACCAGGGTGGCACAAGGAGTTTTGGCTGCAGCACTGGAAGTCACTTGCATGCTCAGCTGAGTAGAGTTTCCTGTTTCTGCCGGCACAATTTGGCCAACGTGGTCCTGTCCAACCAGATTTTTTTCCCCATTAGATATGCCTGTGGTGGAGCATCTCGGATGTAGATCTCCTAGCGTCTCATCTCAACAGGCAGGTATTCAAATTTGTGGTGAGGATGAGGCCTCCTTGGGCAGAAGCTTTGGATGACCTGGTGGTGCCATGGGACCATTCCAGTCTCATTTATCTCTTTTGGTTTTTAATGCTTCTCCCACTCCTGCTGCGAAGGATAGAGGCCGAAGAAATTCAGGTCATTCTTGTTTAACAGTTTCCGCTGCTACTATTTTGCGTTTTACACCTGTTGTTCACGCCTTTGCCATTGGGGGGGTCAGGCTCCCCCTTTTCTTGTGACAGCGCAATCCACTAGGGCGGTAGTGCATCTTGGGTTTTTTGGTGTCAGTGTCTTCGAGTTGCAGATGCTACCTGGTCGTCTGTCCATACCTTTCCTAAGTTTAAGGCCTCATGCACACAGGGCGTTTGAAAAAAACGAGCTGCAAAGCCAGTTCTGACGTCCGGAAAAAAAACTTACAGCTTCTAAAAGCCTGTGTGTGCATGAGGCCATAGAATAACATAGAGGTGTGTTTTTAAGCTTCAAGAAAAGTCTGACGCTCCTAAAACCAGCTGTAAAAACTCAGTGTGCATGAGGCCTAAGAATGAGGATGATAGCATCTTCAGATGCATGTTTTGCAGGCAACAGTTGAGGGTTCCTGTTGGGTTTTTCTTTTTTTTTTGTCCTGGTTTCTCACCCCTCAGTGGTCACTGTTTTGGGACATCCCTATGGTCAAAAATATTGCCGGGCTGTTTCCTTGAATGAGCATAAGAGAAAACCAGGTATTTTTTTTTTCCTGCTCGCCGTAAAATCCCTTTCTCTGAGTTAATTGTAGGACATAGCTCACCCCCCTCCCCAGTATTTTTCTGTTCTGCTTTAACTAAGATGTCTATAGCAGGTGGAGGTTTTAGGTGGTGCTATGACCCTGCGGTCAAGAATATTGCCAGGCTGTGTTCATCATTGAACTTGGAGAAAGGGATTTTATGGTAAGTAGCAAAAATCCTGTTTTTAGCTGCATATTTTTTGCAAATATCTGTGGAAACCACACTGCCTTGACAAGGCCCCTCTGTTCAGTCTGGTACTTAACTCTAATACAGGGAGTGCAGAATTATTAGGCAAATGAGTATTTTGACCACATCATCCTCTTTATGCATGTTGTCTTACTCAAAGCTGTATAGGCTCGAAAGCCTACTACCAATTAAGCATATTAGGTGATGTGCATCTCTGTAATGAGAAGGGGTGTGATCTAATGGCATCAACACCCTATATCAGGTGTGCATAATTATTAGGCAACTTCCTTTCCTTGGGCAAAATGGGTCAAAAGAAGGACTTGACAGGCTCAGAAAAGTCAAAAATAGTGAGATATCTTGCAGAGGGATGCAGCACTCTTAAAATTGCAAAGCTTCTGAAGCGTGATCATCGAACAATCAAGCATTTCATTCAAAATAGTCAACAGGGTCGCAAGAAGCGTGTGGAAAAACCAAGGCGCAAAATAACAGCCCATGAACTGAGAAAAGTCAAGCGTGCAGCTGCCAAGATGCCACTTGCCACCAGTTTGGCCATATTTCAGAGCTGCAACATCACTGGAGTGCCCAAAAGCACAAGGTGTGCAATACTCAGAGACATGGCCAAGGTAAGAAAGGCTGAAAGACGACCACCACTGAACAAGACACACAAGCTGAAACGTCAAGACTGGGCCAAGAAATATCTCAAGACTGATTTTTCAAAGGTTTTATGGACTGATGAAATGAGAGTGAGTCTTGATGGGCCCGTGGCTGGATTGGTAAAGGGCAGAGAGCTCCAGTCCGACTCAGATGCCAGCAAGGTGGAGGTGGAGTACTGGTTTGGGCTGGTATCATCAAAGATGAGCTTGTGGGGCCTTTTTGGGTTGAGGATGGAGTCAAGCTCAACTCCCAGTCCTACTGCCAGTTTCTGGAAGACACCTTCTTCAAGCAGTGTTACAGGAAGAAGTCTGAATCCTTCAAGAAAAACATGATTTTCATGCAGGACAATGTTCCATCACACGCGTCCAAGTACTCCACAGCGTGGCTGGCAAGAAAGGGTATAAAAGAAGAAAAGCTAATGACATGGCCTCCTTGTTCACCTGCTCTGAACCCCATTGAGAACCTGTGGTCCATCATCAAATGTGAGATTTACAAGGAGGGAAAACAGTACACCTCTCTGAACAGTGTCTGGGAGGCTGTGGTTGCTGCTGCACGCAATGTTGATGGTGAACAGATCAAAACACTGACAGAATCCATGGATGGCAGGCTTTTGAGTGTCCTTGCAAAGAAACGTGGCTATATTGGTCACTGATTTGTTTTTGAATGTCAGAAATGTATATTTGTGAATGTTGAGATGTTGTATTGGTTTCACTGGTAAAAATAAATAATTGAAATGGGTATACTGTATCTTTGATTTTTGTTAAGTTGCCTAATAATTATGCACAGTAATAGTCACCTGCACAACACAGATATCCCCCTAAAATGGCTAAAACTAAAAACAAACTAAAAACTACTTCCAAAAATAGTCAGCTTTGATATTAATGAGTTTTTTGGGTTCATTGAGAACATGGTTGTTGTTCAATAATAAAATTAATCCTCAAAAATACTCATTTGCCTAATAATTCTGCACTCCCTGTATATGAGAGCCTCCATATTGGAGGGAATTGAGGGCAGGTATGCTTAAGGGTATCTTTTTCCTTACAGGTACAAAACAGAAGCCCATTGCAGGTGAAGAACACTAGTGTGTTCCCTCACCAAATCCAGCAAGCTAAAAAAAAAAAAAAAAAAAAAAAATTGGAAACCTCTCCAATTTATAACTAGCTTTTTAAAGTAAGGTGCAAATGAAAGGGATTTTCACAGAAACAATGCAAAATAATTCCAAGAAGCCTTCAAAAAAACAAAAGAAAAAACTATTTAACAGTTTGCAAAGGTTAGCTACACTCCCTTGGACCTTGAAATAAAATATTTGCAACTGTGGTCACAAGATCATCAAGCTGCTTGGAGATACTCTTGTAGCTTTTAAATCTGAACTTCAGGCACAGAAGAATGAATATGAATATATTCTTCAATAACTGCAAAAGTATAAATCCACTTGCTTTTGCAAAGCCATTTATTACCTTGTAAAAATATCAGTGTATACCTTGATTCACATGCCTTGGCACTTTCCTTAATTTTATATATATATATATATATATATATATATATATATATATATATATATATATATATATATATAATATATGTATGTATGTGTGTGTGCTCTTAAGCATCATCCCTGAAGACGTTGTTCAGCCATCCACCAAATTGTTACGAATACGTCTGCTCTTCCTTGCTTGCAAACCTATAGCACAGAGATGGCTATCTTCCCGCCTACCACAGCACAATGTTGAGATGCAGTTAATACCATATTGGAGAGCGAGAGAAGCTTACCTACCACCATAGGGGCTGTCCAAAAAGTGTGATCCCCTTGTTCTCCTCCTTGTTGGCCCATCCAGCTTTAGTTTACGGACCCATATAGTCCTTCAAAACACCTATTTCTGGATCAGCAGGTGGTTACATATAAAACTGTCTGTCTTTCTTTTCTACCTCTTGGGAGCTTTCCTAGGAGGCCATTGGCTACGCCTAAAAATACTGTGTCCTCTGCACAATGTACTTTTCCCTTATCAATTGTATGCCATGCTATATGGGTGCTCTAAAATCTCATTATATACTGCCAACATGTTGGTGTACGTATTGCTGCTATTTTGAGTGTTGTTATGCTAAAGATTCTTCTTTTTTTGTTTTGTAAATTTTGCTAAAAAAATAGCATCACACATCTTAAATCTTGTAATCAGTCAGCCTAATTACAGAAAAGTTAGTATGAAATATCACTATGTTCTGACAATCTTTGTAGAAAAAGCAATACTTTATTTCTTTTCAAATTTCTTTGCTTTTAAGCCTAGTACACACAGCTGGAATATAGGCCGGTTTAACAGAAGCCTTCCAACATTTGGCCGTGTGTATAGCAGCCTGTCCGGCTTCTGTGGAACAGGCATGCTGGAAAAACAGATGGGCGGGGGTCTGGCATTCCAGAACAGTTTGTGTGAATTTATCCAATGGGAAAAGCACAAACATTTTTCTCATATGATTTTCATTTAATCAGTACAGTTTTCATCTGAAAATACAATATCAATACAACACATTAGATCAGGTCCGAATTTTTATTCTGTCGTACAAGAATCTTTGTAATTTTAGTAACCTCTTAATTTTCGATCTAGGGACTAGCATGCAAAAAAATATGATTATTCGTACGATAATCTCATCGTGTGTACCAGGCTTAAGAATCTACTGGCCCCTGATTACTGCTAAACTGCCATGTGAATGTAGTCTAATTCATATGCCAACACTACAAAAAAGCACAATTCCGTATTTATTTCATTCAAGGAACAGGCACATTTCTCTTACGTCCTCCGACAGTCGCCGCCCCTCATACAGTCTTCACCAATGGGTATTGACTTCCTCTCCACAGGAGTAGCTAGGCATAAGACTTGTTAAAAACAAAAGCATTTAACATAGACACACCCATGGGGGCTGTCCCACTGGTCAATACCCCCCTGCAGTAGCCATCCCAACTCAGTTTGTCTTCTGCCTAGCGTTAGGAGTAGATAGGCTTCCCTGTGCTGGGGCTACAGTCTCAGCCTTCTAATCTCTTCTTATGATTTTTATTTGCAAGAATGTCAGTTTTTTCTTTGCTTTACTAGCTGTTTATTTTGTCCGCTTTAGTTTAGTCGGATCTTTGGATGAAGATGGATTTTGCGGAGCTGGGAATCGGACTGACCGCCCTGGCTCTCCAGGGCAGAGGGTCAGATGGATCCCCAGCCCGCCATCGAGCATTCAGCTATGTGTTCGCCCTGGCACTAAGAACGACCCATCCCTGTTCGCAGCAGGGATGCAGCCTGTGAGGTGGCTACCTCATTGGACACATCTGCGGTTCAGTGCTGCAGTGTCCTGCGTTTTGGCTGACGGCATTCCCTGTCATCTGAGGACAGAGGCTTTCCGTTTAATGGAGGCACCCCACGCCATCCGGTACAGGTAAGTACTTTCTGTGTGGTGCCTCTGTCTGGGGTGGCAGTCCTGTGTGCTGTGTGTTCCCTCATGTCTGTGCGTTTGTGGGGCTCCCTGATGCGATCCCTGCGGGGGTCTTTTTTATTGCACTGCTGGTGCTGTGTGGGTTTGGGGGCCCCTCTCCTGTGTCACTTCGGTGTTTTTAAAGGTGCAGACTATGTGTGTGGCGGCCGCTGCGGGTAAAAACCGCGCTGTCTGCCATTTTGGGTGTGGGCAGCATGTCTGGCTTCACTGTGGGCTTTTTTAACAGCTTGCTATGTAGTGGTTTTGGCGCCATCCGGCGCCATCTTGTGTGTGGCAGAACGATCGTTCCGAGCACATGTCGGCGGCCATCTTGCTGAAGCCTCCCATTACTTCCTATGGGCAGCCATTTTCCCTTAGCCTTGCAGCATATAGTTCAGCCTCTGATGACCTCACTTCCTTTTCCTCTGGAGCAGCGATCGGTGTGGTAACACTCTGTGGGGCTCTAAAGACTGTCCTTTCCATATTTACTTTGGTTCCCACTGAGGATACTCCGGTGTTCCGGGATCCTACGGACAGGAGGTTGGAGTCTCTTGCCCACCATGCCTAACATGGTGGCGGGTTCCATGCTCAAACCTATTTTCGCTTCTGTCATGGTGGCTCAGGCGGTGGCGGATTGGACTAAGGTGCTTAGACGCAGTGTCTGAGTTTGCCCCACCTGCTACGCTGGACATGGTGGACCAAATTCATCAAGGGGTCATGTATTTGTGCGATGTGGCCTTGAATGAGGCCCCTTTTGGCTGCGCGCCTGTCTAGTGTCGCGGTACTTAACCGTCGACTGATCTGGCTGAAGAGCTGGTCGGCTGACCAGACGTCACGGAAAACGGTGGCTGATTTTCCCTATGCAGGGTCTCTTTGGCGAGGCTTTAGATACTTTGGTGAAAGGAGTCACTGGGGGCAAAAGTACTCTGCTGCCCCAGAATCTGAAGAACAAGCCTTTTCGCGGCAAGCGGGGTCCCGCCTTTAGACCCAATCAGGGGTCCTTTCGTGCCTTCAAGACACAAAACAAGGGCAAGCCCTTCAAGGGCCAAGGTGGCCAGAAAAAGCCCTGGGCGGGCAAGCAAAAGTCCGGCCATGCCGGTGCGGCGGCTCAATCCGCCTCTGCCTGAAGCGACACCCTCACCCGTTTCAGGGGTGGGGGGACGTTTGCATGGTTTCCTCCAACCTTGGCTGCTCAGAATTCCGGACAGGTGGGTTCAGGAAATCATTCGATCAGGATACAAGATCCAATTCCTTTTGCAGCCGGCGGACAGATTCTTTCCCTCAAATCTTCATTTGACCCCAGGGCGCCTACGGGACCTGCATCAAGCGGTGCAGGATCTCCTTGCCCAGGGGGTGATTGTCCCGGTGTCTCATCAGGACAGGTTTCGGGGGTTTTACTCGAATCAGTTCACTGTGCCCAGAAAGGAGGGCAAGGTACGTCCGATCCTGGACTTGAAAGCTCTGAACCGCTTTGTGGCAAGAGCTCGCGATCCTCTGGCGGACGCCTCGGATGCGCTGGTGGCCCCTTGGCATCAGTATCGTCTGATGTATGCCTTTCCTCCGATTCAGTTGTTATCCAGGTTCCTTCGCAGGTTGGCCTCGGAACCGAACTTGGTGATTCTGGTGGCCCCGGACTGGCCACGCCGGTCCTGGTACGCGGACATCGTTCACCTAGCAGTCGCGCCTCCTTGGCGGCTGCCAATGCGAGAAGATCTACTGTCTCAGGGACCGATCTTCCATCCTGCTTTACAGTCGCTGGCTTTAACGGCCTGGCTGTTGAAAGCCAGGTCCTGAGAGACGGGGGTCTCTCCCCAGAGGTCATTCCTACCTTAATCAAGGCTAGAAAAGCCTCGTCTGGTAAAATTTATTACCGTACCTGGAAAGCTTATTTTGCCTGGTATGAGTCCAGGGGGTTTTCTCCTCCCTCATACTCGGTGACAAGAGTGTTGGCTTTCCTCCAGTCTGGTGTGGACCAGCGCCTGGCGCTGGCCACGATAAAGGGCCAGGTATCTGCAATGGCTGTTCTTTTTCAACGCCCTGTGGCGTCTCATTCCTTAATTCGCACCTTCATTCAAGGTGTGTGACATTTGGCCCCTCCCCGGAGGGAGCCTTTACCTCCAAGGGACTTGAACTTGGTTCTGTCCGTGTTACAGCGTTCTCCCTTTGAAAACATCCGGGAGATATCGTTGCCTCTGCTGTCTGAGAAGGTTGCATTTTTAGTGGCGATCACTTTGGCTCGCAGGGTGTCGGAGTTGGCGGGGTTGTCTTGCCGATCTCCTTACCTGGTGGTTCATAAAGATAAGGTGGTCTTGCGACCTAACTCGTCATTTCTCCCTAAGGTGGTGTCTGACTTTCACCTTAATGAGGACATTGTTTTGCCTTCGCTCTGTGCGAAGCCTAAGCATCCTAAGGAGGTTGCCTTACATTCCTTGGATGTTGTCCGGGCGATCAAGGTTTACCTGTCGTCCACTGAATCCTTTCGGAAATCGGATTCCCTCTTTGTCCTTCCTGAGGGACCTCGGAAGGGCATGGCTGCGTCTGCGACCATTGCCAAATGGATCAGACAGACGATTGTCCAGGCCTATGCTTTGAAAGAACGGGTTCCACCCTTCCCTGTTAAGGCGCACTCTACCAGATCGATGAGTACGTCCTGGGCCTACCAGCATCAGGCTTCGGTGGCCCAGGTGTGCAAGGCTGAGACTTGGTCGTCAGTGCACGCCTTTTCCAAATTCTATAAGATTGATGTTCTGGCATCAGCTGATGCCTCCTTTGGCCGCAAAGTTCTCTGTGTGGCAGTGCCATAGGGGACCCTTGTTTTTTTTGTGGGTCCTTGGTTGTTGGGGTTGTTTATCCCCTGGGTTATTTGCTTTCCTGGGCCGTTGCTCCTGTTGAGCCTTTTCTGTTGCCCAGAAGGTTCTCTTACTGTGCGTGTAAGGTTCCTTTCTCTGCTGTGGGTACTGCGTTGTCTTTTATACGGTTGCGTCTCCCACCCCTCATGTCTACACTGCTTTGGGACATCCCATTCGTGAAGACTGTATGAGGGGCGGCGTCTGTCGGAGGACGTAAGAGAAAACTTAATTTTTGTAAAATCTTACCACAAAATTCCTTTCTCTGAGTCCTCCGACATTCGCCGCCCCCGCCCCTTATTTGGGGTTTTCTTGTACACTTACTGCTATGCTACCAAACTGAGTTGGGATGGCTACTGCAGGGGGGTATTGACCAGTGGGACAGCCCCCATGGGTGTGTCTGTTAAATGCTTTTGTTTTTAACAAGTCTTATGCCTAGCTACTCCTGTGGCGAGGAAGTCAATACCCATTGGTGAAGACTGTATGAGGGGCGACGACTGTCGGAGGACTCAGAGAAAGGAATTTTACGGTAAGATTTTACAAAAATTCAGTTTTTGCTCATCATTGAGAGTTGCACCATGTTTCTAAATCTATCCTTTTCAGCACAGTTCAGCTGTTTACCGCTATAGACAAGCCTTCCCATTCATCTCAAAAAATGGTAGTTGCTTGGACTTACTACATCCAGTATGCATGGAACCCTTAGCCTCCACAGCAGGAGGATATGTTACTAAAACACTGCAAAAATATGTCTTAGTTTTGTTGTTTAATTGCCTACAGTACATTCAGTGAACAGGTACATTTCATTTCTAGTCTCATTGGTGCCACCATACCATGATTGCAAAGTTATTATGTACTGTAAAATTTAGAATATATCTTGTAATTTGAAGGTCAGGTACAGATATTATTTACAATGTTGTCTCTCTCTTCCAGCATATATTCTGTGAGGAATGCATCTCCTTGTGGTTCAATAGAGAGAAGACCTGCCCCCTATGCCGTACTGTGATTTCTAACCATAGCCACAAGTGGAAAGATGGAGCCACATCGCTACAGCTACGCCTGTTCTAGTCTTGCTTCATCTGCTGTGCTCCTACTGTTGAACACATTTTCATCTTCTCATTAGATTTGTTTTACCACACACATGCATAAATCAACATTTTTATTCTGTTAGAAGGGCTAGATCTTTTTAATTGGGTTTTCTTTGCATTTTTTTTTTTTTTGGTTAATGTAAAATAGGGTTTGTCTGTCTTCTCTTTGCAAACGTAGGACTTTGCCTAAACATGGACTTCCAGCTAAACACAGTTGAAAAGTTTAATTTCAATTCTGTTCAATACACACTCTATAGTGAGGATGGTCAAACTAATATGCACTGCTATGGCTTCTGTGCCAGCATCCTGCCTATTAGGTCATGTATAATCAATCTTCATCACTGCTAAAATGTTTTTCTTGCGTTCCCCTGCTCCTGTGATACTGGCCATACACTGTGAATTTCAGCCAGTTCCTGTACCACCTACAATTTGATGTGTGTGTGGCCTTATCACTCCCCTCCTTCTCAATATCCTTTAGGCTCCGTTCACATATGCTGCAGTTCACAGAATGGGGTCCGTTGTGTCACTGTTCACAGAATAAGGTGCAAATCAGGTCTACATTTTAGCCTGATTTTAAACCAAAGACACACAGGACCCTTATTAAATGCAGACCATTGCTGCCCCAGAAACCCGCTTCCAATTCGCATGTGAACCTGGCCTTTGTTGAAAAATCAAAGGAGCTAGGCAGTAAATTGTGGGCAGAACAGGGGTTGCGTCCAATCAGATGAAGCCATTTATCAGGTAGGCTGGCTGTGGCAGATGTCAGAATACAATAGCTTGGTGGGGGAATTTGTCCATCTGCACAGTATATTGTGGATGGATGAATCAATTGTTTTTTTTTTTTTTCATTGAGCCTATTCTATTGGTGTATGACCAGCTTAAGCAGCATAAACATTTTCTGCCTGAGCCTCCAGTGTCTGATGCACGTTAGATGAGCTGTATTGTAAAATGCAGTAAAGCCTGATTGGCTTGTAGTGCCTAACCTCTCACTCTAATTTCTGCTGTGCAGGAAAAAGCAAGAGATACATATCAGAAATTGATACTGGCAGTATTTTTAAATATATTAAAGTTGACTTTAAAGTAATACATAGATGCACTAAGGTATTTGCCTGCTTAATATTTATTAGCATGAAAAAAGTGTAAGATTTAGAATATACCCAATAATGGTTAAATATAAAGGATACATTGGATCAAATTGCTATGTAAAGTTTGAGTACAAAGTACGCATTTGCTAGGAAATTTTTTTCCTGGCAGTATAATGTATAATATGATATGGGGGCTTTTGGAAAGTGGTGATTGATTTAAACCAAAGACTTTTTCATTTTTGATATTAATTGGGCAAGCTGTAAATTCAAGTATTGTCTAGTTCAGAAATGTAACTCCTCCTGGGAAAAAATAAAATAGCATGCTGTCTGCTACTGACTTCCTCACACTTACTGTGATCTCCCTGTAAGTAAAGAAAAAAAAAAAGTCCCTTTCTAATATGGCATGTAATTGAAAGGCTGTTTGTTTCTTCCCCCCCCCCATGTAGGTCTACATTTTTTATATTTAGTCATTTATAGAATTTCAGCCTCATGATTTGTGGAAACTGTTGACAACTAGAATGGAGGTTTCCCCACACTAATTCTGTTGTACCTGATTATTTATTGAAACAACCAAAGCAAAGCCATTCAGATTTTTTTTTTTTTAATATGTATGTTTGTGTGTGCACCTTCCACTTTTCCCGTCCTTTGTAGGCGGACACAAATGTGTGGCAAACCAGCATTTTTAAGAGATGTTCTGTACAGACTTGCAGAATGTCTGCATTGGATGGTATAAATCCATGCTTTACTAGCTGGCATCCAGCCAAACCGATCAGTACTATTTTTTCAGACTATACTGAACCTAGTTTATATTCTGAGCACAAATCATAGCAAAGATATTGATAGAGGTATATTTATATATGCTTTTGTTTTTTTTTTTTTTGCTATTCTTGGGGTGCAGCTTTTATCAACAGATTTTTGCTGCCTACCTTGAAATAGAATGTATAGAGACGAAACACATTTTTCATTGATTGAGGTTACTGAAAACTGATTTATGCATCTAGTGCATGTGTGGGGTTGTGAACAAATTGTGTTTATATAACAGTTTAAATAAAAGTATTTTTCTCTTCTCAACTGTGTGGCATCTGGGTAATCAACTGTAGACCCTAGTTTATAAATAAGGTTTACCATAGTGCTTCACTAATGCAGGGCTCGACAATCCCCGGGCGCCAGGTCGCATTTGCGACTAGAATTAGCGACCTGGCGCCGTGGGTGCCCTGCAGAAGGTGTCCTGTCATTTTTGCCCGGACTTCCGTGCACGGACTTCCGGGCCGTCTGAAAATTGAGGCCCCGGCTTTTCGGCCTACTTGAGATGACAGGCTTCCAATGGGGAACTGGCGCCCTCTTGTGGAGGCCGGGAGTAATGACTGTTGTAATGACTGTTTCCACTGCCTTTTTGTTCTCAATTCATTACCATCTCCATGTCCAGTTAGTTACCTTTTGACAGGGAGTGTGGTTATTATTATTTATTTAATTTATTTTTTAAATGTAAAAAAAAAAAAATATTTTTTCTTTTTTTTTAATTATTAAAAAAAAAAAAAAAAATTGATTATATATATATTATATAATTTTTTTTCCTCATCACCATGCCACAGCCGAAGGCCCCTTTCACACGGGCTGTCTGATCAGGTCCGCCTGTCAGTTTTTCAGGCAGACCTGATCGGACCCTTGATTCTCCTCCTATGAAGCAGTAATCTGCCGCCATCTGATCCTGTCCACCAAAAGCAGACGGATGGTGGTTCTATTTTCTATCCATCCCGTGGATCGGATCAGATGGCATCGGATGGAAAGAGACAGACAGTCTGTTTTCATCCAATTGTGCTATAGAGGAGAGTGGGGTTCTAGTCGTATTTATGTGTAAATTTAGTATCCGTTTTATTGAATAAAGCTTGGTTGTTAGTTTAAAAAAAAAAAACTGGCTCCTAACTTTTTTAGCTGGCTCCTAGATTTCAGGAAAATTTGTCAAGCCCTGCACTAATGGATACTTGAGTACTAATGAAATGGGTTTAAGTAAGCTTAAAAATACATAGCTTTGCCTATCCCTCTCAGGTAAACGGCTTATCTTGTCCTCACTGCTGGTGGGCATGGGAGGCACTGGTTGCTATCAAGCAATTGTATATGTGCTATTGTAAATGTATTATTGTCAGAAACTTATTGTAATTTTCCTTTCCTGACATCTCCTAATGACAGCATACTCTGGGGTTCACCCCAAAGGACCACCTAACTAGCAAATAGAAAAACATACCTTTCCCACTGTTTCATTATTAGACTTTCAACCGGACACCGGAGGGAATTATGCTGTTATGAGAAGATGTCAGGAAAGGAAAATTACAGAAAGTATCAAATGATGATCAGTATTTCTGGTTTTCCTTGTGACAGCATACTCTGTGATGTAACTAGCAAGAAGAAAGTCGGGGGGGGGGGGGGGGGAACAAACAAAAATACTGCATTAACAATCAAGTCACTTTTGGAAACAAGCAGAGGAAAGAAGTCTTTTACCAAATGGATTGTGAGAACCTGACAATATGTCAAGTTTTAGTCCTTAACCTCCCTGGCTGTCTGATTATGTCAGAATTGTTGATCTCAAAGCGGTACATTGTTTTGCATGGAAATCTGTTTTATATTTTTTGGTGAAAGAACAGAAGATGTTGCCATTCCATAATTGCTGTATTTTTTATTGAATGTTGTTCCTTTTCCAGTGTATATCACTAAATTCCAAATGTAGCCAGGTGACGATTTGCATAGCATGTAGGATTTTATGCCAAATCGTGCCCTCTTTGATGAAATGTATGACACCCAGCTGAGCCTTCCCTTGTAGGCCATTAGACTTTCATCTATGCCGATGTGTCTTTCTGGGACATAGCTCCATTGGAAATTCTGTAGAATCATTTGATATCCTGCACCACCAAAACTAAAGAAAATTTGGAAAGTATGAGTAGTTTCATCAAATTCTTTGTTTTCGAAGTTGAGATATTTCATTATGAGGAAAAATCTGTACTCTGGCATGACCTTGCCAAAGAATGGAGTGGCAAGTAATGTATTGGTTGTCCAATACCACTTCTGCAGGGGTTTCCCCACCACTCCCTGAAGAATTATTAGGCCCAAAAATTTCCAAATGTCATCTTTGGTCACTGGTTCCCGCTTTGTGCATCTTGCAACCTTCTGATGGGTAGCCAATTGTTGCTCTTTGTACCGGTTTGTCTCGGTAACAAATTTTTCAATAACCTCATAAGACTATAATCCTTCCACTTTATAAAACTCTGGTCCGACCTCATCTGGAGTATTCTGTCCAGTTCTGGTCACCAGTCCTCAGAAGGGATGTGTTGGAGCTGGAGAGGGTCCAGAGAAGGGCAACTAAACTAATTAGGGGATTGGAGGACCTTGGTTATAAGGAGCGTCTGCAATCGCTTGATTTACTCTCCCTGGAGAAGAGACGCCCGAGGGGGGACATGATAGCAATTTTTAAATATCTCAATGGGGATCTAGGCTTAGAAAAAAAGCTGTTCAGTCGAAGGGATTGCATGAGGACTCGGGGGGCATACAATGCGATTAGAGGAGAAGCGTTTTAACCTCAGGCAACGTGGGGGGTTCTTTACTGTTAGGGCTACAAGATTGTGGAATTCTCTACCACAAGAGGTGGTTTCTGCAGGTAGTATGGTGGCTTTAAAAAGACTACTAGACGTACATCTCAAGGATCAGAACATTCAGGGGTATGCGAGATGATTACAGCCACACACACCTACACAGGTTGAACTGGATGGACTATTGTCTTTATTCAACCTCACCTACTATGTAACTATATACTATGTAACTCATCTGTCAGAAATAATTGTAGGTATGCCAAGGGGTTGTCCTGGTCAACATCAACTTTCATACCAGGTGCATCAGTAAATGGGAATCTTGAGGACACTGCCTGATCCGTACCGCAGTCAATAGAGCACCAAGTTCTCACATCGCTGAGCTCAGTCGCAAAATCGTCGCTGTTGTCACTTTCAGTACCCGATGATGAATTTTTTCACAAATCACTATTGCGCAGTTCTTCAAATAATTCTGATTCACTGTCACTGTTTTTTAGTTCGTCTAAAAGAATGCTTTTTGGACGCCATGGGCATTCTCAATTTTCCAGCCACAAAGCACCGCAAAAGTACAGGCAGGGCACTGGAAAAGCAACTAGGTGAAAAGCTGTGGTGAAATAGCTTTGATACAAAGTTGTAATCCTAATAGATTACACTGTATCAAGTCATTTGTGTTATTTATTTTTTGAATTTCCCGTCTGTTCCACCCCCCCCTGCGTTTCAGCGCTCGCAGGGAAGGAAACCGGAAGACTGGCATCAGCCAGAACACACAAAGGGAGGATGGCAGGGGATCAATGTAGAAGGTGTGATTGTGGGGTAATCCCGAGTGTGGCTCAGGGTAACCGCTTTTGGCACTGTATATTAACCCCAAACCACACTCGGGAATACCGCCAGGGAGGTTAAAGAGGAGCTCCAGGCTCCTTAGAAAAAAATTATAAGGCAGCAGCTAAAAATACTGCTGCCTTTTTTAAAATTAAGACACATAGCTATCCACGAATTCAGCAGTGTCTTCACCCCCAGCAGCTCTCTGCCCCCTCCTCGCTCACTGGGCTGTGGCGGGGTGGGGAGTGAGCGGCTCACTGAAAGCCTGAGCCGGAGGTCAGCCCAGGTACCTGATGGATCCCGACTTCCATTGTCACGATGACACAGTGCCTAGACCAACTTCTGTGATGTCAGCAGAGAGCGGACTTCAGCCCACTCTCTGCTGCAAACAAGTCACGGAAGTGTAGAATGAACTGCACTCCTTTGATCCATAGATATACAGCCAAACAAGCTTTGGCTGTACATCTCCCTTCAGTTTATTGCCTGTACTCCCCATTTCATGAAGATTGTTTGAAGGGTGTCATTGATTCAAAGTCCAATTGTTCCAGGCTGGAAACTCTTGGCTCAGCCTGTTCACAAGGGCATTTTATCTGCCTGGGAGGTAGGATGCTATTAAAGAGGTTGTAAACTCGTTTAACCACTTAAGCCCCGGAAGATTTTACCCCCTTCCTGACCAGGCCCTATTTTACGATTCGGCACTGCGTGACTTTAACGGACAATTGCGCGGTCGTGCAACGCTGTACCTAAACAAATTTGACGTCCTTTTTTTTCCCCACAAATAGAGCTTTCTTTTGGTGGTATTTGATCACCTGTGCAATTTTTTTTTTTTTTGATCATGCGCTATAAACAAAAAAAAGCGACAATTTTGCAAAAATAACTATTTTTCAAATTTTTTTATATGAAATTACCCCCCCCCCCCAAAAAAAAAATTTAAAAATCAATTTTTTTTGAACATTTTTGACCAATTTGTTTTCTGCTACATATGTTTGGTAAAAAAAAACGCAAAAAACGTATTTTGATTGGTTTGCGCAAATGTTATTGCTTTAACTAAGGGAAAGATTTGTCTTTTTTTAACGAGTAATGGCGGCGATGTGCGATTTTTTTTTTTTTTTTTTTGCTGGACTGCGACATTGCAGTGGACAGATCGGACCCTTGACTGACATTTTTGGGGGTACCAGTGACATTACTACAGTAATCAGTGCTATACATATGCACTGTTACTGTAAAATGACACTGGCGGGGAAGGGGTTAACGTTATTGGGGAAGGAGGGGTTAAGTGTGTCCCTAGGGGCGTGTTTCTAACTGTGCAGGGATGTGGCTTTACATGTAACAGCAGAGATCAACGGTCCTACATAGCAGGACCGTTTGACCTCTGCTGTTACATAGGGAAGAATGACAGGCGGCTTTGTTTACATTAGCCACCTGCCTTTCTCCCTTCACGGCGGACGATCGCGAGTGACCGGCGGACATCGGGTCTGCCGGTCACAGGCGCGGACTTGTTAGGAAACAAGCCGGAGGCACGCTCCCGCCCACTATTGGCTCACAGGCTAGTGACGTACCATACGTCACTTTGCCTGGCTGGGGCTGACCGCCGCAGTATATCTACTTGCGGCGGTTGGCAAGTGGTTAACTTTTTTTTTTTTTTACAACCTGAAAGAGAAACACATAATGAGCTAGTATGCATCGCATACTAGCCCATTATGAAATACCTTAGAACAAGCCCCGCCGTGCCGCCCGCTTACCTCTATGACAGGCGACATGTTCAGTCGCCCGTCTTCTGGGATCGCGGCATCCGGTCATCTGATTGGCCAGAGCCGCGGTGATGTCACTCCCGTGCGGGAGCCGATGGTCACGGCCCGGGGCTCTGAAGGAACGGCACTAGCAGCCGTTCCTTCAGAGCGCATGCGCCAGTGACGTCACTGGCTGCATGTAAGGTAAATATCTCCTAAACGGTACATGTTTAGGAGATATTTACAGTACCTATAGGTAAGCCTTATCATAGGCTTACCTATAGGTACAAAAGAAACAGAGCGCACACCGCCCTAGTGTAACACCATTTAATGAAAATAATAGAAGCCATAAAAACAGGTACTCAAACATGTATAGTGTCATGCATGGAAATAATATCCCCCGATCTGATGTGTACAGGGTACTCTCCTCGGTGGCTCAACTGTTCATTCCCGCACTGATAGGTAGATAATGTCCGGCTGAGCCAACCGCCTCAGATGACTCAATAAAATTGGTAATGAACAGAGCATTAGAGAGTTCTTCACCTTTACCCTTAATCCTTCTACTCTCACCACCCATAGCATACCTATCAATGGCCTCATCAATATGCTCCTCACGGTAACCTTTTTCTAGGAATCTTCTCTTCAATATATCAGCCTGCACCAGATACTCTGAGACTTCTGTACAGTTCCTACACAATCTACAAAATTGACTGTGTGGTATATTCTCCTTCCACTTAGGTAAATGGCAACTTTTACAATGTAAATATGAGTTGCCTGCAGTCTTCTTAAAATGCGTCCTAGAGGTGATGTTTCCATCAGCATCCCAGGATAACTCTAAATCCAAAAACACCAGAGTTTGAGCATCAACTACATGTGTAAACCTAATACCATAGGGATTAGAGTTACAATAGGCCACAAATTCAAACACTGAATTGAGGTCACCATCCCATATGATAATCACATTGTCGATGTAGTGCCCATAACAAACAAGATGCTTGGCAAAAGGGTTCTGGGTCCAGATATAATATTTCTCCCAGAAGCCCATAAACAAGTTAGCATAGCTAGGCGCAAAATGTGCACCCATGGCTGTGCCAGCAACTTGTCTATAAAATGAACCATCAAACTGGAAGTAGTTTCTTTCCAGTGCAAACTTAGTACATGAGCATATGAATTCATACTGAAGACTTCAGTAAGAAAGTATTCTACTGCTCTTAACCCACCCTCATGTGGGATGGATGTGTATAGAGAACATACGTCTAAGGATAACCACAAATAGTTGGCTTCCCATTTGTATTTTGCCAAGGTTTCCAAAACCTGGGAAGAATCCCTAATGTAGGCTGGCAGGGACATCACCAGTGGGTGTAAAAATATATCTACATATTGGAATATCTTACTGGTGATGCCTTCCATGCTGCCAGCCACAATTGGTCTCCCAGGTGGACATCTGGGGTCCTTATGGACCTTAGGGATATGGTAATGTCATGTCCTGGGTCCTGATCGGGGATCTCCCCTCTGCGTAACTGCACTGTCGGCTACAGCATCCGGCTCTTGGAGAGTGTGCAGCTGCGGCTGGACCGTGCGCAGGCGCACCACATTGAGTCACTCTGAGTCATCTGAGGCGGTTGGCTCAGCCGGACGTTATCTACTCATCAGTGCGGGAACAAACCGCTGAGCCGCGGAGGCAAGGAGGAGAGTACCCTGTACACATCGGATCGGGGGATATTATTTCCATGCATGACACTATACATGTTTGTGAGTACCTGTTTTTATGGCTTCTATTATTTTCATTAAATGGTGTTACAGTAGGGCGGTGTGCGTTCTGTTTCTTTTGTCTTCTGCTTAGTTTCTCTGTCTCACATCCCCATGGAGGGTTAAGAGAGCTGCCAGGCTTTTTCTTATGTGTTTCACCACTGGCCATACTACAAGGTTCCCCAGCTTGAGAATTAATCTCCAGAATCTGCGCAGGGACTGGTAATGTGTTTCTTTTTGTGCTTTACCTATAGGTACAACTTGCAAAGGAGGGTTTACTTCCTCTTTAAGGCCTGGAGATGTTTTTCTGCCAATAGAAAAATGCTAACTGCTACCTTCCAAAGGGAAGACATTTTAGCTACATAAGCTGCCACCATCTTGTTTTCCATGAGCATCTTAAGAACCACCCTAGAGATTGGGAAAAAGCATTTGTCGCTGTAGCCATGAGTTCCAAAATGTTGGACTGATGACAGAGATGAATACACCACTCAGCTTAAACTTTGGTGCCCCAGGCAATGACATTCTCTCCCCCAAAACCCCAGAGACTAGCATCCAAAGTAGCAATGGTCCAAACTCCAGGATTGAGGGGTACCCCCAGAGGCAGTCTGTTCTGAAACATCCAGCATCTCAGATCTTAGTGAAGGAAATGGGGTATTGCAGGTTCACTCATCCAGAGATGCTCAAACCTACTGGGGGAAAAAAAAGTTGGAAGGCGTCTTCATATGCCATCATCATTTACAGCAGAACTAACAGTCTTCTGCACTCAAAGAAAATGTCTCAATTAGTATTCTGGCACAGGCCATTAATTTTATGACCTTCTGGAGAAGTAGAAAAACCTTTTTTCCTGGTTGTGCTGAAAATGATAAATACATGCTCCATTTTTCTATTTTTCTGCGGTGGAGACAATTGGCTGTTCTGGCAATTAACCAACCATACAAATCTGGTCAATGTCTGTAAACACTATAACCTTGTGTTCCATGATTATCTGTGTGAAATTTGTAAGATTAGAACATTGTCCAGATAATGATACACTCTCATGTTGAATCGTAGATGGGTTATCAAAGACCCAAACAACTTTGGTTAAACCAAAGGTCCAAGGGCATTTTTAAATAGGGAACAAGTAAACTGGTAGTGCTGATGGAAGATTATATCCTAAATATACTTTTTGTGACTGACATCTATCAGTAGATAACAGTAAAGCATTGGCAAAATCTACCAAAATCATTGTCCTTTTTCCACAGCATTGTGTGCAAGGATTCCATGCGAAAATGGTTGATCTTGATAAACATTTAGATCTTTCAAATCGAGGACTGGCCTGAAAACTCCTGTGTCCTTTCCCTAGGAATATCCTGGAATAAAAGCATGTGGCCTGTTTGCAGAGTGGCACTGGCATGATGACCTTTTCCTGCAATTCTTGCACATAAGATTTCCGATCCCCTTTTTTCTTGATTGCTTGGAACCAAGGTATCAACCAATCCTGGTGAGGAAAGAAAAACTGAATTTTTGTAAAATCTTACCGTAAAATTCCTTTCTCTGAGTCCTTCCAACAGTCGCCACCTCCTCTAAGTCATCACTATTGGGTATTGACTTTCGCTCCACAGGAGTAGCTAGGCATAAGACTTAGTCAAAAGAACAAAAGCATTTAGCATAGACACACCCATGGGGGCTGTCCCACTGGTCAATACCACCCTGCAGTGATACCTCCCATGATGTAAGCCACCGCGGTATCATTGTCTGTCTGTACCCGAACCGGACGGCCCCGAAGTCGATCCGACCACTGGAAGAGACAGAGCTCGATCGCTCTCAATTCCAATATGTTGATCGGAAGGGAGGATTCCACCCCCGACCAAGTGCCCTGGGCAGACAGGTTGCCCAGGACTCCACCCCAGCCCGACAGGCTGGCATCCGTGGTAATCACCGTCCACAGTAACGGACGGAAGGATTTTCCTTCTGACACATTCGGGGACTGGAGCCACCACAGAAGATCAATTCTGGTCCGGCGACTCAATGAGACACTCCGATCCAAGGACTGAGGTAGTCTGTCCCACCTGGCCAGGATCTCCGCTTGAAGAGACCGTGTGTGAAACTGAGCAAAGAGTATCGCCTCGAAGGCCGATACCATCCTAGGGATACTAGGGACCATACTAGGGACCGCGTGCAGGTCCTAAGTGACGAGGATGGCTTGTCCCTGAGGGACCTGATCTCGTCTTGTAAGGACCGGAGCTTGTCCTCCGGCAAGAACACCTTTGCTTGAGCAGAGTCAAGGATCATTCCCAGATAGGGAAGACGAACCGAAGGAGACAAGGTCGACTTCTGTATGTTGATGGTCCATCCGAACTCCTGGAGCGTCTGTACCGTGGTGGACAGATCGCGCAGTAGGTCCTGGCTGGCACTCGATCTTAAGAGGAGATCATCCAGATATTGCAAGACCGCAATGCCCTGTGCCCTTAGCAGGCCCAGTACAGGCGCCAGCACTTTGGTAAAGACCCTTGAAGCCGAAGCGAGACCGAAAGGTAATGCCACAAACTGATAGTGGTCCTCCGCTATTGAGAACAGACGGTACCTTTGGTGACCCTCAAAAATGGGGATGTGTAGGTACGCATCCTTCAGGTCTATAGAGGCCAGAAATTCTCCTGGGCTCAGGGAGGCTACCACCGAGCGGAGAGATTCCATACGGAACTTCCGAACGCGCACAAAGCGGTTCAGCACTTTCAGGTCCAGAATAGGACGCACCTTGCCCTCCTTTCTGGGCACAGTGAACAGATTGGAATAAAACCCCTGTAACCTGTCCCAATGAGGCACGGGGACAATCACCCCCTGGGCAAGGAGGTCCTGCAGGCACCCTGGGGTCAAATGAAGATTTGAGGGAAAGAATCTGTCCGCCAGCCGGGAAAGGAATTAGATCTTGTACCCTGATCTAATGATTTCCTGAACCCACCTGTCCGGAATTCGGAGCAGCCAAGGTTGGAGGAAACCACGCAGACGTCCCCCCACCCCTGAAATGGATGAGGGCGCCCCTGCAGGCAGAGGCAGATTGACCCGCCGCATCGGCATTGCCGGACTTCTGCTTGCCTGCCTGCCCAGGGCTTCTTCTGGCTACCTTGGCCCTTGAAGGGCTTGCCCTTGGTTTGATTCCTAAAGGCACGAAAGGACCCTTGATTGGGTCGAGAGGCGGAACTCCGCTTGCCACGAAAGGAGTTGTTCTTCGGGTTCTGGGGCAGCATTGTGCTCTTTCCCCCCGTGACGCCTTTCACCAAGGCATCCAACGCCTCGCCAAAAAGGCGAGAACCTGCATAGGGAAAATCAGCAACTGTTTTCCGTGATGTCTGGTCAGCCGACCAGCTCTTCAGCCAGACCAGTCGACGGTTAAGCACCGCAAGACTCGACAGGCGTGCGGCCAAAGGGGCCTCATTCAAGGCCGCATCGCACAAATACATGACTCCTTGGTGAATTTGATCCAGCGTGGCAGGTGGGGCAGATTTAGACGCGAGGTTGCGTCTAAGCACCTTAGTCCAATCCACCACCGCTTGAGCCACCAGAACGGATGCGAAAATAGGTTTGAGCAAGGAACCCGCTACCATGTAGGAATGGCGGGCAAGAGACTCCAACCTCCTGTCTGTGAGATCCCGGAACACCGGGGTGTCCTCAGTGGGAATCAAGGTAGCCTTGTTTAAGACTGCCACAGTGTGATCCACCTGTGGAGACACACACCAGCGCGAGTCCGTAGTCGGCGCAAATGGATAAAGCATTTAAACCGACTAGGTACCGTGAATGGACGTTTTAAATTACGCCACAGTTTATTCACAGTGTAATGAAATTCAGCAGGGCAGGGAAAAACCTGCGTCGACTTGCGGGTCCTGTGTGTACCAAATGAAGACACAATGCCCGGAGGACTGGGCTCATCCTCCAAATGTAGTGTTTCTTTCACAGAAGAAATCAACTCATCCATAGCTGCGCGTTCTTCAGGCGACCCCGGGGGAGAATCATCAACCCCCCTCCACCTCAGACCCCAGTGGGTCCAGGGATGAGCAAGACCCTGAAAAGGGCACGCCCCCACCGCAGTCACATCACCATCTGAAAAGGAGATAGATAATCCAGGCCTTTTCCTAGCAGCTCATTCAGCCATCAGCACCTCCGTTTTGGACACTAAAGACGCCACTACGGCGGCCAAATCAGGTATAACAGGGGGTACAGCAGGACTGGGGTCCCCCACCAGGGCTGGAGGGAATTTGCTGTCCTGAGACTCCATTGCCCAAGTTATATAAAAAAGTGCAATAAAATGTACTGGCCCTTTAAGATCGCTGCGGAGTGCGCAGCCCAACGCTATATGCACAGTGAACACAGACCCCGCAAAAGGAGACAAAACTGAGCCAGGAAGGACAAAACAGAGTTATGGAAGAGACAGTCTGCAGAGCCCCCACAGAGTGTTACCACACCGATCGCTGCTTCAGAGGAAAAGGAAGTGAGGTCAGCAGAGGCTGAACTATAAGCTGCAAGACCCAGGGAAAATGGCTGCCCATAGAACTGAATGGGAGGCTTCGGCAAGATGGCCGCCGAACATGTGCTCGGCCCGATCGTTCTACCACACACAAGATGGCGCCAAAACAGCATGCAGTTAAGCCCAAAGTGAAGCCAGACATGCTTGTCCATACTTAAAATGGCGGACCGCGCGTTTTTTACCCGCTGCGGCCGCCGCACACGCTGTCTGCACCCCCAAAGCACCACAGTGACATGGGAAGGGGCCCCCAAAACCACACAGCACCGCAGCGCATGTAAAAGGAGACCCCCGCAGGGATCGCATAAGGGAGCCCCACACAGGCACAGACATGGGGAAAACACAGCAACACTGGACTGCCACCCCAGAGGCCCCACACAGAAAGTACTTACCTGTACCGGATGGCGTGGGGCGCCTCTATGAACGGAAAGCCGCTGTCCTCATCTGACAGGGAATGTCGTTAGCCAAGGACAAAACACTGCAGCACCGCAGATGTGTCCAGTGAGGTAGCCACCTCACAGGCTGCATCCCTGCTGCGAGCAGGAATGGGTAGTTCATAATGCCAGGACGAACACATGGCTGAACGCTTAATGGCGGGCTGGGGGTCCCTCTGACCTGGAGAACCAGGGCGGTCAGTCCGATTCCCAGCTCCGCAAGAATCCATCTTCATCCGAAGATCCGACTAAAACTAAAGCTGACAAAATAAACAGCTAGTAAATCAAAGAAAAAACTGACATTTTCAAAGAAAAAAAGATTAGAAAGGCTGAGACTGTAGCCCCAGCACAGGGAAGCCTAACTACTCCTGACGCTAGGGAGAAACAAACTGAGTTGGGAGGGATCACTGCAGGGGGGTATTGATCAGTGGGACAGCCCCCATGGGTGTGTCTATGCTAAATGCTTTTGTTCTTTTGACTAAGTCTTATGCCTAGCTACTCCTGCGGAGCGGAAGTCAATACCCAATAGTGATGACAGAGGAGGCGGCGACTGTCGGAGGACGTAAGAGAAATCAGAGTTGCCCTTACCGGTAACCACATCCTTTCCTGTAGTCCTTCAGGACAGCACCTTTGAGAGGCTCTTCCCCTTTTCCCAGGAAACATTGCATCTCCAAATTTTAAAATGTGTCTCTCCAGCTAGCCCTTCAGTTTGTACAGAATAGCCCTGGCCTGCTGGAAAGACACAAAATAAAGGCAAGAAAAGAACATGACCACAAAACAATATCTCTACTTCGAGCCAAAAAAAAAAAAAAAAACGTGGGCAGTCACTGCTGTCCTGAAAGACTAATGGAAAAGACGTTACTAAGAGTAACGGATTTTCCCAAAGGCTTCTTTCAGGATACCACCTCTGAGAGGATAACCGAGTACTTACCAGCAAGGGTGGGACTGCAGCCCACAGGCTCTTTTGCCTGAATGCCTACTCCTCCACCGATGTTAAATCCAACCTTTAGGTGGAGAAGCTTTTCCAATTTGCAGCTCTACAAATCTGTTCCAAACTGGCACCAGCCTTCTGCCAGCCAGTTGCTGCCATTGCCCTTGTGAAATGTACAGACATTTTCTCCAGAATGCCCATCCCCTTACTCACATAAGCCTGACAAATTGCCAGTTTTAACCATATCGACACTGTCTACCTGGAAGCCCTAAATACAGGTGCATCTCATAAAATTAGAAAATCATCAAAAAGGTTAAATTATTTTGGTAATTCAATTCAAAAAGTGAAACTCATTTTATATAGACGTGTTACACACAGAGTGATATATTTCAATCATTTATTTCTTTTAATTTTGATAATTATGGCTTACAGCTAGTCAAAACCTAAAATTCAGTATCTCAGAAAATTGGATTATTACCTAAGACCAATAAAAAAAAAAAAAAAAAAAAAAAAGGTTTTTAATACAAATATTGGCTTACTGAAAAATATGTCCATGTACAGTAGAGTATGCACTTGATACTTGGCTGGGGCTCCTTTTGCAAGAATTACTGCATCAATGTGGCATGGCATGGAGACGATCAGGCTGCTGCTGAGGTGTCAAGCGGTGCTTGATTGGCCAGCAAACTCGTCTGACCTAAACCCCATAGAGAATCTGTGGGGTATTGTCAAGAGGAAGAAGAGAGACACCAGACCCAACAATGCAGATGAGCTGAAGACCACTATCAAAGCAACCTGGGCTTCCATAACACCTCAGCAGTGAAACAGGATGATCACCTTAATGCCACACCGCATTGATGCAGCAATTCATGCAAAAGGAGCCCCAACCAAGAATTGAGTGCATACTATACTGTACATAGACAAACTTTTCAGTAAGTCAACATTTCTATATTCAAAATCCTTTTTTTTATCAGTCTTATGTAATATTCTAATCTTCTGAGATACTAATTTTTGGGTTTTTAAAGAGGAAGTAAACCCTCCTCTACAACTTGTACCTATAGGCAAGCCTATGATAAGGCTTACCTATAGGTACTGTAAATATCTCCTAAACATGTACCGTTTAGGAGATATTTACCTTACATGTCGCCAGTGACGTCACTGGCACATGCGCTCTGAAGGAACGGCCGATCGTGCCGTTCCTTCAGAGCCCCGTGCCGTGACTGTCGGCTCCCGCGCGGGAGTGACGTCACCGCGGCTCCGGCCAATCAGATGGCCGGATGCCGCGATCCCGGAAGACGGGCGACTAGACATGTCGCCCGTCATAGAGGTGAGTGAGCGGCACGGCGGGGGCTCGTTCTGAGGTAAGTATTGCATAATGAGCTAATATGCGATGCATACTAGCTCATTATGTCTTTCTTTTGCAGGGTGTAAGAAAAAAAAAAAAATGTTATTCGAGTTTACAACCTCTTTAACTAGCAGTAAGCCATAACCATCAAAATTAAAATAAATAAATGCTTGAAATATATCACTGTGTGTGTAACACATCTATTATAAAATATGAGTTTCACTTTTTTTTTTTTTTATGGAATTACTGAATTAATTTTTAGATGATATTCTAATTTTCTGAGATGCACCTTTATATCCTTTCCAAGCTCCCGAAAATAAGACAAGAACAAAAACTAAAAAAAATTCAGTCTTCCTGAATTCCTTGGTTAGCAGAAGATAATGTAACACACCTTTTCACGTCTAAAGTGTGAAAAATATCCTCCTGACTACAAGAGGATTTGAACTAAAAGGAACAAAGACTGGATTAGAAGGACCCTCTGCTAACGCCTGCAGCACTAATGCTAAATTCCACTTAGGGAAAGGCTGGAACAGTACCAGACTGTCTGGACAGAGTCTTAAAACACCTTGGCCAAGGAGCTTTCTAAGAAAACACTTAGAACTACCACCTAGGCCTTTAGGATACAAAGCAGTAACCCTTGTCTGTTCCACACTGTAGGAACTCTAGCACCACCATAGAGCTTTGAGAATCAAAAGCTTTTTCACTGCTCTATCTATTGAAAAGTTTCCAGAATTAGCATAACATGGCGGAACCGCCAAGGTTGAGGCAGAGCATCCACCCCGAGAGCTGCATCCTGTCTGCCATGAAGGAGAGCACCAACGGGACACTATTTTTCTCCCTGAGCAAACAGCTCTACCTGAGGAGTACCCCACCTCTGCCTAAAAGAAAACCTAGATTCAGCTCCCACTTGGACTCCCTCAGCTGACGTTCGCTGATTTAGGTCTCCTTTTAAATGTACTGCCAAATAGGGAAGCTAGATTAGATTCTGCCCATTCAAGCAGTTCCTCTGCTACCAGACACAAAGTCCTGCTTTTGGTCGCTCCCTGCTTTTGTGACATACAATACTGCAGAGGCATTGTCTGAGAGGACCTGCACAAGCTGGCCCACCAAGTCTCCCTGAAAGGGTTAGAGCTGTTGGCCTACCTCCTCTATCTAATTTGACAAACTCCTTGCCTCTCTGTTTTTCCCATCTGCCCTGACAGATGGGCTCCCCACCCCAATGCCATTGCATCGGTAACCCTTTTAGTGATGGAGCCACTGTGAAAGCTTTGCGCACTTCCTCCACCACCAGAGAACTGGGATCCTTACCAGCACATCCAAGGACTCCTGCTGTTGGTCCTATACCCTGAGAATAAAGTGCTGCGAGGGCTGCAAATGTAGCCCTTATCACTGGACTGCAAGGATTGAGGATGCCACCAGCCCTAGAGTGGACGTGGCTGCCTTTGTGGAGAAAGATGGATTCCCCTGAAGTAGGTGTACCGGTGCATCCACTTTCAAGATCTTTTCCTCCAGTAAGATTACCATCTCGTGTGGAGTCCAACACGTACCCTAGCCACTTGCCGACCGCTCACTGAGCTGGTACTGTGGCAAAGTGGCTTGTTATCGTCCAGCGACGTAGACACAGCAGGAGTCGGGCCAAGGGAGGAGAGGCGGTGATCACCGCCGCTCTTCCCCGATCATCGTGGATCGAGTGAGGAAATCCACCCGCTTGTGTAAACAAAGCGGGCGGATCTCCTATGTGACAGGCAGGGACAGATTACAGGATTCAGCATAGCTGAACCTGCGATCTGTGCCTGTGTCACACAATCCCCTCCCCCCACACATGTCAGTAAGCATGAGGCATACATTTAACCCCTTGATCCCCAATAAAGTTAACCCCTTCCCTGCCAGTGTCATTATTACAGTAACAGTGCATATTTATAGCACTGATTACTGTAGTAATCTCACTGGTACCCCCAAAAGTGTCAAAAATGTCAGTTAGGGGTCCGATCTGTCCGCTGCAATGTCGAGGTCCCGCAAAAAAAAAAAAAAAAAAAAAATCGCAGATCGCCGCCATTACTAGTTAAAAAAAAAAAAACCAATAAAAATGACAAATCTTTCCTGTAGTTAGTAGCTGCGATAACTTTTGCGCAAACCAATCAAAATACGCTTATTGCGATTTTTTTTTTACCAAACATATGTAGCCGAAAACAAATTGGCCTAAAATGTTAAAAAAATTTGATTTTTACATTTTTTGGGGGGAATTTCATATAAAAAAAAAGTCAAAAATATTGTTATTTTTTCAAAATTGTCGCTCTTTTTTTGTTTATAGCGCAAAAAGTAAAAATCGCACAGGTGATCAAATACCACCAAAAGAAAGCTCTATTTGTGGGGGAAAAAAGGAGATAATCGGTTAAAAATACGCTCATTGAGAATTTTTTTGTCAAAGACATGTAGCTAAATACATTTTGGCCTAAATATATGACAAAAATTGAATATATTGGATGTTTTTTAACTTTCAAAGTAGAAAATGTCAATTTTTTCGCAAAATTTTCGCTCTTTTTTTATTAATATCGCAAAAAATGAAAAGCGCAGAGGTGATCAAATACCACCAAAAGAAAGCTCTGTTTGTGGGAAAAAAAGGACGTAAATTTTGTTTGGGTACAGCGTTGCATTAACGCGCAATTGTCAGTTAAAGTCGCACAGTGCCAAGTTGCAAAAAGTGGCCTGGACGTAAAGCAGGAAAATCCTCCGGTGGTAAAGTGGTTAGAAAGGTTGCTATTTGAGCCAGCGCCAGACTGTCCCTGTGATGTGAATGCAGGGATCTCAAAATAGAGGTAGAGCTGATGTGCTGGAAAGATGGGGACATGCAAGTACGCATCTTTGATGTCCACAAAAGCAAGTTTCCCTGGTGGAGGGAGGCTATGACAAACTAAGTGGACTCCATTAATTTTTTTAATTTAACTTCTTCCGGTCCGCGCTATAGCCGAAGTACGGCTACAGCGCGGACTCTAATTTCCGGGAGGCCGTCTTTAAACGGCCTCCCAGAAACAGGCTCCCCGCGAGCGCGCATCGGGGAAAATCTGTGTCGGCCGTGTCCCTTGGACACAGCCAATCACAGATCATGGTAAATGGGCAATCACAGCGGCCATTTACCACGTGATTGGCCCATGCAATGAGAGATGATCTCATATGTAAACATATGAGATCATCTCTCATCGCCAGCTCTCCTTCCTCACACAGAGACTGCATGTGAGGAAGGAGCAGAGCCGATCAGCCGTTCGGGGACACAGAGGAATGTAATCAGGGCACTGATCACCAGTGCCCTGATTACACAAGGTAAATAAAATACACTAAGTGCCCGCCATCAGTGCCCATAGTGCTGCCAGTCAGTGCCCATCAGTGCCTGCTCATCTAGGCACTGATGAGCACTAACTGGCAGCACTATGGGCACTGAGTGTGGGCACTGATGATGCTGCTCATCAGTGCCGCCCATCAGTGCCCAGCAGTGCCACCTATCAGTGCGGCATATTAGTACCTCCTCATCAGTGCCACCTCATCAGTGCCCATCAGTGCAGCCTATCAGTGCCCATCAGTGCAGCCTATCAGTGCCGCCTCATCAGCGCACATCAGTGAAGGAGAAGAATTTATTTATTTTCAAAATTTACTCGCAGAAAATAAGAAAAACTTTTTTTTTTCAAAATTTTCTGTCTTTTTTCTTTTGTAAAAAATAAAAAACCCAGAGATGCTTAAATACCACCAAAATAAAGCTCTATTTGTGTGAAAAAAATGATAAAAATTTCATATGGGTACAGTGTAGCATGACCGCGCAATTGTCATTCAAAGCGTGAGAGCACTGAAAGCTGAAAATTGGCCTGGATAGGAAGGGGGTGAAAGTGCCCGGTAGGCAAGTGGTTAAATGACACCTAAAGCAGGTAATAATGTCCCTTTTGCAACTCTTACCTACACATAAGCTTATAATAAAGCTTACCTGTAGGTAAAAAAAATATCTCCTAAACGTGCACCGTTTAGGAGATATTTCAGTGAGCAGCAGATGGTAATGTCACTGATGCTTGTGCTCTGAAGGGACGGCACCTTCAGAGCTCAGTGTCCCAGCCGTGATACCTGTGCGCACACGTAGGAGTGACTCATTGGGGCTTGACCATTCGAATGGCCGGAGCCCCGTAAGGCTGACATAATGAGCCAGGGTGGAGTGTATAATAGCACACTGTCTTAACCACTTGCCGACCACCCACAGTATATTTACTGTGGCAGTCAGCCCCGTACAGGCAAAGTGACATAGTACTACATCGCTAGCCTGAGAGCCTCTAGGGGGCGAGCGCATGCCGCCAGGGGCGCGCTCCCGCCTCCGCTCGTTCCCTAGCATGTCCGCGCGTGTGACCGGCGGACCCGATGTCCGCCGGTCACTCGCGATCTCCCGGTGCAGAGGGAGAAAGGCAGGCGGCTAATGTAAACAAAGCCGCCTGTCATTCTCCCTGATCTAACTGCAGAAATCATACGATCCTGCTATGTAGGATCGTATGTCTCTGTGGTTACATCACTAGCCACACCCCTTTACAGTTAGACGCACACCCCTAGGGACACACTTAACCCCTGCATCACCAATAAAGTTAACCCCTTCCCTGCCAGTGTCATTTTTACAGTAACAGTGTGATCTGTGCCTGTGTCACACAATCCCCTCCCCCCACACATGTCAGTAAGCATGAGGCATACATTTAACCCCATTGATCCCCAATAAAGTTAACCCCTTCCCTGCCAGTGTCATTATTACAGTAACAGTGCATATTTATAGCACTGATTACTGTAGTAATGTCACTGGTAACCCCAAAAGTGTCAAAAATGTCATTCAAGGGTCCGATCTGTCCGCCACAATGTCGCAGTCCCGCAAAAAAAAATCGCAGATCACCGCCATTACTCGTTAAAAAAAATTACAAAAATCTTTCCCTTAGTAAACGCAATAACTTTTGCGCAAACCAATCAAAATACGCTTATTGCGATTTTTTTTTTACCAAACATATGTATGTAATCGCACAGGTGATCAAATACCACCAAAAGAAAGCTCTGTTTGTGGGAAAAAAAGGATGTCAATTTCATTTGGGTACAGCGTCGCACGACCGCGCAATTGTCCGTTAAAGTCAGGCAGTGCCGAATCGCAAAATAGGGCCTGGTCTTTGAGCAGCCAAATCCTCTGGGGCTTAAGTGGTTAAACCTGCTGCTTTTTTAGGGAGGTGGGGTTAAGTGTACAACCACTTTAAAGCATTTAAATCCAAGATGGAGCAAATACCCCACCTTTTAATTTTGGGACAGTGAAAGGTTGAAAAAAAAAAACCCCTGAAACTTTTTCACTGTTGGCGCAATGGCAATAACTCCTTAGTTCAGTTTCACAAGAGCAGCATGGAGATCTTCTAGCTTGATGTGACATGTAACAGGTCAGATAACATGAAACGGGGCAGCGTAAGAGAGTGAAACTCTAGCTTGTAGCTCTGGGTGCCACTTCCCTTACCCAGGTGTCCGAGAGGCTTTCTGGTCAGGTTTTCACAAAGACCAACATACTCCCCCACCACTTTAGAGAGTGGGGGTAGACCTTCATGCTAAAAAGAACTTGTCTGCCGTCATGGAGTATTAAGAGGTCCAAGGTTTACAATTGTACCAGGCCCACCCCCTTAGGTTTAGCTTTGAAGTGTGAGCCCTAGGAGAAACTAAAGGAACTCTTACTTCACAGAAGAGTTGCCAGTTTGAGGCATAGGCTTCTTCTGCTGGGGTTAAGGCCGGTTCACACTAGTTCAACCTATGCTCTGACTTCCGAAGCACAAGTCACATGATATATCAAGATCAAAGTTTCACTGTGAGAGCCGTCTTCACTGGTCTCACTTGTGTCAGCCTGACTTTGAAAATGCTCCCTGCACTACTTTGGTCCCACTTGGAAATTATTTCTGCCCTTTGACTTTAATGTAAGTCGCATCCAAGTCGGATTATCATCTTAACTGATCCGACTTGTGGCATGTGACTTGTGCTCTGAGGATCTTGACTGGGAACTCTATGCCAAAATAGAAAAAAAATGGCATGGGGTTCCCTCTCCAGGTCCAAACCAGACTCAAAGTCAAATCCCATTCATTAAAGTTGGACATTAAGTCGCAGGGCAAAGTTGGATCAGAAGTTGCGCTATGCTGTGTTGGAACAGTGTGAACATAGCCTTAAGGAGTACTCTTACTGCCAGTGATGTCCTTTATAAAGCTTTTTAAAGACTAACCCAAGAGGAGTTCACCATTAAGAGGCATTTTTACATTTTACATGTAGCCCTGCCCCCTTGAGGGTGGCTGGATTTCCCACCTTTTCAGCTCCCCTGGGTTACCGATAGCAACTGCATGCAGAATCTTAACATTTTACTTTCTGGCTCAGTCAATGAACAGTCTAGGGGTTGTTTTAGTTTATATTATATGGGGATGGGAGAAGGGGTGAGTAGGATACTCCAACACTTGAACTATTCACAATGCTGAGGACTTCTATCTGAGAATGCGGCAAGGCAGCAGCTTCATTCTGCCAACTCATAGATTGTATTGGTTTACCCTAGTCCAGTTAGCTGCAGTTTGCCAGCCAGAAATTGTAGCCATAACAGTTTAGAGAGCTGAGCCTGCAAGTGTAAAGCGCATTTAACCACCTGCCGCAGTTATACGACGGTGGGCACCCACGATCGCTCGCGGTGAAGAGAACACAGCAGAACGTTGTTCTCTCTGGTATCAACACTGAGCCCCTGTGTTCCTGCTATTTAGGAACACAGGCCTCTGCTGTTATTACAAGCCCATTCCCACCCCCCACACAGTTATAAAATACCCCCAGTGGTCACGCTTAATACTTTGATTGCCCTCGGGCTAACCCCTTCCCTGCCAGTGTCCATTACAGTAACAGTGCATATCTTTAGCAGATTACTGCAGTGTCACTGGTACCCCCCCCCCCCCCCAAAAAGTGTAAAAAATGTCAGTTAGGGGTCCGATCTGTATGCCGCAATCCTGCTAAAAATCGCTGATCACCGCCATTACTAGTAAAAAAAAAATGAAAATGACATCTTCCCTTAGTTTGTAGACGCTTTTGCGCAAACCAATCAAAATTTGCTTATTAGGATTTTTTACAAAAAACATGTAGCACCCTCCCAGACAGGTGCTAGGTAGGGAGAGTAGTTTTGGCTCTGCCTGCCTATCAGAGCAGCAGGCAAAATATAGCTGCACTCTGCTTATCAAGGGAGCCTGATCACTAGTTAGGCCTGTGCAGTGTTTCTGATGTGGGATCAATCTGGGCTGAGGGAGTGTCCCCACTGTGTCCAATAGGGAGGGCTGTTGGACAGTGGAGGAAACCCAGCCAGTGACACACAGGCTTTTGTAGCTGTCTCAGTGGGTTGGCACAGACAAGTGGTGCATCCTAGGATATGCTATAAAAGCCGAGGACACATGAGGCAGGGGTCTTTGGGCAGGAAGCCAAGTCCCAGAAAGGGGGGTGACAGCTGTCTCCTCTTCTGAAGCTGTGGAAGATGGTCACGGGCAGTGTGCCTATTGAATCAGAAAGTAAGGCTAAACCCATTTACTCTTATATGGTGCATTAGGGCCTTCCCCCTCTTTGGTTCTGGTTGTCCCTGTTTTTTCTATATGCCTTTTACCATTAAGAGTATCACTCATTTGCGCTGTACAATTGACACCGCGGTGAGTGAAGGGGTTTACCAGGACACCTCTATTTACATAATTTCCTAATTCTGTGTTCGTGGTACTGCTATTTGTGCTTGTGGCTTTCCACTTTTTTCTTTTTTTGTTAAACCCAGAGGTCCAGTGGAAGCTGACTAGTGGAGTTGGAGGCAACGGTGATTCTGGAAAAACAGTGTCCGTGAGTACAGAACTTACCCAGGTGTCTGCAGGAAGGGGACCACTCCAAAGGCTAGAGTCAGCAGGCGGGCAGTAAGAGTAAAGGGGGTGCCAAGTTAGAACCCTGAAGAGAATAACCAAGCAGGAACTTTTAAAGTATCTTCACTTCAGTGGCAAGGTAAAGCAGCGGCCTTGCCGCATTCTACAGTTAGCTGTCCTCAAGACTGTGAATAGTTAATAGTTGTAGTATCCCACTCATACCTTCTCCTATCCAAGTTCCACATAAAAACCAAAATATCATCCCCTGGATTGATTATTGACTGAGCAAGGACTTTCATTGCTGGTTATCTGCTATCAGCTGTTAAGGGTAACCCAGAGGAATCCACAAAGTGTAATTCTCGGCAGTCTTCTAGGGGGCAGTGCTACAAACATGTAGCAGAATACAAATTGACCTAAAATGATGAAAAAAACCTGAATTTTTGTAAAATCTTACCTGTAAAATTCCTTTCTCTGAGTCCTCCGACAGTCGCCGCCTCTTCATATTCGTCACTAATGGGGTTATTGACCTTTGCTCCGTAGGAGTAGCTAGGCAACAGAATATATTAATATCAAAGCTTTTAGCATATCCCACCCCCAGGGGGTGGTCCCCTCAGTCAATACCTCCCTGCTTCCTGCATACCAACTCAGTTTCAGTAGAATAGCAGAGTACATAAACAAACCCCAAAAGAGGGGCGGGGGCGGCGACTGTCGGAGGACTCAGAGAAAGGAATTTTACAGGTAAGATTTTACAAAAATTCAGTTTTCTCTTACGTCCTCCGACAGTCGCCGCCTCTTCATATTCGTCACTAATGGGGACGTCCCAAAGCAGTGTAGACATGAGGGGTGGGAAAACAGCAGCCGCGCCTAAAGCAACGCAATACCCACATCAGAGAAAGGAACCTTACCAAAGTAAGAGAACCAACTGGGCAACAGGAAAAACGTGCTCAACAGGAGCAACAACCCAGGAAAAAACAAGTAACCCAGGGGTAAAAACACCCCAACAGCCAAGGGCCCAAACAAGGGACCCTAAGGCACTGCTGCACTAAGAACTTTACGGCCAAAAGAAGCATCTGCCGATGCCTGAACATCCACTTTGTAAAATTTTGAGAAGGTGTGAACGGACGACCAAGTCTCCGCCTTACACACCTGGGCCACAGAAGCCCGATGATGACAGGCCCAAGACGTACTCAAAGATCTGGTAGAGTGCGACTTCACAGGCACGGGAGGAACCTTCCCCCTCAAAGCATAGGCCTGCTCAATGGTCTGTCTGATCCATTTGGCGATGGTAGAAGCCGACGCCGCCATGCCCTTCCGAGGTCCCTCAGGAAGGACAAAGAGAGAATCCGACTTGCGAAAGGATTTAGTCGATGACAGATAAACCCTGATCGCCCTAACATCCAAGGAATGTAAAGCCACCTCCTTCGGATGCTTAGGATTCGCGCAAAGCGAAGGCAAGACAATGTCCTCATTGAGGTGAAATTCAGAGATCCTCTTCGGAAGAAAAGATGGGTTAGGTCGCAAGACCACCTTATCCAAGTGAATCACCAAATACGGAGACTTGCAGGACAAGGCCGCCAGCTCCGACACCCTGCGAGCCGAAGTGATCGCTACTAAGAAGGCAACCTTCTTAGACAACAAAGACAACGAGATCTCCCTGATATTTTCAAAAGGAGCATGTTGCAACACGGACAGAACAAGGTTCAAATCCCATGGAGGCAAAGGCTCCCTCCTAGGAGGGACCAAATGTCGCACCCCTTGAACAAAGGTGCTAACCAAAGAGTTAGACGCCACAGGACGTTGAAAAAGAACGGCCAGCGCAGAAATCTGACCCTTAATCTTGGCCAACGCCAAACGCTGGTCCACGCCCGTTTGAAGGAAAGCCAACACTCTCGACACCGAGTATGAGCGAGGGGAAAACCCCCTGGACTCACACCAGGCAAAATACGCCTTCCAAGTACGGTAGTAAATCTTCCCTGAAGAGGCCTTCCTGGCCTTGATCAAGGTGGGAATGACCTCAGGGGAGAGACCCCTATCCTTCAGGACCTGGCTTTCAACAGCCAGGCCGTCAAAGCCAGCGACTGTAAAGCAGAATGGAATATCGGTCCTTGAGACAGAAGGTCTGCTCGAAGAGGCAGACGCCACGGAGCGTCGATCGCCAGATTCACGAGGTCTGCGTACCAAGACCGGCGAGGCCAGTCCGGTGCCACCAGAATCACCGTTTACGGTTCCGAGGCCAACCTGCGAAAGAACCTGGACAGCAGCTGAATCGGTGGAAAGGCGTACATCAGGCGATACTGATGCCAGGGCGTCACTAACGCGTCCGAGGCGTCTGCCCGAGGATCGCGCGTCCTTGCCACGAACCTTTCCACCTTGTGGTTTAGACGAGACGCGAACAGGTCCACATCTGGGGACCCCCACTTCGCGCACAACATCTGGAAGACATCCGGGTGAAGGGACCATTCCCCCTGGTCCACGGTCTGGCGGCTCAGATAATCCGCCTGCCAGTTTTCCACCCCCGGAATGTGAACTGCAGAGATCGCCGGGACGTGCGTCTCGGCCCAAGATAGAATTTTGGCTACTTCCCGAGCCGCCTGGGCACTCCTGGTGCCCCCTTGGTGGTTGATGTAGGCCACCGCTGTGGCATTGTCCGTCTGCACCCGAACCGGACGGCCCTGAAGCCTGTCCGTCCAACGCAGAAGACAGATTTATCGCTCGCAATTCCAGAATGTTGATCAGAAGGGAGGATTCCTCCTCCGACCAAGTTCCCTGTGCGGACAGAACACCCAGAACACCACCCCAGCCCGACAGGCTGGCATCCGTGGTGATCACCGTCCACGACAAAGGATGAAAGGACTTGCCCCCCCGACACCGCCGGAGACTGGGCACTGAAGTGTCCGAAGCTTGTCTTCCGGCAGGAAGACCTTAGCCTGAACAGAGTCCAGAATCATCCCCAGGTAGGGAAGACGACCCGACGGACACAACGTCGATTTTGGGAAATTTATCGTCCAACCGAATTCCTACAAAGTCTGCATCGTGATGGACAGGTCGTTCACCAGGCCCTGACTGGTCGCAGACCGAATCAGGATATCGTCCAGATACCCCAGGACAGAAATGCCCTGAGCCCTCAACAAGGCCAGAACCGGCGCAAGCACCTTGGTGAAAACCCGCGGAGCCAAAGCGAGACCGAAGGGTAACGCCACGAATTGATAATGATCCTCCGCAATGGCAAATCGAAGGTACCTCTGGTGACCCTCGAAAATGGGGATGTGTAGGTACGCATCCTTCAAGTCGATGGAGGCCATGAATTCCCCCGGAACCAGGGCAGCCACCACCGAGCGCAGGCATTCCATGCGAAACTTCCGAACCCGCACAAAGCGGTTCAGAGCTTTCAAGTCCAGAATCGGACGTACTTTGCCCTCCTTTCTGGGCACAGTGAACAGATTGGAATAGAACCCCCGAAATCTGTCCCGATGAGGCACCGGAACCACCACTCCCTGGGCCCGCAGGTCCCGCACCGCCAGGTGCAGATCCTGCAAGCGCTCCGGAGGCAGTTGAAGGTTTGAGGGGGAAAATCTGCCCGCCGGCCGAGAGAGAAACTCGATCTTGTATCCAGATCGAACGATTTCCTGAACCCACCTGTCCCGAACGCGGTCCAACCAGGGTTGAAGAAAACCGAGCAAACGTCCCCCCACCCCAGAAACGGGTGAGGGCGCCCCTTCAGGCCGCATTGTTATGGGCAGCGGATCCGGACTGACCGGACTTCTGCTTACCCGCCCACGGCTTCTTCTGGGAGCCTTGGCCTTTGAAGGGCTTGCCCTTATAGTGCGACCGAAAGGCACGAAAGGACCCCTGAGAGGGCCTAAACAAAGCATTCTTCTTACCACGAACAAACTTATTCTTGTGAGATTGGGGCAAGAGAGTGCTCTTACCCCCAGAAATACCCTTTATCAGAGTATCCAAAGAGTCGCCAAAAAGACGAGATCCCGCGTAGGGCAAATTAGCCAAAGTCTTGCGAGAAGATTGGTCAACAGACCAACATTTCAGCCATATCAGGCGACGGTTCAAGACTGCTACACTAGAAAGACGCGCAGCCAAAAGGGACTAAATCCAAGTCCGCATCACACAAATACATGACACCCTGATGAATCTGATCCACCATAGCCAAAGTTGTCGGCGGGGCAGAGTCAGCCACCAGGGTGCGCCTGAGAACCTGCGTCGAATCCGCAATAACCTGGGCTGCCATAATGGAAGCACAAATAGGCTTCAGCATAGAACCAGCAACCGTATAAGTATGACGGGCCAGAGACTCCAATCTCCTGTCCGTAGGGTCCCGGAACACCGGGGTATGCTCAGCAGGGATCGCAGTTGATTTATTCAAAATCGCCACCGCGTGATCCACCTGAGGCGGTACACACCAACGCTCATCAGTAGCCGGTGAAAAGGGATAACGCAGCTTGAACCTACTCGGCACAGCAAAAGGCTTTTTTAAATTGCGCCATTGCTCATCAACCGCGCGCTGAAATTCCGTAGAGCAAGGAAAAACCTGCGATGTTTTGCGTTTTCTCTGCGTCCCATAAGAGGACATCAAAGCAGGAGGACATGGTTCATCCTGCAAATGCAGCGTTTGCTTGATAGAAGCAACCAACTCATCCATGAGTGCAAGCTCTTCAGACGAGCCAGGGGGAGAATTATCAACCCCTTCCACCTCAGCCTCCCCGTCAGACCCCACAAGGTCCAGGGATGAGTGAGACCCTGAGAAGGGCACTCCAGCCATAGCAGCCCCATCGCCCTCTGAATCAGAGGAAATAGACACCCTGGGCCGTTTTGTGGATCGATCAGCCACCAGCATCTGCACCTGAGCAGCTAAGTTAGCCACAATAGTAGCCAGATCAGCCCCCTTGGGGGAAGCAGCAGCCCCTTGGCCCCCCACCAGGGTGGGAGGAAACTTGCAATCCTGAGAATCCATGCCACAGCAAAGTAATTAATAAAGGGTACTGCCCCTTTAAGATCGCGGCGAGCGCTGCCCACCGCACCCACTGAACACACTGACCCCCACAGGGACAAGAAACTGAGCAAGGAATACAGGAAAAAAGGGAGATATAAAACCTGGAGAGCTCACACAGGCTGCTGCACCGATTGCTGTCCCAGAGGAAAAGGAAGTGATGCAAGACTGACCGCCCCTATGAAGCCTATGCAAGGCTACACAAACATGGCCGCTGGCTGAGGAAAAAACCCTGGGCAAAGGGAACATGGCGCTGACATGTGGTGATTGATCGCTGCTCAAAATGGCGGCGTTTGGCGCCAAAAAACGCTGTGCAGTACCTCACAGGACCTGCCACCATAACTTTTGCCCCAGAAAAATGGCGGATCGCCGCAGCGATCGCCGCACAGCATGCTGAAAATCTGACTGCTGCATATGACACCCAGCAGAGCGGGAGAGCCCCCCCCCTCACAGCCCACACACAGGCAGCAAGTGCACACAGGAGCTGACAGGGAACACAGCAGCCACACAGACATGCAGGGTCACACAGTCCCAGATGGACACCCAAAAAAGACAGGTCCCCACATAGAGTTACACTTACCAGTCCGGATGGCGTGGGGAGCCTGCTCCAGCGACCAAACCGCAGTACTGAGGACAGGGAGTGTCGCAAGCCTGACGCAGTGGAGTTGCGGTGCGAAACCGCAATGGCGTCCAGTGAGGTAGCCACCTCACCGATAGCATCCCTGCAGCGAACAGGGATGGGTCGTTCAATGTGCCAGGGCAAACCCTAAGTTGAACGCTCGATGGCAGGCTGGGAAGCCCCTGGCCCTGAGCCCTGGGATCCAGGGTGGCCAGACAGACCCAGCGCCGCACGATCATCTTCATCAGAAGAACTAACGCTGAAAATAAACAGCTAAGTAGAAGAAAGAGAAAAAACTTCAAATAAAATCAAAAAAGAGAAAAGTGGCTGAGACTAAGAGCCCCAGCACAGGAACAGCCTGCATACTCCTGAGCTAGGCATATGAAACTGAGTTGGTATGCAGGAAGCAGGGAGGTATTGACTGAGGGGACCACCCCCTGGGGGTGGGATATGCTAAAAGCTTTGATATTAATATATTCTGTTGCCTAGCTACTCCTACAGAGCAAAGGTCAATAACCCCATTAGTGACGAATATGAAGAGGCGGCGACTGTTGGAGGACGTAAGAGAAATTTGATTTTTAAATTTTTTTTTGGCAATGTTATAAAGCAGAAAGTGTAAAATATTGTTTTTTTTTTGCGCTATAATCGCACAGGTGATCAAATACCACCAAAAGAAAGCTCTATTTGTGGGGGAAAAAAAAGGACATCAATTTTATTTGGGTACATTGTTGCACGACCAGGCAATTATCCGTTAAAGTAACGAAGTGCCGAATAGCTAAAAATGGCCTGGTCATTAAGAGGAAAATCTTCCGGTCCAGAAGGGATTAACCACTTGCCCACTGGGCACTTCTACCCCCTTCCTATTCAGGCCAATTTTCAGCTTTCCCACAATTTGAATGACAATTACTCAGTCATGCAACGCAATACCCACATGAAATTTTTGTTCTCCCCCCCCCCCACCCCCACATGACTAGAGCTTTCTTTTGGTGGTATTTAATGAACACTGAGTTTTTTACTTTTTGCACTACAAGTTAAAAAAAAAAACACTGAAATTTTTGTAGCAAAAATGCATTTTTCTGTTATAAAATCTTGCAAATTACTAACTTTTCTTCATACATTTTGGCCAAAAGTTATACTCCTACATATCTTTAGTAAAAATAACCAAAATCAGAGTATATTATTTGGTCTTTGTGAAGGTTAGAGAGTCTACAAGCTATGGTGCTAAATCATTAAAAATTGATCTCACCAAAATTGATCTAATGTCTTGAGACACTAACAAGCCAGGACAATACAAATACCCCCCAAATTACCCGTTTGGAAAGTAGACAAACTAAGGTATTTAGTTAGAGGCATAGTGAGTTTTTTCAAAATGTAATTTTTTCCCACAATTCTTTGCAAAAATCAAAAATTGTCATATTAACAGATTTCGCTCACATGGCATATGCATACTTGCAACTACACCCAAAACACATTCTGCTACTCCTGAGTATGGCGATACCACGTGTGAGACTCTTACAAAGCCTGGTCACATAGAGGGGTGCAACATGCAGGGAGAACCATAAGGTGTTCTAGGGACATACATTACACATCAAATTTTTTGACTACCTACTACACTTTGGAGGCCCTGGAGCGCCAGGTTAAATGGAAACACCCCCAAAATCTCCCCATTTTGGGAAGAAAACACCCCAACATATATTATGTCTTTTTTTTTTTACACTAGTTGAAAACATGGAAACAAAAATGAAAATGCATGTTTTTTTTTTTTACACATTTTTACAGAACCGATGAGGATCCACTGGCATTGAAGTGCACTATTGCCACTAATAGAGTACTCTTGTGGCACTGATAAGCATGCACTGATGAGCACATTGAGGGAACTCAAAATCCAGCCCACTCGCTGCTGCACCCCCTCCTCTCCTCACACACTATCGATCGGTGTGAGGAGAGAGCTGAATCAGACATGATGCCAGTTTTTTGACATGGGCATTGGACAGAGCGATCCGGATGCTAGGGGCATGCAAGAAGCACGAGCACGGGAGGACATCATAGAACATCCTCCCAGAACTATCTGGCTATGGAGCAGTCGGCAAGTGGTAAGAGCACCTCAAACATCATACTCGCAGAATCCTTGAATAAAGGAACATCTTCAATTGGCACAGTAACATGTTGTTATGACAGAGAGCAGAATCTACTACCAGAACAGACCACGTTTTTTGTTTTCTCACTGGATAGAGCTTGAAGGGGGGGGGGGGATATTTTGTGCATTAACCCAATTGTCTCCAATTCTATTTGTTCATGAATGGGAATGTCTTTTTAGATGTAGCAGTTCTCAAATGGGAGAATCAAATGCAGCCACGATGAGGGGCTTTTGTACAGAGGAGAAGCAATCATAACCATTTTAGCAAGCATATTGCGTGAAGCAACATCAAGTGTATAGGATTCTGGGGTGAGAAATCTTCTGCAGCCTTCTCTAACACTTCCTCCTGATCCTCTTCATTTCCTTCTATGTCTGCCTCTCCTAGACAGGCATATCAGGATCTGATACAGTATAAAAGGAGTCTTGTGTTTTAAAGCGCTGGCCAACATTGGGTGTATTAAAGCTGTAAGTTGACTGAGAAATGACGACACAGTTGCAAAAATTGCCTTACTCAGGTAGGCCATTTATTGTGTGCTAGAATAGGATGCAGAGACCTATGTTAAAACTGGGTCTTGTTCCAAGGCATAGGAAACAGCATTATTATTATTATCTGAGGTTGATAACTGTGCAGGCCTCCAGCAGAACAAATATTAGCTGTGGCTCCCATTTGCCCAGTTTCTAATGTAGATAAGGTAGGCTACTCCCCTGTGGTGCACTCACAAAATAGAGAGGTGAATATAGGGTAGGCATATCCAAGGCAGAGAATGCAGCAACCCAAGTACAGAGTTTCCAGTAGCGATGTCCTTGTTACAAAAGAGCTGGAGGAAGCACCTGAGTACCTTATGAGAGCTCGAGGCAGAAGTGATGGTAAAGTGTCTGACCTGTGGTGTAATATAAAGCACTCCTAGAACGGTAGCAGCAAAAAAAAAAAAAAACACGAGCGAGGAGTGCTGGAGTTATACTGCGCTGCCCAGACAGCTTTGTTGTACTAGTATCCAACCCCTTGAAGGCAGCTGCATAATCCAATGTACTTAAATATGCATCCTGTGTTCTGTAATGTACAATTAAGAATATGGGATTTTTGACTTCCCATAAAATCCATTTCTATGATGTTCATTGACAGACACAACTCTAATATTCTTAACCATTAGGTTAAACTGCCCCCCTACAGGAGTAGCACGCTAGGCAGAAAAAAAAGTCTGGCTACGCCTATGGGCAATCCCAAAAGGTATCCTCTCTGCTAAAGGTACTCAGTTTTGTTACAAGCAGTGTCAGAGAAAATACAACTCCCCAGAGGGTGGGTGCTGTGTCCGTTAATGCACATCAGAGAAATGGATTTTACAGTAAGTAAAAAATCCCATTTTCTCTTTCGTTCATTGACAGACAGCTCCTGCTATTCTTAACCATTGGATGTCCCAAAGCAGTGTTAAACATGAGGAGTGGGAACAGCAAAAAAATTCCCAAGGCTAAAAACAGTAGCCAACCAGGCAACAAACAAGGGCTCAACCAAAACAACTGGAGCCCACATGAAAAAAAAAACCAATAAACCCTCAAAGAGCAACAAAATCCTCTAAACAGCAGCCTGCAAAATCTTGCAGATAAAAGAGGCATCCGCAGATGCCAACACATCCCCTTTATAGAATTTTGTAAAAGTGTGCACCGAAGACCAGGCGACCGTCTTGCAAACCTGCATCACCGACGCCTGATGACGGAAGGCCCAGGAGGCACGGAGCGTCCAAGTAAAGTGCACCTTAATAGGGAAAAGGAGGAACCTGTCCCCTGATGGAATAGGCCTGAATCACCATCTGTCTGATCCATCTGGGAATGATCGCAGAGGAAGCGGACAACCTGTCCAAGACCCATCCATAAGCGCAAATAGTGAGTCTGACTTCCTAAAAGACTCCATAGCTGCCAAGTTCACCCTGCTTGCCCAAACCACATGCAAGTCAATTTCTTTAGGATGTTTTGGCCTGGGACACAAGGAAGGCAATACAAGGTCTTCATTCAAATGGAAAACTAAGACAACCTTTGGAAGGAATGACTTATGGGCGAAGAAGCAACATATCTCTGTGAACCACCAAGTAAGGTGAATGACAGGAGAATGCCACCAGTCAACACAATGTCTTCAGTCCCACCTTCTGAGACTGTGTAAACAAGGGAATCTCCCGAAGAATCTCAACGGTAAACTTGGACCAAAAGCACCAAACTGAAGTCCCAAGACAGCAACGGAGACCGCACTGGAGGAACCAAAGGGTGAACACCCTGAAGAAAGGTATGCACCAGGGAGTGCCTAGCCAAGGGTCATTGAAAGAAGACCACCAAAGCCTAAACCTGGCCTTTTATGGTACTCAAGGCAAATTTCTGTTCAACCCCCCCCCCCCCCCCCCTGTGAAGGAAGGTCAAGATCCATGCCACCGAGAAGGAACTAGAATGAACCCCAAGGGACTCGCACCACTCAATGTACGTCTTCCACGTACAATGGTAGCACCAGATCGGCATACCAAGCCCGGCGAGGCCAGTCTGGTGCTACTAAGATTACCGGCATCCCTTCTGCCTCGATTCTGCATACAAGTCTTGGCAGAAGCTTGAGAGGCAGGAAGGCATAAATCAGATGATACTGACCCCCACAGGGCCACCAGCGCATCTATGGCATCCACCAGAGGATCCCGTGACCGTGCCACAAACTTCTGCACCTTTCTGTTGAGCCAAGACACCAACAGATCCACCCCAGGGGTGCCCCACCGGAGACACAACTGATGAAACACCTCCGAATGAAGAGACCATTGCCCCTGGTTCCACGCCTGACATCTGTGGTAATCCGCCTGCCAGTTTTCCACTCCACAACATTCTGCCCACCTGAGAATGCCAGCTACCTCCAGAGCTGCCAGGACACTTCTTGTGCCCCCTTGGTGATTGACAAGCCAAAGCTGTGGCATTGTCCGATTGAATGCGCACTGGAAATCCTTGGAGATGATCCGTCCAATGTTCCAGGCACAGTCTGATCGCTCAGAGCTCATGCACATTGATCAGTAGTCTGAACTCTTCCAGGGTTCAGACCCTCTGAGCAGAATTTGTCGAGAACGCCTCCCCACACCGACAGACTGGCATCAGTGTTGACCACCGTCCAATACAAGGGGAGGAAGGACCTGCCCTGCCGGAGCACTGGATATCGAAGCCACCAGATTAGGGACCCTTTTGCACCCTGGCTCAGCTGGATTTGGTTGTCCAGAGACTGCCCTATTTGATCAGAATCTCCCTAGCAGGGACCTCGTATGGAACAGTGCAAACAGGACCGCCTCGGCGGTAGACACCATCAGACCCAGCACTCTCATGCAAGTCCGGAGGAATGACCTTTTGCTGGACAGCAGGAGGCGAGTTGCAGGCTGCAGTTTCTGGAGTTTATCCAGTGGGAGGAGCACTCAGGATAAGGCCGAGTCCAGTCAGACCCACAGTTTAGTTTTGTGGAAGGAAAGAATCCAGCTGAACTTCCTCAGAGTCCGTATGGAGATCTCCAGGTTTTCCACCAGCGCAGTAAGATTCTGCTCACAGAAAATGGTAGTCCAAGTAACCCAGGAGCGCGATTCCCCTGCTGACAATGCTATCACCGGGACCAACACTTTTGTGAAGACCCAAGGAGTTGAGACAAGACCATAAGGGTAACACCACAAACTGATAATACTCCTCTCCTATGGCAAAGCAGAGGAAGTGCTGGTGACCGACACATAATGGAATGTGAAGGTAAGCGTCCTTGATTTCAATGGAGGCAAGAAAATCACTGATGCAGGGAAGCCACCATGCAAACAGACTCCATTCTGCACCTACACAAGTAGTTCAGTACCTTGAGGGTCCAGGATTGGACGCACCTTGCCCTCCTTTATGAGGACTGTAAACAGGTGTGAGTAAAGTCCCTGAAAACGTTCCAAAGTGGGCACTGGGACAATAACCCCTTGTAGTAAAAAATCTTGCACCGCCCCAAAGAGCCTGCAAGCGGACCGGGCACAGTCGCACGTTCGAAGGAAAGAACCTTTCCGGAGGGTGGCCGAACTGTATGACTTTGTGGACCCACTTGTCTTGTATCGGGGAAGTCCACCGGTCTGGGAACCAACAAAGATGCCCCACCCCAGATACTGGTGGGGGTGCATCTTCAAGCTGAAGGGGCCTTGTCCTCGGGTCTGGAGAAGCCTGCTCTTGACTTGCCAGACCAAGTTTGCTTGGATCCTCCAGAGGAGGCCCTGAAGGACTTTGATCCATTGTCAGTCAACCCTAAGGGACAAAACAAAACTTATGAGCCAAGAAGGAGGGCCCACGTCTACGGACAGAGGACTTTGCCCATAGTAGCCTGTGGAAGAAGGGTACTCTTGCCCCCTGTGAGACCTTTAATGATCTCTTCCAGGGTAGCACCAAACAGGCAATCGCCTTAAAATGGGAAGTTCAGGCAAGGCCTTTTTAGAAGTCTGGTCCACAGACCAGCATTTTAGCCAAAAGACACGCCGAGGGATCACTATCGAAACAGAGAGCTGAGCCACTAGGGGACTTGCATCCAAAAGAGGCATCACAGAAACTGCCAGCCCCTGGACCAGCTCGTCCGCCAGCTCAGCAAAGGCAGGGAGGAGCTGTTCTCCCTCCACGTCACGGCGCAAAATCTTAGCCCACTTGGTCAAAGTCTGCAACACCAGGGCAATGGCCTCAGTGCCGAACCAGCCAAGGAGTACCTATTGAGGGCCACAGCCTCCACCTTCTTGTCAGCTGGGTCCTTACAGGCCGGGGACTCTTCAACCGGAATCATGGTTGCCTTGTTTAATCTGGAAACCGGAGGGTCCACCACTGACGGAACAGTCCACTTCTTAAGAAGGGACTCCTAATAGGGGTATCACCTAGCACAGCTCTTAGGGACCCCAAGAGAACGCTTTGGTCGTCACCACTCTGAAGTGACAATTCTGTCAAAATAGAAGGGGAAAGGTTACACCTTTGCCGCTCTGGTAGGCTTGTGTGTGCCAAGGGGGACCTGCGCCTCCGTTGCAGCTGCGTCCTGCATCTTTAAGGTCTCACCCCCAGATACAAATAGTGCTTCCCCCAGCGCCTTTTTGTACGCAGTTGCAGAAATGGAGGAATCCTCACTATCTGAGGATTCAGAGCACATGGTCGCAGACCTATGCAGGGTGACCCATGTCCACGGAGGCTGAATCAGATTCAGGATCTAAGGTGACAGATGAGGCAGGGGAAGGCGGGGGGTGCTTTTTTGCCAGCCCGTCACCCAAAAGCCAACTCCACCTCGGACACAAAGGACTCCAGGACCGCCGTCAGTGTGTCGCTGGATGGATGGATGGATGGATGGGACCTGGAGCCTCAGAGAAAGGATCAGGTGGGGAGATGCTCTCTAAAAGACTCAGTCACCAGGAAGACCCCACCAAAAAGTGTAACACACTACTAAGGGACACCCACCCCCCTCTCTTGCGGCACACCTGTTTGCCAGTCACGGAGCCCTATTTAATCCTCAGCAGAGAGGGAGAGGACCCAACCAGACTCACCACCCCGCAGAAACCAGGCACCGCAGCCATCAGGAGAATCTGCACCGCACGTACAGCGATCCAATAAGGAAAGGATCCAGGAGTCAGCACCAGGGAATAAGGAGGGGCTCCCACCGCCAAAATCGCCACTCATAGGGCTCCACTGTCAGGGCCACTGACCGATGCGCTGGTGTCAGAATTCCTATCCCTGACTTAGCGGTCAGCGCCGTTCTGGGTCAATTCAACTCTGGTCAGTTCAGAACACTAAACCTCCTGTGGGCTGGGACAGGGACAACCCCCTGGGGTTGATTGGCCAAGGGCTAAAGTCCAGCCCACATTTATATTCCAATAAATTGGGGAACCTGAGATATGAACCCGTTCTTCCATGAAGCCAGTTCTATACTGGGGAGTCCCCACACGGTTTCCGGTATGCTTCTACCAAGGGATAAGCTTTGGTAAAGTTTATTTTTTGTTTTTATTCCTTTTTATTTTCATAGCAAATTGCCAATTGTGTGCCTTTTTATCTTTTTTGTAACTGCTTTTGCTTTGTATATATTTTCTATGCACTGCCCACTTTCGGGATATTAAATTATAAAATTAATAAGTGACTTCTGTGTACTAAGCGAGGACTCATATCTCTGAAGAGATTGTTGCATTTTAGTGCCTAATTGCTTGGTCTAAGCTACATGCCAATCTGTATGCAATTGCACTGTATGTTGGCAGATTGCATGCAGATTGTAAACCAGACAGAGATCTGCTTGTGTGTGGTGTCCAGCAGACAAGCCTGCGGACAAACTGTTGGGTGGTGGCAGGCTATTGTTTGTGGTGTGTGGGTGTGGGGACAGTGGCAAGAGTGATTAACACAGGGGTTCTAGCTTGTAGGATAGCTGGAGGAATCCTAGTAGTGTGTGATAATTGCTAGACTGCTCCCTAACCCTTGCAGTTCACCAGATTGTATGTAAGATTTGTATCTGTATGTGTGTGGTCAGCCAGCTGGATTGGAGTGGAGTCTCCCTCTAGTGGTGACCAAAGGCAGTGCGGGCTGCGAGAGTGTCACAGCCAGTCTCATTACTCAGTAGGAATTTCCCTTATTCCCTAATACTCCCCAGTAACGAAACCACGTCTCGGTTAGTCGCCGTGGGCGTGGCTAATCGTGACAGATTGGCGGCAGCGAGCGGGATCTGCTTAGTACATTAGTGCATGGTTTATTCGTTTAACCCATGTTCTAAAAGGTTGGAAGCTTGTTAGAAGCGACTGACCTACAGAAGCTCACTCAGTGCATAATTTTTGTTTTGTTGAAGACACACTTGGCTATTTGCTCCCCACCCCCTCTTGTTCTTTTCTATCTTTTATTGTGGCAAAATGGCTGAGACGGTGATCAGCTACATAAAGCAAAGCCGAGATGACCTGCTGAATCTGTGTGAGACCAGAGAAAGACAAGGAGGAGCGAGCCTCGGCTATGGGGTCACAGGATGGGACTGATGACGCCCCAGAGGAGCAGCAGTCCTCCCCACCAGCAGATGTTGATGGCGGTGATGTCCGGGAGGACCAACTAGAGGTCCAGTCATCATCCTTGCAGGCTGATCTACAACTGCTAGGCCCAGTCAGTGAATCATTACGTTACCAGTTCATTCTGCATCGCATGGAAGCAGAGGAAAGATGAGCACAGCAGCAACATCAGCTGGAGCTAGCAAAACTTCAGCTGCAGTAGAACAGGCCTGCTGGTAATGCTGAGTCCAGGGAAGAACGAATACACAAAATTCCCCTGGACAAATTCCCAACCATGGACAAAGATGGCGATATGGACACTTTCTTACAAGGATTTGAAAGGACTTGTCGTCAGTACTGCCTGCCCAAGGAGCAATGGGCCCAGTACCTCACACCAGGGCTGAGAGGCAAGGTCCTAGATGTGCTTATGAGTCTCCCAGAGAGTAAAGGAAGGGACTATGAGGCCATTAAGCAAGCCATTGTTAAACAGTACCAACTCACGCCAGAGGTGTACCACAAGCGTTTCAGGACATTGCATCGAGGTCCTAATGAAAGCTACGTGGATCTTGTTTGCAGTCTGCGCACTGCTTTCCAGCAGTGGCTAAAGGGACTGTCCGTAAGCACCTTTGACACCCTGCAGGAACTAATGATTAAGGACCAGTTCCTACATACATGTCCTTTTGAGGTCTGGCAGTTGGTGCTGGACCATGATCCCAAGACGGCGGATCAAGCAGCGGAAATAGCTGATGCCTATGCGGCTAACAGAATGTCAGACACCAGGAGGACTACTGCACCCAGCTGGAAAGGAGGGAAAGCAGGTGGACCCTCTTCTCAGGACAGCCAGAGGACCAAGCCAACAGGTGTGGATACCTGGAAATGTTTTGTCTGCAACCAGATTGGTCACCTCAGCATGTCCAGTCCTGAGAGAAAGAAGGCTGCTCCATCTACCAAGCCAACCAGCACAGAGCCTGCTGTCTTGTGTGCTTCCAGGAATGCAGGGGGGCTCTCCGATAATCTGCAGCCTGTCACTGTGGGTGACAAAGTTACCACTAGCATAAGGGACAGTAGAGCGGAAGTGACATTAGTGCGCCCTGAGATGCTGAAACCTTAGGACCTCATCCCTGGTAAGACTGACTGTAAAAGGTGTTGGGGGCCATAGCCACAGCGTGGATTTATCTAGACTGGGGAGCAGGAAGAGGAATGAGAGAAGTCGGGGGTAACAGATGCTATTCCCTCAAATGTGTTTTTGGGCACGGACCTGGGACAGTTGGGTAGCCCGTTATGAGCCAAATTCAGCCCCCCTGGAACCCGAATCTTTACCAGAAGCCCTGGATTCATGTAAAGTACTGTTGGGTGACTCCGTGCACATTGGGAACTCTGGAGAGGGTCAAGGCTGTGTGCAAGGTCCTAGCCCTAGTGGGTCTCCAGAGCCAAGGCCTGCAATAGAACTTAAAGACTTGATGGACTCTAAAACTAATAATGTTTTATGTGATGTGAAATGTCAAGATCTGTGCAGTGCAGACCTTCCCTCTGCTGCAGTGGTGACTCCCGGGGCCCACCAGTTGGCCCCCAAATGGTCCCTGCCCACTGCTACAGAAGAACTGTCTGTGGAAGGGCCCAATCCAACTAGGTCAGACCCTTGTGAACTTGGCCTGGCGAGCCTGAGGTCCCCTCACACTGTTGTCTCCCTGTCATCTGTGGCAGACAGCTCTGAGTCCCCTAAGGCTGTTAAAATTTACATCAGCCTGGAGGAGTTCAGTCCCTCCAGGCTGCCATCCCCAGACTGCCAGCTGGGGATGGCAGGATGAAGGTGTCCTGGGAGCAGGTTTTTGATACTGTAACTGTTTGTGAAGAAAGGGAATGCTCTGGAGTACCTGGTGAAAAGGCAACTTGTGTTTCAGCATCTCCTAGTAAGGTCAAGCAAGGGGGGCTTGTAGCCATGTGTGAGGCAAAGTCTCCTGTGGTCTGCTCCTCTGTCATCGCAGCTACCAGTACTCCCACATTGTGGATTCTCAGCTGTGCATCACAGAGAAAGATTTAAACCCTCCCTCGGTGGTCCTGACTCAATCTGACTCTGCTCCCTCATTAGCTGGGGCTGATGGCACTGAGTTTCTGGAGGCTGATACATTTGATGCCAGCCAGGAGGAATTCAGTTGTTGTGCCAACAAACATGTGGCCAAGGGCGGAGTAGAAGTTTGTGACTTGGGTCAGGTGACAACCCCTGGTAGAGTCCAGTCTCCTGTGACCTCCTCTGTCACCACAGTTGCGAGTTCTACCACTGCAGACTCGGTGCTGTGTGTTGCAGAGGGAAGACTATAGGGTGATGGGGCAAATCTGGCTCCATCAGGGCCTACCACCTCAGCAGCTGACAACACTGAGTACCTACCGGTTGATAAATTTGATTTTAGCCCCAAGGAACTCAGGTGTTGCGCTGGCAGGCATTTGGCAGAGGACAGAGTAGAGGGGTGTAACACGGGTCAGAAGATGACACCTAGCAGAATAAAGTCTTCTGTGGCTTTATCCTCTGTCCCCACAGCAATGAGTATCATGATTGAGGATTTGTTGCTGTGCACAGCAGGGGAAGGGCCACAGGATTATGGGAAAGTACTAACCACATCTGAATCTATTCCTTCAGAGAATGCCACCAAAAATTATGCGTTGGCACGGGCTGATAGGTTTGGTGTCAGTCTAGAGGAATTCAGGGGTTGTGCTGACATGCCTTCTGCTGGGGCAAAAAGAGCACAAATGTGGGAGATAGGTCAGAGGGTGGAGGCCCTGGTATCCAGGTCATGGAACCAGGTCCAAATCAACCAGGAACGGCCTTATGCCAGGCTCAAACATCTGGGTGTGGTAGCTAATATAGCACCCCCAGATGACCAGGACCAATGGCTGAGAATGATGACAGCGCACAATGACAAATTCGCTTGTACCCTTTCAGTAGGTAGTCGGTGGCCAGTGGATGAAGAGCATACACAGGGTGATCTGCTGGCCAATCCAGATCCAGACCGGTTAGGATCCATCAGAGAGGGGTGTGGTAGCCCTATCCTATCTGCAAGGGGACAGGCTGAAATGTCAGCGGTGCCAAGCTTCAGTTGGGGGAATCTTCACCCCACAACCTAGGAAACCTTCCATGTAGATGTGTTAGCTGACCCGTTTAGGCTCAGCTGTGCGTCATCTAGAAGAGGGGAGATGTAACATAAATGTAAGAGTATGGTAGCCTTGCATTATGGAGATATGAAGTGATCTGTAGAAATACAGGGAGTGCAGAATTATTAGGCAAATGAGTATTTTGACCACATCATCCTCTTTATGCATGTTGTCTTACTCCAAGCTGTATAGGCTCGAAAGCCTTCTACCAATTAAGCATATTAGGTGATGTGCATCTCTGTAATGAGAAGGGGTGTGGTCTAATGACATCAACACCCTATATCAGGTGTGCATAATTATTAGGCAACTTCCTTTCCTTGGGCAAAATGGGTCAAAAGAAGGACTTGACAGGCTCAGAAAAGTCAAAAATAGTGAGATATCTTGCAGAGGGATGCAGCACTCTTAAAATTGCAAAGCTTCTGAAGCGTGATCATCAACAATCAAGCATTTCATTCAAAATAGTCAACAGGGTCGCAAGAAACGTTTGGAAAAACCAAGGTGCAAAATAACAGCCCATGAACTGAGAAAAGTCAAGCGTGCAGCTGCCAAGATGCCACTTGCCACCAGTTTGGCCATATTTCAGAGCTGCAACATCACTGGAGTGCCCAAAAGCACAAGGTGTGCAATACTCAGAGACATGGCCAAGGTAAGAAAGGCTGAAAGACAACCACCACTGAACAAGACAAGCTGAAACGTCAAGACTGGGCCAAGAAATATCTCAAGACTGATTTTTCAAAGGTTTTATGGACTGATGAAATGAGAGTGAGTCTTGATGGGCCAGATGGATGGGCCCGTGGCTGGATTGGTAAAGGGCAGAGAGCTCCAGTCCGACTCAGACGCCAGCAAGGTGGAGGTGGAATACTGGTTTGGGCTGGTATCATCAAAGATAAGCTTGTGGGGCCTTTTCGGGTTGAGGATGGAGTCAAGCTCAACTCCCAGTCCTACTGCCAGTTTCTGGAAGACACCTTCTTCAAGCAGTGGTACAGGAAGAAGTCTGCATCCTTCAAGAAAAACATGATTTTCATGCAGGACAATGCTCCATCACACGCGTCCAAGTACTCCACAGCGTGGCTGGCAAGAAAGGGTATAAAAGAAGAAAAGCTAATGACATGGCCTCCTTGTTCACCTGCTCTGAACCCCATTGAGAACCTGTGGTCCATCATCAAATGTGAGATTTACAAGGAGGGAAAACAGTACACCTCTCTGAACAGTGTCTGGGAAGCTGTGGTTGCTGCTGTACGCAATGTTGATGGTGAACAGATCAAAACACTGACAGAATCCATGGATGGCAGGCTTTTGAGTGTCCTTGCAAAGAAAGGTGGCTATATTGGTCACTGATTTGTTATGGTTTTGTTTTTGAATGTCAGAAATGTATATTTGTGAATGTTGAAATGTTATATTGGTTTCACTGGTAAAAATAAATAATTGAAATGGGTATACTGTATATTTGATTTTTGTTAAGTTGCCTAAAAATTATGCACAGTAATAGTCACCTGCACACACAGATATCCCCCTAAAATAGCTAAAACTAAAAACAAACTAAAAACTACTTCTAAAAATAGTCAGCTTTGATATTAAGGAGTTTTTTGGGTTCATTGAGAACATGGTTGTTGTTCAATAATAAAATTAATCCTCAAAAATACTCATTTGCCTAATAATTCTGCACTCCCTGTAGTATGATTGTGGATGTAGTGTCATTTTGGGTTATTAAGAATTGTAGTATTCAGTACTCAGTCATACACATGTGTCCTTTTATTAGCATTTGAAAAGGACAAAACTGGTCTCTGGGATGGAAGTGACACCTGGATGCCAATTAAAGTCTCCCATGCCAGTGAACTGTCACCTTCCTGGAGCTTCAAAGAAAACTGCTAGACATCTTGGCTACGAGGGAACAGGGAGAGGCTCCAAATGGTCGGCAAGCTTTGGGTGGTATCATCAGATCAAAAGGAATGTATTTTATCTCTCATAAAAGTTAAAATATTAGTGGCAGAGAGATGAAAATAATTCCTTCTTATGGCTCACGTGTTGGGCTACAAGTACATGTAAATCTGTAATTGTAGCATGTGTAGAATCCTAGAGAAATGTACAAAACCGTTATATGGCTCCTGATTACGGCAAGCAAGCAGTGTTTGGTACTGTCGCAATCAGACCGATGCGCTGGTGTCAGAATTCCTATCCCTGACTTAGCGGTCAGCGCCGTTCTGGGTCAATTCAACTCTGGTCAGTTCAGAACACTAAACCTCCTGTGGGCTGGGACAGGGACAACCCCCTGGGGTTGATTGGCCAAGGGCTAAAGTCCAGCCCACATTCATATTCCAATAAATTGGGGAACCTGAGATATGAACCCTGTAGCGGAATGGACACAGAGTGTGGTTTATGTTGAAAGAGTGACCATAATATTACTGAACAGTGTCCCTGAGGAAATATATAAAGATATATTGCAGATTGCTAGAATATGGCTGAGATGTTTCATAGACCCCTGCTAGTGGGGTGGGGTCTGTTATTGTGAATACCTGCATTTCATTGTTCTATTGTTCCTGTCTGCCTTGTAAGCATATTATGGGATGTGTGTTTGTGTGGAATGGCTCGAAGAGGGAGGGGTTTCGGCAGAGTGTAAATCTCTTGTGTTTTCAATAAACAAGGCATTCTAGTTTGACTCCCAGAACTGTGTGTCGTCCAGTTACTGGGGGGGATTTTGCCATGGATATTGTAGCACTTCCTCAGCTCCAAGGATGATACAGCGGAGATACCTAGGCTAGGTATTGGAGCTCCATTACACTGGTGGCAAGCGGTGGGATGGTTCTTTTCCCCTAAAGGAGATGCTACAACGGGTTCCGAGAATGGAATGAGTAGATGGAGAATCGCTACGGAAACTTGAAGCGTTCAACCTTGAAAGATTTGTTGGAGAACCGTGGCCGACCACCAAATAACCGTACCAAAAAGGAACTACTGGCCGAGCTGAAGGAAATGGACCAAAACTACGGTGTGACTGAAGCAGTAGCCCCGAACCTGGAGGATGAGTTGATGCGGACTGTGCGTATGCGGTTGGCATTGTATGGACCCAATCCTCCTGCAGACATAATTTCCCAGGTGATGAACGCTGCTATCGCTGAGAACCGGGAGAAACGACAATACCAGTTGCGCATGGCGGAGATCCAGAGACCAGTGAGCCCAACTGTGGAGAATGCTCCAACCCCAACAGAACGGAAAAAAGATACCCTTTGCAGCCTTTAAGAGCTTCCAGGAATCGGAGGGGGAAATAGATGGCTACTTAGCCAACTTTGAAAGACAATGTGCCTTACACAAAGTACCCACAGACGAATAGGTCACCATCCTGGCTGGGAAATTAACAGGTAGAGCTGCCGAAGCCTTTAGAGCTATACCTGATGAGGAGATTCACCTCTACCCAGCAGTCAAGGAGGCGTTGCTTGCCCGGTCACCCCCGAGGCGTATAGGAGACGGTTCCGGGAGTCCAAAAAGCACAGCGGGGATTCCTACACCAAGTGGGCCTGCCGTCTTTACAGAACAGCCTCCTTCTGGATTACCGGTTGTCAAGCCATATCAGGAGAAGATGTGTTACAGCTGTTTCTATTGGAACATTTTTTCAACACCCTGCAGCCGGAGATACAGGTATGGATTCGGGATCGGTGACCGCTCACCTTACGCGAAGCAGCTCGTCTGGCTGAAGAGTATACTAACTCCAGAAAAACAGAGCAACCCTCCGTAAGACCTGCGCCAGGACCAGTGGCACCAACCCGAAGCCCAGGTACCTGCAATCCCCCACCACCACGCTTCCAACAGCAACGCCAGGTACAGTGCCATCGGTGCAAACAGTTCGGGCACTATCAGAGAGACTGCACCCAGAACCGGAACCACGCTTCATGGTTTCGAAAAGGACCACCACTACCACAGAGGGGGCGAAACTCCTCCAAACACCAGACAACCAGATACCCATCTCACAGTGGGGTACAGTGCCACAGGTGCAAGCAGTTTGGGCACTATCGACGAGACTGTACCCAGAGCAGGAACCAAGCTTCATGGATCCGACCAGGGTCACCCCCTTCAGCACGGACAACGGTCCCGTACTATCCCGCTGAGGTTTCCCCAGTCGTACCCAGGTTTAAACCCACCGAGGAGCAATTGGGTACCCTTCATGAAGCTAACCCAGTGCAAGCCGCTACGGAGAACCGACAACACCATCTACAAATCGGTCCAGTTAAATGGAAAGCCTGAGCAAGGTCTCCAAGACACAGGAGCCACTCTCACCTTGGTCAAGCGACACCTGGTCCCAGATGCCGCCTGAACCGGGGGCTCAGTAGTGGTACGGATGGCAGGGGGAGCAGTACACAGACTACCCACTGCGAGGGTCCACTTGAATTGGGGTGCCGGGTCAGGTCTGGTTGATGTGGGGTTGATACGGGAGCTCCCCACCGACCTCTTACTGGGGAACGACCTAGGCCAGTTGCCCTCAGCGTTCCTGCCAGTCCAGATCCCAGGCCCACATCACGGAGACCTACTGGCCTTCTGAGGTCCAGACGCTTCAATGTTTGGATTTAGAGCAGGATTGAGCCAGGTTAGAGAAGATGGCAGAGAACAACCCGTGACCTACTTGATCAGGAAGCGTCTCCCCAGAGAAGTGAGCTTCAGCCCTACTTGTTCGGACAGCAGTTCACCCTACTCATGGATCCCAACCTGATGGTATGGTTAAACCGAGTGGCAAGGGACAATGCCCGGTTGTTGTGCTGGAGATTGGCGCTACAATCGTATGACTTTACTATTCACTACCGTCCAGAAAACAGAACAGCAATGCCGACGGGTTATCGCGACAAACTGAACCGGAAAAATGATCTGTGAGTACTCCCCGGACATCCCCAAGCAGATCCGTTATGGATCAGACGGTGTATGCCAGCTTGTGGTTAAGGGGGAGCAGTGTAGCGGAATGGACACAGAGTGTGGTTTGTGTTGAAAGAGTGACCATAATATTACTGAACAGTGTCCCTGAGGAAATATATAAAGATATATTGCAGATTGCTAGAATATGGCAGAGGTGTTTCATAGACCCCTGCTAGTGGGGTGGGGTCTGTTATTGTGAATACCTGCATTTCATTGTTCTATTGTTCCTGTCTGCCTTGTAAGCATATTATGGGATGTGTGTTTGTAGCACTTCCTCAGCTCCAAGGATGATACAGAGGAGATACCTAGGCTAGGTATTGGGGCTCCGTTACAAACCCGTTCTTCCATGAAGCTATCTAAACTGGGGAGTTCCCAAACTGTTTCCAGTATGCTTCTACCAAGGGATAAGCTTCGGCAAAGTTTATTTCTGTTTTTATTCCTTTTTATTTTCATTGCAAATTGCCAATTGTGTCTTTTTTATCTTTTTTGTATTTTTGTAACTGCTTTCGCTTTGTATATATTTTTTTATGCACTGCCCACTTTCGGGATATTAAATTATAAAATGAATAAGTGACTTCTGTGTACTAAGCTAGAACATATATCGCTGAAGAGATTGTTGCATTTTAGTGCCAAATTGCTTGGTCTAAGCTACATGCCAATCTGTATGCAATTGCACTGTATTTTGGCAGATTGCAAAGTGTGTGTGTGTGTGTGTGTGTGTGTGTGTGTGTGTGTGTGTGTGTGTGTGTGTGTGTGTGTGTGTGTGTGTGTGTGTGTGTGTGTGTGTGTGTGTGTGTGTGTGTGTGTGTGTGTGTGTGTGTGTGTGTGTGTGTGTGTGTGTGTGTGTGTGTGTGTGTGTGTGTGTGTGTGTGTGTGTGTGTGTGTGTGTGTGTGTGTGTGTGTGTGTGTGTGTGTGTGTGTGTGTGTGTGTGTGTGTGTGTGTGTGTGTGTGTGTGTGTGTCCCAGCAGACCAGTCTGCGGACAAACTGTTGGGTGGTGGCAGGCTATAGTTTGTGGTGTGTGGGGACAGTGGGAAGAATGATTAACACAGGGGTTCTAGATTATAGGATAGCTGGAGGAATCCTAGTAGTGTGTGATAATTGCTAGACTGCTCCCTAACCCTTGCAGTGCACCAGATTGTATGTAAGATTTGTATCTGCCTGTGTGTGGTTAGCCAGCTGGATTGGAGTGGAGTCTCCCTCTAGTGGTGACCAAAGGCAGTGCGGGCTGCGAAAGTGTCTTATTACTCAGTAGGAATTTCCCTTATTCCCTAATACTCCCGAGTCACGAAACCACGTTTCGGGTAGCTAGTCGCCATGGCGAATCGTGACAGCCCCCCCTGCAACTAATTGTCCGGTTGCCAGCGGCGCCCAGCCCCCCAAGCCGGGAGGTGTACCAGACCACCCACACAGCCCCAGCATTAGTGGAGGGAGGGGTAGGATGGGGGGGGGGCAGGTAAGGGGGGTCTGACCGTCCCATGGTGGGTCCCGCATCCACAACAAAACCTCCCAGGGGGAGAGGGGGGACAGCTACTCACTATACCAGGAACCAGGCGGGCAGCGCTCCAGACAGAAACCCTCACCATCGAAATGGGGGGGGCTGTCGGCCTGGAGGAATGCTGCGACTCAGGCTGAGACCCGGTCGTATGCGACCTCACTAGGCGTTTAACTCATAGGCCAGCCCCGGTCCGGAGGGGCTATGTGGAGCTGAGGTTTGCGCACGCTCGAAAGACTGGGGTGACCACTGGATCTAGATTATCCAGCCCGTCGCCCCGGTCCGGCAGTTGATTGTAGATCTCACAGGAAAAACCAGGAGAAAAAAAAAAAGCTATCCAAGAAAATTTTTTTGCCATGACCATAGATCCCAGCAAGGCACTAGGTCCTTACTCTAAGCAGAAACAAAAAAAAACTGAGTACCTATAGCAGAGAGGGAGTATACCCCCTGGGACTGCACATAGGCATAACCAGACGTTTTCTACGTAGTGTCCTACTCCTGTAGGGGGCCGTATAACCCAATGGTTAAGAATATCAGGCGCTGTTGTCCATCAATGAACGGAAGAGAAAAATCAGTTTTTAAAGTAAAAGCTCTGAAACAAAAGTCTTACATTGTTCTACATCATAACTATTTTGTTAAAACAGTGTAAGGGTGTGCTTGAGCAGAATTTCTTTTTTTAATGGTTATTTGATCTAAGTTTCTAATGTAAAATTATTTATGATTCAACAGCCCACTTCACTTGTCTGCCTTTGGTTGAAAATGCCAATTCTTTTTAAAATTCCACTATGTCAGCATATCTCGTATAGTTTCTCCATTAGCTGATTTTACAAACCCCCCAAATAAAACCAGGCAGAGGGCAAAAGGATTAGGAGCCCATAGGACTTGCCATTTCCCTGCAGCTGATCCTTACCTATTACTGACTTACCATGTCTTGCTCTGCAGTGTGTGGTAATGGCCATTTTGGTAAAGGAAGAGAAGCTTCAGTTCTTTAGATTAGGCTGCTGGATCTCACATTGCAAACACAAGAGTGTAAATTCTAACCTGTTCAAATTCACAATTTATGTGCATAAAACACTGAACTCAGATTTGTGCAGCAGGTAACGCCACAAACTGATAGTGTTCCTCCGCGATAGCGAATCGGAGGTACCTCTGATGACACTCAAATATGGGGATGTGTGAATAAATGGATTTTTGTAAGATCTTACCGTAAAATCCTTTTCTCTTAAGCTCATTGACAGACGTAGTCTTCTTGATTCTCAAGAGCTGGGTTATGTTGTCTCCGCAGGAGTAGGACTAGGCAGAAAGACAAAACGTTCTGGCTCCACCTTAGGGGCAGTCCCTGAGGGTATATCCTCCCTCTCTCTCTTACAGGGAATCAGTTCTGTTCTAAAGCAGTAACAGAGAATTTAACCCAACCCAACTCAATGATAGAGGGGCGGGTACTACGTCTGTCAATGAGCTTAAGAGAAAAGGATTTTACGGTAAGATCTTACAAAAATCCATTTTTCTCTATCGCTCATTGACAGACGTAGTCTTCTTGATTCTCAAGAGCTGGGACATCCATAAGCAGTGCCACAAAATGAGGGGTGGGATTGGCAGAATCAAAATCCAATCTAGAAGGCCCAACCGGAGCCAACCAGAAGTATCAAAGGACTCATCGAGTAAACAGATGAGACCTACCCCACAAATCCTCGAGGTAGACCAACAGTCTCCTTAAACAGAGGCCTGCAGGAACCTTGCAGCCAGAAGAGGCATCTGACGATGCCATCACATAAACCTTATACAATATTGTAAAGGTATGAACCGACTACTAAACAGTCGCCTTGAAAACCTGAACCACTGACGCCTGATGGCGGAAGGTCCAGGAAACTCTAAGCGCCCGAGTAGAATGCGCCTTAACAGGGAACGGGGGATCCCGACCCTTAGATAAAATAAGCCTATACCACCGTCTGTCTGATCCATCTAAAGATGGTCGCAGCAGAACAGGCAACCCCTTCTTAGGGCCATCCGTGATCACAAACAGTGAATCCGTCTTACAAATTGAATCCGTAGTATTCAAGTATATCCTGATCGCCCGAACTACATCCAAGGAATGCCATGCAAATTCTCGAGGATGATTGGGCTAAGGACATAGGAAGGACAATACACTGTCCTTATTCAATGAAACTTTGAAACCACCTTAGAAGGAAGGATGCATTCGGATGAAGAACAACCTTATCCCTATGAACCACCAGATCTGGGGAACAACAGGATAATGCAGCCAGTTCTGACACCCTGCGTGCAGAAGTGATAGCCACCAAGAAGACCACCTTCTGGGATAAAGTAAGCAAGGGAATCTCCCTGATATTTTCAAAGGGAGGTGTCTGAAGAACCGACAGCACCAAATTAAGATCCCAGGATGGTAACGGCGCGTGCACTGGCAGAGCCAGGTGTCGCACCCCCTGGATGAAATTCCGCACCAAGGAATGAGTAGACAAAAGCTTCTGAAAGAAGATAGCAAATGCTGAAACCAGACCCTTGATAACACTCAAGGCCAGCTTCTGCTCAACTCCCTGTTGCAGAAAGCCAATATTCGGACTACCGAATAAAGATGTAGATGGAACCCAAGGGATTCACACCACCCAATAGACTTCCATGTACGATGATAATCTTTCTGGAAGTTGCTTTCCTTGTTTTAACTAGAGTAGGAATAACTGAAGCTGACAATCCCTTGTCCTTCAGCACCTGGGTCTCAATAACCAGGCCGTTTAAAACCAGCGATCGTAAAGCAGGATGGAAGATCGGTCCCTGAGACAGTGAATCCTCCCTGAGAGGAAGTCTCCACGGGACGTCCGCCACCAGTCTGACCACGTCGGCGTAACAAGCTCGACGAGGCCAGTCCGGAGCTGCCAGGATTACTGGAATTCCTTCCTCCTCTATCCTGCGAAGAAGTCTTGGCAGTAACCCAAGAGGAGGGAAGGCATACATTAGCTGGTATTGCCCCCACGGGGCAATCAGTGCGTCTGCGGTTTCTGCTAGAGGATCGCGGGAGTGAGCCACGAATCTCTGAACTTTTCTGTTGAATCGAGATGCCAACAGATCCATATCCGGGGTGCCCCATCGTAGGCACAACTGGTGGAAAACGTCTGGATGGAGGGACCATTCCCCCTGATCCAGAGTCTGACGGCTGAGATAATCTGCCTGCCAATTCTCCACCCCCGGAATGAACACCGCAGAGATTGCTGGAACAAATCGTTCCGCCCAGCGAAGAATGCAAGCCACTTCTTTGGCCGCTCGGACACTCTTGGTGCCCCCCTGGTGATTGACATAAGCCACGGCCGTGGCGTTGTCCGACTGGATCCGAACCGGGCTGCCCTGGAGCTGCTCGGTCCAGTGAATCAGACAAAGTCTGATCGCTCTCAGTTCCAATACATTTATCGGTAACCTGGATTCTTCCGGGGACCAAAGTCCCTGGACAGATAACTGACCGAGAATTCCTCCCCATCCGGATAGACTGGTATCCGTGGTCACTGTCGTCCAATATATTGGCAGAAATGACTTTCCCTGGCTGAGCATCGGAGACCGAAGCCACCAGACCAGAGACTCTCTGGTCTGTTTGCTCAATCGGATCTGATTGTCCAGGGATTCCGGATTCCGATTCCATCTGAGAAGAATCTCTTGCTGAAGAATTCGGGTATGGGACTGGGCAAATGGGACTGCTTCGAAGGAAGCCACCATCAACCCCAGAACCCTCATGCAAGTCCGAAGGGAAGACAACTGGACTGCTGATTGAATCTTTCGGAGTTTCCCTACCGGAAGAAAAAACTCTTGTCCTGACTGTGTCTAGAATTAGACCCAGATATTCGAGCCTCTGGGTGGGAACCAGAAATGACTTTTGCTGGTTCACCAGCCACCCGAATTCCTGTAAAGAAATCATAGTAATTTCTATGTTTTGTAGCAAGGTCTGAGGAGACTCTGCATGAAGCAGAAGATCGTCTAGGTAACCAAGGATCGATATGCCTCTTTGGCGCAGAAGTGCCAACACCTTCGTGAAGACCCGCGGAGCCGTGGCGAGACCGAAAGGTAACGCCACAAACTGATAGTGGTTCTCTTCTACGGAAAAGCGTAGAAACCGCTGATGTCCTGCGAAAATGGGAATGTGAAGATATGCGTCCTTGATGTCTATGGACGCTAGGACATCCCCTGGATGCAGAAAGGCTGCTACTGTGCGAATGGACTCCATTCTGAATCTTCTTATGTTGACAAAAGAATTGAGTGCCCTTAAGTCCAGAATTGGACGCACTTTGCCCTCTTTCCTGGGTATTGTAAATAGGTTTGAATAAAACCCTTGAAACCGTTCTGTCCAAGGAACGTGGACTACCACTCCTTGTTGTAGTAAATCTGTGACTGCTCTCCGCAGATCGTCTAAACGATCCGGGGATAGTCGGCTATTGGAAGGGAAGAATCGCACCGGTGGGAGAGATCGAAACTCGATCTTGTACCCTGACCTTATGACTTCGCAAACCCATCTGTCCGGGATTCTGGAAAGCCATGGATCCGGGAACCGGCGAAGACGTCCCCCCACCCCAGTTATGGGTGGGGGCGCACCTTCAGGCTTTGGACGGTTTATCTTCAGGTCTAGAGGGGGCGGGCTTTTGCCTGCCCGACCAACGACCCCTGACGCCTCCTGCAGGAGCTTTGGAGGACTTAATTTTTTCACCCGCGGGACGAAAAACCTCTTGTGAGCAGAAAAAGAAGGCCCTCGTCTTTGACGAGTTCCTTTACCTTTAAAATTTTGCGGTAAAAAGGTGCTCTTTCCACCCGTGAGATCCTAATGATCTCATCTAAGTTGGCTCCAAATAGACGCTCTCCTAAAAAGGGGATATTAGCCAATGCTTTTTTGGAACCTTGGTCGGCTAACCAACCTTTTAGCCACAGTGTACGCCTGAGAACCACTGCTGAGACTGATGCTCGCGCCAATAATGGAGTGGCGTCTAACGCCGCATCACACACAAACTGTAACCCCTGTATCATTTGTTCCAACAAATCTGATACCGCCTGAGGGACCTCTTCTAAGTCCCGGCGTAACCACTTGGTCCATTCAGTTACAGCCTGCGAAACCAGACCAATAGCTATTATAGGTCTGAAAGCTGATCCAATCAAGGAAAACATGGTGCGAGACATAGCTTCTATCTTGCGATCCACTGGATCTTTAAAAGACGGAGCGTCTTCTAAAGGAATAACCGTGGCTTTATTCAATCTAGCAATTGGTGAATCCACCACAGGTGGTTCTGTCCATTTCTTAATGAGGGTTTCCTCAAACGGAAACGCCTGTCAATGCGTTTAGAAATAGTAAAAGTGCGTTTTGGCAGACGCCATTCTTCTTCGATTGGATTGCCAAAACATTTGGGCAATGGAAAAACCTTCGCCACTTTGATGCGTTTTTTAGTCCCAAAAGGGATTTCAGTTTCAGCTATTTCCGATGGAATACCCTGTAACCTTAAGGTTTCTTGAACAGATACAATGAGTGCGTTTACCAACGCTTCCTCTCGGGCTATGGCGGATGCCGAAACATCCTCCTCGCTGTCTGAAGAGACAGTACCCGAGACACCAATCCCAGATGAAGTACCTGCAACTGCAGAAATAGGCTCAGAGTCTGAATCCGAGGTTTCAGATAATAAGGGGTTAGGCGGGGGTCGCTTTCTTGCGCCCTGTCCCTGACAAGCCACTTCCACCCGGGACACAAAAGTTTCCATAATAGCTGACAATGATTCAATTGTCAATGGGGTGCTGGAGGATCCCGCAGACCCCTCGAGGGGATCCGGAGGAGATACATGAGTGGCAGGGTCCATGTTAATTCAGGACACCTTTGCCAGCAAAACAAAAAAACTTTTTCTTTTTTTTTTTTTTGTGTGTCTCCCCCTAGCGCAATAGCGCCCCTCAGAGTACCTGCTTCTCGATCCCACAGAGAGAGAGAGAGAGAGGGACCCCCAAGGCTCACCAACCGATGCGGTGCAGTTTCCAACCAACTGCAGTCAGCGTCTGTCTTACACAGACTGGAAGGAGCTGTTTGCTTTTTCCCGGGTAGAAGGACGTGGCTCCGCCCCCTGTGTACGCCTTCCGGCGTTCCCAGCTCTCCACGAGGTAGCTGGGCTCACAAAAAATGGCCGCCCCCATAGAAGAGACATAAGACTCCAAAAACATGGCGGCCGGCGTGACCTGAGGACATACATGCATTCGGTCTACGGCAAAATGGCGGCGGACCGCCGAAATCGTTATCCCAGCACATCCACCTGCATCTCTGCTAAGAGGCGATATATGGATCTACAGGAGATACACTACACATAAGGTAGGATTATACCTCCTATGTCTGCTGTAATGTTACAGTCTGCTGGGTAGAGTGTTAGCTCTTAAACCAAGTCCACTTCCCACAAACACATGCTGTATTACAAGGGGGACTTGTAAGTATCAGATATATACTGACCATATATGGAGGGGCCCATAATACATACTGCCTCATAACGAGGAAAAAAGGGAACGTTTACTCACCATACCGAACCGACAGGCACCCTCTCTTCACAATACCCTCTCCACCGGAGTGGGGGTTTGTGGACCACTCCGGACGCCTCGACTCTCTGGTTCCTGGCGTCCAAGCGAGACTTTTAACTCGCAAGGTCAGTCCCTCCACTGGGACTCCGTCGCGGCCGACCCAGCGCGGAGCTCTGGTCTGCACGCGCTCGTAGGCAGAAACCGGGGTGACCACTGGATCTCAACATCCAGCCCGTCGCCCGGCCCCGCATACTTACTTGAATGTGTCGCGGCCGACCAAGCGCAATGCCATGGTCTGCGCGCGCTCGTAGGCCGGCTGGGGTGACCACAAGTGTCGCCCAGTCCGGCATTTTTGCTTGAAGATCTCACAGGAAAAAAACACTGGAGAAAAACTACCTAAAAAACGGAATTTTTGTAAAATCTTACCTGTAAAATTCCTTTCTCTGAGTCCTCCGACAGTCGCCGCCTCTTCATATTCGTCACATATGGGGTATTAGACTTTGCTCCGAAGGAGTAGCTAGGCAACAGAATATGTTAACAATAAAGCTTTAACATATCCCACCCTCAAGGGGTGGTCCCCTCAGTCAATACCCTCCTACTTCCTGCAACCATATCTCAGTTTTAGTGGAATAGCAGTAGAGTATACATTCAAACCCCAAAAGAGGGGCGGGGGCGGCGACTGTCGGAGGACTCAGAGAAAGGAATTTTACAGGTAAGATTTTACAAAAATTCCGTTTTCTCTTACGTCCTCCGACAGTCGCCGCCTCTTCATATTCGTCACATATGGGGACGTCCCAAAGCAGTGCAAACATGAGGGGTGGGAAACGCATCCGCGCCGAAAGGCAACGCAGTCTCCACATCAAAGAAAGGAACCTTACCAAAGGAAGGAAACCAGCTGGGCAACAGCAAAAATAAGTGCTCAACAGGAGCAACAACCCAGGAAAAGACAAAAAACCAGGGGATACAAAACTTATCCCAACAGCCAGGAGTCCCCAACAAGGGACCCTAGGGAACAGCCGCACTAAGAACCTTGCGGCCAAAGGAAGCATCCGCCGATGCCTGAACATCTACTTTGTAGAATTTTGTGAAAGTGTGTACGGTCGACCAAGTCGCCGCCTTACACACCTGGGCTACAGAAGCCCCATGACGACAGGCCCAAGACGTACTCCGAGATCTAGTAGAGTGCGCCTTCACAGGCACAGGGGGAACCTTCCCCTGCAAAGCATAGGCCCGTTCAATGGTCTGCCTGATCCATTTGGCGATGGTAGAGGCCGAAGCCGCCATGCCCTTCCGAGGACCCTCTGGAAGAACAAACAAGGAGTCCGTCTTTCGAAAAGACTCAGTCGATTTAAGGTAAACCCTAATCGCCCGAACAACATCCAGAGAATGCAATCTCACCTCCTTTGGATGTTTAGGCTTCGTGCACAACGAAGGCAAAACAATATCCTCGTTAAGATGGAATTCCGAAACTCGTTTCGGCAGAAAAGAAGGATTAGGTCGCAAGACCACCTTATCCAAATGAACAACCAGGTACGGAGACTTGCAGGACAAAGCCGCCAGTTCCGACACTCTGCGAGCCGAAGTGATCGCCACCAAAAAGGCGACCTTTTTGGACAACATAGACAACGAGATCTCCCTGATCTGTTCAAAAGGAGCACGTTGTAACACAGACAGGACTAGATTCAAGTCCCAAGGGGGCAAAGGATCCCTCCTAGGAGGAACCAGATGCCGCACACCCTGAATAAAAGTGCCAACCAAGGAGTTGGAAGCCACGGGACGTTGAAACAGAACGGCCAGCGCAGACACCTGACCCTTTATCGTAGCCAGCGCCAAACGCTGATCGACACCCGTCTGAAGGAAAGACAGCACACGGGAAACCGAGTACGTGCGGGGTGAAAACCCCCTGGACTCACACCAGGCAAAATAGGCCTTCCAAGTACGGTAATAAACCTTTCCCGAGGAAGACTTCCTCGCGTTGATCAAGGTATGAACAACCTCTGGAGAGAGACCCTTCTCCTTCAGGACCTCGGTCTCAACAGCCAGGCCGTCAAAGCCAGCGACTGTAAAGCAGGATGGTAAATCGGTCCTTGAGACAGTAGATCGTCCCGAAGAGGCAGACGCCAGGGGGCGTCGACCGCCAGATTCACGAGGTCTGCGTACCAGGACCGGCGAGGCCAGTCCGGTGCCACAAGAATCACCGTGCTGCATTCCGAGTGTAACCTGCGAAGGAACCGGGACAGCAACTGAATCGGTGGAAACGCGTACATCAGCCTGTACTGATGCCACGGGGCCACTAACGCGTCCGACGCGTCTGCCCGAGGGTCGCGCGTCCTTGCCACGAACCTCTTCACCTTGTAGTTGAGGCGAGACGCGAACAGGTCCACATCTGGAAGACCCCACTTCGCGCACAACATCTGGAAGACAGCCGGGTGGAGAGACCATTCCCCCTGATCCAGGGTCTGGCGACTCAGATAGTCCGCCTGCCAGTTCTCCACTCCCGGAATGTGAACCGCCGTTATCGCCGGGACATGAGTCTCGGCCCAAGACAGAATGTCGGCCACTTCTCGAGCCGCTCGGGCACTCCTGGTGCCCCCTTGGTGGTTGATGTAGGCCACCGCCGTGGCATTGTCCGTCTGCACCCGAACCGGGCAGCCCTGCAGCCGGTCCGTCCAGCGATGAAGACAGAGCCTTATCGCACGCAATTCCAGAATGTTGATCGGGAGGGAAGACTCCCCCTCCGACCAGGTCCCCTGGGCGGACAGAACGCCCAGAACACCACCCCAGCCCGACAGGCTGGCATCCGTGGTGATTATCGTCCACGAGATCGGACAAAACGACTTGCCCCCGGACACCAACGGGGACTGGAGCCACCACAGAAGGTTTTCCCTGGTGCGATGACTCAACGAGATCTGAAGATCCAGAGATTGAGGTCGCCCGTCCCACTTGGACAAGATCTCCGCCTGGAGACCCCGCGTGTGAAACTGCGCGAAAGGAATCGCCTCGAAAGCCGAGACCATCAATCCCAGACATCTCATACACGTCCGCAGAGACGAGTTCGGAACGTCCCTGAGGGACCTGACATCCTCCTGAAGAGTCCTGAGTTTGTCTTCCGGCAGGAAGACCTTCGCCTGCACCGAGTCCAGTATCATTCCCAGATAGGGAAGACGAACCGACGGACTCAGTGTCGACTTTGGAACATTTATCGTCCAACCGAACTCCTGCAGAGTTTGCATCGTGACAGACAGGTCCTTCTCCAGACCCTGACTGGTCGCAGACCGAATCAGAATGTCGTCCAGATACCCCAGGACAGAAATGCCCTGGGCTCTCAATAATGCCAGAACCGGTGCAAGCACCTTGGTGAAGACCCGCGGAGCCGAGGCGAGCCCAAAGGGCAACGCCACGAACTGGTAGTGATCCTCCGCAATGGCAAATCGAAGGTATCTCTGATGACCCTCGAATATGGGGATGTGAAGATACGCATCCTTCAAATCGATGGAGGCCATGAATTCCCCCGGAACCAGGGCAGCCACCACCGAGCGCAGGGATTCCATGCGGAACTTGCGAACCCGCACAGAGCGGTTCAGAGCTTTCAAGTCCAGAATTGGACGAACCTTGCCCTCCTTTCTGGGCACGGTGAACAGATTGGAATAAAACCCCCGAAATCTGTCCCGATGAGGCACCGGAACCACCACTCCCTGAGCCCTCAGGTCCCGCACCGCCAGGCGCAGATCCCGCAGGCGCTCTGGAGACAGTTGTAGATTTGAGGGAAAAAATCTGCTCTCCGGCCGAGAGAGAAACTCGATCTTGTAACCAGATCGAACGATTTCCAGAACCCATTTGTCCCGCACACGGGCCAACCAGGGCTGAAGAAAACCGAGCAAGCGTCCCCCCACCCCAAAACTGGGTGAGGGCGCCCCTTCAGGCCGAACTGTTATGGGCCGCAGGTCCGGATTGGCCGGACTTCCGTTTCCCAGACCAGGGTTTCTTCTGAGAGCCCTGGCCCTTGAACGGTTTGCCCTTGTAGTGCGGCCGAAAGGCACGAAAGGACCCCTGAGGGGGCCGAAAATGAGCATGCTTCTTCAAAAAGAAGAAAGAGTCTGGGACAAAAAGTCCCAGCACAGAGAGAGCCAGCCACTCCTGACAAGCTAGACATTAAAACTGAGATATGGTTGCAGGAAGTAGGAGGGTATTGACTGAGGGGACCACCCCTTGAGGGTGGGATATGTTAAAGCTTTATTGTTAACATATTCTGTTGCCTAGCTACTCCTTCGGAGCAAAGTCTAATACCCCATATGTGACGAATATGAAGAGGCGGCGACTGTCGGAGGACGTAAGAGAAAATGTCTTTTTCTTAAAGAAAAAAGTCTTGCCAGGACCAAAAGATCCCAGCAAGGAACTTAGGTCCTTACTCCTGACTAGACAGAAAAAAACTGATTCCCTGTAGCAGAGAGAGGGAGGATATACCCTCAGGGACTGCCCCTAAGGTGGAGCCAGAACGTTTTGTCTTTCTGCCTAGTCCTACTCCTGCGGAAACATAACCCAGCTCTTGAGAATCAAGAAGACTACGTCTGTCAATGAGCGATAGAGAAATGCATCCTTTAGGTCGATAGAAGCCAGGAAATCTCCCGGGCTCAAGGAGGCCACCACCGAGCGGAGTGATTCCATGCGGAATTTCTGAACGCGCACGAATCGGTTCAGAGCTTTCAAGTCCAGAATCGGACGCACCTTGCCCTCCTTTCTGGGCACAGTGAACAGATCCGAGTAAAACCCCCAAAATCTGTCCTGATGTGGCACCGGGACGATTACCCCCTGGGCAAGGAGATCCTGAACCGCCCGATGAAGATCTTGTAAACGATCTGGGGTAAAATTAAGATTTGAGGGAAAGAATCTGTCCCCTGGTCATGAAAGGAATTTTATCTTGTAACCTGATCTAATGATTTCCTCATCCTCCGCCTCCCCTTCAGACTGGGAAGAATGAGACCCCTCAAGGAGCACACTATCTACGGCAACCATGTCAGACTCAGAATCAGAGGAGCGAGAAAACCTCTGTCTTTTTCTAGAATCCCGTTCAGCCATCAAAATATCCACCTTGGACGCTAAAGTCACAAGTGCAGCGGTCAGTGCAGAAGATCCAGAGGAGCCCGAATAATCCACCAAAGCTGGGGGAAATTTGCTGTCCTGGGACTCCATGAGAAAAGTCTTTTTTTGGTACTGGCCCTTTAAATCGCACGGCGATCCCACCGCAGTACACCGCTATGAAGGGCTATACTGATAGACCCCGCAAGCAGGAATCAAACTGATAGCCAGAGATATTCCCCACAAAAAACAGCAAGACAGACCCCCACAAGTGTTACCATGCTTGCCTGGCGATCTCTGCATAAAAAAGGAAGTGATGTCACACCGCATGAGGCTAAACTGGATTCAGGCTAAGGGAAAATGGTTGCCCATAGAAAGCAATGGGAGGCTCCGGGAAAATGGCCGCCGACATGTGTACAGAAGAAACACATTAGCACAAACAAGATGGCACCTGAAGGCGCCAAAATACACTACATACATCGCTGCAGAAGAGCCTATAGTGAAGCCAGGCAGCTGCCCACACCTAAAAAAGCGGACCCGTGGTTTTTAACCCCGCAGCGGCCGCCGCACATGTCTGCACCCCAACACACAAAATAGTGGCACTCGGGATAGGGACCCCCACAACTCCCCACATAGCATCCCAAACGCGGCAGCGCCCCCGCAGGGACCCGGGAGTAAGGGAGCCCCGAACGCACAGACATGAGGGGATACCACAGACACATCAGACTGCCATCCCCAGACAGAGGCCCCACACAGAATGTACTTACCGCACCCGATGGCGTGGGCACCTCTCATCGACGGGAAGCCTCCCACCCCAGAACGCAGGACGCTAACAACGCACGGAACCGCGGTTGAAACGTCCAAGCGAGGAGGCCACCTCGCGGGCTTTCATCCCTGAGGACAGGGACAGGTCGTTTGCGAGGCCAGGGCGTACGCATAGCCTGCTAAAAGCTCGAAGGTGGGCTGGGATTCCATAAGGCCCTCTGTCCTGGAGCACCAGGACGACCAGTGTGACTCCCAGCTCCGCAACACCGTCATCCAAAGATCTGACTAGCTAAACGCTGACAAACAAACAGCTAGTAGTGCAAAGAAAACACATTTGCAGAAAATAAAATCATAAAAATAGAAGAGAGGCTGAGACCGTAGCCCCAGCACAGGGAAGCCTATCTTACTCCTAACTAGGCAGAAGACAAACTGAGTTGGGATGGCTGATAGCAGGGGGGTATTGGACCAGTGGGACAGCCCCCATAGGTGTGTCTTATGTAAATTACTTTGTTTTTAACAAGTCTTATGCCTAGCTTGCTCCTATGGATAAGAGGTCAATACCCATTGGTGAAGACTGAATGAGTGGGCGGCGACTGTCAGAGGACGTAAGAGAAATAGTTTTTTTTTTTAAATTGTCGCTCATTTTTTGTTTATAGCGCAAAAGATAAAAATCGCACAGGTGATCAAATACCACCAAAATAAAGCTCTATTTGTGGGGGAAAAAAAAAGGACACCAATTTTATTTGGGTACAGCGTCGCACAACCGTGCAATTGTCCGTTAAAGTAACTGCGTCAAATCTCAAAATAGGGCCTGTTTATTAAGGGGGCAAATCCTTCCGGTCTTAAAGTAAAGTGATTTTAAAGTTTTTTTTTTTTTTTTTTTTTTTTTTTTTTAACATGCTACACTTACCTCCTCCTCTGCAGTTCGTTTTGCACAGAGCAGCCTGGATTCTCTTCTCGGGTCCCTCTTTCCTGCTCCAGGCCCCTCCCTCCTATTGAGTGCCCCCACAGCAAGCAGCTTGCTATGGGGGCACCCAAGCCGAGCTGCAACTCTGTGTGTCCATTCAGACATGGAACTGCCATTCAGTACCGCCCCCTCTCTCCTGATTGGCTCACAGACTTTTATGGACAGCCGCAGGAGCCAATCGCACTGCGGCTGTATCTTAGCCAATCAGGAGGGAGAGTCCCAAGTTGGCCGAGGGACTCTTACGACATCGCTGGACAGACAGGGGTCACAGGTAAGTATTAAGGGGTGCTTCTACACACAGAAGGCTTTTTATCCTAATGCATAAAGATAATAAACCTTCCTGACTTTACAACTCTTAACAATGAGCTCTGGACATTTTCCCAGTGCATGTGTGAGTGTTAGACATACTGAGGCTGCTTTAATAAATAGGTTGGGAATCTTCACTCAAATGAAACATTATTGGGAAGTACAAATATCTGGGAAGAGAGTGTGTGGCACAGAGATGCAAACAAAAAAAAAATATTAAATCAGCAATTAGCAAAAGGTGAAAAAAAACAGGGAAGAATTGCACAAAATAAAACTTAAACCAAACAATTGGTTTAATGAAGCACCAGATTCAAAAATGAAGTTTCCCATTTCCAAAGCAGGTAATGTGATTCAATATTACATTAAATGGGGATGACTTTTACAGGTTGAGAACTTGACAGAAGTGACGTACTATAGCACTGACTAAACTAATGTCTCGGTCCACCTTTTCCAAAGTAAAGCTAGTAAATGCAGCATCATTAATCTCATTATCAATATGCATCTACAAATTTTTTGTATTGAAGCCCGCACAGCATTGCACCAGTATTAAGTATGTCACGGGTGAAATGCACTCTCTCCTTTGATTTCTTCCCTCAGCCCTGTATGGAGGTATAGACCTGCTGTATTGGGACTGGCAGAGAAGAGGGAGGATGGATTGCAACCATGCTCTACACAGTCCCTCCTCCATGGTAACAGAAGAGGCAAGTAGTAATTAAATGTTAACAATCCCAGCCCTGAATGACAGCTCTGTGCACAAGTTTCAAAATACTGTTTTTCTTTAGTTTAGATAGAGTGTTGAAGGGTTAGAACCTCTTTCAGACTAATATTTGTGTCCCTGTTCACTCTATTTGTCCTATTGACCATTTTTACCAGAACTAAAAAGTAAAAATCTAAAATTAAGCCACTAGAAAATGAATAGAAGTGAAGTGTTCAATGGGGATATTTGTGGTGGTGACTACAGAGTAATTTCCCTCAGTTTAGAGATTTTTCCTTCAATGTCTATGAACAGGAATTTAAAAAAAAAAAAAAAAAAAAAAAAAAGTCACACAAAAGGCAAAACTAAAGCCCCTAAATAGCTTTTAACCCTTCACTACTCTATCCAGAAAGAAAGTTTTTGGCTAGATATTTAAATTCTGGAGCAACACACAAAAAATCTTTTTTTTTACAAAGTTCTCACAATTGTATATCACCTACTATAAATGTATAATCTGTAGAGAGTTGCCAAAAATAAGAAAACAGGTATTCAACCACCCATCTTCCATGGCATTCAGTTCATTTATTATGGAAAATCGATAAAACAGTTACTGGATGAGAAGTCCTAGGACATTATAAAAAAAAAAAAATACAATTTATTAAAATAATGCATAGCAAAACAATTATGGGACTCAGTATCAAGTTTGTATGTTGCTTTTTGTAAAAAAAAAAAAAAAATCCTCTGGAAAAAAAATCTCTCCTTTACAACCTTTGCACTAGGATTTCCAACCATAATGTACTGTATTATTCATTAATGTAATCTTCAAGACAGTCAGAGATGATTAAGTATTGTGCTGCTTCCTAAGCAAATAAAAAAAAAAAAGAAAGCATGGCTAATGAAAAGCAGCTTCATACCAAACACCGGAAGACTGAATTATAAGGCTCATACTGATATTTATTATCATACTGTGGGAAAGAAGATACCTTAATTACATAGATTAAGCTATCTATACTGAGAAAAGCCAAATTTACATTATCCCATTATGTTCCCTCCCTCTGCAGAAAGGGCCTATGAGAGCAGAAGCAAATGCAAATTAATCCATCAGTGCATGATCATTGTAGATAAAAATTTTCAGTCCAGACGCTAACACCTACTTGAGTATAATAGATGCCATTGACTAATGCTGAACTATATACCTCAATATCAACATTTGGACAGCCACAGAGATTGTTCAGGTTAATGGAACCTCACCTGTATGTCCCAATCTACAATAACTCAGGCTACTTTAGGTTTGTTAAACGTATTAAATCTTACCAATACAGTGAATTATAGTGTTCATTGCAAATTGTTGCAATTAATATGTCAATTCAAGTGACAGCAAAGGCCTGCAACTATGGCCCAGTCTTGCAGAGAACACAGATGTGGCAGCATAGAAACAAAAAGATAGGCTGGCGTCAATTGTGGTGCCATTTGCTCAGTGGGACTAAGGTTTATCTTAAATTTGGTTAATGATATTGTATAAACATTTCTATGGCTTGTTTCCTATAGCTCATATGTGGATTGAAATCAATTTTAAAAACAATATAATGCTGCCTTGACCAATGCTACCATATTCCAGTCTAAATATTTCATTTACAATGCATTATATATGTCAATGTTACACAGACAGTTGACATGTCAATAGGACAATTTTTAAAATGTACACCATGATAAAATGATCACTGTTAATACTCTTAGTGATGTTTTATGAAATTGCTTTGTTAAGGCAGTTAAGGTAAAGTTACCTTTATTTCTTTCTTTGTACCTATAAGCCATTCATACAGGATCAAAAACAAGACCAGCATTGTGATAACATTCCCTAGGTCCAGGGACATTATTCCCTCAACATGGAAGACATGAGTAGAAAGGCCATTTAATACTTTTACAATCTTTAAGTCCCAGCATTTGACTTTCTATCAGGAAGGACTGCCAGACCAAAGACTGTGGGAGCAATAAACAGGAAAGAAAAGAGAATGACTATGAAATACATGACATGACTAACACTCAAGTGTCAAGGTACATTTGTGCCTTGCATTCACTTTAAATACATGGTCGGCCTTCAAAACTCATCTTTTTTGCTGGCATGATGAACAGCAAAATAGCACATTATATTTCCAAGAATGCAAATCAACCACACTGATGAAGGAGACATCTATTGCATTGCTGTCCCCATAACATAATGGAAGACTGCCATTTGGGTTTATGGGTAAAAAACTAACACACAAGTAGTTAGTCACTGATACTTGACAACTTTTCTGGATTAGGAAAATCCTATTACACTTTCAACCACCTTGCACAATCAAACCTTTCTATTAAGACAATTTGGTATTTTTGATTTTCATTAAATTTTTTTTTTTTTTTTAGACCCAGTACTTGTCTCTGAAGTTTGACGTCTTATACTCCAACCATTGTTTTATGGTGATTTAGAAAAATGTAAACTTCTGAAATAAAATTAAATCCATGAACACAATATGGTTTATGTTCCTTCTGTGACATTGAAAGAATTTGCTGGGAACTTATTAATACATTTCTTCCATGTCTAGAATGCAGTCTCAATCTGCTTTTTTTTGCACCACTGATTGATATATATATATTTGCATATATATATATATTTATATATTAGTTGTATTTTTTTTTAAAAAAATGTATGTTTGTTCATCAGTTTGTCCAGTCTGCTTAATGCAGTAACAGAGACCACAAATGTATGTCCCTCTCTTGGGGATTTGAAGCCAAAATCTATGTACTTGCTTGTTTGTAAGCTAGATTTTATATTCCTTGGGATCATCACCAGTATTAGTCTGAATGAATCAGGAAAAAATGCACTGTCATAGATTCATGCGTAGATGTTCTGGTCGCTTAGGGATCAAGGGATAAGCTTGTTTTTTGTATGGCGCAGCATTGGATTGTCTTATTGGTAGTGGGGCAGAAGCCTCTCCGCTTACAGTCACGTCCATTTGTTCCACGCTACTTGTTTCCATTCGGAAATCAGACGGTGGTTGTGTGTTGGTTGATCCAGCAGCCGTTCCTCTTCCCCAGAAGTCACCAGTACAGAACTTTACAGGGCTTGAAGAAAAGGGGGAAAAAAAGGATCTACAATGAAACCTAGCTTGTATACATTTAAATGCCATGCTTAAAGCGTTGGATGAGTGAAGAAAAGAAAAAAGGAAAAAAAAAAAGGTTCAGCATTACATGTGCATTTCTCTTTTGTCTCTTGTGTGTACATAGCGAAAAATGCCCTTTTGATTATTCTGCCAGCAACCAAGTGAGCTCAAAGTTTTTACCTTAATGATTTCTCTGCATTCAGGTAAAAAATGCCCCCCTAGCTGTCTTAGCACCCCCTGCCCCTAAACACTTACCCAAGTCCGGTATTGATCCAGTGCTGTGCTCAGCTGCAGCTCTTTTCTCTTCACTTCTTGGATTCAAGAGGAGGCTGAGAGCAGTGGGAGACCTAGGTTGCTGCTGTCAAACTTCTAAGAGGAGGTAGGGCTTACAATCTGTAGGCGTGTTAATGGACGAACATAGCCTGGTTTTGGATAGCATTCGCATGGGTGCCCCTTCAGCAGACAGCTTGCTGAGGGGGCACTCGGAGGAGCAGACAACTAGGGGATTTCAGAAGAGGAAGGAGACCGCTCTGTGCAATTCGACTGAGGGGTGGGCAGCAGCCCAAAAGCGTCCAGGACAAATACCCAAATTGGACACTAGATGGGGCCGAACCCCATGTTTGCCAAGGTAACCTGCCAACATACAGGATGGCACAAATAATCAACCTGATGCTCAAGACCAGGGCCAAAAAGGTCACCAACAGAAGAAAGACTCTATACAGAAGGGAGCATCCATCCAATCACAGACGAAGCGAGAACCTACCAAAAATAGATGGAATGATGAAAGGACAACAAATTCCCTTGTAGGGAAAAGATACACAATCTGATGTGATCAAACGCAATCAGGAACAGGTCCCAAATAAGAACCGAGGATGAAACATGTCCTGGAGAGAAAGTCCAGTTAGTCCATGTAGGAAAGCCGCCTAGACCATTACATCCCTGACCCCCTAGGGTCCAGAACATCAAGTCTTTAGAGATTGTCTGGCTAGACAACTAACCTCACTAATCGAGACGAAGGGAAAACCTGAGTTCAGCTAGAACACAGAGTACAAAGGGTGCGATTCCCAAGTCTGCCAGAGAACCCAGGATTTGATCTCACAAAGTCAGAATGACTTGGGTAAGGTACATAGGAAGTTCCCCACAAGAGTAGACAAGGGATGGAAGTCAGAACCTAAACCACAGACTGGTGAGATGGCGGAAAAAAATGAATTTTTGTAAAATCTTACCTGTAAAATTCCTTTCTCTGAGTCCTCCGACAGTCGCCGCCTCTTCATATTCGTCACAATGGGGTTATGACCTTTGCTCCGTAGGAGTAGCTAGGCAACAGAATATGTCAATATTAAGGCTTTTAACATATCCCACCCCCAGGGGGTGGTCCCCTCAGTCAATACCCTCCTACTTCCTGTATCCATACCTCAGTTTCAGTGGAATAGCAGTAGAGTACATAAACAAACCCCAAAAGAGGGGCGGGGGCGGCGACTGTCGGAGGACTCAGAAAGGAATTTTACAGGTAAGATTTTACAAAAATTCCGTTTTCTCTTACGTCCTCCGACAGTCGCCGCCTCTTCATATTCGTCACAATGGGGACGTCCCAAAGCAGTGCAAACATTAAGAGTGGGAAACGCAGTCGCGCCCAAAGGCAACGCCGTCTCCACATCAGAGAAAGGAACCTTACCAAGGGAAGGAAACCAGCTGGGCAGCATGAAAAAAAGGTGCTCAACAGGAGCAACAACCCAGGAAAAAACAAATAACCTAGGGATAAAATTATATCCCAAACAGCCAAGGGCCCAAAACAAGGGACCCTAAGGAACTGCCGCACTAAGAACCTTGCGGCCAAAGGAAGCATCAGCCGATGCCTGAACATCCACCTTGTAGAACTTCGTGAAGGTGTGAACGGACGACCAAGTCCCCGCCTTACACACCTGGGCCACAGAAGCCCGATCATGACAGGCCCAAGACGTACTCAGAGACCTGGTAGAGTGCGCCTTCACAGGCATAGGAGGAACTTTTCCCTTCAAAGCATATGCCTGTTCAATGGTCTGTCTGATCCATTTGGCGATGGCAGAAGCCGACGCCGCCATGCCCTTCCGAGGACCCTCTGGAAGGACAAATAAGGAATCCGACTTGCGAAAGGATTCAGTCGATTTCAGGTAAACCCTGATCGCCTGAACAACATCCAGGGAGTGCAAATCCACCTCCTTCGGATGCTTGGGCTTCGCGCAGAGCGAAGGTAGGACAATATCCTCATTGAGGTGAAAATCCGAAATCCTCTTCGGAAGAAAAGAAGGATTAGGTCGCAATACCACCTTATCCAAGTGAACGACCAGATACGGAGACCTGCAGGACAAAGCTGCCAGCTCCGACACCCGGCGAGCCGAAGTGATCGCCACCAAAAATGCAACCTTCTTGGACAACATGGACAACGAGATCTTTCTGATCTGTTCAAAGGGAGCATGTTGTAACACGGACAGAACAAGATTCAAGTACCAAGGAGGCAGGGGTTCCCTCCTAGGAGGGACCAGATGTCGCACCCCTTGGACAAAAGTGCTAACCAAGGAGTTAGATGCCACAGGACGTTGAAAAAGAACGGCCAACGCAGACACCTGAGCCTTGATCGTAGCCAGCGCCAAACGCTGGTCAACACCCGTTTGAAGGAAGGACAACACCCTAGACACCGAGTACGTGCGAGGGGAATGCCCCCTGGACTCACACTAGGCAAAATAGGCCTTCCAAGTACGGTAATAGACCTTCCCCGCGGAAGACTTCCTCGCGTTGATCAAAGTGTGAATGACCTCAGGGGAGAGACCCCTATCCTTCAGGACCTCGGTTTCAACAGCCAGGCCGTCAAAGCCAGCGACTGTAAAGCAGGATGGAATATCGGTCCTTGAAAAAGGAGATCTTCTCGAAGAGGCAGACGCCACGGGGCGTCGACCGCCAGATTCACGAGGTCTGCGTACCAGGACCGGCGAGGCCAGTCCGGTGCCACAAGAATCACCGTGTGCGTTTCCGAGTTCAACCTGCGAAGGAACCTGGACAGCAGTTGAATCGGTGGGAATGCGTACAGCAGTCGGTACTGATGCAACGGAGCTACCAACGCGTCTGACGCGTCTGCCCGAGGATCGCGTGTCCGCGCCACGAACCTTTTCACCTTGTTGTTCAGACGAGACGCGAACAGGTCCACATCTGGAAGACCCCACTTCGCGCACAACATCTGGAAGACATCCGGGTGAAGTGACCATTCCCCCTGGTCCAGGGTCTGGCGACTCAGATAATCCGCCTGCCAGTTCTCCACCCCCGGAATGTGAACTGCCGTTATCGCCGGGACGTGTGTCTCGGCCCAAAACAGAATGTCGGCCACCTCCCGAGCTGCCCGGGCACTCCTGGTGCCCCCTTGATGGTTGATGTAGGCCACCGCTGTGGCATTGTCCGTCTGCACCCGAACCGGACAGCCCTGCAGCCTGTCCGTCCAACGTTGAAGGCAGAGATTTACCGCTCGTAGTTCCAGAATGTTGATCGGAAGGGAGGATTCCTCCACCGACCAAGTTCCCTGGGCGGACAGAACACCCAGAACACCACCCCAGCCCGACAGGCTGGCATCCGTGGTGACCACCGTCCATGAGAGCGGACGAAAAGACTTGCCCCCCGACACCGTCGGGGACTGGAGCCACCACAGAAGATCCCTTCTGGTGCGATGACTCAATGAAATCTGGAGTTCCAGAGATTGCGGTCGCCCGTCCCACCTGGACAGGATCTCCGCTTGGAGACCCCGCGTGTGAAACTGGGCGAAGGGAATCGCCTCGAAAGCTGAGACCATTAATCCCAAACAGCGCATGCACGTCCGGATGGACGAGCACGGAACGTCCCTGAGGGACCTGACTTCTTCCTGAAGAGACCAGAGTTTGTCTCCCGGCAGGAAGACCTTCGCCTGGACCGAGTCCAGAATCATCCCCAGGTAGGGAAGACGAACCGACGGCACAGCGTCGATTTTGGAAAGTTTATCGTCCAACCAAACTCCTGCAGAGTTTGCATCGTGACGGACAGGTCTTTCACCAGACCCTGACTGGTCGCAGACCGAACCAGAATGTCATCCAGATACCCCAGGACAGAGATGCCCTGGGCTCTCAACAAAGCCAGAACCGGTGCAAGCACCTTGGTAAACACCCGTGGAGCCGAAGCGAGCCCAAAAGGCAGCGCCACGAATTGGCAATGATCCTCCGCAATGGCGAATCGAAGGTACCTCTGGTGACCCTCGAAAATGGGGATGTGAAGATATGCATCCTTCAAGTCGATGGAGGCCATGAACTCCCCCGGAATCAGGGCAGCCACCACCGACCGCAGGGATTCCATGCGGAACTTGCGAACCTGCACAAAGCGCTTCAGAGCCTTCAAGTCCAGAATCGGACGCACCTTGCCCTCCTTCCTGGGCACGGTGAACAGATTGGAATAGAACCCCCGAAATCTGTCCCGATGAGGTACCGGAACCACTACCCCCTGAGCCCGCAGGTCCCGCACCGCCAGGTGCAGATCCCGCAAACGCTCCGGAGACAGTTGAAGATTTGAGGGAAAAAATCTGCTCTCCGGCCGAGAGAGAAACTCGATCTTGTAGCCAGATCGAACGATTTCCTGAACCCACCTGTCCCGAACACGGGCCAGCCAGGGTTGAAGAAAACCGAGCAAGCGTCCCCCCACCCCCAGAACCGGGTGAGGGCGCCCCTTCAGGCCGCACTGTTGTGGGCAGCGGATCCGGACTGGCCGGACTTCTGCTTACCTGTCCACGGCTTCTTCTGAGGGCCGAAAAGAAGCGGTCTACTTACCAGGAGCCGCCTTAGCCTTGTGGGATTGGGGCAAGAGCGTGCTCTTACCACCCGTGATCCCTTTAATCAGTGTATCCAAGGAATTGCTAAAAAGTCGAGATCCGTTATAGGGTAGATTAGCCAAGGTCTTGCGCGAAGACTGGTCCACAGACCAACACTTCAGCCAAATCAGGCGGCGTGACAACACCGCCACACTGTGCACACGTGCAGCCAACGGAACTATATCCAAGTCCGCATCACACAAATACATGACACCCTGATGGATTTGATCCACCATAGCCAACGTCTCTGGAGGGGCAGAGTCAGCCACCAGGAAGCGCCTAAGCACCTGCGTCCAATTTGCGACAGCCAGAGCTGCCATAAGTGAAGCAAAAATAGCTTTGAGCATAGAATCGGTAACCGAATAGGTATGACGGGTAAGAGACTCCAGTCTCCTGTCCGTGGCATCCCGGAACAATGGCGTATCCTCAGCAGGAATCGCAGTAGACTTATTCAAAACCGCTACCGCGTGATCCACCGGAGGTGGCACACACCAACGTTCATCAGTAGCGAGCGTGAAAGGATAACGCAGCTTGAACCTACTTGGCACAGCAAAAGGCTTCCGCAGATTGCGCCACTGTTCGCTAACAGCGCGCTGAAAATCATCAGTGCAAGGAAAAACCTGTGAAGATCTGCGTCTCCGCTGCGTCCCATAGGAGGCTAAAACAGCAGGAGGACAAGGCTCATCCTGCAAACGCAGTGTTTGTTTGATAGAAGCAACCAATTCATCCATGAGTGCAAGCTCTTCAGACGAGCCAGGGGGAGAATTATCAACCCCTTCCACCTCAGCCTCCACTTCTGATCCCACAAGATCCAGGGAGGAACGGGACCCCGATAAGGAGACCCCAGCCATAGCAGCCCCATCACCATCACCCTCTGAATCAGAGGAAATTGAAACTCTGGGCCGTTTAGTGGATTGAGCAGCCACCAGCATTTGCACCTGAGCAGCCACCAGCATTTGCACCTGAGCAGCAAGGTTAGCAACAACAGCAGCCAAATCACCCCCTGGGGGGGAAGCAGCAGCCCCCTGGCTTCCCACCAAAGTGAGAGGAAATTTGCTTTCCTGAGAATCCATGCCCCCAAAAAAAAATTTTGCAGGAGAATAAAGGGTAACTGCCCCTTTAAAAGCGCGGTCAGCGCAGCCCACCGCACTCACGCACCAGCACAAGCCGACCCCCACAGGGAAAAGCACAAACTCAGGCAAGGATTCAGGACAGAGGATAAAACCTGCAGAGACCACCGCTGCTGCCTCGATCGGTGCGCCCAGGAGAAGAGGAAGTGATGCAATACAGGGCGCTCTATTGAAGCCTATGGAGGGCTACAAGAAAATGGCCGCCTGCAGTGTCAGCATGAGGCCGGAGCGATCGCCGCCAAAATGGCGGCGCTTGGCGCCGAAAACGCCGCTCCCGCCCACAGTGAAACACCAGGACACATGCAGTACAGTAAAAACAATGGCGGACCGCAGCAGCGGTCGCCGCAAGTATGCACAACATGATCCACATCATGCCCCGCAGCACACAGCCTGTCACACAGTAAAAGACAGCACACATTCTGACACAGAGACAGTGCAGTATAGCCCCCCTCCTTGCATTCCACAGAGTGCAGCTAAGACAGATAGGGAGTCCAACAGTGTGAACAGGGGCAGGGTTACACAGTCCCAGACTGACACCCCCCAAACAGACAGGTCCCCACACAGATACACTTACCTCCTAACTGGCGTGGGGAACCCGCACAAGCGATCAAGCCACTGCACATGGGACAGGAAGAGTCGCAGCCAGGACGCAGGAGAACTGGGGAGCGATACCGCAAGGCGTCCAGTGAGATAGCCACCTCACCATAGCATCCCTGCAGCGAACAGGGATGGGTCGCTCATTATGCCAGGAAAAATACCTGACTGAATGCTCGATGGCAGGCTGGGAAGCCACTGACCCACAACCTGCGACCAGGGGGGTCAGCCCGAGACCCAGCCCGCATGATCCTCTTCATCAGAAGGACTAACTAATGCTGACAAAAGTAAAAGCTAAGTAAAGAGAGAGAAAAAAACTCAAATAAAATCAAAAAAAGAGAAAAGGCTGAGACAAAATGCCCCAGCATAGAGACATCCAGCTACTCCTGACAAGCTAGACATTGAAACTGAGGTATGGACACAGGAAGTAGGAGGGTATTGACTGAGGGGACCACCCCCTGGGGGTGGGATATGTTAAAAGCCTTAATATTGACATATTCTGTTGCCTAGCTACTCCTACGGAGCAAAGGTCATAACCCCATTGTGACGAATATGAAGAGGCGGCGACTGTCGGAGGACGTAAGAGAAATTAGGATTTTTGGTTTACCGGTAAAATCCATTTATTGGGAGGACATCACAAGGCACAGGGTACTTCATATTCATAAGAAAAAAATGTAAAGCGCCAAAAGTAAATAAACAGCAATGAAATGTGAATACTGTGTTATAAATGGACAACACGTTGAAAAAAAATCCACCATACCCCTGGAAAAGCTGGCTGCCGTTACAGCAGCAAACACGCACTCAGTGTAGATCCACCATATGTTGTGGGGAAGGCTGTTTAGCAACCAGCACCATCCAGATGTAGCTATGGTAAATAAAGCTCACCGGGAGCCAGATGAAGTTTCCATAGTGTAGTATTTATTGGATTTGTATATTAAAAGCCCAAATATAATGAATCATAAAATCATATGACAATGGGTGCCATTACCGACCCAATATCAGACAGTGGCCTGACGTCAGCACTAGCGTCTCCAACGACTTTCGTCCAACAGGACATCATCAAGGGGTCCTTTTGTGTCAAACGTTAAACTAGTTTATATAGCCTCTCAAAACACTGTGCCTCCCTTGAAAAATTGCAGACAGAAGTGATCAGTCGGCTATTTTGCTGGAGATGTTGGAGGGATGACTTCCGGTCTGCAATTTTTCAAAGTAGACACCATGATTTGAGCAGCGTCAGGGAGGAGACACTAGTGCTGACGTCAGGCTACTGTTCAATACCGGGTCGGTAGTGGCACCCATAGTCATATGGTTTTAGGATTTATTTTATTTTGGCTTTTAACATACAAATCCAATAAATACTACACTATGGAGACTTCCTCTGGCTCCCAGTGAGCTTTCATCTACATCTGGATGGTGCGAGTTGCTGAACAGCCTTCCCAACAACAGATGGTGGATCTACACTAAGTGCGTGTTTGCTGCTGTAACGGCAGCCAGTTTTTCACTTTAGCACTTTTTTGGACTTTTTTTCAATGTGTTGTCCATTTATAAACACAGTATTTACATTTCATTGTTTATTTACTTTTGGCGCTACACATTTTTTCTTAAGATTGGTATATTACTTATATGTGTCAGCTGCCGCCTCACCACATCGCAGAGATACACCTTTTTTTCTGTTACTTCATATTCATGACTAGAGATGGACTCGGGTATGTTCGGGATCCCACCACTGCACACAGCTAATTACCAGCAGTGAGATTTTTCCTGATCTGTGCAGCTGCGGTAAATGTCTCACTGCCTGCGATTAGCCGTGTGCAGTGTTGGCTTCCCGGCGGGATCGGGCAGGTGAGATATCGAACACGCCCAAGCCCATTCTTATTTCATGATTACTTGGAATATGCTTGCACCTGCAGGTGGACAGGCCAGCCAGGTCCTCCTAACCCAGGCATAACCACTTCCAGCTAAGCTAAGGCTGGCCATACATGTTCAACTTTTGTTGTACAATTTTCTGTCAGATCTACCACAAACCACATAATGTGAGGTCAAAGCTAAACAACACATTCACTTGTATCCAACTAGGCAGGCCTTCCTACTACATACTTGAAGGTAAATTTCAAGAAAATCTGACAGAAAACTGAAAGAAAACTCATGTATGGCCAGCCTTAGTCTCACCTTTTGAAGCAGGCAATAAAGAGCAGACAAAAGCGGGGGTGAGGGATTGTTTGGTCCCTGTGTCCTATGAAATACACAAAGAAAAGGATTTTACAGGTAAACAAAAAAATCCTAATAGCTTAATCGTACATTACAGGACATGAGGTGCTTCATATTCATGACTATTTGGGATGTCCCAAAGCACTGAACAGTAGGGGTGGGTAACACCACAACAAGGCCAACATGCCCAATAATCCAAAAAGAATAGGGGAAAACCCACTATAAAGCCACCTAACAAAACTTTTCACCCAAAAGTGGTGTCCGGAAAGGCATGAAAATCTATGGGGTAAAGCTTACTAAACATAGGAGAAGATCAGGTAGCAGCCTTACAAACTTAAAAAGCAAAAATGCACCCCATGACATGCTTCAGGCATGAAACTTATGAGAATCAAATCTGGAGAAAAAAAATATCTTTGAATTTAGGATGGTACAAATTCCTGTAGGTTGATTCTTGCCTTGAGGAGGGTATGAATTCGAGTCAGAAAAACCCCTATCCCTCAGAACTTAGGCTTCAACAGCCATGCCAAAGTCAGAGTCCGTAAAGCAAAATGGAAGACTGAACTCTGCAACAGCAAATCTGGCAAACCTGGAAGAGCTCATGTCACATCTGCCAAGAGAGGTGGTGTCTGCATACCACGTTCTCGGCCAAGCAAGCACAATCAGAATCCATGGAATGCTCACTACTGCCTTTATCTGCATAACAGGTGAGGAGGAAGCTGCAGCAGAGGGAATGCATAGATCAGGGAAACCGGATTACACAAGGGCTACCACCACAAAGGCCTGAGGAACCCCACCCAGCTCGTTGCTGAATCTGGATGCCAAAAGATCCACATCCAGTGTCCCCCACTGCAGAAAATTTTCAGCAAACATGTCCGGGTAAAGGGTCCCCATTCTGCTGCATTTTGCCTGCAATTTCTATGGCGGGAATTTAGTGGAGTGGGCTCGAACATGAAGTTCTGCCCAAAACAGATCACAATATCTGGTCTGATTCTTCTTGAGAAGTGTGACTTCTTGTCCCTTCTTGATATATGCAACGGCGGTCTCATTGTTTGGCACTGTTTTGGCACGGTTTAACACAGACTAATGTATGAGAGTCAGGCAAATTGCCCAACGCTCCAGATGTTGATTCGCAACTTTTGCTCCACCAACAACCTGGTTTTCTGAACCAAAAGGCTCTCCTGAACACCTTACAGGCCCAACAAGCTGGCATCCCTTGTCAAAACCTTCCAATTCCCTGGAAGAATCTTCTGGCTTCAAGGATCTGTGTGAAACTCCACCACCCAAGAACTCTCCTCTTCAGGGACAGGTGTGATGACCCCCTGAAACAGTAGTCTTTCCAGAGCTGCAAAGAAAACAGCTCCTCCTTTGTGGCTTCAAAGGTACCCTTGGACGCAGAAGACATGGAAGGGGAAAGAAGAGAAAGTTCAGCTTGTAGTCTCAGAACACCATGCTACAGACCCAGCTGTTCGTAACATTCAGGCAGCCACGAAGGCCAATAGCACCCCCCCCCCCCCCCCACCAGCTGCTCGTGACATCTAGGCAGCCGCGAAGGCCAATAGCAACCCTACCTTTCCCTTGTGAGGAGGGTGCTCCTTCACAGTGAAGAGGACTTTCCCCTGTAATCAGTGGACATTGGGGTTCAGTTCTTATGGAACTAGGACGTCGGCTTCTACTTAGAGACCAAGGCTTGCTGCTCTTCCTGGATTCTGAATGCAACACCGATTTCCAACTTTTCTTCTTTAGGGGTAAGGAATGTGCTTTTATCTACAGTTACCTTCTGGATAAAGGCATCCAAGATGGACCAAACAGGCACTTGCCTTCAAAGGACAGCCTCAAGTTGCTTTTCACAGAGAAATTCCAGCAACCTGCACTCGAGCCAAAGGATCCTTCTCATATGGACAGATATGGTGCCCAACCAAGAAAGCTGCCATGTGCAGTCTTCCAAGACATCCACTGAGAAACTCAAGACATTCGAAAAGTTCCAGAAATTGCCATAATGGGCAGATCTTCATGGTCCGATTTTCTAGAACAGAGCATATACTTTAACTTTGAATGCTCAGAACACTCCACTACATCCACTGTGCACTGCAGAGCCACTCCCACTAGAGACGTGGTTTCCTTTAGAGCCCTTTCATGCCGAGGTGCTTTTGCATTGCTTTTCAGGCGTTAGCAGTGCACGTTTTTTTTTTTTTTAAACACCACTCAAGAGTGGCTTCAAGAACCATTTTGAGGCACTTTCCATTTATTTCAATGGAGTGGGGCATTTTTAAAACGTTTTGTTTGGTGCTCCAAACTTGCTACATGCAGGAATTTTTCTCATCACCCTGCCAGCACACTGCCCCAGTGTGAATGCATTCATTGATTTTAATCGGAATAAGGTTTTTGTGAGCTTTTTAGGCACTTTTTAGCACCAAAGCGCTTGAAAATCGCCTCAGTATGAAAGGGCTTCAAAGAGGGCCTCCAATTTCCTAATCTGTTGCACTGTTAAAGACCAGGACTTTCAGAGTCTTACACTCCATATTGATTACCGCCTCTACGCTCCGGATGGCAAGTTGTTCAATCACAATGCATCGCCAAGTCAAATGCTGAGCATGACGTGTATATGCCAAACCTGGTAGCTGAGTACTCTTTACTCCCCCCAGGTACGCCGCTCCAAAAGATGAAAGTGAAGCTCCATTATGTGCCATAGCAGAGGATAGCTGCACTCCACCAGTGTAGGCACCCATCTTATTGATTCAGGGATCCCATGGCACCGTCCCATGTAAAAAAGAAAAAAAAAAAAAAGGTAGTGCAGAGTGTGACTGGTGGCAGCCGGTGCACACCTACATGACGTCAATGCGTTTCACCGGAAATCCAGCTTCTTCAGGACAATAAGTTTGTGACATTGCATACTTGAAGCGGAAGCCCGGATGGCAACATAACCAGCCACCCCCGCACTTGCATGCATGGTATGGGAACCTTCCCTCTTGCCCTCAGGACCATACGTGGCTGATCCAGATGAAGACTTTCCCTTCCCCAGCAGTTGTATCGAGAATAGGCCAGGAAATAGGGCACTAACACCCAACGAAACATCTTCAAAGAGACCTCATGGCCACATCTATTACCTAAGGACACTAGCTAAAAATGAAGGCTTACCTCAGCTTTCAGGTGTTATGCAGGAAATCCTGCCTCTTTTTGGCCACTGTTCATTCACCTGAAAGTTGCAGCATAACCCAAGTAGTTCTGAATATAAAATGATCCCGTGTCCTGTAATGTACAACTAAGATTCCAACCTCCCAGTTAAAGTGGTATTAAACCCAAAAACAGAGGTTTATTATATTGCAGCTTAACAATTCTTAGATATAATGGCTGCATTTGTTTTCTTTTTAGATTATTTTAACCAGCTGATCGTGCCAGTAAGTCTGTTTTTCAACAGAAAACGCACTTCTGCAAATGTATCAGAAGTTTTTGACTAACCAGTTACCACTGACAGGGGTGTTCACAATGATCAGCGTTTATTCATGCAAAATCTTCATTCCAAAAGACAAAAAACTGCTGCTGTAACTGCAAGGTGAGCTGGATTTTGTACTTTTACATCTAAACAACGGCCTCTTCTAAAACTGACAATGTTGCTATCCAAAAGGTGCCCCTGTACCCATTTATCTAGAATAGAGGCACTCTAATACGGTGTTACTAGCCTGATCACCAGGTGAAAGCAGAAGGAAAAATAAAAGCCTAAAAAAAAAAAAAAAAAAAAAAAAAAAAAAAAAAACGAATACAGCCACCACATCTAAATACATTTTACATTACATTTTTGGTTTGAGTACTAAAGTGGTATTAAAGCTTTGTTTTTTTTTTTTTAAACATGTTATACTTACCTGCTCTGTGCAGTGGTTTTGCCCTTGAGGCACCACTGCGTGCTCACTCCCGAGTCGCTGCTCTATGCGTCTAACGCTTAGAACCGCAGCTCGGTCCATACACTCGCCACCCCCCTCGGCTCACTTTCAACCTCCAGAACCACTTTAATACCGTGGTTAAAAGGTAAGGTTAGACAAGATCTGGCCTTCAATTGTGTTTTTTTTTTTGTTTGCCAGTGTCCAAGCTTCCTGCAGGCAGCAGTATCACCAGAATGTTTTAGAATTCCTGAATTCATGTGTGCCTCAATGAATGAATAAAAAAAAAAGTTTTAAGGTTCAGATACACTTTAAGCCTGGCTGAAATATATACTGTATGTATGAGAAATAGCACAAACAATTTACAAGGTGAAGAGATTTATTGCATAGCAACATTTAAAACTTACGTACAAAGATAACCTAAAAACAATCGCAACATTTTCACATGTTTGTAGGATTACCTGACAGGTGTTCGAGGACTTCCAATAAATCTACGAGGAGACCGAATTTTTGGTTCAAATGAAAACTTCTCTTTCACACTTTCCAGCACAGAAGGAGCCACATATGTAAAACCCTTGAGAAAAGCAAGCAAATGGTTTAAACATTACAGCAGCATTCAATATTACAACTCCATTAGGGTCAAGCTAGCACTAAAAATGAAAAATATTTATTCAGATAAAAGTCACAACAGCCACATGTTCTACTGAGATTAAGGGAAGAGTCGTATTAGCTCTCCTATTCATCTCGATTAAACACTGCCTGGCTGAGAGGAGGGTCAGGCAACAGGGAAGCAGGACCAAACTGCATCCTCTGTGCTCCCCAACCCATAGGAAAGGGTTGGGGGAGGGGCACCGAGGATTTTTATTGAGAGGGGAAACTTTAAAGCAAACCTGATAAAACATTCATTATGTTAAAGAGGAAGTAAACCCTCCTCCAAGTTGTACCTATAGGTAAGCCTATGGTAAGTATTACCTATAGGTACTGTAAATTTCTGCTAAACATGTACCGTTTAGGAGATATTTACCTTAAATGCAGCCAGTGACCTCACTGGCGCATGCGCTCTGAAGGAACGGCTGCTGGTGCCGTTCCTTCAGAGCCCCCGTGCCGTGACCGTCAGCTCCCGCGCCCATGCGCGGGAGTGACGTAATCGCGGGTCCAGCCAATCAGATGGCCGGATGCAGTGAACCCGGAAGAAGGGTGACAGAACATGTCACCCATGGGAGAGGTGAGCGCTCGGCGCTTCGGGGCTTCGTTCTAAGGTATGTATATCATAATGAGCTAGTATGCGATGCATACTAGCTCATTATGGGTTTGTCTTTCAGGTGGAATTTAAAAAAAAAAAAAAAAATCTGGAGGTTTACAACCTCTTTAATGAAAGAGAAATATTTTAAATTAGAGTAAGACAGACTTTTCAAATTAACATGCCATTTCAAGTAAATCAAGAAAGCACAAAAAGTGCCAGAGTTAAATCATAGGAAAGTTATGAATACCTAAAGCGGAAGCCCAGACAGAACAGTTTTGTGTTATGTAGTGTGTACAACAAAGTTACCCGTAGTAATGCATATTCTCATCTTGATTTCTGCTGCTGTTTAGTGTAAAGATACGTTTCTTCATACCAGCAAGAAAGTGTTGTATTTCCAGCACTGCAGGTATGAGAGAAACAGCACAATATATGGTCAGCCCACAGTGATGGCTGCTCACTCCCTGCCCCCAAATTAGGTTTAAAATTACCTTGTTGCCGATATTCCCGTGACTTGACAAAGCGCATACGCATGAAAAGCATAGTCACGGCAACAGGGCTTGCTTACATTCCATGCTGGTTCCTGTACTTAGCTCGTCCCCATTGAGTGACGTCAATTCCGGATGCTGCGCTGCCTTCTGTGCTCCTGTACAACGGCCACACGTGCCGGCGGCGTCTGCTCAGTTTCCCTTTTCCTGCTCCACGGAGGGTATTTGGTTTCCGGTCATCTATGCATCCACTTACTCCGAGAGGCACAGCGTTGAATGTTCCAGTTTGACCACTGGTAATCGTCCATCTTCAATGTCCTCACTGCCATCCAGAACCGTGTGGCAACTAGCATGTATTCCCTAATTTTATTTGCTTAACTGACATTCATTATGGATCCACTGCCCGTGGGTTCTCTTTCATGCTATAATACCATCACTATGCGCTGTCCATATATTGTGCTAAATTTCTTTCCCTCTACATCCCATGCTTGGTACCGGCAGCACAGGGATTGGTTTCTCCATTCACACAGTGATTTCCTGGTTCAATTCCTCCATAGGGGGCTTTGGCTTTCAGCGCCTGGACTTTGTATATAATGAGAGAATTGTTTCTATGCAGATAAACAATTTTGTTCACACAGAAATTCTTGTATTGCTGTCCAGAGAACACAAGGAGGTTCTGTGTATGGACAAGGGAAGGGGATGAACAAATAAAAGACAGGGTCTCCACGGGTCCATTCACAGACCACCACCTTGTATTCTATGAACAAGGTGAACGGCCAAGGAGAAGGGAAAGGGGATACACAACAGGATTACACCATTATACAAGTACAGCACTAGCTGTACTTTCCGGCATGAAATAGATTTTTTCACTATTCTGCAGCAATCCAATTGTACAATATACATCATTAAAAAGGTAACTGTTGTAGGTGTCGCATATCACAAAACTGTTTTGCCTACAGTTCCCATGCAATATATTTTAGTCCCGGTTCACACTAGGGCGACCTGTGAGGCGACCTGGTCGCCTCATCGGTCGCCGTAGGTCGCCTCCCATAGGGAAGCTGCGGACCCGTTCTAATAGGAGCGACACAAGTCGCTCCGACTTAGAAAAAGGGTCTGGAGCTTCTTTGGGGTGACCAGGAGGCGACCGCCATAGACTTCAATGTTATGAAGTCCGTGGCGGCCGCTCCGAGGTCGCGGCGCGCTGCTCGCACCGCGACCTCGGAGGTCGCGGTGCGAAGTAGAGTCGCTCGTATGTGAACGGGCACTTAGAAAGTAAGAACGCCTTCATTTGTTTACTAACACATCTAAATGGTTTATGCCTAGTAAAGCATTAGGAATTACAACACAAACATCCAAAATTTAAGTACAGATGCCTCCAGCCACTTAAGATTTAAACAAGCAGATCTCAAACCTGTTGCCTTACCAGAAATACTTGATTGGCACTTTCACTGAGAGTGGCATCATCTGGACTGTCTACAGGAGTCTGACGTGTAAACTTTGAATCAAACTGGCTAACATCTTCTTCAGATTGCTTTGGAAAAACAAATAATGCGATTTGTTATGAGTAATTTTATTTATGTTTTTTTTTTCTTTTTTTTATTTGCTGTAAAATCATTTTCCTGGAGTACATTACTGGTAAGAGATGAAACCATGACAAACAAGAACTGTAAGGATAGCCCAACATAAACCCTCCCACTACCAGAATGCCTAGTTTTGTAGCAAGTTATTTTAACAGTGGATCGTAAAACAATGGGGAGGGACCTGTGTCCCCTAATATACTCCAAGAAAAAGATTTTACAGGAAGTAAAAATCCTTTTTTCTTAACTGTATATTGTAGGACACAGGGTCAGTAATCATGTACATAGAGAATCCCAAAAGTAGTCTGAGGGATAGGCAACGCAGCAAAAGCTAAAAGGTCCACAAACACCAATGGGTTAACAGAGGGGAGTCAGCAGCTACCCAAGTTGCCTGAAAAACCTGTTGACCCAAGCTGACATCACCTAAGGCCCACATCCATCTGGTAAAACGTAACGAAAGTGTAAATAGAAGACTAGAGTGGCGTCTTGCAGATCTAAGAAACAGAAGCATGATGCTTTAAAGCCCAAAATGTACTAACTGATCTAGTGGAGTGTACCTTGACATGGGAAACTTTGCCTTGGAGACATAAGGTTCAACGGTGAGCTGTTGAATCCACTTTGTGATAGCGGAATGAAAAGCAGATTATCCCTTAGAGAGAAATTCAGGAAGGACAACCGGGGAGCTGTAGCTCAGAGATAGACTGAAGAAGCACTAACCAAACACAGACAATGGAGGCAAATCTCCTTGGGATGCCCTGGAGCAGGACAGATTGTAAAAACTGGATTTTTGTCTTATTGTAAAATCCTTTTCTCTGATTTTCATTGACTGTCACAGCACCATATCTTCTTGACTGATAGGTTTATGCTGCTCTCCACAGAACGACGACACTAGGTGGAAAAAAAAACAATTTGACCACACCTATAGGGAAATCCCAGGGGGTATACGCCCATTTCCTGTTTTGTAACAAGCAGTGTCAGAACAACATAAAACTCGACTCAAAGGGGACGGGTGCTGTGTCAGTCAATGAACATCGGAGAAAAGGTTTTTACGATAGGACAAAAAATCCAGTTTTTGCTTTCGTTCATTGACAGACACAGCTCCATATCTTCTTGGCTGATGGGACATCCCAAAGCAGTGTCAATATGAGCGGTGGGAAAAACACAGCAGAAAAAAAAAAAACACTTCCCAAAAGCTTAACATAGCAAACCAGGCAAAACAAGAGCTAAACCAGGAACAACTGGGGCTCACCTGACAAAAAAACAAAAAATACACCCTCAAAGAGGACTGAACCTCTCCAACAGCGGCCTGCAAAACCTTGCGGCCAAAAGAAGCATCCACAGATGTCAACCCATCCAAATTTTGTGAAAGTGTGCACAGACCACCATGTGGCCGCCTTGCATACCTGCATCACTGACGCCTGATGACGGACGGCCCAGGAGGCACTACGCTTCCTCGTAGAATGCACCTTAACAGGGTAAGGAGGATTCTGCCCCTTAATGGAATAGGCCTGCACCACCGTCTGTATGATCCATCTTGAAAAGGTCGCAGCCGATGTGGCCATCCCCTTACGAGGTGCATCCGTAAGGACAAACAGGGAATCAGATTTCCGGAGCGACTCAGTCTCTGCCAGGTACACCCTGATTGCCCGAACCACATCCAAAGAATGTAAGGCAATCTCTTTAGGATGCTTAGGCCACAGAAGACAACACAATGTCTTAATTTAAATGGAAACCAGATGACTTTAGGAACGACTGACAGGTACGAAGTACAACCTTGTCTCTATGAACCACCAGGTAAGGTGAATGACAGGACAACACAGCTAGCTCCGAATCCTGCACACAAAAGTAATAGCCACCAAGAAAGCTACTTTGTGTCAAAGTGAGCAGAGGAATCTCAGGAATATTTTCAAAGGGCGGTTTCTGAAGAAACGACCTCACCAAATTGAGGTCCCATGGAGGCAATGGAGACCTCACAAGGGGAGCCAGGTGGCAGACCCCCTGAACAAAGGTTTGAACCAAGGAATTTGTTGCCAACAGGCATTGAAAGAAAATCGCCAGGGCCAATATCTGGCCTTTGATTGTACACAAAAAAGGAACAGGCGAAGCGCCTCTAAGTGCACTACATTTATTAAAGTAAAGGCACACAAGATAATGGCAACTCACAGAAAAGTGAATAAAAAACGGCTCGATCTGGAGTCAGACGGTGAGTGAGTGGTCCGAAGCCCAATTCCGGGAGAGAGGAGGAGATGGAAGAAACCTTTCCGGTAGATGGAGATGGAGGACAGGAAGATGCCGGCTGCTGTCTTCCAGGACCGGCTGGTTCTCTCGTGGCGGGCTGGAGCGCAGCGTCAACCGCGTGACATCAGCAGGTTCAAGGAGTACACGACGCGTTTCAGAGCATGCGCCAAGCTCGTGGGGAGCACGCGCGCTCTTTTTTCAAGTGAGAACTCACTCACTGTCTGACTCCAGATCGAGCCGTTTTTTATTCACTTTTCTGTGAGTTGCCATTATCTTGTGTGCCTTTACTTTAATAAATGTAGTGCACTTAGAGGCGCTTCGTCTGTTCCTTTTTTGCATCGTCCACAGATTTGTTCTTCCTGTGTGGTGGAGCTGGCCCTTTGTTTGCAGACTCAGACCCGTCCTTCAGTCTCATCACCTCCATTGTTATTTCACCTTATGGACTTCACCTATCTTCCTTGTTATGCCATATAGGTAAACTGTCCTTACCTGTTTATTGTACCATTGTTATCTTGTCATATCCTTACATTGACCCTACCAGACCAGAGCGCCAGTTATTTCCTTTTTTGATTGTACACAAGACCAAACGCTGATCTACACCTCTTTGGAGAAACTCCAAGACACGAGACACCGAGAAGGAACGGTGAAACCACACCCCCCCCCACCCCCCAAGACTCTCACCAAGTAATGTATGCCCTCCAGACTCTGATAAATCTGCCTAGATGTAGATTTTCTAGCTTTTAACAAAGTAGGAATCATCGATTCAGACATCCTCTATCCTTAAACACCTGGCTTTCAATAGCCAGACCGCCAAAGCTAGCACTTGTAAAGCAGGATAGAAGACCGGAGTTAACAGATCTTCTCTGAGAGGGAGTCCCCAAGGGACATCGGCGACCAGCCGTACTAGGTCTGTGTACCATGACCTGTAAGGCCAGTCCAGTATCCCTCCTGCCTTGATCATTTGCAGAAGTCTTGGCAGAAGAGTCAGCAGAGGAAATGCGTACATTACACGATATTGGCTCCAAGGAGCAACAAGAGCGTCCGTGGCGGCGGCCAGAGGATCCCAAACCTTGCTACGAACCTCTGCACCTTCCTGTTGAGATGAGAGACCAACAGGTCCACATCAGGAGTCCCCCACCTGAGGCACAGTTGATGAAACACCTCCTGGTGAAAAGACCATTCTCCCTGATCAAACTTCTGCCGAATGAGGTAATCCACCTGCCAATTTTCCACCCCTGGAATATGCACGGCAGAGATGGCTGGAAAAAAGCATTCTGCCTATCTTAGAATGCCAGCTACTTTCCGGACCGCTAAGGCACTTTTGGTGCCCCCCTTGATAAAAGACATATGCCAAGGTATTGTCCGATTGAATCCTCACCGGGCACCCCTGCAGACGATCCATCCAATAAATTAGGCAAAGCCTGATCGCCTGAGTTTCCAGGATATTGATCGGCAGACTGGACTCCTCCAAAGTCCAAATCCCCTGAGCCGGTTCCATACCCAAGACACCTCCCCATCTGGAGAGGCTGGGTATCCGTTGTGACCAACGTCCAGTACAGAGGGAGAAAGGATTTTCCCTGTCAAAGCACCGGAAAGCGGAGTCACCCTCTTACTCCGACTCAACAGGATCAGATTGTCTAGTGCCTGTGGATTCTTGTTCTATTTGACAAGGATCGCCTTCTGTAGAGACTTGGTGCGGAACTGAGCAAATGGAACCACCAGACCTTCACAGATATACTACAACCCCTGGACCAACTGGTCCGCCAGCTCAGTCAGATCAGGAGGTGGTTGTCCACCTTCCAAATCCCGGTGCAGGAGCTTAGCCCATTCCGTTAATGTCTGTGAAACCAATATTATGGCAAACACTGGCTATATATAGGCGTGATCTTGTGAGCTACTATGACTTAAAACTGCAGCCTGCACTAATCACTCCCCAATCAGTGTGAAAATCAAATGGTAATCTTATGAATTTATTTAATCACTGGATATTTTAATTAGCATAGCACTTACTGTGAAACACTGGCTGCAGAATGGAATCGGCCATGGTGAAAAGATATATCACATATTCAGCTCTCTTGTCAAAGGTGTCCTTAAATGAAGGAGAGTCCTCCACCAGAAGGAGGGTGGCCTTATTCAACCTGGAAACCACGGGTGGTACGGTCAGTTTCTTTAGCAGGGACTCTTCAAACAGATACCTTCTAGCAAAGCACTTAGGGACCCTGACAGTGAGTTTGGGGGGGAACCCCACTGACTTGCGACAATGTTTTCGAAATGGGCAGGAAAGGGAAAAATGGATTTTTGTAAAATCTTACCGTAAAATCCTTTTCTCTTAAGCTCGACAGACGTAGTCCTCCTTGATTAATATCAACTCGGGTTATACTGCCCTCTACAGGAGTAGGACTAGACAGGAAAGAAAACGTTCTGGCCACACCCTAGGGGCAGTCCCAGAGGGTATATCCTCACTTCCTGCTACAGCAAATCAGTTATGTCACAAAGCAGTGTTTAGAGAATTTAACCCAACCCAACTCAAAAACAGAGGGGCGGGTACTACGTCCGTCAATGAGCTTAAGAGAAAAGGATTTTACGGTAAGATTTTACAAAAATCAATTTTTCTCTGTCGCTCATTGACAGACGTAGTCCTCCTTGATTAATATCAACTCGGGACATCCCAAAGCAGTGCCACAAATGAGGGGTGGGAAAATGGAAATCAAAACCCAATCTAGAAGGCCCAACCGGTGCCAACTAGAAGTTTTAAAGGCTCATCACACGATGAGACTCAACTGAAATTCCAACGGAAAAAACCCTCGAGGTAGACCACCGGTCTACTCAAATTGCGGCCTGCAAAACCTTGCGGCCAAATGAGGCATCTGCCGATGCCATTACATCAACTTTATAAAATTTTGTAAAGGTATGAACCGACGACCAGGTAGCCGCCTTGAACACCTGGACCACTGACGCCTGATGGCAGTAGGCCCAGGAAGTACTGAGCGCTCGAGTGGAGTGCGCCTTAACAGGGAACGGAGAATTCCGACCCTTAATAGAATAAGCCTGTACCACAGTCGGTCTAATCCATTTGGAGATAGTCGCGGCAGATGCAGGCAACCCCTTTCTGGGGCCATCCGTGATCACAAAAAGTGAATCCGTCTTACGGAACGATTCCGTAGTCTTCAGGTATACCCTGATTGCCGTAACCACGTCCAAGGAATGCAACGCATATTCCTGAGGATGATTGGGCTTAGGACACAAGGAAGGTAGCACAATATCTTCATTCAGATGAAAATCTGAAACCACCTTAGGAAGAAAGGATGGCTTCGGATGAAGAACCTTATCCCTATGAACCACTAGATATGGGGAATGGCATGATAATGCAGCCAGTTCTGACACCCTGCGTGCAGAAGTGATAGCCACCAAGAAGGCCACCTTCTGGGATAATGTAAGCAAGGGAATCTCCCTGATATTTTCAAAGGGAGGTTTCTGAAGAACCGACAAACACCAAATTAAGATCCCAGGGCGGTAAGGGCGCGCGCACTGGCGGAGCCAAGTGCCGCACCCCCTGGACACCAAGAAATGAGTAGCCCAAGGCTTCTGAAAGAAGATTGCTAATGCTGAAACCTGACCCTTGATAGTGCTCAAGGATAGTTTCTGCTCAACCCCCTTTTGCAGAAAAGCCAAGATTCGGGTCACCGAATAGGTACGTGGGGGAAATTCCAAAGATTCACACCACGCGATACAAGTCTTCCATGTGCGATAATAGACTTTGCTGGAAGTCGCTTTCCTTGCTTTAATTAGAGTAGGAATAACTGAAGCTGACAACACTCTGTCCTTCAGTACCTGGGTCTCAATAGCCAGGCCATTAAAACCAGCGACTGTAAAGCACGATGGAAGATCGGTCCTTGAGACCGCAGATCCTCCCTGAGAGGAAGCCTCCAAGGAGCGTCCACGACTAGCCTGTCCAAGTCAGCGTACCCGGCTTGACGAGGCCAGCTTGGAATTTCCAGGATAACTGGAGTTCCTGCCACCTCTATCCTGCGGAGAAATCTCAGCAGCAATTTGAGAGGGGGGAAGACATCTAGTAGCTGATACTGCCTTTACAGGCCGTTCAGCGCGCCTGCTGCGTCCGCTAGAGGATCGCGGGTGCGAGCCCTGTTGAGCCAACCTACCAACAGATCCATATCCGGGGTGTCCCAATGAAGGGACAGCTGGTGAAATACCTCTGGATGAAGAGACTATTCCTCTTGATCCAGAATCTGACGGCTGAAATAATCTGCCTGTCCACCCCCGTGATAAATATCGCGGAGAGAACTGGAACTGTTCCCCCAATAAGAATGTTGGCCACTTCTATGGCCGCCAGGGTACTCTTGGTGCCCCTTGGTGATCGACCGAAGTCATGACCGTGGCATACTCCGATTGGATCCGAACCGGGCTGCCCTGGAGCTGCTCGGTCCAGTAAATCAGACAAAGTCTGATCGCTCTCAGTTACAACACATTTAATCAGTAACCTGGAATTTATGCGAAGAAATGACTTCCCCTGGCTGAGCATCGGAGACCGAAGCCACAAGACCAGAGCCTCCCTGGTCCGCTCACTCAATCGGATCCGATTGTCCAGGGAATCGGGATTCCGATTCCATATGAGAAGAATGTCCTCCTTGGAGAATTCGGGTATGAGACTGGGCAAACGGTACTGCCTCTAAGGAGGCGACCATCAATCCCAGCCAGTTGACGGACAGCAACATCCAAATCATTGACTGAATCTTCTGGAGTTTCTCCGCATGGAGAAACACTCTTGCCAAGGATGTATCCAAAATTAGGCCCAGATAGTTCAGTCTCCTGGTGGGAACCAGGGATGATCTTTGGGAAAAGCAACGAAAACGCTGATGTCCTGCGAAGATGGGGATATAAGGATAGGCATCCTAAATGTCTATGGATGCCAGGAAATCCCCCTGATGCAGGGAGGCCACCACTGTATGGATGGACTCCATCTCTTCCAAGACCAGAATTGGACACACCTAGCCCTTTTTCCTGGGCATTGTGAACAAGTTTGACTAGAACTCCTCCAAGGAATGGGAACTACCACTGCTTGTTGTATCAAGCTGTCCCCCGCAAAGCTTTTAAGCGACCCGGGGATGTCGACTATTGGAAGGGAAGAATCGCACCGCTGGAAGTGATCGAAACTCGATCTTGTATTCCGACCATATGACCTTGCGAACCCCTTTATCTGGGATTCTGGAAAGCCCTGGATCCGGAAACCGGTGAAGACGTCCCCCCACCCTAGAGATGGGTGGGGCCCCATTCTGTCAATCCAACGGGATAACAGTGGCTTTATTTAGTCTGGAAATCGGTGAGTCCACTATTGGTGGTACCGTCCATCTTTGTAATGAGGGATTCCTCAAAATGATAGCGCCTAGCCATGCGTTTGGAAATAGCAGGGCTCATTTACGGACGACCCTATTTGGGCAAGGGAAACCCTTCACCATTTTGGTAGGCTTGCTAGTACCAAAAAAGGAATACGAGTCTCAGCTATCTCTGCCGGTGTAACCTCAAGATTTAAGGTTTCCCGGACAGACAACTAGTGCTTCCACCAACGCTTCTTGTGCTATGGCGGAGGCAGAAGCGTCCTCCTTACTGTCTGAGGAGACCGTACCTGAGACAACCCCAGAAAAGTGACTGCAATGACCAGCTCAGAATCCGTATCTGAGGTATCAGATGACATAGGGGTAGGCGGGGGTCGCTCTTCTTGACCCCCGTCCCTGACAGGCTACCTCCACCCGGGATACCAAAGACTCCAAAACTGCTGATAATGCATCATCACAAGTGGGGTACTGGAGGGTCCTGCGGCCACCCTGAAGGGATCAGGTGGGGATACATGTGTGGCAGGGTTCATGTAACAAGACACTTGCCAGCAAACACAAAAAAATTAATTGCAAGAAAAAAACTTTTTTTTTTTTTTAAACTTAGTCCCCCAGCGCAGTAGCGCCCCTCAGTCTACCTGCTTGGACCCCTCAGAAAGAGAGAGAGAGAGAGAGAGAGAGAGAGAGAGAGACCCCAAGGCTCACCTGATGCACAGAAGTTTCTTATCAACCTGCTTCCAGCACTGTCTGTTACAGACAGGAAGTCTTTGGCTTCCTTTCCCTGGGCAAAGGAGGCGGCTCCGCCCCTTTACACGCCTTCCGGCGCCTCCCAATTACTCCACGAGGTGTTTGGTCACCTCAAACATGGCCGCCCCCATGCTGGAGACACGAGGCTACGCCAATATGGCGGCCTCGTGCGATCTGCAGGAAAATGGCGGCGGCCTGTGTAGGATAGCGGCAGCTTGCAAGTTAGCAGCGGCCTGCGGGATGTGTGCATTCAGCCTGTGCGGCCTGCGGGAGGTGTCCTCGGCCTGCGGGAGGCTGTGCGGCCTGTGGAAGTGACCGGCTTTCTGGAGGGATGGCGATCTGTGGCTGCAGTAACTCAGGCATAGGCATCGGCCTGTGTACACACTAGACAGGTAGGATACCTCTATACCTCAATAGTAATGCCTTTTAGTAGTCTGCCACTGACTACAGTCACCCTTACAGTCATATAGTGACTGTATATATACAGTCACTGTATATATACATATATATATATATATAGCGCTCCCAAACCAAGCCTCCTGGTTTCTATTCACAAAAATCACACTCAAATTGGGGGGATCTGTGACCTGTTATAGGATAGAGGGGAGACCCAGAAACTGAGTGTCCGACCATCCCAGAGAGGGGCCCGCGTCCACCAACAAACCCGACAGGGGGAGAGGGGGAACATTCTACTCACCATACCGGAACCAGGCGGGCGCCAACTCCTGACAGAAGTGAAATGATTTTTTGCTTAATTATCTGCAGACCACTATCCAAGGTCACCCCTGAAGAAGGAGTAATCACTGTCACTCCGAAATGCGTTGGGTCCTTACCCTGGGGCTATGTGGTCACTATTCGCCTGTTGATGTGATGTATTTTGCCAAGCTTGCCATTTTTTTTATCTTTATGTACTATTTTTCAATAAATGCTATTTTCATATAAATCTGATATTGTTATATATAGTTTCATTTTTTTTTTGAGTGCCTATAAAGTCCCACAATCAGGGGAATTTTCCTTTTTGCAATAAATAAAATATAGGGGCAGTCAACTACGTGGCAAATAAGGTTTAATGTTGAAAAATGTAAAGTAATGCATTTGGGTACTAAAAATACGAACGCAAGATACTTGCTAGGGGGAGAACCTCTGGGGGAATCTAGGATGGAAAAGGACCTGGGGGTCCTAGTAAACGACAGGATCAGCAATAGCATGCAAAGCCAAGCTGCTGCAAGCAAAGCCAACAGAATATTGGCATGCATTAAAAAGTGGATTCACTCCAGAGATAAAACTAAAATTCTCCCTCTCTACAAGACTCTGGTCCAGCCGCAGCTTGAGTATGCCGTCCAGTTCTGGGCACCAGTCCTTAGGAAGGAACCTGAGTCAGTCCAGCAAAGGATAACAAAGCTAAAAGGGACTAGAGGATCTCGGCTATGGGGAAAGACTACAAGCATTGAACTTATTCTCTGGAGAGGAACATGCTTGAGAGGGGATATGATAGCGATGCACAAATACCATACTGGTGACCCTAGCATGGGTCAATATAAGGGAATTTAAGAGACACGTGGTCATTCACTGAAACTGGAAGAGAATCGGTTTAACCTTAAACTGTGTAGAGGGTTCTTTACTGTCAGAGCAGTAAGGATGTGGAATTCTCATCCACAAGCAGTGGTATCAGCAGGGAGCATCGATAGTTTAAAAAAAACATTAGATGGGCACCTTAGCGAGCACAACACCCAGGGATATACTATGTACTCTTAACAAACATACCCACATACACACACGCCATAAGTTGAACTAGATCAGTGGTCTTAAAACTATGGCCCTCAAGTTGTTTGCGAACTACAATTCCCATCATGCCTAGTCATGTTTGTGAATGTCAGAGCTTTACAATGCCTAATGGGATGTGTAGTTCTGCAGCAGCTGAAGGGCCTTAGTTTGAGGATCCCTGAACTAAATGGACTGGTGTCTTATCAACCTTACCAAGTAACTATTATTTGAGCTTTTTGACATGGTGCATTGTCCTGCTAGAAGTAGCCATCAGAAGATGGGTACACTGTAGTCAAACGGATGGACATGGTCAGCAACAATACTCAGGAAAGCTGTGGCATTTAAACAATGCTCAATTGGTACCAAGGGGCCAATAGTGTGCCAAGAAAATATCCCCTACACCATTACACCATCAGCCTGAACCGTAGATACAAGGCAGGATGGATCCATACTTTCATGTTTACACCAAATTCTGACCCTATGCTCTGAATGTCGCAGCTAAAATCAAGACCCCCCTCAGACCAGGCAAAGTTTTTCCAATCTTCTATTGTCCAATTTTGGTGAGCCTGTGCAAATTTTAGCCTCAGTTTCCTGTTCTCAGATGACAGGAGTGGCACCTGGTGTGGTCTGTGGCTGCTGTAGCCCATCTGCTTCAAGGTCCGGGGTGTTGTGCATTCAGAGATGGTATTGTGCATACCTAGTTTGTAACGAGTGGTTATTTGAATTACTGTTGCCTTTCTATCCTCTCAAACCCATCTGCCCATTATCCTCTGACATCAACAAGGAATTTTCATCCACAACACTGCCACTCACTGGATTTTCTTTGTGGGACCATTCTCTAAACCCTAGAGCTGGCTGTGCGTGGAAATCCTAGTAGATGAGCAGTTTTTTAAATACTTAGACCAGCCTGTCTGGCACCAACAACCATGCCACGTTCAAAGTCACAAAAATCCCCCTTCTTTCCCATTCTGATTTCTTGGTTTAAACTTCAGCAAGTTGTCTTCACCATGTCTAAATACATTAAGTTAATGCCATGTGATTGGTTGATTAGCAATTTGTATCACCAAGCATTTGAACAGGTGTACCTAATAAAGTGGCCAGTAAGTGTATGTATATATAATATACACACACACACACATACACACACACACACACTCCTATTAGGGTGGTTTTACCGGGTTCATGGTTGAGGCTACAACCTAAAGTTTTTTTTTTGTTGTTTTTTTACAGGAGGAGACTCCCTAGGAGGTAAAAGCAATACAATCCATACGGCCACTGGACCACTCTTACAGGTGGCAGAAGGGGGTCTTCCTCCCCTTCAAACCCCAGGAAAGTTGTTACTGTTCACCTTCACCATCGCAGGAGTGAGCTTTTTCTGATTCAACGCCCCGCACATGCCCTCTGATGCAATAAATCTGAGCTCAGTGCTTGGGGTGTTCACTCTTGTGATGGCAGGGTTTAGCAGTAATGACTAGGCCTCACAAAGCCACGCCCCAGGGAGTATTCTTGTCAGTTTTCATGGGATATGCAAATGGTCTGAACCTATAGCAAGGGCATTATTCAACTTTAGTCAGAGCTGCACAGTTTGTTTTTATCTACAGACCCCCCTAATCTGCATAGGCTGTTTTTTGGTAAAGGAGAACTAACCTTAAGTTTAGATTTGTTATTAGAGAAACACTGAGTACCAAGTCTTCAAAATGCACAAGTACAATCCTCACCCTCTTTAACCAAATGTGCAGAAGCAACTGTAGCTAGAGGAAAATCAGAGGGTGTAGGTGCCCGCTTGTGGCCCCCAGGTTCTGAGACGGCCATAAATTCAGACATAGCAGATATCTCCTCTCTTGATAAAAAAAAGAGAAGGAAACCATGTCTGAAGGGGTGAAAGAGGCCCCTGCGGAGGGTAGCACTCAGGAGGGGACAATGGTCTGGGCTTTCAGGTTCAAGACCCCTACAGTGGACACTGCAAACAACCCTAAAGCCGTTAGACTGCAAGTCATCAAGAGCTAGTAGGGCTGCTGTCACCCCCAACCTTCCCATTATAATCTGCTACAGTAGGCCTGCAAATGGGATTACCACAAAGGGTACTCACAAGACTGCCAGAGTAGGAAGGGTTTATGTCATTTGTGACTAGTCACTGAAGGGAGCAGGGAGCACGATCATGTGTCAGATGATCAAAATGCTAAGAGTAGCTGAGCAGGTGACAGGAGAGTGTAAACCAGTCTGCACATGTAATCCAAAATTGTGCATGAAAAACTAGGAGGATGCGCAGTTATTCTGCAATGCCAAATTATTAAAAAGTCTCTGGGTACAGACTTCAGCGCCAAGTTGAGCTTTTGCTAATCTGGAAGCTGCAAAAATGGGCCCCAGTCGTACTGCAGCAACTGCAAAAACCTGCTAGTAGAAAGAAAGGTATAAAGAGTTTCTTTTCTCAGGAGTAGAGAAGTCTGTTCTAGGACATGGGTCTCCAAACTTTTTTTGTCCTTCAGACTTAAAGGGGGGGGAGCGGGGCGGACAGTAGCCATAAGTAGCAGAGGACCCGATGTCAGGGGGAACAATGCCCCATCCTTCGTGTCAATAGGAGGAAGTGTGCCCTATCATTGGAAGGAATTTCTGCCCCCTTTATGCCCCATTGTTGGTATTGGTGGGTGTATGAAAATAGTGCCCTAAGGGCCGAATAAAAGCAAGCAAAGGGCCGCACCTGGCCCGGGCCAGTTTGGAGACCACTGTCCTAGGACACTAGGGAAAAAAAAAAACGAGTGGGAGTTCTACTGGGCTGTCCTTACAGCTATTGTTTGCCAGTGTCTAATTTAAAAGCAGCAATATAACCCTAAATACTTCTACCCTAATTTACGATTAAGAAATGCAAACGCTAAGATTTGATATGGTTCATATGCTTCTACCAGTCAGGAGCCCAAGGTGCATCCTAATATGAATATTCTGCACTGTGTGTAAAAGACAACAGCCTAAAAGGACCATTTCGCTTCTATGACAACAGACGCATCCTCTGATGTTTACATCTTCTGGCCCAAAATTTGTCTGGCACTGTCTGCGCCTGCACAGTAAGTCCACATAGACTTGAATGTTTTTGTACACCTAGCATCGCAAGTGTAGAGGCATGACCCCATTCTTGTGGTCACTGAAAGTTAAAGGAGTAGATCAGGTTTGTGTATTTTTTTTAAGTTGTACTATAGGACCCCTGTTGATAGCTGTAAGAATGTATTTATAATGTTGCTTGGTGTCCTGCATAAGTTAACTTAAATTAGAAAACTGGAAAATATGTATGAGGTCGCTTGGCAACTCTTTATATTTGCATTACCCTTCCAAATTCTTTTATTCAAAGAAACAGTCAATTTTAACAACTGCAATATTAAGTTGGGCAGTAGCATTTTTTTTCCTGATTGAATTCTCTACTTTTTACAAGACGATAAGAATATTCATACACACCAAAAGCGGTTTAAAGGGAGGCTCCACCTTACGGGCCAAAAGATCTTCCCAGCTGATGTGCCTAAAAAATGGATGAGCCTGAAAAACACATAGCAAAAATAAAAACAATGTATAGAATAGCTTAAATATTTATATATATTTTTATAACAGATTTCTTGCATACTCCTCTTAAAATGATAGCTGTAACACATTAATTTTAACATTCACAATTGCCACCATTTGCAGCCTAGATTTGTAATAATTTCCTAATTTCAGTGAATGCCAATCCTAGGACTCATAACTTTCTACTCTTCTCCACATTAGTACCACAATCTCAGCCAACTTGTTTTTATCTAGGATTGCCCAGGTTAGGACAGCTTATTTATGACTTCTATATTACAAGGTTGACGCCTTACCAGGTCCTAGTCTTCCCTAAATGCTGATGTCAACAGTTCAAGTTGCATGTAAATGCTCATATTTCAGATGAGATTTCTAGGAACCATAGTTATAGTACATGCACTCTGTCAAAGATATGATATGTACAGTTAAGATTTCAGAAACTGGGAAATCTCTAACCAGCTCCCCTCTAAAGCAATTTTTCAATTTTTCACATGTTAAAATCTGCACTTATGGCTATAAAATTACAGATTGCAAGGGACAGAATATACCTGGGGGTTAAGATGCCTAGTGCCTTCCAGGTCCTATGGAAGTTTCTACGAGAGGTTTTGTTTTTTTGCTTTGAGTAAGGTGGTAATGATAAAGTCAGAAATGCCCCTATACTTTAGGTATAGCGGACAGTACTGGTATAGCCGACAGTACTGATTATTCGGTAAAAACCCAACAGGTTGGTTGTACACTAGATGATCGATAGATCATTGTGTACAACCAGCTAGCCCATCCATGGATTGAAATTCAGCCGGTTCCAGCTGAACTGACCAGATTTCGATCCTGTGGGGACCAGTTTCCCTGGACTGTAGAGAATTGTAGAACCTGTCCAGCCTGTCAGGTTTGTGTCAGGGGATACCACTACCTTTCAGGGAGGAAGGAAGGAATGATTTCCCAGATTGCAATGTTGAATTGGAAATCCACCATGCCAAGGAGACTTCTGCCTGGATAAAACCGCAGCAGTGGGCTATCCAAAGAAAGGATCTGCTTGTTTACTGTTGTAAGAATGTTCATCTCCAAGCATCTTGAGAGGAATTGAGCATTCGGTACTGCCACGAAGGACACGACCACCAGACTGAAACCTTCATGCAGGAATGAGTCCTGGTTTGCCTGAGAGTCTATTAACTGGAGGTAATAGAAACAATATTTTCCTGGGAAAAAAAATGGATTTTTGTTTTACCATAAAACCCTTTTCTCTGATGTTTATTGATGGACACAGCTTTATATCTATGACAGATGGGTTATGCTGTTCTTCCTAGGAGGACACTAGGCGGAAAAGGGTTAACAAAGCTTTTATAGGGCAGTCCCAGGTGGTATACTCCCACTTCCTGCTCTAGGATCTCAGTTTTGTAACAAGCAGTGTCAGAAGAATACATAACCCAACTCCACAGAGGGGTGGGTGCTTTGACCGTCAATGATCAGAGAAAAGGATTTTATGGTAAGACAAAAATCTATTTATCTCTTTCGTCCATTGACGGACACAGCTTCATATCTTCATTTGGCAGATGGGACATCCCAAAGCAGTATCAGGATGAGGGGTGGAAAAAAAACAGCAGTAAACAAATTCACAAGGGCTAAAAACTTAACCAACCAGGTAAACCCAGGAGCTTAACCAGGAACAACTGGAGCTCACCTACCAAAAAAAAAACACACACCTTCAAGTGACAGAAGTATCTGCCACAGCAGCCTGCAAAACTTTGCAGCCAAAGGCAGCATTTGCAGATGCAAAAATATCCTGCTTGTAAAACTTGGTGAACATGTGTACAGACGCCCAGGTGGTCACTTTGCAAACCTGGACCAATGACGCCTGATGATGGAAGACCCAGGAGGCACTAAGCGCCCTTGTGGAATGTGCCTTAACAGGGAAAGGAGGAATCTGACCCTTAAGTGAATAGGCCTGCACCACCATTTGCCTGATCCATCTGGACCATCCTTAAGAAATCAGATTTCCGAATAGGCTCAGTCGCCATCAAGTACACCATAATGGCCCGGAACACATCCAAAAAATGCAAAGCAACCTCTTTTGGGTGTTTTGGCTTAGTACATAAGGAAGGCAACGCAATGTCTTCATTCAAGTGGAACCCCGAAACGACCTTAGGAAGGAACGACTGACAGGGACGAAACACCACTTTGTCCGTGCGAACCACCAGGTAAGGTGAACTACAGGACAACGCAGCCAGATCCGAGACCCTGCGTGCAGAAGTGATAGCCACCAAGAAAGCCACTTTCTGTGACAAGGTATGTAGAGGAGTTTCCCGAATATTCTCAAAGGATGGCCTTTGAAGAACTGGCAGTACCGGGTTAAGATCCAACGGAGGCACTAGGGACCGCCCCGGAGGGGCAAAATGGTGAACTCCCTGCACAAAGGTGTGAACCAAGGAATTACTTGCTAACGGTCTTTGGAAAAAAATTGCCAAAGCTGAAATCTACACCTTTTTGGAGAAACTCCAGCAGACGTGATACCAAGAAGGAGCTGGGGGGAAACCCCTGACACTCACACCAAAGCAATATACGATTTCTAAACTTGATTTTAAATCTTCCGAGAAGTAGATTTCCTGGCTTTTAACAGAGTAGGAATCACAGATTCCGTCAAACCCCTATCTTTCAGTACCTGGCTTTCAATAGCCAGGCCGTTGAAGCCAGCGACCGTAAAGCAGGATGGAAGAAGATCGGTCCTTGACATAGAAGATCTTTTCTGAGAGGAAGCCGCCAAGGGACATCAGCTACCAGTCTTACCAGGCCTGCATACCAGGACCGACGAGGCAAGTCTGGGGCCACCAGAATCACTGGAATCCCTTCTGCCTGTACTGGAGGAAAAGCATAAATCAGACGATACCGGCCCCAAGGAGCCACCAGAGCATATATGGCGTCTGCCAGAGGATCCCGAGACTCACAACAAATCTCGGAACCTTCCGGTTGAGACGAAAGGCCAACAGGTCCACATCGGGGGTCCCCCACCGGAGACACAGTTGCTCAAAAACTTCCAGGTGAAGGGACCATTCGCCCGGGACACAGTGCCTGACAGGTAGTCCGTCTGCCAATTTTCCACCCCTGGAATGTGCACAGCAGAGCACTGGAACAAGGCGTTCTGCCCATCTTAGAATACCGCCCACTTTTGGTGCCCCCTTGGTGATCGATATATGCTACCTCCGTGGCGTTGTCCGACTGAATCCTTACTAGACACCCCTGCAGACTATCCATCCACTGGGACAGGCAAAGCCGGATCACTCGAATTTCCAGGATGTTGATCGGCAAACTGGACCCCTCCCGAGATCAAAACCCTTGGGCTGATTCGGTGCCCAGAACCCCTCCCCACCCGGACAGGCTGGCGACCGTGGTAACCACTGTCCAGAACAGGGGGAAGGTAGGATTTCCCTTGTCGAAGTGCCAGGGAACAAAGCCTCCAAAGCAGAGACCCTCTCGAACCCCAACAGGATCAAAATGTCAAGAGACTGGATTCTTGTCCAATTTGGTTAGAATCTACTTTTGCAGAAGTCTGGTATGGAACTGAGCAAATGGGATGGCCTCGGAGGTGGAGACCATCAGGCCCAGCACCTGCATACAAGTTCTGAGAGTTGACCAGCAATTGGATAACAGGAGCCGAATCACATGCTGCAATTTGAAGAGTTTTGTTTCCGGGAGAAACAGCCAGGCTGAGGCTGAATCCAGAGTAAGCCACACGAAGTCCAACTTGGTGAAGGCTGACTTTTGAAAATTCAAAGTCCAGCCGAACTCCTGCAGAGTTCTCACCCTGATGTCCAGATCTTTCTTCAGGACAGATGACGATTCCGCCCTCAGAAGATGATCGTCCAGGTACCCCAGTACCAAAATCCCCCGCAGTCTGATCAAGGCTAACACCGGAGCCAACCCTTTTGTGAACACCCGAGGAGCTGAGGTGAGACCAAAGGGTAACGCCACAAATTAATAGTGCTCCTTGCCTATGGCAAAGCGAAGAAAACGCTGATGCCCGATGTAAATCGGGATATGAAGGTAAGCCTCCTTGATGACCATGGAGGCTGGAAGGTCCCCTTGATGAAGGGAAGCCACAACTGTGCGAATGGATTCCATTCTGAATTTCTGTACCCGCACAAAGTGGTTCAGGGCCTTGGGATCCAGGATTGGATGAACCTTCCCCTGCTTTCCTGGGGACCGTGAAGAGGTTTGAATAAAACTCCTGAAAACGTTCCGAATCTGGAACTGGGATATCCCTTGTAACAACAAATCCTGTACAGCTCCTAGAAGGCCTTGAAGCCGATCCGCGGACAGACGCAAATTGGAAGGGAAGAACCTTGCCGGGGGGAGGGCAAGGATCAAAACTTGATTTTGTAACCAGACCGAATAAACTCGAGTACCCATTAGTCTTGGATGAACTAGGTCCATTGGTCTTTAAAGAAACAGACATCCCCCCACCCCTAGTACAGATGAAGGCATCCCTTCAGGCGGAGGAGGGCTTATCCGTGGATTTGGAACCCTTGCCCTGCGAACCCGTGGGACGAAAGGGCCGAAAAAACAGGACCACGTTTGCCGTGAGGCTCTCTCTGTTCTTAGTAACCTGCGGAAGCAAAGTACTCTTGCCTCTCGTGAGACCCTTTAGGATCTCTTCCATGGGGGCTTCGAAGAGGCGGTCTCCTACAAAGGGAAGATCCGTCAGAACCTTTTTGGAGGCCTGGTCCTCCAGATCATCACCGCTGTCACCGACGCCCTGCAGGCTAACAGAGCTGCATCCAGGGAGGCATTACAGATATATTGCAACCCCTGTATTAACTGGTCTGCTAGCTCTGCCATTTCGTGAGGGTGCTAACCCTCTTTCAAATTCTGGCGTAAAAGCTTTGCCCACTCCGTCAAGGTCTCAGAGACCAAGGTAATGGCAAACACTGGTTTAAGGATTGAACCTGCCACGGAAAAAAAGATGGCGGACCAAGGATTCAGCCTTCCTATCTGCAGGATCCTTAAAGGACAGAGCGTCCTCCACTGGTAGTAACGCGACTTTATTTAGCCTAGAAACCTGGGAGGCCACCACCGGTGGCACTATACGTTTCTTCAAAAGGGAATCTTCAAAAGGATATCTCCTAGCAAAACGCTTGGGTATCCCAGCCATGCGTTTCAGGGACCCCCACTGAAAGGAAAACACTTTAGTCACTCTAGATGGCCTGCGGGTGCCTAATGGCCCCAGAGCGGCCGACGCAGCATCCGCTAAATTCTCCATTCTAAGTTTCTCACACTGACACAATCCGTGCCTCCACAAGTGCTTTTTCTTGCGCAGAGGAGGTGGAAAAGGAATCATACTATCAGAGCACTTGAAGTGCGTGGGCGCAGACCCCATGGGATGACTTGCGTCCACGGTGGCCAAATCAGCCTCAGAATCTGAGGCGGCAGAGGAAACAGGTGAAGGCGGAGGGCGCTTTTTGCCAGGTCTTTTCTGTAGGACCATGTCCATTTTAGACACTAGATTACATGAGGCAGTTACACGGCCAGGGAGACTTGTGGGGACCTCCCTCAGCACATAACACCCCCAAAGTAGATATCCGGCCGCTCAGCGACTCGGAGCGACCCAGATGTGACTCAATTTTTTACCACACCTAACGGTCACAGCTCAGTTCACCTCACTGAGGGAGGCAAGGGTGGGAAGGGAACCTGGGAGACCTACCAACCCTGGGAGGACCCCGCATTTACCCCAAACTTCCAGAGGGAGAGGGGGGCACTACTCACCATACCATTGGAACCTGCGGACCAGAGGAATGCTGCGACTCCAGCCGCAACCAGGTCGTGTGCGTCCTTGCGAGGTGTCCCACTCGCAAGCCTGTCTGCATGCACTCGCTGGCCAGACTGGGAGGACCGTAAGGATCTAGGATAGCCAGTGCGTCACCCAGTCCGGAAGTTGATTGATTGTAGTTCTCACAGGAACAAACCTGATTGTAGAAGAAAAAAAGGAAAAAAAAAAAAAAAAAAAGAAGGAACAAATGCCAGGACCAGAGATCCCAGCAAGGAGCTAGGTCCTTACTCCTGACTAGGCAGGAGGAAAAAAAAAAAAAAAAAAAAAACAGATCATAGAGCAGGAAGTGGGATTATACCACCTGGTACTGCCCTATAGGAGTAGTTAGGCTTTGTTAACCCTTTTCCGCCTACTGTCCTACTCCTAGGAAGAGCATAACCCATCTGTCAAATGAAGATATGAAGCTGTGTCCGTCAATGAACGAAAGAGAAAGGAACATTTTTGCCTGGGTCGTGTCCAAGATCAGTCCCAAATACTCCAAACAATAGGAAAGCTGGAGGGTGGATGTCAAAGTCGTTCACTCATCTAAAAGTTGGAAGAACAGGACAGTGGCTGAAGAATCTCTCAGCAGAGACTTGTCCGAGTACTTTGACATGGATACCCTGAGATGGTACCAGAGCCAGTACGATTGTGAATACTTTTGCTGCACAGGAGAGCCCTAATTGTAGGATGACATATTGAACAGGTCGTCCCTAACAGCAAAGCCTAGAAATCAGTGCGCAGGAGAGTGTGAAGATAGGCAACTTGGATAGATGTACATGGATGCCAGAAATTGGCCTAATCTGAGAAAGTGATGACAGATCGTCTCTACTCTGACTACAGCAGAATTTGGGGATTCTCAGCTATCAATTTAGGAATTTTAGGTCCAAAATGGGGCGAACACCTCCATTTGGTTAGGGAACTGGGAAACTTTGATTACACTTCATGAATAACATTTGACTTACCTTAGATGCAGGTTCCTGGAGGGAACCAAACTGCAAGGTGAATATACCCCGAAGGGGTACCATAGCTGTGGAACTGTATAGCACCCTGCAGCCAATTACATTTGTTTTCCCAGGTGCCAAGGTGAGCACCAAACATAGGATCCAGTACACAAAGCAAAAATTACAGACCAGTTCCGCTACATTACAGGGTCAGTCCCATGCTGGGGGGGGGGGGGGGATGTAACCAATCTGGAAAGTGGAAACATGGCTAATCCAGAAACAGAATGGGGAAAACCCGCTGTAACACTGCCTACAGGAACTGTCACCCAAATGTGGTGTCCACAGAGGAATAAACCTATCTGGCAGCAGAGCTTAGTAAATGTATAAAGAGGAACAGATGACATCCTTACAAACTTCAATAGAAGCTTAATGCTGAATAGCCCAGGGAGTACCGACACTCATGGTAGAATAGGCCTTGACTAAGAAAAGGAGAAAAATGAACCTTCATAAAAAGGCCAGAGAAATAAGCCGATGAGTCCACCTATAATGCATGCCGGGACCACTACTTATTTACTGCACATTTGTGGTTTTTGCGAATTTACTTTCACTCCTTTTTTATGCAGTATTTAACCAAGCATGTTTGCTTTAAGCGGTAAATACCACATAAAGCGGTAGTAAATTTAAAATTTCAGGATCGAATGCGGTATTTGGGAAAACCCCTAAATACCACATGCGATCCGATTCTGTGAATGGAGCCAAGGATGCCTTATAGGGGGCCACTAACCAAATGCAAATATTATATTGCAGCTTACCAATTCTTAGGTGCAGTGGCTACAATAGTTTTCTTTTTTGGTTTTCTTCTATTTTCATCTGGTGATTTGGCCAGTATGTTGATTAAAAGAACAAGCTCTCGGACAACGCTACTGGGGAAGTAGATGGTGGTATGGTGTGGGAGGGTCACAAAGCAGTGGTTCGAGGCTCCCTTATTGCCTGGGGTTCTAAACTCAAAAAGGAAAGGCAGGTGGACTTTCAGCGTGTCCTCACTGCTCTGCAGCATGCAGAACTGACACAAACATAACTGACCCCGAGACTCTGACTAGGCTGACTGAATTGCGCACCAGGTTTACTAAACTTCTGGATCGCCAGATTTCCCGCAGACTACGCTATAGGTCCCATAGATATTACGAGTTCGGTAACAAATGTGGTAGGATGCTAGCCAGGGCCCTTCGAAAACACCGGCTGTCTGTCCATGTCGCTAAGCTTCATTCCCCCACAGGAGATCCGGTGTACCATAACTCTAAACTGGCGTCGATGTTTCACGATTACTACGCAGCCCTGTATAACCTTGATCCTGGCTCTGGCGTGACCTCTCTGTCGCGAAAGTCGGGGGATTGATGACTACCTGTCCTCCGCGGATATGCCCAGTATCTCCTTGGCCCAATGAGTGGAATTAGAGGCTCCCATCACGGCAGAATTGCTAGCCACGGTAAAGTCTCTCCCGGACGGGAAAGCCCCCGGCCCGATCGGTCTCACAAAAGCGCACTATGTGAAATTCTTTCCATACCTCCAATCTCACATGTGCACTTTCTTCAATACCCTGGCCGAGGATGGCCGCCTTCCCAGGGACATGTTCTTGGCGCACATTACCGTTCTTGCGAAGGACAGCAGGGACCACACACTGCCACAAAATTACCGCCCGATCTCGCTTTTGAACACAGATTTTAAGCTATTTGCCAAGATCTTGGCTAATCGGCTAAAATCTCTAGTTCCTGGATTCGTGCACCCGGATCAGACGGGATTCGTCACGGGACGGGAAGCTAGAGACAATTCTGTCCGTGCCCTCCATCTCATCCATTGGGTTCGCTCACAGGCCCCGCAGCCCCCCTATTTGTTGCTTTCGACAGACGCCGAGAAGGCTTTCAATCGGGTGGATTGGAGCTTTCTCGCGGCCGTCTTGAAGCGCTTGGACATGGGCCCCTGTATGCTACACTGGATTTGAGCACTCTACCAGTCCCCTTCGGCACAGGTCAGGGTTAATGGTTGCCTCTCAGACCCATTCCCAATCAGAAACGGCACGCGACAAGTCTGCCCCCTGTCGCCCCTCTTATTTGCACTGGCTTTAGAGCCCTTGCTCCGTAAGGTGCGGGCGAACGTGAACATTAGGGGGGTCACAGTGGGCTCCACGGAACACAAGCTCTCTGCGTATGCGGACGACGTTATGTTCCATGTGGTGGAAACGGTCACCTCTCTGCCCAATCTGATGGCGGAACTCTCGGCGTATGGCAAGGTATCCAATTTTCAAATCAATTACTCCTAGTCCGAAATTCTGCCTGTCACCATACCTCCACCTGTGGCATCCACGCGGCGGGCTTCTTTTCCCTTCACGTGGACGGTTTCCTCTATGAAATACTTAGGTGTTCACCTTACTAATTCCCTGGACTCCCTGTACACCTGTAATTATGCTCCTCTTCTCGGGCGGATTCGTGCAGACCTCGAATCCTGAGACAGATCCTCTTTTACATGAATCGGTCACACAAATATCCTCAAAATGACTGTCCTCCCCCCGTAAACTGTTTCTCCTACAGATGATCCCTGCGCCGCTTCCTAGATGCTTCTTTGCTGAACTTAAGAGCCTCTTTATTGCATACGTGTGGGGGGGTAAGAGACCCCGGATAGCTGTTACTTTATTGCAGAGGACCAAACACAATCTTGGCCTGCCTAATATTCTACAGTACTATAGAGCTGTGGCTCTCCAACGCCTGCTGGACTGGCGGTTTCAGACCTCGTCGAAGATGTGGGTCTCTTTGGAAAAAACGGTTGCGGGCCGCAACCTGGCGTATGCCCCGTGGGTGCCTGCGGAGAATAGGGGACTGTCGCACTGGGCGTCCCCTTTGACGACCCACTCACTACGTGTGTGGGATAAATGAAATGGCTACTTGGCTCTGGCTCCTCTCACGTCTCCGCTGGCACCTGTGGGGGGTTTCCCATGGTTCTCCCCTGGAGAGCGGCTATCATCGTGGGGCTCCTGGGCTAGAGATGGGGAGGTTAGTCTAGCTCGCTTCTGGTCTGCTGGAACTTTTGTCCCCTTGGCTACGCTGAGGGTTCGTTATGGAAGCTTTCCCTTTGACTTCTGGAGATACCGTCAATTGACGCATTTTGTGGCCTCTGCTTGCCAGGCGGCCCAGATCAGAACCAAGCTCACTCACTTCGAACGCTTGTGGGCAGCCCGTGACCCGCAGCAGCATTTGATCTCAGCCCTGTATAAATCATTGGAGCTGGCCAAACCCTCTCCTAAACCGTATTTCATCAGGGAATGGGAAAAGGACTTGGATTTTGAGTTTACCTCAGACCAACTCCACCGCCTGTACCGTCTGACCCACTCTAGTTCTGTAGATTCCAAGACACAGGAGAATAACTATAAGCTGCTCTCAAGATGGTACAGAGTTCCAGTGACTATAGCTAGATTCTGCCCTGGGGTTTCGGATGGGTCCTGGAGGGGCTGTGGGCAGAGAGGGACGCTCCTTCATATATGGTGGACGTGCCCTCGGATCAGGCCCTTCTAGGAGATGGTGAAGAAACATTCTGGCCGGTCTCGGTCTAGACGTACCGGACTCCCCGGGGCTTTTCCTCCTGCATGCCCCCCCCCCCCAGTGCCGATCCCGAGATAAAAGCGAGGGGCTCTCCCGCACTTGCTCAACCCTGCCAAGCACCTCATTCCTATCCACTGGAAGACTCCCCATGTCCCTAGCGAGGCAGACTGGTTTCGCAAAGTACAGGAGATTATGGACGCTGAGGAGTGGATGGCCACGTGTGGAGGCACCCGGGATGGGTTTGACGCAGCTTGGTCGCAATGGCGCCGGTACGCCCCCAATTCGTTCCCTGTGTCCTCCAGTCTCAATGTGGCCCTCCTGGCGCTAGCTGACCCCTCATTTCATCGGCGGGTACTGCAAGCCTCACACACCCCTGCACCTTAGCCTTGTTTATGTTTCCTTGTTTGTTGCTCTTGGAGCCGGGCGTGGGCACCCCTTCGGGTTACCCGATTCTCCCCCTTGGATGGCAGAGATACTCTCCCCCTCTTTTTTCTTCCCCCTTGTTTTTATGCAATATTTGCCCAGCCCCCTTCTGTTGAGCTATTGGTTTGCACATTTATTGTAGATTGTCCAGTTACTATTGTTTCGCTCAGTTATGCTCCATTAGCTTTGTCTGTATAATGCTGGGTTTCTTTTTCTTTTTTGTACTACATTGTTTGTTATTGCAACTCTTTCTCAATAAAAATTGATTATACAAAAAAAAAAAAAAAACGAACAAGCTCTCCTCCAAATGGAACAGAGAGTTGGGACAAACCATTTAACACTAACAGGGGTACTTATAATAATCATCTTTTATTTCCGTAAAACCTTAATCCCAAAAGTGAAAAAACTGTTTGCTGTTGCCACTTATAAAGTGTTAGCGGGAGCTTGCCCTCAATTTGTTATTGTTTTAAATCTGCAAGTACTTCTCATTCATCCAGAGAGGGGGTAATCGAATAAAGGAGGTGTGTTCATGTGGCAGCCACCACATATGATTGGTAAGCTGTAATATATTACAATTTTGGCTTTGGGTTTAAACAGTTTTAAGCAAATAAAAGATAATGTTAGGATAGCGGTCTCATTAAATAAATTTCAGTGGTAAGCCTGATCAACCTACATATCAAGTTGGACAAATGTTACATTTAGGAACTAGAGTGAGTAAGGGACAGTGTTAAACATACCTGTACATCCCCAGCATCGGCAGCTCCTGCTCCAAGACGAGAGGCAGCATTTCTTTTTAGCAGCTGAGAAAAGTATGAAAATGAGCACACATCTATGACACACAGTTATCAATTACTAGTTTAAACAGACTTACTTAAGAGTAATAGTAGGAAAAAAAGAGTACTGTACTTTATAGTAATCCAAACCTACCCACCAAATAAGAAAAAAGCTGGCTGCTATGGGTTACCACTGCTTTAACAAAGTCTTACTGAATAAGTCTGTAGACCAAATGAACAGCAACATACCTTTTCCCATTCAATATTTTTTTATTGATTTGGCATTAACACTTACATCGTGCTGTACAGTTGCTCTGCTTGAACATATAGAATTGCTAAAAATTGCAAACAAGCTTCACAACAGAAATTGAAGAACTGTATCAACTTTTTGTACTTCGTAATTTTCCCACACAAAGAGTTGCTTTTATGTTCAACTCCTCTCAACTCCCCAAGGAGTTTTTCTGGCGTTGGACATTTGGCTGAGGTGACTATTGTATTCGTGCTCAACTGTGATACCATTGTGCTCAAAAGCTTGCATATCTTGACAGAAATGAAATTTTGGTATGGATATTGAAAACATAACTGATAATGCAAAAAAAAGAAACTGCCTTTTAACCACTTAAGCCCCGGAGGATTTTCCTGCTAAACGACCAGGGGGTATTTTGCGATTCGGCACTGCGTGACTTTAACAGACAATTGCGCGGTCGTGCGACACTGTAAACGAATTTGGCGTCCTTTTTTTCCCACAAACAGAGCTTTCTTTTGGTGGTATTTGATCACCCGTGCGATTTTTACTTTTTGCGCTATAAACAAAAAAAGAGCGTACATTTTGCAAAAATAACAATATTTTTCACATTTTATTATATGAAATTCCCCAAAAAAAAAATGTAAAAATCTAAATTTTTTAAAATTTTCGGCCAATTTGTTTTATGCTACCTATGTTTGGTAAAAATAAAAAAAAAAAAAAAAAAAAAAAAAAAAAAAAATCGCAAAAAGCGTATTTTGATTGGTTTGCGCAAAAGTTATCGCATTTACTAACAAAGGGAAAGATTTCTGTCATTTTTGGTATTTTTTTTTTTAACGTGTAATGGCGGCAATCTGCGATTTTTTTTGCGGTACTGCGACATTGGGGCGGACAGATCGGACCCTTGACTGACATTTTTGACACTTTTGGGGTTACCAGTGACATTTCTACAGTAATCAGTGCTATATATATGCACTGTTACTGTAAAAATACACTGGTAGTGAAGGGGTTAACTTTATTTGGGAGGGAGGGGCTGTGTGTGTGTCCCTAGGGGCGTGCTTTCTACTGTGATTGGCTGTGGCTTGAGCTGTAAGGACACTGATCAACGGATCTACATAGTAGATCCATGTGATCAGTGTTTTTACAGCGAGGAGAATGACAGGTGGCTTGTTTACACAAGCTGCCTGACATTCTCCCTCTCCCCCGCCGATCGCCGAGTGACCGGCGGACATCGGGTCCGCCAGTCACACGCGCGGGGGGGTCCGTGACCGCGCGGGCGCGCGCTCGCTCCCCAGAGCCTCACAGGCGAGCGACGTAGACCTACGTCACTCTGCCTGTGAGGGGCTGACTGCCGCAGTAAATATACTGTGAGCAGTCGGCAAGCGGTTAAGGATAGTGATCATATGAAGTAATTTATATCACATAGTTGTTGGGCTCCTTTTTAACATCGGAAAACACCTAAATGGCTTGTATCAAAAGTTTACATACCCTGGAATATTCGCCTTGGTACAGACACACAAGGCGACACACAGGTATAAAATGGCAAATAAAAGGGTAATTTCCATCATCCGTGGCTTTTTAAATTTCAATTAGTGTGTGTACAAATAGTCAAGGAGTTTGTAAGCTCTTAAGTGGATGAACCAAGCAGTCTAGATACTGAGCCATAGGAAGCAGAAAAGAACGGTCAAAAAACCTGTGTAACAAGGTAACGGAACTTTATAAAGATGAAAAAGGATATTCTAAGTTTTGAATACGCCATTCAGTACTGTTCAATCGCTTAAGTGGAAAATTCAGGGATCTCTTGATACCAAGCCAAGGTCAGGTAGAGCAAGATTACAGCCACAACTGGCAGGAGAATTGTTTGGAATATATATGGTGGTTTCAAGGAGCACAATACGACAATACTTGAACAGAAATGAGCTGCATCGTCGAGTTGCCAGAAAGAAGCCCTTACTGCACCAATGCCACAAAAAAGCCCGGTTACAATATGCCTAACACCTTGACATGCCTCTCAGCTTCTGGCAAACTGTAATCTGGAGTGATAAAACCAACAGAGCTTTATGGACACAACCATAAGTGCTTTGTTGGGGGAGGGGTAAACAAGGTCTATAGGGACAAGATGACCATCCCCACTGTGAAGCATAGTGGTGGCTCACTAATGTTTTGGAGGTGTGAGCTCTAAAGGCATGGGGAATCTTGAGAAAATTGAAGGCAATATGAATGCAGCATGTTATCAGAAAATTAGCATTCTTCTGCAGGAAAGATGTGCATGGGACGCGCTTTGATTTTCTAGCACCACATGACCCTAAGCACAACACCAAGTTGGCTCCCCAGTGGTTACGGAAGAAAAAAAAAAAAAAAAAAAAAATCCGGAGTGCCTATCAGAGTCTCCTGATCTTAATATGATAAAGTCCTCTGGGGAGATCTCAAATGTGCAGTTCAAGCAAGAAGACCAAAGACTTTGCATGACCTGGTGACATTTTGCTAAGTCTAAAGAGCAGCTATACTACTTGCAAGAAATTCAGGGCCTGATAGACAAAAAAAAAAAAAAAACTGCACACTTTCATTGATGCTAAAGGGGGCAATACACAGTATTAAGAACTAAGTGGATGCAGACTTCTCAACAGGGGTCACCAAATTTGTTTACTCGTTGCCATATTTTATTTTAGAATTGTGCCTTTCTGTTATGACCTACAGTTTAATATGAATCCCATAGGAAATCAAAGAAATGTATTTGGCCAGTTTACTCATGTTGTCTTTAAAAATAGTACTGTATTACCATTTCTTCAACGGTATGCAAACTTGAGCACAACTGTTATCTGTGCAGTTATAGGATGGGCCAATGGTTCCACATTATTTTTGGTCACAGAACCAGGGGGTAGAACTGAGCTCCAGAATCTTGTGTATAATCAAGAATAGTTACCAGGTTCAAAATGTATATCATTTATATCATTAGTGAGGAAAAGTTAAAGTTCTACAGTAGCTACATAGATTGGGTGACTGCTTATACTGAAGAGGGAAGGAGCGTAGAGGTTTAACACCTTTGGCAACATACCTTTTTAAGTAAATCCCTGGCTTCTTGTGTGAGGTAGGGGGGTAAGTTTAGTTTACACTTTAGGATTTTGTCAATAGTCTTTTTTCGGTTTTCACCAGTAAAAGGTGGCTGCGAAAACAAGACAAGGAGGCATTTGCTTACAAGAAAAAATAAATAAATAATTGTTACATTTTGTGATGCAAAATTCTAACTATACAAGCACATTCAATTTATTTTTATTTTTTTAACTAGTAGTTCAACATTACTTGGGAATTTTTTTAAAATACAGAAGAATGTTATAACAGAACTTTACTGAGCAAATTTTTTTGTAAAATTTGATAAAAATGTTTAATTACCTATAACTATTCTAATTTTAAACTAGAATAACGTGGTAAAAAGCATAGAAATAAGTTATGAAGAAGAAAAGTAACCTACTGCTCCAGTTAACATGTCATACATCAGGGCTCCCAAACTCCACCAATCAACTGCACGATTATGACCACTTCTCATTAAAATTTCAGGAGCCCTAAAAACAAAATAAAGAGAGAAAAACCAATTGAATAGATTGCAAACAATATGGAGATTTTGTAGAATTGTTTTCACACAAGAGTCCAATTAAAACCATCTAGAAAAATGTTAAATGAAAGCGGTGTGAATCTTGTGTGAAAACATTTACAAATAGACCCCCCCCCCCTTTGTGTAAGCCAAAAAGTATCTAACCTGGCTCCCAGAAGTATCTAATGCTGCAACAAATTCACTGATTGTAAAGTCGTTTTTGTTTTGTTTTTAAACCGCAAACATGTTATATTTACCTGCCCTGTGCAGTGGATTTGCACAGGGCAGCCTGGATCCTCCTCTTTTCGGGTCCCTCTTCTCTGCTCCTAGCTCCTTCCCTCCTGACAAGTGCCTCCTAGCCCCTTCCCTCCTGACAAGTGCCCCCACAGCAAGCAGCTTGCTATGGAAGCACCCAAGCCAAGCTGCAGCTCCGTGTCCATTTAGACACGGAGTTGGTGTTTGGCCCTCTCTCCTGATTGGCTAGCTGACTTTGACCGCCGCCGGAGCCAATGGGGCTGAGCAAATCAGTAGGGAGAGTCCCGGACGGACAAGGGGCTTGTGGACATCGCTGGACAGAGATGGGGCTCGGGTAAGTATTAGGGGGTGCTGGGGGCGGCTGCTACACACAGAAGGCTTTTTATCTTAATGCATTAATATGAAAAATCTTCTGACTTTACAACTCCTTTAACACATCTAATGGAAAAAAGGTTTTTCTTTTTTAAATAGATTTAGATAAAGTGTGGAAGCGCTGAACCCGTATCAGCCATATATTGCTATGTCCCAACTGGCAAGATTCTCTGGTACTTAAGCTTACAAAGCACATAGGGAGATGGGACAACATATATTGTGTATATTTTGTCCCGGGGGAAATCTCCCGTCAATTCCCTCCTTCAACCCTATTTGGCCATCTCCTTCTGGTCTTTTTTTTTTTTTTTCAAGCAAGGCCTGCCCGTGTTCCGAGTGCTGGTTGAATGTACCGTGGAATTTCCGCCTGTGATCGGCCTCGGCACCTGTCAGGCAGGCAAGGCATCAGGTGGCTGGGCTACCCACGTATCTCACTGCCTTCGCTTTTGGCTTGGCAGGCTGGTCTGGACAGCAGTGGCTGACCTCAGTCGTCATCGCCGGTGGTGGTGGTAAATGTGTTTTCCCGAGTCTGGGACATGGAGCTGTGTGAGAGGCGACATCACAGGGAGATGTTTGGCCGGTGTAGCTCATGTTGGCTGCATCCAGTGCTCTCCTCATCTAACCCCCCCCCCCCCAGTCTCCTCATTGTCAGCTTGAGGAGAGACGTCTGGCCAGCTACCAGGGCTCCTCTCCCATTCCCAGCTCCTCCATGCTACTGTAGTTCCTACTGGCTCCCCTGTGTGTATATGTCCTTCCTTGGAGCCTGGCCTGTAGCTGGACTCTCCCAGGCTAGAGGAGGTGGTTGTCAGATGGAAGGGCCTGGCCGTCCTTTACTCGCTGAATCCTGGGTCAGAGCAGGCAGCAGCAGTGTCCCTGGGGGAGAAGGATGGACCCACACCTCAAAACCCTAAACATTTTACAAAAGCAGCGCAACTTCCCCCTTATAATTATACTGACTGCTGCCTGTTCGCCCACAGTACATTTACTGCAGGCAGATGGCACGAGCAGGCTGGATAACGTACATGTACGCCTGTTCCGGGTTAGGGGCACACATGTGGACGCTCCCTGCAGATGCACGCTGACACTGGCTACAGCAGGATTTTATCAGCAGGTCACGGCCAATGATTTATGGCTGAGACCTGTTGACCGGCTGTAGTCAATGACAGCACATAGTCCTTTGTTTACAAACACACACAGGTCAGCGATCTTTGTAAGTTTGAAAAAAAAAAAAAAATGGCTCCTAACTTTTTTAGCTGCCTCCTAGATTCAAAGCAAATTTGTCAAGTCCTACTTTAAGGGATTTCCTTTTTAATCACTTACTGTTGTATAGGATTTATATGTACCCTTGTTCCTAAGAAGTTGTCAAGTTTTAACCTCTGAAATAGGAAATGCAGCAGTGTTAAAGTCAAAGCTAAAAGCTCAACTCACATGTATTCTATTGTCCCACAAAATGTATGAGTGACTGTGCCATCATGAATGGATTCCTTACAAAGGCCAAAGTCTGTTAATTTCACATGCCCTATAAAAAAAAAAAAAAAAAACAGCTGAACTACAGGAAGCCTAAAGGACAAAACATAGAACATAACTGCTTTGAATGTTTTAGTAATACTATCAAAATGACTAAAAAAATCCTAAAGTAATAAATGTATTCACACATGTACAGTATCTCTGAAAAGTGAGTACACCCCTCACATTCTTGTAAATATTTTATTATATATATCTTTTCATGTGACAACACTGAAGAAATGATACATTGCTACAAAGTAAAGTAGTGAGTGTACAGCTTGTATATAAAACAGTGTAAATTTGCTGTTACCTCAAAACAACAACACACAGCCATTAATGTCTAAACCGCTGGCAAAAAAAGTGAGTACACCCCTAAGTCAAAATATCCAAACTGGCCCAAAAGTGTCAATCCAGCACTGCCCTAACCCTCTTGGGCATGGAGTTCACCAGAGCTTCACAAGTTGCCACTGGAGTCCTCTTCCACTCCTCCATGACATCACGGAGCTGGTGGATGTTAGAGACATTGCGCTCCTCTGCCTTCCGTTTGAGGATGCCCAACAGGGTTTAGGTCTGGAGGCATGCTTGGCCAGTCCATCACCTTTACCCTCAGCTTCTTTAGCAAGTCAGTGGTAGTATCAGGGGTGTGTTTGGGGTAGTTATGTTGGAATACTGCCCTGTGGCCCAGTCTCTGAAGGGAGAGGATCATGCTCTGCTTCAGTATGTCACAGTACATGTTGGTATTCATGATTCCCTCAATGAACTGTAGCTCCCCAGTGCCGGCAGCACTCATCCAGCCCCAGACCATGACACACCCACCACCATGCTTGACTGTAGGCAAGACACACTTGTCTTTGTAGTCCTTACCTGGTTATCGCCACACACGCTTGACCCCATCTGAACCAAATAAGTTTAACTTAAATAAGTTAGTCTCTTCAGACTACAGGACATGGTTCCATGATCCATGTCCTTAGTCTGCTTGTCATCTTGTGCTTCATCTTTAGAAGAGGCTTCCTTCTGGGACGACAGCCATGTAAACCAATTTGATGCAGTGTGCGGCATATGGTCTGAGAATTGACAGGCTGATCCCCGACCCTTTTAACCTTTGCAGCAATGTTGGCAGTACTTATACGTCTATTTACCAAAGACAACCTCTGGATAGGCCGCTGAGCATGTGCACTCAACTTCTTTGGTCGACCATGGCGAGGCCTGTTCTGAGTTGAACCTGTCCTGTTAAACCGCTGTATGGTCTTAGCCACCGTGCTGCAGCTCAGTTTCAGGCAATCTTCTTACGGCCTAGGCCATCTTTATGTAGAGCAAAAATTCTTTTTTTCAGATCCTCAGAGAGTTCTTTGCCATTAGGTGCCATGTTGAACTTCCAGTGACCAGTATGTGAGAGTTCGAGTGATAACCCCAAATTTAAACACCTGCCCCCCATTCAAACCTGAGACCTTGAAACACTAATGAGTCACATGATACCAGGGAGGGAAAATGGCTAATTTCTTTATTTGGAGAAACTGGAAAAAAACTCAAGACAAAAAGTAGTAAATCCCCCGTGTGATGAAAAAAAAAATTTAAGTAACACCCCACCCAAGCACAAAAAAAAAAAAATTAGATGTCCAAGAGTCCCTGTACCAGCCAGTCACCCACCACAGGGTGCCAGACAGCCACCCACCACAGGGTGCCAGACAGCTAGCCATTAAGCATTAAAAAAAAATTAACATGTTCAGTACCAGATTTGTGCCAAAAATTGTCTATTTTTCAAAAATTTAAAAAAATATCGTCCATAACGGCCGATACCGATACGTTGTGACCAAAATATCGGTATTGGCCCTGAAAAAAAACCATATTGGTCTATCCCTAGTAGGGACCCTTCCCCTGCATATCGACTGAGGTAATCAGCCTGGCAATTACCCACACCTGGAACAGCGGAGAGAGCTGGAGCAAGTCGTTCTGCCCAACAAAGAATGCCTGTCACTTCCAAGGCCGCAAGCCATGGTCGTTGCATAGTCCATTGAATGCGGCCTGGACAGCTGCATGTGCCCGGTCCAGTGAACTAGGCAAAGCCGGAGCGCTCTCAGCTCCAGGACATTGATCGGTAACCTGGATCCTTCAGGGACCAGACTCCCTGGTCAGAGAACCTGCTGAGGACTCCTCCCCACCTGGACAGGCTTACATCTGTGGTACAACTGTCCAGTATAAGGGGAGAAAGGATTTCCTGCTTGGGCATCGGGGACCAAAGCCACCAGATAAAAGACTCCCTGGTCACCTGGCTTAGCCGGATCCAAATGTTCAGAGAGTTTGAAATCCAGTTTCATTTGAGAAGGATTGCCTCTTGGGGCATTCGAGGGGGATTGAGCGAAAGGGATCAAAAGACGACACCATCAGTCCCAGAACTTGCATGCAGGTTCGAAGGGACGACCAAGAGCTGGACAGCAACAGCTGAACCACAGCCTGAAGTTTCAAGAGTTTCAAGAGGGAGAAACACCCTGGCTGAGGACAAGTCCAAAGTCAAGCCCAGATAGTCCCGTCTCATGGAGGGGACCAGGGACTTCTGAAGGTTCAGAACACACCCGAACTCCTCCAGAGTTCTCATGGTGACTTCCAAATTCGTTGTCAGCACCGTAGGGGACTCCGCATGGAGAAGCAGATCAGCCAGGAACCCAGGACCGATACACCCCGCTGTCACAACAGCGCCAGGACCAGAGCCAACACCTTAGTGAAGACCCGAGGAGCAGAGGCGAGACCAAAGGGTAACGCCTACCGATAGTGATTCTTTCCCACGGAGAACCTGTTGGTGTCCTAAACATAACAGGATGTGAAGGTAGGCATCTGTGATGTCTGAAGTCTTATGTAGGAAACCCACCCTTGTGTGAACCGATTCCAGGCCCATTAGGTCCAGCCTTGTTGACTATACAGCCCATAGAGCGCCAGCAAGGGATCCGGGGACAGCCGTACAGTGGAGGAAAACCTTACTGGAGAAACTCGATCAAAACTCATTCTTGCAACTGGATCGCATGACCTCCTGAACCCAGCTGTCTGGGATCGGGGCCAGGCCGCAGGTCCGAGAACCAGCAAGACGTCCCCCCACCCCATATCCGGATGAGGACGCACCTTCAGGCCGAGTAAGCCTTGTCCACAGGTCTGGAAAAAAAAATTATCTTTGTTTGCCAGACCAGGGTCGCTTGGAGCCACCTGCGGAATTCTTGAAGGATTTAACCCTTAATCGACTGTCCCAGAGAGACAAAGAAAACTGTGAGCCGAAAAGGAGGGACCCCGTCTGCGACGAGGGTCCTTACCCTTGTCGGCCTGTGGAAGAAAAGTACTCCCACCCCCCGTGAGACCCTTATATAATGTCATCCAGGGACAGCACCAGACAGGCAATCCCCCTGATAAGGGAAATCCGTTAAGGCCCTCATAGAAGATCCGCAGACCAACACTTCAGTCAAGTATACGCCGGATAACCACTGCCGAACCGACAGTTGACCTAATAAAGAAGCTGTGTCCAGGGCGGCATTGCAAAAAAGCTCAGCCCTGCACCAGCTGGTCCAACAGCTCCCCCCAAGGTAGGCGGGACTTGCTCCTTCCCAAATCACAGCGTTGGAACTCCGCCCATCAGGCAGAGTCTGCGTGGCAATGGCAATCCTAACTGTTCTCAGTGCAGACACCGCCAGGGAGTATAGATCGCGGGCCACAGCCTCCCCCATCCTATCCCCCAGGTCCTTAAAGGGCGGGGATTCCTCCACTGGAATAACGGTAGTCTTATTCAGCCTGGAGACCGGTGGGTCAACCGTAGGTAGCACAGTCCACTACGTTACCAGAGACTCCTCAAAAGGGTAATGTTTAGCAGCTGCTTAGACACCCCAGGGGAATGTATCGGATGGTCCTATTCCTTATGAGCATGCTAGCAAATTAAGCTGCTCCGGATGCCATGCGAGTGCCAAAACGCAACCTGCGCCCAAGCGTCCTTCAAATTGCAGGGTGTCACGCACGAAACAATCAGTGCATCCACCGGCGCCTGTATCTTGCGCGGCGGGGGGTAGAAATGTCATTCTCGGTATCTGAGGAGACAGGGTGCGAGTTAACAGACCCGGCAGGGAGACCCACATCTGCGGAGGCTGAGCCAGACTGAGAATACGAGACAGATGAGGCAGGGGTAGGTGGAGATCGCTTCTGCGCACCTCGCCCTCTCAAAGCCACCTCCACCCGGGACCCAAATGCTTCCAGAACCTCTGAAAATGCATTGGTGGACAGCGGAGATCCGGAAGGCCCTGTGGTCTCCATGAGAGGGTCAGGTGGGGACACACGGTCTGCATACTGAACCAGAAGAACCCACCAGATAAATTTGCAAAAAATTACAAAAAATAAAAATAAAAAAAAAAACAGTCCCACTGCGCCACTACGCCCCCTGAAGTTCAGTCATGCCCTGAAGACCCCCCAACAGAGAGAGAGAGAGACCCCCAAAACCCACTGTCCCAATCTGTATTCCCAGGGCGTCTGCACATGTACTAGAAGCTCTCCCAAAAGGGAGAGAGCATTGAAAACTGCCCAGTGTGAAGGGAGGGGCTCCACCCTCCAGAAAAGTCCTCCAGGCACTCCTACCTAGATTCCTAGGCAAGAATCCACTGCAAAATGGCCAAAAACAGGTTCACCAAGATGGCCGCGGTCATAAAAGCAGACGAGGCTACAACAAAATGGCAGCCCCGCGCAGCGACAAGGACCCACAGGGGGACCCCCACCAGCCCTCCTAACAGAATCACACAGCAGGAAGGCCCTGGAGGGACCGAGACCCCTCCTCCCCGCACGATCAGCCGAGCGCCTCTGACGGCACACCCCCCCCCATGCGGCCTGCAAACAAGGTCTCAGCCTGAGGTAGGCCCAAAAAGTGCATAACAGGACAGAGGGAAACCCAGGAGTGTGGGGCTGACCATCCGAGGGAGGGGCCCGCATCCGCCCCAAAATCCGCCAGGGAAGAGGGGGGGGGGGAAAGAGGACGTTTACTCGTACCAGGAACACTGGCAGGCGTCATCTCCTGACAGGACCCCTCTCCGCCGAAATGGGGGGGGGGGGGGTGCTGTCGCCCAAATAGGAAAGCTGCGACATAGGCCTAGACCCTGTCGTGTGCGACCTTGCGAGACGTTTAATTCCCAGTGGGACCATGTCGCGGCCAACCCAGCGCGGAGCTAAGGCCTGCAGCTGGGGTGACTACTGGATCTAGATTATCCAGCCCGTCGCGCACATCAGGCATAGTTGCTTGTAGATTGCACAGGAAAAAAAAAACAGAAGAAAAAAGGCTAGCTAATAATCACATAAAAAAACACTTATGCCAGGACCAAAGATCCCAGCAAGGAACTAGGTCCTTACTCATGACTAGACAGATTAAAACTGACATCCTATGCAGCAAATGAGAGGGTGTACCCTCCGGGACTGCCCATAGGCGTAGACAGAACTTTTTTTCTGCTTAGTATTCTACTCCTGTATGATAGAGAGATCCTATTAAACAACTGTGTGTAAAAATAATTCTTTCTTTCTGCATTTTACAAAAACTTCTGGCGAAAAATGACATGTCTATGCCTTTCAGAAAAAACTTTTTGATTTCCAAAATGGTAATGTGGATGTTTCCACTATCTTGGTGCTCCAGGGCCAAAAATGTGATAGGTAGTCAGTAAATTAGCTGCATAATTTGTGCCCCTTTAAAGCCAAAAGGTGCTCCTTGGATTTCAGGGCGCCTCTATGCATCTACGCTTTGAAAAAGTGTCACACGTGGTATCCCTAGACTCAAGAGGCATAGCAGAATGTGTTATGGGCCAAAATTGTGACAAAAAATGACCATAGACCAAATAATACACAAATTTGGTTATTTTTACCAAAAACTACATTTACAAATATTTGCAAAATTGTATACCAAACTAAAAAGTGTTTTGCCTAGATTTTTTTCATTTTGGTAAAAAAAAAAAAAAACAGCAGTGATCAAATACCACCGAAATCAAGCTGTCTCACAAAATAAAAATGTAATTTGGGTATTGTGTTACATGACCGAGTTTGTCAAAGTGCGACAGTGCTGAGAGCTGAAAAATGTCCACACTTGAAGTGGTTAAAGTGTCACAAAAGGCAAAACTTTTTTCTATTTTTGGATAAAGTAAGGGATGTGTGCGCCATTGGGGAGATTTCCCTGCACATCCTGTACTAGCATCAAAGTCAGGGAAAATCCTTCCAAAATTAAGGAATCCTGGTGTGTCAGCAGAACTAATGTCCTCAGTAGAAGACTTCCCCTCTATTATTGTTCTGATGTTAACCCAAAATTTGGAACCTTCTTTTATTTTCACTTTCGATAAACAGGACAAAGAGTGTGGGAAAAGTGCCAGTTTTTAAATTACAATTCAATAAGGAAAAGCCAAAGGTGTAATTTTATTGTTGTTTAAGCAAACCTTGATGATTTAGCATGATGTTCTCCGGTTTCAGATCACGATATATTATTCCTTTTTGATGCAAATGTCCCAAAGCCATTGAGATCTCAGCCAAGTAAAAGCTGAAAATAAATATGAAACAATAATTTAGAAAGACAGGTTGGGTAAAAATCAAAATCGGATATGATAAAAACTGGATTTTTGTAAGAAATAAACGTAAAATCATTTTCTCTGAAGTCCGACAGACGCAGCTCCATCTAGTCAGAGACTATAGGGTTATGCTACTCCGATCAGGAATAAGCACTAGGCAGGAAAAAGCTTAATTACACCTATGGGGGCTGTCCCTGCAGGCCTAACCCCACACACACCCTGCTATCATCAAACAGTTTATTTGCAAGCTATGTATCACCAGATAAGGTGAGCGGCAGGACAACGCAGCCAGTTCAGAGATACTCTGAAAGCGCAATGGATAGCCACCAAAAAGGCAACCTTCTGGGACAACGAAATCAGAGAAATCTCCCGAAAGTTGTCAAAAGTAGGCTTTTGAAGAACAGATAATACCAGATTGAGGTCCCAGGGAGGTAGTGGGAACCTTCTCGGAGGAGTTATATGGCGCACTCCCTGTATAAAAAGGTACGAAGCAAAGCATGCGTAGCTAACGGGCATTGGAAATATATAGCCAAAGCCGACACTTGGCCTTTGATAGTGCCCAAAGCCAACCGCTGTTCAACTCCTTTCTGCAGAAAGGCCAAGACCCTAGCTATCGAAAACAAGCGAGAGTGCACCTTCAGTGATTCACACCATGAAAAACGGAATTTTTGTAAAATCTTACCTGTAAAATTCCTTTCTCTGAGTCCTCCGACAGTCGCCGCCTCTTCATATTCGTCACATATGGGGACGTCCCAAAGCAGTGCAAACATGAGGGGTGGGAAACGCATCCGCGCCGAAAGGCAACGCAGTCTCCGCATCAAAGAAAGGAACCTTACCAAAGGAAGGAAACCAGCTGGGCTACAGGAAAAACAAGTGCTCAACAGGAGCAACAACCCAGGAAAAGACAAATAACCAGGGGATAAAAAACTTATCCCAACAGCCAGAGGTCCCCAACAAGGGACCCTAGGGAATTGCCGCACTAAGAACCTTGCGGCCAAAGGAAGCATCCGCCGATGCCTGAACATCTACTTTGTAGAATTTTGTGAAAGTGTGCACGGTCGACCAGGTCGCCGCCTTACACACCTGGGCTACAGAAGCCCCATGACGACAGGCCCAAGACGTACTCAGAGATCTAGTAGAGTGCGCCTTCACAGGCACAGGGGGAACCTTCCCCTGCAAAGCATAGGCCTGTTCAATGGTCTGCCTAATCCATTTGGCGATGGTAGAGGCCGACGCCGCCATGCCCTTCCGAGGACCCTCTGGAAGAACAAACAAGGAGTCCGTCTTTCGAAAAGACTCAGTCGATTTAAGGTAAACCCTTACCGCCCGAACAACATCCAAAGAATGTAATCTCACCTCCTTTGGACGTTTAGGCTTCGCGCACAGCGAAGGCAAGACAATATCCTCATTAAGATGAAATTCCGAAACTCGCTTCGGAAGAAAAGAAGGATTAGGTCGCAAGACCACCTTATCCAAATGAACAACCAGATACGGAGACTTGCAGGACAAAGCCGCCAGCTCCGACACTCTGCGAGCCGAAGTGATCGCAACCAAAAAGGCGACCTTTTTGGACAACATAGACAACGAGATCTCCCTGATCTGTTCAAAAGGAGCACGTTGTAACACAGATAGAACGAGATTCAAGTCCCAAGGGGGCAGAGGATCCCTCCTAGGAGGAACCAGATGCCGCACTCCCTGAACAAAAGTGCCAACCAAGGAGTTGGAAGCCACGGGACGTTGAAACAGAACGGCCAGCGCAGACACCTGACCCTTTATCGTAGCCAGCGCCAAACGCTGATCGACACCCGTTTGAAGGAAGGACAGCACTCGGGAAACCGAGTACGTGCGGGGTGAAAACCTCCTGGACTCACACCAGGCAAAAAAGTCCTTCCAAGTACGGTAATAAACCTTCCCCGAGGAAGACTTCCTCGCGTTGATCAAGGTATGAACGACCTCTGGGGAGAGACCCTTCTCCTTCAGGACCTCGGTCTCAACAGCCAGGCCGTCAAAGCCAGCGACTGTAAAGCAGGATGGTATATCGGTCCTTGAGACAGGAGATCGTCTCGATCCGCCAGATTCACGAGGTCTGCGTACCAGGACCGGCGAGGCCAGTCCGGTGCCACAAGAATCACCGTGCTGCGTTCCGAGTGTAACCTGCGAAGGAACCTGGACAGCAACTGAATCGGTGGAAACGCGTACATCAGCCTGTACTGATGCCACGGGGCCACTAACGCGTCCGACGCGTCTGCCCGAGGGTCGCACGTCCTTGCCATGAACCTTCTCACCTTGTTGTTGAGACGAGACGCGAACAGGTCCACATCTGGAAGACCCCACTTCGCACACAACATCTGGAAGACAGCCGGGTGGAGAGACCATTCCCCCTGATCCAGGGTCTGGCGACTCAGATAGTCCGCCTGCCAGTTCTCCACCCCCGGAATGTGAACCGCCGTTATCGCCGGGACATGAGTCTCGGCCTAAGACAGAATGTCGGCCACTTCTCGAGCCGCTCGGGCACTCCTGGTACCCCCTTGGTGGTTGATGTAGGCCACCGCCGTGGCATTGTCCGTCTGCACCCGAACCGGGCAGCCCTGCAGCCGGTCCGTCCAGCGATGAAGACAGAGATTTATCGCACGCAATTCCAGAATGTTGATCGGAAGGGAGGACTCCCCCTCCGACCAAGTCCCCTGGGCAGACAGAACGCCCAGAACACCACCCCAGCCCGACAGGCTGGCATCCGTGGTGATTACCGTCCACGAGATAGGACGAAACGACTTGCCCCCGGACACCATCGGGGACTGGAGCCACCACAGAAGGTCTCTTCTGGTGCGATGACTCAACGAGATTTGAAGATCCAGAGATTGAGGTCGCCCGTCCCACATGGACAGGATCTCCGCTTGGAGACCCCGCGTGTGAAACTGGGCGAAGGGAATCGCCTCGAAGGCCGAGACCATCAATCCCAGACATCTCATGCACGTCCGCAGAGACGAGTGCGGAACGTCCCTGAGGGACCTGACTTCCTCCTGAAGAGTTCTGAGTTTGTCTTCCGGCAGGAAGACCTTCGCCTGCACCGAGTCCAGAATCATTCCCAGGTAGGGAAGACGAACCGACGGACTCAGTGTCGACTTTGGAAAATTTATCGTCCAACCAAACTCCTGCAGAGTTTGCATCGTGACAGACAGGTCCTTCTCCAGACCCTGGCTGGTCGCAGACCGAACCAGAATGTCGTCCAGATACCCCAGGACGGAAATGCCCTGGGCCCTCAATAATGCCAGAACCGGTGCAAGCACCTTGGTGAAGACCCGCGGAGCCGAGGCGAGACCAAAAGGCAACGCCACGAACTGGTAGTGATCCTCCGCAATGGCAAATCGAAGGTACCTCTGGTGACCCTCGAAAATGGGGATGTGAAGATACGCATCCTTCAAATCGATGGAGGCCATGAATTCCCCCGGAACCAGGGCAGCCACCACCGACCGCAGGGATTCCATGCAGAACTTGCGAACCCGCACAGAGCGGTTCAGAGCCTTCAAGTCCAGAATTGGACGAACCTTGCCCTCCTTTCTGGGCACAGTGAACAGATTGGAATAAAACCCCCGAAATCTGTCCCGATGAGGTACCGGAACTACCACTCCCTGAGCTCTCAGGTCCCGCACCGCCAGGTGCAGGTCCCGTAAACGCTCTGGAGACAGTTGAAGATTTGAGGGAAAAAATCTGCTCTCCGGCCGAGAGAGAAACTCGATCTTGTAACCAGATCGAACGATCTCCTGAACCCATCTGTCCCGCACGCGGGCCAACCAGGGTTGAAGAAAACCGAGCAAGCGTCCCCCCACCCCAAAACTGGGTGAGGGCGCCCCTTCAGGCCGCACTGTTATGGGCTGCGGATCCGGATTGACCGGACTTCTGTTTTCCAGACCAGGGCTTCTTCTGAGAGCCTTGACCTTTGAACGGTTTGCCCTTGTAGTGCGACCGAAAGGCACGAAAGGACCCCTGAGGGGGCCGAAAATTAGCATGCTTCTTCCCAGAAGCCCCCTTAGCCTTGGGGAAATGGGGCAAGAGAGTGCTCTTACCTCCGGTGATCCCCTTAATCAACACATCCAAGGACTCCCCAAAAAGGCGAGACCCATCATAAGGCAGATTGGCTAAGGTCTTACGTGAAGACTGGTCCACCGACCAACATTTCAACCAAACCAGGCGGCGAGACAACACCGCCACGCTGTGCACACGTGCAGCCAACGGGACTAGGTCCAAGTCCGCATCACACAGATACATGACACCCTGGTGGATTTGATCCACCATATCCAGGGTCGCCGGCGAGGCCGAATCGGCCACTAGGACGCGCCTAAGCATCTGCGTCCAACTTGCGACCGCCTGGGCCGCCATGAGAGAGGCAAACAGAGCCTTAAGCATAGAACCCGTAACAGAATAAGTATGACGGGCAAGAGACTCCAATCTCCTATCCGTGGCATCACGGAACACAGGGGAATCCTCTGCAGGAATCGCAGTGGATTTGTTTAAAACCGCAATTGCGTGATCCACTGGGGGTGGCACACACCACCATTCATCAGTGGAAGGCGAGAAAGAATAACGCAGCTTGAACCTACTTGGTACAGCAAAAGGTTTGCGCAGATTGCGCCATTGTTCCTTAACAGCGCGCTGAAAATCATCATTGCAGGGAAAAACCTGCGGCGTCCTGAGTTTTCTCTGCGTCCCATAAGCCGCCAAGGCAGCGGGGGGACACACTTCATCCTGCAAACGCAGCGTTTGTTTAATGGAAACAATCAATTCATCCATGATTGCAAGCTCTTCAGGCGAGCCAGGGGGAGAATTATCAACCCCTTCAACTTCAGCCTCCACCTTGGACCCCACTAGATCCAGGGAGGAGCGGGACCCCGATAAGGAGGCCCCCGCCATAACAGCCCCATCCACCTTCACCCTCAGAATCAGAGGAAAGAGAAACTCTGGGTCTTTTAGTAGATTGAGCAGCCACCAGCATCTGCACCTGAGCAGCAAGGCCAGCCACAATAGTGGCTAAATCCCCCCCTGGAGGGGAAACAGCGGTCCCCTGGCTTTCCACCAAGGCGGTAGGAAATTTGCCCTCCTGAGAATCCATTGCCCCTATTACAAATGCCGGATAATAAAGGGTTAACTGCCCCTTTAACAAGCGCGGCGAGCGCAGCCCACCGCACCACACACACAAGCACAATGAGACCCCCACAGGGACAATAAAACTGACACAGGCAATGGATAAGAAGGATATAACCTGAGGAGACCCTCGCCGCTGCTGCTGCCTCGATCGGTGTTCCTGGAGAAGAGGAAGTGATGCTGCCAGGGCGCTCTATGAAAGCCTATGGGAGGCTACAAGAAAATGGCCGCCATGCATGTAGAACATGCGGCCGGAGCGAGTGTAGGCAAAATGGCGCCGAAACCGCCGCTCCACAGTACAGTAATGCACACGTCATCCATGTATAAAAAAAACATGTCAGATCGCCGCAGCGATCGCTGTATAGTGCCCAAACATGCCCAAAACATGCCCCACAGCACACAGCTTCTCACACTGACAAGGCTGACACACACAGTGTCACACAGCTCCCCCCCCCCTTGCAGCCCACAGCATGCAGCCGAGTGATAGGGAGACAAACAGTGTGAACAGAGGCAGGTTACACAGTCCCAGACTGACACCCCCCCAGACAGACAGGTCCCCACATAGATACACTTACCTCACAATGGCGTGGGGGACCCGCACAGGCGAACAAGCCGCTGCACATGAGGCAGGGAGAGTCGCATACAAGACGCACAGAATGGGGGTTAAGAAACCACACAGCGTCCAGTGAGGTAGCCACCTCACCAATCATCCCTGCACCGAACAGGGATGGGTCGTTCACTGTGCCAGGAGCGTTACCTGGCTGAACGCTCGATGGCAGGCTGGGAAGCCACTGACCCACGACCTGCGACCAGGGGGATCAGCCCGAGACCCAGCCCGCATGATCCTCTTCATCCGAAGAACTAACTAATGCTGACAAAAAGAACAGCTAAGTAAAGGTAGAGAGAAAACTCAAACAAAAAATCAAAAAAGAAGAAAGAGTCTGGGGCACAAAGCCCCAGCACAGAGAGAGCCAGCCACTCCTGACAAGCTAGACATTGAAACTGAGATATGGTTGCAGGAAGTAGGAGGGTATTGACTGAGGGGACCACCCCTTGAGGGTGGGATATGTTAAAAGCTTTATTGTTAACATATTCTGTTGCCTAGCTACTCCTTCGGAGCAAAGTCTAATACCCCATATGTGACGAATATGAAGAGGCGGCGACTGTCGGAGGACGTAAGAGAAAATACGATTTCCACATAGGACGATATATCTTCCTAGAAGTCGACTTCTTAGCCTTCAATAGCGTAGGATTCAGAGTCAGAAAGACCTCTGTCTCAACACCTGGCTTTAAACAGCCATGCCATTAAAGCCAATGACTGTAAAGCAGGATGGAAGATTGGACCTTGAGACAGATCTTCTGAGAGGAAGTCTCCAAGGAGCATCGGCGACCAACCTTACTAGGTCTGCGTACCAAGATTGGTGAGGCCAGTTCAGTGCCACCAGAATGACCGAAATCCCTTCCACCTCCATCCTGCGCAGAAGCCTAGGCAGGAGTTTCAAGGGAGGAAAGACATAAATAAGCCGATACTGACCCCAAGGAGCCACCAGAGCATTTGTGGTGTCGGCCAGAGGATCTCGAGACCTGGCAACGAATCTCTGAACCTTCTTGTTTAGGGGAGAAGCAAACCGATTGACCTCAGGAGTCCCCCACCAAACGCAGGAGATTAAACACCTGCGGGTGATAGAACCACTCCCCTTGATCCAACAGCTGAGGGCTCAGGTAATCTGCTTGCCAGTCCTCCACACCTGGAATGTGTACAGCAGAGGGCTGGAATAACCCGGGTCAGAATCTCGGCCACCTATTTGGATACCAAGACACTCTTAATGCCCCCCCGGTGATTTATGTAAGCCACACCCGTGGCATTGTCGGATTGATCCGAACCAGACCATCTTGCAGATGAGTCGTCCAATGGCTCAGACAAAGCTTTACTGCTCGGAGCCCCAAAACATTTAGCGGTGCAGTGACGCCACTACCGTGCGGATGGATTCCATCCGAAGCTTCTGTACTAGCACAAAGCGGCTCAGGGCCTTAGGATCAAGGATAGGACGCACCTTTGCTTTCCTTCAAAGGCACAGTGAAGAGATTTGACTAAAACCCATGATAACGTTCCTGAAAAGGAACCGGTACAATCACTCCTTGCGGCAGCAAATCGTGTACTGCCCCTCGCAAGTCCCTTAACCAGACTGGGGACAGTCGAAGATTGGACGGGAAGAACCTGTCAGACAGGCGAGACCAGAATTAGATCTGGTCAAGGAGGTCCAGGATTCCAGAAAGAAACGAAGAAGTCCCCCCACCCCAGAAACAGGTAAGGGTGGCTTGTAGTTCCTCTAGACCTTGGTCCTCACGAACTAACTAGTGAAAAAAAAAAAAAAAAAAACAAACTAACAAACTTTCCTTTATTAGCTAAGACTGAAGTCCCAGCAGGAAGCTAGGTCCTATTCCTTACACTAGGCAGAAACAAACTGATGATAGCAGGGTGTGTGGGGTAATGCCTACAGGGACAGCCCCCATAGTTGTGGTTAAGCTTTTTTCCTGCCTAGTGCCTATTCCTGATAAGAGGAGCATAACCCTATAGTCTCTGACTAGATGGAGCTGTGTCTGTCGAACGATAGAGAAACGTTTTTAGTTCTAGTGATGTTAAATAAAAAGTCAGGCAATTTGCTAAACCTTCTGCATTTTTTTTAATTTTTAAGAACTCTTTTTCTGAGGAAGTTTCTGTGAATAAGGAATAAAGACTTTCCGAACCGTGCTCTATGAACTGATAAAGATATAGGCCTCATGCACACATGACGTTAAAGCTGCATCTAGGAGCATCTGGCGCTTTTTTGTTATGGCCTCTAAACTCCCCTGCACATTATCCTATGTGTCCATGCACACAAGGGTTTTTAGCGGCGTTTAGTAGCAGGAGCTTTTAGAGGCAGAAAAAATGAACCACTGCCTGTGCGCCCAGCAGCAGAATTGGGCAGAGAAAATGCTTGATGCAAAACATACCTAAACACTAGTGCTTGAACATTAATTTCAACAGCCAGAATTATTCTGGCCAATGAAATGAACGCCCAAGAGCTTGACACCTGTAAAAGCTCCTAAAAGCTTTAGACACTTTTACAAACAGGCATTTTTTTCTGCAAACACACTGCAAACCAGTCTATTTCCACCCAGCAGCGCATAGAGCAGAGAGGCTCTGTTCCATGTCCGCTTTGCAGAAACTGAGTGGACACGGACCTGTGATCCACCCACTCTGCTCAGCAAGGGATTTGCCCCTGCTGAGCAAATGGAAATCCGCCTCATGTGAGAGGGACTCATGAATTTGTTATCAAACACCTGACTTTCCCCTACATGTCTTGCAACATTATTAAGCCCAATTTCAAAATTACCTTTTTTTTTTTTTTTTCTTAGTGGTACATTTGATCTCTTAAACATTGAATAGGTTCATGACATTTGCATATCATTGCATTCTGTTTTTATGTAGCTTTTACACAGGAACCCAACTCTCTGGAATTGCGGTTGTAAACATGTTTGCTTCAGATTTTGGATACACTTTAAGAATTCTGCATACAAATCTCACACACACACACACACACACACACACACACACACACACACACACCAAAAAAGAGAGAGCGGCTAGAAAAGTGAATGCACAATACCCTTTTATTTAGACTAGGCACAAGCTCGTCTTCCTGAGGAAGACTAGATTGTGCCTCGTCAAAACGGCGATATAAAACTATTATAATGCATTCATGTTTCAAGACCGTGAGTGTCGCTCTCTCTTTTTATATGCACAACAATCTTGCTGTGCACCCGGGCCAATTATTTATCCCTGATTTGTGTGCAGTGGCAACCATTAGATCACAAACACAAATAGGGTTTTTAGCTTTGTGCCCAAGGGAAAAAAAAAAATAAAAATAATGGCTGCCGAAAACGCTCCACACAATTTTACCTTGCTTATGGTGTGTTCTTAATAGGTCATGTAACTCAAAAAAAAAAAAAAGCAACACGGGTGCATTTTTGATGCACTCTCAATGCATTTCAATGGAGAGGTGCATTTTTGGTGTGTTTAACAAGCCAATTATGCACCAAAAATGCAGCAAGCAGGATTTTTAAGGCCGCTTCAAAAAAGATGAAGATAATGGCCGCCAAATTCATATTCATTTAAATTCATGATATTAAATTAAAAAGGTGCTCTCAGCTATTGGCTGTAATGGGTTTGCATCTTGGTTTGAGAGCGCTTTGCAAGACAAGCACGTTTTTTAAATAAATTTTGACTTGATATACAAGCGATGTCTTGATATACAAGTAGCGTCATGTATAAAAAAGAAGAGAGGAGCCTCTAAAGTGTAGCAATACGGTTACATTTAATGAAGGTTCAATATTTAGCAACTCACATGGTTGATGATTAAAACAGGCACATCTAAGTATGCAGGCATCCGGGGTAAAGCTGTCCACATAGACCATCCTCTGCACAGCCATCTTCATCATCCCTTCCCTGCTGCACTCGAGTGATTCAAAGCCGCACTTTGAGATCTCTCTACTGCAGGCTATTCTTCCCGGTCATGATTGCAGACTGACAGTGGTGAGAGCCGGTGGTTCAGAAGATGGTCTATGTGGACAGCTTTACCCCAGATGCCTGCATACTTAGGTGTGCCTATTTTAATCAACCACGTGAGTTGCTAAAAGTTGAACCTTCATTAAATGTAACCATACTGCTACACTTAGAGGCTCCTCTCATCTCTCTATTATTCTGTAGCTCTGCTAGATTTTGCTTCTAATCCCCTTGGGAAGGCTGCATATTGTGGATGGACATTTTATGATTACACAACCTATCACATTGCTATAATCTTTGTATATAGACGATAAACTGAAGGACTTGTGGAACGAATCATCTGAGTTTCCATTATTTCTTATGGGGAAATTTGCTTTGATACAGAGTGCTTTGGATTACAAGCATGTTTCCAGAACGAATTATGCTCGCAATCCAAGGTTACACACACACACATACATACATACATACATACACCGTGCCTTGCGAAAGTATCCGCCCCCCTTGAACTTTGCAACCTTTTGCCACATTTCAGGCTTCAAACAAAGATATAAAACTGTCATTTTTTGTGAAGAATCAACAAGTGGGACACAATCATGAAGTGGAACTAAATTTATTGGATATTTCAAACTTTTTTAACAAATAGAAAACTGAAAAATTGGGCGTGTAAAATTATTCAGCCCCCTTAAGTTAATACTTTGTAGCGCCACCTTTTGCTGCGATTACAGTTGTAAGTCGCTTGGGGTATGTCTCTATCAGTTTTGCACATCGAGACTGAAATTTTTGCCCATTCCTCCTTGCAAAACAGCTCAAGCTCAGTGAGGTTGGATGGAGAGCGTTTGTGAACAGCAGTTTTCAGTTCTTTCCACAGATTCTCGATTGGATTCAGGTCTGGACTTGGCCATTCTAACACCTGGATATGTTTATTTGTGAACCATTCCATTGTAGATTTTGCTTTGGATCATTGTCTTGTTGGAAGACAAATCTCCGTCCCAGTCTCAGGTCTTTTGCAGACTCCCATCAGGTTTTCTTCCAGAATGGTCCTGTATTTGGCTCCATCCATCTTCCCATCAATTGTAACCATCTTCCCTGTCCCTGCTGAAGAAAAGCAGGCCCAAACCATGATGCCACCACCATGTTTGACAGTGGGGATGGTGTGTTCAGGGTGATGAGCTGTGTTGCTTTTACGCCAAACATAATGTTTTGTATTGTTGCCAAAAAGTTTGATTTTGGTTTCATCTGACCAGAGCACCTTCTTCCACATGTTTGGAGTGTCTCCCAGGTGGCTTGTGGCAAACTTTAAACGACACTTTTTATGGATATCTTTAAGAAATGGTTTTCTTCTTGCCACTCTTCCATAAAGGCCAGATTTGTGCAGTATACGACTGATTGTTGTCCTATGGACAGAGTCTCCCACCTCAGCTTTAGATCTCTGCAGTTCATCCAGAGTGATCATGGGCCTCTTGGCTGCATCTCTGATCAGTCTTCTCCTTGTATGAGCTGAAAGTTTAGAGGGACGGCCAGGTCTTCGTAGATTTGCAGTGGTCTGATACTCCTTCCATTTCAATATTATCGCTTGCACAGTGCTCCTCGGGATGTTTAAAGCTTGGGAAATCTTTTTGTATCCAAATCAGGCTTTAAACTTCTCCACAACAGTATCTCGGACCTGTCTGGCGTGTTCCTTGTTCTTTATGATGCTCTCTGCGCTTTAAACGGACCTCTGAGACCATCACAGTGTAGGTGCATTTATACGGAGACTTGATTACACACAGGTGGATTCTATTTATCATCATTAGTAATTTAGGTCAACATTGAATCATTCAGAGATCCTCACTGAACTTCTGGAGAGAGTTTGCTGCACTGAAAGTAAAGGGGCTGAATAATTTTGCACGCCCAATTTTTCAGTTTATTTGTTAAAGTTTGAAATATCCAATAAATTTCGTTCCACTTCATGGATTGTGTCCCACTGGTTGTTGATTCTTCACAAAAAATTACAGTTTTATATCTTTATGTTTGAAGCCTGAAATGTGGCAAAAGGTTCGCAAAGTTCAAGAGGGCCGAATAATTTGGCAAGGATATATATATTATATATATATATATATATATATATATATATATATATATATATATATATATATATATTATATATATATTAGTGATGCACCGAAATTGTGGCCGAAAATGGCCTTATTCCATTTCGGCCGAAAATGGGTTAAATATGCCGATACTAAAGATGGCCGCCTCTGGCTGGCAGGCCCGCCTCCCTGTGATGTCACTACTACTGCGATCTGTGCATGAATGAACACACCAGGCGGGCGGGCGAGCGGCCGCTAATAGCTGTAACTATGTGAGCGCTTCACTTCCCTGTCAGGCATGTATCTCCGCTGACAAGGAAGTGAAGCGCTCACATAGTTATAGCTATTAGCGGCCGCTAGCCTGCCCGCCGTGTTAGTTCATTCATGCACAGATCGTAGTAGTGACATCACCGGGAGGCAGGCCGCCGGCCAGAGGCGCGTCTTTTGAAAGGAAGGACACAGGAGGACTGGAGCTGAGAGTAAGGAGATTGCATTGGGATTTTGAGGGACGCTGAGGCAGGGGGGGGGGGGGGGATGCTGAGGCGGGGGGGGGGGGGGGGGATGCTGAGGCGGGGGGGGGGGGGGGAGGGGAGGGATGCTGAGGCAGGGAGGGAGACTGAGGCGAGCTTACCAATGGTATTAGTATTTCGCAGCATGAGGGGGTTAATGTATTGCCACTGCTGGTCACTGATGCATTAGTGACCGACCAGTGGCAGTTAATTATATCCTTTGTGCTGCATTAGTGCAACCAGTAGCAGTGCAACCAGTGTTAATTAACACTGATACTGGTTGCACTAATGCAGCACAAAGGGGTTAATTAACTGCCACTGGTCGGTCACTAATGCATCAGTGACCAGCAGTGGCAATACATTAACCCCGTCATGCTGCATAATACAAATACCATTGGTAATTAAATTAACCACTATACTGCGACAGGGTGGCAGCTACAAGTGTACGCCTGCCTGTTTTTGGTGTATGCCCGTTCTAGCTATTTTATCTATATTATCGATGCCAAGGGCATCCTGCATTTTCGGTCCAGAATTTTCATTTTGGTGCATCCCATATATACACACACACACACACACACACACACACACACACACACACACACACACACACACACACATATATATATATATATATATATATATATACATACATACACACACACACACATACACACGCTGAGTTGCACTGATGTGATACAAGTTGCATTGATGTGAACAGGCATTTAATGCATTCTGTGCAACTCGGGTCACATGTGGGATCGCACTAGTGTGGACAGAGCGAAAAGGTTAGAATGTGGTTTGGTTAGTAACCTGTAACCCAGGCAGCCATGTCCTCCTCTTTCAAGGTCTCATACTTCTCAAAACTTTGTCTTTAAAGATGCACCTGACCCTTAACATATTTCTCTGCCATGAGAGACAATTTTAGAAAATTAAAAGTAAAAGAAAAATACATTTACAATTCATTGTACTTAACTCACCAAGCGGTATCTTCCATAAATATCCCTTCTCTTTCCAGCTGCATGAAGAGCTCCCCACCTGAGTTCAACACAGTCATTAATTTTAATATTCAGCATAAAAGTCTAAATTACTGTGGGGAATGAGGGGGTAAACAATACACTGGCAATGTAAATACAAGGAAAATAAACAGTAATCTTAGAGCTGAACTATTTGGAGAACTGACCACTAAGATACTCAAGAATGAGGTAGAGTTTTCCACCAGTCTGAAAGGCATAGATCAAATCCACAATGAAAGGATGCTTTACTTCTTCTAAGATATTCCGCTCAGCCTTTGTGTGTGCGGTGTCTTTTGCATTTCTTACAATCATAGCCTGGAGAAGAAGAAAAAAAAAAAAAATACAATTGATCAATCCAAACCTCCTAAACCTTCTGTATATATTGGGATACCTAAATTATCTAAATGGACTTTGCAACTTATCTTCTATCCAATTTCAGTTTTCACCGTTTTTAATTTAAAGAACACTTTGTGACCTGGCCATGAAGGACCCTTGATCAGGCACTTCCTGTTATGAAGTGACAAAACTCTGTCCTTTTCTCCTTCACCGTTACACTACCCCATGGGCTTCTCATTAAGACTGTATAGCCATTGCAGCACACGTTGCACAGACGTGGTCCAATGTTTGCATCATGTGAGCAATGCCATGCAGCCATCATTGAAGTTCATGTATGTAAACAGAGGCTGCAAGAGATCAGTAGCACAGATGTGCAGCAAATTAAAAAAAAAAGTGATTAAAAAAAATGGTAATACAGTTGGGATTTACTCAAGTAGACGAGGATCATTGTAAAATAAATCCTGACACACAATAAGAAATCTAATAGTTTTCTTATTGGTCCAATAGGTGGTCCAATAGGTCAAAATCATGTGAATCTGAGCCAATCTGTGTTAGCAGAAGAGCGATGCATATTGCTGAGCAATAGTCAACATTGGCGGTGACTTTGTAAACACAAAGTTATCAGCTGCCTTGCCAACAGTAAATAAGGACTTTGTAACTCCATCAGCACCTGCCTGTGCTGTGCATGGGGTCTGCCACCACTCCTATTACCAGCACTGGCTGGGCCACATGAGGATATATGGGTGCATTCTGCCACTGGCTGGCTCATACAACATGACAGGCAGCCTGAGGCACTCTCCCATCAACCTGTCTGCGGTTTATGGACAAAATGTACTCATTACACGAGCAGCGAAACAGAAGGCTGCAACTACAGCATGCAGGCTATGGAAGCCAAGTCAATTTTGATTCAAAGAGTGTCAGTTAGAAAGGCCATGCAAGCTTTTAAAAAAAAAAAAAAAAAAAAAAAAACAACCTCAATCTTTCCACACACTACAAAGTTCGTTTGGGCCAAGTTGGCCTGAACAAACTATGTCCCTCACTAACCTGTGAGGAGGCTGGATGTGTGGTTTAAACTGTATGTAGATGCATAGATGCAGCTACATACAGCATACCGCACTGTGTTCCGGATGCGAGCCAAGATTTCCTGCCCCATACCCAGGACACAGAAGAGTCTATTGCAGTGGCTCTCAGCCAATCAGAGAAATGTATTCTATTAATGAATATAAAGCTTCCTCTGATCATGTGACCTCTGATAAAATCCAGTGGACCAACACCAGCAGATGACATGGCTCCCCAAATCATCCCTGACTGTGGAAACTTCACATCGGACCTCATGCGACTTGGATTCTTTGCCTTTCCACTCTTCCACCAGACTCTGGGATGGGACCTTGATTTCCAAATCAAATGCAAAAATTTCCAGTCAGTGATGATTTTAGAATCCATGTAATCTGCTGGTGTTCGTCCACTGTGTTTTATCAAGTCCAAAGTTAGCACAACCCTCTACCAGGAAGTTCTAGAGCACTTCATGCTTCCCTCTGCTGACCAGCTTAATGGAGATGCTGATTTCATTTTCCACCAAGACTTTGAACCTGCCCACACTGCCAGAAGTACCAATAACTGGTTTAGCCCCGGTTCACACTTGTGCGTGTGCGGGGTTCGCATGTAATGTCGGAGCGCACTGCTCCGACATTACATGCGATCGGCTGTGCGGTGCGAGTTTAGCCATACAGTTTGTATGGCTAAATTCGCACCGCAGCCGCTCCAAACACGCACAGGGACCCTTTTTTCTAGCCGCATCAGGATCGGATCGCACAGCGGTTCACACTTGTGCGATCCGATCCTGTGCGAACTGCACGATCGCACTGCGATATGCGATCAAACTGGGGGTGTCGTTAGGATTACATTGACACCCCCAGCGTATCGCATATGGCAGTGTGAACTGCCGGGGGTGCGTGTGTGATGCGGGAACAGGCTGCGGATTCGCAGCCTTCCCGCACTCGCATAAATGTGAACCGAGCCTTACTGATCATGGTATCACTGTGCTTGATTGGCCAGCAAACTCACATGATCTAAACCCCATAGAGAATCTGTAGGCTATTGTCAAGAAGACGATGAGAGAGACCAGACCCAACAATGCAAACGAGCTGAAGGCCACTATAAAAACAACCTGCATACTATACTGTACATGGACACACTTTTCAGTATGCCAACATTTCTGTATTAGAAATCCTTTTTTATTGGTCTTATGTAATATTCTACTTTTCTGAGATACTGAATTTTGGGTTTTCACTAGCTGTTAAGCCATAATCATCAAAATTAAAAGAAAGAAATGCTTCAAATATATCACTCTGTGTATAACGCATCTATATAAAATATATATGAGTTTCACTTTTTGAATTGAATTACTGAAATAAACTTTGATATTTATCCTGTATATCCTTTCAATTAGGGTAAACATCATGCAGATAATTTAACCACTTGCCATTTATAAATGGCCTGGAGTCTGAGTGGTTAAAATTGCCATGCTGCTGGGATCATTTCAACTGGACTGTGAACAGAGTGGTTTACAATGAGTTTACAATGACCGGCTTTTCAGGAAAAGTGATCAAGGCGACGGTCATGCAGCTCGGATTACTTTTATTGGACTGTGAAGGGAGTGGTTCAAACAAGTTTAAAATCACCAGTTTTTCAGAAAAAGTGATCAAGCCGACTGTCGTGCTGCTCGGATCACTTTTACTAGTAAAACTAAGATAAAGGAAAAGATAAGGCCGCACACCACAACAGAACCAAAGCATTTAAAATATTTTATTTGTCACCGTGCCAGACAAAAAAACAGTGACACTGTTGACACGTTTCACAATTTGTGCTTTCTCATAACAGTAAGCACAAATTGCTTTTGTGTAACATGTCAGTCAGTGTTTCGGTCTTTTGTCTGGCACGGTGACAAAGGATTTAAAAGGCTTCAGTTCTGTTGTGGTGTGCAGCCATCTCTTTTCCTTTATCCACGTTATTGGAAGTGGCGAGCACCTGCAGCGGTGAGCAGCTTATTACTTGCCTGAGCGGTGTGCAAACTACAGTTGGACTTTATGCAGTAAAACTAAACCTGTTCTCTGATCTCCTCTGTCATAAATTAACCCGAAAGCGACAAGAAAATGATAACTTCCAGGTTCAGATCTGTCATTCCCCAGTTGCTGTGGTCAGAAAAGCAGCTCATCAAGTAAGATATGCATCTGATTAGCTGCAGTGAAGGGCAGAGGAGACATTAGGGGTTTTGTCAATGCCATCCCATTAAGGCTGGAGTAAGAAAATCTGCACCCTCCACAAAACTTTCCCAGGTTCAACTACCTCAAGATGATTATCAAAATTAGGAGCAAACAGAATCTGCATGTCTGCTCACTGGACAATAGGCAGTACCTTCTAAAAACCATAAGAGTGGCGCTATTCAAAACGTGTGCTATTGCGTATAATGGTACTGAAATAATGACTTAAGAATTCATCTATTCCGTAAACCATATACTCCCACAAAAGTGTTCAAATAATGTTGTGTAAGAAAAGTGAAAAATAAAGTGCTCAAAAAGTCCACGCTGTGTGGAGCCTGCCGCACTACTTTGGGGGAAATTTTGTATTACCGCAAAAGGAGGGGTGCTACCTACACGAGAAGAAGAATTCACACATTTTCATGGAGCACTTCCACAAATATTTTGTAAGCGCAGTATCAGGACAAAGTTCAAAGTACAGCCCTTATTAGATTGACATTTAAATTAAACTCAATATCCAAGTACTTTAAGTGGGACAATACAGAAGGTACTCAATACTTTTTAAACTTTGTATAGCAAAGAGCAAAAGCTGTAGTAAATCAAAGTTTTACCTTTTTTAGAACTTTCATGGCAAATATGTTTCCAGTATGAGCTCCAGCTACTTTTCTTACTTGAAAAACCTACACACAAAAGAACACATTTAGAAATGTTAACAGAAGACAAGTTATATCTCACACATACATATCGCACAGATATAACGTTCAACTTATAAAAACATGCAGTATTTTCATTACTTTTCATTATGTGTTTTTAATGTTTTTTCACCTCAATAAAGGAGTTATCCGATCAGCTGAACATATACATTTTTAAAATGTGCGAGGTTATTTTGAGTCAGAGGACACAGTACCTCAATCTCATGCTACAGATACACAACTATGAAGATGGAGGTACAGATATGCCTAGTCACATTCACATGGAACGTCTTCTGCTGTTTACTCATTTTTAAAGTGGTTTTAAATGCAAATTAGAAAAAAAAAAAAAAGCTTTCATTAATTAATGCATTTTAATGTAAACATACATACAGCTGTGACTGTACCTCAGAAAAAGGCTTCCTTAGGCCCCTTTCACACTTGTGCGACCTGAAAGCTGCACGACTTTGATGCGACTTGAAGCAATGATAGTGTAACCTTGAGGTCCATGGTTGCATCAAAGTCAGACCAAAGTTGTACTTTGAAGTCGCACAAATATGAATGGCACTCATTGGAAATCATAAGGTACAACTTGTCATGCGACTTTGCAGTCACAAGTTGCACAGGTGTGAAAGGGGCCTTAGCTAGTATCAGCTCTCCTAAAACTGTGGGTCTTTGGGCATGGCTTAGGACTGGAAAATAGGCAGAGACGTGAAATCCCATAGTCCCCCAGTTATACACACCCACAAGCCTCAGCTCAAGAACATGCACAGCTACCAGACATCTGTGTGCCTGTGGGCAAGTCTCCTGAGTACATCCGAGGGAATATACAGGTGCCAGTGACTGTGTCAACTATGCCAATGACAATAGTGAGTGTTGGGGCAAGCGGATAAGAGTCATATAATGCTCCTACCACTAAGGCAAACAGCAAATCTGGAGAAAACTGGTAGGAATAGGAAGGGGGTAATAGAAAAACCATGCTAGGAATCTTGAAGCCTAAAGTGACTGGGAAACATTCTCATGTAAACTCTGTAAACAGCCATTTACAAGCTAGGTTCTGGGAATAGAGCAGGACAATAATCAGCTGTCAGCAGACTTAATTGGTAACTAAAGGGTTAATGAAGTGATGCCGATATATAGCACAGATCATTGGTGCTGCATCAGCAGCTGTAAGTGCTGGAGATTGGAGTCTATCAGGAGCTTGATCTTGTAAAGAAAGAGAGCAGCAGGGAGAGGATGCCCCCCCCCCTCCCTCCTTTGCAGTGTATTAAACAGAGGCTCGTGCTGGTGTGGTCTTCAGCACAGCCTGCCACTCACAGGAGAAAGGGAGTGGCATCCCCATTTTTTTTCCTGGTGTCAGGTTTATTCTGTTCTGAAGAGCAGGGAGGATTTCTAAAGAAGGGGCTTGCTTCAAGATACCAGACTAAGCTCAAATGATTAGTATAGGTAATATCTATTCAATCATATGATTAAACTGACTTGCGTTTTTCAGGTTTGCAACCAACCAAAAGAGGAATTGCATTAGGGCTGAAACTAATCGATTAATTGACAGCTAATCGATTACGAAAAAAGTCGTCAACTATTTTCATAATCGATTAGTTAGCCTGCATTCAGAATGCATTATCAGGAAATACAGTGATGCACACATACAGCTCAGCACATCCTCCATACATGTCAGTATACACAGTGCAGCACACATTTAGCTCAGCATACACAGTGGAGCACACGTACAGCTCAGTACATCCCACCCCCCCCCCCATACATGTCAGTATACACAGTGCAGCACACCTACAGCTAAGTACACCCTCCCATACATGTCAGTATACATAGTGCAGCACACCTACAGCTCAGTACACCCTCCATACATGTCATTATACATAGTGCAGCGCACGTACAGCTCAGTACACCCTCCATTAGACATGGGTTAGGGTGTGTTTGGGATCCCACCTGCCCGATCCCGCCAGGAAGCTGACACTACTAATTACAGACAGTAAGACATTTCCCGATCTGCGCAGCTGCGGATCGGGATCTGTCTCAGTGCCGGCGGGATCCTGAACGAGCCCATTCCTAGCCTCCATACATGTCAGTATACACGGCAGCACATACACAGCTAGCACACCATCCATACATGTCAGTAAGCTTGTGAATGTGTGAGGAGCAATGCCTCATGGGACATGTAGTCCCATACCTTGCTATAAGGGGACTCGATATTACTTTGCGGCTTGCTATAAGGGCACACTTAAGTACTCCCCGATATCAATTACCGATACCCATTTTTATTGTCGTGACAGTTTTTGTTTTTAGACTAATGAAAAACGATTACCGTTTCTATACGGTTATGAAGAACAGTTCTTCTGTGACTGAAATTGAGCTACTTCAGCGTGATTTCAAAGCCGCAGATCAGTGTAATTTGGACCTCCTTGCAAACCTCATATCTTCAACGGACTCTCTGGCAATTACCCTCTCCTTGGATGTTAGGGGAGGACTGTGCTCATCTACTCTGCTTCATTTAAGTGCTGCTTAGCTAAATGGTTAAATGAATAACTCTTTACAGCTTAATATCTGCAGGCTTTTGCTTCTGGTATGAATGGCATTTGTGCCTGCTTGTATATCTGGTTAACCCTTCATAGCTACCTGGGACTATATGGCTAATGCTGCCTTCGGACATAAAGAAAAGTGTAATTTCTGATTATAGATCAGTCTGGATTTTATTGCCGATCCTACTGACTACATTTAAGACTGACTGATTTCTTTTTTTTTTTTTTCTCGTCTGTGTCCATTTCACTACATGTCTATTCAGAGTAAACAGTGCAAAATGCTGAAGAGGCCAATGATTCTGCCATGCCTCATTATGATCTATCCAATCTCTGCTGTACCTGCTCCATCAGCCCTCGTCTATATTCCACCCACTGATGCACGCGCTTTCTCCGTGTATGTTAAGGTGTGCAGGACAGGTGAAAATTTGGAGTACATGCACACTAGAGGCTGGGAAATTGGCGAGATTAAACACCACCTCTCCCCTTGAGAATTGCCCCCTCTGCTGCTCTGAGTCTCTGATTAAAAAAAAGACTGCCACTCCTCTAAAAAGCAATCAACACAGATTTATTTTCAGAAACAAATGGCAGGCAGTGAGCAGGCAATAGGTCACCATAAATACTGCAGCACAGACCCTTTTATTTGAATAGGTTTCGTTCAGTAGTACCGTAGTGGGCTGTAATTCTTGAGAGTAGGTGCATAAAAGATGGCAGGCTTATAGGGGCTCCAGTGCATTACTTTGCCCAGGGTCCTATGATGCTACTAAGGTGGCCATGGATGTGTGGGCGGGAAGTTTAAATCCCAACAGCCAGAAAACCTGGCTTCAAACTTTTTTAGCTGGCTCCTAGATTCAAAGCAAATTTGTCAAGCCCTGCCTAAAAAAGGTACTCAGTTGAGTTATAAGCAGTGTAAGAAGAATTACAACTCCACAGAGGGGTGGGTGCTGTGTCCATCACTGATCAGAGAAATAGATTTTAAGGTAAGTCAAAAATCCCATTTTCTCTTTCGTTCATTGACAGACAAAGCTCGTGATCTTCTTAACCATTGGGACGTCCCAAAAGCAGTGTTAAACTTGAGGGGTGGGAACAGCCAAAAATAAACTTCCAAGGATAACTAACTATAGCTCAGCCAAAACAACTGGAGATCACCTGAAAAAAATATACCTTCAAAGAGGACCAGGTCCTCTAAACAGCAGCCTGCAAAAACCTTGCGGTCAAAGGAAGCATCCACCGATGCCAACATACCCACTTTATAGAACTTTGTAAAAGTGTGCACTGACGACCAGGAGGCCGCCCTGCAAACCTACATCACTTACGCCCGATGGCGGAAGTCCCAGGAGGCACTGAGCGCCCGCGTAGAATGCGCCTTGACAGGGAAAGGAGGAATCCGATCCTGGATGCGATAGACCTGAACCACCTTCTGTCTGATCCATCTGGAAATGGTCGCAAACGAAGCAGACAACCCTTTCCAAGACTCATCCGTGGGCAAAAATAGTGAGTCTGACTTCCTAAAAGACTCTGTAGCTTCCACCAGGTACACCCCAATTGCTCAGACCACATCCAAGGCATGCAAAGCAATTTCCTTCAGATGTTTTGGCCTAGGACACAGGGAAGGCAACACAATGTCTTCATTTTGAACGACAGGATAATGCCACCAATTCCGACACCCTGCGCGCAGGAGGTGATAGCCACCAAAAAAGGCCACCTTCAGGGACAGCGAAAGCAGGGGAATCGCCTAAAAGGATTCTCAAAAAGGAGGCTTCTGGCAGACACCAAATTAAGTATCCAAGGCAGCAACAGAGACCGCACTGGAGGGGTCAAGTGCCCAACTCCCTGAAGAAAAGTACATACCAGAGAGTATGTGGCCAAGGGCCGTTGAAAAGACCACTACGGCCGACACCTGACCCTTGATAGTACTCAAGGCCAGTTTCTGCTCAACCCCCGTTGAAGGAAGGTCAAGACCTGAGCCACCGAAAGAGAGAGTGAGGATGAACCCCAAGAGAGACACACCACGCAATGCATGTCTTCCACGTACGATGGTAGCTCTTTCTAGCTTTTACCAGCGTTGGAATCACCAACTCAGACAAAACCTCTATCCATCAGCACTTGGCCTTCAACTGCCAAGCCAGAAACTGTAAAGAGGATGGAAGATCGGTCCTTTGAACAGCAGATCCTTCCTGAGAGGTAGCTTCCAACGTTTGCATCAGCCGCACCAGATTGGCATACCAAGTCCAGCGAGGCAAGTCCGGGGCCACCAAGATGATCGGAATCCCTTCTGCCTCGATCCTGCATAGAATTCTTGGCAGAAGCTTGCCAGGAAGGGAAGTCGTATATCAGACAATACTGACCCCACTGAGGCCACCAGCACAATCTGTGGCACCCGCCAGAGGATCCCGTGACTAAGCCACAAACCTCTGCACCGTTCTGTTGAGCCGAGACGCCAACAGATCCACCGCTGGGAATGCCCCATCGGAGACCCAACTGATGAAACACCTCCGGATGAAGGAACCACTCCCCTTGGTCCAACGCCTGCTAGTTTTCCACCCCTGGACAGTGTACGGTGGAGAGGGCTGGAACAAACTGTTCTGCTCGTCTTAGAACGCTGGCTACCTCCAGAGCCGCCAGGACACTTCTTGTGCCCCCCCAGTGATTGACATAAGCCACAGCCGTGGCATTGTCCGATTGAATGCGAACTGGACATCCCCGGTGACAATCCGTCCAATATTCTAGGCACAGTCTGAATGCTGAGTTCCAAAACATTGATCGGTAGTCTGGACTCTTCCAGTGTCCAGATCCCCTGAGCAGAATTTTTGCCGAGGACGCCTCACCAGCCGGACAGGCTGGTATCATTGGTGACCACTGTTCAATACAAGATGAGGAAGGATTTGCCCAGCTAAAGCACTGGAGAACAAAGCCACCATATCAGGGACTCTTTCATTCCCTGGCTCAGCCGGATCCGATTGTCCAGACTGCATACTCTTGTCCCATTTGACCAGAATCTCCCTTGCAGGGACCTCGTATGGAACTGTGCAAATGGAACTGCCTCAAAAAAGGTAGACACCATCAGGCCCAGCAGCCACATGCAAGTCCGGACGGATGACTATGTGCTGGACAGCAGGAAACAAATTGCAGCCTGCAGTTTCTGAAGTTTGTCCAGGAGGAAGGAGCACTCTGGTCAAGGCCAAGTCCAGAATCAGACCCAGATAGCCCAAGCTTTGTGGACAGAACCATTCACAGAAAATTCAGAATACAGCTAAACTCCCTCAAAGGTCGTATGGCAATTTTCAGGTTTTCCACCAGAGCAGTAGAAGACTCCACTCACAGAAGGAGGTCGTCCAAGTAGCCCACTACCGCGATCCCCCATTGGCGTAACAATGATAGCACCGGGGCAAACACTTTCATGAACACCCAAGGAGCGGAGGTGAGACCAAAGGGTAACGCCACAAACTGATCTTGCTCCTCTCCCACGGCAAAGCAGAGGAAGCGCTGGTGACCGACACATATTTGAATATGAAGGTAAGCGTCCTTGCTGTCGATGGATGCAAAAAAATACCCAGATTCAGGGAAGCCACCACAGTGCAAATGGACTCCCTTCTGAACTTTTGCACCTGCACAAAGCAGTTCAGCCCCTTGAGGTCCAGAATTAGATGCACCCTGCCTTCCTTCCCGGGGACTGTAAAGAGATTTGAGTAAAAACCCCAGAAAATTAGGAACCGTGACAATCACCCTTTGAAGTAAAAGGTCTTGCACGGCCCCAAGAAGAGCCTGGGGACCGTCGCACGTTGGAAGAAAGAACCTTACCGGAGGCTAAGAATGACACTCGATCTTGTAGCCGGACCTTTTGACTTTGTGGACCCACTTGTCTTGTACCAGGGAAGTCCACGGGTCCATAAACAAGCAAAGATGTTCCCCCACCCCAGATACGGGTGAGGGCGCACCTTCCTCCGGAAGGGGCCTTGTCCGCTTGGATCCTCCAGAGGCAGCCCCGAAGGGCTTCGATCCCTTGTCAGTCGACCCTAAGGAATGAAAAATAAAAACTTATGAGCCAAGGAGGGGGGCTCACTTCTACGACGAGGGTCCTTGCCCTTAGTAGCCTGTGGAAGAAAGGTACTCTTACCCCCTTGTGAGACCTTTATGATGTCATCAAGGGTAGCAAACATATTTCTTTGAAAGGGATGATCAGTCAAGGCCTTTTTAGAAGTCTGATCCGCAGACCAGCATTTAAGCCAAAAGACACGCCATAGGAACACTGCCAAAACAGAGCCGAGCCACTAGGGAAGCCCCATCCAAAGAGGCATCAAAGAAAACCTGCAGCCCCTGGACAAGCTGGTCCGCCAGCTTAGCAATGGCAGGGAGGAGCTACTCCCCTTCCAGGTCACGGCACAAAATCTTAGCCCATTGGGTCAGAGTCTGCGACAAAAGAGGAATATTGAATATCGGCCTCAGTGACGAACCAAGCAGGGTGTACAAATTGCGGGCCACAGCAGTGAAAACAGTCCACTTCTTAATAGGGGTATCGCCTAGCAAGGGACCCCAAGGGAACGCTTTGTTTGCCAACACTCTTTAGTGACAATTCTGTCAAATAAGAGGGGAAAAGGGAACACCTTTGCCGCTCTGGGTGGCTTGAGTGCGCCAAAGGAAACCTGCGCCTCCATCGCAGCTGCGTCCTCTAACTTTGAGTCTCAAGCACAGATACAATCAGTGCATCCACCAGCGCCTTTTCATGCGCGGTTGCAGAAATGGAGGAATCCTCCTATTTGAGGATTCAGGGCGGGTGGTCGCAGACCCAGCAAGGTGACCCACGTCCACGGTGGCTGAATCAGATTCAGGATCTGATGAGACAGATGAGGCAGGGGAAAGCTGGGGGACACTTTATGCCAAAAAGTCGCCCAAAAGCAACCTCCACCCTGGAGGCAAAGGACTCCAGGCCTGCCGTCAGTACACCGATGGATGGATGGGACCCGGAGGGCCCGTAGCCCCAGAGACGAGGCAGGTGGGGAGTGACCAGATGGACCCCGCAAAAAAAGTATAAAACACTACTAAGGTACAACCCCACCACTTTGGCAACACCCGATTGCCAGTCACAGAGCCTGAATCAATCCACAGCAGAGAGGGAGAGGACCCCACCAGACACACCAACCCGCAGAAAACAGGCACCGTAACCACCAGGAGAATCTGCACTGCACGAGCGGCAATCAGGAAACAAAAGGATCCAGGAGTCAGCACCAGGGGATGAGGAGGAGCTCCCACCACCGAAAACTCCACCCAGAAGGCTCCACATACATGGCCGCTGCTGTTTTCTTTGGCAGACCACCGCAAAATGGCAACCAGACTATACAAACACGGCCGCCGTGCATTGCAGCACAAGGTTAAAACAAAATGGCAGACCCAGGAGGGATCCCTAGGCCTCAAAGACAGGCCCAGGCAGGACTGGGGGCTCTGGTAGGAGCCCCCACCAGGTAGAGTCTTATTTTAAGCACTCTCAAGTAGCACACTTTACTCCCCTGGATGCCAGTAGCAAGAAAGGATACCTTATAAGCTCAAAACCATTACTTGGAAATTGCTGAGGATTTAGACATTCTCCCTGCTGCCATGTGACAGTGCTGCGTGCCCAAACAGCCAATAACTAAGCACCAGTGCAGTTATGTGGAAAGAAGGGGAGCAAACGGAAGCCAAGTATATGCAGCCGGTGAGGGAGCAGTTAAGTGAACTTCCATGAGTAAAGTACACACTCAATTTAAAGTGCTACATTGCTACTTTGTGTAATAACAGGGGAGTATAGCACCCTAGCAGGCTAGACATTGTGTATTTGTTAAAATATTTCCAACCTTCTATACTTTTTTTTTTTTTTTTTTAACTTTTGGGGACAGTGGAAAGGACTAGAACTTTCTTTCATTGTTGTCTGTGTCCCTGGAGAGTTCTCCTCACTTCCAGTATGACACCAGAATGAATGGACAAATCTCCTTCCTTCTATTTTGATGGGTGTTCAAAAGAACGGGAAATGAGGGGAAATTTCCACCAAAGGGGTACAGACCGCAATAACAAAATTACTAGTACTGTAGAAGGTTATTGGTAAAAAGGATCTTTACAGTCCACCTTGGTATAGTCAGAATTTTGGCAATTAACCACATAAAGCAACAGGGATCAAGGGCCAGACTTGTTTGACAACAAAAGTTAAAAAAAAAAAAAAATCAAGTTGGCTTTCGTACACCTAAAACGTAAATGTGTGCATGCATACAAAGACAATGACTGCGTCACGCATTGTTGCCAATACTAGAGTGAAAGCAAGAATTCTAAGGTCATTCCTTACTATTAACTTTAAATTGATGAGCCTTTAAAGGATTTTGCAGCCTTCCACAATTTTGGCTCTTTATAAACAGTATTTACTATACAATTTAATATACAATTACTCAATGCAATCACTTTTTTTATAAAAAAAAAAAAGGGGGGGGGGGGTTAAATTAATTTTAGTGCACAAAAAAAAAAAAAAAAAAAAAATTTCCTGTATTTTTTTTCCAAAAAAGAAATTAAGAACAGTAACAGGTAAACTGCACATAGGATAACCTTGCAGGGGAGAGGGGCGGTGAGAGAAATTGTTTATTGATGGGGGGTTTTTTTTTCCTTTTTAAAGAGTGTTGTTGTTTGTACATTTCACACTGTGTTGGGCTAGTGTTGTGTAATCTGTTTTATAAAATGAATAAACATATAAAAAAAAAAAAAAAACGAGCAGTAACGGAAATATCCTGTGATATAAAACATTTTAACTGCAATTTTATTTTACAGGACCTCTGGTTTCCAAAAGTATATATTATTTTTGGGGTTGGAAGTAATCATCAGGTGTAAAATATCTGTATTAACGTGTGCAACAAAAAAAATTTGGTAGAAAACTAAAGATGTGCTTGCTCATACAATAGTTTAAATTAATATCTCCTATAATCCTGCTTTTTTAAACCTTTGAAGTAGTTAATTCCAAAACACATTTAATTTTAGGTTCACTGAAATGAACAAAATGGTAATAAAAATACAAAAAAAAAAAAAAACGACCTAATGGGTATAAAGAAGCAACCTCCAAGCCCTTGTTGTTCTGGCCAAATCACAGGCCATTTTGAAAGGACTCCAGTGTTTTTATTGGTAATGTGAAAGGTTGCTTGCTTCTTCCTACCTTCTGCACACCTCTATTGGCCGATGCAACTGCACATGTTAGTGATAGCCCAATAAGTATGTGTGGAAGGCAGGATGGAGCAGCAAGCTTCATTACTACTAGATCACTGATGTTCGCTTGTGATTCCCCAATAGTAGCAGGCTCTCAGAGGCTGTTGCAGTCACTTTGAACTTGTACCAAAATAAACTGGAATAATTCAATTTAATGTTCTTTGTTCTTTCACTTACCTTGCCATAGCCACCTTTGCCAAGCACTCGGAGTAGCTCAAAACATTCTGGTCTGATCTTTTCTGGCCCTCTATTCACACTGGTTTCTGAGATTTCAAACTTCTCACAATGTTCCATACCACTAAAGGTAAAAAGTAGTGTTTATTTCCATGCAACAAATTAAAGTCTTTAAAAGTCTTAGAATGTATAGTTATTTAAACTGATCTAACCTTGTTTGCTTAGAAACAAATCATGAAATATTTAGTAAATATTAACATTTGAAGGACTATAACAAGTGTAAAATCGGATTTTTGACTTGTCAGTAAAAACCGCTTCTTAAAAGTGGAACTTCACCCAAAAGGGGAAGTTCTGCTTGTTTGCATCTCCCACCTCCCCCTTCCACATAAAGCAATTTTTTGCATTAAGTACCCGCTCCGACTTCTGGTCTAAGTGCCGTGGCTACCTGTGCGGAAGTTCGGCCCCCTCCTTTCCTCTGCAGCCTTCTGGGACACATTATAGGTCCCAGAAGACCGTGGGACCATTCACAAAGTGCAACAGGGCTCACACATGTGTAATAGGAAACTGGTTGTGAAGCTTTACTCCCAGTTTCCCTTAAGCCCTGTACACACGGACCAAATGCCAGCCGACATTGGTCGGTTCAACAAACGGCCCGTGCGAATGGCAGGCTTCTGTCGGATCAGCATGCTGGCAACCAAACAGCCGACCGACTCCCAATCCGCAGCTGGTCAGAGTATTCTGGCAGGCGGGCCTTCCACCTGTCAGAACACAACAGCTCAGCGGGGGAGATTACTGTACCAACATCAGATTCTTAGTACATTGGCTCCGACCAGAGCTGAGAGTTGGAAACTTTAATTTTAACCTTAGGATGTCCAAAAGTATTTCAATTGAGTAACAAAGCCATGTAAAAACTGGTAAAGAAAGGCTTGAAAAATTCAGAGAGCAGCTCCTAGCACCTTGTGCGTGAAACTAGCATCAGAGGAGCTCGGAAAACATCAACCTGATTTTAAACATGTGAACAGAAGCCCGGGTGGCAGATTTGCAAATCTGAGAAATATGCTTGATGCTGATAGTGTGTGCCTAACAGGGAAGGGAAGAACTTTATCCTTTGGGCTTAATGCTCAAATTAAATTGTTTGATCCACCTAGCAAGGAGTGAGAAACCAGGAAAGCCCTTTAGTACAAACAGTGTACCACATTAAGACAGTGAGGAGAAATTCACCTGGGATCTTTTGAAGCAGGACAGTAGGATGGACAATATCCTGGTTAGGGTGGAAGGAAGAGACCACCTTAGGAAGGAATGAGGTATTATGCCACACGATAACTTTGTCCATGTGCAACACAGAGTAGAGCTGAGCTCATATTGATCAACACAGCTACTACCTTTTGTATCACTCCACCCCTCCCCTTTAAATTGTGAGAGACCCAACCCTCTTGTCTCAAATTATATTGTAACTGTACAGTCTCCCACTTATTTTGGTACAGTCCTGTGCAAACTGTTGACACTACATAAATACTGCATAACAATAGGAAAATAAAAATATCTTAAAAAAAAAAAAAAAAAAGGTTAGTAAAGACAGTTAAAAGGATTTCAGTGGAGAAAAGGCATCAACCCTCTTGTGACACTAGCTGAAAACCGTGACAAACAAAGTGGGAGGGGCTTATACCAGTCTGGTCACTGTTTATTTTCTAGTGTCGGAATCCTCCAGTAGGCAGCAGTATAATCAAATCCCTGCCCATTTTGTTCCTCTTTCTCACAAGGGCCAATATTTGAGCTGATGACATGGCCACTAGTCCTTAACATGTCATCAGCGAGAGGGGTGGCAACAAGAACATTTAAGGACCAACAAGCAGACTGGCTTTGTAGGCTAGCTATTCCAATCATAATCAGCAGGAAGATCAAGGCACCCTTGATTAAAGTAGGCATTCATTTGAGTTACCCCATCCCCTACAAAAATAAGCACTGGACTTTTTGTCTGCTTGGGGGGTTGGGGATAAGAGTCATTTTTTTAATTTTTACCTTCCTAGAGATGGGCTTTAATCTGGGCAGGGCAAAATATCCACAACTTCAATATGAAGCAAGCTCTGCAAACACAGTTTTCTCAAACGCCTAGAACGCAAACATCGCCGTCACCATCTTGGTCCACCTTTCCGAACTAATAATGGACACCCTAAGTGACGTCACAGCCACCATTTTAGAGGAGTCCTGGGGAGAGAACCACATGGGCCATTCTCTCCCTGGGAAGACAGCAGAGGACCCAGGCGAGAAGCCCCATTAATGCGGCCAGCCAGACAGGACTTTCCAGCGGATGTTCCGCCTGCTCCGGGTACGAGACCTGGTCAGGCAAGAGTTGCTGATTCCTAAAAGGGAAATAGCTTTCTTAGGAAACCAGAAGACCTCAAGGCATACTAACAGGTATCCCAGGAGGAAAGAGAAAGATAGCAGGTAACTACAACCACCCGCTTTAGGATGCTCCACCTGCTTCGGGCATGAAATCTGGTCAGTCTGGGAGTTGCCGATACCCGCCAGAGTGGCGTGGAACCATCCCAAATTGCCCACATTCAGCTATCCAAAAAGGGAGCTACTCCACAGAGCAGATCCCCCTCAGGAACCCTGACAAGGGACCCAAGCAGAGCTTTTCCTGGAGAAGCGAGGTCCAGGGAAAAAAAAAAAAAAAAACTTTCAAAAAAAGAGAAATAACCGTCTCATGAAGGCAGAAAATCTCAAGGCATACTCTTGGGTATCCCAGAAGGAAGGAGACAGATAGCAGGTAGCCACAATCACCCGCTTAGAAAAAATAAAATAAACATAGCGATTGGTTTACCTGAAGGATCAGAGACACAATAACTGAAGATGAGGGGCTTTTTAACTTTTTCTGTATTGTGTTTTCTGTAGTAGGCGGAGCCAGTATTTCTTATGTAGCCATCCTTGAAGACGCTTTGGGAAAGTAGGCTTTAAATTTGTGCACTGGCCTTTTTGTCTGTGGGGAAAGGGGTGCTGGTGTAAGATAAATTAAATACTGGAGTTGGGCTTTAAAGCAGACTTTCACCAAAAAAGGGTACCTGTTTTTGACAGGTACCCTTCCCCACTTCTGGGAGATGGTGCAGCGGCAAGTTCCCCCCCTTCCTTTCCCCCGCCGTCGGGCCAATTAGAAAGTGCAGCCCGGTTCGCACATGCGCAGTAGGGAACCAGCTGTGAAGCCGAAAAGCCTCATTGCTGGTTTCCTTCACAATGAATGGTGGCGGCAGCAGTACCCGGCAGCCGATCCGAAAATCAACTGGGGTGCAGACTTCAGGGGCTCCCTGGATAGGTAATTGTCTATAAATTAAAAGTCAGCAGCTACAGTATTTGTAGCTGTTGACTTAATTTTTTTTTTTCCCTAGCTGGAACACCACTTTAATCAGTAATTATGCAAGTAATTATTATCATACACACAAGATCAGATGACAGAGCAAAATATCCACAACTTCAATGAGGCAGGCTCTGCAAACAATTTTCTCAAACACCTAGAACGCAAACATTCTGCTTTAAAGAAAATGTATATCAAAACTTACAGATCAAAGGATATGTTTCCATGGTCCATAAATTCATTTATGGTGCTCTGTAGAAAAAAAAAATAATTAAAAAACAATAAAAAAATACTACACTGCAAAAACTCTCAGAATGAATACAACAGCCAACAGCCATATTGTCCGACAGGAGACTTAGGGCTCTTTCACACGGGCGTTCCGTATGTCGGTTTTTCATCCCATCCGTGTGCGGATGAAAAATGGACATAATGTATCTCTATGTAAATACGGATGTCAGCGGATGATCATCCGCTGACATCCGTTTTTCGTCCGTTACGTTCAGTTTTTTGGAACGGAAGAGAACCCCATTTCTTCTTCAACAGACACAAAAACGGATGTCAATGGTGTCATCCGCTGACATCCATATTTACATAGACATACATTATGTCCGTTTTTCATCCGCAAACGGATGGGATGAAAAACGGACATACGGACCGGATGACACAAGTGTCATCCGTGTTCGTTTAAAAAAAAAAAAAAAGGACCTGATCGGGCAAAAAAAACTGAACGCCCGTGTGAAAGAGCCCTAACACATCCAAACATAAAACTAGCCATACAGAGGAAGAGCCTTTGGAAAGTATATCTTGCAAAGAGTTCTATTTACAGAAGCCCCGCTAGACTTAACCCATAGTAATTTGGCATATTTCAGAAAGTGGGAAGTATTCCTGAAGTAGAGCTTTAATTTATAGTGATTCACTGACGGTGAAAACAAGTTTGCACATTAGGAGTTTCTACTTTCATGATGCCTGTATTCTTGTTATAGGTCTGTAGCTTAGAAAGAACTAAAGCAGAAAAAAGCTAAGCAACTATCATTTTCTGAAGAAGTTCAGAAGTGACAGCCCCGATATTTCTCCGAGTTTTCTTTAAACACTGCTTAGGGTGGTCTACAACATCTTCATAATATTTAGGGACAAAATGTGACAGGATCTTGGAGGTAACAAGTTCCTGCTAAGATATTACATGGTTCTATTCAAGTCTGAATTTTACCATCACCTACTACTCAGCAACTGTACAGGTGATCTCTTAGGTCAACTTACAAACAGCCCGTGGGTTTGTAACGCTCTGTTAGCTTTAAAAATATCACCACTTCTCTCTTATTAACACAACTCTTGATTGATGCTGAACTTTACATTTTATCAAGCATACATCATGCAGTTAAAAATTCTGTTCTCTGCATTACAAATGGAGAAAAAAACGATTAGTGTACTAGATCAAAAACTGTGCATTGTCCATACAACAGATTACTCCTTTTGTGAAATTACAACTGAAAAGGGGAAACTGGAAACGCTTTATGGGCAATAAAGGCAGTTCTTTCCATACAAATGTTAAAGTAGTTCTCTAAGGCTCGGTTCACATATATGCGATGCGGGAAGGCTGCGAATTCGCAGCCTGTTCCCACATCGCACACGCACCCCCGGCAGTTCACACTGCCATATGCGATACGCTGGGGGTGTCAATGTAATCTTGACACCCCCAGTTTGATCGCATATCGCAGTGCGATCGTGCAGTTCGCACAGGAGCGGATCGCACAAGTATGAACCGCTGTGCGATCCGATCCTGATGCGGCTGCAAAAATGCCTCCTGTGCGTGTTTGCTGCGGGTGCGATGCGAATTTAGCCATACAAACTGTATGGCTAAACTCGCACCGCACAGCTGATCGCATGTAATGTCGGAGCAGTGCGCTCCGATATTACATGCGAACCCCGCACACGCAGAAGTGTGAACCGGGGCTCAAGGCAGGTTTTTATCTTAATCACTTCTGTACCAGAAGATATCCCCCCTTAATGACCAGACCATTTTTTGCAATTCAAGACTGCATTACTTTGACAATTGCCCGGTCGTGGGACGCTGTACCTAAATAAACTTGATGTCCTTTTTTCACCTGTGCGATTTTTTTTTTTTGCACTTAAAAAAAAAAAAAAAACAATATTTTTCACTTACTGCTATATAACATTCCCAAACAAGAATAAAAATTTAGAAATCATTTTTTTTCATAACTTTAGGCCAATTTGTATTCTGCTACATATTTTTGTTAAAAAAAAAACCCGATAAGCGTATTTTGATTGGTTTGCGCAAAAGTTGTCGCATCTACAAACTAGGGGAAAGATTTGTAATTTTTCTTTTTTTTACTAGTAAAGCGGGACTGCAACATTGCAGCAGACAGATCGGACCCCTGACACTTTTTGACAGGGGACCACTGACATTACTACAGTGATCAGTGCTAAAAATATGCACTGTTAAAGTAATAATGACACTGGCAGGGAAGGGGTTAACCCAGGGGCGATCAAAGGGTTAAGTGTGAGCCTAGGGGATGTTTTCTAACTGTGGGGGGGGGGGTGGGCTTGTAAAATCAATACGGAGACCTGTGTTTATAAATATGTGGAACACAGGAGCTCTGCATTGATTCCAGAGAGAACGGGCTGCGGTGTTTACATCAGCAGACTGGCATTCTCTCTTCACGGGAGTAATCGCAGGTGCCTGACTGCAATCGCAGCCACTAGCCCTATAGATCAGCTTCCCCGCTGGCGAGTGGGCACGCGCCTCCAAGATCGGTACGGCGAATCACGGGAACCTGCTGACCTGCCGCCGTATAACTCCGGTGGCTGGTTCGGCAAGTGGTTCCACCCTAAAAACTATCTTTGCACAGTCCGCTAGCTTAGATAAGCCTGAAAAAGAATTGGATAATTACAATTTTTTTTTTGTTTCATTTACCTTGTTTTTAATGAAACTATACTTACCTTCCTTCCTCTTCATCCCTCTGCGGCCACGGCCCACAACGTCACTTCCTCCTTGCATTGACTCCTTGGAGATGAGCGTCATCGATCCCAGGAGTCAATGCGCCCGCACCGAGTCACTCATCCCTTTCGGTGCAGGCGCGTTATTCCCTGCTGAACAGCTTCTAGGCATGCGCAGAAGCTGTTCAGGGATGACGCACCTGCACCGGTGTAACATTAGAAAACCATACCTCGTGAAAATTCCATACCCATGTCACTTCCTGTCAGGAACAGCTGAGCAGCGTAGCCGTGCGCATGCTCACAGCCCCGGATACGTCATTGAACAGCTGAGGAGCTGACAAGTGCGCATGCTCGGAGGGTATGAAATTTTCACAGTAGTGTGTATAACGTTACACCGCATCAGCTGTTGAGGCGGTTACATTAAAACAGCTCGGCTGCAACATGAGTCATCTCAGCTCCAATCCCTGTCACTTCCCTGATCTCGGCTAGATGTATGTAAAAGCGGGGGGGGTGTATGAAATGTAAATGACGGAGATCTCGGCTCCATGATTTATATTTTCAAACACCCGCCGTCGCATTTATATTTAGTAGCCGAGATCAGGGAAGTGACAGGGATAGGAGCGGAGATGACTCATTTTGCAGCCAAACTGATTTAATGTAACCGCCGCAACAGCTGATGCGGTGTAACGTTATACACACTACCGTGAAAATTTCATACCCTCCGAGCATGCGCACTTGTCAGCTCCTCAGCTGTTCAATGACGTAGGTGCTGACGTAGGTGCACCGGAAGTGACAAGGGTATGGATTTTTTACGGGTATGGTTTTTTCACGGAACACCACAAGTGACGAGCAGGGCATTCTGGGACTCCGACATCACTGAAGAGGACACGCTCCAGCTTCAGCTGCCCACACCTGAGATGGCAGCGCTGGACAAGACATTGTCAAGGCAAGTATTTCTTCTTACAGGCAAGTGAAACAGAGGATAGTTCAGAAGCTATCATTGCTTAAATGCACTAGCACTGATGTATTTTTAGCATAAAAATTTTTTTTAGCCTGGAACTCTGCTTTAATGCATTCTTTGCATTAAGATTAAAAAACGTGTGCAGCAGCCCTCCTTGTACTTACTTGAGCCCCATTTTTATCCAGCAATGTTGCACAAGAGACTCAGCTGTCCAGGACTCTCCAACTTGATTGGCTGAGACATAGCAGCAGGCAACATTGGCTCCCGCTGCTGTCAAAGTCAGTGAGCCAATGAGAAGGGGGGGGGGGGTTGGGGCTGAACGGCAGCTCTGTGTTTGAATGAGCACAGAGCAGCAGCTCCGCTCAGCTGCCCCCATAGCAAGCTGATTGCTGTAGGGCAGTGGTTCTTAACCTTGTTGGAGGTACTGAACCCCACCAGCTTCATATGCGCATTCACCGAACCCTTCTTAATTGGAAAAATAAAATATGATTTTATGAGTCTAGTCTTGGGAGGGGCACTGCCAGAAAATAAGGTGTTGTTTACAGAACTGAATTAAAGGTATCATACGAAGTAAAATGTACAGAGGTCAGTAGTATGTAGGGCAGCGTACAGAGGTCAGTAGGCTGTAGGGCAGCGTACAGAGGTCAGTAGGCTGTAGGGCAGCGTACAGAGGTCAGTAGGCTGTAGGGCAGCGTACAGAGGTCAGTAGGCTGTAGGGCAGCGTACAGAGGTCAGTAGGCTGTAGGGCAGCGTACAGAGGTCAGTAGGCTGTAGGGCAGCGTACAGAGGTCAGTAGGCTGTAGGGCAGCGTACAGAGGTCAGTAGGCTGTAGGGCAGCGTACAGAGGTCAGTAGGCTGTAGGGCAGTGTGCAGTAGTGAGTAGTTTGTAGAGCAGTGTGCAGTGGTCAGTAGTTTGTAGGGTAGTGTACAGTGCTCAGTAGTTTGTAGGGTAGTGTACAGTGCTCAGTAGTTTGTACGGCAGTGTAGCGAGGTCAGTAGCATGTAGGGCAGTGTATAGGGGTCAGTAGTTTTTAGGGTGGTGTAGAAAGGTCAGTAGGATGTAGGGCAGTGTACAGAGGCCAGTAGCATGTGGGGCAGTGTATACGGGTCAGTTGATTGTAGGGAAGGATAGAGTGGTCAGTAGACTGTAGGACGGTGTACAGAGAATAGGGCAGAGGACAGGAGTTGACAGGACAGAGGATAGGACAGTGTACAGGGATCAGTAAAGCCACACACCCGGGGGGCTGGGAGGGCACACACCAGGGGAGGGTCAGGAGGGCACACACTGGGGGGGGGGGGGGTCAGGAGGGCACACACCAGGGGGTTGGAAGGGCATACACTGGGGGGAAGGTCAGGAGGACACACACTGTGGGGGAGGGTAGTGAGGGCACACACCAGTGGAGAGTCAGGAGGCCACACACTGGGTGTCAGGAGGGCACACATCAGTGGTTGGGAGGGCACACACTGGGGGAGCCAGGAGGGCACACACTGGGGGGGTTGGGAAGGCATACCATGGGGTATCAGGAGGGCACACACTGGGGGGGGGGTTGGAGGGCATACCATCGGGTGTCAGGAGGGCACACTGGGGTGGGGTTGGGAGGGCATACCATGGGGTGTCAGGGGGGCACACACTTGGGGGGGTTGGGAGGACATACCATGGGGTGTCAGGAGAGCACACACTGGGGTGGGGGGTTGGGAGGGCATACCATGGGGTGTCAGGAGGGCACACACTGGGGGAGGTGTTGGGAGGGCATACAATGGGGTATCAGGAGGGCACACACTGGGGGGTTGGGAGGACATACCATGGGGTGTCAAGAGGGAACACACTGGGGGGAGGTGTTGGGAGGGCATACCATGGGGTGTCAGGGGGGCACACACTGGGGGGGGGGGGGTTGGGAGGGCATACCATGGGGTGTCAGGAGGACACACACTGGGGGGGAGGTGTTTGGAAGGGCATACCATGGGGTATCAGGAGGGCACACACCAGGGGGCATTCCCAATGCTTATTGAGCTAAATGAAAAGGACATGCATTTCCATTTGTCAGCTAACAGCACCTCTATGCTAAGCTGCAGTAACTCAGCAGACTTAGCATAGAGGTGCTTGCAAACTAATCCACCATGTACAGCTAGCTGAGCCTACCTCCAGGAACATTCACTTGGCTCCCTCTGCTCAGCTGCTCACATTTCCCTCTTCCAGGCGGGCGCGATCTCCGTGGTCAGGTACATCCCCATCCCGCCCACTCAAGCAGCAAGCAGCCTGCAGGAGATAGGCTGGAAACCTGCTGGGGGAGGTACAGGGGGCAGAGCGTCAAGTGTCTATGTGTAATGGCTGTGAGTCGTCCCGACCGCAGCTCTGATTTCCCGGGGGGGGGGGGGGGGGGGGTTGGCATCACAATCAGTAATATTTTCTCGGGGGGAGCAATTGCTCTGTTGCCCCTCCGTCGAACCCCTGAGACTGACTCACCGAACCCCTGGGGTTCGATCGAACCCAGGTTAAGAACCACTGGCCTGGAAGATCCCATGGTGCTGATTGTTGGGGCAAGGTCAGATGAGTCTGGGCATTTAAAACCTTTGAGATTGACATCACCTGGTCTTCCCAGACAATGATTGAGAACAATCCATGACACTGGCAGGTCTCAGCCTTGCAAAGGGGGCAGTGCATGCTATAAATTCTGCAGGGTGCCCAAACTTTTACAGACACCATTTTTTTGTTTTCTGCAATCTTGAAAGTGTCAATGATGGAAATAAAATCTAACTTTTGTTGACATATTATAAGAATGTCTAATCTGTAATTTGATGCCTTTTGGAGATTTTTCCATCTTTCCTTGGCTTCTTTATGCACATTAATACAAATTTTTACCTGGGGTGCTCAAACTTTCGATCACCACTGTTCTTTTTTTACTGAATATATCTTACTATTATAACAATGTTTTTGCTATATGCATTTTTTTTGTGTCAGCCTTTTCTGTGTACATGTCTGCATCATATTTTTACTGATGTCAACATTTGTATCAATGACAGTATGTACAATAAATTATTACGTTTATAATCTTATTTTGTATATCTTAGTTTGTGACCTGTCTCATTCAAAGTCCCACAACCTCTGTTTTCTGTTTGCTTTAACCAATAGGGATGGAGGCACGTCAATGTGTTTGCTTCGGATCATATTCCTCTATACTTACATCTCTCCGTCACCCCTTCAAGCTGTAGTGTGTCTAGGACAGTGAATGAGAGGAGCTGTTTTGGACCCTCATTCAGAACAAATCATCTGACATACGTCACAGGACAGGAAGGGAGATGTGGGTCCAAGAATGGTATAAGGAAGTGATATTCAGCAGCTATATTATAATGTTGTCGGCCAGAGAGAGGAAATAGTACAGAGCGGGGCAGAATGGAGGAAAAAAGGTCAGTAGGAGTGACGCACACAAGAATGAATGTGATTCGTTCTTCATTCATTACACTGAGAATGAACTATTAATTCCAACCTCTATATCAGTGGTTCTTAACCTTGTTGGAGGTACTGAACCCCACCAGCTTCATATGCGTATTCACCGAACCCTTCTTAATTGGAAAAATAAAATATGATTTTATGAGTCTAGTCTTGGGAGGGGCACTGCCAGAAAATAAGGTGTTGTTTACAGAACTGAATTAAAGGTATCATACAAAGTAAAATGTACAGAGGTCAGTAGTATGTAGGGCAGCATACAGAGGTCAGTAGGCTGTAGGGCAGCGTACAGAGGTCAGTAGGCTGTAGGGCAGTGTGCAGTAGTGAGTAGTTTGTAGAGCAGTGTGCAGTGGTCAGTAGTTTGTAGGGTAGTGTACAGTGCTCAGTAGTTTGTAGGGTAGTGTACAGTGCTCAGTAGTTTGTAGGGCAGTGTAGCGAGGTCAGTAGCATGTAGGGCAGTGTATAGGGGTCAGTAGTTTTTAGGGTGGTGTAGAAAGGTCAGTAGGATGTAGGGCAGTGTACAGAGGCCAGTAGCATGTGGGGCAGTGTATACGGGTCAGTTGATTGTAGGGAAGGATAGAGTGGTCAGTAGACTGTAGGACGGTGTACAGAGAATAGGGCAGAGGACAGGAGTTGACAGGACAGAGGATAGGACAGTGTACAGGGATCAGTAAAGCCACACACCCGGGGGGCTGGGAGGGCACACACCAGGGGAGGGTCAGGAGGGCACACACTGGGGGGGGGGGGGGGGTCAGGAGGGCACACACCAGGGGGTTGGAAGGGCATACACTGGGGGGAAGGTCAGGAGGACACACACTGTGGGGGAGGGTAGTGAGGGCACACACCAGTGGAGAGTCAGGAGGCCACACACTGGGTGTCAGGAGGGCACACATCAGTGGTTGGGAGGGCACACACTGGGGGAGCCAGGAGGGCACACACTGGGGGGGTTGGGAAGGCATACCATGGGGTATCAGGAGGGCACACACTGGGGGGGGGGGGGTTGGAGGGCATACCATCGGGTGTCAGGAGGGCACACTGGGGTGGGGTTGGGAGGGAATACCATGGGGTGTCAGGGGGGCACACACTTGGGGGGGTTGGGAGGACATACCATGGGGTGTCAGGAGAGCACACACTGGGGTGGGGGGTTGGGAGGGCATACCATGGGGTGTCAGGAGGGCACACACTGGGGGAGGTGTTGGGAGGGCATACCATGGGGTATCAGGAGGGCACACACTGGGGGGGTTGGGAGGACATACCATGGGGTGTCAAGAGGGAACACACTGGGGGGAGGTGTTGGGAGGGCATACCAATGCAAACTAATCCACCATGTACAGCTAGCTGAGCCTACCTCCAGGAACATTCACTCGGCTCCCTCTGCTCAGCTGCTCACATTTCCCTCTTCCAGGCGGGCGCGATCTCCGTGGTCAGGTACATCCCCATCCCGCCCACTCAAGCAGCAAGCAGCCTGCAGGAGATAGGCTGGAAACCTGCTGGGGGAGGTACAGGGGGGCAGAGCGTCAAGTGTCTATGTGTAATGGCTGTGAGTCGTCCCGACCGCAGCTCTGATTTCCCGGGGGGGGGGGGGGTTGGCATCACAATCAGTAATATTTTCTCGGGGGGAGCAATTGCCCTGTTGCCCCTCCGTCGAACCCCTGAGACTGACTCACCGAACCCCTGGGGTTCGATCGAACCCAGGTTAAGAACCACTGCTGTAGGGACATTCGGCAGGAGGGAGGGGCCAAGAGCAGCAGCAAGGGACCCGAAAAGAAGAGGATCGGGGCTGTTCTGTGCAAAACCACTGCACAGAGCAGGTACGTATAACAGGTTTGTTATTTAAAAAAAAAAAAACGAACACTTTAAGCTAGCTACAGACTGCCCAAATGTTAACGGATTCCTATGAAATTTGAAGCACGGGTGGCCCTGTCAGTTGTTTAACAAAAGCCAATTGTTCACTTGACTTCTATCAAAGCAGCCTGTTGGAAAATTTCTGGCCGAACAGCACCTGCATCCAATCAGATGACAAGCTGTCAAGACAATAGGCCAATCTGCACTGTTAACATGGATAGAAAAATCTGTTATTTCTTTTGTTCAGCCCACAAGCTGAACAAGAGAAACCTATACATGCATGGACAGCTTTTTTTCTGCTCTGAACGGTCAACATGAAAATGAACACAACAACAACAACAACAGCTGGACTATTGACCCCGTTTACTCCAGCTAAAGCTGAAGTTTGGGCATTGCAGTTTTTACATTGAATCAATGTATGTGCTGTACCTGTGAGAGCTGGTAGCAGCGGCTACCACAGTGATATCCAGTAGCTTCCAAGTCACTTTTTAAGTGGCTGCCATGCTGCATTTTGAATACAGAAGGTAATTTGCTTGGAATGGGCGCCATTCAGAAAACACTGCCATTTTCTCAATAAATGCAAAGTATTCTCTAAGTGAACGAGATGGACATCATGACATTAGTATCCCACGTCTACACCTAGTTCAATCAGAGAACACTCTGCACAATTTGTATTTAATTTTGCCCAATTGGAATTAAAAATATCTAAGGATATCACACTATTTGGAGCCCCTTTTTTCATATCTTTTTTCTGGCACGAGGGGAGAGGAGACAGAGGGAGATCCCACCACCTCATCCACCTGAAGCAAGCCATAAAGATCTTTTAGCCTGGAAGGCTATACAAGCTGGATTGGTCATGGTGCTATAAGGCACACATGACCCACAACGTCTGTTAAGTGATTGAATCTTACCTTTGTCACGGTGATATTTCAAATATTAGGATTATTACTGAGTGGACTGAGTAATCATCGCGCTGAGCATTTGCACTTTTCATCTGGAAGTTTGCACAAAGGACTCACTTTATATTGCACATTTATTAATTGGAAATTTGCACAAAGGATTCACTTTATAATATATATTTATTGGACTTTTTGAATTTTGGACTTTTATATTTATTAATGTTATACGGAATTATGATCTACTAATTTATTTATTCTACACATTATATTTGTTATGTATATTAATTTTTATGAAATTTAGTATATTCACTTTTATTGTAATTGTTTTAAAGCAAGCGCTATAGGTAGCCTTTTAGACTACTTACCTGCATACACATTTTAAATTCTATAGCAGCTGCTACGAATACACATAATTGTATTATACTTATTCACAAAATATTTTATTATTTCACATATTTATATATATACCCCCCGCATCCCGCTAGTGCAAAGGCACCAGGACGGGATGCGGACGTGACGGAGGGGGGGGGGGGGGGCATACGCATGCATCCCATCAACCCAAGACCCGGATATACTTCCCGCTCATCCGGAGGGGAGCAAAGAGGGGTAGGGCACGTCATCAGCCTCTCCGTCTAGATAGGCTACCCACACAGGAAAGTTCCCTGAATGTGTTTGTCCCTGTGATTATCACATGAATAGTGACTAGTTACCAGGGAATCGCTAAGCGAATGGGATCATTTGTATGTAATTTCCGGATAGCATTTTATACAACGGTTAATCTTTGGATCTGTTGTTAAGAAGTACCAGTATTTTTTATAAATGGCTCGCTCTTTATCATGTTGCCAATTATATCTAGTGATTATTCTATTAGATAAAACTGATGTAGGCTTTTATGCCTTATATATCAAGGACGATCTGCCCTGGATCCTCACCCTATTGAAAGCTTTTTTAAAGCATGTCTTACTATAGCCTTTAGTCAAGAGGTGTTCCCATACAGCATTAGCTACCCTCTGAAAATCTTTATCTGTAGTACAATTACGTCTAATTCTGAGATATTGACTATAGGGGATACTCCTAATTAAAGGCTTCGGATGCGAGCTGGTAGCATGCAGCAAAGTGTTGCCAGCCAAAGGCTTTTCGATACAGAGTTGAGCACAAAACACCCATCTCATTGATGAATATTTCCACATCTAAAAATGTAATCCTTTCCAAATGATAATTGTATGTGAATTTTAAATTGTATGTGTTCTGTCCTAAAATCTCCAAGAAATTAGTTCATTGTTCCTTTGATCCTGCCCACACTATAAATACATTGTCTATATAGCGGTACCAGGATATTATGTTATTAAGTTCCTTCATCCGATCTTCGCGGGAAAATTGGTCATGCTAGAATATCTCCATTGCTTTGTAATGATTTTATAGCCTGCCTCTGAGATAGTTGTAGGTTGCGCCGAGAGCCTGATTTTCAATTAGTGTTTTCTATAGCTTTTGTTACTTGTATGACAAATGCCCAAATGTTGGGATTGCCTTGTAAAATGGGAAAATAATTAGATCTTGGTTTAGAAGTTTTGGGTAGAAATTGATCCCAGTGATGTGGTGGGAGTACATAGTTTGAGGCCCCCCTCCCTCACATTGTCCCTTGGTTCTATAGCCTCTCCTGGTGACGCCAGATAGTGTAAACAGCAGTTAGCGGTAGTTCGTGTCTGTCCCAGATAAGGCGGGCACCCTAAACCTATATCCTCTAAAAAAGATTTGACCCCCTGATCACCCCCAGTTAACCCCTCCATTGCCCTGTCAGTGTCACCATCATAGCATACAGATCTTTATTCTGATCACTGTATTAGTGTCACAGGTGACGTCAGTTAGCGTCAATCCAGGATAGCGGCAGATTATCCGCCACATATTTAGTAATAAATTGGAACTCTGATTGTGACACAGGCAGACACACACTAAACACCTCCATTACTAGTATAATGACGGAACGGATCAATATCTTTGATCAGAACTATACTAGCATCCCAATATAGTATAGTGTTCCAAAAACGCAGCTTTAGAAGGATCAGCCAAGGCACCTGCCAGCACCTGCGTTTAGCCCCTCCGCCCAGCCCCAACACCTGCATTAAGCCCCTCCGCCCAGCCCCAAAGAAGTGCAGTATCATGTCACTTCTGATACCCAGCACACAAAACCGGCCTGATCTCTGCTAGCCCTAGCAGTTAAAATTAAGTTTATTGGATATTTTTATAAGAAAAAGTAGAAAATGTAATGGTTATTTTTTTCTAAATATTTTGGGTATTTTTTTTTGTTCATATCACAAAAAATAAAAACCACAGAAGTGATCAAACACCACCATAAGAAAGCTCTTTTTTTGTGGGGAAAAAAGGACAAATTTAGTTTGGGTACAATATTACATGACTGCGCAATTACCAGTTAAAGTCATGCAGTGCCAAATTGCAAAACATTGCCTGGACAGAGAGATGAGAGGCCGCCGGTCACATGAGCGCCGATATAGAACGGAAATTTATTTTTATAAATCACATACACTGGGGCACTTAACATTATCAGACACAAAAGACTGCATGAAGAAAGTACAGCGACTTAACCACTTTAGAAATTGGTTAAGCCCCTGTGATATGTTCATATAATCTCGTATGCTATATGCCTCAGTCTGTGTTTTATAGAAAAAAAAAATTTATATATATATATATATATATATATATATATATATATATATATATATATATATAAATGCAGTTCTATACCTGATCCCAGAGAGCCGCTTGGCACTCACATGACTGGCCGCATCTCCTGATCTAACAGCTAGAGCGGGAGGGGCCGAGAATCCCCTGCTGACATCAGTCGGGACGAGAGAAGTGGCCGGTCACGAGAGCGTCACTCTGAAATCAGGTATAGAACGGCATTTTTTTTTTTTTTAAAAAACAAAGACTGGGGCACATAATAGCATAATAAAAACACACTAGATTATATGAAACACTAAAATTAATTTCAGCAGCAGGAGGGCAAGGGCAGGCACTGTCATAAGCTCACAGGTAAGGAGGGGGACAGAGGAGAGCTGCGGATGATGGAGGCACGTAAACTGACCACATAGCCATGATAAACCGTGGTCAATTTATAGGGGGGAGGGGCAGAACCAGGCAGGATTAGCCAGGTATTTCAGGTGACACAGGGGGCCAAATTACACAGCACAAGCACTGTGCTGAATAACATGCTTTAAATTAACAGGATCTTTTTTTTTTTTTGGCCAACAAACGCTCCATTCACACCTGGGAAATCCAGGAATCGAGGGCAGAATCAGGCAATTCTGCTCGCGATTTCTGAAATCGCGGCAAAACGCAAAATGTGTTTGTGACGCCATTACTTCTCAGTGGTGCCACAATTGCGTCAAAATCGCAAAGCATGCAAGTCAAATAGGAGAGGAAGCATCCTTTGGGTAGTCGTATTTACACTATCCCCGACAATTATGGCACAATTTGGGGTGCTAGGAAGTAATGGCATAGCAAACATGTCCCGCTTTTTGTCGCAATTCTGCCCGTGATTCCAGACAGTCCAGGTGTGAATGGAGCCTTAACTAGTGCTCTGCTGGACACTGAGAAGTCACAAGACTGCTTTATACGACTGATAAGAAAAGGTACATAGCAGTTTATATTTACTAAAACTATTGAGTTTCCATGTTCTGTGGGAGACAAGATATAGTAAATGCAGGGTCCTGGGTTTAGTAACACTTTAAAGCGGAGTTCCACCCTATTTTTTCATTTTGAAGTTTCCAATAGAAGAAAAAATCCTGAAAAAGAATTGGATAATTTTTTTTTTTTTTCACGTACCTTGTTTTTAATGAAAATATACATACCTTCCTTCTTCTTCCCCTGCGGCCGCGGCCCACGCTGTCACTTCCTCCAGATAAGGGTTATCGATCCCAGGAGTCAATGCGCCTGCACCGGCCCTGCTTGTCACTTCCGGCGCGTCATTCCCTGCTGAACAGCTTCTGGGCATGAAAACCCTACCCCATCAGAAATCCATACCCTCGTCATTTCCACTTCAGATCAGCTGTGGATTCATCATGCATCAGCTGTAGCCGCGTCACCCATCCTAGTGCGCATGAGGGTCGGGCAGTGGCCAGAGAGAACTCTTATAACAAATATCCATCTGATCTCCATGCCCCACACTGCACCGACCCGACAATGGGACAATATGCCCACTGTCATTTGATGTCCCATTGTCGGGTCGGTGCAGTGCGGGGCATGGAGATCGGATTGTCCCATTGTCGGGTCGGTGCAGTGTGGGGCATGGAGATCGGATTGTCCCATTGTCGGGTCGGTGCAGTGTGGGGCATGGAGATCGGATGGATATTTGTTATAAGAAATCTCCCTGCCCGCTCCGTTGCCGCGCATGCGCACTAGGATGTGTGCCTGACCATTGCGATATTATCAAATTTCCCTACCTATTGCGCGCCTGTGCACTAGGACGTGTGATGCGGCTACAGCTGATGCATGACGAATCCACAGCTGATCTGAACCGGTGTTCCGTGAAAAAACCATACCCGTGAAAATTCCCTACCCTCGCCACTTCCGGTGCACCCACGTCGCACCCTACGTCATTCAACAGCTGAGGAGCTTACTAGTGCGCATGCTCGGAGGGTAGGGAATTTTCACGGTAGTGTGTTGTAACGTTACACCGCCGCAGCTGTTGCGGCGGTTACATTAAAACATCTCGGCTGCAACATGATTCATCTCCGCTCCTATCCCTGTCACTTCCCTGATCTTGGCTACTAAATATAAAAGCGGTGGCGGATCTATGAAAAAACCCGCCTCTGCATTTACATTTAGTAGCCGAGATCAGGGAAGTGACAGGGGTATGAGCGGAGACGACTCATGTTGCAGCCAAGCTGTTTTAATGTAACCGCCACAACAGCTGAGGCGGTGTAACGTTACAACACACTATAGTGAAAATTCCCTACCCTCCGAGCATGCGCAATGCTAAGCTCCTCCAGCTGTTCAATGACGTATCCGGAGCTGTGAGCATGCGCACTGCTAAGCTGCTCAGCTGTTCCATTACGTTTCTGACAGGAAGTGACGTGGGTATGGAATTTTCACGAGGTATGGTTTTCTAACGTTACACCGGAAATGACAAGGGTATGGATTTCTGAAAGGGTAGGGAGATCTGATAGAACACCGGTGCAGGGCATTCTGGGACTCCGAAGTCACCGAAGAGGGCACTCCGGCTTCAGCTGCCCACCCCTGAGATGGCAGCGCTGGACAAGACATTTTCAAGGTATTTCTTCTAAAAGGTAAGTGAAACAGGACAGTTCAGAGGCTATCGTTGCTTAACCACTTCCCGCCCTATAACAGATTGACGGTGGGAATGTGGTTGTATTATCCTGACCGGACGTCATATGACGGCGGCAGGATAATACAGCTCTGCGCGTCCCCCGGGGGCGCGCAGAGCGGCGATCGGTGATGCGAGGTGTCAGCCTGACACCCTGCATCTCCGATCTCGGTAAAGAGCCTCTGACGTAGGCTCTTTACCATGTGATCAGCCGTGTCCAATCACAGCTGGTCACATAGTAAACAGGAACAGCCGTTGATCGGCTTTCCTTAGTTCGTGCCTGACAGGCACGAGTAAAGGAGCGCCGATTGGCGGCTCCCCTGACGGGGGGGGGGGGGGTCAGCACTGGTAATCAGATCATTGATTACCAGTGCAGACCCTCGGGGGGGGGGATGCCACTAGAACCACCATGGATGCCCACCCATGACCCCAGGGATGCCCACTATGGCCACCAGGGATGGCAATCAGGGCTCAGGGCTCCCCATCAGTGCTGCCCACCAGTGAACTCCCTATCAGTGCTGCCCACCAGTGAACTCCCTATCAGTGCTGCCCACCAGTGAACTCCCTATCAGTGCTGCCCACCAGTGAACTCCCTATCAGTGCTGCCCACCAGTGAACTCCCTATCAGTGCTGCCCACCAGTGAACTCCCTATCAGTGCTGCCCACCAGTGAACTCCCTATCAGTGCTGCCCACCAGTGAACTCCCTATCAGTGCTGCCCACCAGTGAACTCCCTATCAGTGCTGCCCACCAGTGAACTCCCTATCAGTGCTGCCCACCAGTGAACTCCCTATCAGTGCTGCCCACCAGTGAACTCCCTATCAGTGCTGCCCACCAGTGAACTCCCTATCAGTGCTGCCCACCAGTGAACTCCCTATCAGTGCTGCCCACCAGTGAACTCCCTATCAGTGCTGCCCACCAGTGAACTCCCTATCAGTGCTGCCCACCAGTGAACTCCCTATCAGTGCTGCCCACCAGTGAACTCCCTATCAGTGCTGCCCACCAGTGAACTCCCTATCAGTGCTGCCCACCAGTGAACTCCCTATCAGTGCTGCCCACCAGTGAACTCCCTATCAGTGCTGCCCACCAGTGAACTCCCTATCAGTGCTGCCCACCAGTGAACTCCCTATCAGTGCTGCCCACCAGTGAACTCCCTATCAGTGCTGCCCACCAGTGAACTCCCTATCAGTGCTGCCCACCAGTGAACTCCCTATCAGTGCTGCCCACCAGTGAACTCCCTATCAGTGCTGCCCACCAGTGAACTCCCTATCAGTGCTGCCCACCAGTGAACTCCCTATCAGTGCTGCCCACCAGTGAACTCCCTATCAGTGCTGCCCACCAGTGAACTCCCTATCAGTGCTGCCCACCAGTGAACTCCCTATCAGTGCTGCCCACCAGTGAACTCCCTATCAGTGCTGCCCACCAGTGAACTCCCTATCAGTGCTGCCCACCAGTGAACTCCCTATCAGTGCTGCCCACCAGTGAACTCCCTATCAGTGCTGCCCACCAGTGAACTCCCTATCAGTGCTGCCCACCAGTGAACTCCCTATCAGTGCTGCCCACCAGTGAACTCCCTATCAGTGCTGCCCACCAGTGAACTCCCTATCAGTGCTGCCCACCAGTGAACTCCCTATCAGTGCTGCCCACCAGTGAACTCCCTATCAGTGCTGCCCACCAGTGAACTCCCTATCAGTGCTGCCCACCAGTGAACTCCCTATCAGTGCTGCCCACCAGTGAACTCCCTATCAGTGCTGCCCACCAGTGAACTCCCTATCAGTGCTGCCCACCAGTGAACTCCCTATCAGTGCTGCCCACCAGTGAACTCCCTATCAGTGCTGCCCACCAGTGAACTCCCTATCAGTGCTGCCCACCAGTGAACTCCCTATCAGTGCTGCCCACCAGTGAACTCCCTATCAGTGCTGCCCACCAGTGAACTCCCTATCAGTGCTGCCCACCAGTGAACTCCCTATCAGTGCTGCCCACCAGTGAACTCCCTATCAGTGCTGCCCACCAGTGAACTCCCTATCAGTGCTGCCCACCAGTGAACTCCCTATCAGTGCTGCCCACCAGTGAACTCCCTATCAGTGCTGCCCACCAGTGAACTCCCTATCAGTGCTGCCCACCATTGCCAGATTTCAGTGTCGCCCACCAGTGCCGCCCATCAGTGCCCACCAATGCTGCATATCAGTGCCACCCCATCAGTGCAGGAAAAAACTTATTTACAAAAAATTGTATAACAAACAAAAAAACTTTTTTTTTTTTTCAAACTTTTCGGTCTTTTTTTGTTTAGCAAAAAGGAAAAAAACCCAGAGGTGATCAAATACCACCAAAAGAAAGCTCTATTTGTGGGGGGGGGGGGGATTACAAATTTGGTGTAGGCAGTGTTGCATGACCGCGCAATTGTCATACAAAATGCAACAGCGCTAAAAGGGGAAAATTGGCCTGGGCAGGAAGGGAGGAAAGTGCCCTGTATTGAAGTGGTTAAATGCACTAGCCCTGGCTGTCCCAGGGGTATTTTTAGGTAAAAAAAAAAATTCAGGGTGGAACTCCGCTTTAAGCTCACAACACACATTACAATTTGACCAGAAACTAGGTAGTGCAAGAACTTGCCCGGCTGGATACAGCTTAACTGGTTAGACAAGTTAGGCCCCTGGTATAACAACTTTGGCAGATCTTAATGACTGTATAGTGACCGTCCGTGCCACTTCCTGTAGCAGACCCGCACATAGCACTACACCGTACTTCCATCCTAAACTTGTACAGAGGGGACGTCGATTTGCTGACGTTTCTCATTACAGCCTCCTGCCTCTAAGCAAATCACACGAAGACAATATGCGGGTACCCGGCTCACTTCTCACCTACCCGGCTCAAGGCCTGTTCCCCTTTCTACAGGCCCCTACTCACCCCGTCCTCCAACTCGTCGTCCGAAATGGCGTCCTCTGGTTGGTCCAGGTCTATGTCAAACACGCCCGCCATAGCCTCGGACGTCCTCTGTTTCCCCCCACCGCGATACGGTGCTCCGTTTCCCCGCCTCATGGGTTCCTACACACGGCCGCCATCACCGGACGTTGTAACGCGACGGCTCCAGTCTGCGCGTCGCCACTTCCCAGGTCCGCTGCGTACGCGCTCCCTTCACAGGGCGCGCGCGCACACACGGATCGGGAAAGGCCGCGACAGAGAGGCGGTGCAGTTAGATGAAGCGCATGCGTAGTTTACGGCCTTTGCCTTGACTACGGCGCTAACGTTACTAGCTGTTCTCTCAAGGAGACCGTACCGTGTGATAATTCCACAGCTGGAACACCTCGTGACCACAAAGTACCGTCTATTCCCCAAATATTACAAATAAAACGGTAGGGCATAGCTACGGCGGAACAGGTGAATAAAGCATCTACCAGCAATATTTGCTATAAAAACTATAGTGCATACTTCATTGTATTAATTGAAATGAAAGGCTAAAAGGAATTGGGGGAAACTGGCTGTGTTGGCTTCACCAAAATGGCCCCTGGAAGTGAAGACATACACGAAGACAAGGCTGCCACCTAGTGCTGAGTGTTGGGGGCGGACAGTTTAAACGTCTGTTCTCCGAAGCAGGAAGCACAGGGGATCAGAAAGCTGTTTTTTTTTTTTTTGTTATGAGAGGCTGGAGAAAGAAGAAAACACACCAGCCGAAGGATTTCATTATTGGAGGGTCGGACGCTATGGCTGTATTTATCTGGGGGCACTGGTGAGGAAACAAGGGAGGCTTTTGAATTGGTCATTTTTATTTTAAAGTGGGAATTTAGTCTGAAAATGTAGTCCTGCCAAATGACTTCAGGTTGGCCCCTTTTGCAGGTATGGCTATGTAAAACATTAAAAATACAGTAAAACCTTGGATTAAGAGTAACTTGGTTTGAGAGTGTTTTGCAAGACAAGTAAAAATTTTCTATTTTTTCTTTTTCTACATTTTGACTTGATAAATAAGCAATGTGTTGAAATGCGAGTAGTGTCATGTCATAACTGAGTATAAAAGAAAAGAGAGGTGCCTCTAAGGGTCCATTCAGACTAGCACGACTTGTCAGCCTGACAAGTCGCGCTCGGTCGCTCGCCATTGATTAGCACAGGAGCCATTCTAATAGGAGCGACACAAGTCGCTCCAACTTTAGAAAAAGGGTCCTGTACTACTTTGGGGCGACTTGCATTGACTTAAATTATATGAAGTCCGGGCAAGTCGCGCAGAAGTCGCGGTGCACGCTGTGCACCGCGACTTCACAGGTCGCCCCACAAAGTCGGATCGCGCCAGTCTGAATGGGCTGTCAGTGTAGCAATATGGTTGCACCTAATGAAGCTACATCATTTAGCAACTCACATGGTTGACGAATAAAACATGCACATCGAAGTATGCAGGCATCCGGGGTAAAGCTGTCCATATGGACGTCATCCCTTCCACACTGCGCTCCACAAGCTCTTCAAGCCTCGCTTTCTGATCGCTCTACTGCAGGGAAGTCTTTCCGGTCATGACTGCAGGCTGACGGTGGTGAGAGCCGGCAGTGCGCAGGATGGTCTATGTGGACAACTTTACCCCGGATGCCTGCATACTTAGATGTGCCTCCTTTAATCATCAACCATGTGAGTTACTAAATGTTGTACCTTCATTAAATGTATCCATATTGCTACACTTAGAGGCGCCTCTCTCCTCTTTTATACACTGTAGGCTGGATTTTGCTTCTAATCCCCTTGTGGAGGCTGCCATTTGGATGGACATTTTATGGTTACACAGCCTCACATTGCTACAATCTTTTTTTAGGGATGCACCGAAATGAAAATTTTGGACCGAAACCGAAAATGCAGGATGCCCTTGGCCGAAAACCGAAAATGACTTTTTCCCCCAAAATTTTTTAAAATGGATAGAAGAGGGGCATACACCAAAAACGGGCAGTGAAGTACAGCTGTCACTGCCACCCTGTCACAGTATATGTACTGTGATGGGTTGGCAAGAGGTTAATTTAATTACCAATGGTATTAGTATTATGAAGCATGAGGGGTTAATGTATTGTCACTGCTGGTCACTCATCTATTAGTGACCGACCAGTGGCAGGTAATTAAGCCCTTTTTGCTGCATTAGTGCAACCAGTATCAGTGCAACCAGTGTTAATTAACACTAATACTGGTTGCACTAATGCAGCACAAAGGGGTTAATTACCTGCCACTGGTCGGTCACTAATAGATGAGTGACCAGCAGTGACAATACATTAACCCCTCATGCTTCATAATACAAATACCATTGGTAAGCTGCCTCAGCTCCCCCCCCCCCCACCTCAGCGTCCCCCTCCTCGGGTGTCCTTCATTCAAAAGTCCCGCCCCTGGCCGGCGGCACCGCCTCTCAATGACGTCCCTACTACGATCTGTGCATTATGAAGTGACATACCAGGCGGGGGGGCGGGGCGAGCGGCCGCTATAGATAGAACTAATGTGATCCATCCCTGTCAGCTCAGCACGACTGTGTGTGAATGAGAACAGAACTGAGCTGACACCGGGCGGGGGGGCGGGCGGAGCAGCCGCTATTAGCTGTAACTATGTGAGAGCTTCACTTCCCTGTCAGGCATGTATCTCCGCTGACTGGGAAGTGAAGCTCTCACATAGTTACAGCTAATAGCGGCCGCTCCGCCCACCCCCCCCCGCCCGGTGTCAGCTCAGTTCTGTTCTCATTCACACACAGTCGTGCTGAGCTGACAGGGATGGATTACATTAGTTCTCTCTATATAGCGGCCGCTCGCCCCCCCCCCCCCCCCCCCCGCCTGGTATGTCCATTCATAATGCACAGATCGTAGTAGGGACGTCATTGAGAGGCGGACGGCCGGCCAGAGCGGGACTTTTAAAACCTGCACTGCGCTGCGCCCTCCTCCTTCCCCACGGCGGCCATATTTATTTTCGGCAATGTTAACCCATTATCGGCTGAAATGAGATAGGCTCATTTTCGGCCGATAATTTCGGTGCATCCCTAATCTTTTTATATGGATTATAAACTGAAGGATTTATGAATAAATGATTGTGGAACAAATTACAGGCAGTCCCTAGGTACAAACAAGATAGGGTCTGTAGGTTTGTTCTTAAAGCGGTAGTATACTCCACTTTTTAACTTTTCCTACAGTTAAGCCTATAATAAGGCTTACCTGTAGGTAAAATTATTACCTCCTAAACCTGCACAGTTTAGGAGATAGTCACCCTGCATGCAGCCGCTGACACTAGCGGCACATACACTCTGAAGGTTCCGCGAACCTTCAGAGCTCCTTGTCGGAAAGTGAACTCCCACGCGCGTGCGCGGGAGTGATGTCATCGTGGCTCAGGCCACTCACAGCGCCGTAGCCGCTGAACCCAGAAGAGACGCCAAGGGAAGATGTCAGCTGCCTCAGTGATGTCCGGGCTTCGTTCTAAGGAAAGTATTTTATAATGAGCTAGTATGCAATGCATACTAGCTTGTTATGCCTTTGTCCTGCAGTTATTTATTTATTTTTTTTGAGGATACAACCGCTTTAAGTTGAATTTGCTTGTAAGTGGGAACACGTGCATTTTTAAGTGTAACTCTAGCCAAAATAATAGTTTTTTGGATAGCATAGGTAATGGTTAGCACCCCTGTAACATTTGTTTGGCTGTCTGTGCTCCTGTGAAGATTTCACCTCACTTTCTGTTCCTGTGACAATTGAATTTTGAAAATTTTGGGTTATTGTGGAAAGACGGATTGGTGATAAAGCTTCAGTGGAGACACCTTTTTCCCATGACAACTCTTACAGGAGTGAATTTCCCTTCCTAGGGGGAGATTTCCTCTCACTTCCTGTTGTCTCCCTCCTTTTGTAAGTTGGATGTTTGTAACCCAGTGACCGCCTGTATCTGAGTTTCCATTAGCTCTTATGGGGAAATTCGCTTTGATATGAGTGTGTTTTGGATTACAAGCCCATTTCCGGAACAAATTATGCTCGTAATTCAAGGTTTAACTGTCATTGCATATACTGTATAAAATCAAGTCATACACTGTCTCACCCTGCTCTGCACATTCTCAGTTGCTCTCTATTTTATAGGTGCTGCTGAATTTTTGTAGAGGCCAATCTGCTGACAGCCTTTAAAGTGGAATTAAACTCTCTTATCCTTTACAGCCAAGGAAGCTGCTTCTGGTTGATTTGTAACTGCCATGGTACTGCACATGTGATCAGTTATGACCCCAACCATTTGATGATCAGACAGTTTGGTTGAGGATACAAGCAAATTTGACAGTTAGCAATTCTGGCATTCCAGGAATGTAACAGGTTTTTTTTTTTTTTTTGTAACAATTAAAGCGGAGTTCCAGCCATTCACTCACCTGTCCAACGGTCCAGCGATGCGGCCGCCCGAAGCCTCGATCCTCTCCCTCGGCGCCGGCATCACTGCTGTGGGCACCCGGCTGTGACAGTTTGCGGCTTCACAGCCGGGTACCCACTGCGCATGCGCGAGTCGCGCTGCGCGCCGTGATTGGCCGGCAATCTTCTGGGACCTCTGACGTGTCTCAGAAGATTGCAGGGAGGGAGGGGGAGAGGAGAACTTCCGTTCAGGGCGCCGCGGCGCTCCGAGCGGAAGTGGGAGCGGGTACCTGTCAAAACTAGGAATTACATGCCAAATGTGGCATGTCAGGGGGTCAGGACTCCCTAAGCGGAAGTTCCACTTTTGGGTGGAACTCCACTTTAAATAGACGGGTTTAGTTCTGCTGTAGGCCCCTTTCACACATACGGTCCGTTCAGTTCATCAGTTCAGTCACGTCAAAATGTATCAGTTTTTCATCCATTTGTCGTCCGGTTTTTCATCCGTTTTTTTTTTTTCTTACATCCACTTCCAATGCAAAAAAACAGATGAAAAACGGACCGTTTGTCTGTTAACATCCGTTTTTTCATCCGATCCGTTTTTCTCTTACGTCCTCTGACGGTCGCTGCCCGATGGTATTAGCCTTCACTATTGGGTAATGGCACACTCTGCAGGAGCAGGCTAGGCAGATAATTGATTATCAGGTAATACAAAAAACCGTTATACCTCAGCACGCCACTAGGGGGCCATCCCTCAGCCATTATCCAGAACCCAATCTGATATTGCCTCAGTTTGAAGCTGCCTAGTGTCAGGAGTAAAGCTATGCCTTCCCTGCTGAGACCTAGAGTCTCTGCTTTCTTTGTTTTTTTCTGAATTTGTGTTTTTTCTTTACACAATAGATTTTTATTTTCTCTCACTATCACTAGTTAGTCAGGGATTCCTTTCCTGGAGGACTACAAGTGACTGCAGAGCTGGGCCTCAGACTGGGTATCATTAGATCCTTATGGAGTCCCAGCCTGCCATCGAGCCTCACAGGTTATTGGTACGCCCAGGCCTCGCAACGACAGTGCCCCTCCATATGGGGACGAGCCTGCGGAGCTGTGCTTCCCTGAGGATGTCTCAACCTGGATCGACCGCGTGTTGCCAGCGTCCCTCCATGGCTGACGGCACCCCCACTTAGGGTGGGAGGTCTCCCGTATCTTGAGTGGTGCCCGCTTCTAGGGGATAGCAGGGCTGGTGGTCTCTGTACAATCCCCCTTGTGGCCGGGTTGTGGGTTTTCCTTCCCTCCCTGCTCCCGCTGGGGGCGCTGTATGGGGTGCTGCCGGGGGCTCTCTGGGGTCCCTGATGTTGACCAGAATGTGATTGTACACTTATTTTTCCGCCGTTTGGGGCGGCCGCCATGTTTTATGGTGGGCAGAATCTAAGCTCTGTGTAGGGACAGCTGCCATATTTGGGTCCTGCACCGGTCGGGCGCCACCTTGGATGTGGGCAACATGCCTAGTAAGGGCAAGCGGCCATTTTCCCTGTGACTTTTGTCATTGACTTCAATAGGCACCTATTGTCTGGGCTCGAAGACTGGGCCTCTAGCGATGTGAGGTCACTTCCTCCTTCACAGTTTTCTCCTGTGTAAAAAATGTGCTGACAGGCTGGGGATTTTTGTTAATCCTTCTGTCATTTTTCAACCAAAACGTTTTTTAATTGTGACTAGTGTGTTTTCACAGGGGCTCTTTCTGTTAGTGCAGATTGCGGGGGGGGGGGGGAGATGTGGGGTTCTGCGGGAACCGCTGATTTAGAGGGCCAGCGTCCCTTTTTCATTTTAAGGCAAAAATGGACTCCCAGGATAATAAATCCCCCGCAGACTTGGTGGGGGGGGGGGGGGGGCGCTTCGTGTACACCTGAATCCTCTCCCATGGCCCCCATTTCTGATGCTCTGGCAACTTTGGCGTCCCAGGTGAATCTGCTGATGTCGGCACGCTCCTTCATAAAAAAGGCCTGTGCCCTCCCAGTCGTCTGACTCTGAGCCTGAATTGGTTGCCACGGACGATGGTCCCCCTGAGGGGTCCCGGTCCTCCGCTTTGAAAAAGAAGGGGGGGGAATCTTCCTCCTCGGTAGCACGGGAACGCGCTACGATGGATGCTCTCATTGCCGTCATAACTGAACATCTCAATCTTAACGATGGGCCAGCTCAGTCAAGTAAGCGGTCCGTTTTGTTCGGGTTCCGCAGGCTCCAGGAGTCGGGTCAGGCTTTTTACCTGCCCAGATGATTTTCAGAGATTGTGAATGGCCAGTGGCGGCGCATTTAGCACATGTTGGTGGTGCCTGAGCATTTTTTCCATCCGCTCTCTGTTTTTTGGAGGTGATAGACGAACGTTGGATGGTGTCCCCAAGCAGGGGATCACACTGTGTCTAGGCTGCATAAGTCCACCTTGCTGCCAGTACTGTAGAGGATTTCCCGGTATTCAGGGATACGGCTGATAGGCGTGTGGAAGCGATTGCCCGCCACATTTATCTGGTGGCGGGTTTTCCTGTTGAAACCTGTGTTTTGCCTCAGTGATGGCCTCTTAGGCACTCGCGACATGGTGCAAGTGGCTTCGCAGCAGGATCAGCTCATCCACACTGCGATGTTCGTTGTACGACGCGGCCTTGGACGTGGCTCCGTTAGTCACCCAGTCGTTAGGCGGTGGGGATTGCGATCCACCTCATTAACCTGGTTAGCGCGGGTCGGTTGACCACGCGTCCAAAAAGACGGTGTCTGAGGTCCCCTATGAGGGGGGTCGTCTTTTTGGGGTAACTCTAGATGAGTTGATTAAGGGGCTCACGGGAGGTAAGAGTACTCGGCTGCCCCAGGTCACCAAGGGTAAGCCCCCCGCACGCGGAGGGGGTCCTCCTTCAAGACTCAACATGATTGCTTTTCGTGCCTTTGGGACGCAGGAGAAGGGTAATCCCTTCCGAATTCCCGGTGGCCGCGAGAAGCCGTGGTCAGGTTAGCCAAAAGCTGGTCAGTCTGGTTCGGCAGGCCCAGTACACCTCTCCCTGTAGGGACGCCCACCCAGTTGTCGGGGTGGGGGGACGTCTGCTTTCTTTTCAGGAACCCTGGTTGTCCGACATTCAGGACAGGTGGGTTCACAAACTGATTCGTTCAGGATACAAGATCGAGTTTCGATCTCGCCCCGCAGACAGGTTCTTCCCGTCCATTCTCCAGCTGTCCCCTGATCGTCTCAGAGATCTCATGGGGGCTGTGCACGATTTGCTTGCCCATGGAGTCATTGTACCCGTTCCTTTCGGGTATGGTTTCACGTTTTTTGTTACTCCAACCTGTTCATGGTGCCCAGGAAAGAGGGCACGGTGCGTCTGATTCTGGACTGCCTTGTGCGGGGAGTTCAGGATGGAATCCATCTGGTCGGTGATGGCCTCGTTGAGGTCTGGGGACTTCCTGGCATCCATCGACTTGCGAGATGCGTATCTCCATATCCCTATTTTCGAGGGTCATCAGAGCTGTCTCCGCTTTGCGGTGGCTGGGGAGCATTACCAGTTCGTGGCATTGCCTTCCGGTCTCGCTTCGGCTCCCAGGGTTTTCACCAAGGTGTTGGCTCCGGTTCTAGCTTTACTGCGTTTCCGGGGCATTACGGTCCTCGGTTGCCTGGACGACCTCTTGTTATGGTCAAACTCATGTGTGATTTGGCCGTGAAGGTTCAGACACTTAAGAAGTTTGGGTGGACCGTCATTTTTCAGAAGTCAACACTGACTCTCTCTACTCGTCTCCAGTACCTAGGGATGGTCCTGGACTCTGCTCAATCTCGGGTCTTCCTTCTGGAGGACAAACTCGGGACTCTGCGAGAGGAGATCAGAGCTCTCAGGAACGACGATCTGTCCTCTTTGCGGACATGCATGCGGGTTCTGGGCCTGATGGTCTCGGCCTTCGAAGCAGTTCCGTTTGCTCTATTTCACACCAGGTCTCTGCAAGCGGAGATCCTGAACAGGTGGGACAGGACACCTCCGTCCTTGGAAAGGAGTATTTCTTTGAGTCATCCGGTGCGGTCGGATCTCCTGTGGTGGCTCCGGCCGCAGTCCTTGACACAGGGTCGGTCGGTCCGACCTTAATTATGGACGATTGTCACCACGGATGCCAGCCTGTTGGGCTGGGGAAGAGTTCTGGGCACGCTTTGCGCCCAGGGGACATGGTAGGCGGGGGAGACTTCGCTACCGATCAACGTCTTGGAGCTCCGAGCGATCAAGCTTTGTCTTTTCCGGTGGTCCTCTCAGCTTCAGGGGTGTCCGGTGCGGGTACAGACGGACAATGCCACGGCGGTGGCTTATGTCAATCACCAAGGGGGCACCAGGAGTGGCCGAGATTCTGTCCTGGGCCGAATCGCATCTACCTGCGTTCTCAGCCGTTCTCATTCCGGGTGTGGAACAATGGCAGGCGGACTATCTAGTTGCCAGACTTTGGACCGTGGGGAATGGTCCCTACGTCTGGAGGTGGTTCACCTCCTGTGCGCCCAATAGGGGACCCTGGGCTTGGATTTGTTTGCGTCCCGTCTCCACAAAGAGGTGGTAAGGTTCGTGGCCAGGACTCGCGTTCCTCTGACAGACGCCGCGGACGCGTTGGTGGTGCCTTGGCACCTCTCTCGGCTACTGTATGCTTTTCCACTGATTCAACTGTTGTCCAGGTTCCTCCGCAGATTGGCGTCGGAAACTGATGTTGGTCATTCTGGTGGCTTCGGACGGGCCTGGTACTCGGACGTTGTTCTGATGGTCGGCGAACCCCGCTGGCGGCTTCCCCCTGCAAAACAATCTTCTATCTCAAGGACCGATCTTCCATTCTGTTTTACAGTTTCTGGCTTTATCGACATGGCTGTTGAAAGCCAGGTCCAGAAGGATAGAGGTCTTCCTCAGGCGGCCATCCTTACCTTGTTAAAGCGTTGGCAAGGCCACTTCTAGGAAGTTTTCTCACCGCACCTAGAGAGCGTATATTGCTTGGTGCGAAGTGCATGGGTTTCACCCTCGTTCCTTCTCGGTGGCGAAGGTCTTGGCCTTCCTGCAGAAGGGCGTGGATCAGCCTCTGGTGCTGACTACGGTCCTGGGTCAGTTGTCGGCCTTGGCCGTCCTTTTTTAACGACCTTTGGCGTCGCCTTCTTGGGTCCGCACCTTCATTCAAGAGGTGCGGCATTTGGCTCCCCCAAGGAGAGCTCTCTTGCTTCCCTGGGACCTAAATTTGGTTTTTGTCAGCATTACAACAAACCTCCCTTCGAGAATATCAGAGTGATTTCTCTGTCTGTGTTGTCACAGAAAGTTGCCTTTCTGGTGGCTATCACGTCGGTTTGCAGAGTGTCTGCATTGGTGGCCTTGTCCTGCCGTTCTCATCTGGTTCCTCATAGAGATAAGGTAGTTCTGCGACTGACTCAGTATTTTTATTTCCACGGTGGTTATTTTCTTTCCACCTCAATGAAGAGAATTTTTTTGTGTGCACGATCCTAGCATCCTAAGGAGTTTGCCTTGCATTCTCTGGATGTGGTCCGGGCGGTCAAGGTCTACCTGTCTGCCACGGAGTCGATCGGCAGTCTGATTGTCTGATTTTCTATTTCTTTTTCCTGAGGGACCTCGGAAGGGATCGGGCGCCTCCCGTGCGACCATTTCTGTGTGAATCAGACAGACGATTGTTCAGGCCTTTTCCATCACGGGTCAGGTTCCTCCTTTCCCAGTAAAGGCCCATTCTACTTGAGCTGTTTGTGTCTCTTGGGCTTTTCGCCATCAGGCGTCTGTGGCTCAGGTGTGCAAGGTGGCGACCTGGTCGTCCGTGCACTTTTTCAAAAGTTTTCTAAACTTGCTGTTTTGGCATCTTCAGATGCTTCCTTTTGGCCGCACAAGTTAGAGTGCGGCAATTGTTCAAGGGGACATTGTTTTTACTGTCCCTCCTTATGGGGTGTTCTTTTCTGGGTTTGTTCCAGTTTTTTCCTGTGGGCTCAGGTTGTTACTGGGCCGGCTATTTGCGTTACCTTCTAAATTGGTTGCGTTGCTTTCCCACTCATACCTGCACTGCTTTGGGACATCCCATTAGTGAAGGCTAATACCATCGGACTGTCAAGAGGACGTAAGAGAAAATAGATTTTTTGTAAGAACTTACCATAAAACTATTTTCTCTGAGTCCTCTGACAGTCGCTGCCCCTCTGGTTTTTGGATCTGGGGGTTGTTGCCTTCCGGTACTGCTTGCTACAAACTGAGGTAATATCAGATTGGGTTCTGGATAATGGCTGAGGGATGGCCCCCTAGTGGCATGCTGAGGTATAGCAGTTTTTTGTATTAACCTGATAATCAATTATCTGCCTAGCCTGCTCCTGCAGAGTGCGCCATTACCCATTAGTGAAGGCTAATGCCATCGGGCGGCGACTGTCAGAGGACTCAGAGAAAATAATTTTACGGTAAGTTTTTACAAAAATTCTATTTTTTGATGGATGAAAAATAGGACATTCATCCGTTCAAAAAAAAAGGACATTGACGGAAGCGGATGAAAACAGATGTTAATGGATGATCATCCGTTGTCGTCCGTTTTTACCTAGAGATGCATTGATGTCCGTTTTCATCCGTCAACGGATGGATGAAAAATGGACAAACAGACCTATGTGTGAAAGGGGCCTTATGATTTACTTCTGCTCAGGGGTTTTGGTCTTCAGCAAAATGGCAGCCTCCAGTAAGAAGAAACAGGAACAATGGCGGAGGCAATTTACAGCACACACTTATTTTGGTAGCATTAATTAATAATGTGGAATGTATATTCCTTGCTAAAGAACATTATTTTAGCAAGTTGTTATGTGTAAAGTTCCACTTTAAGTAGCACTAAAGGCAAAACCTTGTATTTTTATGTTGTAAAGGAAGGTTATAAATCCTGCTAAGTGTTTTGCCACCTGTGTCCCATGGAGGGGGTTTCCTTTTCTGTCTCACAGTCAAAACAAGACGTGAGGAGATATCCCTAGCTGTCGCCAGGACTAGTGTCCAAGTTGGAAGATTTCCCTGGTATTCCTGTTCTAGTGACAAATCAAAAGTTTAAATTTTTTCTTTCTTTCCCTGTGGTAATGTTAAAACAGGACAAAAAGAGAGGGCGAATCCCCCTTTATGGGGACACAAACCGCAATAAAATCCTGACCGGTGGTGTAATCCTCCTAAATTCTATCATTTTGAATGCTATGCAACTCAAAGCATGAAAAATAGACAATGTCTACATTTTATGTGCAATGCCAGTATAATGTGTGTTGTGGTGTAGGGATGGGCTCAGGTGTGTTCAGGATCATAGTCCCAACCCACCTGAGTAATCCCGCCATGAAGCCATCGCTGCAAACCATCAATCATAGGCAGTGAGGCATTTCCCGACCCGCACCTGCACATACACACGCTCTGACTAGGCAGATCATGATTGGCGGTGTGGAGTGAGGACTTCCTGGTTGGATTGCTCAAATGTGTTGAGACTAGGATACGAACACGCCTGAGCCCATCCCTACTGTTGTGCATTGAAATGCATGTGTGTTCTTAAAGCGGTGTTCCAGCCTCCCCTCTCCCCCTCCAAAAATTAAAAGTCAGCAGCTACACATACTGTAGCTGCTGACTTTTAATATTAGGACACTTACCTGTCCTGGAGTCCAGCGATGTCAGCACCGGGTGCTGCCGCCGCCATTGCCGGTGAGGGAACCCGGCAGTGAAGCCTTACAGCTTCACGAGTGGGTCCCTAATGCGCATGCGCAAAGCGCACTGCACATTCAGATTGGCTCAGCAGCGGGGGAAGGAGGAGGGGGCCAAACATCCGAGGGACATCGCCGTCTCCCGGAAGTGGGGAACGGTACCTGTCAAAAGCAGGTACCACTTCCTCCCTCCTCCCCCCCTGAAAGGTGCCAAATGTGGCACCGGAGGGGGGGAGGAAGCAAATGAGCGGAAGTTCCACTTTTGGGTGCATTGGGGTGGCATTCGCATTGCATAGCACTGCAGTGCACCAAGGCATGTGACAATGCTTTAGTGCAGTGCAAGTGGTGAAAATGGGTATTTACTCCTGTGTTAATTTGTTACATAAAACACTAGTGTTAGCGAGCACCTTCGCTGCTTCTCAAAGTCTCTTAAGTTAAAACAGTGTTCCAGCTGGGGAAAAAAAAAATGTAAACGTCAGCAGCTACAAATACTGTAGCTGCTGACTTTTAATTTACATACCCTGGCAGTATTTATGATTTCCTGGCCATTTTTCAGAGAGAATATGAATGATAACACAACAACTTTTCTTATACTCATGGTTAGTGTTTGACTGAAGCCATTTATTATCAATCAACTGTGTGTACACTTTTTTTAAATCATAACGACAACAGAAACTACCCAAATTACTTTTGTGTTATTTGTGGATGAGGCTCTTTATCTTCTCAGATGGTAAAGCTGCCCATTCTTCCTGACAAAAAGCCTCCAGTTCCTGTAAATTCTTGGGCTGTCTTGCATGAACCGCACGTTTTGAGATCTCCCCAGTTTGGCTCAATGATTTTGAGGTCAGGAGACTGAGATGGCCACTCCAGAACCTTCACTTTATTCTGCGGTAGCCAATGACAGATTGACTTGGCCATGTGTTTAGGATCATTGTCATTTTGGAATGTCCAAGTACGTTCCATGCGCAGCTTACAGGCTAATGAATGCAAATTTTCCTCCAGTATTTTTTTATAAAATACTGCATTCATCATGCCATCAATTCTGACCAAATTTTCTGTGCCTTTTTTGTAGCTCACGCATCCCCAAAACATCAGCGATCCACCTCCGTGTTACACAGTAGGGAGGGTGTACCTTTCATCATAGGCCTTTTTGACTCCTCTCCAAATGTAGTGGCCAAAAAACACTCATCACTTATGACTTTGTGCCAGAAGGTTTGAGGCTTATCTACGTTTGGCGTATTGTAAGCGGGATACTTTGTGGCATTTGCATTAGGGATGCACCGAAATTTCGGCCACCGAAATTATCGGCCGAAAATGAGCCTCTCTCATTTCGGCCGATAATGGGTTAACAGTGCCGAAAATAAAAATGGCCGCCGTGGGGAAGGAGGAGGGCGCAGCGCAGCGCAGGGCAGGTTTCAAAAGTCCCGCCTCTGGCCGGCCGTCCGCCTCTTAATAATGTCCCTACTACTCTGTGCATTATGAATGGACATACTAGGCGGGGGGCGGGGCGAGCGGCCGCTATAGAGAGAACTATTGTGATCCTTCACTGTCAGCTCCTCACGTCTATGTATGAATGAGAACTGAACTGAGCTGACACCGGGCGGGGGGGCGGGCGGAGCGGCCGCTATTAGCTGTGACTATGTGAGAGCTTCACTTCCCTGACAGGCACGTATCTCCGCTGACAAGGAAGAGAAGCTCTCACATAGTCACAGCTAATAGCGGCCGCTCCGCCCGCCCCCCCGCCCGGTGTCAGCTCAGTTCAGTTCTCATTCATACATAGACGTGAGGAGCTGACAGTGAAGGATCACAATAGTTCTCTCTATAGCGGCCGCTCGCCCCGCCCCCCGCCTAGTATGTCCATTCATAATGCACAGAGTAGTAGGGACATCATTGAGAGGCGGTGCCGCCGGCCAGAGGCGGGACTTTTGAATGCAGGAGAGGACACCCGAGGAGGAGGACGCTGAGGCAGTGGGGGAGGGGGGAGGGGAGCTGAGGCAGCTTACCAATGCTATTAGTATTATGAGGCATGAGGGGTTAATGTATTGTCACTGCTGGTCACTCATCTATTAGTGACTGACCAGTGGCAGTTAATTAACCCCTTTTGTGCTGCATTAGTGCAACCAGTGTCAGTGTTAATTAACACTGGTTGCACTAATGCAGCACAAAGGGGTTAATTACCTGCCACTGGTCAGTCACTAATAGATGAGTGACCAGCAGTGACAATACATTAACCCCTCATGCCTCATAATACAAATACCATTGGTAATTAAATTAACCTCTTGCCAACCCATCACAGTACATATACTGTGACAGGGTGGCAGCGACAGGTGTAGGTGTACGTCGCTGCCTGTTTTTGGTTTATGTCCCTGTTCTATCCATTTCAAATTTTTTTGGGGGAAAAAGTCATTTTCGGTTTCGGTTTCGGTTTTCGGCCAAGGGCATCCTGCATTTTCGGTTTCGGTTTCGGCCCAAAATTTTCATTTCGGTGCATCCCTAATTTGCATAGTAATTGCTTTCTTCTGGCGACTCGACCATGCAGCCCATCTTTCTTCAAGTGCCTCCTTATTGTGCATCTTGAAACAGACACACCACATGTTTTCAGAGGGTCCTGTATTTCACCTGAAGTTATTTGTGGGTTTTTCTTTGCATCCCCAACAATTTTCCTGGCAGTTGTGGCTGAACACCCAGTTGGTCTACCTGACCGTGGTTTGGTTTCAACAGAAACCCTCATTTTCCACTTCTTGATTAGACTTTGAACACTGCTGATTGGCATTCTCAATTCCTTGGATGCAAGAAAAAATATAGAGCGCAGGACCGCCCTAGCGTAATACCTTTTTATTGAAGGAATACAAGAAGCTGAATAAATTGCAAGCTCACATTTGGGAGTAAGATTCAAACATATTGAATTAGTGGTATAACATTGGTATCTCTCTCCTGGATCGACGCCATGTTACACCAACAGCCTTTACCTCAAACCGCTGGCAGTGACTTCCGGATTCTCTTACTTCAGCCTCCGAGCATGTAGGCTGGAGTGCACCTGCACCCGGACCAGCCGGCGCTGCACCCGATGACATGAGGGGAACTTCAGGAACATGAGTGGAGGGGGAGAGAGAGATCCAGGTCACCCTGAAGGAGGCCACGCCTCCGAAACGCATTGTCAAAGTAACCACCTGTTCGGGCATCGGTTCCTTGTTCTAACAGGTGGTTACTCTGACAATGCGTTTCAGAGGCGTGAACTGGTTCTTTCTCTCCCCTTCCGCTCGTGTTCTCTGAAGTTCCCCTCACGTCATCGGGTGCAGCGCTGGCTGGTCCAGGCTCAGGCGCACTCCAGCCTACATGCTCGGAGGCTGATGTAAAAGAACTCAGAAGTCGCTGCCTGCTGTTTGAGGTGAAGGCTGTTGGTGTCACATGACGGCGATCCACGAGAGGGATACCAATGTTATACCCCGATTTCAACATGTTTGAATCTTACTCCCTAATGTGAGATTGCATTTTATTTAGCTTCTTGTATTCTTTCAATAAAATGGTATTATGCTAGGGCGGTCGTGCGCTCTTTGTGTGTTTTTTTTTTTTTCTTGCATAGACTTTTGTCCACCGCCCAGTGGAGTTCTAATTCTAAGTGAGCTGCAACATCCTGACATTGAAAGCCCAATTTTTAACCACTTCCCGCCCGCCCTATATTAAAATGACGGCGGGAATGTGGTTGTGTTAAGCCCCGTACACACGTACCGATCGTCGGCATACAAACGTTCGTCTTTTCTCCCCGGGATGTCGGTGTCTGTTGAAAAGTGCAAAGACTGCCCAAGAATTTTGTCCGCCGACTACAGCCGACTGCAGAAGTGATGTCATGTAATGGTTAACTTTCCCTGTGTTTTTTATTTTCTGAGCATGCCCAGTCTTGCAAATCTGCGGTCTGTCGGCAGAATTCTGTACTGACTGGCGAACAATCGTCCGTTCTGGTGTCGGCATACAAAAATTTTAATGTTTGCAAGAAAGACTCTTGTCCGCAGAATGTGCGCAGACAGCTGTCGGAGGCACCATACTAACAAGCGTACAATCGGCAGATCTTTCGTCCGCCGACGTTTGTATGCCGACGATCGGTACGTGTGTACGTGCCTTTATCCTGACCGGACGTCCTATGACGGCGGCAGGATAACACAGCTCTGGGCGCCCCCCGGGGGCGCACAGAGCGGCGATCGGTGATGCGAGGTGTCAGTCTGACACCCTGCATCTCCGATCTCGGTAAAGAGCCTCTGACGGAGGCTCTTTACCATGTGATCAGCCGTGTCCAATCATGGCTGGTCACATAGTAAAACAGGAACAGCCGTTGATCGGCTTTCCTTAGTTTGTGCCTGACAGGCACGAGTAAAGGAGCGCCGATCGGCGGCTCCCCTGACGGGGGGGGTCGGCACTGGTAATCAGATCATTGATTACCAGTGCAGACCCTCGGGGGGGGGGGGGGATGCCACTAGATCCAACAGGGATGACCACTATGACCCCAGGGATGCCCACCATGACCCCAGGGATGCCCACTATGGCAACCAGGGATGGCAATCAGGGCTCAGGGAGCCCCCCATTGCCTTCCCCATCAGTGCTGCCCGCCAGTGTCCTCCTTATCAGTGCTGCCCACAAGTGCCCATCATTCCCATCCTTTAGTGTCGCCCACCAGTGCCCATTATTGCCCATCGGTGCCGCCCGTCAGTGCCCATCAGTGCCGCCTATCAGTGCCCATCAGTGCCGCCTATCAGTGTCATCAATGCTGCCTATCAGTGCTGCCTATCAGTGCCACCCCATCAGTGCCTCCTCATCAGTGCCTGTCAGTGCAGTCTCATCAGTGCTCACCAGTGCAGGAAAAAACGTATTTATTTACAAAATTGTATAACCTAAACAAAAAAACTTTTTTTTTTTTTTTTTTTTCAAACTTTTCGGTATTTTTTCATTTGTTTAGCAAAAAGGTAAAAACCCACAGGTGATCAAATACCACCAAAAGAAAGCTCTATTTGTGGGGGGAAAATGACATAAATTTGGTGTAGGTACAGTGTTGCATGACCGCGCAATTGTCATTCAAAATGCAACAGCGCTAAAAGGGGAAAATTGGCCTGGGCAGCAAGGGAGGGAAGTGCCCTATATTAAAGTGGTTAAAGGACCATCAACCTGCTTGTGATGTGAATTTTGGATCAGCGCATGAACTGGTGATTTGTATCTGTTTTTCAATTCCTTGGATATCTTTTTATATCCCTTTCTTGTTGTATACAGTTCAACTACCTTTTCCCGCAGATCCTTTGACAATTCTTTTGCTTTCCCCATGACTCAGAATCCAGAAACGTCAGTGCAGCACTGGGTGAAAAATGCAAGGGTCTGTCAGGAGTCCAGAAATTCATTGACCTTTTATACACACACACACTAATTACAAGCAAACAGATGACGGGTGAGGATGTTTACCTTTTAATAGCCATTCAAACCCCTTTGTGTCAACTTGTGTGCATGTTATCAGGCCAAAATCACCAGGGTATGTAAACTTTTGATCAGGGTAATTTGGGCAGTTTCTGTTGTCATTCTGATTTAATAAGAGTAAACACAGTTTATTGATAATAAATGGCTTCAGCCAAACCCTAACCATGAGTCATGAGTGAAAGAAAGGTTTCTCTGTTATCATTCATATTCTCTGAAAAATAGCCAAGAAATCATGCAATTTTCAAATGCAATTACTTCTGTGGACAATAGTTCCTCTAGAATTTTTACCATTGGCAGGGGTGGCTGTTAGTTTAGAGAGGTGCAAAAGCCAACAGTGGCAGAAATGAAGGTTGCATGTTCAGCCTGAGCCCGGGAGCACCACAGGAAAAGAGGTAAAATCTTCTTAACGCAAACTGATGACAGAGGTCTTGTCACATGGTTCTTTTTATTTTGAATAGCACCCTGAAACATTAAAGCGATGTAGGTGCGTTATTTTACAGATATTTGGCATGACAATTTTCAGGACATCATGGTGCATGAGCTAGTGAAAAGTTTAACTTGGCCTTAAACACAACAGAAGGTCTCATGCACATGAGCCATTTAAGGCACAAAATATGGTCTAGTGTAAAATCCAGGTGTTTCCTTACTTGGGGAGCCACAGGTAGCGCATTCCGATCCTGCCATTTTGGTGCAGACAGAAGGTACAGGCACACTGTCCATCCCCAATGCTAGCAGCCACTAAAACTTAATGAAAAGGTGAAAAGCTGCTGGTAGTTGGATAGTGAACCAAGTGGTACTAACAGTTAGGGCAGTATGCAAAAAAGAACGAAGGGAATGTAAAAATACATTTGAATTATTCTTAAAGGAATTCACAATTGTATGAAGTGACGATTCTTAATGTTTGCTTGGGGTTCAGAATTATTTTTGTTTTTATATTTCTGCATGTACTGCTAATTTAGAACTGTGAATATTCTAGAAAAAGATGTGATGTACTGACAGTGTTTTTCATGTTTCAGTAGTTTCCCTTTGTTTTTCTGTTTAACTTTCCTGCTGCAGATAAGTGAAAGATATGGCATTCATTACATTGCAATTAGGCCAGTGTGGAAACCAAATTGGGTATGAATTATTTGACGTCCTCTGCAATGATTTCCGTAGCAATGGACTATGCTCCAAGAAAGAAAATGACTATTACCAGACAGTTTCCAAGGATAGATTCTTTGAAGAGACTGAATCTGGAGGTACGTTTCCATTTTTAAAGGTGTTTTTTTTTTTTTTTTTTTTTTTTTTTTTTTTAGTGCTGTTAACTTTCTTCCTTTTTTTACTATACCTCCACTTTGATTTGTGTTGCAGAACTTGTAAGTCGAGCAGTGCTTCTTGACATGGAGCCCAAAGTCATTACTCAGACTTTAGCATTGGCAGCCCGGTCTGGTAAATGGACATATGATGACAAATCGCAGTTTTCCCAGAAACAAGGATCTGGGAACAACTGGGCTCATGGGTAAGGTGACTTGAATATCATTTCTTTTTCACAACATGTACATAACCACCATAAATAATGCTGAATTCCAGCTAGCTTTTTCAACAAAAAATTTAATTGGAGTGCCCTGTTCCCCTCTAGATTTGTGAATTGTTTCTCATTTAGTTTAGGAGGGTGTAATGCAGAGAATTGCCTGCCTTATTTGTTGCTCCCACAAGCTTCATTCCCACCGGTTCCAGTATGAACAATTGATCTTATGAAGCTACTTCCCTTCTCCCAGTTGGGGGTCTCCCTCCTCACCGAGGACATCTAAATGCACCAATGCAGGTCCAGCAGCCACCAATGGCCCTACATTGTACATGATGAGGTTGTGCGCCCACAAATATTCCAGGGCTGAAGCAAGGAAGATTGCCGGCTGCCACTGGAGAAAGGCATAAGGTACACTTATTCCTCTGCTTTACCCCCTACAAGACTAAATGAGAAGTAGTTAATATACCCAAGACTTTATTTAATTTATTTTATAGCTGACCAATATTTAGCCTTAATGCAGTATTCACTCCAAAATAAAACTTGTCCTATATTGCAGCTTACCAGTCATATGTGATGGCTGTGTTAGTTTTCTTTTGTTCCCCCACCTCTGTTTTCACCTGGTGATCTTGCCGGTAACACACTCCCTGTATTAGAGTGCATCCACTGGATGAAGGGGCACCTTGGACAGCAGCATAGGTAATCTGGGGGGAGGGTAGTGTTAGACCTACAATCATATTTAGATACACTAGCAAATTGAAGCCAAATTACATCCCACGTTTTATAGGCAGGTTTTATTCCTTTTTGGGTTAAAGGTTTTACATTAATGCTGATCATTGGAAGCACCCCTGTCAGTGGTTAATGATTTGTTTCATCCCTCTAAGTGCTACATATGCAAGAGAACTTCTTTTGAAAGTCAACAGATTTACTAGCCAGATTATTGGGTAAAATCAAAAGATAGTCTAAAAAATAAAACTAATGCAGTCATCGCATTTAAGAATTGGTAAGCTGCAATATAATTTGCTTTTGGGTTTATTATTGCTTTAACCACTTCAGCTCCAGAAGATACACCCCCCCCCCCCCCCCCACCTTCATGACCAGGCCGTTTTTTGCGATCATGCACTGCGTTACTTTAACTGACGGTTGTGCAACACTACCCAAATAAAATTTGTCTTTTTTTTTTTTTTTTTTTCTCCCACAAATAGAGCTTTCTTTTGGTGGTATTTTGATCACCTCTGCATTTTTTTTATTTTTTGTCCTATAAACCACAAAAGACTGACCATAAAAAAATATATATATATGCTATGAAACCTATCCAATAAAAAAATCGAATTTCTTCATCCGTTTAGGCCAATGTGTATTCTGCTACATATTTTTGGTTAATAAGAAATATTATCACAGTATAATCACAGCGGGAGCGAGCATTCGCGCACGGTACCTGGAAGTGCAGGATCTTGTTCATATACATGATCCTGCACACAGCGGCCCCCCTGTAGCAGTATATTTCCTATTGGGTGGTCTGCAAGTGGTTAATGGACATTTGCCTTAGATTTCATTCCAGTTTAAAGGAAAACTGCACTGGAAGAAATACAAAGTTGCCGTTGTTGATCACTGAGTCAATAATCCAGAACAGCATGCATCCAGTAATGTCATAATTCCTATTCTGCTCACTTGTGCTTGGTTTGTGCTTTAGAAAGTATTAAACTTTTTTGGATCTGTATGACAATCCAACAACTAGCATCTTTAGGAGGTCAGCAATTTCAGTAATCGCATACAAAGCAGGTCAAACGGAGCGTTTTCTTGTCAAACAATGCAGCATGTCCTATTGAGGTATAGTTTGAACTGAATGCTACACAGGTCAAATTAAGCATTTTACAAGAATACCAGCCAACATAAGCCCTTGAAGCGGTTGTATACTCAGAAAAAAAAAAAAAAAAAACCCTGCAGGACAAAGGCATAATGAGCTAGTATGCATTGCATACTAGCTCATTATGAAATACTTACCTTACAACGAAGCCCCGACACAGTCGTCTGGACAACGCTGAGGGAGCTGACATGCTCCCTTGGCGTCTCTTCCTGTTTCGGCGGCTCTGGCGCGGTGAGTGGCCGGAGCCGTGATGACGCATGTGCGGGAGTTTCACATTCCAGCAAGATCTGGCAAGGATCTCCGAAGGTCCGCCGGACCTTCAGAGAGCATGCGCCGCAGACGTCAGCGGCTGCATGCAGGTTGAATGTCTCCTAAACCGTGCAGGTTTAGGAGATCTTAATTGTACCTACAGGTAAGCCTGATTATAGGCTTACCTTTAGATCAAAGTCACATAGTGGAGTATACTACCGCTTTAGGGCACTGCTTCTCTTTTTTAGATTGTATTGGATTATTTAGATTAGATTTATTCTGTTTCTCTTATGTCAAATTGCTTTGCTATGCCTTTTTTCTTTCCATTTGTACCTATTCTAAATATTTCATAAAGAATACTTTGTTCTTGTTTATAAAATCTATACAATTGTGTATAAATAGTCACTATAACTAAATATATTTAGAACCGTAAGGCTTCTTTCACACAGGCGCTCCGTTTTTGTCGTCCATTCAGTCACTTTTTTACCGACACGGATGACACTTGTGTCATCCGGTGCGTATGTCCGCATATCATCCCATCCGCTTGCGGATGATATACGGACATAATGTATGTCTATGGGATTGCCGATGACACCGCTGACCTCCGAATTTGCGTCCTTTCCGTTTTTTAAACGGAAGAAAAATAGGGTTCTGTTCCGTTCCAAAAAACGGAACAGAACTGAAAGGACGCAAATTGGATGTCAGCGGATGGTCATCGCTGACATCCGCAATCCCATTGACATACATTATGTCCGTATATCACCCGCAAACGGATAGGGTGATATACGGAATGCCCGTGTGAAAGAGGCCTTAATGTCTTGGCAACTTTTTTATATTTTAATGCTGCTTTCTTTTTATACCGCTTACATTTGTGTATTTCTTTCATTGTCTTTGTAGTTACTGTGTACATGGCCCTAAATATCAAGATCTTGTTATGGACTTGGTTAGAAAGCAAGTAGAAAAATGTGATCGATTGGGTGGTTTCTTCAACATAATGAGTATGGCTGGTGGCACTGGGTCAGGCATGGGAACATTCATCACAAAATGTTTACGGGATATCTACCCTAATTCACTTCTACTCAATGAAGTTATTTGGCCTTATGGTACTGGTGAGGTAGGTATGTGCGTCATAAAGTACAATAATGTTTGAAGTGGATGACAAATCTTCTATTTACTTGTAGTGGACATATGGAGGACTTATTTTTTATATTGGTGATGGCTTTTCCAGTTTCTGATAGAGCTGCATATAAACAGTTAGGTGGAATATACAGTTGTACTCAAAAGTTTGCATATCCTGGCAGAAATTGTGACATTTTTGCAATTATATTGAAAATATGACTATCATGCTAAAAAAAAAACAAAAAAAACCTTTTAGTTAAGGATGGTGATCATATGAAGGCATTTATTCTCCCATAGTTGTTTGGTTCCTTTTTAAAATCCCATTGATAACCGAAATCACCCAAATGGCCCTGATCAAAAGTTTCCATCCCCATACAGACATACAAGGTGACACACATACAGTAAAATAATTAAAGGTAAATTTCCTTTTTTAGCTTTTCAAACACCGTAGGGGTAGGTAGTGATAATAGTGTGAGGTGTGAGTAAAAAAGTGTCTCGCTTGCATTGCTTTCCACAGTGGGAGAGGTTCACACATGGTCTGAATATTGGAAAAAGAGCCTCAATGTCCTGCTGTATGAAAGTGTTGTAGTCTAAAGTGAGCTTGTCTCAATGTAGAGAGACCCAACTTGAAGGCCCGACGGAAACTGCAGATGACCTATCACCTGAGTCAAACCAGATGGACAAGTTTCCAATTAAGCCGAGTGTGTGTTACTCCTAAACAGGGTTAATGTTGTGCCAGTGGTTGGGTGATTAGATGGGCTACATCTTGGTGTAGCCAAGGTAGACCCCCTTAAATGCATTCCGAAATATGATTGTTCGAGTTGGACCCATCATTGGCCTACATCAGTATGATGCCAATTAAGAATCCTAGCTAAATGCGTTGCTCTAAGATATATTTATGAACATCTGGCAGTAGTATGCCTTCTGTGGACTTAGGTCTGGATAAAGGACGCTGAGAGTTACACTATATTACCAAAAGTATTGGGACGTCTGCCTTTACACTCACATGAACTTTATATTTAGTTGGCCCACCGTTTGCAGCTAGAACAGCTTCAACTCTTCTGGGAAGGCTGTCTACAAGGTTTAGGAGTGTGTCTATGGAAATTTTTGACCGTTGTTCCACAGGCACATTTGTGAGGTTAGGCACTGATGTTGGAGAGAAGGCCTGGCTCGCATTCTGCTCTCTAATTCATCCTAAAGGTTATCTATCTGATTGAGGTCAGGACTCTATGCAGTCCAGTCAATTTCCTCCACCCCAAACTCTTTCATGTCTTTATGGACCTTGCTTTATGCACTGGTCCAAATCATTTACTGGAGGGGGATTATGGTGTGAGGTTGTTTTTTCAGGGGTTGGGCTTTGCCTCTTAGTTCCAGTGAAGGGAACTCTTGAGGCATCAGCATACCAAGACATTTTGGAGAATTTCATGTTCACAACTTTGTGGGAACAGTTTGTGGTTGGTCCTTCCTGTTCCGACATGACTGCACACCGGTGCACAAAGCAAGGACCATAAAGAAATGGATGAGTGGGTTTGGGGTGGAGGAACATGACTGGCCTGCACAGAGTCCTGACCTCCACCCAATAGAACACCTTTGGGATAAATTAGAGCACAGACTGTGAGCCAGGTCTTCTCTCCAAAATCAGTGCCTATCCTCACAAATGTGCTTCTGGAAGAATGGTCAAACATTCACATAGACACACTCCTAAACCTTGTGGACAGCCTTCCCAGAAGAGTCGAAGCTGTTATAGCTGCAAAGGGTGGGCCAATTTAAGACTAAGACAGGGATGCCATTAAAGTTCATGTGCGTGTAACGGCAGGCGTCCCAATACTTTTAGTAATATAGTGTATGTTGTGCTTTGCCCACTTCTAGAAACTTTCCAAACTCACTCCTGAGCTGTTTAAGAAATGTTTCCGGGATTCTTATTGGGAGGGTTGGAAAGAGCTACAGGAGGCAGGGAAGAATGTTCATTTTAATCACATTGCAATCTTCCAAACCAGGAAAGAAGGATTAGGTACCACTTAGAAAAGTCCCTTCTTAACAGTGTAAGAAATGGGGGCAAAGTTAACCATTAATACAGTATCTCACAAAAGTGAGTACACCACTCACATTTTTGTAAATATTTTTATATCTTTTCATGTGACAACACTGAAGAAATTATACTTTGCTACAATGTAAAGTAGTGAGTGTACAGCTTGTATAACAGTGTAAATTTGCTGTCCCATCAAAATAACTCAACACACTGCTGGCAACAAAAGTGAGTACACCCCTAAGTGAAAAATGTCCAAAAATGGGCCCAAAGTGTCAATATTTTGTGTGGCCACCATTATTTTCCAGCACTGCCTTACCCCTCTTGGGCATGGACTTTACCAGAGCTTCACAGGTTCAGAGGGGACAACAAATTTACACTATTATACAAGCTGTACACTCACTACTTTACATTGTAGCAAAGTGTAATTTCTTCAGCGTTGTCACATGAAAAGATATAATAAAATATTTACAAAAATGTGAGGGGTGTAATCCCTTTTGTGAGATTGTATGTGTGTGTGTGTGTGTATGTATGTGTGTGTGTGTATATATGTATATATATGTATGTATATATATATATATATATATATATATATATATATATATATATATATATATATATATATATATATATATATATATATATATATATATATATATATATATATATATATATATATATACATATACATACATACATACATACATACATACATACATACATACATACATACATACATACATAGTGCCTTGCGAAGGTATTCGGCCCCCTTGAACTTTGCGACCTTTTGCCACATTTCAGGCTTCAAACCTAAATATATAAAACTGTAATTTTTTGTGAAGAATCAACAAGTGGGACACAATCATGAAGTGGAACAAAATTTATTGGATATTTCAAACTTTTTTAACAATAAAAAACTGAAAAATTGGGCGTGCAAAATTATTCAGCCCCCTTAAGGTAATACTTTGTAGCGCCACCTTTTGCTGCGATTACAGCTGTAAGTCGCTTGGGGTATGTCTCTATTAGTTTTGCACATCAAGAGACTGAAATTTTTGCCCATTCCTCCTTGCAAAACAGCTCAAGCTCAGTGAGGTTGGATGGAGAGCGTTTGTGAAGAGCAGTTTTCAGTTCTTTCCACAGATTCTCAATTGGATTCAGGTCTGGACTTTGACTTGGCCATTCTAACACCTGGATATGTTTATTTGTGAACCATTCCATTGTAGATTTTGCTTTGTTTTGGATCATTGTCTTGTTGGAAGACAAATCCTTGTCCCAGTCTCAGGTCTTTTGCAGACTCCATCAGGTTTTCTTCCAGAATGGTCCTGTATTTGGCTCCATCCATCTTCCCATCAATTTTAACCATCTTCCTGGTCCCTGCTGAAGAAAAGCAGGCCCAAACCATGATGCTGCCACCACCATGTTTGACAGTGGGGATGGTGTGTTCAGGGTGATGAGCTGTGTTTCTTTTACGGGAAACATAACGTTTTGCATTGTTGCCAAAAGTTTGATTTTGGTTTCATCTGACCAGAGCACCTTCTTCCACATGTTTGGTGTGTCTCCCAGGTGGCTTGTGGCAAACTTTAAACAACACTTTTTATGGATATCTTTAAGAAATGGCTTTCTTCTTGCCACTCTTCCATAAAGGCCAGATTTGTGCAGTATACGACTGATTGTTGTCCTATGGACAGAGTCTCCCACCTCAGCTGTAGATCTCTGCAGTTCATCCAGAGTGATCATGGGCCTCTTGGCAGCATCTCTGATCAGTCTTCTCCTGGTATGAGCTGAAAGTTTAGAGGGACAGCCAGGTCTTCGTAGATTTGCAGTGGTCTGATACTCCTTCCATTTCAATATTATCGCTTGCACAGTGCTCCTTGGGATGTTTAAGCTTGGGAAATCTTTTTGTATCCAAATCCGGCTTTAAACTTCTCCACAACAGTATCTCGGACCGGCCTGGTGTGTTCCTTGTTCTTCATGATGCTCTCTGCGCTTTAAACAGACCTCTGAGACTATCACAGTGCAGGTGCATTTATACAGAGACTTGATTACACACAGGTGGATTCTATTTATCATCATTAGTCATTTAGGTCAACATTGGATCATTCAGAGATCCTCACTGAACTTCTGGAGAGAGTTTGCTGCACTGAAAGTAAAGGGGCTGAATAATTTTGCATGCCCAATTTTTCAGTTTTTTATTTGTTAACAAAGTTTGAAATATCCAATAAATTTCGTTCCACTTCATGACTGTGTCCCACTTGTTGATTCTTCACAAAAAATTACAGTTTCATATCTTTATGTTTGAAGCCTGAAATGTGGCAAAAGGTCGCAAAGTTCAAGGGGGCCGAATACTTTCGCAAGGCACTAATATATATCTCCTCATCGGGAAGCGGTTATACCAGGATCATGGCTGCAGCTGTAGCTATGATCCTGGTATCAAAATTTCCTACCAGCGATTCTCATTCTTGTAAAAGTGTTTCAAGCAGCTCTGCAGCTGTCCAATCGCTTTTACAGCTTTCCTGGACTCTCCTGGTCCCCCAGGGAGCCTGGAACTGAATTTACCTGTCACACTGGAAGCACACCATTGAGTGTAGTGGAGAGCAGGTGAAAGATCTCTCTATAAACGGTACCCATCATTGTCCATGCTATCACAAGGGATGTTGTTCATCCCTTGTAACAGCGATAAAGTTGAATTAAAAAAAAAAAAAAAATCGGTGTGTAAAATTAAACTACGCACGTGCTCATGTAAACAGTGATCATACCACACATTTAAGGTATTACGACGCACGTCAGAGTGAGGGCAATAATTCTATCATCAGACCTCCTGTTAAACTGTAAACCGGTAACCTGTAAAAGGCTTTTAAAGTGCCTTTTGATTATTTATTATACTTTAGTTTGTCACCTTTACACAGGCATGTGAATTTTTTAAAGCATGACTTGTTAGGTATCTATGTACTTGGCATAATATCTTTTTTTTTATTTTACAATAAAAAATGGATATTATGTTAGAGTGCACAGTGACAGGTTAGTGGCAACTGCAACTCTCCATGGCTGTCTGCAGGGCAAGCAATTTCCTATGGTGACGCTTTGTGGGTCCAACCGCAATCCTAAGCGACCATAAGCTTACTTTTGAAATGAGTCTTTAGAGACTGGGTCATACTGCAGGCTGTACCACAGCTCTGAACATGGATAGCACTGTTTAGCTAACACTATGGTTTGGAAAGTGCTACCAACAGAGCACTGTGCCTGAGGGTCACATTCTAGGACAGCCCCACAATCTTTGGTCCAGTGGGGTCGGTACAGCCTCAGAAGCTTCTACTGCGGATACACCGATCCAAGTAGCTGGTATAAATTGACTAGCTCAAAAGAAAAACCAAAGAAAATTTTCCACAAATATGTAGTGTAACAAATATCATGACTAAAGCTAGATACACACTATACAACTTTTGTGGTTGGATTTCCTTCAGATTTGCCTTTTCTATGTAGTGCAAGGGCCTGCCTGATTGCATACAAATTGAAAGTGTTTAGGTTTGACCTCATATTATATGGTTTTGGTTAGGGATGCACCGAATATTCGGCGGCCGAACATTATTCGGCCGAAAATAGAAAAAATAGCACTTTCGGTGTTCGGCCGAATAAGTCAAAAGGCCGAATAATTTTGTGCCGAACAATAGGGCTGAACGATAGTCGATATGATATCGACTATCGTTCTGTGGCCGTAGGCGATATTCATATCGCCGCAGGGGGAAGGGACTCGGAGGAGGACTCACAGACTTCCGTGAAGCCGGGACACTTCAGCGGTGAGCATACATACATTACTCACTCGTGCACTGCAGCCCGCCCCACACATTCAGTGAGTCTTACTCTCCTCCCTAGTTTTTTCAATGGCACATTCAGAGAGCCAATCACGCCGTGATTAGCTGCACAGCGAACCAATCACGCGTGCCTGCACACCTGATTGGTTCCGCTGTGCCGCTACTCACGGCGTGATTGACTTCCTGAATGTGCCATTGAAAAAACTAGGGAGGAGAGTAAGACTTACTGAATGTGTGGGGCAGGCTGCAGTGCACGAGTGAGTAATGTATGTATGCGGCTGTGTTCCTTTCCAGGCTCCTACTAGTCCACCTCCAGCCTCCTACTACCACCACTATGAGAGACTGTCTGTCACTGTATAATCTGATCGAGTCCACACTGACACTGACTGACTGTCACTGAGTAATTGATGTTACCATATTAACCCTGACCTGCCCAGTGCCCTGTATCTGCAATTAAAATTTACAAGGCTGCCTGCATGCTTCCTGATTTCCATTCCCAGCATCCTTCCCAATCCCTACAGTGTCACTAACATTAACCCTATGGTACAAGGCTGCAGTGTGCACTGAATCCCATTCCCTACAGTAACATTTAGGGAGAGAGAGGACAAGAGAGAGAGAGAGAGAGACACGAGAGGACAAGAGAGAGGACAAAAAATTGGCAAAATAAATAAATGGAAAAAATGCGAAACACCGCGTTCGGTATTCGGCCTTCGGCCAAGCATTTCATTATTATTCGGCTTCGGCCAAGAATTTCATTTCGGTGCATCCCTAGTTTTGGTAAGTCTAAAGGAAAAAGTCTTCAGAAAATCTTATAGTGTGTATGGCTCATTAGGGAAAAGATGTCCAACCTCCTAAAACACTAGCATAAAACGGAGGCATGGTGGTTGGAGGCAAGGTTCTACAGATCTGGCCTAATGTTTTTTGTTTTGCCAGTAGGTAGCAGTATAACTTGTCACAAACTATTTTACAATCCTGTTTTCCTCAAACAAATGATATTTTTGTACTTGCCGTAAAATCCTTTTCTTAGAGTCCATTGAAGTGCGCAGGTCCTAGTCTTATGTGTTTATGATCATACTCTCCCTATTGCTTTGCTACAAAACTCGGGCATCGTCATAGTAGGAGAGGTGATCCTGGTCTGGCCTTTAGGTTTTTTTTTTTTGGTTGGCAGTGTCCAATCTTCCTTTAGGGGGCAGTATAACCCAAAGGTTGAGGCTTCCCTCTGCAGACTTCAAGTGATATGAAAGGCAGATTTTCTAAAAAAAATACAGTAGGTTTTACCTACCTGTGCAGTGGTTTTGCATGGAGCAGCTGGAATCCTCCTCTTCTCAGATCCGCCGTCAGTGCTTCTGGCTGCTCCCTCATGCTAAGTGCCCCCATAACAAGCTGCTTGCTATGGGGACACCCGAGCAGGCTTGTTTCCAAGCCACTGCTCTGTGTGTACATTCAGACACAGAGCATGGTTTGGCCTTGCCCCTGTTCTCTCCTCATTGGCTCACTGGCTGTGATTGACAATAGCGGGAGCCAATGGATCCCGTTGTTGTCTCAGCCAATGAGGAGGAAGAGTCTCGAGACAGCCGCTGCTCTCGTTCATTGTGGGATCGAGAGGGGACTCGGGTAAATATTGGGGGGGCTAGGGGACTGCTGCACACAGAATATTTTCTACTTTCATGCAAAGAATGCATGAAATTAAAAAACCTTGAGCCTTTACAACCACTTTCAAAAAATGGATTTACTGTGTTTACAAAATTTCAATTTTTTTCATACTGTTAATTTACTGCCTATTAAGTTAAGAATATATATTTGATTGTATGCTCTCCTAAAGACTGTACATCAACACGTTTATAATGAATCTAATGATTTTTCCTATGAAACACATCTTTAGCCCCTTCTAGAGTACATTGATAATAAAATGGTACATTTTATTTGTTGCAGAATACAATTTCTCTATCGCTCATTGACAGACGTAGTCTTCTTGATTCTCAAGAGCTGGGTTATGTTGTCTCCGCAGGAGTAGGACTAGGCAGAAAGACAAAACGTTCTGGCTCCACCTTAGGGGCAGTCCCTGAGGGTATATCCTCCCTCTCTCTGCTACAGGGAATCAGTTTTTTTCTGTCTAGTCAGGAGTAAGGACCTAAGTTCCTTACTGGGATCTTTTGGTCCTGGCAAGACTTTTTTTCTTTAAGAAAAAGACATTTTTTTTAGGTAGTTTTTCTCCAGTGTTTTTTCCTGTGAGATCTTCAAGCAAAGATGCCGGACTGGGCGACACTTGTGGTCACCCCAGCCGGCCTACGAGCGCGCGCAGACCATGGCATTGCGCTTGGTCGGCCGCGACACATTCAAGTAAGTATGCGGGGCCGGGCGACGGGCTGGATGTTGAGATCCAGTGGTCACCCCGGTTTTCTGCCTACGAGCGCGTGCAGACCAGAGCTCCGCGCTGGGTCGGCCGCGACGGAGTCCCAGTGGAGGGACTGACCTTGCGAGTTAAGTCTCGCTTGGACGCCAGGAACCAGAGAGTCGAGGCGTCCGGAGTGGTCCACAAACCCCTACCCCGGTGGAGAGGGTATTGTGAAGAGAGGGTGCCTGTCGGTTCGGTATGGTGAGTAAACGTTCCCTTTTTTCCTCGTTATGAGGCAGTATGTATTATGGGCCCCTCCATATATGGTCAGTATATATCTGATACTTACAAGTCCCCCTTGTAATACAGCATGTGTTTGTGGGAAGTGGACTTGGTTTGAGAGCTAACACTCTACCCAGCAGACTGTAACATTACAGCAGACATAGGAGGTATAATCCTACCTTATTTGTAGTGTATCTCCTGTAGATCCATATATCGCCTCTTAGCAGAGATGCAGGTGGATGTGCTGGGAAAACGATTTCGGCGGTCCGCCGCCATTTTGCCGTAGACCAAGTGCATGTATGTCCTCAGGTCACGCCGGCCGCCATGTTTTTGGAGTCTTATGTCTCTTCTATGGGGGCGGCCATGTTTCGTGAGCCCAGCTACCTCGTGGAGAGCTGGGAACGCCGGAAGGCGTACACAGGGGGCGGAGCCACGTCCTTCTACCCGGGAAAAAGCAACAGCTCCTTCCAGTCTGTGTAAGACAGACGCTGACTGCAGTTGGTTGGAAACTGCACTGCATCGGTTGGTGAGCCTTGGGGGTCCCTCTCTCTCTCTGTGGGATCGAGAAGCAGGTACTCTGAGGGGCGCTATTGCGCTAGGGGGAGACACACAAAAAAAAAAAAAAAAAAGAAAAATTTTTTTTGTTTTGCTGGCAAAGGTGTCCTGAATTAACATGGACCCTGCCACTCATGTATCTCCTCCGGATCCCCTCGAGGGGTCTGCGGGATCATTGTCAGCTATTATGGAAACTTTTGTGTCCCGGGTGGAAGTGGCTTGTCAGGGACAGGGCGCAAGAAAGCGACCCCCGCCTAACCCCTTATTATCTGAAACCTCGGATTCAGACTCTGAGCCTATTTCTGCAGTTGCAGGTACTTCATCTGGGATTGGTGTCTCGGGTCCTGTCTCTTCAGACAGTGAGGAGGATGTTTCGGCATCCGCCATAGCCCGAGAGGAAGCGTTGGTAAACGCACTCATTGTATCTGTTCAAGAAACCTTAAGGTTACAGGGTATTCCATCGGAAATAGCTGAAACTGAAATCCCTTTTGGGACTAAAAAACGCATCAAAGTGGCGAAGGTTTTTCCATTGCCCAAATGTTTTGGCAATCCAATCGAAGAAGAATGGCGTCTGCCAAAACGCACTTTTACTATTTCTAAAAGCATTGACAGGCGTTATCCGTTTGAGGAAACCCTCATTAAGAAATGGACAGAACCACCTGTGGTGGATTCACCAATTGCTAGATTGAATAAAGCCACGGTTATTCCTTTAGAAGACGCTCCGTCTTTTAAAGATCCAGTGGATCGCAAGATAGAAGCTATGTCTCGCACCATGTTTTCCTTGATTGGATCAGCTTTCAGACCTATAATAGCTATTGGTCTGGTTTCGCAGGCTGTAACTGAATGGACCAAGTGGTTACGCCGGGACTTAGAAGAGGTCCCTCAGGCGGTATCAGATTTGTTGGAACAAATGATACAGGGGTTACAGTTTGTGTGTGATGCGGCGTTAGACGCCACTCCATTATTGGCGCGAGCATCAGTCTCAGCAGTGGTTCTCAGGCGTACACTGTGGCTAAAAGGTTGGTTTGCCGACCAAGGTTCCAAAAAAGCCTTGGCTAATATCCCCTTTTTAGGAGAGCGTCTATTTGGAGCCAACTTAGATGAGATCATTAAGGATCTCACGGGTGGAAAGAGCACCTTTTTACCGCAAAATTTTAAAGGTAAAGGAACTCGTCAAAGACGAGGGCCTTCTTTTTCTGCTCACAAGAGGTTTTTTCGTCCCGCGGGTGAAAAAACTAAGTCCTCCAAAGCTCCTGCAGGAGGCGTCAGGGGTCGTTGGTCGGGCAAGCAAAAGCCCGCCCCCTCCAGACCTGAAGATAAACCGTCCAAAGCCTGAAGGTGCGCCCCCACCCATAACTGGGGTGGGGGGACGTCTTCGCCGGTTCCCGGATCCATGGCTTTCCAGAATCCCGGACAAATGGGTTTGCGAAGTCATAAGGTCAGGGTACAAGATCGAGTTTCGATCTCTCCCACCGGCGCGATTCTTCCCTTCCAATATCCGACTATCCTCAGATCGTTTAGAAGATCTGCGGAGAGCAGTCACAGATTTACTACAACAAGGAGTGGTAGTCCACGTTCCTTGGACAGAACGGTTTCAAGGGTTTTATTCAAACCTATTTACAATACCCAGGAAAGAGGGCAAAGTGCGTCCAATTCTGGACTTAAGAGCACTCAATTCTTTTGTCAACATAAGAAGATTCAGAATGGAGTCCATTCGCACAGTAGCAGCCTTCCTGCATCCAGGGGATGTCCTAGCGTCCATAGACATCAAGGACGCCTATCTTCACATTCCCATTTTCGCAGGACATCAGCGGTTTCTACGCTTTTCCGTAGAAGAGAACCACTATCAGTTTGTGGCGTTACCTTTCGGTCTCGCCACGGCTCCGCGGGTCTTCACAAAGGTGTTGGCCCCAATGTTGGCACTTCTGCGCCAAAGAGGCATATCGATCCTTGGTTACCTAGACGATCTTCTGCTTCATGCAGAGTCTCCTCAGACCTTGCTACAAAACATAGAAATTACTATGATTTCTTTACAGGAATTCGGGTGGCTGGTGAACCAGCAAAAGTCATTTCTGGTTCCCACCCAGAGGCTCGAATATCTGGGTCTAATTCTAGACACAGTCAGGACAAGAGTTTTTCTTCCGGTAGGGAAACTCCGAAAGATTCAATCAGCAGTCCACCAACAGCTGGTCTTCCCTTCGGACTTGCATGAGGGTTCTGGGGTTGATGGTGGCTTCGTTCGAAGCAGTCCCATTTGCCCAGTCCCATACCCGAATTCTTCAGCAAGAGATTCTTCTCAGATGGAATCGGAATCCGGAATCCCTGGACAATCAGATCCGATTGAGCAAACAGACCAGAGAGTCTCTGGTCTGGTGGCTTCGGTCTCCGATGCTCAGCCAGGGAAAGTCATTTCTGCCAATATATTGGACGATAGTGACCACGGATGCCAGTCTATCCGGATGGGGAGGAATTCTCGGTCAGTTATCTGTCCAGGGACTTTGGTCCCCGGAAGAATCCAGGTTACCGATAAATGTATTGGAACTGAGAGCGATCAGACTTTGTCTGATTCACTGGACCGAGCAGCTCCAGGGCAGCCCGGTTCGGATCCAGTCGGACAATGCCACGGCCGTGGCTTATGTCAATCACCAGGGGGGCACCAAGAGTGTCCGAGCGGCCAAAGAAGTGGCTTGCATTCTTCGCTGGGCGGAACGATTTGTTCCAGCAATCTCTGCGGTGTTCATTCCGGGGGTGGAGAATTGGCAGGCAGATTATCTCAGCCGTCAGACTCTGGATCAGGGGGAATGGTCCCTCCATCCAGACGTTTTCCACCAGTTGTGCCTACGGTGGGGCACCCCGGATGTGGATCTGTTGGCATCACGATTCAACAGGAAAGTTCAGAGATTCGTGGCTCGCTCCCGCGATCCTCTAGCAGAAACCGCAGACGCACTGATCGCCCCGTGGGGGCAATACCAGCTAATGTATGCCTTCCCTCCTCTCGCGTTACTGCCAAGACTTCTTCGCAGGATAGAGGAGGAAGGAATTCCAGTAATTCTGGTAGCTCCGGACTGGCCTCGTCGAGCTTAGTACGCCGACGTGGTCAGACTGGTGGCGGACGTCCCGTGGAGACTTCCTCTCAGGGAGGACCTACTGTCTCAGGGACCGATCTTCCATCCTGCTTTACGATCGCTGGCTTTAACGGCCTGGCTATTGAGACCCAGGTGCTGAAGGACAAAGGTTTGTCAGCTTCAGTTATTCCTACTCTAGTTGAAGCAAGGAAAGCGACTTCCAGAAAGATTTATCATCGCACATGGAAGTCCTACATTGCATGGTGTGAACCTTTGGGGTTCCGTCCTCGGTCTTATTCGATTAGTCGAATATTGGCTTTTCTGCAACAAGGGGTTGAGCAGAAACTGGCCTTGAGTACTATCAAGGGTCAGGTCTCAGCATTAGCTATCTTCTTTCAGAAGCCTTTGGCTACTCATTCCTTGGTGCGGAATTTCATCCAGGGGGTGCGACATCTGGCTCCGCCAGTGCACGCGCCGTTACCCCCCTGGGATCTTAATTTAGTGTTGTCGGTTCTTCAGAAACCTCCCTTTGAAGATATTAGGGAGATTCCTCTACCTACGTTGTCCCAGAAGGTGGCCTTCTTGGTGGCTATTACTTCTGCACGCAGGGTGTCAGAACTGGCCGCATTATCTTGTCGTTCACCATATCTGGTGGTTCATAGAGATAAGGTGGTTCTTCGTCCGAATCCATCCTTCCTACCAAAAGTGGTTTCAGAATTTCATCTGAATGAAGAAATTGTGTTACCTTCCCTGTGTCCTAAGCCCAGTCATCCGCGAGAGTTTGCTTTACACTCCTTGGATGTGGTCCGGGCGATCAGGGTATACTTGAAAACGACAGACTCGTTTCGCAAGACTCACTTTTTGTGATCCCAGATGGACCCAAAAAGGGGTTGCCTGCATCTGCCGCGACCATTTCCAGATGGATCAGACGGTAGTACAGGCTTATTCTATTAAGGGTCGGGAGCCCCCGTTCCCTGTTAAGGCGCACTCCACTCGGGCACTTAGTGCGTCATGGGCCTTTCGCCATCAGGCGTCAGTGGTCCAGGTGTGCAAGGCGGCTACCTGGTCGTCGGTGCATACCTTTACTAAACATTATAAAGTTGATGTAATGGCATCGTCTGATGCCTCGTTTGGCCGCAAGGTTTTGCAGGCCGCAATTTGAGGAGACCAGTGGTCTACCTCGAGGGTTTTTTCCGTTGGAAAATTTTTCTTTAGTCTCATTCTTTGTTTATAATGAGCCTTTAAAACTTCTAGTTTGGCACCGGTTGGGCCTTCTAGATTGGATTTGATATTGTCAATCCCACCCCTCATTTGTGGCACTGCTTCTGGATGTCCCAGCTCTTGAGAATCAAGAAGACTACGTCTGTCAATGAGCGATAGAGAAAAATGGATTTTTGTAAGATCTTACCGTAAAATCCTTTTCTCTTAAGCTCATTGACAGACGTAGTACCCGCCCCTCTATCATTGAGTTGGGTTGGGTTAAATTCTCTGTTACTGCTTTAGAACAGAACTGATTCCCTGTAGCAGAGAGAGGGAGGATATACCCTCAGGGACTGCCCCTAAGGTGGAGCCAGAACGTTTTGTCTTTCTGCCTAGTCCTACTCCTGCGGAGACAACATAACCCAGCTCTTGAGAATCAAGAAGACTACGTCTGTCAATGAGCTTAAAGCGGAGTTCCAGCCATTTGACTCACCTGTCCAACGGTCCAGCGATGCGGCCGCCCGAAGCCTCGATCCTCTCCCTCGGCGCCGGCATCACTGCTGTGGGCACCCGGCTGTTACAGTTTGCGGCTTCGCAGCCGGGTACCCACTGCGCATGCGCGAGTCGCGCTGCGCGCCGTGATTGGCCGGCAATCTTCTGGGACCTCTGACGTGTCCCAGAAGATTGCAGGGAGGGAGGGGGAGAGGAGAACTTCCGCTCAAGGCGCCGCGGCGCTCCGAGCGGAAGTGGGAGCGGGTACCTCGTCAAAACTAGGTACCCGCTCCCCCCCCAAAAAAATGACATGCCAAATGTGGCATGTCAGGGGGGTAGGAACACCTAAAGCGGAAGTTCCATTTTTGGGTGGAACTCCGCTTTAAGAGAAAAGGATTTTACGGTAAGATCTTACAAAAATCCATTTTTTATTTAATTTTAGGCCCCTTTCACACGGGCGATCCGATTTCAGGCGGACCGGATCGGATGCTCCATGCATCCTTATGGGGCAGCGGATGTTAGTGGAGACATCTCCGCTGACACCCGCTGCTATCCGATTCCGATCCTGCCCGTGAAATCCGGACTGATGGAAACCCTATTTTCCATCCGTCTGGAGAATCGGATCGGATGAGAACGGACAGGCGGTGTTCGATTCCCCCTGCTGAGCAGAACTGACTCCATTCCGTGTGAAAGGACCCTTACTCACTGTAACGGAGCATGTCTTTCTATATATATGTTTCTCTTTTTTTTTTTTTTTTCCAGGTGATTGTTCAAAATTACAACTCCATCTTGACCCTTTCTCACCTTTATCAAACCTCTGATGCTCTGCTAGTTCATGAAAATGACATCATTCACAAAATCTGTTCCCAACTGATGAATATTAAACACATCACCTTTAAGGATGTTAATAAAGTAATTGCACACCAACTTGGCAGTGTGTTTCAGCCTGCATATACGTCAGAGGGTTCATATTACAGCAAGAATCATCTTGGTATGTAATGATATCTGTTGTTTTCCACCTGTTTTACTAAATGTCATTAGCTGTGTTACAATCCCAGGTTGGTTAGTGCTTTGAGGTATGTATGTTGAACGAATGAAGATTACCATGTATAACTAACAATAGGAAAAGTCTATTAAGAAAAAATGTTGATATGTACAAGTTCTGGATTCAGATTATAGTAACAATTTATCCTGCTAATCATAATGTTGTTGTATTTATTTAGACTGTATCTCAATTTACTGTGTAGTAACATGAAAGTATCCCAGGAAAATATGAGTCAAATTGAACCCCATCCTAGTTCAGGGCACATTGCCCAGATGCTAGTACATTTATAAATACAGTAAAACCTTGGATTGCGTGCATAATTCGTTCCGGAAACGTGTTTGTATTCCAAAGCACTCTTATATCAAAGACAATTTCTCCATAAGAAATACTGGAAACTCGGATGATTTGTTCCACAACCATTCATTCATAAGTACTTCAGTTTTTTAGTTCATATAAAAAGATTTTAGCAATGTGTAACCATAAAATGTCCATCCACAAATGGCAGCCTCCACAAGGGGATTAGACGCAAAGTCCAGCCTACAGTGTATAAAAGAGAAGAGAAGCGCCTCTAAAAGTCGCAATATGGTTACATTTAATAAAGGTTCAACATTAAGCAAATCGTATGGTTGATGATTAAAAGAGGCACATCTAAGAATGCAGGCATCTGGGGTTAAAACTCTCCACATAGTCCATCCTCCTCAACACCGGCTCTCACCCCTGTCAGTCTGTTGCTGTGACCGGGAAGACTACCCTGCAGTAGAGCGATCTAAAGGCATGCCTTGAAGAGCTTGTGGAACGCAGTGTGGAAGGGATGACGCCGATGGCACTGCGTAGGATGGTCTATGTATACAGCTTTACCCCAGATGCCTGCATACTTAGATGTGTATTTTAATGATCAACCAACATTAAACATTACAGTCGTAGAGTGTGGATAACCCTCAATCACCACTAGGGTGTACAGATACCATACAGGACTATTGCTCATACAGAGATCATGATATGCGCCGATATGTATCCGGTGACGAGGGAGCCACTGAAGAATACATTTTCTCTACATGTTTTGCGTTTTATATAACTCTTCTTCAGGAGAATATATTGAGCTATAATATCAACATAAGATCTAGAAAGGTAAAGGAACAATGTATGAGTTACATACATACAATATGGCCTTAATTTGAAAATCCTACATTAGGTTAAACAATACGTTTATATCAATTTGGTATTAACAATGTACTGGGGGGGGGGGGGGTTATATGGAAGATTTCTTACCAATACATGATGTGTAGACACCAGTAACAACAGGTCCCAATTCGGAACTCAATTTAAATAGTTTGCATTGCAGTGCGGAATGACCAGACACCAGGGCTATAAGTAGATAGGGGTGGGAAAATACTTAAAGGTAGAACTATTTTTACATATAGAATGATACAGGTATTCTTTTTTGTAGTCAAAGTGTGTCCAAAGAAATTCACATGAACTATAAAGTTTTTTTAGTATAGAAAAAAGACTATTAAATAGGGGTACAGGAGAAGCAGAGATCTCTACTCCAAAATCTTACCCAGGGTTTGCTCATTGATGGGGAACAATTTTTTGTATATCCGGAGGGATGAAGACAGTCCAACTAACAGTTGTCTGGGATGTATAAATGTGCGTATAACACTTTATGGTGAGAGGTATCCAACTCTATAAAGAAAATATGTAAAATATTGTCCAAATGGGGTATATAAAGCCACATCCCTAAATAGGGTATGTTTTGTATGGTAATAAAAAATAATACATGTAGGGCTGCATGTTTGACAATTTTGTATACATCATTCGCATGTGTAATCATATATATACCTGTCCAAAAGGTTGGGGTACTGTAGCTCCACCACTCTAAAGACACCGGTTAAGTGCTAGATGGTCAATGGGTACAAAGATTTTTGAAGCTGTGTGTGCGCCTTTTAATCCATGGAGTACATGGGGCACAAACGTAGTGTTGGAGTCATGCCTAGACCCTAAAACAACAAATAGTATGGCTGCTAGTAAAAAACATATACATGAATCACTATGTGATAATGTATAGGTAGATAAAGGGTAGACAAGGGATGAGGAATCCCCTGTCTATCCCCTAGGTGGCAGTAATTAGATGGACTGGCCGGTGTATGGCTTACCTCGTGTCAAACATATATTTTGTTAAGTAGTTCCCGCAAAGCCTGGGTATGATGTGCCCCTGTCGTCAGCCGAGCAGACTCGAGCGTCCACTCAGCTGATTAAATATCTTCCGACTGGGTGACGCTCCCCGCTGGTGAGCGTGCTGACGTCATGCAGTCCGGCTAGGTGTTTCCTCCCCCTAAGCCACCGCCACTGCGCATGTGCATACATGCTGTGCGGGACTCATAGGGAGACAGATCTGGGGGAGGGGGGTGGAGACACGGAGAAGTGTGTCCGCCCAGATGGAATTGTACCCAAACCCTGGGTAAGATTTTGGAGTAGAGATCTCTGCTTCTCCTGTACCCCTATTTAATAGTCTTTTTTTCTATACTAAACTTTATAGTTCATGTGAATGTCTTTGGACACACTTTGACTACAAAAAATAATACCTGTATCATTCTATATGTAAAAATAGTTCTACCTTTTTAAGTATTTTCCCACCTCTATCTACTTATAGCCCTGGTGTCTGGTCATTCCGCACTGCAATGCAAACTATTTAAATGAGTTCCGAATTGGGACCTGTTGTCTACACATCATGTATTGGTAATAAATCTTCCATATAACCCCCCCCTTAGTACATTGTTAATACCAAATTGATATAAACGTATTGTTTTTCTGAATATATTTAACCTAATGTAGGATTTTCAAATTAAGGCCATATTGTATGTAACTCATACATTGTTCCTTTACCTTTCTAGATCTTATGTTGATATTATAGCTCAATATATTCTCCTGAAGAAGCGTTGTATAAAACGCGAAACATGTAGAGAAAATGTATTCTTCAGTGGCTCCCTCGTCACCGGATACATATCGGCGCATATCATGATCTCTGTATGAGCAATAGTCCTGTATGGTATCTGTACACCCTAGTGGTGATTGAGGGTTATCCACACTCTACGACTGTAATGTTTATATATGATCTATTTTTAAACATGTCTTGATTGTATTTTCATTTGTCTTTGTTATATTTGTTTTACTTTTTAATTATTTTTCTAATAAATTCTATAACTTTTACGACATGAGTGTCATATTGTTGTGCCGGGAAAGTCCATGCTTCTAGCAATAGTATATCTTTTCCAAATTTGTTAATTAGGACGTGGCACAATCCACATAAACGGTGTCCACAATGGCCATCCTGTGGTGACACTATACTATCACATGATCAACCAAGTTAGTTGCTAAATGTTATACCTTTTATTAAATGTAACCATATTGCTACACTTAGATGCGTCTCTCTTCTCTTTTATACTCAATTGTGACATGACCCTACTTTTATATCAACACATCGCTTATTTATCAAGTCAAAATTTATAAAGGAGATTTTGCTTGTCTTGCAAATTGCTCTCAAACCAAGGTACTCTCAAGCCAAGGTTTTACTGTATACTATATGTAGTTTTACATGTACCGTAGCCTGGTCTGAAATTTCAACCTGAAACATCGGTATGCCATAGTTTTGGGTCTGAGGCTTAGTGTGTGTGTGTGTCTCTGACTAAATATATTTCAGGAAATTGAAAGGTGTTTTTGAGGCACACATTTAGGCCTCATGCACACTGGACGTTTTTGGGGCTGCTCTTAGCAGCGTCAGACGTTTTTTTTTTTTTTTTGCAGCTGCAGAACGCCCATCCATGTTATTCTATGGCCTCATGCACACATAGAGCTTTTAGGAGCTCCAAGTGGCATAGGTGTTTTACAGCTCCAAAAAAAACCCAGGAACTGTGCGTTCTGGAGCTGCAGCGTCAAGCTGTAAAAAGGTCTGACGCTGCTAAAGGCTGAATAACGTGGCTTAACGTGCGTTAAGCCACGTTTGTTTTTTTTTCTTCCATTCAAAATCAATGGTTCCCTATGGGAGCCTATTGATTTGAATGGAAGTCGCACCGCAAGTCGGATCAGGATGATCCGACTTGCGGCGTGACTTGCGCTGTGAGAATCTTGAGGGGGAACTCCACGCCAAAATGGGGAAAAAAACGGCGTGGGGTTCCCCCCCAGGTTCCAAACCAGGCCCTTCGGGTCTGGTATGGAATTTGAGGGTAGCCCCACGCCGAAAAAACGACGTGGGGCCCCCCCCCAAAATCCATACCAGACCTTTATCCAAGCATGCAGCCCGGCATACCAGGAAAGGGGAGGGGACGAGCGAGCGGCCCCACCCCCCCTGGATCATACCAGGCCATACGCCCTCAACATGGGGGGGTGTGGGTGCTTTGGGGCAGGGGGGGCTCTGCACCCCCACCTCAAAGCACCTTGCCCCCATGTTGATGAGGACAAGGGCCTCATCCCCACAACCCTGGCCGGTGGTTGTGGGGGTCTGCGGGCAGGGGGCTCATCGGAATCTGGAAGCCCCCTTTAACAAGGGGGCCCCCCCGATCCCGGAACCCCCTCCCTATGTGAATGGGTATGGGGTACACTGTACCCCTACTCATTCACCACATAAAAGGCAGTGTATGTAAATAACGACAGGAGACGTTTTGGAAAGTTTATTAAAAATCTTCATCCGGCTCTTCTTGTCTTCTCTCCGGGGGTCTTCTGCTCTTTTGCTATCCGCTCCTCTCCGGGGTCTTCTGCTCTTTTGCTGTCCGCCCTTCTGCTGTCCTCTCTTCTTGTCTTCTCCTCTCCGGTCTTTTGCTGTCGGCTCTTCTTCTTCCTCCGGTCCTCCTCCGACGACATCTCCGGCGATTATGCCGGTCTCTGCAGCTTATTGTATAGCCATTAGGGGCGTGGCCGCCAGATGACATCATCGGGATACCCCGCCCCCTTGTGTCACATGTGACACAAGGGGGTGGGGTCTCCCGATGACGTCATCTGGCGGCCACGCCCCTAATGGCTATATAATAAGCTGCAGAGACCGGAGACCGGCATAATTGCCGGAGACGTCGTCGGAGGAGGACCGGAGGAAGAAGAAGAGCCGACAGCAAAAGAGCAGAAGACCAGAGAAGAGAAGAAAAGAGAGGACAGCAGAAGGGCGGACAGCAAAAGAGCAGAAGACCCCCGGAGAGGAGGAGACAAGAAGAGCCGGATGAAGATTTTTAATAAACTTTCCAAAACGTCTCCTGTCATTTCCATACACTACCTTTTTATGTGGTGAATGAGTAGGGGTACAGTGTACCCCATAACCATTCACATAGGGAGGGGGTCCGGGATCTGGGGGGCCCCCTTGTTAAAGGGGGCTTCCAGATTCCGATGAGCCCCCTGCCCGCAGACCCCCACAACCACCGGCCAGGGTTATGGGGATGAGGCCCTTGTCCTCATCAACATGGGGGCAAGGTGCTTTGAGGTGGGGGGTGCAGAGCCCCCCCTGCCCCAAAGCACCCACACCCCCCCCATGTTGAGGGCGTGTGGCCTGGTATGATCCAGGGGGGTGGGGCCGCTCGCTCGTCCCCTCCCCTTTCCTGGTATGCCGGGCTGCATGCTTGGATAAGGGTCTGGTATGGATTTTGGGGGGGACCCCACGCCGTTTTTTCGGCGTGGGGCTACCCTCAAATTCCATACCAGACCCGAAGGGCCTGGTTTGGAACCTGGGGGGGAACCCCACGCCGTTTTTCTTTGTTTCCCCTCAAGATTCTCACAGCGCAAGTTGCGCCGCAAGTCGGATCACCCTTATCCGACCTGCGGTGCGACTTCCATTCAAATCAATAGGCTCCCATAGGGAACCATTGATTTTGAATGGAGGCAGAAAAAACGCTGCTAACAGCTACTGTGGCCAAACGTGCAATAACGCTAATTGAAAAAGCTACTGAAAGCACGTTTTTACAGCTGCTGTTTCCCGGCGTCAAGTATACAGCTTTGGAGCACATTTTTATGACGCCCTGTGTGCATGGAGCCTAAGATGTGTGCTTCCAAAAGATATGACCTATGTTGTTAGATATGTCCTGTTGTTAGTATGCTTCATCATGTACCCATACAACAAAGTTACAATCTCTAAAGTTTCTGTACTTTTTTGCAAACCCTAAGCAGCTCTTTTCAAGGTATAACTTGGCATCACATGAGCACTCCTCCGTCACATCCCACAATGCAATGTGAAATCAGTCTTAAAGCCCAGAAGCCACTTGGTAAAATCTCTATATTCCTGGGTGGAAAGGCATTTTGGAGACTGGAACTTGCTCTTACAAAGCGCACATTTAAGTGTATGTAAACTCTTACAATGATTTGCCCAATGGCAAACATTGCGGAGACGCAGAAAGATGCAAATAGAAAAATCAAGGTAGAAGACAGAGGCAAAACGCTGTTTCTCTATCGTTCATTGACAGGCACAGCTCCATATTCTTCTTGCCCATTGGTTATGCTGCCTCCTACAGGAGTAGGACACTAGGCAGGAAAAATCTTTACCACGCCTATGGGGCAGTCCCTGCAGGCATACTCTCACACACTCTGCTATAGGCTTCAGTTTTTCTGTTTAGTTTAGAAGTAGGACCTAGTTTCCGGCTGGGACTTCGGTCTTAGCTTGCTTTTTAATTTTAAAGGGAACCTTTTTGTTAAATTTTATTTTTTTAGCTTGATATGTTCCTGAGAGAACTGCAATCAACAGCCAGACTGGGTTTCGAACTGGATATTCTGGATCCTTAAGGTCTCCCAGCCCGGCCAGCGAGCGTGTGCAGGATATAGCCCAGCGCTAGGCCTCGCCACGACCGAGCCCCAGCGGACGGTGGCTGGCCCACGAGTGAAACACCTCACCGGGACGCACACGACTTGAGTCGCAGCATACCCCTTGGCCATCAGCACCCCCACCTCGAGTGGAGAGGCAGTCTGTCCAGAGTGATGCCCACCCGATATCATTGGTATGGTAAGTGTCCCCTCATAACTCTGGCGGTCTCGGGGTGAACATGGGCCCCTCCCTGGGAAAGTCGGACCCTTGGGTACCCCTTCTTTCCCCTGGCTTCTCGGTAGGTACCAGGCTCCCCCCAAGGCCTCCCTCCCCACCAGTCATGGAGGTCCCTACCTTAGTCAGCGATGGGGTCCTCGGGGGCTGGACATGCCGAGACCGCTAAAGCGGATCCGCTGGGGGGGGGGGGGGGTGTTGATCCTGGTGGGGGTCCCTGCCAGGGACCCCGGATGCCACTTATCTTTTGGACCCCTTAGGGGGCCCTGGAGACCGCATGGTGTGCCGTGGGGGCAGCCATTTTGTTGTTGAATCGTTTAGCCTCATTTTTGCAGATTTCCCCATTGAAATGCATGGGCAGCCATGTTTTTGTGGTTTCCCCATAGGAATGCATTGGGCGGCCATTTTCTTGGAGTCCACGATTGCTGGACAGCAGGGAGCAGCTAGGCCTTTACTGTAGTGAATAACCCAGGTATTTCTTCTTCCTGTGAAGATCATTTTTTCTACATAGCAGAACGATCCTGTTCTCCTTCATATCTATTGTTGGTATGTATATTGGGGTCCCTGTAGGTCTTCCTTTGCTCACCCTGCTATCAGCAGTGCCTCCCCTGTATCCTCAGATTCTAAGGTAGATATGGCCCCCACGGACGCAGGTTACCCTGAGGGTTCTGCGTCATCGTACTCGGATGGCAAGGATGACATATCCTCGTCTGCAGCCGTGTGGGAAAATGCGCTGGTGGAGGCACTTCTAGTGTCAGTGCGGGAAACTCCAAAAATGGCGGATGATTCTGCAGCGTCAGGGACTTAGGTGTCTTTTGGCACCCGCAAATCCCAGAAGTCGGCCAAGGTTTTCCCTTGTCCGGTACTTTTTGACAAAATTGTCAACGAACAGTGGGGGTGCATCAAACAGATGTTCACGGTGCCAAATCGTTTTAAAAGGCGCTACCCATTCGTAAACGCGGTATCCGCAAGATGGACCGTACCACCAAAGGTGGACCATCCGGTTTCCAGACTGAACAAATCTACTGTGGTCCCGGTCGAGAGTCCCCAGTCTTTACAGACCCTGTGGATAGATGGATTAAGTTTCTGTCCCGCCATTTACACGTGATAGCGGGCTCAATACTTAAACCGATCTTCATGATCACTCTGGTGTCCCAGATCATAACGAAATAGGCAAAGTTACTAAAAAGGGACTTAGAAATAGAACATCTCTCTCCGGGCCTGACAGAGCTAACGGACCAGATGGTCCAAGCCCTACTATTTATATGTGATGTGTTGCTAGATGTGGCCCCCCCTTGTAGCCAATGTCCGCGGTGGGTATAGCTATTAGATGCATGGTGTGGCTAAAAAGCTGGTCTGCAGATCAGGCCTCAAAAAGGCTCTATCAGATCTCCCCTTTTCGGGAGACTGTTTGGATGAGTTAATCAAAGGGCTCACAGGCGGGAAGAGTACTCTTTGTCCTCAATCCGCCAAGAGCAAGCCACCGCGTAATAGACGCAGGCCTTAGTTCACAGCCCACAGGTGGCCCTTTCATGCCTCTGGCTAGCAGGAGAATGGATCTAAGAAATTTGGGTCTTCTGGGGGTCCAAGAAGACATGGTTGGGTAAGCCGAGAACAGGCCAATTCAGACCTGCAGACAAATCCCAGTCTGCGTGAAGGGACACCCTCACCCATATCTGGGATGGGGGGACATCTTTGCTTCTTTCCGGAACCACGGACTTCCTTGATTCAGGACAAATGGGTCCACGAACTGATCCGATCGGGTTACAAGATTAAATCTAGGTCTCGACCATCAGACAGGTTCTACTCGTCCAATCTACACCTGTCTCCAGACCGTTTAAGGGATCTACGAGAGGCGGTACAAGATCTGCTGTCGCAAGGGGTGATTGTGCCAGTTCCTTCTCGCTTTCAGGGGTTCTATTCAAACCTGTCCACTGTGCCCAGGAAAGAAGGCAAAGTACGTCCAATCCTGGACCGGAAGGCTTTGAACTGCTTTGTGCGGGTACAAAAGTTTAGAATGGAGTCCATTCGCGCGGTGGTGGCATCTCTACACCAAGAAGACTTTTTGGCCTCCATCGATATCAAGGACACATATATATATATATATATATACATATCCCTATTTACACTGGACACCAGCATTTTCTTTGCTTCGCTGTAGGAGAGGAGCATTATCAATTTGTGGCATTACCCTTTGGTCTCGTCTCCCCCCAGGGTCTTCACCAAAGTGTTGGCTCCGGTATTGGCATTACTGCGGCAACAATTGATTTGCAGTATTGGGGTACCTGGACGATCTCTTAAGAGCAGACTTGCATTCAGCCCTGTTGGGCAACTTGACAATCACTGTACGGACTTTGCAAGAGTTCGGCTTGAACATCAATTTAGAAAAATCTGCGCTGGTACCATCCTTACGACTGGATTCTCTAGGCCTGACTCTGCTTCGGGAAGGGTTTTTCTTCCCCCCCCCCCCGGACAAGCTGCAAAAGTTGCAAGTTGCTGTTATCCAGCAATCTGTCCTTTTCTGCGGACTTGCACGCGAGCCTTAGCTCTGATGGTGTCAACCTTCGAGGCAGTTCCGTTAGCTCAGTTGCACATGAGACCCTTACAAAGGGAAATTCTTGTCAAATGGAACAAAGATCCAAAGTCCTTGGACATTATGATTCGTTTTGAGTCACAAAACAAAGACTGCTCTTCTATGGTGGCTTCACTCGTTAGCACTACGCCAGGGCAAGTCCTTCCTCCCCTTGTATTGGACTGTGGTATCCAGACGCCAGCCTGTCTGGCTGGGGAGGAGTGCTGGGGAAGCTGTGTCCAGGGGTTCTTGACAGTAGAAGAGTCCAAATTTCTGATCAATATTCTGGAACTCAGAGCGATAAAGCTTTGGACAAATCGTTTACAGGATTGTCCAGTCCAGATTCAATCTGACAATGCAACGGCCGTGGCTTACATAAATCATCAAGGAGGCACCAAAAGTGTCTTGGCGGCCCAGGAGGTGGCCGAAATCCTGAAATGGGCGGAAAATTTTGTTCCAGCCCTTTCTGCAGTGCACATCCCAGGTGTGGAAACTGGCAGGCAGATTACCTGAGTCGTCAGGTGTTGGATCAAGGGGAATGATCTCTGCACCTGGAGGTGTTTCACCTCCTGTGTGTCCAGTGGTGGACACCCGACATTGACCTGTTAGCTTCTCACCTCAACAAAAAGGTTCAGAGGTTTTAAGCCAGGTCTCGGGATCCTCTGGCCGACGCCACAGACGCACTGGTGGCTCCTTGGGGTCAGTATCAACTGATCTATGCATTCCCTCTGCTGAAACTCCTGCCGAGGCTTCTGCGCAGGATAGAGGTTGAAGGGATTCCAGCCATTCTGGTGGCCCCAGACTGACCTCACTGGTCTTGGTACGCAGATCTGATAAGGAAGGTCTGCTGTCTCAGGGACCGATCTTCCATCCTGCTTTTACAGTCGCTGGCTTTAACAGCGTGGCTGTTAAAAGCCAGGTATTAAAGGATAGAAGCGTTTCTGATTCAGTGATTCCTACACTGTTGATGGCCAGAAAGTCTACTTCTAGGAAGATCTATCATCGTACGTGGAAATCGTACATCTCATGGTGTGAATCGCTGAAGGTGCATCCTCGCCTTTTTTCGGTGGCTAGGATTTTTGACCTTTCTTCAAAAAGGGGTTAAACAGCGGTTTGCTTTGGGCACTATCAAAGGCCAAGTGTCGGCTTTGGCTGTGTTTTTTCCAATGTCCTTTAGCTACTCATGCCTTGATTCACACTTTTATTTAAGGGGTTCGCCATATGGCTCCTCCGAGGCGATCACCGCTACCTCCGTGGGATTTTAATTTGGTATTGTTTGTTCTTCAGAAACCTCCTTTGAGAACATTAGGGAGATTCCTCTGCTTACACTGTCTCAGAAGGTTGCCTTTTTGGTGGCTATTACTACTTCCCGCAGAGTATGTGAATTGGCGGTGCTGTCCTTCTGTTCACCTTATCTGGTGGTCCAGACCCAATCAGTTGTTTCTTAAGGTGGTTTCTGATTTCCATCTGAATGAAGACATTGTGCTGCCTTCACTCTGTCCTAAGCCCAAGCATCCCAAGGAAATTGCTTTGCATTCTTTGGATGTGGTTTGGGCAATAAGTGTTTATAAGTGTTTACCTGGTGGCTACTGAATCTTTAAGGAAATCAGACCCTCCCCTTGTCTTCACCGAAGGACTTCGAAAGGGATTGGCTGCGTCGGCTGCAACCATATTCAGATGGATCAGACAGAGGGTGGTACAGGCTTATTCACTGAGGGGTCCGGTTCCTCCTTTCCCTGTGAAGGTGCATTCTACTAGGGAGCGGAGTGCCTCTTGGGCTTTTCGCCATCAGGCGTCAGTAATGCAAGTTTGCAAGGCGGCAACCTGGTCGTCTGTGCACACGTTTACAAAATTCTACAAGGTAGATGTGTTGGCATTCTCAGATGCTTCTTTTGGCCACAAGGTTTTGCAGACTGCTGTTTAAAAGAGCAATTTGTCTCTTTGAGGGTGTATGTTGTTTCTATGTGAGCTCCAATTGTTCCTGGTTGAGCTCCGTGTTACCTGGTTGGCTAAGTTTTAGATTTTGGAAAATTAAGTTATTTTCTGCATTGTTTTTCCCTCCCCTCATGCAAATACTGCTTTGGGACGTCCCAATGGTCAAGAAGAATATGAAGCTGCGTCCGTTAATGACACTAGAGAAAACTGGATTTTTGACTTAACGTAAAATCCTTTTCTCTGAAATATATTGACAGACGCAGCACCCGTCCCTCTAATTATGAGTGGGATGGGGTTTTTTCTTCTAAACCCTGCTTGCAACAAAACTGAAGCCTATAGCAGAGTGTGTGGGTGTAAGCCTGCAGGGATTGCCCCATAGGCGTGGTAAAGATTTTTTCCTGCCTAGTGTCCTACTCTGTAGGGGGCAGCATAACCAATGGTCAAGAAGAATATGGAGCTGCGTCTGTCAATGAACTTCAGAGAAAAGGATTTTACGGTAAGTCAAAAAAGACAAGTTTTTGTAACCTTTTAAGGGCAGTTACCTGCACCCATGCATCGACTGTGTGCTCCCAAAAATCCTGCAAAAAACTGACAGATGACCGCCCCCTGTTCCCCCTCCCAATCTCTGATGGGTATAGAAGATGACATGAGTCCGGAGCTGGAACCTGACTTGGTGGAAATAAAGTGTCAACTTGTGTGAGTGCCCTTACTCCTTATTGCAACTTTTAATGATGTAGTTCAGCAAAGCACTAAAAAGATGGGTCCCCTGAAAGGTATGCATGACAAGAATCATTCCGCCTTGTGGAGTTGACCAGAAGGAAGGGTTATCCGAGACATAACCCTTCTAGTATCCAGTGTAACATCGGACCAAAGCATCTGATAAACTGAGCAGCCTCCAGATACCTGTTAAGCAATTTAGACCAGCCAGCCTAGATTTAGTGTTAGAGAAAGAAATGTACAGTCTCAATTAAAAAAAAAAAAAAAAAGTACACTTTTTGTGTTGGTGAAACAACCGCTGCCTGAAATTCAGCTGTTGGTCTTCCCCCCCCCCCCCCCCCATCTAGCGAACTTTCAACAGGATTGGAAAAAAGGGGGTTTCTTACATAGTTACATAGTTTTGTGAGGTTGAAAAAAAGACCTCAGTCCATCCAGTTCAACCTATGATGTGTTTGTGTTTGCTGTTAACCATACATTGTATACCCCTGTATGTTGTGGTCTTTAAGGTGCCCATCTAATAGTTGTTTGAAACTATCAATGCTCCCTGCTGATACGACTGCTTGTGGAAGAGAATTCCACATCCTTACTGCTCTGACAGTGAAGAACCCCTTACGTATTTTAAGGTTAAACCGTTTTTCTTCTAGTTTTAGTGAGTGGCCACGTGTCTTATTGTATTCCCTTTCTCTTAAAAGTTTGTTCCTTATGCTAGGGTTGCCAGTAAAGTATTTGTACATCGATATCATATCCCCCCTCAATCGTCTCTTCTCCAGAGAGAATAAGTTCAGTGCTTGTAGTCTTTCCTCATAGCTGATGTTCTTCATTCCCCGAATTATTTTTGTTGCCCTTCTCTGGATTCTTTCCAGTTCCAGCACATCCTTCCTGAGGACCAGTGCCCAGAACTGGACAGCATACTCAAGATGTGGCCGGACCAGAGTCTTGTAGAGTGGGAGAATAATCTCTTTATTTCTGGAGTGAATCCCCTTTTTTATACATGCTAGTATTCTGTTGGCTATGCTTGCAGCGGCTTGGCATTGCATGCCACTGCCAAGCCTGTTGTCTACCAGGACCCCCAGGTCCTTTTCCACCCTAGACTCACCCGGAGGTTTACCCCCCCCCAGTGAGCAGCGTGCTTTTATGTTTCTGACGCCCAAGTGCATTACTTTACATTTTTCAACATTAAACCTCATCTGCCATGTAGTTGCCCACCCCATTATTATGTTCAGATCCGCTTGTAAGGTTTCCACATCCTGCATAGAAGATATTGGCATGCTTCGTTTAGTATCATCCGCAAATACTGAGATTTGTGCTAGATATCCCCTCCTCTAGATCATTTATGAATAAATTAAACAGGATTGGCCCCAGGACAGAACCTTGGGGGACCCCACTTTCCACACCCACCCGATCCGAGTATTCCCCATTAATCACTACCCTCTGGACTCTCCCCTGGAGCCAGTTCTCTATCCAGGTACTCACCCTATGGTCCATACCTACCTTCCTTAGTTTGTACAGTAAGCGTTTGTGGGGAACGATGTCAAAGGCCTTTGCAAAGTCCAGATACACCACATCCACAGGCTTACTTTTATCTAGGTGGCAGCTCACTTCATCGTAGAAGGTTAATAGATTGGTTTGGCAAGAACAATTTTTCATGAATCCATGCTGATTACTACTAATAATACCGGTTTCATTACTAAAGTCTTGTATGTGGTCCCTTAACATCCCCTCCAAAATCTTGCAGACTACTGATGTTAGGCTAACCGGCCTATAGTTACCCGGGATATATCTCGGCCCTTTTTTAAATATTGGTATCACGTTGGCTTTTTTCAACTCAGCTGGCACCATACCTGTCTGTAGACTATCCTTAAAGATACGGAATAAAGGTCTGGCAATCACCTGGCTGAGCTCTTTAAGAACCCTCGGATGCAAACCATCCGGTCCCCGTGATTGATGTTAAGTTTCTCTAGTTTAGTTCCAAGTCTATCTTCTGTTAGCCATAGCGGTACTTCCTGAGGTGTATTATTTAGTTTAGCATTACAAGCTGGGTTAGTGTAGCCCCCCGATTCTTTTGTGAAGAGAAGAAATTATTTAACACTTCCGCCTTTTCTCTGTCCTCTGTGGTCATATTTCCTTTGTCATCTTTTATGGGGCCAATGTGTTCTGGCCTTGCTTTCTTACTGTTTATATACTTAAAGAATTTCTTGGGGTTCTTTTTACTCTCTTCCGCTATATGTCACTTGTGTTCTATTTTAGTCACCTTGATTTAGTCTTTACATTTCTTATTATAATCTTTGTAATCTTTGTAATGCTTGAATGCTGCCAATGACCCCTCAGTCTTGTATTTTTTTTGAAGGCCTTTTCTTTAGTTTTAATATGCTTTTTTTATGGTGGAGTTTAGCCACCCAGGGTTCAGTTTTGCTCTTTTAAATTTATTTCCCTTTGGAATACACTGGCCAATCCCTTTGTTTAGTATGCTCTTGAAGCACTCCCATTTTTTCTCCGTGTTCTTTGTTCCCAGGGTTCTATCCCATTTGATATATTCTAACAAAGAGCGCAGTTTTGGAAAATTGGCTCTTTTGAAATTCAGTGTCCTTATATTACCCTTGTGTTTCCTATGATTAATACTGAAACTAATTGACCTATGGTCACTGTTTCTTAAGTTGCCCCGTATCTCTATATCCGTGAGCAGGTCTGTATTGTTGGTAATCAGTAGGTCAAGTACCGCGTTGTTTCTTGTCGGTGCGTTCACCGTCGGACTCATGAAATTGTCCTGCAAAACATTTAGGAACTGCCGAGCCTTGGCTGAATGCGCGGTTCCTTTTGCCCAGTCTATATCTGGATAAATAAAGTCCCCCATTATAATGACATTTCCCATCCTTGCTGCCAATCCTATCTGTAAAAAGAGTTCGGCCTCCTCCCTCTGGTTGGGGGGCCTATAGCATACGCCCAATAGTGCCTTCCCTTTTAAGTTCTACCCATAGGGATTCCGCCTCGTCCATAGCTCCATTATTAATATCATCCCTCATATTTACCTGTACACTGTTCTTAATATACAGACATACCCCTCCCCCTTTTTTACCTTCTCTATCCCTGCGATAAAGGGAATACCCCTGAATGGTCGCCATCCAATCATGAGAGCTGTCAAACCAAGTCTCTGTTATCCCCACAAAATCTAAGTCCTCCTCAAACATCAGCAGCTTCAGCTCTCCCATTCTGTTGGCCAGGCTTCTGGCATTGGTGTACAAATCTCGTAATTCTGACCGGTTGCATATATCCTCGTTTGATGTTGTTTTTAGGCTGCTCTTGTTTCTACATCAGAATCAGTTGAGAGCAGTAGTGGGTAAGGTTCTACAAGCAGGAGGAGAAGTAAGTTGCACAAAGTCATTAAATTCTTGCACGACCGAAGGAAAAACCTCTGCTGTGAGGCAGATAGAGGAATAAGCACCCTAGGTCGGGGGGGGGGGGGTCAAAAATGACCGCTGACGCAGGTGGATTCACAAGGTTTTCCCACACCAAACTCAATTTTGCACATTCCAAATTCGGTCCTAGGTTGATGGATCACCTGCAGCCACAAGAACACCACCATAGGCGTGTGCACGGGGTGTGCCTGGGCACACTCTAATCACCCTGTGTGCATACCTCCCATTTGCCAAGGATTGGACAAGCCTCTCCCGCAATACCAGAACATGTTTCAGCACCCGGCTCCACTAGCCTAAAGGAATGAAGCGCCATCCCTCTGTGTTTACCCTGCAGCTGCGCTGCGCTTGTCATAGGCAGCTACAGAGGAAGCACTGTTTATTCCAAGGGGCTTCCTCTGTAGCTGGTAGTAAAGGCTGGCACAGGCAATGCTGTGATTGGCCGGGGGGAGGGGGCAGGTAAAACCACAGTGGGCGCATAGCTACAATCCAATCATAGCCCCACCCCCTACTCCCCGTGCTGTCCTTTTGTACCCGCCCCCTCCCTGGCATAAACAGTGTTTCCTTTGTAGCTGCCTGTGGCAAGCACAGCTGCAGGGAAGACACAGAAGATTGGCTTATGTCTGTTCTTCCTGGCACTCTTCACAGTACTCGGGGTACTGCAGCTTCGGCTCTTCTCCCCCTTCTCCTTTTCCTTGGTCCGGTAGGCGGGGCTATAAGTAGATGTCATTTTAGCTCTACTTACTGAACTAGGGAATTTGGGAAGAGCCAGAGCTGCAGTACCCTGAGTAATGTGGAGTCCCAGGGAGAGAACAGGTCAGCAGTGCAAATGCGAGCCTCACTTAGCACTGATCTCCTGCCTCACTCCGTATTGACCTCTACCCCACTTAGTAATGACTTCTGCCTCACTCAGTATTGCCCCCTGAACTCTGCCTCACTTAGCACTGATTTCTGCCTCACTCAGTATTGACCCCTGACCTCTGCCTCCCTTAGTACTGACCTCTGCCTCCCTTAGTACTGACCTCTGCCTCCCTTAGTACTGACCTCTGCCTCCCTTAGTACTGACCTCTGCCTCGCTTAGTACCAACGTCTGCCTCGCTTAGCACTGACCCCTGAACTCTGTAATAGGTGACGCAGAGCTCAGAAGTGAATCAAAGGTCAGCAGTATGTGAGGCAGAGTTCCAAGGTCAATAGTAATAAATAGCTTGGCTTTCAGACTAATGTAGTTCGGTTTTCCTGCACCATGGGTGCAGTGCAGTGTACCCGTGGGTTTCCTGTGGGTTAGCTGCAATTTCCCATAGACTTCTGATATGTCCTACTGCAGAGGTGTCAAACTTAATTTCATTGCGGACCGCATCAGCATTATGGTCGACCTCAGAGGGCCAGTTCTATCTGTAGCCCACCACTATCAGAAGTCAAGAGCCCCCACTCTCCCTTACATCACAGTGCATCCCCTTTACCATGTGCTGTGGCTGGGAAAAAGCTGGAGGTAGAGCTGGGAAGCAGCAACTGCAGGGTCTGGAGGAGGGCTGGAGTGAGCTGCCGGAGTCTGCTGAATGCTAAGATCAGTGAAGGCGGAGAGGAGGTGGTGCTGCGGCTGCATCGAAAGGTGCTGGATCTGTAGGAGTTGTTGTGTCCACTCTGCTGCTGAATTGGGGGGGTTATCCTCTCTGCAGCTGCAGGGGGAAGCACAGGATCTGGCAGAGGAGTTCTGTCCTCTCTGCTGCTGTCTGCTGAGACAAGTTGGAGGCAGAGATGAGGGAGATGCTGCAGGAGAGGTGCAAGGGCCACATGAAATGGCCTGGTGGGCCGGATTCGGCCCGCTGGCCTTGTGTTTGACACCTGTGTCCTACAGTTTGTGTGCTTTCTGAAAGCACACAAAAACCACGCTTCCAGTTTTTGGTTTCAAAAAGGTCACCAAAACCATGGGACAAAATAGAAGTCTGGCAAACTGCAGCTAACCCACACGAAAACAGTAGTTACACTGAGATGGTATGGGAAAAATCACACTGCATTAGCGTTAAAGTGCCCTACTGTGTGGAGGGAGGACCAAGTTAAGATTTTATGGGTACAGGAAGGATTTTGTTTATTTAACCGCATCCTTTTAGGCCCCTCCCACTGTAAATGCAATTTGGCTACACCCACCTTTCACCGCAGGTTTTAAACTTTGGTGTGCACACCCTAATGCAATAGGCTGCACACACCTATGAAGACCACCCTTCTGTTTAGCACCAGACATGTGGCTAAAATCAGAAGGCTGTTGCACTTTGAAGGAATAAAGTGCTACCGCTACCCCACACTCCAGAAAATATTTGCTGACCAGCTGAGTGAGAAACTACCAGGAGGAATACCAGGCTGTGGAAAGTGACCACTGTTACTGCAGGCAGATCACTAGATGTAAAAGTGCTGTGTCTGCTAATCAATTGGCTGCTTACCTGATTAGAAGGCTGTTTGCAGCCTTCTGGAATCTTTGCTATGTGATAGACTCTAGCTTTAAAAGTGGCATCATTGAAAGCCCCAACATCTATGGGTAGATCATCTTTACAGAAGGCTGGTGGAAATTTCAACATCACAAAGCATTCTGAGGCAATTCACTGCTGGAGCAGGAATTCTGCAGGTTAAAATATTTGGTGAAAGTGCTGTGTCACTAAGACTGATGAGGAGGAGGCAGCAAATTATAAAATGGGTAATTTGGGCATAAGCAGTGCTCAGTCGCCAGGGTAAAAAAGGGTCCATTCAAAAAAATAAACCCAGCATGTAGAAACCACACCTACATAGGACTATAAGCAAGTAAAATCTAGGCCAGAAAGGCTTCTTTCCTAAGACATGGCCTCAGGAAAAATAGGAGGGCTTCTTGACTAAAGCTGGCCATGGATGGATAGTGTGTTTGGTGTAAAAATTTTTTTTTTTTCTTCACACTTTCACACATTCAAGATGGATGAGGGAATCCTCCCTGCTGCGCTCTTGTATTCTGACTGGAGGCGCTCCTCAGCTGTAAGAATACAGTGATCAGCGCTGCAGCCGAATGGCTGCGTTCACTGCTTTGAGTGTAAATTTTGCAGTGTTTCCACTTGAGAAGACAATGGTTTGACCAACTTCTCTTTTGTGTGAACAAACATGGATGAATCAATTTTCCGTCAGTCCCTGCTCAGCTGTCCAAATTTCGATCCATTTATGGCCAATGTAAGAGACCCCAACTGCAGGTATCCAGGAGCAGGGATGACCAGACCAGGCCAGGAAACTGAAACCAGACTGTGTAAGCTTTAAGTAAGATTTATTTACATTGAAACACCAGTTAAGAGCATACACGGAAAATGTGAAATTATAAGTGAACCGTAAACCAAGTTACAGAAACCCTAATGAACTATAGTACAATATATACAAACAAAAGGAGGAGCATGGGTATACAGAGTAAAATTGGAAGTGCAAGGAACAGTAAGAAGAACTGGGATTGGGAACAAGGAGAGCAGATCTAAGACCGCAAGATACAGGGCGTGAGCAAGAGCAGGATCAGGCAGGAATAAGGCTCAGGACAAATCAGCAAGTGGTATCTGGCTAGCAGGCAAAACACTGAAGCAAGGCGGATGGACTAAATACCCTCCCAACAGTCAGCATCAGGTTAAGACTAATTACTGGGATCTGGTGGGAGACACCCACTCCACTGGTGGACACTGGAACTACAACCTTCTGGCCAGAGGACCACAGTACCACCAGCACGTGATCCAATTCCTGACAGCCAGGTTTCCTAGAGAGACTTTCTTTAGGATTTTCAATATCCAGTAGTAGTACAAAATCCACTAGTAGCTGTTGATGGTAGAACGTTTTTCGAAGTTAAGCTAAAAAAAAAAAAAAAAATGTGCACAAAAGAAACATACGTCTGTTCTCCAGGGATTAAACTGGACAGCTGGAAGGGGTTAGAGTCTCTAGGGCAGTGGTCCTCAACCCTGGCCTACAGGGCCCACTAACAGGCCAGATTTTAGGTATTACCTTGGGGAGAGGCAGACTAGAGTACTGCAATCACTGAGCAGCAAATGATATCACCTGGGATGTATTTAAGTTATCTTGCAAACCTGGCCTGTTAGTGGGCCCTGTAGGCCAGGGTTGAGGACCACTGCTCTAGGGGGGACTGGCCTTCAGTTTTCTATAGTGTCTATTTCTCCTGTAGATGGCAGTATAGTTCTGTGTTGCATATTATCCTCAATTTGTATTTCAATATTTTGCAGGTTAGCTAGTAAGTGTGCAGGAAAATGTTTTTTGCTTGTAATGTGCATGGCTCATTCATGTGCACTTTACTTCAAAGGCTAGTTTTAAGTTGGGGAGGTTGCCATTTTTGCATAGCTTGTTCAATGGATTTGGCATTGGGACTCATTGGACGCCTTCAGCTGTCATTGTGCTCTTGTTGCCCTTCTAATGTGTCCCTGTGCCTTTAAGGAGGGGTGTGCTCCCTCCAGACATACCTGCCTTTAATTTATCCACTACTATATACAGTATGCTCCAACTTGAAGACCCCTAAATAGTGAGGCATTGCAGCTTCCACTTACAGGTGCATCTCATTAACTTAGGATATCATTAAAAAGTTAATTTATTTCAGTAATTTAATTTAAAAAGTGAAACATATATTTTATATAGATGCGTTACACACACAGTGGTATATTTCAAGCATTTCTTTCTTCTCATTTTGATGGTTATGGCTTACAGCTAGTGAAAACCCAAAATTCAGTATCTCAGAAAGATATATTACATAAGACCAATAAAAGAAAAAAGGATTTTTAATTACCGAAATGTTGGTTTCCTGAAAATGCTTTACTTTTCCTGCTGAGATCATTGCATACTACAAGCGCTGTCTTTCTGCAAATTTTTGTATGTGTTCTGTAATTTTCGGAATAAATGTGTTTTTAAATGGTTTTACACTAGGTGTGACTACTTGGCTTGTTTTCACATATCTGCTTAAAGCGGAGTTCCGGGCACAGAAATTATTTTTTACTGAACATACCCCCGGGACAGTCAGGGCTAGCACATTCCACAATGGCTAGCCTCTGATCTGTCCCGGTTCGCACTTACCTTTTAGAAGAAATACTTATAAAATTTCTTCCACAGCGTTTCCATCTCTGTTGTGGGCAGCTGAAGCCGGCGCGGTCCTCTTCTCTGTCTTCTTCCGCGTCTTCTTGTCCCAGAATGCACTGCACCGGCCCCTCTCGTCACTTCTGGCGCGGCGCCGCATTCCTAAACAGCTTCTGGGCATGCCCAGAAGCTGTTTAGCTGGGGAATGCGGCGTCACCCGGAAATGATGAGCGGGGCCGGTGCTGTCGCATTGATTCCTGGGAGCTATGACGTTTAGCTCCCAGGAATCATCGCAAGCAGGAAGTGACGGGGTGAGCCGCGGCTCCGAGGGAGGAAGCAGTCAGAGGGGAGTATTTACGATCTTCAATAAAAAGGTGAGTAAACAAAAAAAATAAAAATAACTATCCAATTCCTTTTCAGGTAAGGTCTACCTAGCGGAGGGGCACAAAAAAAAAATCGTTTTTGTGCCCGGAACTCCGCTTTAAACCTTGAGACACAGTTCATCTAAAGCAAGGTCCATTTCCATCAGAACTGTGGTGATACATTGTCGATATCCCTATGTGATTTATGTGTGGACTTCTTTTATTTTTTTCATGAACTTTTATAGTTTTTACAGATTTTTTTTTTTTTTTTTAATGAATGTGTATGAAAAAAAAAAAATATATATATATATTAGCGCTGCTCTTTATCTTGTGGCACTGCTGAAGGGTTATGGAAGCCCAGGTTGCTTTTGATAGTAGCCTTCAGCTCATCTGCATTGTTGGGTCTGGTGTCTCTCATCCTCCTCTCTACATACAATACCCCACAGATTCTCCAGATTCTCTATGGGGTTTAGGTCAGGTGAGTTTGCTGGACAATCAAGCACAGTGATACCATGATCATTAAACCAGGTATTGGTAGTTTTGGCAGTGTGGGCAGGTGCCAAGTCCTGCTGGAAAATAAAATCTGCATCTCCATAAAGCTGGTCAGCAGAGGGAAGCGTGAAGTGCTCTAGAATTTCCTGATAGAGGCCTGCAGTGACTTTGGACTTGATAAAACACAGTGGACCTGGCTCCCCAAAGTCATCACTGACTGTAGAAAATGTTTGCAATTCATTTGGAAATCAAGGTGCCAGAGTCTGGAGGAAGAGTGGAGAGGCACTGAATCCAATTTGCATGAGGTCCAGTGTGAAGTTTTCCCAGTCAGTGCTGATTTGGGGAGCCATGTCATCTGCTGGTGTTGGTTAATATTACTGAAACTGACACGAGTTCTCCGGGTTGTTATGTGGGGTTTATTATTGCAGATTTTGACACCAGTGCTGGAGGTTGGTATTGGGTCTACTGACACAACACTGAAAGTTTTGGTTGCGTTCACTGACACAAATGCTGTGGGTTACTTTTTCTGACACCATTAATGGGCTTATTTTGCTCCCACTTTCTCTTTGTTTACTGGAGTATGCTGCAACAAATACAACAGGAATTACAGGTGTTGATGTTTGTGACAGCTAGTTCATTTTGCAAGGGCTGCCTAACTAGACAAAATGCACCTCTTATAATGAAAATGCATATTATGTGGCACTCTTGAAGTAATAGGGGCTAGACTTAAGGTCCTCTAAAATTTTCAAGTTGAGCATCACTGATTTATATACCTAATAGCTTTCCAGCATTCATGTATTGAAAAGCTGACACTTCTCCACTTCCCCAGGCCCTGCAAGTATTGTACTGTGGTTCTTCTTGCCAGCTTTTACATTGCTAAAGGACCGAAGAGTCGGTGGGACTAACTACAGCAGCTAGCAGGAGGAGCAATTGGGAGCTTCCTCTCTAATGACAGTGCTGGTGCTTGGCAGTTGGCCATTCAAGCACCCAGCACTGTCAATATGGGGGTGGGCAGATAGCCTTCTGCCTTGTATTTAAACAAGGCTACTTTTTTCTCCTGTGGGGAACAGGGTGGCAGGGGAGCAAAGGGAAATTGAAGTGACTGTACAAAAAAGTGGCAACCTCCCCAACCTATTATTGGCCTTTATGACACATGAAAGGGCAATGCACATCACAAACAAACAAATTTCCCAGCACTCTTTTACCAGCCAGCCTGAAGAACAACCAAATTGGCCCTGTCTAGCAGTTTACGTTAAAAAACTGAGGGTTTTGATTGCAAATATATGCGTAAGTCACAGTGCCAATGCCAAGGGACCTCTGTATACAGTATACTGCGGTTCTAACTCTAAATGTCCAGAACCTCCATATTAGGAGAACATATAATGATAGATTAAGGGCAGGTATGCCTGGAGGGAGCCCACCGGTCCTTTAAGGCACAGGTACGCAAGTGACGCCCAGCAAAAACACAATGACAGCGAAAGGCATCAAGTGCGTCCCTGCACCCGATTTTGCGTCACCCTAAAGTAACCATAGTGAACAAGAATGTTGTTGTTAGACATTAGATCTAAATGGACTGATCCATAAAAAAAGGGAAACGCTATCTTGGGGTGTACTTGGGCATGGTTCAGTTAAACCGAACAGAGTGTGAGTTTGATTCTCCTGCTGATTTGCACTCACACCTGTTTGTAAGGAAGTGTTCTCGGCACACTTCCCTGCTAACCTGCGATCCTTGTTTTACTGCACAGTTTTCTATGGAGAGAAGGGAGCAAACTGTACCAGAGTGAACTGCGCATGGAACCACCTGTTTTCAAGTGGTCCCAGGTGTGGTTCTGAGCACACACCCCCTACACAAATGGACGGGCCCAAGGTGCTGAACCACGCTCAGGACTGGTTAAAAGTGCTTGTGTGAGCGCACCCTAAACGGAAAACCTGCCATGAGAAATATATGAAGGTGCCGATGCAATTACTTAAAGATGCTAGTTGCCTGACCGTTATGCTTAACCTTTGGCCTCAATATTTTTGAGGTACTAACCTACTGCTTGTATATAGGTATGGAATCAAGTGGGTTAGTTTGACAGCCAGGAAATTTCCAGGAGAGGTCCATAATGTCGGTATCCATGAATCCTTTAACATACACTCCTGTTCTGCTGCCAATGCTGCTGAATGCACCTCTGATCCTGTGAAATAGTATCCCTGCAGATTTCGTGGGACTGAGACCTATAGTTTCTCCTGTAATGACATCAAGTGAGCTGGAGGAACCAGTGAAAGCTGCGTGGGACCCTGGAGCTCGACACTCTCAGAAGTGTCAATTTCCCTGTGGACTTTGGGGGACCATTTCTAAGGGCTGGAGCAGCATAGGCAGTGGGAAGGGCAGTTTTCACAAGGATGCTTTTATATAACTTTTGAATTGGTTTAATATTATTAGCTTATGGTGAAGTCCTTAACAGGTGGTGACAGTTGAACAGACTATAAGTTTGTATAAGAACATTTTCAATTTGAAGGAATGGTTTTAAATATAGCCTTCCATTCATAGTGCCCTTAAAACACTTCTTGTCATGCCTAGTCGGCATTCCCTCCTCCCCCCCCATGTTAAGATGTTTGAACAGTAGATACTTGACAGCTGTACAACTGTGGTCTCAGAAAGTTCTTGACCTGCTAAATGTAAGTCTGTAAGTGACTTGAGAACGTGAAGTTTAATAAACTGGAACAAACAGTACACCACTGCATTTTCTTTATAAATGAAAATGTCACACTATAAAAACATAAAATAAACCGAATTAAATCAGGTTTGTTTAATACACTTTTTTTTCCTTCTCTTCCCAGGGGAATTAATGGAGTGCTTGGTTCCACACCCTGAATTTAAGATGCTGGGTCTCCGTAACATTCCTCAGATGTCTGAACACTCCCTGGCATACAGCACATTTACTTGGCATGGGCTCATCAAGCATTTGAGACAAATGCTCATTGCTAATGCAAAAATGGAAGAAGGTGCGAACAGTCATATAGTACAGCCCAAAATAAATGTAAATAACTGTGCAGTTTGAAAATAACTGTTCTTGTAAGTTTCATGAGTTTATTTGTCTTGGATGTTTCTCTGGTGACTTTGGCCAGGTCATTGGAAAAACATCTCCTTCCCCTCACACTAAAGAAGCATCTTTACTGGCATATAGTGTGGTTACAGCACCCACAGTCTGAACTCCACCAAACTGGAGGCCAGTGAGTCCCATACTTGAACAGACCCCTCTCAGTATTTGTCTCTTGAACCAGACATGCACTTGGCAGTTTTCAAATATTCTTTCGTTTTTGGGGTCATCCTGAATTCTGTAGCTCTAAGTTCTGCCCAATGGAAAAAAAATATTCAGATATATTTCATAAATAAATGGGAGATCATTTTACCTTTAACATTCCTATGATTAACTATTTTTATGTTCCTCTATAAAAATCTATAAATTAATTGCATTTAGTTTAATGTTTTTTAATAAAAAAAATTAGGATTGTGAAAACTGAAGGAAAGATACATGTTTTTGTGATCAGTTTTACCTAACTATATTCAAATTGTCATTTTCCTAGTACCAGTTAGGAATAAAAAGAAGACACCAAATTGGCTGCTATAGACATCTTGTTAAATGTTTCATTATTCTGCAATATTTTGCACTATAATAGAATTATTTCATAGTTCTGTGTTTTGCATAAAGGGAACCTGTCCCAAAAAAAGACAAGTCTAACAAGATATGACAGAAGAATATATAATCAGAAAGTACCTTCTATGAAAGCCACATATCAAAACAATCAACAGACTCAGAGATAGGCAACTGAAATAGTTAATAGTCCAAAAATATGGCCAAGCACAGCTTTTTACAGTAGAAAAAGTTGGAATTTGCATATAACTTCAAATGCCTGTGTCTTTGCATCTGCTGATTTTTGTTTTTGCATTTTCAGTGAAGTGTGTGTGTGTGTGTGTACATATATGTACAGCCCTGGCCACACATTTTGAGAATGGCACAAATAATAATTTTCACAAAGTCTGATGCCTTCGTTTTTATTATGGCAATTTGCATATACTCCAGAACGATAAAAAGAGTGATCAGTTGAATTGCAATTAATTGCAAAGTCCCTCTTTGACATAAAAATTTAACTTTATTCCAAAAAAAAAAAACATTTCCACTGCATTTCAGTTTTACCCCTACCTGGTCCAGCTGACATGTCAGTGATTCTCTTGTTGACAAAGGCAAGGCTGGAAATCAATCTGTAATGCTGATTGAGTTAGAATAACAGACTGGAAGCTTTAAAAGGAGGGTGGTGTTTGAAATCATTGTTCCTCCTCTGTTAACCTGCAAGGAATTACATGCAGTATCATTGCTTTGCACAAAAAAAAAGGATTCACAGGCAAAGCTATTCCTGCTACTAACATTGCACCTCCATCAACCATCAATTGGATCAACAAGAACTTCAATTAGAGAGGTTCAATTGTTGTAAAGAATGCTTCAGGGTGCCCAAGAAAGTCCAGCAAGGGCCAGGACCATCTCCTACAGTTGATTCAACTGCGGGATCGGGTCACCACCAGTGCAGTTCTTGCGCAGGAATGGCAGCGGGCAGGTGTGGGTGCATCAGGGACAGACTGATATTCTTCAAAAGGTACAGGGATTGGACTGCTGAGGACTGGGGTAAAGTCATTTTCTCTGATGAATCCCATTTCTGATTGTTTGGGGCATCCAGAAAAACCTTGTCCAAGGAGAAGAAAAGGTGAGTGCTACCATCAGTCCTTTGTCATGCCAACATTAAAGCATCCTGAGACCATTCATGCTTGGGGTTGTTTCTCAGCCAAAGGAGTGGGCTCACTCACAATTTTGCCCAAGAACTGCCATGAATAAAGAATGGTTCAAAAACCTCCTCCGAGAGCAACTTCTCCCGACCCTCCAAGAACAGTTTGGTGATGAACAATGCCTTTTTCAGCATGATGGAGCACCTTGCCATAAGGCAAAATGGATAACCTAAGTGGCTTAGGAAACAAAACATCGACATTTTGGGTCCATAGCTAGGAAACTCCCCAGACCTCAAACCTTTCGAGAACTTGTCAATCCTCAAAATTCGGGTGAATTAAAAAAAAAAAAAAAAAACCCATACATTCTGACAAACTCCAAGCATTGATTATGCAAGAATGGGCTGCCATCAGTCAGGATGTAGCCTGGAAGTTGATTGACAGCATGCCTGGGCAAATTGCAGAGGCCTTGAAAAAGGAGGGTCAGCGCTACAAATACTGACTCGTTGCATAAAATTAATGTAATTGTCAATAAAAGCCTTTGACACCTAATGAAATGCTTATAATTATACTTCAGTATACCATAGTAACATCTGTCAAAGATCTCAAAACACTGAAGCAGCAGACTTTTTTGTAAAAATTATTTGTGTCATTCTCAAAACTTTTGGCAGGGCTGTGTGTGTGTGTGTGTGTGTGTGTGTGTGTGTGTGTGTGTGTGTGTGTATATGTATGTATGTATGTATGTATGTGTGTGTGTGTGTGTGTGTGTGTGTATAATATATATATATAATATATATATATATATACACACACACACACACACACACACACACACACACACACACAGTATCTCACAAAAGTGAGTGCACCCCTCACATTTTTTTAAATATTTTATTAACTCTTTTCATGTGACAACACTGAAGAAGTGTCCCAATACTTTTGGTAATATAGTGCGCGTATATGTGTGTGTGTATATGTATATGTATATGTGTATATATATATAATAGTTACAGTGGGGGAAAAAATAATTATTTGATCCCCCGCAGATTTTGTAAGTTTGCTCACTTACAAAGAAATTAAGGGTTTATAATTTTTTATCATAGGTGTATTTTATAGAGCTAGACTATCAACCAAAAATCCAGAAAAACATAAAACAAATGCTATCAATTTAGTTGCAGTTCAGTGACTAAGGCTGGCCATACATGTTCAATTTTTGTTGTACAATTTTCTGATAGATTAACCACAAACCACATAATGTGAGGTCAAAGCTAAACAACACTTTCACTTGTTTCCAATTAGGCAGGCCTTTGTACTACATACTTGAAGGTAAATTTCAAGAAAATTGGACAGAAAATTGGATCATGTATGGCCAGCCTAAGAAAAGAATTTGATCCCCCAAGCAAAACATGACTTAGTACTTTGTGGAGAAACCCTTGTTGGCAAGCACAGAGGTAAGACTATCCTTGCAGTTAGTGACCAGGTTTTCACATGTCTCAGGAGGGGTTTTGGTCCACTCTTCTTTACAGATCTTCTCTAAATCCTTAAAAGATGTGTGGCTTTTTTTTTACCCCAATTATACTTACCTAGGTGAATGCACCGATGCTGCATCTGACCCACGGAGCCACCTTCACTGAGAACCAATTGATCGAACACCACCGATCGCTCAGTTCTGACAGCTTCCCGAGCAGAGAGCTGCTGAGTCAGCAGCACTCTGCTCTTCCCCTTCCTCGCTCACTGGAGCGCTGGAAGCGGAGCACTGCAGCGGCCGGCTAAATAAACACCAATGATCCAGTGCAACTGGAAGCCATGCATGCCCATGCCATCACACTGCCTCCACCATGTTTCACAGATGGCGTGTGCTTTGGATCATGAGCTGTTCCAAGCATTCTCCACACTTTTTTCTTGCTGTCATTCTGGTACAGATTAATCTTAGTTTCATCCATCCATAGAATGCTTTTCCAGAACTGGTCTGGCTTTTTTAGATCTTTTTTTGCAAAGTCTAATCTGGCTTTTCCATTCTTCAGGCTTACGAATGGTTTGCACCTTGTGGTGAACCCTCTGTATTTGCTCTTGTGACGTCTTCTCTTGTTTGTAGACTTTGACAATGATACCCTCACCTCCTGGAGAGTGTCCTTTACTTGTCTGATTATTGTGAATGGGTTTTTCTTACCATAGAGAGGATCCTGCGATCATCCACCACTGTTGTCCTCGTGGACAGCCAGGCCTTTTTATGTTGCTGAGCTCACCAGTGCGTCTTTCTTTCCTCCGAATGTACCAAACTGTTGATTTGGCCACTCCTAATGTTGTTGCTATCTCTCTGATGGATTTGTTTTAATTTTTGAAGACTTACAATGGCCTGTTTCACTTGCATGGACTGCTCCTTTTGAACGCATGTAGGTTCAGAGCAATAGATTCCAAATGCAAATACCACACTTTGAATCAACTCCAGACCTTTTACCTGCTTAACTGATGAAGACATAATGAAGGAGTAGCCCACACCTGGCCATGAAACCGCTTTTCATTTAATTGTCCAAATACTTTTGGTCCCTTGAAAAAAGGGGATGGTTATTCTTAAGAGCTGTAATTCCTAAACCCTTCCTCCGATTTGAAAGTACATACCCTCAAATTAAACCTGAGTGTGAACTTTCAGCCCATATCCATTATATAACTATAGTTTGAATATGTTTTGGTAAATACCTGAAAAATCTAAAATTGTGCCTGTGTCCAAATATATACCGGATATGGACCTAACTGTATCTGCTCAGTCTGAATTTACAAGATTTGCAAATGGCCTGCTTTGACAGGGCATTAGTTCTCAATATATTTACGTGTCAAACTAAAATGTAGTTTTGAGTTTGCTTGTTTAAAAAGGCTATTTAAGTTTTTTTTTTTTTTTTTTTTTTTTTCTTTCTATTTTGTACAGAATACTTATATATTTGTTTTATGATGTTAAAAGGTATAAACTGGCAAATTCAGCCCCCATCACACCCAAAAACGGAGAAGATTTCCTTGAAAACCTGTATGCAGTTTAATAGATCATTGGCTAATCTTGCTATATTTCGAGGAAAGGATATTGAGTCTGCATCTCCTGGTGAGCAACATTCAGTATATTCTCTTAAGATCAGTTATGTACATTCTCTGCATTTCATCAAATTTAATTCTATGTACTCATTTCTGTTCTTGAGATTTTGAGAGACTTTCAGAATAACTTCCTCAAATTGAAGGCAGTGGGTAGAGGAAGGTGAGAGGATTTGCCTGCTAGAATTACATGATCCCTTCCTGGGTTCTAATTAACCACTTTACCACCGGAGGATTTTGCTGTCTTCCGTCCAGGCCACTTTTTGCGATTCGGCGCTGTGCGACTTCAACTGACAATTGCGCGGTCGTTCGACGCCGTACCCAAACGAAATTTACATCCTTTTTTTCCCACAAACAGAGCTTTCTTTTGGTGGTATTTGATCACCTGTGCGATTTTTACTTTTTGCGCTATAAACAAAAAAAGAGAGTTTATTTTGAAAAAATAACAATATTTTTAACACATTTTTTTTATATGAAATTCCCCCCAAAAAAGATGTAAAAACCAATTTTTTAAAAAAAATTTGGCCAATTTGTTTTCTGCTACCTATGTTTGGTAAAAAAAATCGCAATAAGCGTATTTTGATTGGTTTGCGCAAAAGTTATTGCGTTTACTAACAAAGGGAAAGATTTCTGTCATTTTTGGTGTTTTTTTTTTTTTTTTTAACGCGTAATGGCGGCGATCTGCGTTTTTTTTTTTTTTGTGGGACTGCGACATTGCGGCGGACAGATCGGACCCTTGACTGACATTTTTGACACTTTTGGGGGTACCAGTGACATTACTGCAGTAATCAGTGCTATATATATGCACTGTTACTGTAAAAATGACACTGGCAGGGAAGGGGTTAATTTTATTGGAGAGGGAGGGGTTAATGTATGCCTGGTGCTTACTGACGTGTAGGGGGGGAGGTGACTGAGTGAGTCATGGACAGATCGGATGTCCAGCTATGCTGAACAGTCTGATCTGTCACTCCCTGTCACTATGGAGATCCGTCCGCTTGTGTTTACACAGGCGGACGGATCTCCACACTAGATCCCCGGCGATCGGGGCAGAGCAGCGGCGATCGCCGCTGCTCCTCCCCTGGCCCGACTCCCGCTGTGAATGAAAACAGCGGGAGCGAGCTTCCGGCGGCGCGCAAGCGCCGCCCAGAAGGGGGAGTGTCTGACGACGTTAATACTACGTCGTCAGACGATAACGAGCCACTCTGCCGCAGTAGTATTACTGTGAGCAGACGTAAAGTGGTTAAACAAAAAAAACACGAGAAGCAATTCTAGGTTCATGCAGAATTTAGCCAGTGTTGTCCTGGTTGCAAGAAAATTACACTGAAATTGTTGCCACTTTTGGAAAGCAATAATTGTCTGGAAATTGAAATGTATAGGTAATCTAGCCTGATATTACATTAGGAATTTTTTTTGTTTGTTTATTGTTTTCATCATTTAACAAAATGGAAATTAAATGAGCAGAAAAGAAACCCAAATCCAATCAATATTTGGTGTGACCCCCCCTTTTGCCTTCAAAACTGCATAAATTCATCTAGGTACACTTGCACACAGTTTTTGAAGGAACTCGCCAAATAGGTTGTCCAAAAAATCTTGGAGAACTAACCACAGATCTTCTGTGGATGTAGGCAACCTCAAATCCTTCTGTCTCTTAATGTAATCCCAGATAAACTTGATGTTGAGATCAGGGCTCTGTGAGGGCAAAACCATTACTTCTACGATTTATTGTTATTCTTTGCGCTGAAGATAGTTGTTAAGGGCATTAGATGGCTGTATGTTTGGGGTCATTGTCCTTGGGCAGAATAGATTTTGGGCCAGTCACACACCTCCCTGATGGTATAACATGATGGATAAGTATCTGCCTTTATTTCTCAGCATTGATGACACCATTGATCCTGACCAGATCTTCAACTCCATTTGCAAAAATGCAGCCCCTAACTTGCAAAGAAACTCCACCATGTTTCACTGTTTCCTGCAGACACTCATTATTGTATCGCTCTCCATCCCTTCATAAACTGCCTCCTGCCACAGCCAAATATTTAACATTTTGACATCAGTCCAGAGCACCTGCTGCCATTTCTCTGCACTCCTGTTCCTATGTTTTTTGTGCATAATTGTGTTGCTTAGCCTTGTTTCCATGTCAGAGTTATGGCTTTTTGGCTGCATTTTGTCCTTGGAGACCACTTCTGTCCAGACTCCCTCCAGGCAGTTGATGGGTGTACCTGGATTCCAATGGTTTCTGACAGTTCTGTGCTAATGGCACTGCTGGACTATTTTACAATGTCTTACATCTGCTGCAATAAGTTTAATTGGCCTACCACTGAATCTGTGGTCCTCAATGCTGCCTGTTTCTTTGTGCTTCTTAAAAGGCTTAAATCGCACATCTTGAAAACCCAGTCTGCTTTGAAATCTTTGCCTGGGAGAGACCTTGCTGATGCAGTATAACTACCTTGCGTCTTGTTGCGGTGCTTAGTCTTGCCATGGTGTATGACCTGTAACTGTCTTCCACAGCCTCACCTTAATAGCAAAGTTGGGATGGTCCTCACCCCTCCTACATAGCTGTTTCTCTTGCAGTTAATGACTAGGTTTCAACCTACATGTGAAATTGATAATCATTAGCACCGGCTTGGTATAATTGGTCAATCTTACACCTGATTGTAATTATACCAAATCCCTAAATTTTGTGCAAGTGTAAGAATTGATGCTGGTTTGAAATCAAAGGGTAGTTTCACCAAATTTTGATTTAGATTGTTCTTCTGTTCGCCCACTTTGCATTTTTTAAATTGATAAAACAAAACCATTTAAAATATATTATTTTGAAAGCATTTTTACATCTCAGCGTTTCCGCACACCTGCTTAAAACATTTGAACAGCATTGGTATGTTTGGCCACTTTTTTTTTTTTTTTTTTTACATGAGTGTAAATTTCCTTTCAAATGTTTGAGAATTTTAAGATTTCAGGGTATTGATTTTCAGCAAGACTAAGGTCAGAACTACAGATAGAAGAGCCCTCCGACTCACTTGTCGGGGACGCGGACGTGATGGGAAACATACCTGATATTAATTGATATTAGCGTATGTTGAGTTTTTCTTCTCCTCCTTTACCCACTCCCTCCCATTTTGGGAAGGGGGCTTGTTTACCCCATTACCCTTACAGGAAGGGTGAGTTATTTGTCTTATACACTCATGATACTTGACACATCTTGGTTCTCATCAGTTACTCCATGGTGACTTTGAGGGCACATCTAATGGCCAGTCGCCGTGGATGGAAACCATCTTCTTCTGCCACCATATTTGCACTCTGTTGCTGGGGGGGGGGGGTTGCACTGTCTCCGCCTCGGTTGATATCACTCAATAGAAGGTACCGCTGAGCTAAACTCTTGACACAGAGGAACTTGGAATATGAGCAAACATATTTTTAGATGAGTTTGAGAATTATCCCTTTTTTTCTTTTTTTTTTCTCTGTATTCTAGATTTGCGATTGCATACATAGGGCTATTGGATATATTTGGTTCCTGACCACGCAATGCTAATATTGTTTTCATGTAATGTTATCTTCATGTTACTTTTCTTTGAAAATAAACTAAAGATTACGTAGAGCAAATTTCCTAAAGAAAAATATAAGAAAAAAATTGTGAATCACTCTACTCTACTTACTATAATAAACAAATCATGCATATAGCAAAAACTAACATATCTCCAAAAACACAACATGACATTGAAAATATTGCAAATATCGAACTGTCCAAATGTAGGGATGGGTGAACGGTTCGGGCCGAACATTGGCTGTTCACCTATTTAACAAACACCCGGATTATCGAGGCGTTGACCATTTTTTGGCCCGTCAAATGACCACAATGCACTGCGCCAACGCACAGCGCATTGGAAGCCCTGATTGGCTGAAGCAATGAAAGCTTTGCCCAATCAGGGCACAGAGCACTGTCTGAGCCATGATTGGAAAAAGTAATTATGACTCTATCCAACCATGGCTCATTGCTCTTAGTCCCACCCCACACTATAAAAGTATTCTTTCAATAGCGGCCATTTTGTAGTGTGATATCGACATAGAGAGAGATGGAACAGGGCTCTGTTCAGTGCTATTCTGTTTCTATTGTCAGTGTAAAATATCAGTTTAGTGTGAATCTAGTGATAGTTCAGTCAGTGTGAGTGTAGTAAACGCTCATTTCTCCTTTGTTCACTGACAGACACAGCTCCTGATATTTATAACCATTGGGTTACCCCCCCCCCCCTCCTACAGGAGTAGGACACTAGGCAGAAAATAATTCTGGCTACACCCATGGGCATTCTCAGGGGGTATACTCCCTCTCTCTGCTATAGCCACTCAGTTTTTTTTTCTGCTTTGTCAGGAGTAAGGACCTAGTTCCTTGCTGGGATCTTTGGTCCTAGCAAAATTTTTTTGGATAGAATATTTTTTTTCCTCCTGGATTTTTCCTGTGATCCAGTGGTCACCCCAGTCTGGCCAGCAAGCACGCGCAGACCTCAGCTCCACGCTAGGTCGGCCGTGACATAGCCCCACTGGACGGGGGCTGGCCTGCGAGTGAAACTCCTTGCGAGGTCGCATATGACTTGGTCTTGGCCCGAGTCGCATCTTTCCTCCTGGCAGACAGCCCCCCCATTTTGATGGATGGGGTTCTGTCTAGAGCGGTGCTCTCCTGGTATGGTGAGTAGCTGTCCCCCCCCCCCCCTCTCCCCCCAGAGGGTTATGGGGTGGGCCCCTCCTTCGAATGGTTGGACCCCTGGGTTCCCCTCCTTCCCGCAGGCACCCCCTCCCTGCCAAGTCCCTCATCCTGCCCCCCCCTCCACGCTGGGGCTGTCTGGGATGGTGGCAGAAAGCTAACTGGCGATGGGAGCCAGGGTGGTATGCCGCCGGCAACCGGATGATCAACTGTGCGGGGGGGGGGGTTATACCTGGTGGGGCACTTGCCAGGGCCCCCGTCCTACCTGGATCTGTCTTGAGGCCTGGTCTCCCTCCTGGGTCCTTGTAAGCCTTGTGGTGCCATGCAGGGCCGCCATTTTGTGGTGGCTATGTTTGTGTAGTCCGCCAGCCATTTTGTTGTGGTTTGACATTGGAAATAGTGGGGGCCATGACAGTGGAGCTCTGTGGGCAGGAATTTCAGCGGTGGGAGCCCCTCATTCCTTGGTGCTGACTCCCGAATCATTTTACTTCCTGATCGCCGCACGTGTAGTGCAGATTCTCCTGGTGGCTGCAGGTGCTTCTTTCTGTGGGTGGTGAGTCTGGTGGGGTCCTCTCCCTCTCTGCTGAGGATTTCTTGGTGCTTTGTGCCTGGTGCCCGGGTGGTGCCAGCGCAGTGGGGGTTGTCCCTTGGCAATGTTTTACACTTTGTGGGGTCCCCATGGTGACTTATGGAGTCTTTGGAGCACACTTCCCCACCTGATCCCCTCTCTGAGGCTGCAGGGCCTCCAGGTCCCAACCACCCATCCATGCACTGACGGCGGTTCTGGAGCCCCTTGTGTCCCGGGTGGAGGTGGCTTGCGGGCAATGGGCTGGCAAAAAGCATCCCCTGCCTCATCTGATCCTGAATCTGATTCCCCCGTGGTGGACGCGGGTCACCCTTGTCGGTCTGCAACCAACACGCCTGGAATCCTCTGATAGGATGCGACCACACACGAAAAGGCGCTGGTGGAAGCACTGATTGTATCTGTGCGTGAGACCCTGAAGATGGAGGACACAGCTGAAGCTGGGACGGAGGCGCAGGTGCCCTTTGGCACACTCAAGCCATCCAAAGGTCCCCATGGGGTCCCTAAGCGCTTTACTAGGCAGAGGAGGAGTGGACTGTGCCACCGGTGGTGGAACCTCCGGTTTCCAGATTAAACAAGGCAACCATGATTCCAGTTGAAGAGTCACCAGCCTTTAAGGGATCCAGCTGACCCACGACTGGGAGGCTGTGGCCCGAACTATGTACACTCTGGCTGGTTTGGCAATGAAGCCGGTATTCCCCATTGCCCTAGTGTCACAAACTCTGACCGAGTGGGCTAAGTTCCTACCCTGTGACCTGGAGGGGGAACCGCTCCCCCTGCCTTTCTAAATCTGGCGGACCAGCTGGGCCAGGGGCTGCAGTTTATCTTTGATGCTTCTTTGGATGCTGCTCCCCTAATGGCTCGCCTCTCTGATTTGGCAGTGATCCTTTGGCGTGTCTTTTGGCTCAAGTGCCGGTCTGCAGATGAGATTTAAAAAAAGGCCTTGACCGATCTTCCTTTTCAAGGAGATCGCCTGTTTGGAGCTACCCTGGATGACATCATTAAAGGTCTTACAGGAGGGAAGAGTACTTTTTTTCTTCCGCAGGCTACTCGTTGTAGACATGGGCCTTCCTTCTCAGCTCATAAGAAGTTTTTTCATCCCTCAGGGTCGACTGATAAGGGCTCAAAGCCTTTCAGGGCCTCTTCTGCAGGATACAAACGAACCTGGTCTGGCAAGCCAAGATTGGGCTTCTCCAGACCCATGGACAAGGCTCCTTCTGCATGAAGGTGTGCACCCTTACCGGTATCGGGGATGGGGGGGGATCTCTTCGCTGGTTTCCGGACCTGTGGACTTTCCGGGTGCAAGACAAGTGGGTCCACAAAGTCATTCGGTCTGGCTACAAGATCAAGTTTCGCTTTGGTCCCCCGGCAAGGTTCTTTCCTTCCAACTTGCGCCTGTTCCTGGACCGCTTACAGGGTCTGTTTGGGGCGGTACAAGACCTGTTGTTTCAAGTGGTGATTGTCCCGGTTCCGACTTCGGAACATTTTTAGGGTTTTTACTCAAACCTGTTTACAGTCCCCAGGAAGGAAGGCAAGGTGCGTCCAGTTCTGGACCTCAAGGCGCTGAACTGCTTTATGCAGGTGCAGAAGCTCAGAACGGAGTCCATTCGCATGGTGGTGGCATCCCTGCATCGGGGGGATTTCCTTGCCTCTATCAACATCAAGGATACCTACCTTCACATTCCAACATGTGCCAGTTACCAGCGCTTTCTCCACTTTGCCGTGGGAGAGGAGCAATAATCGGTTTGTGGCGTTACCCTTTGGTCTTGCCTCCGCTCCTCGTGTCTTCACAAAAGTGTTAGCCCCGGTGCTAGCTTTGTTACGCCAACGGGGGATGGCAGTGCTGGGCTACTTAAATGATCTCCTTCTGTGAGCGGAGTCTCCTACTGCTCTGGTGAAAAGCCTGGAAATTACAATACAAACTCTGTGGGAGTTTGGCTGGATTCAGATTTTTCAGAAGTCTGCTCTGGTTCCATCCACAAAGCTGGACTATCTGGGCCTGACTCTGGTCTCGGCTTTAGCCAAAATGCTCCTTCCTCTGGACAAACTCCAGAAATTTCAGGCTGCAATTAATCTCCTTCTGTCCAGCAGATGGTCATCCCTCCGGACTTGCATGCAGGTGCTGGGCCTGATGGTGTCTACCTTTTTGAGGGGGTTACGTTTGCACAGTTCCATACGAGGTCCCTGCAAAGGGAGATTCTGGGCAAATAGGACAAGATTCCACAGTCTCTGGGCAATCCGATCCAGAGTCGAGGATCGAAGGAGTCCCTGATATGGTGGCTTCAGTCTCCGGCGCTTCGGCTGGGCAAATCCTTCCTCCCCTTGTATTGGCTAGTGGTCACCAAGAATGCCAGCCTGTCTGGCTGGGGAGGTGTCCTCGGCAAGCATTCTGCTCAGGGGATCTGGACACTTGAAGAGTCCAGGCTACAATCAATGTCTTGGAACTCTGAGCGATCAGACTGTGTCTGGACCATTGGACAGATCGTCTTCAGGATTGTCCAGTGCGCATTCAATTGGACAATGCCACAGCTGTGGCTTATGTCCATCACCAAGTGGGCACAAGAAGTGTCCTGGCAGTTCTGGAGGTAGCCGGCATTCTAAGGTGGGCAGAACGGTTTGTTTCAGCCCTCTCCACCACATTCCCGGGATGGAAAACTGTCAGGCTGATTACCTCAGTCGGCAGGCGTTGGGTCAAGGGGAGTGGTCCCTTCATCCGGAGGTGTTTCATCAGTTGTGTCTCCGGTGGGGCATCCCCAAGTTGGATCTGTTGGTGTCTCGGCTCAACAGAAAGGTGCCAATCTGGTGTGGCTGGTCGCTGACATTCAATGAAAGCTTCCTCTCAGGGAGGATCTGCTGTCCCAAGGACCGATCTTCCTCCCTGTTTTACAGTCGCTGGCTTTGAAGGCTTAGCTGTTAAACTCCAGGTGACTCAAGGATAGAGGTTTATTCCTATACTGTTAAAGGCTAGGAAAGATCTACCATCATACATGGAAGACGTACATTGCGTGGTGTGAGTCTCTTGGAGTTCATTCTTGCTCCTTCCTGGTGGCTCAGATCTTGACCTTCAATGGGGGGTTGAACAGAAATTGTCCTTGAATACCATCAAGGACCAGGTGTCGGCTTTGGCGGTCTTCTTACAATGACCTTTGGCCACACACTCCCTGGTGCATACCTTTCTTCAGGGTGTCCAACATTTGGTTCCTTCAGTGAGGTCTCCGTTGCCACCTTGGGACCACAATTTGGTGCTTTTGGCGCTCCAGAAGTATCTCTTGGAGAATCTTCGGGGAGATTCCCCTGCTTACACTGCCCCAAAAGGTGGCCCTTTTGGTGGCTATCACCGCTGCATGCAGGGTGTTGGAACTGGCGGCGTTATCCTGTCGTTCACCTTACCTGGTGATTCAGAGATAAAGTGGTTCTTCGCCCTTGTCTGTCTTTCCTTCCAAAGGTTGTCTCTGATTTTCGTTTTAATGAAGACATTGTGTTGCCTTCCCTGTGTCCCAGGCCTAAACATCCAAAGGAAATTGCCTTGCATGTCTTCGATGTGGTCCGGGCATATAGGGTGTACCTAGCAGCTACGGAGTCTTTCTGGAAGTCATACTCACTATTTGTGCTCACGGATGGGCCTCGTAAAGGGTTGTCTGCTTCCTCTGCTACCATTTCCAGGGTCAGCATCTGCGGATGCTTCTTTTGGCTGCAAGGTTTTGCAGGCTGCTGTTGAGAGGACCTGATCCTCTTTGAGGGTGTATTGATTTTTTTCAGTAGGGCTCCAGTTGTTTTGGTTGAGCTCTTGTTGCCTGGTTGGCTATTGTTTAGCCTTAGGATTTTTTTTTTTCCCCCATCCCTCATGTTTAACACTGTTTTATGACGTCCCAACGGTTATGGAGATCAGAAGCTGTGTCTGTCAATGAACAAAAGAGAAAATGGGATTTTTGACTTACCGTAAAAATCCATTTCTCTGATGTTTATTGACGGACACAGCACCCACCCCTCTGTGGAGTTGTAATTCTTCTGACACTGCTTGTAACTAAACTGAGTGCCTATAGCAGAGAGTGGGAGTATACCCACTGGGACTGCCTATGGGCATAGCCAGACTTTTTCTTCTACCTAGTGTCCTACTCCTGTAGGGGGCAGTATAACCCAACGGTTGTGGCGATCAGATCTCTGTCCGTCAATGAACATTAGAGAAATTGATTTTCTGGTAAGTCAAAAATCCTATTTTTATTCCCTGTGCACTACATTGTAGCCTCATCATACAGAATGGCTGACCAAGCCGTTGTTTACAAAATAAAGAAGGCTTGCAGGGAAAATGTCATTTTTTTGGCTGTTATAAATGCAATTATTTCTGAAGCAGCTTCTATACCCTTTACAGATGTGCCACTTTAAATGGAGACTAAGGGGGGACCCCCCCCCCCCCCGGCACTATATTGAAAGGAATTTTTCATTTTTATTGTTATTTGCTATTTTTATGCTTTTACATTAAGTATCCGTAAATCACTGCTCATTTAAAAATTGAGGTTTTTACAAATTTTTTTTTTTTATTTTTTTTCATTGATACATGTCCCCCAGGGCAGTACCCAGACCCTCCATTGTAATTGTATGCCCAATAACTTGCATATATGCCTTCAAGATGGGCACCTTTTTGATTTTTGCAGTTCGAATCCCATAGACTTCAATTGGGTTCATTATTTGGTTCCGAACTTTTGCGATGTTCGAAAGTTCTAGTGCGAACCGAACAGGGGGTCGTTTAGCCCATCCCTATCCAAATGTCCTTTAAAATATATGCGATGAGTCCACAAAGTGATGCAACAAGTTCTCTTGTACAGTCTTCACCGTGCCTTAAATTATTATTACACTCCATACATGCCTCATTATCACCACTGTGATCTAATGGATGTGCCCTCACCTTAAATGTTGGTCCCTCTATTCAGGAAACAGGCGGTCAAACAGCACTTGGTTTTAATAAATATGCTCCTCCCAGAGTTGCTGTTGGCGCCTATTCCACCGATCAATCTCCAATCCAGGGTACAGGGCTGTGCTGAATGCTGTGAGCTGGTGGTGTGTAGCTGGATGTACCCTGGATTGAAGATTGGAGATTGATAAGTGGAATAGTGGCCAACAACAGCTCTCTCAAAGTCTCTCTGCCTCCTGATATGATGATATCCCTCAACACTTCTACTGATGCAGTTAGAAGAGTGATCAGCTGTTCAATCACTTTATTTTGCTCTATGAAAGTAAAATGCTGAACATTATTGATATGTGCAGATGCATATGGTGTATGGAACTTTTCTGAAAAGAGTAGATCTATTTTATTAATGCTATAACCCTACTACTGTAAATTCCTGGTGAGATTTATTTTTTTCATGTTTTCTATTCCCTATACAGACGGTCCCTGGGTTAAAAACAAGATAGGAACTGTAGGTTTGTTCTCAAGTCAAATTTGTTTGTAAGTCGGAACAGGTAGATTTTTTTTTTTTTTTTTAAGTTTAGCTCCAGCCAAAAGAATAATTTTTTACATTTTTTGGATAGCATAGGGAAGGGTAAACACCCCTGTACCATTGTTTTGCTGTCTGTACCCCTGTTCAGAAGATTTCACCTCACTTTCTGTCCCTATAACAACTGGATTTTGAAAAATTTGGGTTGTTGTGGATTAGTGATACCAGGATTAGTGATAAAGCTTCAGTGGAGACACCTTTTTCCCCATGAGAACTCTTATAGAAGTGAATTTCCCTTCCTAAGGGGTAGATTTCTCCTCACTTCCTGTTGTCTCTCTCCGTTTGTAAGCAGGAGTTGTTTGTAAATCGGATGTTTGTAACCCAGGGACCACCTGTATTGCAAACTTAAATACTAAATTTTATAGGAGTATATTCCATGTAATGGTTTACCTAATAACCAAGTTAATGCTCCTCTCTCATTTCTCATGCTTACAAAGGCAGCCCTGGCCCACTGACAGGCATTTTATTAAAGGATTAGTTCACCTTCAGTAACATGGTACACCTATATTTAGGGTGTTTTATGTTACCAGAGATTGCCTGCCTGCACCCCTTTTGTTCCTGCACTGGTAGGCGGAGGTTCTTCTCCCCGCACCCATCGCCACAATTCAAAAAGAGAGCAGCCATGCAGGACTCTGCCCACACAGCTGCATCATTCGTTCAGAGATCTGTGAATGAACTACAACTATCGTCTGCCACCATGGCAGGCAGCTTGTAATTCTCAGTGAACTGCAGGGGCATTTGTGGTGCAGAGAGAATGACAGCTATAATTCTATGCAGATTTGAGATAACACTCTGCACTTCACCCAAAAAATAAAAAATACTTCCAAACTGAAAATAAATGTATCTATTGACTATACCTAAATACAATGTACAATACACCCCAGACTAACAGTGTGATGAACAGAGATGTTTTCAATAGTATTTGAATTTTTTTAATTGCAGATGGCTTCCAAGATTCAGCATTGTATACGCCCTGGTTATCACCAGACAATGCATTCACAATTTGGAAAACACCAAGAGCTTTCAACAAATATGAGAAGTCAGCTACTCTAGTGAGCAATAGTCAGTGCCTGCTAAAGCCTTTGGATAACATTGTAGAAAAGGCCTGGAATATGTTTGCATCAAAGTAAGCTTTTTCTTTTTCTTTATTTGCTCCTTTGGTGGGGGGGGGGGGGTTGAAACAAGAATCCTGGAAAGATATATTTTAATTGGGTAGTAGAGTGGTATTTTTGTCGGGGGTTGAGGACATGTTATCCAGGGTTGCCAGATTTTAAGGTATTTTTTCATGGGTGTTAGATTCATATTCAGATTGTTCTGTGAGGGGACAACATTTTTTGCATATCAGAATGGTAACATTTAAGCAGTTACCTGGGTTTGCTTGTGGAACACACCTGGGCAATTTTACTTTCTAAAGCAAAATAATTGGAAAAAGGGGAATGCAACTGTACAATACCCAGACTGTCTGTATATACCTAAAACTAGTAGGTATTTGACAAAAACCCATATAAGTGTCGGGTGCTGTTCCAAGCAGTCATTCAGTAATGTCCTGTTGGCTCACGTTGGATGTAGGTGCTGGCGTTAAGTGAGCCCGTTCTGACTCTATATACACCCTACCCTATGATGAAGCCCTGTAGGCGGGTTTAAATAAATCAGTTGTGTGTCCTGGGAGTTGTCAGGCTAATGCCACTTTCATCTATTCTTACTGGGGTGGTTTCTTCAGAGTTCAGCGCTCCATCCTTCCTTCTCCTTTGGTAAGTATTTGAGAAACCGTAATAAAATACTGGAATGGGTCCCCTATTGAATGGTTCAGTGAATGTAAGAAGTTACTGATATTCCACCTTTTATACCATGTTTACTCATGCTTTTCTGGAGCGGCCAATTGCCCCCATCTTTAACAAAAGCCTCCAATTTTGTGAATCTTTTGGACCCATCTCCCTTTAATAATTCAGATATTAAAATCTTCACTACCATTTTGGCATATCTGTTGAATGAGGTGATGACAACTAATATTTTATCCCAAGCCATTCTTCCTCTATAAATATAAGATCTCTTTACCAACCTACAAGTTAATTGTCTGATCAAGTGAGAGCTCATCTCTCCAACATTAGGATACAAAACATACAAATGTAAAGAGTCACTTTGCAGAACAGCATTGATGTAGCATGGAATCCTTTAGAGCAGGGGTACCCAACCCCTGGGCCTCAGGCCGGTGCCAGTCCACGACCTCTTGATAACCAGGCCGCACAAAGGGAGGTGGGCAGCGATCGCGGTTCGCACAGGTTTATCACAGACTGCAGCTGCCGCTCACCATCTGCTGTGCGGCCATGCCCATGTGTCCTCTCCCGGCTCCAGGAGGAGCCCTGCTGATAGGATGACCTCGTTGGGCGGGCAGGGGAGCTGGGAGAGGACACACAGACTGAGCACAGCCTCTGCCCTGTCAAATGTAGGAGTCCTGTGCAGGGGATCTAGAGATTAGAATGAGGGGGAGGGGGGAGAAGACTGCAGGGGCACTGTGCCCCCTTTTACAGAGCAGTCCCCTGTTACATTACAGCGACCCATTTAAAGACCAAAATATTAAGAAAAATAGTGCAGCGCTAAAAAAATGTGTGAGTAAATGTGCACGAAGTAAAACGTGAACAATCAAACCAAAATGCAAAAAAATGCAAAAAATCAAAGTCCAGAATGTCCATAAAGTGAAACTGTGACTTGAAAAAGGTGTTGACTCCAGCATGTGAAATAACTGCAACAAACGATAAATCCCACACCAAAGGAATAAAGGAATCAAGATGTGCTCACCAGATGGTATGGACCCAAAGTACTGTACAGCAAATGGGTCATACACGCTGTATATGTAGATGTCCTCGGTACCGACTAGGCAGGAACCTCAACAGCGTCTGTTTAATAAAAAAGATGAGATGAGAAAAATATACAGACTAGGCAGTTGGAGCTCAGTGATCAGGGAGACAGAGGGAGAGAAACAAAGTTACAATTTACAAATAAACTTCTGAGCAGAGATAAGTGCTGGGAGGGGGGGGGGCACAGAAGGGAGGGGGATTAGTGAGGGACAACTGTCTTTCTCAACAGATAAAAGCTGATAGCAGGGAGAGGGACAGATTAGGTTCAGGTGCTGGAGGAAGATTTCTGTATTTGTTGTCCATCACTAATCCCCCTCTCTGTGTGGGCCCCCCTGTGTGCTCGGGCCCCCTACAAGAGGGCTGATGGTCCCCCCCCCCCCCTATCAGCAGCCCTGCAGGTGTAATCTGTGGTTAATGTGGTGAACTGACATGGTAAACAATTCTTTACAGATCTGGACAGGGTGGGAAGTGCATTGCATATGCAGTACCTTAGTTTTGGTTTCAGCAGCATCACACAACCATATTTTGAAAAATGTATTTAATGTGCTTTCTCAAACAGTTCAGTTTGTAGAGATTATCCTTCTGAATTTCAAACAGTAGGCTCATGAAGTTTGTAAATGTACTTTGTAATAATTTAAAACTGTTGTTTCTTTCTGTTTACTTACAGAGCATATGTTCATCAGTACACAAAATATGGCATTGAGGAAGAAGAATTCCTGCAGTGTTTTACAACGCTTGAACAAGTTATTTCCAGCTATTCAAATTTATAAATGTTGATTTATGAAAATTTAGTATAAAAGAAAACCTGCTAAATTCCAAAACTATTTCTTGCCACGTTTCACAAAATATTTGAACATGTAAATATCTTATTTATTGTTTTAAAAAAAAATACATTTTATTTTTCATTGTTGACTTTTATTTTTTTCATTTTTTTTTTTTTTTTTTGGTAGCACATTTTAATTAATATTTTCACCAGGGTCACTGAAGCCGAATTACCATAACTTTCTATTATGACCCAAAGTTTGAAGCCGCATATTGCAAACCAGTCCATTATATGGTACGATAGGTCACTTTGTAGTGCAATTAATTTTGAGTAAGGTGACGCTCCTTTGTTCGTTTTTTCCTGGTGAAAATGGCTTATCTAAGTTGAGGTCTCTTCTCCACCCCAAATATATTTTCCATAGAGCTGATTTCAAGCAAGGAAAAAAGTATTTTGGGAGAGGTGCTCAATTTCTTCTTTTTAAAGCACTTAAAGGAATTGTAAAGGCAGAAGTATTTTATTTTTTTATCTTAATGCATTCTTTGCTCCAAATGCTCCAAATTTGCATCTCAATAATACAGGAGATGCGCTACTGGCCAGATAATCAGGTGAAAACAGAGGAGGCAAAGCCAAAGAAGATTAAACTGATGCAACCACCACATCTAATGATTAGTAAACGGAAAATTCCTATCATACTTACCGTAATTTTCCTTTCCTGGTGGTCTCCATGGCAGCCTACGTGTGGGTTAACCCCGCCTCCTCTCCAATGGTATAGGACCCCCCTCTATAAATTTCAGCTTGCAGGCACAGCCAGTGTTCCATATCTTAGCCGAATCCAAGACCAGAGGGTGGGAACTCCGGCTGCCATGGAGACCACCAGGAAAGGAAAATTACGGTAAGTATGATAGGAATTTTCCGTTTTCCTGGCAGTCTCCATGGCAGCCTACGTGTGGGAAATAACTAGCCCAAACCACACGGGTGGGAATGTTTCAAATCAAATTTTACTTCAAATTATTAGCAGACAAAACAGTCAAGCCAAAATTAACTGAAGATAAGGAGGCTGGCTCCACACAATAATGTGTCATGAACGTATTTACAGAAGACCATGAAGCTGCTCTGCAGACTACTTCTGGTGCAACATGATGTGAAGCTGCCCAGGACGTTGAGATGCTTCTCGTCGAGTGGGCTGTCACCGCCTCCGGAGGAGCCAAACCCTCTACACAGTAAGCTCGCTGAATGGCAGACACAATCCAGGCCGCAATGGACCTTGACGAGGCCCGTTTCCCTCTATTCTTGCCTGAGAAAAGGACGAAGAGATTATCCGATTGTCTGAAAGAAGACGTTGACTGGAGATATTCCATAAGAGTTTTCCCTACATCCAAGGGATGAGGTTCATTATCCTCTGAAGAACGAAAGGTAGGAAGTACAATCTCCTGGTTCTCATGAAAAACCGATGATACCTTCGGATTGGAATTGAGCATCGGAATTAGGACTACTCGGTCCGGGAAAAACGTGAGAAAAGGTTCTTTATAACCAAGAGAACTGATCTCAGAAACTCTTTTAGCTGAAGTGATTGCTACTAAAAAGGCTGTTTTAATGGTAAGATCTTTAATGGAGTCCGACAAACTAGATCTTGAAAGGACGTTAAGGACAAGGGGAAGGTCCCATTTTGGGAACCTTGGCTTCCTCTGAGGTCTGAGTCTGACCGCACCTTTGAAGAATTGTTGTATGAGTATATGCTTGGCCCAGGAGAACCCTGAGAACACCGATAAGGCTGATATTTGCACCCTGAGAGTCCCAACTGATAGGGACTTATCCAGACCTGCTTGAAGGAACTTCAGGACTTCTTGAACTCCGAAATTCAGGGAATGATTTCCCTCCGGGTACGTGAATTCCAAGAATCTAGACCAGACTCTACAGTAAACTCTGTTCGTGCTAGGTCTCCTAGAGTTCATTAAAGTAGGGATTGCCCCAGGAGGGCATCCGAGTGACTCCAACCTCTCCCTCTCAAGAACCAGACCGTTAACCTGAGCAAGGCGGGGCAGGGGTGTAATGTTGTTCCCTGCGAGAGAAGGTCTGGTTTGATGGGCAGGGGAATCGGGCTCCGATAGCTGAGTTGCAGGAGAAGTGGGAACCAGGGCCTGTTCGGCCAGTGAGGGGCTACCATGACGATCTCCACATCTTCCGCTTGGAGTCTCTGAAGAAATCTGAGGATGATGGGAAATGGGGGAAAAGCATATGCCCTGCTGAATTCCCATCTGTCGGTCAGAGCATCCGTTCCGCATGCTTGGTGACACTTGCTGCGTGTGAAGTACCGGACTAGCTTGTGGTTGCATGGAGATGCAAACAGGTCTACTTCTGGTGAGACCCCTAGGGACAGAATCCATTTGAATGAGTCTATGTGGAGAGACCACTCGTTGTGATTCAACTGAACTCTGGAAAGGAAATCTGCCTGAACATTCTGTGGCCCCGGAATGTAGGCCGCCGAGATGTTGGACAGATGGGCTTGGGCCCATGTCATGATTGGGTCTACTTCTTGAAGAAGGGAGAGACTCCTGGTACCGCCCTGTCTTTTCACATAAGCCACTGCCGTGGTGTTGTCCATTCGAAGAAGTACGGATTTGCCTTCTATTAGATGATGGAAAGCTTGAAGAGCTAGAAAAGCCGCACGAAGCTCCAGGACGTTGGAAACCGGGGAGTGGGCTTGCGGGGGCCATTTCCCTTGAGCCACCTCTGTCATGCAATGGGCTCCCCAGCCAGAGTTGCTGGCGTCGGTTGTAATGATGACCCATGTGATGGGGACTAGAGAATGGCAATTGAGCAGGTTCTTGCGTTGGAGCCACCAAAATAAGCTGCTCCTCATGCTGTGGGAAATAAAGATATGCTGATCGTGATCTTCCGGATTCCACTGCCGAAGGAAGCCCCTCTGAAAGGGCCGCATTCGCCACAGTGCCCACTTGACCATAGGGGCCGTCGAGACCATTGTGCCGATGATCTTGAGACACTGGGATGCCGTCAGAAAAGAGGATGAGAGGGCTGGAAGGATCCTCTCCCGAACCACCGGGATTTTCTCTAGAGGCAGAGAAAGTGTATTCTGAACGGTGTTGAATTGAGCCCCTAGATAGACCAGATGTTGAGAGGGCTCCAGATGACTTTTTTGAAGATTCAACAACCATCCGAACTCCATGAGAGTTGTAGTGACCAGGTCCCTGTGGAACAAAAGTTGATCCCGGTCTTGTGACAACAGTAGAAGATCGTCCAAGTAGTGATGTAGACGTACACCCTTTGTTCTGATTAGAGCCACCACAGCTAGAAGGACCTTGGAAAACACCCTTGGGGATGTGGACAGGCCAAAAGGAAGGCAGATGAACTGGAAGTGTTGATGTTCTACCGCGAAACGAAGGTACTTGTGGAAGTTTACTGCTATAGGCACATGGAAATACGCGTCTTTGAGATCTATTGACACTAGCCAGTCTCCTGGAAGTACTGCTTTCTGGATAGTAGATAAGGTTTCCATTTTGAACTTTTCGTTCTTGATGAACCTGTTGAGATAGGTGAGATCTATCACAGGGCGCCAGGATCCATTCTTCTTCTGTACTAGAAAGAGGGGCGAGTACACGCCTTGGAATCTTTCCTGCACGGGCACCGGAATTATTGCGCCCTGAGCTACCAAAGTGCTTACATAGTCGAGCAAAACGTTTCTTTTCTCGTCCTGAGAAGGCAAGCGAGTGGGAATAAATCTGGACACGGGATCTGTTGAGAAAGTCCATGTGTGTCCTGTGGACACTGTCCTGATGGTCCAGAAGTCTGAGATTGAGGCCGCCCAGACACGCTGAAAGTGGAGCAGGCGTGCCCCCACCTGGCATGTCTGAACGGGCCCAATCTCAAAAGGACTTCGAGGTTTCTTGACCGGAAGGTGCTGAGCCTCTGACCGGCTTACGAGAGGATGCTTGGCTGCTCTTCCAATTTCTCCTGTAATCTCGCCCAGGCCTATATGAGCGGGCATCCTTTGATCGCTCTGCAAACTGCTTTCTTGGTTGCTGCTTCTTAGGGCCAAAGAGGCGCCTATCTTGGGGAAGGAGACCTGACTTTCCACCCGTCACTTTAGTAATTGCATTATCCAATTTGTTTCCAAATAAAGAGGAACCTTCAAAAGGGATTTTGCACCAAGCCTGTTTAGAGGCTGGGTCTGCCAGCCAGGGACGCAACCACAGGGCCCGTTTGGCTGTGACAGAAGCCAACATGGATCTGGATAGGAGACGTAACACATCAATGGATGCTTCTCCAAGAAACACAGAAGCCAACTTCAGTTCCTGAACAGGAGAGTTCTCTACTGCATCTTCAGACACACTTCTTAATTTTAGTTCAACATCAGAAACCCAGGTTTCCATGGCCTTAGACATGGCTGCTAGTGCTAGCACAGGTTTACAAGCCGCACCGGCTGTGACATAAATTCTTTTTAAATCCAAGTCCATCTTCCTATCCAGAGGGTCTTTAAAGGACACCGCATTATCCAGCGGGAGTGTAACGTGTTTAGCCAGTCTGGACACTGCAGCATCAACCAGAGGAGCTGATTCCAGGTGACTGACTTCTTCCGATTTAAAAGGATACAACTTAGACAGTTTGGAGGATAAGGAGGTCTTGCTGTCCCCTTTACTCCACTCTTCTAGGATGACATCCTTCAATTCTGACAGGAGCGGAAAGTTTAGCCGCTCTTTCCCCAAATGTTTGAAAAACCTTCTCTGTTTTACTTGTGGGGTACTGGGATCTTCCCATTTCAGAGCCTCTTTGACTGCTCTTATGAGAGGTGCAACAAGGGCAAAATCAAAACCCCCAACTGCACCTTCCTCTTCTTCCGAATCGCTCTCTGAGGATTTCCCGGAAGTGAAGCTTGGCTGAGAGGGACCTTGCTCTTCAGGAGCATCAGCAGGAGAGCTGGGAGTAGCAGATCCAGGTGTGGGACTAGCATTCCACTCTTTCATGGATTGTTGGACAACCCGTTTCACCAGGGATTCCAATCTCTGATCTTCAGACTCTCTTTCACCAGCTGCACGAGCGAAACAGGGCTCGCAAAGGGACTTGTCCTCCGGGACATGCGCCCCACAACCCCAACAGGCTCTCTGGGCCGTATGGCTACTGTGGCGGTGTGTGCGGTGTCTGGAGGAGGAATGTGAGCGTCTCCTCTCATGTCTGCTCCCTGATGGAGACTCACGGCGTCTTGACCTTGAAGATGATTCTCTTCGTGGCCTGACAGGGTCTCTTTCTTGACCAGACCTGGAGGAGCTGGGAGAAAGAGAAATCCAGGGAGACACAGGATTTAGCCATGAATCATGAGCCAGCATCCCTCCCTTCATATCCCTCTAAATGTACCAGCACTCACCTGTTGTGAGAGGGCTGGCCACAAGAGGGCGGTGAAGCAGGATCCATGTTTCAGGCAAAACCACAAACTCACTAGGAAGTAGAGCATACAGGGATCACTACAAAGCAATAAGGAACATTCAGGTGTTGTCCTAATATGCATCCAACCGCTCTCCCCCCCCCCCCTGCATACCACAAAAAGGTATGCAGCATCCGGTCCCCACATACCTGGTAAACAAACGGACAAGGTACCGGGAAGACGTCGCTATGCCCACAGTGCATTCCCAAATGCTCTGGAGCTGACAGGCGTTTAAATTTTCGCGCCAGGATGACGTCAGCGATGGCCGGCCGTGATCGCAAGTGCGCATGCGCGGACCAGGCCTCGCTTCCGATCGCGGCGAAGTGCGCATGCGCAGGCAGCGAGCGGAGCTCCATTACCACACAGCGCATGCGTCCGCCGGACTGAGCGGAGGGGAAGCAGGAAGGAGATGGCTGGAACGCACGGAGCGTTCCAGCCGCCATTGGGCCACCAGGGATAGCAAAGAAAGATAGTTTGGAGACAAACAAACATAACAAAAACACTGCCATGGAGGAGACAAATCTTCAGACCCTGTCAGGATATCCGTCGGCCATCCGAAGCACCGCACAGTTATAGCCAAAGGGGATTTTGAAATGTCACTCACCCGCCCATGGCTGGGCCCTGGACATAGACACCGACTTTTCATTCTGAGGTAAGCCGACCAAATTCCAACAGGAAATAATCCAAATAGTTGATCCTTGGAGGAGGACAAAAAAGGAACACTGGCTGTGCCTGCAAGCTGAAATTTATAGAGGGGGGTCCTATACCATTGGAGAGGAGGCGGGGTTAACCCACACGTAGGCTGCCATGGAGACTGCCAGGAAAGCTACAATATATTACATTTTTTTTTTTTACAAACTTAAGAACATTAAATGGGATTTTTGAGGCACAGCATTTACATAAAACACAATATCTTTATTTAATATTCACTTATAAAAATGTTGTCTCTTTGTTGTACAACATATCATTAAATTTGTCGTTTGGAAAAAAAAATAAATAAATAAAATTTGTCAAACAAATTTAGAATGTGACAATACATCATATTTTAAAGTGGAATAAACTTCCGCCACTAACTTTTACCCATAGGTAAGTCTATAATAACGCTTACCTATAGGTAGTGTAAATATCTCCTAAACAGGCACTATTTTGGAGATATTTACTATACATGCAGCCAGTGACATTACTGACGCATGCGCTCTGAAGGAACAGCCCCCGTGTTGTTCCTTCAGAGTCCTGTGCCGTAAACGTGATGTCATCATGGCTCTGGTCGGGAAGCATGATGGGTGAAGATGGGAGCGCCTGCAGCTCTGACATCTCGATGCTGGAAGAGCTTAGTTTTAAGGTAAATTTAACATAATGTGCTAGCATGCAATGCATACTGATATCTATCTATATCAAAATTATTAAAGAGTCCCAATATAACTTAGAAAAGGTAGCATGCCAATCACGGTGGTGGGGGCCGCAGGCAGACCACCAGCACGTGGATCATATCCAACCCACCTTCCTAGTAAAGTGCGCCCATGTCAGATAACGCATACAATCAGGTAATAAAAGCAATACAACAGCTCTCCCTGAATGAGAGCAGTAGCTTTACTTCCAACAATCCTCAAAATGTAAAGGGAAAAACATTAATCACAGGATTATAAAGGATCTTCTGGAATGTACTGCATAGGGCATAATGAAGGGAGCACAATAAAATCTATACAAACTCCATTATAGCTCTTTAAAACCCTCCACATAAATATCTCAAAACTAGCATATACTGGATGTTCAGTGGAAAAAGCAAACATCCTCCAGTATAGGTAGACATGTAGAAGGGAGGAGGCCCAGTAGATTCTATTGAAGGACACATATTTGCATCCAGATACACCTGTATTCCACTGACACAACACAAGCACTGCCAAGCTGTCAGTATGACACAGTGGTTTTAGTAGTATACATACAATTTTGTCAGAGATAAACTTGCTGCTCTTCCCAAAGACCAATAGCAAAACTGCAAAATATAAACTATTCGCACAGGGGCCACAAATAGGCCTCAAAGTTTAAAGCCAAACGCCCCTATATAAACATATCTTTTAATTACACTCTAATCCAATGTTCAGCAGCACCATCTCCAATATAGCTGAGGGCCAGGGAACTCCAATGGACCAGATAGATCCTGTACTAATAAAGCCCTCATATTGGGGCACAGATGGCAAATCTACACCTGGAATGCCCAACAGCGTCCGGATGTTTTCAAGATGGTCGCGCCAGTCCCAAAGGTTTTGGATTTTATGTTGCTTTAATGCAGTATTTTCTACATTAATATGGGCATATATTAGACCAGAGTTGAACATTTCTACACTGCAAATACCTAAGGAGGAGGCAGGTTTTTTTTCATTGTTAGGTTTTTTTTTTTTTTTAATGACTTGTTTGGCCAAATAAAACATATCCTCATCTATTTTGAGGCTCCTAAATTATTCAGTTAAGGCTTCATGTACGTAAATTTTTTTTATGTGTTCTTTTTACGTTGAGTTTCATAAGTACATACAATACAGGGGCATTTGCACAGTACAAAAAAATATACAGTATGTACAGTTAACTAACATTCGTCATAGTGGAACACTGTGTGACCAGCATGCAAATCTCAAGCAATCAGGCAGTTCAGTCCTTGTTGATGTTCATGATAGATAGGTTGTATTTCCTAGTCTTGATCATGTCCATGGAACACTTGTGTACAGTAGCCCGACATGACAATACCTTTATGGGCATGTATCGTAAGTGGGTGAGCATATAGCTAGTGAAATTTTAAATAGGGAAATAAGAGGGGGAAAAAAACAAACAATGTAAATAAAACGAGGTTGAGATTTGAGGGAAAATACAGTCACAGCCACTTTTTTTTTTTTTTTTTTTTGGTGCTCCTGTTCAATTGTTGGGTGACACAAATTCCTAATCAGCCAATCGCATAGCAGCAACTCTATGGGCTGCTCTGAGTATTTTAACCACTTACCGCCCGCCGCCGTAGATTTACGTCAGTCCTTTGACGCTAAATACCGGGGTTATGGCAGCAGATAGCTGCCATAACCCTGGTATTTTTGAATACGGCGGGCGATCGGCTTTCAGGTAAGGGTGGTCCCAGCGACGGATTCGCCACGGGATCACCCTTACTGTGCGGCGGAAGAGGTGACCCGCCTCGTCGCGGTCCTTTTCCCCGCTTACCGGACCCGCCGGCAGCGGGGAAAACGATCCGGTCCCGGATCCTCTTAGATAGGAAGTCGAGTGAGGAACTCGACTCTATGGTCTTGGAGGACTGGAGCGACGTCAAACGTCATTTCATAGCAACCGGTTTAAAGAGCCGATTTTTTTTTGACCCCCAGATCTCACAATTAAGAGGTCCTGTCATGCCTATTTCTATTACAGGGACTGTTTACATTCCTTGTAAAAGGAATAAAAATGATCAAATGTATTTATGTTTTTTTAAAAACTGTGTAAAAATAAAAAATAATAAATGGGGAAAAAAAAAATTAAAGCGCCCTGTCCCCATTAGCTCGCCCGCAGAAGCGAACGCATACAGAAGCCCCGCCCACATATGTAAACGGTGACCTCCTCTGTAACTCTAAGCTGGTAACCTGTACAAATTTTTAAATTGTCGCCTATGGGGATTTTTTTTAAGTACCAAAGTTTGTCGCCATTCTGCAAACGTGCGCAATTTTGAAGCATGACATGTTGGGTATCTATTTACTCAACGTAACATTATCTTTCACATTATGGAAAAAAATGTGCTAACTTTTTTTTTTTTTTTTTTTTTTTTCAATTAAAAAAAAGTGCATTTTTCCAAACAAATTGCGTTTGGAAGGCCGCTGCGCCAATACGGTGTGATAAAAAATATTGCAACGATCTCCATTTTATTCTCTAGGGTCTCTGCTAAACAAAAAATATATATTTCTCTATCGCTCATTGACAGACGTAGTCCTCGGTGATTCAACACCCTCTGGTTATGCTGCCCTCTACAGGAGTAGGACTAGACAGGAAAGAAAACGTTCTGGCCACACCCTAGGGGCAGTCCCAGAGGGTATTTCCTCTCACTTCCTGCTCTAGCAAATCAGTTTTTTTCTGTCTAGTCAGGAGTAAGGACCTAGATACCTTGCTGGGATCTTCGGTCCTGGCAGGATTTTTTTCTTAGAAAAGATTTTTTAGACAGCTTTTTTTCTCCAGTGTTCCTGTGAGATCTTCAAGCAAGAAAGCTGAACTGGGCGACGGGCTGGATGTTGAGATCCAGTGGTCACCCCAGTTCAGCCTACGAGCGCGTGCAGGCCATAGCTCCGCGCTGGGTCGGCCGCGACATAGTCCCACTGGACGGGGACTGACCCTGCGAGTTAAACGTCTCGCTGAAACGCCAAAGACCATGAGTCACGGCGTCCGTATTGGTCGACAGCCCTCCTACCTCGGTGGAGAGGGGTACTGTCAGGAGTTGGCGCCCGACTGGTTCCGGTATGGTGAGTAGTATGTTCCCCCTTTCCCCCTGACGGCTCTTGTGGTGAACGCGGGCCCCTCTCTGTAATGGTAAGGATGAGTTCCCCTCTATCCTATAACATGTCACAGATCCCCCTAATTGAGTGTGATTTTTGTGTACAAGAAGCCAGGAGGCTTGGTTTGGGAGCTGACAATCTAATTGTAAAAATGTGAAAATGATTGTAGTCAGTGGCAGTACTAGAACTTTACTGTGATAGTATAAGGTATCCTACCTGTCAGAAGCCACAGGGCGATGTCTATACATGTATACTGCATTCCAGATCATTCCTCCAGCTAAGCAGATGCCTCCCGACGGCCACGGACCGCATACGGCCCGCCAGGGTCCGGTACCGCCGACCACGCTGACCACCATGAGGGTGAAGGGTTGTGAGGCCGAGATCCTTCTGCAGACATGCCGCTATTCTGTGCAGGCCGCCGCCATTGTCTGGTAGATCGCACGAGGCCGCCATTTTGGTGTAGCCTCGTGTCTCCAGCATGGGGGCGGCCATGTTTGAGGTCACTCAAACACCTCATGGAGCCAGGGGGAGGCGCCGGCAGGCGTGTTAAGGGGCGGAGCCGCCTCCTTTACCCAGGAAATAGGGCCAAAGACTTCCTGTCTGTAACAAGACAAGCACTGAGCAAGCTGATGAAGACTTCTGTGCATCAGGGATGAGCCTTGGGGTCTCTCTCTCTCTCTCTCTCTCTCTCTGTGGGGTCCAAAAAGGCAGGTAACACTGAGGGGCGCTGTTGCGACTGGGGGACACAAAAAAAAAAAAAAAAGTTTTTTACTTTGTCATTTTTTGTCGCTGGCAAGTGTCTTGTATAATCATTGACCCTGCCGCATAGGTATCCCCACCTGATCCCCTCAAGGTGGCCGCAGGACCCACCAGTACCCCACTTGTTTTTAATGCATTATCGGCAGTTTTGGAGTCTTTGGTATCCCGGGTGGAGGTGGCCTGTCAGGGACGGGGGTCAAGAAGCGACCCCCACCTACCCCTATTGTTTATCAGATACTTTAGGGGCTGTTGTCTCAGGTAATATCTCCTCAGCAGTGAGGAGCACGTTTCTGCCTCCGCCATAGCACAAGAGTGGTGGATGCACTAGTTGTGTCAGTCCGGGAAACCTTTAGTCTTGAGGTTACACCGGCAGAGGTAGCTGAGACTGAGATTCCTTTTTGGTACTTGTTAGCCTACCAAAAGGGCGAAGGATTTTCCTTTACCCAAATGGGGTCGTTTTGAAACGAACCCCTGTTATTTCCAAACGCATGGCTAGGTGCTATCCGATTGAGGAATTCCTCTTTATAGGATAGACGGTACCACCTGCTGTCTTGCCACAGACTGTTAGGATAAAAGGACCTTGTAACTAACGAGGACCTTCCTTTTCTGCTCATAAAGAGTTGTTCGTTCCGCGAGGGCGGGCGATAAGGCGAAACCCTCCAAAGCCCCTTTAGAGGGGTTTCAAAGGGCGCTGGTCGGCTAAACAAAAAGTCCGGCTCAGCCAAGCCTGAAGATACAGCCTGATGCGCCCCTACCCATCTCTGGGGTGGGGGGGGATGTCTTCACCGGTTTCTGGAGGACACAGGATCGAGTTTCGATCACTTCCACCGGTGCGATTCTTCCCTTCTAACATTGAACGGTTTCAGGGGTTCTATTCGAACCTATTCACAATGCCCAGGAAAGAGGGCAAGGTGCGTCCAAATCTGGACTTGGGAAGAAATAGAGTCCATCCGTACAGTGGTGGCCTCCCTGCATCAGGGGGATTTCCTGGCGTCCATAGACATTTAGGAGGCCTATCTTTATATCCCCATCATCGCAGGACATCAGCGTTTTTTCGCTTTCCCAAAGATCATCCGTGGTTCCCACCAGGAGACTGAACTATCTGGGCCTAAGGTTGTATACATCCTGGGCAAGAGAGTTTCTCCTTGCGGAGAATCTCCAGAAGGTTCAGTCAACGATTCGGATGTTGCTGTCCGTCAATTGGCTGGGACTGATGGTGGCCTTCTTAGAGGCAGTACCGTATACCCAGTCTCATACCCGAATTCTCCTGAAGGAGATTCTTTTTTAATGGAATCAGAATTCCGATTCCCTGGACAATCGGATCCGGTTGAGCGAGCGGACCAGGAAGTCTCCAATGCTCAACCAGGGGAAGTCATTTCTTCCGATAGTATCCAGATTACCAATAAGGGTATCGGAACTGAGAGCGATCAGATTTTGTCTGATTTACTGGATCGAGCAGCTCTAGAGCAGCCCGATTCGGATCCAATCGCATATGGCCTCTTCATCCAGAGGTTTTTCACTAGCTGTCCCTTCATTGGGACATCCCGGATGTGGATCTGTTGGCACCTTGGCTTAACAGGAAGGTGCGGAGGTTTGTAGCTCGCGCCGCGATCCTCTAGCGGATGCAGCAGAAACGCTGATCGCCCCGTGGGGGCAGTATCAGCTACGGCATGCCTTCCATCCTCTCAAGTTACTGCGGGAACTTCTTCGCAGGATAGAGGTGGAGGGAATTCCAGTTATTCTGGAAATTCCGGACTGACCTCGTCGAGCCTGGTACGCCGACTTGGTGAGGCTAGTCACGGACGCTCCTTGGAGACTTCCTCTCAGGGAGGATTTGCGGTCTCAGGGACCGATCTTCCATCTTGCTTTACAGTCGCTGGCTTAATGGCCTGGCCATTGAGACCAGGTACTGAAGGACAAGGGAGTGTCAGCTTCAGTTATTCCTACCTTCAGTTAAAGCAAGGAAAGCGACTTCCAGCACATGGAAGTCTTATATTGCATGGTGTGAATCTATTGGATTTCCCCCACATACCTATTCGGTGACCCGAATTTTGGTCTGTCTGCAACAAGGGGTTGAGCAGAAACTATCCTTGAGCACGATCAAGGGTCAGGTTTTCGGCGTTAGCAATCTTCTTTCAAGAAACCTTTGGCTACTCATTCCTTGGTGCGGAATTTCATCCAGGGGGTGCGACATCTGGCTCCGCCAGTGCGCGCACCCTTACCGCCTGGGATCTTAATTTAGTGTGGTCGGTTCTTCAGAAACTTCTCTTTGAAGATATTAGGGAGATTCCCTTGCTTACATTATCCCAGAAGGTGGCCTTCTTGGTGGCCATTACTTCTGCACGCAGGGTGTCAGAACTGGCCGCATTATCTTGTCGTTCCCCATATCTGGTGGTTCATAGGGATAAGGTGGTTCTTCTTCCGAATCCATCCTTCCTTCCTAAAGTGGTTTTCAGAGTTTTTCATCTGAATAAAAGTATTGTGTTACCTTCCCCGTGTCCTAAGACTAGCCATCCTTGGGAGTTTGCATTACACTCCTTGGATGGGGTTCAGAAGGATACACTTGACTACTACGAACTTGTTTTCGTAAGACGGACTCACTTTTTGTGATCACGGATAGCCCTTGAAGGGGGTTGCCTGTGTCTGCCGCGACCATATCTACATGGATCAGTCAGACGGTGGTACAGGCTTATTCTATTAAGGGTCGGAATCCTCCGTTCCCTGTTAGGGCGCACTTCACTCGAGCGCTCAGTACTTCCTGGGCCTATCGCCATCAGGCGTCAGTGGTCCAGGTATGTAAGGCGGCCACCTGGTCGTCGGTACATACCTTTACAAAATTTTATAAGATTGATGTGATGGCATCGGCGGATGCCTCATTTGGCCGCAAGGTTTTGCAGGCCGCAATTTGAGGAGACCGGTGGTCTACCTCTGGGGTTTTTTTCTGTTGAAAAATTTCTGTTGTCTCATCATTGAGGATGAGCATTGTAAACTTCTAGTTGGCACCGGTTGGGCCTTCTAGATTGGATTTGATTTCCATTTTCCCACCCCTCATTTGTGGTACTGCTTTGGGACGTCCCGAGGGTGTTGAATCACCGAGGACTACGTCTGTCAATGAGCGATAGAGAAAAATGGATTTTTGTAAAATCTTACCGTAAAATCCTTTTCTCTTAGCTCATTGACAGACGTAGTACCCGCCCCTCTGTTTTTGAGTTGGGCTGGGTTAAATTCTCTAAACACTGCTTTGTGACATAACTGATTTGCTGTAGCAGGAAGTGAGAGGATATACCCTCTGGGACTGCCCCTAGGGTGTGGCCAGAACGTTTTCTTTCCTGTCTAGTCCTACTCTTGTAGAGGGCAGCATAACCCGAGGGTGTTGAATCACCGAGGACTACGTCTGTCAATGAGCTAAGAGAAAAGGATTTTACGGTAAGATTTTACAAAAATCCATATATATATATATATATATATATATAATTTCTCTATCGCTCATTGACAGACGTAGTCTTCTTGATTCTCAAGAGCTGGGTTATGTTGTCTCCGCAGGAGTAGGACTAGGCAGAAAGACAAAACGTTCTGGCTCCACCTTAGGGGCAGTCCCTGAGGGTATATCCTCCCTCTCTCTGCTACAGGGAATCAGTTTTTTTCTGTCTAGTCAGGAGTAAGGACCTAAGTTCCTTGCTGGGATCTTTTGGGCCTGGCAAGACTTTTTTCTTTAAGAAAAAGACATTTTTTAGGTAGTTTTTCTCCAGTGTTTTTCCTGTGAGATCTTCAAGCAAAAATGCCGGACTGGGCGACACTTGTGGTCACCCCAGCCGGCCTACGAGCGCGCGCAGACCATGGCATTGCGCTTGGTCGGCCGCGACACATTCAAGTAAGTATGCGGGGCCGGGCGACGGGCTGGATGTTGAGATCCAGTGGTCACCCCGGTTTCTGCCTACGAGCGCGTGCAGACCAGAGCTCCGCGCTGGGTCGGCCGCGACGGAGTCCCAGTGGAGGGACTGACCTTGCAAGTTAAAAGTCTCGCTTGGACGCCAGGAACCTGAGAGTCGAGGCGTCCGGAATGGTCCACAAACCCCCACCCCGGTGGAGAGGGTATTGTGAAGAGAGGGTGCCTGTCGGTTCGGTATGGTGAGTAAACGTTCCCTTTTTTCTTTCCTCGTTATGAGGCAGTATGAATTATGGGCCCCTCCATACATGGTCAGTATATATCTGACACTAAAAGTCCCCCTTGTAAATACAGTATGTGTTTGTGGGAAGTGGACTTGGTTTGAGAGCTAACACTCTACCCAGCAGACTGTAGCATTACAGCAGACATAGGAGGTATAATCCTACCTTATTTGTAGTGTATCTCCTGTAGATCAATCAATCGCCACTCAGCAGAGATGCAGGTGGATGTGCTGGGAAAAACGATTTCGGCGGTCCGCCGCCATTTTGCCGTAGACCAGGTGCATGCATGTCCTCAGGTCACGTCGGCCGCCATGTTTTTGGAGTCTAATGTCTCCTGTATGGGGGCGGCCATGTTTCATGAGCCCAGCTACCTCGTGGAGAGCTGGGAACGCCGGAAGGCGTACACAGGGGGCGGAGCCACGTCCTTCTACCCGGGGAAAAAGCAACAGCTCCTTCCAGTCTGTAAAAGACAGACGCTGACTGCAGTTGGTTGGAAACTTCACTGCATCGGTTGGTGAGCCTTGGGGGTCCCTCTCTCTCTCTCTGTGGGATCGAGAAGCAGGTACTCTGAGGGGCGCTATTGCGCTAGGGGGAGACACATAAAAAAAAAAAAAAAAAAAAAAAATTAAAAAAAAAAAAAAAGAGAGGTATTTTTTATTTTTAAAAAAAAAAGAAAGTTTTTTTGTGTTTTTCTGGCAAAGGTGTCCTGAATTAACATGGACCCTGCCACTCATGTATCTCCTCCGGATCCCCTCGAGGGGTCTGCGGGATCCTCCAGCACCCCACTGACGATTGAATCATTGTCCGCTATTATGGAAACTTTTGTGTCCCGGGTGGAAGTGGCTTGTCAGTGACAGGGCGCAAGTAAGCGACCCCCGCCTAACCCCTTATTATCTGAAACCTCGGATTCAGACTCTGAGCCTATTTCTGCAGTTGCAGGTACTTCATCTGGTATTGGTGTCTCGTGTACTGTCTTTTCAGACAGTGAGGAGGATGTTTCGGCATCAGCCATAGCCAGAGAGGAAGCGTTGGTAAACGCACTCATTGTATCTGTTCAAGAAACCTTAAGATTACAGGGTATTCCGTCAGAAATAGCTGAAACTGAAATCCCTTTTGGGACTAAAAAACGCATCAAAGTGGCGAAGGTTTTTCCATTGCCCAAATGTTTTGGCAATCCAATCAAAGAAGAATGGAGTCTGCCAAAACGCATTTCTACTATTTCTAAAACGCATTAACAGGCGTTATCCGTTTGAGGAAACCCTCATTAAGAAATGGACAGAACCACCTGTGGTGGATTCACCAATTGCTAGATTGAATAAAGCCACGGTTATTCCTCTAGAAGACGCTCCGTCTTTTAAAGATCCAGTGGATCGCAAGATAGAAGCTATGTCTCGCACCATGTTTACCTTGATTGGATCAGTTTTCAGACCAATAATTGCTATTGGTCTGGTTTCGCATGCTGTAACTGTATGGACCAAGTGGTTACGCCGGGACCTAGAAGAGGTCCCTCAGGCGGTATCAGATTCGTTGGAACAAATGATACAGGGGTTACAGTTTGTGTGTGATGCGGCGTTAGACGCCACTTCATTATTGGCGCGAGCATCTGTCTCTGCGGTGGTTCTCAGGCGTACACTGTGGCTAAAAGGTTGGTTAGCCGACCAAGGTTCCAAAGAAGCATTGGCTAATATCCCCTTTTTAGGAGAGCGTCTATTTGGAGCCAACTTAGATGAGATCATTAGGATCTCACGGGTGGAAAGAACACCTTTTTACCGCAAAATTTTAAAGGTAAAGGAACTCGTCAAAGACGAGGGCCTTCGTTTTCTGCTCACAAGAGGTTTTTTCGTCCCGCGGGTGAAAAAATTAAGTCCTCCAAAGCTCCTGCAGGAGGCGTCAGGGGTCGTTGGTCGGGCAAGCAAAAGCCCGCCCCCTCTAGACCTGAAGATAAACCGTCCAAGCCTGAAGGTGCGCCCCCACCCATAACTGGGGTGGGGGGACGTCTTCGCCGGTTCCCGGATCCATGGCTTTCCAGAATCCCGGACAGATGGGTTTGGGAAGTCATAAGGTCAGGGTACAAGATCGAGTTTCGATCTCTCCCACCGGCGCGATTCTTCCCTTCCTATAGCCGACTATCCCCGGATCGTTTAGACGATCTGCGGAGAGCAGTCACAGATTTACTACAACAAGGAGTGGTAGTCCACGTTCCTTGGACAGAACGGTTTCAAGGGTTTTATTCAAACCTATTTACAATACCCAGGAAAGAGGGCAAAGTGCGTCCAATTCTGGACTTAAGGGCACTCAATTCTTTTGTCAACATAAGAAGATTCAGAATGGAGTCCATTCGCACAGTAGCAGCCTTTCTGCATCCAGGGGATGTCCTAGCGTCCATAGATATCAAGGACGCATATCTTCACATTCCCATTTTCGCAGGACATCAGCGGTTTCTACGCTTTTCCGTAGAAGAGAACCACTATCAGTTTGTGGCGTTACCTTTCGGTCTCGCCACGGCTCCGCGGGTCTTCACGAAGGTGTTGGCCCCAATGTTGGCACTTCTGCGCCAAAGAGGCATATCGATCCTTGGTTACCTAGACGATCTTCTGCTTCATGCAGAGTCTCCTCAGACCTTGCTACAAAACATAGAAATTACTATGATTTCTTTACAGGAATTCGGGTGGCTGGTGAACCAGCAAAAGTCATTTCTGGTTCCCACCCAGAGGCTCGAATATCTGGGTCTAATTCTAGACACAGTCAGGACAAGAGTTTTTTCTTCCGGTAGGGAAACTCCGAAAGATTCAATCAGCAGTCCAGTTGTTACTATCCAACAGCTGGTCTTCCCTTCGGACTTGCATGAGGGTTCTGGGGTTGATGGTGGCTTCCTTCGTAGCAGTCCCATTTGCCCAGTCCCATACCCGAATTCTTCAGCAAGAGATTCTTCTCAGATGGAATCGGAATCCGGAATCCCTGGACAATCAGATCCGATTGAGCAAACAGACCAGAGAGTCTCTGGTCTGGTGGCTTTGGTCTCCGATGCTCAGCCAGGGAAAGTCATTTCTGCCAATATATTGGACGACAGTGACCACGGATGCCAGTCTATCTGGATGGGGAGGAATTCTCGGTCAGTTATCTGTCCAGGGACTTTGGTCCCCGGAAGAATCCAGGTTACCGATAAATGTATTGGAACTGAGAGCGATCAGACTTTGTCTGATTCACTGGACCGAGCAGCTCCAGGGCAGCCCGGTTCGGATCCAGTCGGACAACGCCACGGCCGTGGCTTATGTCAATCACCAGGGGGGCACCAAGAGTGTCCGAGCGGCCAAAGAAGTGGCTTGCATTCTTCGCTGGGCGGAACGATTGGTTCCAGCAATCTCTGCGGTGTTCATTCCGGGGGTGGAGAATTGGCAGGCAGATTATCTCAGCCGTCAGACTCTGGATCAGGGGGAATGGTCCCTCCATCCAGACGTTTTCCACCAGTTGTGCCTACGATGGGGCACCCCGGATATGGATCTGTTGGCATCTCGATTCAACAGGAAAGTTCAGAGATTCGTGGCTCGCTCCCGCGATCCTCTAGCAGAAACCGCAGACGCACTGATCGCCCCGTGGGGGCAATACCAGCTAATGTATGCCTTCCCTCCTCTTGGGTTACTGCCAAGACTTCTTCGCAGGATAGAGGAGGAAGGAATCCCAGTAATCCTGGCAGCTCCGGACTGGCCTCGTCGAGCTTGTTACGCCGACTTGGTCAGACTGATGGCGGATGTCCCGTGGAGACTTCCTCTCAGGGAGGATCTACTGTCTCAGGGACCGATCTTCCATCCTGCTTTACGATCGCTAGTTTTTAAACGGCCTGGTTATTGAGACCCAGGTGCTGAAGGACAAGGGATTGTCAGCTTCAGTTATTCCTACTCTAGTTAAAACAAGGAAAGCGACTTCCAGAAAGATTATCATCGTACATGGAAGTCTTATATTGTGTGGTGTGAATCCCTTGGGTTCCATCTACATCTTTATTCGGTAGTCCGAATATTGGCTTTCTGCAACAGGGAGTTGAGCAGAAGCTGGCCTTGAGTGTTATCAAGGGTCTGGTTTCAGCATTTGCTATCTTCTTTCAGAAGCTTTTGTCTACTCATTCCTTGGTGCGGAATTTCATCCAGGGGGTGCGACACCTGGCTCTGCCAGTGCACGCGCCGTTACCATCCTGGGATCTTAATTTGGTGCTGTCGGTTCTTCAGATACCTCCCTTTGAAAATATCAGGGAGATTCCCTTGCTTACTTTATCCCAGAAGGTGGTCTTCTTGGTGGCTATCACTTTTGCATGCAGGGTGTCAGAACTGGCTGCATTATCCTGTTGTTCCCCAGATCTGGTGGTTCATAGGGATAAGGTTGTTCTTCATCCGAATCCATCCTTCCTTCTAAGGTGGTTTCAAAGTTTCATTGAATAAGGACAGTGTTTTGTCCTTCCTATGTCCTTAGCCCAATCATCCTCGAGAATTTGCATGGCATTCCTTGGATGTTGTTCGGGCGATCAGGATATACTTGAATACTACGGATTCAATTTGTAAGACGGATTCACTGTTTGTGATCACGGATGGCCCTAAGAAGGGGTTGCCTGTTCTGCTGCGACCATCTTTAGATGGATCAGACAGACGGTGGTATAGGCTTATTTTATCTAAGGGTCGGGATCCCCCGTTCCCTGTTAAGGCGCATTCTACTCGGGCGCTTAGAGTTTCCTGGACCTTCCGCCATCAGGCGTCAGTGGTTCAGGTTTTCAAGGCGACTGTTTAGTAGTCGGTTCATACCTTTACAATATTGTATAAGGTTTTTTTGTGATGGCATCGTCAGATGCCTCTTCTGGCTGCAAGGTTCCTGCAGGCCACTGTTTGAGGAGACTGTTGGTCTACCTCGAGGATTTGTGGGGTAGGTCTCATCTGTTTACTCGATGAGTCCTTTGATACTTCTGATTGGCTCCGGTTGGGCCTTCTAGATTGGATTTTGATTCTGTCAATCCCACCCCTCATTTTGTGGCACTGCTTCTGGATGTCCCAGCTCTTGAGAATCAAGAAGACTACGTCTGTCAATGAGCGATAGAGAAAAATGGATTTTTGTAAGATCTTACCGTAAAATCCTTTTCTCTTAAGCTCATTGACAGACGTAGTACCCGCCCCTCTATCATTGAGTTGGGTTGGGTTAAATTCTCTGTTACTGCTTTAGAACAGAACTGATTCCCTGTAGCAGAGAGAGGGAGGATATACCCTCAGGGACTGCCCCTAAGGTGGAGCCAGAACGTTTTGTCTTTCTGCCTAGTCCTACTCCTGCGGAGACAACATAACCCAGCTCTTGAGAATCAAGAAGACTACGTCTGTCAATGAGCTTAAGAGAAAAGGATTTTACGGTAAGATCTTACAAAAATCCATTTGTTTGGGGGTTCTAAGTAGTTTTCTAGCAAAAAAAAAAAACTGATTTTAGCTTGTAAACACCAAGTGTCAAAAATAGGCTTGGTCTTAAAGTGGTTAAAAACTGCTGATCTACTAGGATTTTCATGTACAACCATCTCTAGGGTTTACAGAGAATAGTCAGAAAAAGAGAAAATATTCAGTAAGCGGCAGTTGTGTGGATGAAAATGCCTTGTTGAGGTCAGAAGAGAATTAGTAGACTGGTTCAAGATGATAGAAAGGCAACAGTAACTCAAATAACCATTCGTTACAACCAAGGTATGTAGAATATCATCTCTGAACGCACAACACATCGAACCTTGAAGCAGCTAGGCTACAGCAGTAGAAGACCACACCAGGGGGCCACTTCTGTCAGCTAAGAACAGGAAACTGAGGCTACAATTAGCACAGGTTCATCAAAATTGGACAATAGAAGATTGGAAAAATGTTGCCTGGTCTGATGAATCTCAATTTTAGCTGCGACAATCAGATGGTAGGGTCAGAATTTGGGTAGGGTCTGAGACTTTCCTCAGCTGTAAGTTTATCTGCTGACAGGTCCAACACTTTGTGCTCTGCAGAGGATTCAGAATGAAAGAAGAGAGGCTATAGCCATCATTCTGCACTGGCCCTGAAAGCTTTGTTTTCCACTTCTTCTCTTGCAAATGGCCACTGCTCCACTTTGGCCACTTCCTCCTTTGTGGGATTTCTTGGGTCAAGGCAATCCATTTCATTCAGACTTTTGAGAGCTGCATTTAACAGCTTGGAGATTGAGAAAGTAAGGCTTTCTCAGTTAGGTCTTCCCTTAATAGTCATCAGAACTTTCTTGAGATAAAGAAAACTTTCCACCAATGGAACCCTATTTTTATATATAGGAAAATTTATTTCAGTTTTCTAAAGAACATGGATTTGATCCAATGGACCCGTTGGTGAGCAATGTTCAGGACTTTCTACAAACCTTACCTTATGCCCCGTACACACGTGCAGATTATCTGAAGACTTTTGTCTGCAGACTTACCAAAACCATATAATATGAGGTCAAACCTAAACACTTTCAATTTGTATGCAATCCGGCAGGCCCTTGCACTACATAGAAAAGGTAAGTCTGCAGACAAAAGTCTTCAGATAATCTGCACATGTGTACGGGGCATAAAGGCCCGTACACACGTACCGATCGTCGGCATACAAACGTCGGTGGACGAAGGATCTGCCGATTGTACGCGTGTTAGTATGGTGCCTCCGACAGATGTCTGCGCACAATCCGCGGACAAAAGTCTTTCGTGCAAACATGAAAATATTTGTATGCCGACACCAGAACGGACGATTGTTCGCCTGTCAGTACACAATTCGGCCGACAGACCGCAGATTTGCAAGACTGGGCATGCTCAGAAAATAGAAAACACAGGGAAAGTTAACCATTACATGACATCACTTCTGCAGTCGGCGGACAAAATTCTTGTGCTGTCCTTGTGCTGTCTTTGCACTTTTCAGCAGACACCGACATCCCGGGGAGAAAAGAGGAACATTTGTAAGCCGACCATCGGTACGTGTGTACGGGGCTTTAGTGGCATAGTTCCTTCAAGCAGAATTCAAGACTGAGCCAAAGAAATGTTTCTTCCGAAGTGGGACTTATATGTAGTCTTGCAAGCCTTGAGTAATTCTCCATTTCATCTGGCAGACTCAATATGGCACTTAATGATGATCTCACTCCCATAGCATCAACTAAAAGAGTATTGGGGAAAAAAAGGGATATCTTTTCCAAGTAACCTTTCTGTCTGCTACTTGTAAATAATTAACTCCTAGAGGTTGACAAAATGATTTTCATGATTTCCAAAGGCCTAAAGAAGGGTTATGTGTAATCATCAATTATCACTTCCATCTGACTGGTTAAGACAATTCAAGAGTCATATATTAAAGCAGAGCTTCCCCCTCCAACAGATTTATGGGCTCATTCTACAAGAAGTGTGGCGGCATCCTAAGCAGCCTACGCAAGGGTCTGAATAGAGGTTATTTGTAAGCGGATGAGTTGGACATCCTCAAGTCTTTTTGTCAACTACTATTTAGAGGACACTGTGCCATTTTCAATCTCTGATTTTGGTTCCTTAGTTTGTGCTACCTATTGAATGGACCTTTTGTAGCGTTTCTTGGTGTGGAATTGCCTCTGATACTACATCTTTAAGTATGCCGACATGAAGTGGTGAGGAATACATTCAATTGTTTTCAGACACTTAATGTAATGTTTCTTTCCTGGCCTATCTTCATGTCAACATACATTCCTACCCTCTTTTATTGCTAGGATTCCTGTAATAAAACACAGGTGGAGTCTTTTTAATAGACTAGTTATAGCTAGTCCTATGGGGTCAGGGGAGGAAGAGTGAAGAATTGCGGCATGAAAATAGGCCAGAAAAGGAAAATTATGATAAGTATCTAAAAGCAATTTTATATATTCTATGCTGCATTTAGGTAATTTGTTGTAGAAATGGACAAAAAGTGATAAAAGCAGGCTGCCTCTCTATGAGTTTAACCATATCCATAGAGCTTGTGCCTCTAGGCCAGCACTGAAAACAAGGGAGGGCATAATTCTATTTTCCACAGTTGGCTGTCTAGAACAGTGGTCGCCAACCTTTCTGACCTCACTGACCACTAAACTCACCATTGTGAATCCTGTGGACCACTAGCCTTAATTTCACATGCCTTATACACACAATGCCCCAGTCCTCTGCCCCTCTCCTGCACTCTGCATCACGCTGCTACCTTCCACAGACTCATCATTGGATCTCACCTCCTCCTTATCCAGCCAGGTGTTCGAGCTTCGTGCTCCCTTCCACAGTCTGTGATCAGAACTGCTATTGGAAGTCCCCTCCTTCACCTCCAGCTCTCTGCACTACTCCTGTCACTTCCCTCTGAGTTCACAGGAGCCGGAACTACAGAGGAGGCATCGGGTATCAATGCATGCTGACAGTCAATACTGCATTAGATGGGGTACACACTATAAGAAAATCAGGCAAACGATCGTCCGATTTTCGTTGTCGTTTCACCGCAAACCAGAACCGATGAACGAAAATTCGTACAAAAATTCTGTTACGACAAAGGCTTTTTTTTGTTGTTTATTGTTTCTGATCATACCTAGTGTTTCGTTTCAGATTTTTCTCGTACGATAATCATATGAAAACGGTACACATTAAACGAAAATCATTCATTCTGTTCCCATACAAGAAAATTTTGGAGCTTGTCCTTTTCGGAAATTTTCATTCTGAAGCTCGGACTCAGCTGTAGAAAGTTGTTTAAACACTATAGGAAAATCATACGAAAGTTCCTCGGATGAAAACGTCCACCTGATTTTCTTAAAGTGTATATGAGCCTTTAAAGAGGAAGTAAACCCTCCTCTGACACTTTTACCTATAGGTAAGCCTATGATAAGGCCTACCTATAGGTACTGTAAATATCTCCTAAACATGTACCGTTTAGGAGATATTTACCTTACATGCAGCCAGTGACGTCACTGGCGCATGCGCTCTGAAGGAACGGCCGCTGGTGCAGTTTCTTCAGAGCCCAGTGCCGTGACTGTCGGCTCCCGCACACATGCCGCGATCCCGGAAGACAGGCGACTGGACATGTCGCCCGTCATACAGGTGAGCGGGCGGTACGGCGGGGGCTCGTTCTAAGGTAAGTATTTCATAATGAGCTAGTATGCGATGCATACTAGCTCATTATGTGTTTCTCTTACAGGTTGCAAAAAAAAAAGTAATATGGGTTCACAACCTCTTTAAGAACAATACTGGAAACAACATTAGGTGATATACATCTGCCACAATGTTGATTTGTGGCAGAACCCCCTGGGGACCACCAACATTTTCTTGTTGACCATCAGTGGTTTACGGACCACTGGTTGGTGACCACTGGTCTAGAATACAATGTAAACTTATGCAGGAGAGTTCAACTTTGTGCAGTTTGGATATTCATGAATGCAGCATAGAAAACTCTATTAATAATTAATGGTAAAGAAGACTAAAGAAGATGCCTTTCTTGTTTTCCCTCCCAGTCTGCTGTCACAATAAATGTAATAAATCTAAAAAGTTGCTTGGCATCCCTGAATCTATTCCTGTGATCAGAACAGCTACTATCTTTTTCTTTATCAATGCAATAATGCTTTATTTGCATTAATAACTGACTTTAATAGTAATGTTCATGTATTGCCCTCTCCTAGGCAATGCATTTATTTGAAAATTACTAGGAGGAGCAAAAATAAGAGACTGGCACTTCCGGATGTGTTGGATTTCTCTTTTACCAGCTGCCCTCTACTGCTCCTTCACCAGCTGCTTCATCGCTGACAGTGGCTCTCAACCACAGCTTCAATATATCCGACACATCTGGAAAATATTGTGTTTTTTTTTCCTGACTAGAACTCTGCAAGTTTACAAATTAAATCATTCCCCCAGGGGGCTAATGGTTATTACAGATAACCAACTATAGTATTGGTTCTGGTTTCAGAGTCTATTGAATACAGTATAAAAAAAACATTAATTTCAATATGCAGCTGTTGTTGATTTCCTAAAAATAACATATTCCATTATCAGTTCCTTGCAGTGATGGCAACTTACGTTGAATGCTTCAGAATCTCATTCCTTCTTTGTATGATAGGGTGACAGCTTTTCCCTGGAATCTGTCTAAAAGGTAAAATCTTAGACTTTCTCTATCACTTTTCTAAGGTTTACTGCAGTAAGCTGTAGTATTACAACACATAACTGATAACAGGCATTTACAGAACAGATATAAGAAACAAACTGCAGTGAGAATTTACACTATATATAAATGACTTGGAATGGATTAGATTTTACCTTTAACAAATGTGTTAGCAGGTTGCTTTTTCTTTCATGGAGATTGATAATTGTCACTGTTTTTTCACAGTTTTCCTTTTGGGTTCTATATATAATTGTTTTTTATTATTTCATTATTATATCTGAGTTGATGTGATTGTGATCTGGACTAAAAGTACTACAGGAATGAATAGGGTGAGCAAAGAGATGTGTGTGTGTGTGTGTGTGTGTGTGTGTGTGTGTATATATATATATATATATATATATATATATATATATATATATTTATATATATATATATATATATATATATATATATATATATATATATATATATATATACACACACACACATACACAGGAATCCACACCCTTTCTCATGTTTAAAAACTGTTGTTCCAAATGTTCATCATGTGTATCTGTATCCATCTTCCCATGGATTCAAAAAATATTGTGTAGCACCCTACAGGTAGGTGCTAGGTAAATGTATAGTGGGCCTTGTCTGCCTAACAGCAGGGCTATGATTTCTTTTTGTCAGGGTGTCATGGCTTCCAGGTGTGTCTGCCCACTGGCTCTGTGGGAGGCTTCTCATAGGGCAGTGGAGGAAACCCAATCAGGGACACATTCAGGTTTGTAACTACCCCAGAAGGCAGATTCTGTTGCAGAGGATCCTGGGAGTGAGTATAAGTTTGAGGGGAGGGCATGACTCAGCGTCTTTGGTGGGAAGCAGAGTCCCAGGAGGGAGAGGATGGCTGTCTCTCCTCCTGTCAGAGGAAGCGGATGTCTCGGGGTGTCGCCTGAGAATCCAGAGAGTGCTGAGTTGAGCTGAAGGGGAACCGGTGTGCCGAGAACCAGCGGAGAGCGAGAGGGGTCCAGTCCCAGGAAAGCCTACACAGGTCGTGAGCACTCCAGGAGAGGTTCTAGGATCCAGTGCCAGCTAGTTGGAAAGGGGGTACCTAGGTTGAGGACCCTGAAGCTACAGAGGGGGTACATAGTCAGTGGACCCCGAAGAGTTCTGAGGATTGCCCCTGGGGGTCTGCCTAGTGTCAATGGGGACCACTCCGGAGAAGGTTCTAGGATCCAAGTATCAGCTAGCTGTAAAGGGGGTACCTGGTCAGAGGACCCTGAAGTGATAGAGGGGGTACCTAGGTTGAGGACCCTGAAGTGTTAAAGGGGATGCCTGCAGTTTGGAGCCCTGAAGAGTCAGGGTACAGTGTGAGTGCATCAGTTGAGAGTTGCAGTAGTACAGGAATTCACAACGAGCTACCTCAAGCCAGCGTGGGGCTGGAGGGAGCCAGTCAGTGACTTTTGAACAAAGCAGTGTCAGAAGTTCAATGTTCTACAGTCCTGAATCTTCTGGACTGAGGTTGAGGTTCCAGCACAGTTTTCAGTGTTACATTACTTTCAAGCGTCAGGAAGCGTTGGCTAGCGTCGGCTGGCGTCAAGACAGCGCTGACAAGCACATTTTTGCTAAAGAGTCCCAAAAGTGTACCTAGTTGAACCATAGGAGTATCCCACTCATTCCCATCCCCTAAAATACAATAAAACAACCAAACAAAGATGCGGGAATTGTCATTGCCTCAGTGCTCACACCTGGGGTCGCAGCTCACATGGGCTGGAAAGGTAATCGGTAACAATGGAAGACCCACATCAGGCCCAATGCCTGGAAAACCTGCTGCAATTGCATATTGTTGATTTTAGTGCCTCATCTGTTTATTTTTGGATTTCTATATTGGTGATTTTTGGAGGCCGTCTGATGTGTGACACACAGTGGCGTAGTGTGGCGGGTGCAGGGGGGTCGGCCGCACCGGGCGCAACATCTGGGGGGGGGGCGCATCTGCAGTGTCACTCTGTCTGTCTGACATTCACAGTTCACACACATACACAGTTCACACACTGTCTGCGGCTGCCTCCATCTTTAGGCTGGGAGATGTCCAGCGCGGCCGCCCTATGGCTGAAAATGGCGGGTCGGGGCAGGGCTGGACTGTGCCTCACCTGTCCATTGGTGTAGGGTGGGGTGTCGTTGCAAGCCAAGCCCCGCCTATGCTGCCTCTCCTCACTGCTCGGTCAATTTCGCACCGAGTAAGTCAGCAGCCTGGCGCTATCACAGAGTGGGATTTTTTTTTTTAATCACCTGATTAGAGCCAGAGGCTCTAATAGGCTTCAAAAAAGGGTGGACCCGGGGCGCAGAGCAGAGTGACCCGAGCCCACCCATTGTGTGACAATAGCGAATTAAAATTTGCTATTGTCACACGGATCCTACTGGCCAATCAGGAAGTGGGTCCCAGACCCACTTCCTGATTGGCCCGAAAGGGGAACGCATGCCATTGGCCGAGGAGGAGGCGGGAGGACTTGAGGAGACGCGGGGAACTGAGGAGAAGCCCCTGCTGCAGGTAAGTCTCTCTGCATTGAAGGGGGCACGCTGGGCTCTCTGCATTGAAAGGGGGCATTCTTTAACTAATCTAGTGGAAGAGACTCGAGTGCTAAAATCCCGCGGGTTAGGGGGCGCAAATTACTTGCCTTGCCCCGGGTGCTGACAACCCACGCTACGCCACTGGTGACACAGAACTGCTCTGGGGCGAAGTGCAGCTCCTCATATTACAGAATATATACACACATACATACATGTGATAGATATATTTTAGTGAACAAACCTTCCCCAAAATAGCAGTTTGTACGTAGCTCTAAATCACAATGAAGTAAGTTCAAGTTTATTGTACTTGCAGTTGATTTTACGTTACACAAGATGGCGCTCTTGTTGCCTTACTTATTGCTTCAAATAAACTAAATAAATTGATCTTTGACATGACAAAAACTGTAAAGTGAACCTGATTACATTGCATAAATTACACAAAGACCTGCAATCCAATGTATTGTAGACCTTTAACTTTGTTAAAATCTGTATTTTACATAACAATAATGCAATTCAGCCTTCTTTTAACAACAAATTCATTGCTTGTGTCGTGCGAATGGATCTACCCAGAGTTGTCAATATGTATGAAGATTGGGGTGACCAATGGGGCCCTCTGGCAGGAGATGAGCTTTTTCATCCTTCTGGGAAAGGTTTGTGGAGTCGCCTATTCTGATTTTGTTACACCCAGTGCCAACCCTGGATTTTCAAGCTTACATGGCAAGCAGTGTGTTACAGCTGTAGTTCCTAAGTGAATCTTTCACCAAAAAGTTATATATATATATATATATATATATATATATATATACATATACATATACACAGTATCTTACAAAAGTGAGTACACCCCTCACATTTTTGTAAATATTTTATTATATCTTTTCATGTGACAACACTGAAGAAATTACACTTTGCTACAATGTAATGTAGTGAGTGTACAGCCTGTATAACAGTGTACATTTGCTGTCCCCTCAAAATAACTCAACACATAGCCATTAATGTCTAAACTGCTGGAAGCAAAAGTGAGTACACCCCTAAGTGACAATGTCCAAAGTGGGCCCAATTAGCCATTTCCCCTCCCCGGTGTCATGTGACTCAATAGTGTTACAAGGTCTCAGGTGTGAATGGGGAGCAGGTGCTGCTTGCTGTGGGAGCACTCGACAGGAGGGAGGGCCAGGAGCAGGGAAGAGGGACCCGAGAAGAGGAGGATCAGGGCTACTCTGTGCAAAACCAACTGCACAGAGGAGGTAAGTATAACATGTTTGTTTAAAAAAAAAAACTTTACAATCACTTTAAGAACTGTTTTTTTCATGGTACAAGACAAGACAACAGTAGGTGGCAAAATTAAAAAACAAGAGTTATGCATTATTTTTCAAAGAGAAAAAGTATAAATCAAGGCTCACAGATATACTGACATTTGCCATTGCTATGGACTTTTCAGGTATGAATTGTACAATATTCACTTTTAATCTGGAGATTTCACTGCAGTACTCTGTCACTGGATGTCCTTCGTCTGATGGTCAGAATCAACACACTTCTTCTGAGCCCAGGTCACCCTGGGCCCTCCCCAGCCTCTGAATGAATAGTGAAAGGGGAAGCAACACAATGCTCTCTCCTCCTCTCAGAATGCTTCTTGCCAAAACATGAATGGATTGGCTCCTTGCACTGCTACTTTATCTCATAATCCAGCTCTGTTGTACATAGAAGGCAAGAGGCTGATACCAGATAAAATTCAGGTACTTACACTGCTTGATTCTAGAAAAAAAAATGCATTTTACAATATATAAGTAATTACAGGGCTGCGTTGATTTGTGTCGTTTTATCTGCCTTGAATTCAGCTTGAAATACTATTGAATTTTCAATGACTGCCTCTTATCAACTGTTGCCAGGGGCCAAAATATCTAACTATATCCAATTTCCTAAGAACTGAGTGTGTATAAAACACACCCTACTGTTGCGTCATCTAGCAATGTGAACAGGGGCAATAGTCTTAGTGATTTAATTAAATCAATCTGTTTACTACAGAAGTGCAGAATTCTGTAGAAATGTTACATGCCAATTATCATTATTGCAAGATAAATTTGTTTGCTATACACTTCTTGATTGAAGTTTCAGATAAAAAAACATCCACAGTAGCTAAATAAAACATAATTAGTACAGACTAGCTCACATAGGAGGTCATTTCAATATCTAGCAACATGTCACTTGCTCACTGGTTCCTCCTGATAAAGTCCATTGTGTGCTTTATTGATTTGCAAGTAATGACGGGAGGAATCTGTGATCGCTGTAGGGCAGTGGTCCTCAACTCCGGTCCTCAGGGCCCACTAACAGGCCAGATTTTAAGTATTACCTTGGGGAGATGCAGACTAGAGTACTGCAATCACTGAGCAGCAAATGATATCACCTGTGATGTATTTCAGTTATCTTGCAAATCTGGCCTGTTAGTGTGCCCTGTAGGCCAGGGTTGAGGACCACTGCTGTAGGGGACCGGTTTAATTTACACTCGTAGAAGTGTTGGGTCCCTGCCACCTTTGGCTAAGGATTTCTTTTGATCAGAGCAGCATTCTGGTGGTGCAAATTATAAAAAGGTAAGTATTCAGGCCATTCTTTTGCACGTATGCATTTTTTTTCTTTAATAATGACAGGGTTGCTTTGAAACATTGGTGCTCAATCTGTGGCCCTCCAGCTGTTGCGGCACTACAAGTCCCATCATGCCTCTGCCTTTGGGAGTCATGCTTGTAGCTGTCAGCCTTGCAATGCCTCATGGAACTTGTAGTTCCACTACAGCCAGAGGGCCACAGGTTGAGCACTTATGCTTTTAAAGTGACACCAAACCATGGTTTAAAAAAATCTATTTAGATATGTTTTTTTAACTCTAGAAAGTCCTTTTTATTGCTCTTAGCCTTCGCAAAATGTTTTTTTGCTGCTGTAATTTGACTTCCAGTTAGAGGGTGGCTGCATCATTTCTCTATGATCCACCTGTATATCGAACATAGCCACCCACTGTTGCTTATTCCAGAGATGGACTAAGGACTATGGAATATAGGATTTGAAGTGTGCATAGAGCAGTGCACATGGCCAGGGCTTTTGTTAGAAATCATGGGGCCCCATACAGCCCCCCTGACCCCGCCTACACCCCAACTACTCCCCTGGGGTGCAGTAGAAAAGCAGCACTGACTTTATCTGTCTATACCGCAAAAATGGAAACAGAAAAAAGTCTGTTAACTTGATGGCCTGATAGAGCCAAGGAAAATGTAATTTAAGCCCTGGTAAGCAAGTAGAAGTGGGGGTGTGGTCTAGTAAAATTAATTTATGCAGAAATAAACAATAAAGCTCCCCCCACTTGACTTTGCCCGCCCTGTATTCCAGGCTTTGCAATTCCTCCTGTGATCCTGCAACAGGCATGGCAGTTGTCGACAAGCGGAATGCCCAGAAGCTGTTTAGCAGGGAATGACGTGCCTGCACCGGAACTGACGAGCAGGGCCGGTGCAGGCGCAATTGCCCAATATTCCTTGTTTCACAGCAAATTGGAACCGATGAATGGAAATTCTCATATGACAGAGGCTTTTTTTTTGTTTATTGTTTCTGATAATGTGAAGTCTTTCTTTTCTCATTTTTCCTGTATAAAAATCATACGCAAAAGCTACACGTTAAATGAAAATTGTTTGTTCTGTTCCCATACGAGAAAAACTTTGGACTTTGTCCCTTCGGGAATTTTCATAGAAAAAGTCAGAATCGGTTGTCAAATGTTTTGTACACACTATACGAAAATCGTACGAAAGTTCCTCAGACGAAAACTTTCACCGATTTTTCTTATAGTGTGTAGTCTTTAGTCAGTAGGGTTTAATATTGAGTTGGCCCACCCTTTGCAGCCATTACAGCTTCAACTCTTCTGGGAAGACTGTCCCCAAGGTTTAGGAGAGTGTCTAGGGGAATTTTTGACCATTCTTCCCGAAGTGTATTTGTGAGGTCAGGCATTGATGTTGGATGAGAAGGCCTGGCTCGCAGTCTCCACTCTAATTTATCCCAGAGGTGTTCTATCGGGTTGAGGTCAGAACTCTGTGCCGGCCACCCCAGGTTCCTCCACCCCAAACTCGCTGATCCATGTCTTTCTGGACCTTCCTTTGTGCACTTGTGTGCAGTCATGTTGTAACAGGAGGGGGCCATCCACAAACTGTTCCCACAAAGTTGGGAGCATGAAAATGTCCAAAATATTTTAGTATGCTGACGCCTTAAGTGTTCCCTTCACTGGAACTAAGGGGCCAAGCCTAACCCCTGAAAAAGAGCGACCCATGGTTTATTAATGTGCCGCTCAGGCTCGATCACTGTGGGGAGCAATGTGGGTGATGCATCCGCTGCAGGAGCACCAGCAAGGGATGGAGCTTGTCCCAGCTCCTGTAGTCACTGGAAGGAAGAGAGGAAAGATCTTTGGTGCCACACATCCACGGAGTCCTATGGTGGTAATGAGAGAGACAACCTCAGCCTGGGCTCCTGCTAGGCCACACCCCCAACACGGTTTTCTCCACCCCCTGGAGCTTAGTCATGGGGGTATGACTAAGCTACGGGGGTCAGAGCAAAATGAGACAGGCTGTGGCCTGACGGGGGACCAGGCTGAGGTTGTCTCTCTCATTACCACCATAGGACTTCGAGGAGGTGTGGCACCAGGGATCTTTCCTCTCTTCCTTCCCCTAAAAAACAACCCCACACCAAAATCCCCCCTCCACCAAATGATTTGGACCAGTGCACAAAGCAAGGTCCATAAAGACATGGATAAGCTAGTTTGGGGTGGAGGAACTTGACTGGCCTGCAAAGAGTCTTGAACTCAATCCGATAGAACACCTTAGGGATGAATTAGAGCACAGACTGGGAGCCAGGCCTTTTTGTCCAACATCAGTGACTGACCTCACAAATGCGCTTCTGCAAGAATGTTTAAACATTCCAATATTTACATCCCTAAACCTTGTAGACACCCTTCCCAGAAGAGTTGCAACGGTTATAGCTCCAAAGGCTGGGCCAACTCAATATTGAACCCTATGGACTAAGACTGGGATGCCATTAATGTTCATGTGCGTGTAAAGGCAGGCGTCCCAATTCTTTTGAGAATATTGTGTATATTAGGAGAACCAGTGCAAATACTAATATAGTATAAACTGTATATGCATATAAACATGTATGTTGAGGTATCTTGTGATGATCTATTTATGCCCATGGTGTTTAGTTGATTCACATAGTAAGAATGTGGTAGTGCTGCATTTTTTGGTATATTCATTTGTTCATATGTGGGAAACACATATCAGTGTTAGCAGCAGCCAGAGGATAACATTCTATTGTTTTTATCTTTTTTGAGAGTTTACTATAGGTGATTAGTGCACAGGTTGTGCAGAGAATCATCAAAATAATAATTGATCTAGAAAACTCTACATAGTGTACAAACAGAGCAACATTCCTTTAACATGAGGTAAACTACTATAGCCCACTGTACAAGGAGGAGGACTGAGGGCCAGTGATTCTAAATGAGCCTGACAGAGATGTGGGCTGTAAATCTATTCTGAGATCACGAACAAGGAATTCCCCCTTTTCTCACATGAAGGAAATTACTCAAATCATTTCCTCTGATTTTCCTCAGAAAGTCCCTTATCTTCACCTCTATCTATTCTATAGCAGTCAGTCAGAGCACATGTACTGCCATTATCATCTGCACTGTTTTTATATAGAGGTGGTGCAATGTATTAAGAGCTGGTTCACACTAGATGTGCTGCGAATTCACAGCAAATTCGCACTGCATAAAAATCACAACCTGTTCATGCGAACTGATTTTGGAGTGTATGTTAACGACACCCCACAATCGGTTTGCAAAACGCAGCACGATTTGCAGAATCTGATCACATGGGTGTAGCCATGCGATCCGATTCCGGTGCGGACAAAAAAAGGGTCCTGAACGAGTTTGGCCAGCATGCTATGCAAGTTCAGCCAGACAGTTTATATGGCTGAATTTGAATCGCACAGACATTACATGTGATCTGCACAGCAATGCAGTGAGTATCACATGCAATGTCTGGCATCGCACCAGTGTGAACCGGCCCGAAGGCCTCATTCACACTATATATGCATAAAAACTGATGGAAAAAAAAACACAGATTTCACTTGCAGAGACACGAGTTTACATCAGTTTTTCAAGTGCTTTTTTTTTTTTTTTATGCACAGATAGATCTCACACCCTGTGTCATCACTCTCTCTTCTGCCTTGTTCACATAGCATTGTTAAGGTCACGTCAAGCTTCCGATGACGTCACTTCTGATGAAGAAACGTGTCAAGTTGATATGCAGGTTGCCTCATTTTGAGTTTAGCCTGGAACGCACTCCGCATTAGGAAGTCCCAGAGCAGTGCGGCTCCCTGAACAGTGTGTGGGCAACCAATACGGGACACTGAGGAACCTTTGTTCATGGCCATTGTTTTTGCTGTTTTAACTTTTAATAAAAACTGAAGATTTGAAAAAGGATACTACACTATGAGGAGTCCATCTCTTGAATTTCAACTAATCCATATATAGGACCATCCTCCTCAGAACACGCACGGACTGGTGGACCAGAGATCACGGGGATCTCTGAAGCGCTATTTGATCTTTTTTTTGCCATAAGGTAAAAGAGATCAACAACCAGTGGCGGCCAGCTGATAGGGGGAGCAGGGGCGCCGTCCCCAAAAAAAAAGAAGAAAAAAAGATAAAAAAAAAATGTCCATTTTCACCCACTAGGGGCGCCAAACCTAATGGTGGGTATGGGGGGGTTGGGTTTTTGACCCCACGTGAGCCGAACAGAGGTGCCGATTGGCGGCCTTCTGGGGGTCATCGGGGCGCAGAGCAATGCGCCCCGACACTCCCCATTTTACTGGACTCCTGGCTGTGATTGGTCCAGACTCCAGCCTGGACCAATCACAGGAGGACATCCCGGGACGGTCCTGTGGTGACGTGATGCGTGGGGGCGGTGCACCACCCCGGCGTCACGTCCTTCCCGTCCCCGGCGCAGACTAGAGAGGAGACGGAGAGCCGCGTGAGGAGCTGCCCGATTTGGAATTCATCTTCGCAGTCTCGCTGCTCTCGCACCAGCCGCAGTCGACTGAGAAGAAGCTGAGCACACCTCCTGTCCTGACGCGAGGTGACCACCTGACATGGCACCTGACCTGGACTCGGACCGTCCGGAGGACCGTCACTGGAACGTTCGTCTCCGACGGAGCGGCGGGCGGGAGGTGCATGCACTGACTGTGCCTATCAGGAGAGCTAAGTTGGGCCTGGCTGTGTACTAGCGCTGGCAAGTGGCAATGGATGGAGCCATGGAGGATGGTGCTGCTGGATGGTAGAGTGCTGCTGGAGGTGCATGCATGGCTGCACTGGGCTGTGATAGGGAGAGCTAAGTTGGGCCTTGGCTTACTGGGCTAGTGGGCAGGCAAGTGGCAATGGATGGAGGATGGTGCTCAATGGTAGTGGCAATGGATGGTGGATGGTGCTGGATGGTAGAGTGCTGCCAGAGGTGCATGCACTGTGCTATGATAGGGAGAGCTAAGTTGGGCCTTGGCTGTACTGGGCTCGCAAGTGGCAATGGATGGTGCTGGATGGTAGAGTGCTGTCACTGACTCACTGCTGTGATAGGGAGAGCTTGGGCCTTGGCTGTACTGGGTTGGCAATGGTGCTGGATGATAGAGAGGAGATCACTCAGGCAGGGGATGATTGATCCTTGGGTGACAAGAGCAGGCACTGATCACTTCCATTGTTATATTAATATAGTACATAAGTACAGCATGTCTATATGACAAGTCGACTCTCGGCCTCGGGTAAGAAGGCACCGGGTGCATGCAGTGCTGTGATAGGTAATAGAGCTTGGGCCTTGGCTGTACTGGCATGGTGCTGGATGGTAGAGGAGATCACACAGGCAGGGGATTGAATCAAACTATGATGTAACTATGGGTAACTATGAATACTTTTTCAAGGCACTGTTCCTTGATTACTGAAGGCCCCTTTAACACTTGTGTGGCGTCAAAAGTCACGCAATTTTTTACTGCATTTTTGCTGCAAATTTTTCTTTTTTTGCCCCCCCCCCCCCCAAAAAAAAAAAAAATTTTGAGCACCAGCCGCCACTGGGAATAGATGTATGAGTGCTGCCAGCATTGCTGCAGAGTTTGAAGGGGTGGGGAGTCAGCCTGTCAGTGCTCAGACCATACGCCGCACCCTTCAATAAATTGGTCTGCATTGCTGTCTTTCCAGAAGAAAGCCTCTTCTAAAGATGATGCCACAAGAAGGTCCGCAAACAGTTTGCTAAAGCCAAGCTGACTAAGGACATGGATTAGTGGAACCATGTCCTGTGGTCTAATGAGACCAAGGTAAACTTATTTGGTTCAGATGATGTCAAGCATGTGTGGCAGGAACCAGGTGAGGAGTACAAAGACGTGTGTCTTGCCTACTGTCAAGCATGGTGGTTAAAGTGTCATGGTCTGGAGCTGCATGAGTGCTTCTGGCACTGTTCATTAAGGGAACCATGAATGCCAATGTGTACTGTGACATACTGAAGCAGAGTATGATCCCCTCCCTTCGGAGACTGGGCCGCAGGGCAGTATTCCAACATAACGACCCCAAACACACCTCCAAGATGACCACTGCCTTACTAAAGAAGCTGAGGGTAAAGATAATGGACTGTCCAAGCATGTCTCCAAACAGTGGCGGCTGGTGCTCAAAATTTTGGGGGGGGGGGGGGCGCAAAAAGAAAAACGTGCGGCAAAAAAATTGCGTGACTTTGACGCCACACAAGTGTTAAAGGGGCCTTCAGTAATCAAGGAACAGTGCCTTGAAAAAGTATTCATAGTTACCCCTTGAAATAATACACATTTTGTCATGTTATTTACCACCAAAAACTTACATGTATTTCATGTGATAGACCGGCACAAAATTGTGAACTGGAAGGAAAATGGAAGAAAAATGACAAATGCATTGCTTTCAACATTTTATTAACAAAATTCAAACATGAAAGAAGAAAACCAAACAGCAAAGTGACCAGCGTACTTATCTGAAAATACATTTTGCTCTTCTTTCCTTTAGGGATGCAAATTTCTCGATGACCTTCTGGTTGAAATCTGGCATCTCTGTCACCAGTGTCTTTTACATTGACAGCATGGCCAATGCATTCAACCTCTCCTGGGTCATGGTGTTCATCAGAAAAGTCTTTATTCTTTTCAGGGTTGAGATGCACCTCTCAGCCTCTGCTGTGGTCATGGGTGTGGTGATGAGGATCTTCAGGAGAGTGACAGTCTCTCCAAAGACTTATTCCAGTTGTTTGTGGAGAACAATCTTTAAGAAGTCCACAGCACCACGGCAGGTTCGAAATTCCTCCTCGGATCAGATGAGACTAAGCTCTGTTCTTAACTTACTCCCATTGAGTACCGGATATGTCTTCACAGTAGTGCTAAGTGCATCCTTTGGAAATTCCCTTGCATACTGGTCAAACTTGTCCGCTTGAAGCAGGGTGGCACTAACCAGATGGTTTGTGAAGGAGAACCGCTCCATGGTGTGTAGGAGGATGGTATCACAGACCTATCAAGAATGATAAAAAAACAAAATTAGGTACTGGTGAGAAAATGTCAATGTCATGCGTTAGCTCCCTGAGCATCAGAAATGCATGAAACTTAACATATGTACTCAGAATGTCTTGGGCATTTGTATGGGATGCTGAGAAATTATGATTTCAAAAAGCACTTGATAAAATGTTCAGGTTTAAGTTATTATAAAGGAAGATCATATTCAGTGTTTTTGAATCCAGAATTTCTCAGAACTCCATACACATGAACAGGACATTCTAAGTAAATGTTTCTAAGTTGTATGCATTTCTGATGGTCTGGGAGCTATGAAGGCTGTAATACCAATTTTGTCCACTAGAGGGGAAAAAAATGGATTTTTGTAAAATCTTACCGTAAAATCCTTTTCTCTTAAGCTCATTGACAGACATAGTCCTCGTTTCAGCACAACTCGGGTTATGCTGCCCTCTACAGGAGTAGGACTAGACAGGAAAGAAAACATTCTGGCCACACCTTAGGGGCAGTCCCAGAGGGTATATCCTCTCTCTCTCTGCTACAGCAAATCAGTTATGTCACAAAGCAGTGTTTAGAGAATTTAACCCAACCCAACTCAAAAACAGAGGGGCGGGTACTACATCTGTCAATGAGCTTAAGAGAAAAGGATTTTACGGTAAGATTTTACAAAAATCCATTTTTCTCTGTCGCTCATTGACAGACGTAGTCCTCGTTGATTCAACACAACTCGGGACGTCCCAAAGCAGTACCACAAATGAGGGGTGGGAAAATGGAAATCAAATCCAATCTAGAAGGCCCAACCGGTGCCAACTAGAAGTTTTCAATGCTCATCAATCAAAGATGAGACTCAACAGAAAATTCCAACAGAAAAAAACCCTCGAGGTAGACCACCGGTCTCCTCAAATTGCGGCCTGCAAAACCTTGCGGCCAAATGAGGCATCCGCCGATGCCATCACATCAATCTTATAAAATTTTGTAAAGGTATGTACCGACGACCAAGTGGCCGCCTTACATACCTGGACCACTGACGCCTGATGGCGGAAGGCCCAGGAAGTACTGAGCGCTCGAGTGGAGTGCGCCTTAACAGGGAACGGAGGATTCCGACCCTTAATAGAATAAGCCTGTACCACCTTCTGTCTAATCCATTTGGAGATAGTCGCGGCAGATGCAGGCAACCCCTTTCTGGGGCCATCCGTGATCACAAAAAGTGAATCCGTCTTACGGAGCGATTCCGTAGCCTTCAGGTATACCCTGATTGCCTGAACCACATCCAAGGAATGCAACGCATGTTCCCGATGATGATTGGGCTGAGGACACAAGGAAGGTAGCACAATATCTTCATTCAGATGAAAGTCTGAAACCACCTTTGGAAGAAAGGATGGCTTAGGATGAAGAACTACCTTATCCCTATGAATCACTAAATATGGGGACTGGCATGACAATGCAGCCAGTTCTGACACCCTGCGTGCAGAAGTGATAGCCACCAAGAAGGCCACCTTCTGGGATAAAGTAAGCAAGGGAATCTCCCTGATGTTTTCAAAGGGAGGTTTCTGCAGAACCGACAAAACCAGATTAAGATCCCAGGGCGGTAAGGGCGCGCGGACTGAGGGGGCCGGGTGCCGCACCCCCTGGATGAAATTCCGCACCAAGGAATGAGTAGCCAAGGGCTCCCGAAAGAAGATTGCTAACGCTGAAACCTGACCCTTGATGGTGCTCAAGGCTAGTTTCTGCTCAACCCCCTTTTGCAGAAAGGTCAATATTCGGGTCACCGAATAGGTACGTGGAGGAAATCCTAAAGATTCGCACCACGCGATATACGTCTTCCATGTGCGATAATAGACCTTGCTGGAAGTCGCTTTCCTTGCCTTAATTAGCGTAGGAATTACTGAAGCTGACAACCCTCTGTCCTTCAGTACCTGGGTCTCAATGGCCAGGCCATTGAACCCAGCGACTGTAAAGCACAATGGAAGATCGGTCCTTGAGACCGCAGACACTCCCTGAGAAGAAGTTCCCAAGGAGCGTTCGCGACTAGCATGTCCAAGTCGGCCAGACCGGCTTGACGAAGCTAGCCTAGAATTTCCAGGACAAATGGAGCTGACTGGATCCGAACCAGGCTGCCCTAGAGCTATCTGGCCCCGGCAATCCGACAAAGTCTGATCGTTCTCTGTTCCCACACATTTATCAGACACCTGATTCCTATCAGGAGTGGTGATTTCTCCTGGTTGAACATTAGGGACCGAAGTCACCCGGCTAGAGGCTCCTTGGTCTGTCTGTTCAACCGGATCCGATTCTTGTGGGGAAGTGAGGCTAATCTTTGGAAAAGGTAAAGAAAATGATGTGTTCAGGGAACGGTAACTACCGCTCCCTGTAGTACTTAAATGTTGGAAGGGAAGAATCGCACCGGTAGCAGTGGTCGATGCTCGATCTAATGCTCTGAATACCGGTGAAGACGTCCCCCCACCCTCAAGCCGGGTGGGGGCGCACCTTCAGGCTGTGTAATCCTTTGCTTCAGGTTTGGCTGAGTCGGTCTTCTGTTTGTCCGACCAGCCCTTCTTGAACCCTCCTGGAGGAGTTTTGCCCTTCCCGCTTGCTCCAGCAGAGCGAACGAACCCTGTAAAGAAAGGTCCCCGCTTGTTACGAGGTCCTTTAGCTTTAGCAGCCTGTGGCAAAAAAGTGCTTTTGCCCCCAGTGGCATCCTTAATGATCTCATCTAGGGTGGCCCCAAATAGGCGATTCCCTTGAAAGGGGAGATTCGCCAAGGTCTTTTTGGAACCTAGGTCCGCTGACCAGCATTTTAACCACAGCACACGTCTGAGGATTAACGCTGACATAGATGCATGCCCTAATAGGGGGGTAGCATCCAAGGCTGCGTCACAGACAAACTGTAGTCCTTGTATAATCTGTTCCATCAAATCAGATGTTGCCTGGGGGATATCTTTCCCCTTCAGGTCCTGGCGCACCAATCTCGCCCATTCCGTTAATGTCTGAGAAACTAGACCAATGACAATTACTGGTCTAAAGGCTGACCCTATCAGGGAAACTGATTAGGGACCCCGCTTCTACCTTCCGATCCACCGGATCCTTAAAGGATGAAGCGTCCTCCACTGGAATAACCGTGGCTTTATACAGTCTGGAAATAGGTGGGTCCACCACTGGTGGTACCGTCCATTTCTTAATGAGGGATTCCTCAAACGGATAGCGTCTAGCAATGCGCTTGGAAATAGTAAAGGTACGCTTAGAATGCTCCCATTCCTCTTTAATCTTATTACCAAAACACTTGGGTAAAGGAAAAACCTTCACCGTCTTGGGTTTGCTAGTACCAAAGGGAATCTCTATTTCAGTTGCCTCTGCCGGTAGAACCTCAAGTCTTAAGGTTTCCCGAACCGCCACAACTAGTGCGTCCACCAATGCTTCTTCCTGAATTATGGCGGAAGCATGAACGTCTTCCTCACTGTCTGAGGGAACTTTACCTGAGACAACAGCCCCTGCAGAGGGACCTGCAGCTGCATGACCATCTCAGAATCTGAATCTGAAGTATCAGATGATATAGGGGTAGGCGGGGGTCGCTTTCTTGACCCCCGTTCCTGACAGGCCGTCTCCACCCGAGCCACCAAAGACTCCAAAACTGCTGTAAATGCATCCATACTCTGTGCACTGGCGGGTCCCGCGGCCCCCTCGAGGGAAACAGGTGGGGGTACCTGTGTGGCAGGGTCCATAATAATTCCAGATACTATCCGGAAAAAATCAATTTGCCAAAAAATAAAGCTTTTTTTTTTTTTTTTTTTTTCAGACCCCCAGCGCCACAAAGCCCCTCAGTGCTACCTGCTTAGGGACCCCTACAAAGCGAGAGAGAGAGAGAGACCCCAGGGCTCACCACTTGATGCTCAGAGTTTTCAAATGCAGCTTGTCTCAGCGCTGTCTAGAACAGACAGGAAGTCTTTTGGCTGGCTTCCCGGGAAAAAAGGAGGCGGCTCCGCCCCTCTGTACGCCTTCCGGCACCTCCCCTAGCTCCACGAGGTGTTTGGGTCACCTCAAACATGGCCGCCCCCATGATGGAGACACAAGGCTACGCCAAAATGGCGGCCTCGTACGATCTACCAGACAATGGCGGCGGCCTGTACAGAATAACGGCATTTCTGCGGGAGTATCTCGGCCTCACAAACCTTCACCCTCATGGTGATCAGTGTGGCCGGCGGTACCGGACCCTGGCGGGCCGTATGCGGTCCATGGCCGTCGGGAGGCACCTGCTTAACTGGAGGAATATGATCCGGAATGCAGTATCATGTATAGACATCGCCCTGTGGCTTCTGACAGGTAGGATACCTTATACTATCACAGTCATGTTCTAATACTGCCACTGACTACAATCATTCAAACATCTTTGCAATTAGATTGTCAGCTCCCAAACCAAGCCTCCTGGTTTTTTGTTCACAAAAATCACACTCAAATAGGGGGATCTGTGACATGTTATAGGATAGAGGGGAGACCCATCCTTACCATTTCAGAGAGGGGCCCGCGTTCACCACAAACCCGTCAGGGGGAAAAGGGGGAACATACTACTCACCATACCGGAACCAGGCGGGCGCCAACTCCTGACAGTACCCCTCTCCACCGGGGTGGGAGGGCTGTCGACCAATACGGACGCCGTGACTCATGGTCATTGGCGTTTAAGCGAGACGTTTAACTCGCAGGGTCAGTCCCCGTCCAGTGGGACTATGTCGCGGCCGACCCAGCGCGGAGCTATGGCCTGCACGCGCTCGTAGGCTGAACTGGGGTGACCACTGGATCTCAACATCCAGCCCGTCGCCCAGTTTCAGCTTTCTTGCTTGAAGATCTCACAGGAACACTGGAGAAAAAAGCTGTCTAAAAAATCTTTCTAAGAAAAAAATCCTGCCAGGACCGAAGATCCTAGCAAAGCATCTAGGTCCTTACTCCTAACTAGACAGAAAAAAACTGATTTGCTGTAGCAGAGAGAGAGAGGATATACCCTCTGGGACTGCCCCTAAGGTGTGGCCAGAATGTTTTCTTTCCTGTCTAGTCCTACTCCTGTAGAGGGCAGCATAACCCGAGTTGTGTTGAATCAACGAGGACTACGTCTGTCAATGAGCGACAGAGAAAAACACATTATTTTCTACAAATAAAAACGAACCTCCTTTGCAATAACTTTATGGGTTGCTGGATCAAGCGAGCACCGCCTCTTCGGTTGAGAACCACCTTCACTCATTTCACCAACCAGGGAATGCAGAGAATCTCTGAAAAATGTAGAAGTAGTAATAATAATTAAAACAACAACAACAACATGGAAAAGGATGAATACAGGTGCTACCTGATCTTCTGTATGCCCTGCTGGAACTGCTGGATGCTCCCCTTAATGTGGACTGAATCTATGTCCTTCCGCTGGAGTTTGGCATAGAGGAGGTCCACATGTGGCATGATGTTGTGGAAAAGGTTAAGAAAAAAAATAAACTCCTGATCCTCCAGCATCATGGCAAAGCCTCTTGCCTCTCTGGTGGTAGTAAGGTCAAAGTCACCTGAATCCTGGATTGTTTTAAAGCAGCAAATGAGGTCCTCTCTGTGCTTAAAAACAGTATTGACGACACGGCTGTGGAAGTTCCATCTGACACTGCTTGCTGTTGGTAGTCTATGAGCAACTACTTTATCAAGAACATCCGTGCGCTTTGGCGATCTTGAAAAAAAGCTGGCAAACCCTCCAAGGTTAGAAAACAAAAATGCTCACTTTGGATATGCGAGAAGTGGCCTGCTGCATTATTAAATTAAGCTGATGTGCATAGCAGTGGATGTAATGGGCATTTGGGTAAACATCATGGATCTTCCTTTGCACACCTGCAGTGGCACCCCTCATCACACTAGCTCCATCATAGGCTTGGCAGATGAGTTTACTCTTCTGATCCTCTGGAAGGATGACAGCAAGACGCTCTTGTAGTGCTGTAGCAATGGAATCAGCTGTAGTTGCATGCAGAGGAATAAACTCAAAAAACCTCTCTTGGATGTTGCTCTTGCCATTAATGTAGCGCAGCACAAGCACAAGTTGGCACTGTGTGGCAATATCAGTGGTCTCGTCGGCCTGGATGGACAGAAAATCACTGTTTCGTGCTTCTTGGATGATGTGTTCTTTCACAACAGACAACATACAGTCCAATAGCTCGTTCTGCACAGTTTTTGAAGTTCCCTTAAACACAGTGGCGTTCGAGGTGCTCTTTCAAAACTCCATCAAGAGAAGCTACAAAATCGACCAAGCCACGGAATATCCCGGGATTATCTGATCTCTCTCTCTCGTCATGGCCACGCAAAGCAAGTTCAAATGCACCACAGAATTTCACACAGTCTATTATTCTAGACAGGATGTGTCGATTTTTTGTGACATCTTCATTGTGCTTTCTTATGCCACTCCTGTAGCTTTTATTTATCTGTTCAGCAATGCTATGCCTCCCAAAAAGCTGGAGCCTCATAGCGTTGTCCAGATGACTTTGGCTACTTTCATGCCACTTGCACTTGTCATTGAGATGTTTCAAGTCACAAACCCCTGTTGTTGTCCACAACATGTCAGTTCCAGGACTTTGAAACAACAATAGAAGGCATTACTCACATCGCATCCAGCTAGCCAACTCCGTCTCTCATAGCAAGTGGTGGAAAAGCTCCGAGTGTAAGCTCTACCACGATCACTTGACTGCTGCTTAATTTCCAAGTTGGGACGATCTGGTCCAAGCTCCTTTATCCTCTTTTTCTCTGCATCTGAACGCCTTGTGAAAAAGCTAAAACAGAATTTTCTCTCATCATGGCTAACAAATGTGCCTCACTTCCAAAATGATCAGTACCTAGGAGTCAAATGACAATATGGGAATGTTTAAAAGAGAGATCCGTATGGCACTGCTATATATACAGTGGGTACGGAAAGTATTCAGACCCCCTTAAATTTTTCACTCTTTGTTATATTGCAGCCATTTGCTAAAATCATTTAAGTTCATTCTTATTCCTCATGAATGTACACATAGCACCCCATACTGACAGAAAAACACAGAATTGTTGACATTGTTGCAGATTTATTAAAAAAGAAAAACTGAAATATCACATGGTTCTAAGTATTCAGACCCTTTGCTCAGTATTTAGTAGAAGCCCCCTTTTGATCTAATACAGCCAGGAGTCTTTTTGGGAAAGATGCAACAAGTCTTTCACACCTGGATTTGGGGATCCTCTGCCATTCCTCCTTGCAGATCCTCTCCAGTTCTGTCAGGTTGGATGGTAAACGTTGGTGGACAGCCATTTTTAGGTCTCTCCAGAGATGCTCAATTGGGTTTAAGTCAGGGCTCTGGCTGGGCCATTCAAGAACAGTCACGGAGTTGTTGTGAAGCCACTCCTTCGTTATTTTAGCTGTGTGCTTAGGGTCATTGTCTTGTTGGAAGGTAAACCTTCGGCCCAGTCTGAGGTCCAGAGCACTCTGGAGAAGGTTTTTGTCCAGGATATCCCTGTACTTGGCCGCATTCATCTTTCCCTCAATTGCAACCAGTTGTCCTGTCCCTGCAGCTGAAAAACACCCCCATAGCATGATGCTGCCACCACCATGCTTCACTGTTGGGACTGTATTGGACAGGTGATGAGCAGTGCCTGGTTTTCTCCACACATACCGCTTAGAATTAAGGCCAAAAAGTTCTATTTTGGTCTCATCAGACCAGAGAATCTTATTTCTCACCATCTTGGAGTCCTTCAGGTGTTTTTTAGCAAACTCCATGCGGGCTTTCATGTGTCTTACACTGAGGAGAGGCTTCCGTCGGGCCACTCTGCCATAAAGCCCCCACTGGTGGAGGGCTGCAGTGATGGTTGACTTTCTACGACTTTCTCCCATCTCCTGACTGCATCTCTGGAGCTCAGCCACAGTGATCTTTGGGTTCTTCTTTACCTCTCTCATCAAGGCTCTTCTCCCCCGATAGCTCAGTTTGGCCGGACGGCCAGCTCTAGGAAGGGTTCTGGTCGTCCCAAAAGTCTTCCATTTGAGGATTATGGAGGCCACTGTGCTCTTAGGAACCTTAAGTGCAGCAGAAATCTTTTTGTAACCTTGGCCAGATCTGTGCCTTGCCACAATTCTGTCTCTGAGCTCTTCAGGCAGTTCCTTTGACCTCATGATTCTCATTTTGCTCTGACATGCATTGTGATCTGGAAGGTCTTATATAGACAGGTGTGTGGCTTTCCTAATCAAGTCCAATCAGTATAATCAAACACAGCTGGACTCAAATGAAGGTGTAGAACCATCTCAAGGATGATCAGAAGAAATGGAAATCACCTGAGTTAAATATATGAGTGTCACAGCAAAGGGTCTGAATACTTAGGACCATGTGATATTTCAGTTTTTCTTTTTTAATAAATCTGCAACAATGTCAACAATTCTGTGTTTTTCTGTCAGTATGGGGTGCTATGTGTACATTCATGAGGAAGAAGAATGAACCTAAATGATTTTAGCAAATGGCTGCAATATAACAAAGAGTGAAAAATTTAAGGGGGTCTGAATAGTTTCCGTACCCACTGTAAGTGTCTATTTAATCACGAGTTATGATAGTTAGGCTAGGAGGTTTGAAGGTGTTTTGCACGCCACCCTGAAGCCTCGTACACACAGTGAGAATATCTAACAAATGCACCATTTTTTTTTTTTGGCCTACTTTATGGTTTTTACAGTGGTCATTATACAGTGACATGTTGTACTGACTAGATGCCAATGATCAGAAGTGGTATTGCTGTGTAAACAAAAGCAAGACAAAGGTGCAGCAGCACATGGAAACTGACATAAATATATAAAAGCTGATCATTGTGAGCACCTCTGTCAGTGTAAATGGTTTGTCAGAACCTTCTAACTGCTACATCTGCAGGACAGCTTGTTCTGTTGAAAACAATGAACTTAGTCTTACTAGCAGGATCAGCAGGTGAAAATAAAGACACTAATTACAGGTCACTATAAAAAAGTCCTCAAGATCCATTCCCTCATCCAGGACAGGGAAGGTGCCACTGCCACTGCCCACTCTGCTATTAGGGATGTCCACCCCCCTCCTATGATAATAAGGAGTCCAGACAGCCTGCTGAGCCACCCTACCATTCCTAGACTGTGTGACCTTCATCAATTATAACGATTAAAACTTAATTAAAATGTGACAAGTTTACTCTTTTTACCTTTGTGTGAATCTAGCAATGGGAGGGTGGCTCAGCAGGCTGTCTGGACTCAATGCAGTAACCAGCTTGCCTTCCCGTGCCCCCATCATCAATGCAGTGCCAGTGACCAGCTTGCCGTGCCCCCAGGGCCATCATCAATGCAGTGCCAGTGACCACCAGCTTGCTGTGCCCCCAATGATCATCAATGCAGTGACTGACCACCAGCTTGCCATGCCCCCATGATCATCAATGCAGACAGTGACCACCAGCTTGCTGTGCCCCCCATGATCATCAATGCAGTGACTGACCACCAGCTTGCTATGCCCCCATGATCATCAATGCAGACAGTGACCACCAGCTTGCTGTGCCCCCCATGATCATCAATGCAGTGACTAACCACCAGCTTGCCGTGCCCCCATGATCATCAATGCAGACAGTGACCACCAGCTTGCTGTGCCCCCCATGATCATCAATGCAGTGACTGACCACCAGCTTGCCGTGCCCCCTTGATCATCAATGCAGACAGTGAACACCAGCTTGCTCTGCCCCCTTGATCATCAATGCAGACAGTGACCACCAGCTTGCTGTGCCCCCAATGATCATTAATGCAGTGACTGACCACCAGCTTGCCATGCCCCCATCATCAATGGCAAATTTGCAGTGTGTGTGACCTGACCGGCAGTGACCACCAGCTTGTCTGCCTGGCACGGCCCCCGGGCCCCCCCCCCTGTCAATGCAGAGACCAGCGTGCGTGTGTGCCCCTTCAAAGCACCAGACAGTGACAGTGTGCGGGCCGGGCTCCCCCCTGAGGCATCACTTACCGATTCACTGCTGCTGCTGAGTGCGAGTCTGTCAGTCTGCGGCCTGCGGGACTCTCTGGCTCTGCGCCTGCGGCCTGCCTGCAGTGCCGTCCTCTGAAGAAGTGTGGGCTGTGGCGACTCACTCGAGACTCCCTAGATGGCACATAAACACAACACACTGATGATAGATGCAGGTGTATGATTGGTGTATAGTACAACAATAACAGAGGACACATTGGAATATAGAAATGCTGTACTATATTAATAATAACAATGGAAGTGATCAGTGCCTGCTCTTGTCACCCAAGGATCAATCCGATTGATCCTTGGGTGACAAGAGAAGGCACTAATCACTTCCATTGTTATTATTAATATAGTACAGCAGCATTTCTATATGACAAGTCAACTCTCGGGTAAGAACGCACCGGGTGCATGCAGTGCTGTGATAGGGAATAGAGCTTGGGCCTTGGCTGTACTGGCATGGTGCTGGATGGTAGAGGAGATCACACAGGCAGGGGATTGATTCAACATTAATGGCTGTGTGTTGAGTTATTTTGAGGGGACAGCACATTTACACTGTTATACAAGCTTTACACTCACTACTTTATAATGTAACAAAGTGTTATTTCTTCAATGTTGTCACATGAAAAGATATAATAAAATATCTACTAAAATGTGCAAGATGCACATACCTTTGTGAGATACTGTGTGTATATATATATATATATATATATATATATATATATATATATATTCAAGCTAATATCCATGTGTTTGAAACCAATGTCATCGTAATAAAGTGAAGGTGACAATACACTATACAATCTAGTTTGGATCTACCATCAACTATGTAGTGCAAGGGCCGACTTGATTTGATATTGATTAAATTGGTTTGTCCTAATATTACATAATTTTAATAACTTGATATCCAGTGTATGGCCATCTTAAAGCCTAGTACACACTGGCCGAATGTCAGACAGCAGTAGAAACCGTCCGAAAATTCAGCCCATGTGTACTGCAGTCTGTTTGACAAAAGCTGGCCATTCTGCCAGCTTCTGTCGAAGGGGCATGACCGAAAAAGGTCTGCCCAACAGCACCTGATCATCTCTCTCAGCCAATGGCTGAGAGTGCTGACTGAAGTGTTCTGGCGGGGGTGGGCCTGTCAGAACACAATAGCACAGCAGGGGAGATTGCTGTACTAACATCACATAGTTAGTACAGCGGCTCAGACCTGTGCTATCAGTTTTTCTTTTTTTATTTAACCAGCTGGGTTCAACAAAATAAAACTAATAGTGTGTACTAGGCTTTAGAGTATGTCTCCCAACCAGAGTTGAGCAGGGTCCTGGTCACATGATCACTCCCTAAATATTGTGTTACAAGAACACAAAGTATAGCTTATTATGAATAAGCTGCAGTTTCTGAAATTTTTAGCTTTTGTTGATTAAATAAAAAAATTCCACTGATTTCATGTCACTTGGTAATTATTATTGGGAAGTGTTACAAGGAACCAAATGTCCTGGCTTACTGTGAACCCTACGCAGAATATACTGTTCTCAGGACCATTGGGGAGCGATTAGCATACAATCAGAAGCGGAGAAACTTTAGGCAGCAAAGTTAATTTAGATGAAAACCATGTGATAAAATTGAGGTCTGGCTCCTTACAAAGCAATATTTATAACATATGATGGGTACAGCTCACACATTATAGGCATGATTTCTGTGTAGAGTTTAGTATTTCCTGCATTTTTATAACATAGATGTCTAAAATGCAAAACTCTCCAGTCTCCATGGTCTTGATTTAGAAATAAGTTACTGTTATGAAAATCAATTGTTATGGAGAGAATTGCTGTACCCCTACACTCCGTGCCGTGTTAGGAGTACTAAGTAGGAGACTGCAGGAAATTTTGCTCTGTTTTTAAAAGGGACTAGAAGCATGCTCTGTGCCAGTACATCAGGATAAAATGGCAAGTGCTCTAACCAGTGCCATCTGCCCAAAATATGCTAATTTTATACTTAAAGCAGAGTTTTACCCTCATTTTCTTCTTTACGGTTTCCTGTAGGGAGAAGCATGTTAAAAAAAGAATTGGGCAATATTTTTTTTTTTGGGGTCACTTACCTTATTATAGGGGAATCTTTGTCCGACTTCCTCCTTCTGCGGCCGCGGCCCCGGACGTCACGTCTGGTTTTGCATTGTGTCCTAGGAGATGTGTGGCATCAATCCCAGGAGGCAATGGGCATGGCTGGCCGCTCCTCTGATTGCCGATTGCAATCTACAGCGCATGCGCGAGATTGCGATCTGCATTTTGGGTAGCAAAAAAACAGGAAGAGGGACACAGCGGGGGACACAGCGGCTTCAGAAGCCCACACAGTAGATGGCCACACTCTGCAATCAATTTTAAAGGTAAGAATTTATCTATATTCAATAACTGCAGTACTGTAATGTGGGGATAGTGTTAGTGTAATTGGGGATATGTTAGGATTAGGGGGGTATTTTTATGCTAAAAATGTTTTTTTTGCCCGGAACTCCGTTTTAAAGTTTAAATTCACCTTTTCAGAAAAAAATTAACATCCTACACTCTCCCCACCTTCCAGTCCCCACTGCACTTGCCTTTATGGGTGATTAGCAGTCAGTGTTCATGTAAATGTTGTAGCAGTCTAAGGATTTGAAAGCACCACTCTTCTTGCCCTTCTTTCTGTGGGGCTTCTGGGATGGATCTGAGCGATTCTGATTGGTCAAAGGAGTCCGATGTCATTATGACCATCATCATTATGTCATAATTGCTCTGATCTGTCCCAGAAGCCTTTCAGAAAGAAGGGAAAGCGGAGCAAGGATTTTAAATCCCCAGATCCCTACACCGGCTGCATGGACACTGACAGCTAATCACACAGCTAATTAACCCATTTCTGAGCTTGCTCATCCTTGAGCTTGTCACCGTTTTGTTTGCTGGAACTCTGACCAAGTGGAACTTGACTAAGTAGTGAGTTAAAAAGTAGAGTTGAAAATTGGAGATTTTAACAGGAGTCTTCAATACTGTAAGTAACATCTCACATTTTCTGTTAGAAGTATTGTTGTTGTAACCGGGAAAATGTTTGCTAGTGAGATTGAAGGGTTTGTGCATGAATACAATGGAGCAACCGCTCCAGGATGTACACCACTGCTTCGATGTGAGCGGGTTGCCCTTCTGGAAGCTCACATTAGAGATCTAGAGAAGCAAGTTGCAACACTGGGCAGAACTGACAACCTTGAAAGGGGTCTTCTGCTCACTGAATCAAGGCACATTGTCTTCCGTGAAAGGTGAGAAGTGTAACTCTTTCTTTTTCAAGAAACTTCACTCAGGACACACATCCTTGTCACAGCTGCGCAACGAGACCGGAACACTCCAGAAGATGAAGGAGGCTGTGATGCAAGTGGTCAGCGACTACTACACCAACCTCTACTCCCCTAAAGAAACGGACACAGCGGCAGCCGACAGGTTCTTGTCAGTTATCACTAACCAAATTGATCCTGCAGGTTCGTCAGCCATCAACGCCCCCTTGGCGTTGGAGGAGCTGCACTCTGCCGTCAGATCCTTTAGGCAAGGCAGGACCCCGGCTGCGATGGTCTCCCAGCAGAGCTCTATGTAGCGCTATGGGATCTCACGGGCCCGGACCTGCTCGAGCTGTACGAGGAGATGGTGGTGGAGGGCACAATGCCTCCTTCACTAAGGGAGGGGATGATCACGGTTTTTTTAATAGCGGAAGGGGGAGAGATGGGATTTGAAAGCCTTGCATCCCAATAACTAATCCTAAGATCCCAATTATTCTTAAAATTACAATGGGTTATCATAAAACACATTATACCACTACCAAGCCCCTATTTTTATTGATTACTAATAAAACATCCCAAGTCAAACTCTTTGTTCAAGCCTCTCAGTACCAAAGATCCTAATTCATATATCCACCACAACTCACGTTTACTGAGTTCCTGTACAAAATGGCCTCCCCTCCAGTGTTTTTTTGGGACATCAATACCCAAAAACTGTAGGCCCCTGCAATCTTTATTATGTTTGTCTCTAAAATATATGAACAAAAAATGTTTGCCAATCCCTATACTAATATTATGTACATGCTCCTTAATTCTTTCTTTGAGTGTTCTCTTCGTCTGCCTATATAGAGTAGATTGCAAGGGCACTTTATGGCATACAACACTCCCTTAGTGTTACATGACACTAAATCCTTTATATCTTAGATCCTATTTGTGTTAGGGTTCGCAAATGATGACCTTTTCTTTATATTGTTGGGTACTCTAATAGAGCTATAACATCTTCCGCAGCCAAGAGAATTAACCCCTATGAAGACACGTGATCGTATGTCAATCAAGTGGGGGAGGGGCAAGGGCAGTGAGGGCAGCTAGGTAGAACTAGCTTCCAGGAGTGAGGACTGATGGCTTGCAGGCACGAATGAAACCGATATGCTTTTAAGGGTATAAGCACTATTGAATTCTTTCTTCGTATGTGACATTGCAACGGTACTGTGGAGGAGTAGAGTGAGGAGACAAGCAATACGTATTGGGGCTAACCGGATACTCATCCCCAGGCCGGGGAGAGGTAAAAAGGCGTTCTTAGACTGAGGTTAGGTGCGAGGTCACATCATTTGAGGTGAGAACCCAACTATAAGGGGGGAGGACTCATTGTGGTGGCACATGGATGTGTTCATTTAACTGCAGAAAGGAGAAGGAAGAGTGAGCACCCTGTACAACACGGATGTCGGTGGCAGGAAAGATTATTACAATATATGTACATATAATTTGCATTGTTGTGGACTTTGTTTTTTAAAAAAAAGCATTTGATTATATCACAAGTATTATTAATTCACATGTTACCTCTAGTATAGCACACTTGTCACAATTGAGGTTCTAACAGTTGTTACCATGTATTTATTTATTTATTTGATTGTTTTATATGATATTATTTTGCGCAGCACTAAGGTTTGTTTTATTTTAGCAGAAATATGTTCAAATGGCCTCGATCTTAGCTGAGACTATGATTCCTAAATATCTGAACTGCCCAACTATATGCACTGGGCAGAAAGAAGATTACTGGGGGTCAAGAGCTCCATCCAGCGGCAACAGGGCTGAGTTGGTCCAGGTAATATTCAAGCCTGAATAAATTACAAATTCAGTGACTGAGTCCATTACAGCTTGCAAAGAGGAGCCTGTGTTTCAATCAAAAGCAGCATGTCGGCTGCATACAACATGATCTTTTCATGGAGTGCACCATATTTAAAGCCCTCAACCAGAGAGCTTGAAATAAATGTGGGGTGGTTTTGTGCCTCCCCTATTTATTATAAACATGTAATATCTTGCCTTTTCCTATGATAGTCTATCAAAGCTCTGATAAGGTTAATGGAGGGTACAATAACAATGCTAGCTTTAAAAATAAACACACTGCTTAAAAAGGCAAGGATCTAATTTATTATAAAGAAGGTAGAAATGCTAACATAAAACACTAAAAGGATACTACAGAGAATATAAGACAAAACAAGCACAAATAACACTTTACATATGGGTATCTTTCAGCTGGGCTCAAGCGCAAAAGAGAGCAAAGGGAATTAATTCTAGCTGGCTACTGCTTTTAAAGTCCACTCAGATACCACTCACATGAACACCCACTGTCTGCTTGTCCAATGACAATTCAAAAGAGGCCACACTTCCTAATCAACAGGAAGTATCTCCTCTCTCCAGGAAGCATGTTATAGTCCCCACTAGGGGTGCCATCCGTCCAAAAATCACTGTTTTTGTCCCGGGTCATCTTTCAGTAACAGCTGGCCTTTGATGTTGGTATAACCTCCCCAGGAGGTCTTATCTGAGGCTCCTCTAACTCCATACCTCACAACAGGAGGCCTATGCGAGAACATCCTGTGAGGCAGGGGCGTACCTAGAGCATTTGGCACTCGGGGCGGATCCTATATCTGGCACCCCCCCCCCCAAGGCGTGCAGGCGACGAACCGCTCTTTGATGTGTCACGTGTAGCGCCTCCACGCACTGCAGCCCGGAACCCAAAAGAATCCTCCTCCCTCTGCTCCCCCCGGTGACCAGGCCCCTCCTCCTCTGCAAGAACAGCACCGACTGACCTGAGGCGCTAGACAGAAATACATGTAACTGACAGTAGCACACTTACTGTGTGCTACTGCCAGTGGTGTCACTAGGGTTGGTGTCACCTGGTGCAGTAAACCATGGTGTCACTCCCCCCCCAAAAATATTATTTTCCTGTTTTCTGAAAGCGTGCCAAAGATGCAGCATGCGGGACTTTTGGTGCGCTTTCAGAAAATGCAGGAAAAAAAAACGCACAACCTAAAAAATCTATAGGACTGCAGTAATAACTCTGAGTAAAATGTAGGAAGGCCCCCTTTACATTACACAGCCCCCGTACCCCTGGACCCCTTCACATTACACAGCCCCCGTACCCCTAGACCCCTTTACATTACACAACCCCCGTACCCCTTTACATTACACAGCCCCCCATTGGAATCCTTTACATTACACAGCCCCATCCCCCCATGGAACCCTTTACATTACACAGCCCCCATCCCCCCCATGGAACCCTTTACATTACACAGCCCCCATCCCCCCATGGAACCCTTTACATTACGCAGCCCCCACCGCCCCATGGAACCCTTTATATTACGCAGAACTCATCCCCCCATGGAACCCTTTACATTACGCAGCTCCCATCCCCCCATGGAACCCTTTACATTACGCAGCCCCCACCCCCCCATGGAACCCTTTACATTACGCAGCCCCCACCCCCCCATGGAACCATTTCGGTTACACAGCCCCCGCCCCCCCTATAGAACCTTTTACATTATACAGCCCCCGTCCCCCATAGAACCTTCACATTACACAGCCCCCGCCCCCGCCCCCCCCATAGAACCCTTTACATTACACAGTTCCCACACCCCCCCCCCCAATGGAACCCTTTACATTACACAGCCCCCCCAATAGAACCCTTTACATTACACAGCCCCCCCATAGAACCCCTTTACATTACACAGCCCCCCCAATAGAGCCCCTTTACAATACAAAGCCCCCGCCAATAGAACCCCTTTACAATAAACCCTCCCCCCAATAGAACCCCTTTACAAAACAAAGCCCCCCATAGAACCCCTTTACAATACACCCCCCCAATAGAACCCCTTTACAATGCAGACCCCTCCAATGGAACCCCTTTACAATACAAAGCCCCCGCCAATAGAACCCCTTTACAATAAACTCTCCCCCAAATAGAACCCCTTTACAATAAACCCTCCCCCAATAGAACCCCTTTACAATACAAAGCCCCCCCATAGAACCCCTTTACAATACAACCCCCCCCCAATAGAACCCCTTTACAATGCAGACCCCCCAAGAGAACCTCTTTACAATGCAGATCCCCCCCCAAAAATAGAACCCCTTTACAATACAAAGCCCCCGCCAATAGAACCCCTTTACAATACAAACCCCCCCAATAGAACCCCTTTACAATACATCCCCCCCAATAGAACACCTTTATAATACAACCCCCCCCAATAGAACCCCTTTACAATACATCCCACCCCCAATTGAACCCCTTTACAATGCAGACCCCCCCAATAGAACCCCCTTACAATGCAAGCGCCCCTCCCCCTCCTACCTTAGAGCAGAGGAGGAGGAACTGTTTAAAGCAGAGAACGGGAGAGAGACTCACCGTCACACTCATGAGCCCTAAATACACAGCGGTCAGCAGGAAATGCCGAAGTTAACTGTGCTAGTTAATGAGCAGGTGGTTGGTTGATACGCGGTCCTAGCAACCAATCGCCTTCTCATTAACTAGCACAGTTCACTCCAGCAGCACCCGCTGTGTATTCAGGGCTTGTGAGTGATGGTGAGTCTCTCTCCCATTCTCTGCTTTAAACAGTTCCTCCTCCTCCGCGCTCCTGTGTCAGCGAACGCAGCGAGCGGCGGAGACAGTCCGGCGGCCGGCCCCGGTTGTCACCCTGGTGCTTACTGACACCCCGCTAATGTGTGGCACCCGGGGCGGACCGCCCCCTGCCCCCCCTGTTGGTACGCCACTGCTGTGAGGATATGAATTTCCATTTATGAATCCTTGTCACGAACACCCTGCTGGGTAACCTTGCTCTGCTGGCATTCCCGGCCAGGTGTAATCAGGTTTCAACCATCCAGAAAAATCTGATATTAGAACATGAAAAACACATGTTGCCTCCAACAGAGCTGGTCCTAATCTTACCCGCCAGGGGTTTTACTGCAAGGGCAAATAGGAGGGGGCAGAGAAAAGAACCCCAGCCTAGTACCCCTACCCAGTGAAAATACCTGTGAGGTCCTGTCACCCTCCCGGATAGCAGCCTGGGGATTATGATACAATAAACTGACCCATGCAATAAATTGTTCTCCAAAGCCAAATCCAGCATTGCCCACAAATAGCACCAGTCCATGCTATCAAAGGCTTTGTTTGCATCCAGCGACAAAAGCGCTCTCACCCCTCCATTATCAGCTGGTGTATGCATTATTCTATAAAGTCGTTTGAGGTTGAAAGCATTGGATTTGTTAGGCATGAAGCTAGCTTGATCAGCATGAACGATATCAGAAATTACTTTGTTAAGCCTCTGAACCAGTAGTTTAGCCAAAATTTTTATGTCAACTTGTATCAAGGAAATAGGTCTATAGGAATTAGGCTCTGTATCTGCTTCAAAAGCAAAATAATACTAGCCCTGCTCATGGAAGGCAGTAACCGTCCATGCTCATGGGCCTCATTGAATACTTTAAACAGCTTAGGTAAAAGGATATCAGTACGTTGTTGAAAAACCTCCATTGGCAGCCCATCCTCCCCAGGTGCTTTGGAGTTGGAAAAAGAGCTAGTCACCTCCCGGACCTCATTTAATGTAAGAGTAGCATCCAGATTTGCTCTATGAGCATCTGACAGGGTAGGTATATTGATAGACTGTAAATAACTTGATAGGGCCTCTGGGGTATAGGAGACCTTAGAGGCATAGAGATCCGAGTAGAATTTTACTAGTTCTGCCATAACCATTTCCGGACAATTGGCATAGCCCCCTATATGAAGCTTTAGTGCACCAATCACTGGTGCCGCTGGCCATACATTAACTATTTTTGCAAGCAGACGACCAGTCTGTTCTCCCTCTTCATAAAAGGTTACCTTGGAAAAAAACTTTTTTCGGCTTTGGAGTTAATCAGTTGTGTCAGGGCATCCTGTGCAGGGAGCTAAGCTGACTGGGCCTTGCCTGTGTGTTATGAAATATACACCCTCTCCCTTTCCTGGACATGCTGAGTGAGAAGTTTTTCATGCTTTTTAGATTCTGTCTTTATACTATTAAATGCGGATATGAAGACTCCACGTATATAGCATTTAAAAGCGTCCCACGTCAGCAGGTTATCAGTATAGACCACGTTATCCTCAAAGAAACTAACCATGATTTGTCCAAACCCAGCGCTCTCAGTTATCATTTTCAGCCAAAAAGCGTTTAGACACCACGGAGCTCTAGGAGAGGTCAGGATAGATCTAGTTGTATTCCAGCATATCAAAGGCAAGTGGTCAGACACACCTCTAGGAGCATTCAGTATTTTTGAAACCAGCCCAATCGATTGAGCTGACCTGAGACAAAGATCTATACGGGACAGTGACCCATATGTCTTAGAATAACAGGAGAATTGGACAGTTACAGGGTACTTTTCTCTCCATACATTCACTCATTTTACCTCTTCCATAAATCGTAGCAGTGGGCTGCCTCGTTGTGAGGAAACTAAATTTTGGGGGGGGGGGGGGATGTCTGTCTAGGGCAGGATTTAGGACATTATTAAAATCAACTAGGACTAAGATTGGAATATCAGGCTTATCTAAAGTGAAGATCAGCAGGTTCTGCAGCACTGAAATGGAAAAGGGTGGAGGTATGTATACCACAGCTATGATACATATTAAAGAGAGCAATTTACAATATAAAAATACGTATCAACCCTCCAAATCAGATATTGTAGCTAGTTCATGAAAATCCAGAGATTTGTGTACAAGGACACATACCCCTCTGGAGTATGAAGTATGCGTGGCATGATATATCTTTTGTGCCCAGGAGTACTTTACACAGCTAAGAGTCTCTGGTGTGAGATTGGTCTCCTGGAGGCCTATTATTGCAGGATGGTACTTACGGAGGAGCGTACTCACTATCACCCTCTTTAAAGGATTGTGTAGTCCCCTAAAATTCCAGGTAACCTGGAATGTATGTCCGTCATGTGACTAATGATAGGATCTTATGCAATTTGGCAAGTGAGATGCATCTGCATCTCATACTACTAAAGTACCTGCTTTGGCCTAGTAAGTATTGTAAATTAACAAGATAGCTCCGGAAGTGAAGAAAACAAAGAGTCTCATGAAAAAAAACAAAGATTAACTCAGGAAAAACCTGGCCGACAGGGTTGAGAGACCGTTCTTCCCAGCTATGGGTATCAATTAAACAAAACCATAATTTGTAGTGGTGCCTTTCAGGCAAAGCTTTCCAACAGATAACACCTATCAGGTGCGTTCGCATTTGGTGGTGAGGCATCTCGCAGAGAGCTTTTCACGATCCTTTATGAGGGGATGCCTCCATTTGAGCTTATCAGTAAACATAGCAAAAATTTTGTGACTCCAGTAAAAAAGTTCAGCGCCCTTCAGAACCACTGAATCAAAGGCATGCATCCGTTTGTAGAGGAAGAACAAGGAAACGGTCTCGGATTTCAGCGTTGTCTCGGTGTCTGGCACGAAGAGAGGGCTCATTGACATCCAGCCAGTCTGCAGCTTTCCCAGCTGAGTTGAAAAAGTGGACATGACCTCTGGCTGTAATCATCAGCTGTGCAAGGTAGAGCATTGCATATGGCAAATTAAGGCATTAGAGACGTTGCTTGACGTCCTGGAATTTGGCCCACTTCTTCACAATTCCAAGACTGCTGGTCATCCTGGTAAGAACCAGATGTCCTGGGCTATTTCCCGTCAGTTCTGGTGGCCATCTCTCCGCACTGATTTGGCCGAGTATGTGGCTGCTTGTTCGGTTTGTGCCCAGAACAAATCTCTGTGGTACCTTCCTTTGGGCTTACTGCATCCCATTCCCAATGGGGAGTGTCCCTGGTCCCACCTGGCCATGGATTTTATTGTGGAACTTCCCTCGAGGTTACACGGTTATCCTCATGGTCAGAGCCGGCCTTTGGGGTGTGCGAGCTGTGCGCCCGCACAGGGCGCCATGGGCAACAAGGGCGCTGTGCGGCCATCACAGCTCGCAGAAGATCAGGCGATTCAGGCCACACAGCAGGAGGTAAGCGGCGACCGCGGCCTCGGCAGGGCTAACACAGGCCGCGGCCGCCGCTTACCTCCCGCTGTGCGTCTGTGCCTCGGTCACCTCACCTACTGCTGCAGCCTGCAGCCTGTCTGAGGCGAGCTGTGTATTACACACAGCTCAGCCTCTGATCCACGCACAGTGACAGATCCCTCCTCCCTGCAGGGATCGTCCGCTCCTCCTCACCCTGCCCTTCTCCTCCTCCTCCCGCCCTGCCCAAACTCCCCGGGGATGTGTGGGCAGGAAGTTTAAAGAAAAGTGCAGACAGCGTGAGGTAAGGTAAGTGAGGTCTCCTTCAAAAAAATGTTAGGGGGCTCTCTGATGTGGGGGGCTCTGTGTGAGGGGGGCTTTGTAAGGGGGGGCTGTGTGTGGGGGGGGACTCTGATGTAAGGGGGCTTTTTGTGGGGGGGTCTGTGATGTAAGGGGGGCTCTGATGTGGGGGGCTCTGTGTGGGGGTGGGCTCTGATGTAAGGGGGCTTTGTGTGGGGGTCTGCGATGTAAGGGGGGTTCTCTGATGTGGGGTGCTGTGTGTGTGTGGGGGGCTCTGATGTAAGGGGGCTTTTTGTGGGGGGTCTAATGTAAGGGGGGCTCTCTGATGTTGGGGGGCTCTGTGTGTGGGGCTCTGATGTAAGGGGGCATTGTGTGGGGGGTCTGTGATATAAGGGGGCTCTCTGATGTGGGGGGCTCTGTGTGTAGGGGGGGCTCTGATGTAAGGGGGCTTTGTGTGGGGGGTCTGTGATGTAAGGGGGGGCTTTCTGATGTGGGGGGCTCTGATGTAAGGGGGCTTTTTGTGGCGGGGTCTAATGTAAGGGGGGCTCTCTGATGTGGGGGGCTCTGTGTGTGGGGGGCTCTGATGTAAGGGGGCTTTGTGTGGGGGGTCTGTGATGTAAGGGGGGCTCTCTGATGTGGGGGGCTCTCTGATGTGGGGTAGGGGGGCTCTGATGTAAGGGGGCTTTGTGTGGGGGGTCTGTGATGTAAGGGGGGCTCTGTGTGGGGGAGCTCTGATGTAAGGGGGCTCTCTGATGTAAGAGGGTCTCTGATGTGGGGGGTCTCTGATGTAAGGGGGTTTTGTGTGGGGGGTCTGTGATGTAAGGGGGGCTCTGTGTGGGGGGAGCTCTGATGTAAGGGGGCTCTCTGATGTAAGGGGGTCTCTGATGTAAGGGGGTCTCTGATGTGGGGGGTCTCTGATGTAAGGGGGGCTAGGTGTGTGTGTAGGGGGTCTCTGATGTTAGGGGGGCTTTGTGTGGGGTGTCTCTGATGTAAGGGGGCTCTTTTGTGTGGGGTCTCTGATGTGAGGGGGGCTCTTTGTGGGGGGTCTCTGATGTTAGGGGGGCTTTGTGTGGGGGGTCTCTGATGTGTGTGGGGTCTCTGATGTAAGGGGGGCTTTGTGTGGGAGTCTCTGATGTGAGGGGGGATTTGTGTGGGGGTCTCTGATGTGAGGGGGGCTCTGTGTGGGGGGTCTCTGATGTTAGGGGGGCTTTGTGTGGGGGGGTCTCTGATGTGTGGGGGGTCTCTGATGTGTGGGGGGTCTCTGATGTAAGGCGGCTCTGTGTGTGGGGTCTCTGATGTAAGGGGGGCTTTGTGTGGGAGTCTCTGATGTGAGGGGGGGATTTGTGTGGGGGTCTCTGATGTGAGGGGGGCTCTGTGTGGGGGGGCTCTGATGTTAGGGGGGCTTTGTGTGGGGGGGGGTCTCTGATGTGTGGGGGGTCTCTGATGTGAGGGGGGCTCTGTGTGGGGTGGCTCTGATGTGAGGGGGGCTCTGTGTGGGGGCTCTCTGATGTAGGAGGGCTCTAAATTAAGGGGGACTTTGTGTGGGGGGTCTCTGATGTAAAGGGGGCTCTGTGTGGGGGGTCTCTGATATAAGAGGGGCTAAGTTATTAGTGATCATAAAATCATAAAAAAGAAAAGTCAAATAAAGTGGAAAAAGGGTGCAAGAAAATGCGCGTGGGGGGGCGCCACAGGATTAGCTCGCACAGGGCGCCTGAACACCTAAGGGCGGCCCTGCTCATGGTTGTCAATCGGTTCTCCAAAATGTGCCACTGTGTTCTGTTTAAGCGGCTGCCTACCGTTCAGGAGCTTGCCTCTGTGTTTGCCAGGGAGGTTTTATGCTTACACGGGCTGCCTAAGGAGATTGTCTCGGACCGCAGGAGCCAGTTTGTCTCCAGGGTTCTGGCGCGCCTTTTGCTCCCAGTTGGGTAATCGGCTCCCCTTCTCCTCAGCCTACCATCTGCAGTCCAATGGTGCTGCTGAGCGTTCCAACCAAGCTCTGGAGCAATTTCTCCACTGCTATATCTCTGACCATCAGGACCATTGGGTTGATCTGCTACCCTGGGCATAGTTTGCCAGGAACTCTGCCATCAACTCGTCTTCCGGAATGTCTCCATTCATGCCCAATTATGGGTTCCAACCCGCTGTGTTGTCTGAGACGTTCTTGCAACAGGACATTCCGGCTGTGGAGAATCATTTTCGTGCCCTCTGTTCCGCTTGGGTGCAGATTCAAGAGTCCTTATGGGTCTCTGCACAGCATCAGAAGCTCCAGGCAGACCAGAGACGTTTAACTGCTCCTTCGTACCAGGTCGGGGAGAGGGTGTGGTTTTCGACCTGCAATCTCAACCTCAGGGTGCCCATTCCTAAACTGGCACCCTGTTTTTGTCTTTCACGTGTCACTCTTGAAGCCACTGTTTTACAATCGCTATACTTCTTTACCTTCTCGCCCTCTTCCCATTCCTGTGGGCAATCATGAGGAGTATGAGGTTAGCAGCATCTTGGATTCTCATCTGTTCTGAAGTCAGGTTCAATACCTGGTGCACTGGAAGGGTTATGGTCCCGAGGAGTGCTCCTGGGTTCCCTCCACTGATGTTCATGCTCCCGCCTTTCTCTGTGCTTTCCATGCTCGTTTTCTCAGAAACCGTTTTTTCTCCACAGAGGAGGGGCCGTTGAGGGGAAGGTACTGTCAAGGTCTTACCTTGCCTTCCTGTTGGCAGCCATCTTGGACATGTGCAGACTGCTGTCTCCCATAAATTCTGTTTACATCATCACTTGCCTGCTGCCTGGCCGTCGCTCAGTGATGATTTTGCACACCTGATTATTTATATCACCTGATGAATTGCAGTCCTTGCCCTTGTGTTTGTGCTCCAAGGTGCATCACTTCTAGCAGTCTTCTGTTCTCCGTTGCAATTAAAGCTCTTCCTGCCATCAAGCAAAATGAAAGTATTCACTTTTGGATTGATTTAATTGATCCCAGGATCAAAGAAAGATCTGCCATAAACTATCTAGTGCAAGGGCCTGCCTGTTTGAATACAAACTGTTTGGATTGTTCAGGTACGTCCTCATACTACATAGTTTCAGTAAATCTAAAGGAGAATGTACACAGATTGTACAGTCATACTTTACAGTGTATGACCATCTTTAGAGCTACTAGACCAATTTATTATAAAAAGCTACCTAATCTATCCAGTCAATTTGTATCCAATCAGGCAGCCTCTTGCACTGCATTCTTGTTGGTAGATTTAAAGTGGATTGCACAATCAGACTGTAATGTGCCTGCTGAGCTTTAGTTATGTTTTAAGATGTCAAAGCTTAACTCCATGCAGATCTAAAAAAAAAAAAGAAAAATGAATACAGCTCTGTACTTAGTATTAAATCATTAAATGTATTTGCAGCTAATTGAAGTTGGATGCACTTGGTATTAGCCACCCCTATTCCCCTATACAGCTACACTAAGACTGAGAGAGGAAGGAGTAAAAATGGGAGCCAATCAGGTGTTCTGTATGAGAATATATTTGGAAAAAGACATGCTAAAAGGAGGAGAGAGCAGAGTGGGCAGTGTCAAGTTTGGCCAGTGTCAAGTTTGCAGGCTGGGGATGAAGAGTGGACAATACTCTGTACTTCTTAAATGTAAAGTTTTCTATACATGGGTCAGTTTTTTTCATTCAACCAGCTGGTTGAATGTTAAAAACTGCCCCAATTCCCCCATCCACACATTCCACTGTGTCTTTGTATTCTGAAAGTGGGGAGACTCCCCTGCCATCTGAATACTGTGATCAGGGCCGGTGCTTCCACTAGGCAAACTAGGCAGCCGCCTAGGGCACATTGCCACCGAGGGGCGCAGTCACGAGTCGGCACTCTCCTTTATTAATGATCCCTGTGAGCTGAGGGGAGGGGCAGCAGTGGGGGGGGGAAGAAGGGACAGAGGAAGATGCTAGGTGTCTGGGGCAGTGGTGGAACTACCAAGCCTTGGCTTTCCACCAATGTTGGGGGGGCCCCAAGAGGCAGGAAGGGAGCCCACCGGAGTGCTGCCTGCATGATGATCCTCTTCGCCTGGAGCTGTGGTGAGCACTGTGGTCCAGGAGAGGAGTGTCCTGGGAAAAGGAATCACAGTGAAGGAGGACAGAGCGCGGGACACTCTCTTCATACCGCTCAGTGAGTGTCCCCAGAACAGGTGATCGGGGTCCCTGGGTGTGACATGGAGGATCCCTGGTGTGAAAGGGAATCGGGGTCACCAGGTGTGTCATGGGGAATCTAGTCACCAGGTGTGACATGGGGGATAGGGGTCACCGGGTGTAACAGGGATTCGGGGTCACCAGGTTTGCCATGAGTAATTGGCGTTCCTGGGTGTGCCATGGGGGATTGAGGTCCCCAGGTGTGACATGGAGGAACATCAGGGTCCCCAGGTGTGACATGAAGGAACATCAGGGTCCCCAGGTGTGACATGGAAAAACATCAGGGTCTCTCCGGGTATGACATGGAGGAACATCAGGGGCCTCTGGTGTGACATATAGGAACATTCGGGTCACTGGGTATGACATAGAACGACATCAGGGTCCCTGGGTGTGACATAGAACGACATCAGGGTCCCCAGGTGTGACATGGAGGAATATAGGGGTCACTGGGTACGACAGCATAACATGGAGGAACCATCAGATCAGGGTCACTGGGTATGACATAGAGAAGTTTTTAACCCCTACCCTTTTTATTTTATTTTTTTGGGGGAGCGCAAGTAGCTGGTCTTGCCTAGGGTGTAAAATAGTCTAGCACCGGCCCTGACTGTGATCAATGCAGCAATGATCAAGCGACTTTTCTCCAACAGGGTGGTTGAACAGTTAAAAGTTGATCGGTAAGTGTCCATACAGGGATTGAAATTTGGCCAGTCACTGCTGAACCACTGAACTTTGATCCTTGTATGGCCAGCTTAAAAGGTCTCATCCATCAGTGTATAAATCTCAAGACTAAATGAACACAACATAGACACCCTTTACTTGGTATAACAACTCCTGTAAATGTACTGTATTTCATTGGTGTATTTAGCTGTTAGCTTGGAGTTCAGCTTGACCTTACGTTCACACCTATGTGCTTTTTGGTGCATTTAGCATTTTGCAGAAATGCGCTACAGTCCATTTAACATGGTTTCCTATGGTACACGTTCACATCTATGCGTTTTTCAGCTGGGGACCTTTTTTTTTTCCTGTAGCAGATTGTGTTTTGTGTGTAATAGACTTCAATGGAGTCTCACCAGAAATGCAAGTGTTTTTGATGCATTTTGTTTTCCCTTTAACCACTTAAGCCCACGGAGGATTTGGCTGCTCAAAGACCAGGGCCTATTTTGCGATTCGGCACTGCGTGACTTTAACGGACAATTGCGCGGTCGTGCGACGCTGTACCCAAATGAAATTGACGTCCTTTTTTTTCCACAAACAGAGCTTTCTTTTGGTGGTAAAAAAAGAGTAAAAAAAGAGTAAAAATAAAATTTTTTTAACATTTTAGGCCAATTTGTTTTCTGCTACATATTTTTGGTAAAAAAAAAATCGCAATGGGCGTATTTTGATTGGTTTGCGCAAAAGTTATTGCGTTTAGTAACTAAGGGAAAGATTTATGTCATTTCTATTGTTTTTTTTTTTAACTAGTTTTTTTTTTAACTTTTTAATGGCGGCGATCTGCGATTTTTTTTTTTGCGGGACTGCGACATTGGGGCAGACAGATCAGACCCCTGACTAACATTTTTGACACTTTTGGGAGTACCAGTGACATTACTACAGTAATCAGTGCTATACATATGCACTGTTACTGTAAAATGACACTGGCAGGGAAGGGGTTAACTTTACTAGAGATCAAGGGGTTAAGTGTGTCCCTAGGGGCGTGCTTCTAACTGTAAAGGGGTGTGGCTTTTGATGTAACCACAGAGACATACGATCCTACATAGCAGGATCGTATGATCTCTGCTGTTACACCAGGGAAAATGACAGGCAGCTTTGTTTAGATTAGCCGCCTGCCTTTCTCCCTCTCCAGCAGGAGATTGCGAGTGGCCGGCGGACATTGGAGCCGCCGGTCACTCTCGTGGGGACCTCAGTGAACGAGCGGGGGCGGGAGCGTGCCACGGGCGGCGCGCGCTCGTCCCCTACAGGCTCCTGGATGAGCGACGTAGTACTAATTTGCCGAGGAGGGGCTGACCGCCGCAGTAAATGTACTTGCGGCGGTCGGCAAGTGGTTAAAAACTATGTATATAGCTGGTTGCTAAGGAGCGAGCCGGAAAGCCGACCGCCGTGTCCTTAACAACCGATGAGTCATCAGCTGTTGTCTGGCAAAAAAATTTGTGAAAAAAACAGCGCGGGGTTTCCCTCCCCCCAAATCCATACCAGACCCTTATCCGAGCATGCAGCCCAGCAGGTCAGGAAAGGGAGGGGAGAGGAGGAGATGAGCAAGCACCCCCTCCCTCCTGAACCATACCAGGCTGAATGTTCCCAACATGGGGGGTTGCTTTGGTGCAGGGGAGGCTCTGCCCCCCCCACCCCAAAGCACAAATTGATGGGAAAAGGGCCTCTTCCCCATAACCCTGGGCTGTGGTTGTGGGGGTCTGTGGGCAGGGGGCTTATCAGAATCTGTAAGCTCTCTTTAACATGGGGGGTCCCCAGATCCTGCCCCCCTATGTAAATGAGTATGGGGTACACGCCTACGCATTCACTAAAAAAAGTGTCACATAGAAAAAAAAAAAAACACAGTTTTTGACAATTCCTTTATAAAAAATCCAAAAATAATATCCCCTGATGTAGATCCATCATCAATCACACCGCCCGCCAGACCCCCCAAAAAAAAACAAAGCCCTGCACTCAGCGAAAGCTAACCGCAGGCTGCCCGCTCCACCGTGTGACAGTTCTTAAATTGATAAGGGGCGGGGCCACCCGGTGACATCACATAGTGACCCCACCTCCTTGTGACATCCCCGTGCCAGCAAAGCACCCCTTATGTTGAGAACATGCGGCCTGGTATGGTTCAGGAGGGGGGGGGGGGGGCGTTTGCTTGTCCCCTCCCTTTCTTGACCTGCCAGGCTGCATGCTTGGATAAGGGTCTGGTATGGATTTGGCGCCATGTTTGTTTTTTGCGTTTTTCACGAGGTTTCCCTCCAAATCCATACCAGATCTAAAGGGCCTCAAATAGATTTGGTGGGGGGCACGCTGTTTTTTTTCACATATTTTGCCGGCAATTCTTTTTTTTTTTTACATTCAGCGGTCAGCGGGGAATCCCCGCTGACAGCTGATGACTCATCGGTTGTTAAGGACGCAGCGGACGGCTTCCCAGCCAGCTCTTTAGCAACCAGGTATATACAATGTCTTTAAAGGGAAAAAAAAACAAATGCAAAATGTATGAAAACTGCATGCAAAACCGCATCAAAAACGCGGGTTTAAAAATGCAAAATGCACCGCAAAAGGTGCCTGAAAAACGAATCAACCGCATAGATGTGAACGTAGGCTAAATGTCTTTTCAGAAATTGATTTAATGCATGGTTGTATACATGTGACAGACATATACTTTAAGAGTTGTGCTAAAATGGCTCTATTAACCTTAACACAGAATGACCCTAGTCGTGTTTCAGGCAAAGCAGATTGTAAAACAATACAGCAGTACCCTATTTAAACCTTCTAAATTCAACAGCTTTGTACTGGACAAGTTTTTGGCAGAAATACAAGCACTGTTACAGTAAAAGTACTTGCAGCTATGAAAACATGTTGCTGTGCTCATCATGCAACAATAAAACATAAATGACATCTCCCTTACCCACTTGGCTGAGTGCCTTTGGATAATTTGGATTTCATAGCAGGACTGGGATTGGCTGTAATGCTTCCATTCATTTTCTCAAGCTCAACGAGATGAAAGCTATTTGGCGCAGTTTAAAAATGAAAACCATTTCAACTGACTATTCACACATAGTTTAATTGATGTGCAATCCAGTGAAGCTTTTTTTAAAGGATTCTTAAGTACAGACGTGTTGTTTTATAATAGAATAAGATAAATTCTGACAAAGGGTTCAGTTGTGTGGAAAATTCTCAGATATGGAAATACAATTTTTGGTAGCGGTTTTCTGTGTGTATGTTCTGTGAACTAGGATTCATTTTTTTTACCTTTTTTGCTTAAAGAGGAGCTCCAGTGGTTTCTAGGTGTATTAAAAATCAGCAGCTGCAAAAAGTGTAGCTGCTGACTTTTAAAGCGGAGTTATGGCCACAAAAACTTTTTTGAGATAAAAAATACCCCCCTAATCCTAAGCTATCCCCAATTACACTAATACTATCCCCACATTACAGTAGAGTACAGTAAATGAATATAGATAAAATCTTACCTTTAAAATTGATTGAAGAGCGCAGCCATCTCCGGTGTGGGTGTCTGAAGCCGCTGTGTCCCCCGCTGTGTCCTTCTTCCTGGTTTCAGCTACCCAGAATGCCGATCGCAATCTTGCGCATGTGCTTTACATTGCGATCGGCAATCAGAGTAGCAGCCGGCCATTCCCATTGCATCCTGGGATGGATGAAACACATCTCCCAGGACGCAATGCGAAACCGGAAGTGACATCCGTGGCCACAGAAGGAGGAAGTCGGACAGAGATGCCCCTAAAATAAGGTAAGTAACACCAAAAAAAAAAAAAGAAATTAATGTCCAATTGTTTTTTAACATGCTTTTCCCTACAGGAATCAGAAAAGATGAAAATGAGGCCGGAACTCCGCTTTAATAAACACACACTCACCTGTCCCACGATCCAGCAGTGTGGTCACACAAGCCATCTCTTGTCTCCCTCTTCTCTCGCCTGCGCCAGCATTTCAACTGTGGAACCGCAAGCTGTCACAGCAGGGTGCGCACTGCGCATGTGCAATTCCTGCTGCGTGTCCTCAGTGGTCCGGCAGTCATCTGGGACCTGTGACATGTGCCAGGTGACTGCAGGGAGGGGCAGAGGAGAACTTCCACTCAGATCGCCTAGGCAATCCAAGCGAAAGTGGAAGCGGGTACCTGTTAAAAACGAATTACCCTTTCCCCCTCCCAAAAAAAAAAAAAAAGAAATTACATGCAAAAAGTGGCAGGGGTGGGGGGAGGAGTACTTAAAGCAGAACTTCCCCTTTTGGGTGGAGTTTTGCTTAAAGTTCCTGTTAGGTCCCTTTCACATGGACACCGTCAGAGGGCAAAACAAGGTGGTTGAGGCATGGATTCAATTTGCCCCAGCTGCCTGTCAAAACCAGGCAATCATTGCTAGAAAGCTCCCATACATATTGTCACGATTGCAAAGCTGTTGGGTTTGGCAGGAGATACTGCCTGCCACCACACCCCACCCCAAAGAGGTGAATGAAGCCACACTGCAACCCAGTCCAATGGAGCCATGAGGTAAACTGACTCTAGTTTTACAAGCATCTGAATGTCTGTAGAAACCACACCGCACACCATGGACACTACAGAAAACAAAACACACACACACACACAGTACAGTGCCTTAAAAAAGTATTCATACCCCTTGATATTTTGCACATTTTTGTCTTTTTACAACCAAAAATGTATTGGTATTTTATTGGGATTTTATGTGATAGACCAACACAAAGTGGCACATAATTGCGAAGTGGAAGAAAAATGATAAATGGCTTTCAAAGTATGGTGTGCATTTGTATTCAGCCCCCTTTACTCTGATACCCCTAACTAAAATCCAGTGGAACCAATTGCCTTCAGAAGTCACCTAATTAGTAAAAAGAGTCCACCTGTGTGTAATTTAACCACTTGAGCCCCGCCCGCTGCTACGTCGCTCGCTCAGGAGACTCTAGGGGGCGAGCGCGCGCCACCGGCAGGGCGCTCCCGCTCGTCAGATGGGCAGCCAGTGCGTTTGACCTGCGGCTCCGATGGCCGCTGGCCACTCGCGATCTCCCGCAGCTTAGAGAGAAGGACAGACGGCTGATGTAAACACAGCTGTCTGTCATTCTCCCTGAAGTGATAACAAGTGATAAAAATTTCCCATACAAGCCACATTTGTGAAGAATTTGTGATATTGTTGTCACATGCACATAATAATCACTGTGTCATAAATTCCTGCAAGTGCTTCAGAGTTGCTGTAGGCCTCTTGGTAGCCTCTCTAACCAGTTTCCTCCTGGCTCTTTTATCCAGTTTGGAGCGAGACCCTGGTCCAGGGAGAGTCTGTGTTGTACCAATTATCTTCCACTTTACTAATAGACTTCACTGTGCTTCTAGGCATTGATAAAGTCTTTGTGAGTTGTGCCTGTCTACAACATTATCCCATAAATCTTTTGACAGTGCTTTGCCACCCCTAGTTGATTGTTTGCTTCATTTGCACTACCAGGGACTGAAATGATCCAGGAAAGCTCTTTTCATGCTGAGCTAATCAAAATAACCACAGCTGATCACAGTTGAAAGTCAAATGGCTTTGTGTGCTATTGAGCAGCTGATTAGATACATCTAATTTTTAGGAGGGGGTGGTCCTTTTTCCAACTCAGTGATTCTGTTTTTAATTTTTTTCTGACATGTTGGTGTTATATTTTTCACTTGGATATTATAAGTTACACTGAGTAAATACAGATGGATAAAACAAAAAACTGTGTCTGTCTTCATTTCAGGCTGTATTTATGGCAACAAGAGTAAGCTTCAGCAATATGGCAGTTTTTGGCTTGGGACCACAGTAATATGACAGCCATTATAGGTATTCAGTAGGCTATGGTCCTGTATATGTCAATATACTACATCAATACAGTGCTTTTTCTACTTCTGGTTCACAGAAATATGGCCGTTATCCCGAATATGGAAGTAGATTACCTCAATATGGTGGCACTAGTTGAAGTTCCAGTTGTAAGCTACATAAATGTGGCCCCTGATGACATGAGGTGGCGTAAAACATGTTGGGCAGAGCCTTTTGTGGGACATAACACCACCACATCGGATTCCATGTGGCAGCCTCTGATGTGAGTGAAATAATGGCCTACATTGTTTTATGTCTAGTAATTTTATCTATGTCTGGTCTGCTTGTTTGTGGAGGCTACTTTAATGCTATTGATGAGAATTAGATTTAATAATACTACATTATAGTTCCTCTATTCTGCTCTGGTGTGTGAGCTTTGTCAGAGAACATTACTGCCCCCACTGGAGGAGTGGAGTATGTACTGGTCAAAGACTGGAACTGTCTTGAAATATATTGTCTTCTATTCTCTTCCATTACAAACCTATCCATCCCTCATATGAGGCTAGTGCATACAATAAGTGTTGCTATACACTGGAAATTCCCATTGTTTCCCTCTTCTCAACTCAAAACAAGAATTAATGCAGTCAGCCTCAAGGGAAAAATCTTTACAACTCTACCCACTTTTATGACAATAAATGGGACCCCTGGTCGAAACATGCGGAAATTCTTTTCCAACCAATTTAATTCAGATAATAACAATTTTGATAATATGTTGATCCGTTGCCCTGAATTACTTTGCTGAATAAAGATGTCGTTAGAAATATACAATATACTTTTGACACTAACCACTAAATATTTCTTCTATTTTTATCTGACTGACAACTAAAATTATTCTGTTATTAGACTTTATATCCTATCTTTTGTACCATGATAATAATCTATTTGTAATACCATGCTTGTTGATATACAATGTTCTTTTGTACCACCATTCGATCCCAAATAAAAGTTTGTAAACAGAAATATATTATTCATACACTGGAACTTTATACTGTTTGCACTTTTTCATGTGGTGCTGCATTATCATTTAAATCTGCACTATCATCTATCCCAGGCAGATGATGTCTTTTTCAGGGAAGGCCTTACATATTATAGCAGGACAATGCTAAACTGCCTCTATAGCAACAGCAAGCATTACTTTGTAGTGGAAGAGCCAGGGTGCCTAACTGGCCTCTCTGCAGTCCAGACCTTTCACCGATTGGAAATATTTGGACCATTTTGAAACTCAAAATACAGCAAAGAAGACCCAGAACTGTTCCTTTCTCAGACAGGAATGGGACAATATTCGTCTTCCAAACCTCCAGCAATTGGTCTCCTCACTTCCCAGGTGTTTGCAGTATTGTTAAAAGACGAGGGGATGTCACACTGTGGTAAACATGGCCCTGTCCCTACTTTTTTGAGATGTGTTGCTGCCATCAATTTCAAAATTTACTTTATTTTTTTCTTAAAATGGTACATTTTCTCAGTTTAAACATTTGATATGTTTTCTGTTGTCTATTGTGAATAAAATATGGGTTTTTTGAGATTTGCAAATCATTGCATTCTGATTTAATGTAGATTTTACACAGTGTCCCAACTTTTTTTTGGAATTGGGGTTGTATATTTGGATAGTGTTCTGAACAAATAAAATTAATGAAGATGATTCAAACCTTAGGGTACATTTCTTTTCATAGCAAAAAACACAACTTTCACTAGTTACCACACATACATCCTTTTTGAAAATATTTTAGAAGAAAAGTAATTTTGTCCATGTCATTGGGTAAAACATACCGTATTTATCGGCGTATAACACGCACTTTTTCCTACTAAAAATGGAGGAAAAAGCAGCAGTGCGTGTTATACGCCAATATTAAAAAAAGGCCAGGAAGCATCGCCGAGAGCAGAAGGGGCGGGCCGGCAGGGGCGTACCAAGAGGTTGGCCAGAAAGGCGTCCACCAGGGGCGCAGGCTGAAGGGGGGGGCGCAAAAAAGTTGTCAGTGTTAGCGGTGATTGTTGCCCCCTGCTCAGCCTACGCCCCTGGCGCCCCCAGCCAGCGTGCGGCTCCAATCCCGGAGCTCTGTGTCCACTCCAGGCGGCAAATGGAAGGGGCAGGCATCCTGTGCTTCTTGCAATGGGCATGGTGTGGTGGTGGGAAGGGGAGGAGTTGAGCTTGCTCTGCGGGTCGCCATCAAGATAGTAGGGGGCGCGGAGCTGGGACTGGCCGATCTGCCGTCTGACCCTCTGCTGCTGATCCTGTCCTACCTGGACTTCTGGGAGCTTCTCAGGTACATAGAGTCGCTGTGTGTCCCCCTGGGTGCTGTGCTCAACAAGTGTCCTCCCTGGATATACTCCCCCACCACCCTCTGTAGTGTGCAGCCTATATGTCCCTCCCCCCTCCCATGACAGGTTATAATGTGCGGGGTCATCTGTGTCTACATTGTACCTCTCTGTCACCCCCCTCATCTCTCCCTGTCACCCCCTCATCTCTCCCTGTCACTCCCTCATCTCCCTGTCAACCCCCCTCTCCCTGTCACCCCCCTCATCTCTCCCTGTCACTCATCCCCTCTCCCTGTCTCCCCCTCTCTCCCCCCATCTCTCCCTGTCACTCCCCATACCTTTTCCCCACATCTCTTCCTGTCATCTCTCCCTGTCACTCCCCTCTCTCTCTCCCTGTCACCCCCTTCTCCCTGTCACTCCCCCCTCTCCCTATCACCCCCCTCTCTCCCTGTAACCCCCCTCATCTCTCCCTGTCACCCCCCCTTCTCTCCCTGTCACCCTCTCATCTCTCCCTGTCACCCCCCTCCTCTCCCTGTCACCCTCTCATCTCTCCCTGTCAGTCCCCACCTCTCCCTGTCACCCTCTCATCTCTCCCTGTCACCCCCTCTCTCTCCCCCCGTCACCCCCTCTTCCTGTCACCCCCTCTCTCCCTTTCACCACCTCTCTCCCTGTCACCCCCTCCTCATCTCTCCCTGTCACCTCCCCCTCTCTCCCTGTCACCCCCCTCTCTCTCCCCCTGTCACCCCCCTCATCTCTCCCTGCCACCCCCTCTCTCCCTGTCACCCTCCCTATCTCTCCCTTTCACCCCCCTCTCATCTCTCGCCATCACCCCCTCTCTCTCCCTTTCACCCCCTCTCTCTCCCTGTCACCCCCCTCATCTCTCCCTGTCACCCCCCCATCACCCCCCTCTCTCTCCCTGTCAACCCCCTCCCCTCCCTGTCACCCCCCTCTCTCTCCCTGTCACCCTCTCTCTCCCTGTCTCCCCTTCTGTCACCCCCTCTCTCTCTCTGTCACCCCCTCCTCTCTCTCCCTGGCACCCCCCCTCTCTCCCTATCATCCCCCCTCTCTCTCTCCCTGTCACCCCCTCCCTCTCTCTCTCCCTGTCACCCCCTCCCTCTCTCTCTGTGTCACCCCTTCTCTCTCTCTGTCACCACCCTCTCTCTCTCCCTGTCACCCCCCTCTCTCTCTCCCTGTCAACCCCCTCTCTCTCTCTCCCTGTCACCCCCTCCTCTCTCTCCCTGTCACCCCCTCCTCTCTCTCCCTGTCACCCCTCCTCTCTCTCTCTCTGTCACACCCTCCCCATCTCTCTCTGTCAAACGCTCTCTCTCTTTCTGGGGGGGAGGGGGCGCCAATACAGCTCCTCGCCAAGGGCGCTGGAGACCCTAGGTACGCCTCTGTGGGCTGGGCCGAGGAGAAGAAAGGACGAGCTGTCATAAGAGCAGAAGGGGGCGGGCTGGGCCGAGGATAAGGGAGAATGAGCGAGCGCAGTCATCGGAAGTCCCGTCTATGACAGACGTCACACGTCTCGGCAGAGGAGGCGGGACTTCCGATGACTACGCTCGCTCGTTCTCCCTTCTCCTCGGCCCGGCCCGCCCCCTTCTGCTCTTATGACTGCTCGTCCTTCCTTCTCCTCGGCCCGGCCCGCCCCTTCTGCTCTCGGCGCTGCTTCCCGGCCTTTTTAAAAACAGATTTGGATAGTTCCAATGGCGCTTGCAAGGCTGCATATATGGACACTGTGCTTGCGAGGCTGCATATATTGACACTGCTGATGAGGCTGCATATATGGACACTGCTGATGAGGCTGAATATATGGACACTGCTGATGAGGCTGCATTCATGGGCACTGGTGAGATGTCATTTGATTTAAAAAAAAAATGTTCTGAGTTCAAAGCTGTTTATTTTAAATTTAAGCTTTTTTCCTGAACTTTCTCTCCAAATATTGAGGTGCGTGTTATATGCCGGCGCGTGTTATACGCCAATAAATACGGTAATTGTGAATTTCTTTATTGGAGAGTTGTATTGGAGACTGGGAGAAGCTGCACATTGGTCAGGTAAAGGTTTTAACAGAGCTGGAAGAAATAGATATTACCCATTCCTTTGCTGTCCTCTACTGCACACTCCCCCTTCTCTTAGGTCTAGTTCACACAGGTGGCAGCTGCAGGGGCGATGTGGGAGGGAAAACCAGATGACTGGTATGTGTTTTTTCCACCTCCCCAATGTCCACTTAAATTGTTCAATGATGGCTGTAATCTTTTTCAGGAGGCAGAATCGCCTCCTTAATGTCTGACAGTCGCCGCTCTCCTGTCCTCTAAAAAGCGATCCATCACAGATGGTTGTTCACAGAGGCGGTAGAGAGTGCCACTTGTGTAAATGAACACCTGAGGCCACCAAACACTCGAATATCAGCCAACTCCTGCTAAACTGGATGAATTTCAAGCCTTGGGTGCCTCTGTTGGCACCACTCAGCTCAACAAGTCAATTATTCAGTCAATGATTCTTGTAGAAGCTTGGTAGAAAATTATTGGCTGAACCGTGACTGCATTCAATAAGGTTCAGGTATTCTGACAGCTACGGATGCCGACTCTTAGAATACAAAAGCTCTCAGGGAAGAATTAGTTTTATGTGTGCTTTACCATGGATGGAAGAATCTGTTAGATTTCTTTAATTTAGTCCACAGACTAAACAAAAGTAATCTACTTTCATTAGCCACTTTATTAGGTAAACCTGTTCAATTGCTTGGTAACAAAAATTGCTAATCAGCCAATCACCTGGCAGCAACCCAATGCATTTATGCATCTAGATGTGGTGAAGACGACTTGCTGAAGTTCAATCCGAGCATCAGAATGGGGAAGAAAGGGGATTTAAGTGACTTTGAATGTGGGATGGTTATTGGTTCCAGACAGGCTGGTCTGAGTATTTCAAACACTGCTGATCTACTGGAATTTTCGTACACAACCTTCTCTAGGATTAACATAGAATATCCAAAAAAAGAGAAAATAATTAGTGAACAGCAGTTGTGTGGATGAAAATGCCTTTTTGAGAATGGGCAGACTGGTTCAAGATGATAGAAAGGCAACAGTAACTCAAATACCACCTTGTTACAACCAAGGTATGCAGAATACCATCTCTGAACACACACACCATATTAAACCTTGAAGCAGATGTGCTACAGCAGCAGAAGACCACACAAAGTGCCACTCCTGTCAGCTAAGAACAGAAAACTGAGGCTACAGTTTTCACAGACTCACCAAAATTGGACAATAGAAGATTGGAAAAACATTGCCTGGTCTGATGAGTCTGGATTTTAGCTGCGATATTCTGATGGCAGGGTCAGAATTTGGTGTAAACAATATGAAAGCATGGATCCACCATCCTGCCTTGTTTCAACAGTTCAGACTGATGGTGTAATGGTGGTGTGAGGTATATTCTCTTGGCACACTTTGGGCCCCTTAGTACCAATTAAGCATTGTATAAACGCAACAGCCTTACCAAATATTGTTGCTGACATGTCTATCCATTTAGGACTACAGTGTACCCATCTTATGATGGCTCCTTCCACCAGGTAAATGCATCATGTTACAAAGCTCAAATCATCTCGCCACTGGTTTCTTGAACATGACAATGAGTTCACTGTACTCCAATGGCCTCCACATTCTCCAGATCTCAATCCAATAGAGCCCCTTTGGGATGTGGTAGAATGGGAGATTGGCATCATGGGTATGCAGCTGACAAATCTGCAGCAACTGCGTAATGCTATCATGTCAATATGGACCAAAATCTATGAGGAACGTTTCCAAAACCTTGTTGAATCTATGCCATGAAGAACTAAGGCAGTTCTGAAGGTAAAGGGGTCCAACCTGGTACTGGCAAGGTGTATCCAATAAAGTGGCCGGTAAGTGTATGTGAGCATGACCAGTTTACTGCCTCAAAATGTAAAGATTGTCTTCACTTAAAAAAAAAACACATCTGAGGGGGGGCTCTGCTCACCCGGCTGCGTCATTCATTCAAAGCTCTGTGAATGGGAGAACTACAACTATTGTGGCTGACGGTTTGTAGTTCTCAATGAACTACCAGGGCACAGATGAGCGCTCTAAGTAGTTTGTTGATCCTTCCTGTCATTTAGTAACTGCCTGCCTGTACTAGGTACGGGCAGACAGCTACACTGACAGTCTACAGGAGCCTGAAATTGTACCTGTGATTTGCTGACCATGGGTACAATGCTTTAAAGGCTCCTAATAAAAAAAATATTAATAACTGCACTTTCTTTTTTTATACCTGCAAAATGATGTGCATTTATTTATTTATTTATTTAAAGGTAAACCTATCCTTTTATTCATCTCTGTGTCCATAGCTGTTGAAGTCCTAAATTATTGCAAATCCCATGACATGACCAATGGTTATACTGTACAGGTATACATGTACTGCAGAGCAATAAAGAAGGATGTAGAGTAGGGGTCTCCAAACTACGGCCCTCCAGTTGTTCAGGAACTACAATTCCCATCATGCCTAGTCATGCCTGTGAATGTCAGCATTTTACAATGCCTCATGGAACGTGTAGTTCCACAACAGCTGGAGGGGTGTAGTTTGGAGATCCCCAATGTAGAGCCTTTACAGAGGATGTAGAAGGTACCTATCCCGCCACTGGGTTGTGTATCCCTACGTCACTGCATCAAACACTAGATAAATAACTAGAGACAGGAGGAGACCATTTTCTGGAAGTTTGTATGTAAAATTACCTCATTTTCTGCTGTGTAACATATACCCTGTTATTCACCTACAGCTGCATGATTTGAATTTCAGAAACTGAACACCGAAATCAAATATTAACCTGTGCAATCCTGCCACACCCAGAAATCCAAATATAAGCAGACTTCAAAGCAGGAAACCATAATAATGGATAACAAGGTCAGTTATAAATAGATTTGCATTGTGCCGTTTTAAATAGGTAAGGTATACATTGAAACCTAAGAATATAAAGCAACTGAATTCATTACACCTATCAATTATACATACACAGTAGCAAATAAAGCTGTTTACGTCAACAACAAAAAAGATTTCCAGGAGAAGTAGAGGGAAAATAAGACATAAGACCGTATCAATCACATACAAACAATATGAAAAATGCAATGGCAAAAAAATGTTTAGGAATATCTAAACCTTTTTGCATTTTGGATGGAAATAAGGAAGGTTTTTCAACCCTGTTGGGAATTTATTGCTATCTGTGTTCCTGCTTGGGAGCTTTACTTTGTCTATTAGTCCTGGAGGCCACTGTTACTGGGACTGGACACGAGGGAAAAAAAACATCACAAAAGGGCACTATCTTATAGGGACCACCCCGAGTCATATTTCCAGTAACTGCTTAAGTAGAGATGGGCTCAGGCGTGTTTTAGGGATCGTTCACACTTGCTCAAAATAATGACGCTTATCATACCCCATCAACCTGAAGCGCCTAGTAAGAATTGGGAGGGGGGACCCCATGCCGTTTTTTTCCCCACTTTTTTTTATTGCTGGCAATTCTTTTTTTTTATATTCAGCTGTCAGTGGGGAAGCCCGCTCCTTAACAAACAGTTATTGCAGGCGTTTATGGTGCAGTTTTAAAAGCCAAAACCGCTTGTCAACCTCACCACAAATGTGCTTAGGGCGTTTGGGGGAGCGTTTATAATGCTCATATAACACTTATAAACCACACCTATTAACGTGCATTAATGCTATAAGCGTGTTTGATAAGCGTCAATATTTTGAACAAGTGAGAACGAGCCCTTAATGTGTTTGAATATAGAGCTGCATTGATTTGTGTCTTTAATTACTGTCCAGAGTTTAGCTTTAACAAGCTTCTAAGATGTGGGGAAGATTTTGCTCCATCACAGGGATGATGAGAAAAAGCAGCACCTGAAATTCTTTTGTAACATAACACATATAAGATGACACTCTAGTGAGTGTGTTAACATAGATTCGGTAAATTAATGTGATTAATCCAGTGGTTCTCAACTCCTGTCTTTAGGACCCACTAACAGGCCAGGTTTGCAAGATAACGAAAATACATCACAGGTGATCTCATTTGCTGCTCAGTGATTGCAGTACTCTAGTCTGCATCTCCCCAAGGTAATACCTAAAATCTGGCCTGTTAGTGGGTCCTGAGGAGTTGAGAACCACTGTATTAATCCATCACATTGGTGATCTGGCATAATTTTGGTTACATTGCATCACACATTAGTAAAATTACATCCAATATACAATATTGCATCTTCCCGATGTAGGGCATGCTCACACTACATGCATGGCAAAACACTGTGGTTTACCGCACAACAAGTTTACACTGGTAAAGAGAAAGGAAGGGGGTGTAACTACCCCAAATCATTCCAATGTCCTCCTGTACTGTCGCTGCAGGAAAAACAATCGCTCAGCTGCCAATATGATAATCAATAAAAGATGATCAATTTAATTTCAATCAATTAATTAGCTGTTATCTAGGTGAAAAGACAAAACAGAGGGGGTTAGAATTCAAAAAAGGGAGCAAAAAAACATGATATAATTAAAATAGAATACATACACAAATGTGATAAAAATATTAGTGAAACAAAATAAAATAAACCAAAACAAAAAACAAACGCCCAGTGAAAAAGAAAGGGGGAGGGGGGTAGAGAGACCAAAAATATGAGAGGTGGGTGGTGATAAAAAACTAATTATTTTAAATGTAAGTCCAGGGCCCATATGAGTTTTAACCCCAGAGGGACTCTGGTTTTCAATCTAAATATCCACTAAGCCTCTGTTCAAAAGTCGCCTGGTCTTATCCCCACCCCTGGGCATAGAAGTCAATCTCTCAATGCTGGTAAATCATAAAGGAGGACAAATCCCCAGCATGGCATTCCCTACTAAAATGGCATGATACAGTAGAGATATGTTTAGCATTGGGGTTAGTGGTGTCACAATAGTGTTCCCCTATTCTGGTACGCAGAGTGCATGTGGTGCATCCCACATACTGCAGATTGAAAATAATACAATGTATAAGATACACTGCATGCCAGGTTCCACAATGAATATATTGTTTTTTGTCAAAGCTTTCACCTAAATTAGTTGAAATGAAAGATATGGTGGGTGGATTCAAATGACAATATCTACATGTTTTGATGTTACATGGGAAACTCCCAGGGTGACAGTCAGGTGGATTGGCATTTCTTCAGTGGTGTGAAAAGACTATTCGGAGTCCTCCGACTAGAAAAACGGCAACCTGCTTGCAACACCTTATGAATGCCTTTATCTGAGTAGAGGATAGGTATATTCTTTTTAATTATATTTACCATGTTTGTATTCCTTAGAAAAAGTAGTTACAAAAGTAGCTCAAGGTAGAAGGAAGCAATCCCTGATGCCACACATCCATGCAGTGCTGTGATGGTGCTAAGAGTGACGACATCATCCTGGGCTCCAATCAGGCCACTCCCTCAATGTGTTTAACTTTGCCCCTGGAGCTTAATCATGGGGACCCCACATGATTAAGCTCCAGGGGGTGGAGCGAAACACGTGGGGGCGTGGCCTGATTTGGGTCCAGGCTGAGATCATCACTCTTAGCACCATCACAGCACTGCATGAATGCTCCCTTACATCCAAGACAGATACAATCTCCTGCGCTTGAGCGCTGTGTTAAAAGGAACGGCTGTTATGCTGGCTTCTAGGATCTTGCTGCCCAATCTGGACGTTGGGTATCCATGTCAACTAAAAACATAGAAAACAAGAGAAGGGCGCACTGACCTAGTGCAATATCACAAGGCAGTTTATTGAAGAATTGAAAAACACGCCATACATTATACTCACAAACATATGCTAAAGATAAGCATAAGAAAGGTGTCTTTTTTGAAATCCAGAGACCTCCAGAAAGGAAGTGTTATTCAATACAGCAGGAGGACGTCCAATGGAAGGCATCCATTGTAATAAGGCTAGGGCTGATGCATTTCCAGGGAGAACCCTCTTCATCAGAGGGCTCTGATGAAGAGGGTTCTCCCTTGAAACACGTCACCCCTATCACTATAGATGCCTTTCGGTCCTCCTGCTGTATTGAATAACACAGGTTTCTTATCTTTAGCATATGTTTGTGAGTATAATGTATGGCGTGTTTTTTAATTCTTCAATAAAATGCCTTGTGATATTGCACTAGGTCGGTGCGCCCTTCTCTTGTTTTCTATACTCCCTTACATCCACCTGAGTGCCCCCCTGGGATCAGTGGCAGTAGTGGTGGTGAGGGGGTGGGATTTGTGGCAGCGGTGGTGGTGAGGGAGGTGGGATCTGTGGCAGCAGTGGTGGTGAGGGGGGGGTGGGATCTTTGGCAGCGATGGTGTTGAGGGGGTGGGATTTAAATAAAACAGTACCTCCAGAGTGTACCCTTAATGCCTGCAGAGTGCTCCCTTGGGATCAGTGGCAGTAGTGGTGGTGGGAGGGGGGTGGGATCCGTAGCAATGGTGGTGAAGGGGGTGGGATACGTGGGGGTGGTGAGGAAGTTGGGAACAGTGGTGGTGGTGAGGGGGGTGGGATCAGTGGTGGTGGGATCAGATCAATGGCAGCGCTGGTGGTGAAGGGGGTGGGATCCAGGGCAGTGGTGGTGAAAGGAGTGGGATCCGTGGCAGTGGTGATGGGGTGGAATCTGTGGCAACAGCAGTGGTGGTATGCTCCCTTACATCTACCTGAGTGCCCCCCTGGGATCAGTGGCAGTAGTGGTGGTGAGGGGGATGGGATCTGTGGTGGCGGTAAGGGGGGGTGGGATCTGTGGCGGCAGTGGTGAGGGGGGGGTAGAATCGGTGGTGGTGAGGGGGGGTGAGGTCAGTGGTGAGTGGGGTGGGATCTGTGGCAGCAGTGGTGGTGAGGGGGGTAGGATCTGTGGCAGCGGTGGTGGTGAGGGGAGTGGGATCTGTGGCAGCGGTGGTGCCATCCTCCCCCATCACCACTGCTGCCGCTTACTGATCCCACCCCACCACCACCACAGATCTCATCCCTTTCCCCACCCCATCACCTCTGCAATGGGGGGGGGGGGGGGTGAGATCGGTAAGAGGCAACGGTGGTGGCGAATGGGATCAATTGCACTGACAACTTGCAGTTAGTGTCATGGGGTCTCCTCGCAGAAGGAAGAGCTCCTCCACCTACACTCCATTGGTTGTCAGCTGCTCAGCTGATATGCATGTAGAAAGAAAGTGGCACTTCCAGTCTCAGGAAAGTAGAAACTTGAGTTTTATTTCTTCAAATCAAAAAAGTCCAACATCGACACGTGCAAGACAAACAGGATAGCAGCAAACGCGTTTCACACCATGTGCTTATTTATTGCTGCTCAGCTGATGCCTCCCTTTCAGCCATTCAGTGTGCACCTCCCTACATTGCTTCTCTCAGGAGAGGATAGGCGGGGAGGCATGGTGAAGGGTTAGTCACTGTTCAGCCTCCTCATCAACGGTGGAACGAACCAGCGGATGGGCAGGCCCCTCACACTGACAGAGCCAGAATGGGAAGGCATGCCCCTCACAGTGGAGCAGGAGAGGAATGGGCGGGCGGGACCTTCACAGAGGAGCGGGAGAACAGGAGAGGAACGGAGCCCCCACCCTACAGTGGGGGAATTCCAGGGCCCAGTAGCAAGTACAACTGCTGCGACCCTGGTAGTTTTGCCACTGATCCGAATCCCCACTTAAGGTAATATCCAGGAAATCAATACTCAAGGATTTTGAACAAACTGTGAACTGTAGGTTGCAGTGATTATCATCGATGTAACTGACAAGTTTTCAGTTTTCAGAAGTGTCATCGCCATCCTACACATCAGCAGATCATCAATGTCCATACCACTTTAGTTATGCACCAAAGGAATATCAGAGGAGAAAAGACACATCTACTCGCACCATCTCATATACAAATTTGCCATGGAGGGCACAAATTTGGCCCTCATCGCTGCCCCACAGCACTGGACATAGAAAATCCATCAAATTTCACACTCATGAGAATAAAATCCTGTAATTCCCATAAGTACTACAGTATATTTATTAAAATGATACTGTACTGCATTCAGTCCAGCACTGTAGAGGATCGAGGCGTAAAGTGCTCCAACATCCAAAGTGGCCCATAGACAATAAGATGTCCATGTCACCGATTGTATGTGCCAGGACAATACTACAGTAGTGTCGGTTGTGTAACCCCTGGCAATCTCAAAATCAGTGGTTGAAGATGAAATCTACCCACTCTCCCAAATGTTCAAATAAAGAGCCAATCTCTGCTACTATAGGGCGACCCTGAATAGAATTACTAGATTTGTGAATTTTAGGGAGATGGTGAAACACCGGTATCTCAAGTTATTTTAGGGAATACCATGCTGGGGATTTCTCACACTTTAGGTTTGCTGGCATTGAGAGATTGACTTCCATTCCCAGGGGTGTGGGAATAAGACCAGGCGACTTTAACAGAGAGGCTTTGTGGATATTTAGATTGAAAACTTAGAGTCCTTAAAGGGTTAAAACTCAGATGAGACCTGGACTTACATTTAGGATAATTGATTTTTTTTTTTCTCACCCACCTCTTCATTTTATATATATTTCTGGTCTCCCCCCACCCCTTTCTTTTTCCCCTGTGTGTTTATTTCAGTTTTTTTAGTTTTGGTTTATTTTATTCCACTAATACATTTTTATTACATTTGCATATGTATTCCATTTATAATTATATCATCTGTTTTTTGGCTTGCTTTTTTAAATTCTAACCCCCGGTGTTCTGTCATTTCATGTAGATATCAGCTAATGAATTGATTGAAATTTCCTGTGATCAATAGGAAGGGCAATGTTTTTATACTATATATTCTGTGCTTTTTTTGTACATAAATGTTGTGAACAAGGCCGTTATGGCTGAAACGCGTTAACATCTGCTTTACCTTGTTATTTATGGATTATCAATAAATTTGAAAAGATCGAAGAGCATGTATGAAGTTGCAGATCATCTCTTATTGAAGTGTACACTGGCTCCTTTATTCCCTTTTTCTTTTTACTATTTCATACAATGTGACGTTTCAACAATTTTCATGTGCCGCAACTATCCTTCCTGAGATTCCAACCTTTCCTCACCCTACAAAGTGAACATTTTTGGCTATAGTTGGGCTTTAAAATGACTCTATCATGCGAGAAGTATGGTGGGCTGTCATTTCAGGTATCCATGTGAAAATGCTAGATGCCTGGCTGTGTCTGACTTCGGCATTATTGGGATTGCGTAATGAGATAGAATTAGACTGTCCTGACAAATTCAGGTGGGTGGGAAACTATAGAGAAAATCTCAACTCAGAAAAGCGAATCATACATGGAAGATTTTATGCCAGTTCCTAACCACTTCAATACCGGGCACTTTTACCCGCTTCCTGCCCAGGCCAATTTTTTCTGCTTTCAGCGCTGTGGCACTTTAAATGACAATTGCGCGGTCATGCAACACTGTACCCATAAGATGTTTTTATTATTCTGTTCACACAAATAGAGCTTTCTTTTGATGATATTTAACTACTTGCCGACCAGCCACTGTCAAAATACTGTGGCAAGTCGACAGGTTCCCGTGACTCGCCGTACCTGTATGGCGGTTCGCGGAAGCGATTCTGGGGGTATTTACGCGTGCGCTGACGGAAGTGCTCGCCCGCCCCCATTCGCCAGAGGGGAAGCTAATGCACAGGGCCAGCGGCCGCGAATGCCGCCGGGCACCCGCGATCGCTCCCTGTGGATAGAGAACGGCGGTCTGCTGACGTAAACACAGCAGACCATTGTTCTCTCAGTAATCAACACAGGGCTCCTGTGTTCCTCCTATTTAGGAACACAGGTCCCTGTGATGATTCCACAAGCCCATCCCCTCACAGTTAGAAAACACCCCCTAGGCTCACATTTAACCCTTTGATCACCACTGGTGTTAACCCCTTCCCTGCCAGTGTCATTATTACAGTAACTGTGCATATTTTTAGCACTGATTACTGTAGTAATGTCACTGGTCCCCCCAAAAGTGTCAAAAGTGTCAGTTAGGTGTCTGATTTGTCTGCCACAATGTCACAGTCCCGCTAAAAATTGCTGATCGCCGCCATTACTAGTAAAGAAATAAGTAAAAATGACATAAATCTTTCCCCTAGTTTGCAGACGCAATAAATTTGCGCAAACCAATCAATATACGCTTATTGAGATTTTTTCTTTTACCAAAAAATATGTTGCAGTATACAAATTGGCCTAAAATGATGAAAAAATTTGATTTTCAGTTTTTTTTTTTATTGGGAATGTTATATGGCACAAAGTAAAAAATATTTTTTTTTTTCCAACATTGTTGCAAATTTTTAGTTTATTGTGCAAAAAATAAAAATTGCACAAGGGGTTCAAATACCACCAAAAGAAAGCTATATTTGTGGTGAAAAAAAGGACATCAATTTTTTAGGGTACAGTGCCGCACGACCGTGCAATTGTCAGGTAAATTGCAAAAAAATGGCCTAGTCATTAAGGGAGAAAGTTTTCCGGTCCAGAAGTGGTAAATCACCACTGGGTTTTTGCATGGTTCAAAGTGAATGGGCACAAATCACACTGCACTGAATCGCATGTAAATTCCTAGGCGATTCATAGTGGGAACCTAGCATAAAGAAGTGTCCTGGACATGTACAGGAAAAATCCTGTGTTGCCCATAGCAACCAAACAGCATTTGTAATGTTTGGAAATGAAATCTGATTGCTGTGACAAGAAATGTTCTGGCTTACTTTTTTCCCTATACATCAGTCACAAAGAGTTAATGATTTGGCTCACATTCTACCCTGATTAAAACGTAATCCTCTATTGCCATACAAATCCATCATTCACACAGTAAAAACCACAGAAGCTTTGAAAAGTAGAGACATGAAAAAAGGTTATTCCAGGTGGTGGGAAGCAGTTTGCCTCTCTGCCTCAGTTCAAGCTTAGATTTTGTAGTTTTCTTAGGATGGCCATACACAACACAATCTAATTGTACAATCCCTTTGGCTCTAACCTCAACTAGGTAGTGCAAGGCTTTGCCCCCATTTGATGCAAACTGAAAGGATTGTTTCAATTTGTTTGCATTTTGGTAATACAATAGCAGATTGTACAGAATATGTGCAAGCAGATTGTATTGTGTATGGCCAGCTTAATAATTCTAGTAAAGTAAGTCAGAGCCAACTGCCTTTTTATCATCACCTTACAATACTTTTGTCCTTGGAGGAACTCCAGAAATGACATATTTAAATAAAAATGCAAACTTAATGATTAAGAGGGGTGTAACTATTTTAAAGCTAAAACAGAACATGTGACAAAGGAGTTTAAGTGTTAATAAACATTTATGATATTGCAGCTTGCCACTTTTTACATTTAATGGCTGCATTCATTTTCTGAAGTTAGTAAGTGTTGATTTTTAAAAGAATAAGCTGTTCTGCAGATGTAGCAGTCTAGTACAGAAGGCGTGCTACTGGCTAGATCACCAGGTGAAAACAGAGGGCAAAGAAGCCTAAAAAAAAAAAGAAAACTAATGCAGCCAATACATCTAATGATTGGTAAGCTACAATAGATAACTTTTTGGGGTTTACTAATGCTTTAATGTAGATGTTAACCCAATCATTCAAAAATCACATATAAATTTTAACGTTATTATAAGAAAAAGAAAGTAATTGTTTTAAATCTGCAGCCTTCATTAAAATAATACGTGGTAACCCTGTATTGAAGACTTGTTCAGGCACTTCCTGTTACAACACCCCCCCCCCCCAATTCTTCTCTTGCATTGTCACCCTGTTACATGTGATTCCAGAGAAGACCATAAGTGGTTGTGCTGGTGCTCATTGTGCAGGCATTGGCTGCTGCTGTCACCATAAAGAAACCTGCCATGGGCAATAACATGCAGTACATGCAGACAGGAAAATCTTGCATAGAAGCTGTAGAAGATCAACAATATTGCATTGCAACAAAGGATAAGAAAAAGTTAAAATGAAAACAGTAATTTTAAAAGAAAAAATATGACCAAACGTTTATGATAAATAGTTCTTTAGCAAACTAAATGTCATCCAGTTTGGATTTACAGATACTTTAACACCTTCCCGCCTGGCCTATAGCAGATTGATGGCTGGACAGGCCTTTCATCCTCCTGAGTGGACGTCGTATGACGCCCTCCCAGAAGGCGACTGCACAACGGCGGGATCGGTCACTGATCACTATACTGGTCCACTGCCAGTATCATGTGAACGCTGTGACTAATCACAGCAGATCACATGACAAATGTAAACAAGGAGGGCTTCCTTTCATGCCATCCGTTGTATACAATTGTGTTGCTAGCTGTGATTGCTCATAGTGATCACATGGTACAAACATGGCTAATCACAGCCCATCTGTACCATGTGATTAGCTTTGGCCTATCACAGCTAATCACAACAAAAGACACTAAATGAATCAGTTTCATTCAGTAAGAATAGTTGTTTATACCAATGAAATTCATTGGTATAAGCAATCATAATGTGTAAAAAAATCCTGCTCACTTCCCCAGAGTAGTACAGTGTTACTATGGTAACACTGTATAATTCTGGTCACAGTGTGTTAAAAAAAAAAAAATTGTAATATACTCTGGTTTCTCTTCAGATCGAATAAATCTTTTGCCTTTTACTAAAGATTTCCGTGGAGAGGAACAATTATGAGTTTTCAATAATTTTTTGAGGCCTGGTCACTGACCCGGCTACTAAAAAAAAAAAAAAAAATTGTAAAGAAAAAAATGTAATACATTTTTTTTTTTATCTTACATACTGTCACCAGTCAGTGTCCCTGATCACCACCACACCAGTTATATGACAATGCTGTACTGCACTGGTGGCAGTATGTAAAAAAAAAATAAAAAGAATTGTGAAAAATGTTTTTCTGTAATTTCTTCATTTTCTAAAAAAATTGGGACAAAAAATTACAACTTCAAAAAACTCGCCATGCCTCCTAAAAAATATCTTGGACTGTTTAATTTCCAAAAAGGGGTAATTTGGGTGATATGTGTACTGTCCTGGAGTATTCGGGCCTCAAAAAATTAGATAGGCCATCAGTACATTCGGATTTTATATATATATATATATATATATATATATATATATATATATATATATATATATATATATATATATATATGTGTGTACATATACATACATACACACACACACACACACCATAGTTTGTGGACTCTATAACTTTCCTACAGACTATTATTTATATATATATATATATATATATATATATATATATATATATAATATTTATAGTCCAGCATCAGGGAAGGGAAGTGTGGCCTGAAGACATAATTTCTCACTCCTATCAGTAGGGATTCAGCAATCCTTAAACTCTCATTTCTACTGGAAAACTCAGACTGGCACATCAGTGGGGAGGAGAAGGCCAAGTGATTTAAGTCACTGAGGTATACACTGCAAGATCCTGGTTGTCCATGAGATGGCAAAAAGTGTTGTGATGAGGTCATATGGAAGCTGAGCCAACATCTTAAAACACGGAGGCTCTTTTATTTATTGCACAGGAAAAATATATTTTTTTTTAAAAAACTAAATGCAAGATATGCATGGGTTTTATGAAAGTACAATACTGCTTATAAATGTTCTGGACACTTTTTTCTAAATATAAAAAAAAAAAAAAATATTGGGATCTTGTTAAAGAAGCTACTGAAAAGTATGGCAGGGTAATTGATTTCAGTGTATTTAAGGTGTGCTGCAAGCCTATGTAAGGTAATTCCTATGTTGACAGCTACCAGTTTCATTAATCCTATATTCTACATAACTTCACACCTTCAGCCACACGCCCCAATTCCTAGCCAGAGATGGACACAGTATCATTTAGCAGAAAAAAAAAAATACACTTGCATGCAATGATGATAAAAAAATCACTCAGAGGATTTTATATTTGGAATTCTCCTTTTATTGATAATAAAAATAAAAAAAAAAAAGAACAAAAGAAAAACATTCCCCGATTAAGAATAGATTGGTTAAATTTAGCTTATCCATGAATAATGAGAAAATAAAACACAGGTTAAATATTTACAGTCTGCTAAAATACATTATTAACATTTTTCAAGAAACGTGTGCAAAGAAATGAGGTACGAACTATATGAGAACTTAAGAAGGCCTATAGATAAAGCTACTTCTCTCAAAACTAAAGGTCACCTGCACCCGAAGATGATATTTAACTTTTAAGTGGTTGCTGTTATAGAATTTGTTGGTTTTCTTATATCTTTTAGGATTCAAAAGGAAAGATTTTCCCAATTCAGTCCAACGAAAACGGCTGAAAAGCAAAACATTGTGTGACTCTCCATTGATGGTTTTTTCATGATATAGAAGAACTATGGAGTCCAGCTGTAAGAGTGACAGCTTTGCTATGGCCTTGTGGGAGGGGCTGACGATACAAATTACTAAAGGGGAAAACCTAAGAGAAGCCAGTGCTGAAGATATTTGGCTAAGCTTCCTTAACTCTACTACGCAGGCATAAATAGGCATACTCAAGGGATCTGAATGTGCAGATTTATGCCTGAAACCACCAAAACAAGACCACTCCCCAACAGTAGGAGTTTGCACCAACCTTCCCTTGAGGTTTGTGCCCAGCTTAACTCAAATAATAAATACTGGCAGGGTATGTTGAAGAGTATGCCCTTTTCTTTTTTTTTTTCTGTAAGGGCTTTATTTTTGTTATCTAAACTCATGAGACAAATAGCTAAAAGATACAAGCATTAGGACAAGCATCTCAGAGTATCTATAATCTATATAATATATATATATCTTACTCATTTTTATGTGTTATTGTGTGCAGAAATAAGCAGAAACTTTGTTTTTAGTGCAACATTTCAAACACATACTTGGGATATTACACAATTAATAAAGAACGTTGAAATCACATAACTGTTTAGGTACGTTTCAAAAGTTATATGTTAAAGTGCAAGTGAAATAAGTTATTACTCTAGTGCTGGAGAAACTTTATACTTAGAGCTTTTAGCAGAACCAACTATTTTATATATGTATTTATATTTACATAAAATACAGGAAAATCAATAAGCTATTCAAAAGGTTATGTTGACAACCATGGGGGGACTACAGGGCTAAAAAAAATAAAAAAATAAATAAAAAAAAATAATTATGCAGTGTAGTACCATCATGTAAAGTTATTAATGTATGTAGGTATCCATTTGATCTATGAACAGAAAATTTAATTTGTTCACTATTAGAAATGTTTCTCACAAAACCAGGAACTAGGTTACAATTACATTACATGTTTTCTTTCATGGACTTTTGAGTATATCACCTATAAAGATATGTTCATAATTTTCTGAAGGGGGTGCTGTCAAATGCTATATGTTGTTCCATAATGTAGATGAAAAATTACATAGGCTAAAACTGTACCAACATATAAACAAAAAATATACAAAGTAACAGAGGCACTTGTATTGGGGAAGCAAATGAAATGTAACCACAGGACTTCCAGGATAAAAAACTCATTTGTTTTGATGTAGATTATGTAGTACCTGGGCTTAAACAAGCACCAAAAACTGCATCCATATACATTACAAGACTGATAATTTATTTAATCAGTTGGCACACACTGTAGTTTAGAGATTTTTTTTACATTATTAGTCAACAACCAGCCACCAAAGGGAGGTTCATTAATCACAACTATTGCATCTACTAAACATATATACCAAATTATAGGCATGCTATTTTTTTTGACCAAATATTTATCTTTAGGTTGTGATTCTGTTCACATAAAAGTGAATATAAAAAAAAAGGAAAATTTGTGCACTAGAAAAAATAAATAAAAAGTCTTTGGTGGAAATGCATTTCATTTTTACGGACATAAAACAAAAAACACAGTTATGATCAAGACAAGGTTGGTCAGGTGAACGACACCAAAATGTCAGACAGCCTACCGACTGTTGTTGCCATGAGATCCAACAGTCAACATCAGTCTGATAAGCTATCCGACAGGATGGTAGAGCCATGGAGATGTCACGACGGTAGATGAAGGTGCAATGTACACACAATAGGCAAGGTACAATGGTTCTGAAGACAATGGCTGTGACTTGCTTTAAGCATGCAACGCTGAAAATTGAATTGTGGGTTAACACATTGAAATAATATCTTGAAGGGGTAATACATATAAAACTGAGGGTACTCTAGCCCTTGCATACCATGCTTTTACGTACCTTGATTGCCCCTGAGATCTACGATAATGCCCTGTCTGTATCTACTATTTTATCACCACCACGTGGATTCATGAAATGTATCTGACTTACAACCCTGCCCCCTTCCCCCTATTTTTTTAATGAATTCGAAAAGAGGGGCGGGGTTGTGACTACTCTGTTCTTCACATATAAGAACATGAGCAAAGTGAAGCTGTTGACAGCACAGTGTGAGACATGTTAAGTAAATTTTGTCTGTCTAAAAAAATAAAACAAATTTATAGTGTATAATTGTATGCAGAAAATCAAACTGAAAACTGCAACGCTCTTGATTCACCATCATCCACTCTGCTTTTACCAGCATCAATCAATACAGGCTACAGTAGGGAATAAAAATGATGGCATCTCTAAATCAAGGTTACAATTTAAAAAAGGCACACCACTGACATTTCCACATATAAAAATTCAAAATCAATATCAGTATAAAGTGATATCCATATAAACTCAAATAATGTGTTATTACCATGAAGTTTATAGGTTTCAGTATTGTACTTCACAGTGTACTTTTGTGCTGTTTGTTTCTGATAATGCCTCTGCACTTTTTAAGCTGAAACTCGATTGCAAAACGGTCCCACATGCGTCATTAGTTGTTGACTCATTCACTTGGAATGCTTGTGCTGAGAACAGAAGGATCTTAAGACTGACAAAACACACAAGTGGGGACAGGAGATCCTTTTCAGCCCCAGACAGCAGCCAACAGGCACAGGGAAAGTGCTGGTACCAGCAGGTAGCAGCTATTGGTCACTACTTGCTTTTTTCCCCCTGGCTGTGCAAGGGACGTTATTAGTACAAATTAATGACAATGCATGTGTAATGAGAACACACATGGCATACGTATAAGATGTAACAGATCTAAACAAAGTAAGGAGAGTATAATTATTACTTTGACATTATAATGACACTTTTTTTTTTTCTCGAAGTTCATTTCCTCCCTGTAAAATAGCCTTTATAGCTTTAGGGCTAAGTGATAAAGTGCTTTGATAAGATCTGATGTATTAACGTTCTGGATGAGTCAGTGACATGAACTGTGAACATGAAAGGCACCCAGATCTCAATGTAGAGCAGCAGGGTCTTAAACAGCATGTATCTATAAACCTGTATGGCCAAACATAGACGACATAGAAGACATTCAGAGCCCAAAATTAATTGAAAAGAAATGTCTGTAACAATAAAACCTTGCTCACTGATTACAGCTTAATTAAGTGCAGATTGCTGCTCCCCGGAATCTAACATGGTAGGACAACCATCCTAACCCTGAGTTCTAAATAGGGGCATGAAAATGTCTACTGGGTGTTCAGTAGTGCCAGAGTACAAAAAGTATATTACTGGATGTTTTAAAAATACAGAAGGTCTAGGCGATTGCTTCACACTGGGTGTTGGCAGTAACATCAGTCCACAGTGACTCTGTAGCATCCCTTGATTCCCTCACTGACTACCTCAGATGGATACTGGCATCGAGGACACTATCCAAGTACAACAGGATGTCAGGACTTTTGCACAAGTGCTAAGGATTAGAAGCTGACACTTGTATTAAGAACCCTTAAATCCATTAAAGATCTAAGCCAGCTAACGTTCGAGTCCAGAATTAACATCTTTAGTAAACTAGGCCTTACCAATCAGTGTGTTGGGGCATTTTCTTGGGTTGGTATAAATAATAGCATGTTAATAAATACTTTTATATTTGCCTTTAGGAAAGCAGCATTCCTAAATTATTATATTGCATCCTGATTTTATAAAGCCAAAGAGAAAAGGTGAAATGAAGCCTAAATATCAATTAGAATTCATCTAAAACTTCCTAGTAGTTATATAAAACAATGCTAAATCCCAAAAATTTGAATGAAAGCAAAAATGGTGCTCTGAAGAGTTAACGTGGCTGCCAATGACTCAGGCTTGGCAGGAAAACAAGTGGAACCATGAAGACGTTTTCTAGGAAGCCAGCTGTAATATTAAGTCAGCAGTAAAAGCAGCGCCAGAGCTAAATACACACTTCCTTCTTCCTGCTTCTGCAAGGCAAGAATGATTGGGAAATCACAGACAAAAGGTTTTTCTACAGGGAGGATTAACACGCACGCAATCAACTTTGGTCCAACAGCTACGGGGGTGGAGTGGACAAAAGAATCAATACAAGAGAAATATAAAACTAAGCACATATCACAAAGAAAGAATGAACATTAAACTTAGGGAGGGTAAAAAACAGACACGAGAAGTTCTGGAATGATCAAAGGTGGCTTTATAAAGTTCAGTTTCAACTTTCCATTCTAGAAGTACAGAATTAAAAAAACAAAAAAACAAAAAAAAAAAAACGAAAAAGCAAGTCAGTTTTTAAAGAACTGGACGGTTACCAACGGTGTTCACTGGTTTCAATAAGCACCTCAAAACCAAGACAATGGTAAGGGCACCAAAAAATGGACAATTCCTATCTCCAAAAAAATTATTGCTGGGCAGACCGCATTGCGTTATCTTTGCCAAGACTATCAGAACTCTTGTTTAAAAGTTATTAGATGGTTTAACCCAAGCAAACTGAAAGCCTGTGTTCGATATTTGAGTTCCTTAGCTCTCCCATAATGTTACAGACAAGTGATTTATTTAGCAAAAACGTAAACAGGACACATGGAATTGTAGACTAGCAGGGCACCTATCAAAAGTTAGGAAATCGTGCCGTAATAAAGTCCATGTGGAAAACAGACTTGTCAAGAACTCTACAGGTCTTCAGCTTTATAGGGTCAGGGGAGCACACTGCACAGCAATGTGATAATGTCTCCCTCCAGTCAAATAACAAAAGTCTGAACAGCAATTTCAATTGGTTCGTCCAGTCAAAATAAACACAGAAAGTCACACCTTGACTTCTTTTCACACCAACTAGAACAGTCCAAAAGGTGATGCACTGCAACACCCTGTCCTGCTTTCAATGAAATAAGCTACAGTAGGTAAACTATGGCACTTTAGCTGCTGTAAGATACAGGTTCCAGCACTGCATGAAACAATGTAGTTCCACAAAAGTCTAAAGGCCACAGACCCTTTAGGTGTACCGTGACATTGTGGTTTTCATGCTCCCACAGTTATCAGTCAAGAAACTCAAATTTCACCTTGTGTTTTCCTATAGACACAAGCAGCATATACGGGGCAAAGAGTCCCTTATTTATTTAACCCATTACAGTGCTGTTACACAGAGGAAAACAAAGGCCTCAATTTTTCTTGGCCAAAAACATGGGAGAAGGAAAATACTGTGAAACAGTACCCTGAGTGGCAAGATATGAGCTACAAAGAAATTAAAACTAACTCACCATAAGAGAAAAAAAAAATAAAATCTGAGATGTTAGGAAAAGGATATACATTACCTTATTTTGCCAACAGACATCTCTTATCCACAGAATATAAATGGTTATTGTTTTATAGTGTGAAAAAAATATTAGAAAAAAATAATTTAATGATTTTGAAAAAAAAAAAAATTGTTTTTAAAATGTCCACAGTTTAAATTGCCAATTTTGCATTTTAACGGTTAATCAGGTCAAATGAGGTTCTTAGTAGCATTTTGTCTTTTTGTGTCACCCGCCCATTTACTCCCAGAGTCCTTCCCCCTTATTTTGTCTTCTCAACAGATAATTTTTTCTGTTGAACACGCTTGTCGTAGCTCTGTGCCATAGAGTTGATGATGGAAAGAATGAAATAGAACACCATAATGATGACCAGCTTCTCAAATGCCCATGATAACCAGTTTTCACTCTGTAGAAATAAAAGGCACAATGCAGTATGGTGAAATCATTATAGAAAGGAAAGGAAAGGAATAACAAAACCTGCCCCACCTCGTGTTCCAAATACTGAATCATGTTAACTGTCTTTTCATTACAGACTGGTAAATACTGTATTGTTAAACCCTAATGTCAGTATATACTGATACTAACTCAGCCAAAGCAAACTAAAGACTCATGATTTCAAAGCCTGGCTATACTGTACATTCAATCATTTCATTATCTTAGAAAGATACCAAGACCTAGTAGTTATTGATTCTTTTTCTTTTATTATGTAGTGCTGTTTGTCCAGTAGGAGGCAGCGTTTAACTATAAAATAAAAGTTTCAGGCATCGGTTACACTGTTACAGGAAATTTATGTCCACCACTTGATCTATACAATGGTTTCTCAATTCGGTGGTCTACCTATCCCACAATCTGCAGGTTCCAGATCACTAGTGGCAAATGTCAGATAAATAAGGATTAACAGCAAACTGTACCTGTAGTAACATGTAGCTTCTATACTGACACATGACTCCAATCTCAGATAGATAGATGAAAAGCACAAACGGAAGTGTCTTATATTTTAGAATAGCACAAAAGGGTCATCAATAACTATTGATTGCATGTGCCTGGTATTTGAGATATATATATATATATATATATATATATATATATATATATATATATATATATTTATTAATATATAGTGTGTGTATATATATATATATATATACACATGCATACATATATATTACACATACATACATACACACAATCTATATATATATATATATATATATATATTTTTTTTTTCTTTTTCTAAAACCATATGGCAGGGCATGTAAATCAATAGTTAATACAATTTTATTTTAAAAGTGACTATAATAGAAAAAAATAAGATCATCTATAAAAAATACTACACATGGATTAAAATAGAAAAAAAGAAAAAATAATAGTGCAACTGTTGTCTAATGAATGTATAAAGGGATCTTGTTCTAAAACAATAAAAAGACATTAAACTACATTTTATAATAAAAATATGATGCTTCATGGCTGAAAAGACTGGTACCCCCTATACAGAAGTGCAGTGTTCTTACCTGTGGGGCTCCTTCTTCTACTTTATGGTGAAGTTTCTTTCTTTGAGCCTCTAGGTATTCTTGGAACGGCTTTTGCAGAGAAGGTCCAATACTTGGAACAGACCTGGATCCATTTTCAAGTCGGGAGAAAAAAAGAAAAGAAAAGAAAAAGAAAGAAGAGAAAAAAAAAAAAGAAGAGGAAAGGGAAAGCAGTTAGAGATTTACTTACTCAGGATGGAACATATGAATGTTGCATGGTACGATATGAAGGCAGCACAGAAAGACAGTGAGGGAGGCTCTTAGCTGGGTTATGTGCACTGCTGCAGTGCAGAAAACCAAATGAATGACTTCTGGGAACTCCCACATTTATCACCAGCGGTTCCTGTAAGAACTGGTTTGAACCGATTAATAAGGAAATGAGTGGTGCTTGTGTCATCCTCACTTGAAACAGAAACTGCCCACCCTTTTCTAAACTCGCCCCTTTGTGTTCAGAAAGGCGTACCTTTCCTTAAAGAAGAAGGGGAGAAAAAAAAAAGCTCAGTATCCTAACCCTTTAGCAGCCTGACAGAGCAGATCATGGTGTTTTACCATATATCACGTCTTTCTCTGGCACTGGAAGGGTTATTAATCTTATGAATGCGTCATGTTATTGCAAAAGAACGGATTAGCTAGCTCTGAAGGGACCTCCCTGCTGGTCAGAAGTCAATGATAAAAAAAAATAAAAAAAAGTGAAACAAAGCAACTAAAGCACTCCAAATCTGCATCACAATTACATTATTTTTTTTACATTAGTAAGCAATTGTGCTTTGTAATGATTTTCATTTCTTCTGCAGTTTAACTGCTAAATTAAGTGAACACTCTAGAGTCCTGCAACAACCTTGTTGTATATGAGGACATAGATAAAACACAATAGCCTATATTACATAATTACAAGCATCAATCACTTTCACCAATACTTTACACACACACTGCTTTAAGGATTGCCTGCAGCGAAATGTTGATGTATAAATAGCTGAATCAGAAAGTAGTAAGTGCATGGAACAAACTCCCAGCAGAGGTTAAAAAAAAAAAAGTAAACTGAATTACCCACAGCAGAATTGGCAAAAAATGGTCCTAAATGTTTATTATTAAAATTGGCTGACGAGATGGGATGCAATATTGCACTTTTTAAATTAGATCTCTTGTTGGCAAAACCACATTATGATAATTTTAGGATAATTAATAACGCTTACATTAAAACCTGGAACCAAAGATATCAACTATTACATAGAAGCTTTTTAAAGAGGAAGTAAAGTAAAAAAAAAAATCCGAGAAAAAAAAAGCCCTGTAAAGAGAAAGGCATAATGAGCTAGTATGCATCGCATACTAGCTCATTATGTAGTACTTACCTTAAAACGAAGCCCCCGCCGTGCTGCCACCTCAGCGACAGGACGGCGACATGTCCTGCCGTCCCGCTTCCGGGTTTGCGTCCTCCGGCCATCTGATTGGCCGGAGGCGCGATTACATCACTCCCGCGCATGCGCGCGGGAGCCGCCGTTCACGGCACTGAGCTCTGAAGGAACGGCACGGGTGGCCGTTCCCTCAGAGCGCCTGCGCCGATGACATCATCGGCAGTTTGCGCTGTAAATATCTCCTAAACGGTGCAAGTTTGGGAGATATTTATAGCACCTATAGGTAAGCCTTAATATAGGCTTACCTATAGGTAAAAGTTATACAAGAGGGTTTACAACCTCTTTAAAACTGTATTTACAGGATTGGGAACTTGCTTAAGCCAGTATAACAACATTCTGTAGACCTAATAAATATAAAAAAAATAATATATATATATATATATATTTACTATACAGGATTTATATAGCGGTATATAAATATATATATATATATATATATATATATATATATATATAAAATATATATATTTTTTTAATGTTGCTTAAGGTTACTAATAGGGAATAAATTGTTAGCAACTGCTTAGCTTTTAAAATTTATGTTATTTGTAACATAACTCATCATTTGCATAATTTATAAAAATATATGCTCATTCACTATCCCCTATTTAATTTCCAAAACTATTTTCTTCTCAGCATTAACCCATACAAACAAAACCATTCAAGTCAAAGCTTAGAGATAAATATTCAATTCATGGCCAAACTGTAGGGCTACCAACATCGGTCATGCTTTCCTGCTATAGATTAGTAATACAAAGTTAATTTTCAGTAAATAGTTGAATCATCAGACAGGGCTGGAAATGATGAATATCTTGGGATAAGAAATCACTCTGGGAACCCTTTTACTAAGAGTATGAGCAAGATGCTGATGTCGTGCAATGACTGTTAGCCCCTACGATGACTAGCCTACACACGGCTGCAAAGGTAAAGACTATATTACATTTTTATTGTAGTTTAAAAACATATTTACGCTATAGGCTCTAATGGGACTGGGCTAAATTTTTGCCACAATACATGTCTACAAATACTTGGTCATTAAATATTCTGTTAATTTGTTACAAATAATCACCTTTTAGCCTCCTCTACTAGTTTAGGACATGTTTTGTTCCGCTTTTATTGTTTCACACTAGATTTCTAATTTTATACCTTTTACTTTTTTCTAGTCAATAGTATCCTGTTGCTGTTTCATTCATAAAATCTTTGTTTAGCCATTTTACTGACATCTTACTCCAGAAAACAATTCAGAACAGTGTCACTAACCATTAAGTATATTTGCCTTCAAACATATGAAGAGTACAAGCTGCCTCTTAAGTGAAAGTGTGACTTCACACGTTTATGCTGAGGTTTAGAGCAGCTTCAAGCAAACAAAGCACGTGGCTTTTGAGGTAAGACTCTAATAGGTTTAAGGTTATTTTAGTAAAAAGTTCACTTTCCATTCATGTGCTTGGTGCTTATCTGCCAAAATAAGATTTTACTTATCTTAATGTGGCAAATGGAAAGTAAATAGTAAAAAATGTTATGTTTCAAACAAAAGCTTCCTTTGCTTTATGTTTGAAATAATCGTTATCACTGAAGAATAAACTTCCACATGTCCAATGTAATACCTGAATTGATACATAATCTATAAAACAATATTTTTCACAATCTAATTTACATTATTTGTTGCCTGCTTTACAAACGTTCAGGTTCAATATCTCCAAACAATTAGGTTTATAACCACAATTCTCTGTGTCCACAGTAGAGAAAAGCTAAGCAGCTAATTACTTATTACAGCTTATAATGAAAATTACAAACTGTAATTATGAATTTCAGCATATTTTAATTCATTCTGTACTGGTGTAACTGATGTAAATTTAAAATGAATAATCATGATTTGATACTTACATTATTTGCACTCATTGGGAATGATAGAGAATATTTTAGATCATCTTACATTTTTTTTCTTAATATTTTACTAGAACACCTTCTCTGTAGCACGCTGTATTAGAAGACACCGCAATGTATACTGGTAAAGTAAATACACTCACCATATTTTTTTCTGAGATATAAAACTACAAATTTTCTAAAGTTTCAACTTATTTTTATAATTGGTATTGCATTGTTTTCTGGTCCAACCACTTTTATCAAGGCAGATAATTTATCCTATTTTTCTATATACATACACACACAGACATTCATACATCCCATTTTTAAGAATAAAATTGTTAAAACCCTTGTTTGTCCCTCAGTTTCAAAATCTCTACTACTTAAGAGCATTAGCAGGATATAACAACGAAGGGGTCCAGCCAATAACACTCAGGAAATGTTGCAAAACACTTTTCGGAAGCCTCTAAAAAAGAAGAAGGTATGGCATCTTTAACAATAAATGCTATGTACCACATAGAGTTATCTAACTGTACTGCGACCTGGAAATGATAAAAAAATGACCAAAAAAGTGTGTGTGTGTGTGTGTGTATATTATATATATATATATATATATATATATATATACACACACACACACACACACACATATATATACTGTGTGTTTCTCTATAAATAATTACACACACATGTATATATTATATATGCACACATACTGTGTATATATATATATATATATATATATATATATATATATATATATATATATATATATATATATATATATACACACACACATACATACAGTATATAAGTATATATTATATACACATACAGGTGTATATATTATATACACACACACACACATATATACATACATATATATATATATATATATATATATATATATATATATATATATATATATATATATATATATATATATATATATATATATATATATATATAACATACATACACATAGTCAACTATGCATTAGAAAACTGTAAGCTCTTTATTCATACTGCCATTCTATTTATTTTGGGACTTCCATTTTATCAAAATTTTCAGGCTATTTCTGCCTGCTCCCACTTTACCAAGAGGAGAGCAATATCAGCAATTATATTTAAAAAATTAGGAAAAATTAGCAGTTTTATGCATTACATCCATTTAAAAAAATAAAAAATAGATTGACATGATCACAATTTTTGCACATTGAAAAAGTTACATTAAAAGTGCATTACCTTATTAAAAAAATAACCATTATGTGAAAGATCTAGTAATAACATTAAAAATATATATGTAGAAATCACCACATCTTTAGAGAAACTGACATATCAGACTCCTTTGTAACAAGGAACGCTATTGCTCTATGTAATGTGCCATTTGAGGCCAAGAGACAGCAAAATGACAACTGGCATTTTTCTTCTACAGTTTGCCAACCTCATTTCCCAAGTACCCCCAACGAGCCATGTTTTGGAAATTTCCCTTAAAAAAATAGTGGTCATTAATTCCAAGCCATTGACACTGATTAAAAAGCTTAAGTCGCCTTTAGGAGCAGGTTACCTATATTTTGGGTGTAACGTAACATGTTTCTAAGCACCCAATTCTTACCCCCAGAGTATCCTCTCCTGTGACAACGTGCAGTTCCTCTCCCCCACAGTCACTGTCACATTTAAAATTGGTGTGGGGCTCAACCCGCGCACCACGTTATTCATTCACAGAGATCTGTGAATGAATAGACTACACCGCCCTTCTGCCACCATGGCAAATGGTCTTGTGGTTCTTAATGGACTACAGTCTCGTACACACGATGAGAATATCGGACGAATGATCGTCCATTTTTTTTTGCATGCTAGTATCATATTGAAAATGAAGAGGTTACTTCATTCAACTTACTTCATAAGTTACATAAATTCTCGCATGACAGAATACAACTTCGAAAGTGATGTATTGTGTTGTATTGTATTGTATAATGTATTCTGTCATTTCTGAGAAAATTTTTTTTGGATGAATACTGTACTGAAAAGGCAAAAATCGTACATTCTGGTATCGCACAAGAAACATTTTCGTGTTTGTGCCTTCCGAACATTTTGCATGAACGGCTATGATTTGTTCTTAACAGCTGTGTACGAACGATCAGATTAACGCAATTGATTCAAAAGTGGTATTTTTCATCAGATTTTCTAATGGTGCGTACTAAGCATAAGAGTGCGGTAATCAGTGCACTTGTAGTCCATAGACTATTCCTCTTGCCTTCTAACCAAAAGCCCGTTGTGGGTGAAATGCTTTGCAGGCTCCTGCAAAAAAATAATACATTCACATTTTTTTCCTGCAAAAACATGTGCATGTATTGTTTTTTTTAAAAGGTAAACCTAGCCTTTAAATCACCTGTGCACAGCAAAGGAAATCCTGAAAACATGACCTGGTAAGCACACTTTGAGTACTGAAATTGGGAACCACTGTGCTACAAGATTACTGAGGAAGAAGTCAGCAGTGTGCTGGAAAACATCTCCATTGCTATGTCATCTTAAAAATCTCCTCCTGCATCTTTAAACAAATATCTTGTTCTGATAAAATCTCCAATATTTTATATATTTATCCTTGTAACTTATTAAAACATCTTGTACATGGATCAGTTAATGTAATATGTGAAACTTCATTAATGTTTCTTTTTTTTTTTTTTTTTAATAATTAACAATTCTGATCATTGATGGATTTCTAAAGGGTTGTTAAATAAAATACTAAAAAAAAAAAAAAAAATTACAAAAGAAGATCAGTGCAATTTTCTTTAAATATTTGGTAAAAAAAAATAAATAAATAAAATCAATATTGCACAAGGGTTAAAATGTGTACCTAGGCTAAAGAATTAAAGTGGTTTTGAGATGAGAGAGGCAAATATTAAAATATAACAGCCCAAGCTGATGGGCCATGTAAATAGAGGTTTCCATCTAAATTTTAACTAGCCAAAATAAAGTGTTCCAAACATACATGCTGTATATCTGTATGTTCTTTAATAGGAGTGAAATGGGTTACAAATACCTTTGCAGTTCAGTGCTGATATCCTGAATAATCAAGCATGTAAAAGATGTAGTTTTAAAAAATTTACAAAAAAATTAACACTCAAGGTTGGAAATTTGTGGTTGATTCTTCATTGTGTGTACTTGTATTTTAGTCCACTGTCCAGTTAGTTTAGATACAAATGCATGCAAGTGCTAAATTACAGATTCTTACATATATTACTGTAAGGGAATGGACTAACAATGCTAAAGGGTGTCCTTTAGCATTGGACAAAAAAGTCCAAAATTTGAGGGAAATATGCATAATCTAAAATTAGTAATAAAGATCTAATACATATTTTGTGTATTATGTTACCAAAACATAATACTCTCATGTTCTAAGTGCATACTGTTATCAGAAGGTAATCATTTTCATGGTAGTTGGCTTTTAAAGCAACCCTGTTACTAAAAGCCTAAATATAAATATGTTACCTGTAAAAAAAATACTAAATACTTGCCCCTCCTGTTGCTGTGTTGCGTAATGCTGCTCTAATGCAGAGAAATATTTTTTCAAGTCTGTTCAGAAACTGACATCTCGGGGAGTGATCTCCTGTGTCCCCCACTTCGCTTTGTGGTTCTTTCCACTGACCCCTATATCATTACAAGACATATTGGTGACGTAAGGGTTGGAAGGAGTAACCACTGGACGCAGCAGGGGACACAGGAGATAGACAGCCCTGATGTGTCAGTTTATGAACATAGTTCAGCCAGTATTTCTTCTTCACAAAAGCGGTGTTGGGCACTGTGTGCAGACGAAGTACGTTTTAATTATTACCTTTACAGGTAACATGTATTTCCACTTGGATTTCAGTGAAAGGGTCACTTTAAAGAGGATAGTCTGTCGGGTCAGCGGACTTTTGGAGAGATCTTTTTTGGCAGCTTCACGAATAGTTATCAGTACCTTCACAATAGTCAACGGTCCTTAACTAATACAAATTAAGGAAATGTTTTCAAATTACATTTTTAAGCCTAGTACACACGAGCCGAATGTCGCCCGGTTCAATAGAAACAGGCTGACATTGGCCTGGGTGTATTGCAGCTGGTCCGACAGAAGTTGGCTGGCTTCTGTAGAAGGCTCATGATCGAGAAAGGTTTGCCGACCAGCTCCTCTTCAGTGCTCCCAGCCAATGGTTGAAAGTGCTGACTACAGTGTTCTGGCGGGGGGACCGCCCCACTGTTGGAACACAATAGCATAGCAGGGGAGATTGCTGTACTAACATCGGAATGTTAGTACAGCTGCTCCGACCTGAGTTGTCTTTTTTTTTTTTTTCAACCAACTAGTGGTGTGTATGAGGCTTTAGACTGACTGGAAGCTGAATGCTTAAAGGAGACAAAGAGGATCACTTTTTAATCCTATCTACAACAGGAGAAAAGAGACTATAAACAGAGTGAAAGACATACACATATATATCTATATATACATACATACACCCAGTGTAATTATGCCATTATTCTGATCTCTGTGTGTTATATACAACTGTTTGTATTCCACGATACACATAATCACAACTATGATTAAACAAAGTTTTTTCTTTTTCTAAGTGAAGACACTGATGACATGTTCTATAGAGACACACCAACTATCAATTCAATCTATGTGAAAATGTGAACTTTGGAACAGTTTTTTTTTTTTTTTTTCCAGGCAGTGATCTCACCAGTACCAACGGTTAGTATTTTAATGACTTGTCATTTCCTGCTCTGATAAAGATTCTCATGTTATTTAACCAACCATTTCCTTGAGGCTGAACCAATAGCAGGATGCCATTATGGATGACTCAGAATGGACCTCAGAATTCAATAGCTTGACTCACCCATCTAGGTTGCAATGCCCTGGAGAGAAACATGAGACCCAGGTGCTTCTGTCTTTCATCTAGCACTCACACAAACACACATACACAAGCCTTCTTATAAGGCATGTTAAGAATTATCATAAGAGGCTTAACTCATGAAGACAGAACACCAGCATAAGAATCCTTACAGAAAAAAATAAAAATATTTTTTTCTATGCCAAGTTTTATGAGATTTGAAAATGACAGTCTTGTGTCTAATATTTTAAAATAAAGATCAATAATCCTTGTGTTAAACCTATGTGAATTGAACCTATGTCTTGTCTACTGAACTGAAGCAAAGAAGTGGGTAGTCAAAGTGATAACAGCACAAAACCGTCACAGTAATGTATAAAAGTTGCATAGGTATTTATCATTTAAAAGCAGATTCTACACAAATTATAAGTTGCCAAGGCCCAGAAAAGCAAAGCATTCAGGCATTCAGGCTTACTTCAGGCAAAGCATTATTATTTATCTAAGAATTTGAATGTTGCCTAACATGATAACTCAATGTTAAAGAATAAAATATTTAAGTAAAGATCCAGTCAGTTACATTTGGTTTAGGTGATAACATTATTTCAGTATGCAGTCTTCAGCCACAGAAGCCATCCCCTGGCTGAACAAGGATGCCCAGCAGTACTTGGCTAATCTTCACCCTAGGCCCAAACATGAAAGTTCAGCTTATCCATTCAAATCTGTGGAGGGATCTTTAGTTTAAGCTCCCTCCATACATTTTCTATAGGATTAAGGTCTGGAGACTGGCTAGGCAACTCCATGACCTTTATGTGCTTCTTTTTGAGCCACTCCTTTGTTGCCTTTGCGATATGTTTTGGGTTATTATCATGCTGGAAGACCCATCTACGACCTATCTTCAGGGAAGAAGGTTCTCATCCAAGATTTGCGAATTCCCAAAATCCCTCCTGAGATGTGTGCAAACCTGGTCACCAACTACAAGAAACGTCTTACCTCTGTGCTTGCCAACAAGGACTTCTCCACCAAGTCATGTTTTGCTTGGGGATCAAATCTTAAGGATTTAGAGAAGATCTCTAAAGAGGAGTGGATCAAAACCCCCTCCTGAGGTTTGTGCAAACCTGGTAGGTACTCAAATACAAGAAATGTCTTACTGCTGTGCTTGCCAACAAGGGTTTCTCCACTAAGTACTAAGTCATGTTTTGCTTTGGGATCAAATACTTATTTTACTCACTGAACTGCAACTCAATTTATAACATTTGTATCAAGTGTTTATATAACAGATTTTGGGTTGATATTCTGTCTCTATAATTTAAAATACACCTATGATAAAAATTTTAGATCTTCATTTCTTTGTAAGTGGACAAACTTACAAAAACTGCGGGGGGGTCAAATAATTATTTTCCCCACTGTACACTGCACACAAATCCTCAAATCAACACGAAATATCAGGAATTTGATCACAAGGTTTCCTATACCATATGTTCCAAGGAGTTGCTTCCAGGCACACTTGACAAATTCTGGAGAACTTGATTTCACTGGTTTGAGTTCTCCTTCACTGCTCTGGGCAAGGTGTCAGAAGGTTGATAGCCATCTGCTTTACCCCCTCTCATCCCTCCTCCAACTCTCTTACTCAATTTCCCCCACCCCCCTATCTGACCTTTTCCTCTTCTCCCTATGCCCAAGTTTTAATGCCTTGCTGATTTGAATGGAGCTGCAAATGTCTTGCTTGTGGCTTGGAGGCGCAAGGAGCTCCCGGGGATGTGCCCCTTGGGGGTGGTGTCCCAGGGGTGCCAGAAAGACACTTTTGGGCTGCACCACACCATTGGGGTTTCACTGGCAATAGGTCACAACACCTTTTGCTTTATTTGCACGTTGCCTTTGGGGTAACCAGGGCAATTTTAATACCAGCTGAAAGGCCCACTGTCTATTGCACATGGCAGCTTTTTTTTTTGGTTGTCACATTTTTATGTCACAAGCACCTACAATGGAAGTGTGCTGTTTTTGTGGGTTTTTTTTTTTTCACAGAGACGGCGGGTGCAGGTCATCTGGGTGCCTGCCCTGATGTTGGGGGGAAGGTTCTGTGGCCTTTGAATGATTTGTCTCTGGAGGGGTCTCTCTTTGGAAAAGCCCCTCACCAAGTACTTGGCAGGCCGACCATGGCTGGTCCCTAAGGAGATCTGGGTAGAGCTTGCCTCTGTCAGGAGGCTTGCGCCCGGGTGAGGTTCAAGGTTAGAGGCCTTTTCTCTTTGGAACATTGGCCATACTTTACCCTCTGTGCACTATTTTGTGTGCAGTGATTTCACAGGGGTTTCAAAGTACCACACCAAGGAGCTTCAAAAAAAACAAAAAAAAAAAAAAAAACAACAATATGTTTTTCCTCATTATTAACAGTGTGATGCCATGCCTAATCCTAATAAGGTATACTAAATCCCTAATTTGTAGCTGTCTACTGCCACCAGTGACAGCTCATTCTAAAGTGAGCGATGGAAGATGTCTAGGGACCCCCAGTTACATGCCTGAAGGCCAACAGTATTCTAAAATACACTTAACTTAAAATAATTCAGCTTGGATCAAATCAATGTTACATTCAAATTCATTTTTTTTTCTTAATGAGTATCACATGAAAGATGCATGCAGAAAAGCACACATTTTTATGTGAGCTTCACACAGTTCTAAGCTACCAGGAAACCATATACCGCATTATTCATGTAAGGGAAAACCCTGAAATGTACTTTAGAAAGGGGAAATTGACTAAGAATTTCAGTTCACACAAATGGCAGGTATTTGGCAATGCTTGTCTCTGCCATACTATGAAACCTTTTGTACTGGACTAACAGCTGCATAACTATTTCACTTCTTGATTAGGACATCAGTGAAGACTGAACCACTATTAACCACAAACAGATATACCAAGGTACATTTCTGCCATCTGGACCCAAGCTCACCTTATCTTGGAAAACAAAGAATCCAAAAACACAATACCATTAGTGGGAATATAAAAGCTACACACCTGAAAGAATTTACTGCTACAAAGACTATTTTTTTTGTGGCTTGATACAAAGTTTGGAGCATAACTTATGGGCAGTGATCACTGATTGAAACAATGAAAAAGGTATATCATCTGCTGAATATTCCATCAAGCTGGAGAATGCATGCAATGTAACAGCCCAAAGGGCATTCAGACTGCAAAGCCCAGCAGGATGATGTGTCTAATGGGAAAGAAGCTGTTAAAATAACCAAACAGAATACTATTTACTGGCAGTGCAATTGAAGCTAGAATGCTGTCTTCTATGTGAGACCCTGAAAAAAAAGTGTTAGCACTGTTGCCACTACATCACAGCCAACTTACAAACAGCAAAGTGGGGGAAGCATCTGCAACATCAAAGCTTTCTTTTCTCTCCACATTTCAGATACTGCTCAGCTCAATTTTTTTTTTTAAACAAATCTACGTGTGCTTTAAAATAATTAAGACTGTAATATCTGGCCAGTGAGGATGCCAATAGTGCTTATTGGGAGCTATTCTTTATCATGAAACTGAACTTGAAAAAAAAAAAAGTGCTTTCTTGGTATTGTTTTAGAACAGACTAACTTTTCATTATATGGGAAGAAAAATATGACACAGTATGAGCAGCACAAGACTCCATTAACAAGAGCTGTGCCAGTAAATAGCCACTTTCTGAAAACCAATTATAAGTACAAGTACAGGACACAGAGTGATCTAAAAAGGGCATAAAGTGAACAAAATATTGATAGCATGCAATACAAATACATATTGTTTAAAACGTTCTGTTTGCAAATACAATTGATCTGTATATTGCATGCTATATTTCAAATTCACAACATGTTCTGCTGCTTTGTAATGCAAGACAGAAATGGAAAAGCTAAGAAATTTGAGAGGTAGATTAGCGGGTGATAGAAAAGTGATTTCTTCATAAGAATTTTCTGCGGAGTAACCTGCAAATGTTCAACACAGGCACTGCTAAGTAAGAGCCAATCAGTAGGGAGCATGAGCTTTGCTGGTACTAGAGCTCTGACTCTTACTCAGGCTGCTGCAAACTGAGTCCCTTTTCTTTTGAAGCAATAATAATGTAATATTTAGCCGATTTAAACTGAAAGCTCAACTGGGCTTTTGATATTATGGATTCAAGGTTTCTGTCCCTATTATACGGCTTTTAAAAAATAACTGCCTGCAGTTCTATTCTATTGGGGTTTAGGGGTAGGAAATCTTTCACCCTGCACAATCAATGCCTTAAAATGGCTCCAATATCATTGCAATGGCACCAGATTTGGATAGAAGAGTGACAACTTAGATATTCTGCCTGGATCTTATTGCATTTTCTATTGGGGTGATTAACCCTTACATTTTGTTCCGGGGAGACCAAGGAAAACACAGTGTGCTAGGCTTATGGATTCCCCTCTTTGATGTGCACTTTCCCTAGCATTTTTTTTTAACAAAGAAATGTTTATTGAATATGTACAAAGTAAAATATACAGACAGTACTGCATTTAGAGAACAGCAGAGCATAAGATATATAAATAAAAGTGGTATCAGATCAAATCCAAAGGAGGTATTTACTTACAAAGTAAGGAAAGGCACATTTAGTGTACAATAAAAAATATTTTTAACAAAGAAATTCTTAAGTGGTTTTATAAATTGTTACTAAGTAGGCCACAAGGTTCAAAGTAATAAATATTGTATACCATATTCCACAAGGGGAAAGAAAATAATAGTTGCAGTCAGATATCAGCCAAGTCAGAATAGGTGGATATATATATATATATACACATGATGAGGGAATAGAAGGGAGGGGAAAGAGGAGAAGCCAAAAACAGAGGATAGGGGGAAATAAGGCGTGGGGGAGTCATAAGGAGGACAAACAAGTGAATCAACAAGATAATAAAAAGAAGGAAAAGCCAATGGTCATCGCAGGGACAGTACAATCATTCTCTTTTTAATAATTTGTATTGGGTTTTTGTACAGACAGGATAAACTTACAGCGAATAGGCATTTAGTGTGCGCGTTGTTCATATTGCTCTATAATACAAATCACATACAAAATATTCAGAGTAAACACATAAGTGTAAAGTAAGGGCAAAAAACATTCCTGTTACTCAAACGGAGGCAAGTAAAGATTCCCAAAAGTGTTCCCCCAGTATCACAGAAATTATATGTTTTATGTAAGCTACATAAGCGGGGGAAAAGAAACAAAGAGTGTAAAGCAGAAAGGGAAGAGGACAGTTGTCTGTCCTTCCACCAACCTAATCCTTCAAATATCATAATTAGCAGGGTCAATAATCCTTAAATGCATAACAAGAGCAAATCACAACATACCGAGTAAATTCAAACACAATACAGGATATAGGGGGAAGGGACGAGAGTTCTGCTCTCCTTACCCACCCTCCATCATTTGCTAAGATGGGCACTGCAGGTAGACAAGGGTAGTACAAACATTTTAAATTGCCCTGGGCATCAATCCAGGCTAACCACATTAAGTCAAATTTAGTTGGACAATTTCTTCTCTCATGGGTTAATTTATAAAAGTGAAGGACTCTATTAATGGTGGCCTGCCAAGCTGTAAAGGTGAAGGGAATAGCAAGCTTCCCTTCATGCATAAAAAGCAGCATAAAAAATAGTTTACCATTCCACCCTGCTTCCAGACCATCAACATTTCCTAGCAATAACACCAGGGGATCTAGTTCTAGCGTAAAGGTAGAGAGAAAGGATCCGCGCTTGTGGGCGATGGGCAGAGGCTGCAGCCTACCTCAAAATATGGCCAAAAGGCTATATCAGAATATGTGGGCAAGGTGAGGTAAAGTGGCGCTGCCTAAAATGGATATAGTTGGTTTAAAGTGCAGAGGTGCAAATTAATAAAGATACCAGTGTAAAAGCGATATCAAAATTTGTATATAAATTAGTGAGGGTGTCTATAAAGTGGTTGGTGCAACGTGCATAAATATTATATGTGCTAATCTCAAAATAAATATATAAATGTAAAAACACACTTAATATAACATAAGCTAAAATATGGATACAGTGCATTCACATTTATATTCTTAAAAATTAAAACAATCTTGAATAGTGCTCATGCAGTGGATAATCCAAAAAACAGATCAACAGTCTATTATGTTGCTGAGTGAGTCCGTGATTAAAAAAACAAATATGCAATAGTTGATAACCGATGGCTATTCAGGTGAAATTAAGGTGCTTGCAGTGCTTTTGGGGGTGATGTGGGTGATGGGTAAAACACACAGGTGCACCCCTCCAATTGCTCCCACACTCACCGGAGGTATGTACCCCTACAGGTATGCCCGTTACCATTGTTATTTATGTGAGTACCTGACTTATATACTTTAAAATAAAGCTATTTTACATAACGGTACATCACTATATTGGCACTTCTTTCTTATATATCACCATCGTATATACCCAAGAGGAGATCCTATCACCTGGTATAAAAAGGGGGCCTTCCCCTCCCCCCTTCCACAGGAGTCGCATAAAGACCACGCTGCAATAAGGCTTGTTACCCCTGTAGGACTTTTTTCTATATATGGCCAGTGGGATTGCCTGATTGCTTTTGTATTGAAACAAGACTGAGTTTGAATATATATATTCATTTATATTATACAACTGTACACTATGTGCTTTTAAAAGAAAGGATAAGCATTTATTTTCTGTTCTGTAAAATACAATGACCCAATAAAACTTGGATTACATCTCACGTGTCAGCCACTATATTTTTCCAGTAGATCTATGGTGAGAAACCTTAGTCAAATGTAAACAGTAAGTGGGGTGTTGCAGAGGACTGAGATAGAGAGGGAGAAGTGGGTGGTAGCAGGGGAGTAGAGATGAGGTTGAGCATTCTCCAAATTCATCTCTACCAAGTCCCTGGAATAACCAGGCACGCAGCTCACTGCAGTAAAAAAAAAAAGTGGGAGTTCAGAGTCCAGGTTAGAGAGGAGTTTAGAGGACATCTGAGCTCATCTCTGCCCAGTACAACCAGGTATGCCTGGCAAACATGAAAACTGCTCATACCATATGCCTTCGAAGAGTGAGGGTCAGACAGAGGACACCCTGGTGACAATGTTTCTCTGAGGTGCCCTTTGTAATTACAGACGCTGAGGTGGAGGAGGTAGCATCATTTATAGCACAGTCCAGTCAGGGTTCTGCACTGAAATTTGAACCAGTACCTGGAAGAGGCTTTTGCCAGGGAGTGCCGTGTTAAGGTGTGACAATCTTTCCAGACCTGTAGATGAAAAGGGAAACCCCAGAGACATGATCTCCCTGCATGTTGTATCTTTTCTCTGAGACGTTTAAGCATGTGGCGTTTCTGGAGCATACACTTGGAAAGGTCTGGCAGTACATGTACAGATGCTCCATCAAAATCTATAGTTCCCTATAACTATGTTTTGTGTAGAATTTCTTCTTGCATTGAAAAGAAATGAACCCTGCACAGGGTGTCTCTGTGTCTAGTGGAGTCAGAGGGCCCCAGCACCTACACTCTGAACTGGTCTAGTTCAATTTTGGACTATGTCGGTGGCTGGTAAAAGAGTGTTAAAAATTCCTGTGGCTGTGGTTTTGAAGTCATGAGCCAGCTGTCTCTGTCCTTGTTCGCCATCTGAAGGCTAGCAAGTTGGTGGCCAAATGTGGCCTTGTCTGCTTCAATAGAGGCGACCCAAGTTGGAAGTGCTGTGATTGAGTCTTTAACATCCCCAAAACTTTTGTATTATTTAATTCACGCAGTAAAGTAAATTTGATTGATTTGAGCAGTACAGGCTTGAAAATTCTTCATTAGAATGGAGGCAAGTATTACTTTCATTTCAGGGTCCTCCATAATAAACACTGGACCTAGTGTAAGGTCCACAGCCTGCCAATGTATGAACTGTCTCTACTGCCTGCCAGGTGAGCTCAGGAAGCCAAGTGCGTCTCCAAAGCATGTGAGGAGGAGCCTGGGCTGTTTTCTCCCAAGGAAGCCAGTGAAACATCCCTTCATGTGCTACTGTAAGCCCGAGGGTGAGGACATAGCCCGATGTGAAGCCAGCAGCATGTTGTGAGTTCTTCAGGGTTGGTGTGGCTTGTATTAGGAGCTGAAAAACTAAAAGATTGCTGGAACCTTGAGCCTCTGTTCCAGTCCAGGAGACTTCTCCTTTGTGGCATAGGGCACGGGAATGAGCAGAGTGCTATAGCCCATGTCTAAAAGGCTGACTGGTTCAGAGATCCAGAGCTGCATCCTCACACTGCCATAGTTTGACCATGCCATCCATATTTATTACTAGATACTAGGGGCAGTCACATTTTATTATATACATGGGAAAATAAGCATGATGACATTTAGCAAACAGGGCCTTAAATTTGTTCAATGCACAATAAACTAATGAGACAGAAAAAGTTAAAATAATGACAATACAAGATGTAGCTTAAGGCTGACCATAGACATAAGAGAATGATCCAACCATGTCATGATATCTGCTGTGTCAACTTTGTTTTAAACAGGAAAGCTTGGGTCTTAGCAGAAATAAATATTCATTTTTGAAAATATAGGATGCAAAAAAAGCAATTACATTTGCTCTCCCCAACTGTTTGTTTTGTGTTGGAATCAAGTGGACATTTTTTCAATTAAGCATGGTCGTTTTTTACAGTGATTTAAACAATTCACTGAAGTTTACTTGACAGAGCAATTCTAAACTGCTTAGAGGTATACTGACAAAGCAACCTGCCTAGAACAAATACTACGTGTTGTCAGTAATAAAGAATGCAACTGACGCACTTCAGTTGTGAGAACAGCATGGAGGCTCATAAATAACATTAGAAGGTGCTGGGATTTCTCAATGAAACGGCATGTGATTCCAACAGAGCAAAGGATTGAAGAAAAGAAAAAAAGTTTTTTTTTTCTGACTGTGCTACTAAATGATTAAATGTTTAAACAGCGGTAAAAAGTATCAGTTCTTGCTCAATTTGAAATAAACACAGTACTGTAAGTTACCGTCAATGGTTTATTCACTATAGAATATTTCCAGTTGTTTTACTGTGTTTGTTTTACTATTAGGCAGCACTCTTTTGCCAGTTAATAGGGTTTTACTTACTTTCCAGTAATCAGAGCTGTAAGCTGTCTTAGTATGTCTAGTCTATGCTTACATCATCGGGACATAATTGGCAAAGTCATGCCCACATAAGTCACAAAGTACATAAAGAAAGGAGAGAGAAGCAGAGCAATAAAATAAGAACAGCAACAACACTTGGGACCAATAATACTATATATTGTATGCATATTTTGTTACTGTTTTCAAGCATATACATTTTAAAGTATATGTGAATCTTTAAATAATTGGGGATTAGTTTGATTTGTCCCAAACAACACACTTAGTAAGTCCATTTTATTAAAATAAAAGCACTACGCCCCTTTGCTCCTCAATCCGATGTTTCCACCTGGTTTATGCCAACAAGATTTCCAGGGGTTGATCAATAGGGACATGTATAGAATAGGTAGTTTCCTTGACCATAAAGGAATTTGTCCTGTCTCCTACTTTGTAAAGCAGTTTAAGGTGCCTCCATCTGAGCATTTCCGTTCCGCAGATTTTGCACTCATTGCAGAGATCTACAGCGGATATTACTACGCGCATGGCTTTTGAATCTAGATGTTCCCGTAGGGAGGTTGAGAGAGGGAGCATTCCGATGCTGTACAAATTGTTTGTTTACCTGTCTGCGAAATTGCCTTATATGCTGGCATTGGAGTAGGACTAAGGGGAGGAGATTGAGTTGAATGACTGGTGGAAGTGGTCTCCTTGCACATATAAGGGTATCATGAACACAGTCCTGGCGGAGGGAGGATTTAAGGTACTCTCAATGGCACCTGGTGCCAGACCGCCTCTCGAAAATTTTCTAAGGGGCCTCCTCTCTCTCTCAGGTATGTGGTCAACCTGGTACGATGTTCCACACCTGGTGGACCTGTACTAAGGTGTGCCGGTTTTGGATCAGTTTATTCCCTAATCTATTCTGTGACAATGGTGAATATAGGTAAAAACTCTAGGGTGGCTCTGCAAATGCTCCCAACCATGTTCACACTTTATTCGACTTTATGTTTCTTGCGGCAAAAATCACTATAGCGACCACTTGGAAGAAACCAGTGGCAGATCTGGCTATTATAAAAAATAAGTGATCAGCTATGAAAGGCGCCAACTCCTCATTCTATGAATATAATCTTCTATGTAAAATAAGGCTGCTGCCCCTGTAATAGTGCAAAAGCACTACACAATATTACTATACAAAACAAAGTGGGCGCTGCCTTCTTATTCCAAACAAAAGTCTATCAATAATACATAAGTAATAGTGCACCTATTCAATCATACATGTAAATACAAATAAAATGGGAAAAAAACCAGGCCATAATAGTCATAATTTCTGAATAGTAAACTCAAAAGTTCAAAAATGTACGACCAACCACCGTGCTTTTCTAAATGATATTAGTGCCCCAATCTCCAATATATGGTGCTCCACCAAGTGTGCAAAATAAATATGCGCTCACCAGAACCCTTCGGCCAATGGAATGACCATCAAGCATATACTAACCAAATCAACCTCTCAGAGAATCAAGGCAATACCTTCCAGCAGATTCCTCTTTCCTCTCTCCCACTCTATGCACTGCAACAAAAAGCTCCAGAATGTACCACAAGTGCGAAGTGTATAGTTTAGTATGTTTTACTAAGAACCATGCTAGATAAATTTAAAACGTATGCACTCACATGACAGCAAAGGAATATGGGCACTAAACATGTACAGCTTTCTAGCTAGTGTGTCTTGTCACTCGCTTCCCAGGGTCAGAGCCATCCTTTTATCACTTCCGACTGGTGGAACACATGCAGGCCCTGGGATGCCAGCGATGGCTCGGGACACACCAGCTAGTAAGCCAATAAAATTGGGACAAAATAGGAGACAAGATGTTAAATCTACATAAAAACAGAATGCACTAATTTGCAAACTTCATAAACTGATTTTTTGTTCACAATAGACAATAGACAACAGAAAACATGTCAAATGTTTAAACAAAGAAAATGTACATACATTTGAAATGTATTGCAGCAACACTTCAAAAAAGTTGGGACAAGACAAAAAAAAAAAATGGCAAAGTGGTACTAACAAGGAAGAACTGGAAGAACATTTTGCAACAGATCAGTAACATGATTGGGTATAAAAGAGCATCTCATAGTCAGAGTGTCTCAAGAGTAAAAATGGGCAGTGGTTCACCAATTCACCAATCTGTGAAAAGCTGCGTCTCAAAATTGTCAATTTCAGAATAATGTTCCTCAATGTAAAATTGCAAAGACTTTAAATATATCTACAGTACATAATTTTATCAAAAGATTCAGAGAATCTGGAGAAATCTCTGTGCACAAAGGGACAAGGCCGAAATGTAATATAGGATGCTAGTGATTGCCGAACCCTAAGACGGCACTGCATTCAAAACAAGCATGATTCTGTGATGGACATCACTGCATGAGCTCAGGAATACTTTCAAAAACCACTGTCTAAACACAGTTCACCATGCTATCCAAAAATGCATTTTAAAGCGCTATCATGCAAAAAAATTTGCCATATCTGAACATGATCCAGAAACTCCCCCATCACTGAGCCAAAGCTCATTTAAATGGTCTGTTGCAAAGTGGAAAACTGTTTTGTGGTCAAATTAATCGAAATTTGACATTCTGTTTGGCAACCATGAGCACTTCATCCTCCGGACTAAAGAGGAGAGGGACCTTCCTGGCTTGTTATCAGCGCTCAGTTCAAAAGCCTGAATCTCTGATGGTATAGGGGTGCATTGGTGCGTATGCAATGGGCAGCTTGCACATCTGGAAAGGCATCATCAATACTGGAATGTATATCCAGATTTTGGAGCAGCCTTTGCTCCCATCAAGATGATGTCATTTTCAGGTAAGGCCTTGCATATTTCAGCAGGACAATGCTAAACCACATACAGCATCTGTGACAACAGCATGGCTCCAGTCCAGACCTTTGAACAATTGAAAATAAGACAACGGTGACCCAGGGTTGTTGAGCAGTTAGAATCATATATCAGGCAGAAATGGGACAACATTCCTCTCCCAAAACTCCAGAAACTGGTCTCTTCAGTTGTACAAAGTGTGGTTAAAATAGGAGGGGATGCTACACCGTGGTAAGTGAGATGTGTTGCATCAATTTAAAAACCCTATTTTTTTTTCTTCTAAAAATGGTAAATTTTCTTAGTTTAAAGTGGTTCCAAAGCCTAAACATTATATTGTATTAAAGGTCAAAAAATATTTAGGCATTGATTTTGTCCCTCACACCCCCCTCCCCTTTTACTTACCTGGGCCCTCATTCGATCCAGTGCTGTTCAAGTCTGCATCTCTTCTCGCCTTTCACTTTCAGGGCTCGCTGGCTCCCAGTGCTACCAAACAAAGCCGGAGAAATGTCCCGCTGTCTGTGTAAATGGATGCAGCAGTTAGGCTCGAGAGCGAGCACGCACTAGTGCCCGATGGGAAGCAGCTTCCTATGGGGGCACTGGACGAAGAGGAGCAGCGCCGGCAGGGGACCCAAGAAGAGGAGGTTCGGGGCTGCTCTATGCGATTTCATTGCACAGAGCAGGTATATATAGAGATGTTTGGTAATTACCCCAAAAAAATATATATATCCTTTACAATCACGTTAAACATTTGATATGTTTTCGAAAAAGAAAAAAAAATTGGGTTTGTGAGATTGGCCAATCATTGCATTCTTTTTTTGTGTAGATTTTACACAAAAATGTTTTTTTGGAATTGGGTTGTACGCTGCAAGTTTAACAAAGAAATGGTTCACATACACTTTAAGATCTGTCTTACTGACTTTGATCAAATGCACATGATTAAAGCATTGCCTGCTCATGCAAGATTGATCACTACTACATGCTACCGATTGAAGCTTGTTCCACAGAGAACCCTTTGTTTTTAGCTATTTAGCGATCAATTGCTACTCTTAGCAATTCCCTGTGTTACTAAAGCCTGATGGAGACTGCCAGCAAGTGGTTAAAATCTCGAAGTATCAAGAGTTTAAAATTTCCCAAACAGTGTATCCCTTGAGGGTAGGGGACAAAGTATCATACAATCCCATTACAAATGGAGGAAAAACTTCTGTGTATGGAGATTGGCTGTTACTGAAGACATCACGCTTGCTTAGCAGTTACTCACGGCGTTCCTTTCTTATGAGCTGAAAGTCTGCTGGTTTTTGATTTGTTTGTGTCTGTTAACAACTTATCGAAGGCACTTCTTATATATTTTAAGTAAAAGGACTTCAATGTTAGCAGCTTCACTATGCTTGTTCATTTTTTTATTCCCGATCCATTTGGAGCTGCTGCTGAGCAGCCACCGCCTAGCTCAGATGCCGGGTTATTTTGTGCTTTTATGATCATTATAGTTTATGGTCAATGCTATCTGGTAATAAGCCTTTGCTAAGGGTTGGTGCTTGGTGGTGGATTTCATCAATCAATGTTAGTTATACACTTTTTTGCACTTTATGGATACTCTTTAAAATTGAAAAGAACTTCTTCATTGAAAGGACTTTATGTTCACCTAACACTTTTCATTATTTCATTATATGTGCACCTATTTCATTATATCACTTTCGTATGATTGATTTTATTCAATGACATATTTTGCTCAAAATGTATTCTCTGCGTATTTAGTTGTTTTCATGCCACATTATTTGACATATGATTATTCATGATTGCACTATTAGGATTTAGCGCCACTTCTAATTTATATCTATCTGTATATCTGCCTAAATAGGGTGCAGAGAACTCTTGCAATGCTACATACGACATGGCTTACTGAATGTCGAGGGTTTCTACAAGCGATTAGAATATCTATGGCAGGCATGAAATGCAGTTACAGGAGCATGGGATTACTTTAGCCAGTAAGACCACTTTGACAAGTTACATGCATTTCTACTCGTTATTAGTATGTCACAGTAAGTACCTAATGTCAATCATTCAAAACTGAGCAGCTAAAGGGTAAAAAGGATTACTTGTTAAGAAACATCTGCTTTTAAAATGACAATGCAAATCCTTAGACTATTTTTATATGAGGGTTTTTCCAGCTTTCTTTAAACCATAAGTCTCCAAACTCTTTAACCCATCGACCCCGTAATGAACTTTTGGACTACTTTAAATAATACTACTAAAGAATTATATTATTCTTGTTGTCAATATTAATAAACTTATGCAAAATGTTTATCAAACACACAGCAATCAGTTCTTTGGCACCACCCCAATTTCTATACGCGAACTCACTGTCTATTAAACTGAGATGGGGTGGCTGTAGTCACTGTCTTTTGAGGTGAGTGTACTTACTGGCTCTCCGACAGTTTGTGGTGGTCACACTTTCTCAAAACAAGCAATAGCAAGAGAAATACAGAGGGAGGAGCAAAGTGTCAGACTCTGCATTTCAATTGCCATTACTTGTCTCAGGAAATTGATCACAGCTGCGACAAGCTGCAGCTATGAATCCACCATCTCCTTCAAAGCTGTTGTCATACAGGAGTGGAGAGGGGACAGTTAGTACTCATAACTAGGGTTGGAAAGCACTTGGAAGCATGGGACAAAGTATTACATATACCTTATCCAATAAGCGGAGGACATAACATTACAAAAAAATATGATAGATCTTCTTTAGGGAACTGAACCATTGGGGGATTTGTGCAACATCTAATGTTCCGACTTAGACTTTTCAACTTACTCCAGGCCACCCTGAAAAAAATTTAGTACATTGCTGACATCTGGTGAAGAAGGGTTGAATGAGGAGGCCAATTTCAAGAATCTTTTCCATATTCATATGGTAAGTTGTATTGGTGCAAAGTTTCTTAGCCTTCATTAAAGGTGGATTACAGCCTGGGAGCTGCTCAATTTACATGCCATTAAGTTGAGCTTGTCTTGTGATGGGTGCAAGAAGGACCCTGGTTCATATGGTCCAGCCTTGACAGGAGTTTCAAGAGAGATTCTAAGCTGAGATGAAGCAACATGGATAACCTCAGTCTCTGTGACCAGGATGATAGTGCCATTACTATTCCTGGAAATTGAGCCACTCTCTGCAACAACATTTATATCAAAGGATGAGGAGGAAAGATGTACCCTATTGAGAAAGTCCAATAGTGGGACAGGGCATCCACTTCTAGAGTCTCCTGGAATCAGTACTGAGCTAGAAAAGAGCTGCATTTTGTGTTTTTAGGATATACTAGGAGATCTAGAGACTAGAGACTTGGCACAAGCCATGACTGGCTCCAGTTACTACAAAATGCACCTGCTGTATGTTTCTCCCTGTCTGTAGATGTATGCCACCGATGTTCTGTTTTCCATCTCTAAATAAACAATTCTTCCCTGAAGGAGGAGAGACGAAGACTGAAATGCCATGAAGGCTGCACTGTTCTTTAATATGTTTGAAACTAGTGTGGAGTGGAAGCTTGGAATTTCCATTCTTCTTGCATTTACGGATCTTCTTAAATTAATGAGCAATCTACTTGATGGCTGGCATCGTAGGTCACGTTTGTCACTGGGTTGCAGTGATGGAGTGGTCCCTGGGTAGCTTTGATCAGCATAACCACCGCCACAGTGAATCCTTCATACAATGAGACAATAAGATTTGGCAGCAGAAATCTTGCATGATACATTGCTGCTTCTCCCTTGAATTAGCCTGCCAACTTATGCTCTTGAAGGGCAGCAGTGATGTGCCCTCTACCAACATCTGCCCTTAGTGCCACCCAGGATAAGATGCTCTAGCAATAGATGTTAGAGCTTTTACAGGATGGAATGCTGCTACAACAGCTAGATAGGCCTTTCTGAGGTAAAGATCTGCTTTCCTGTCAAGTAGGTCCTTGAAGGAGACTGCCTCCTCAACAGGGAAGGTGACACAACGGGCTAGCCTTATTACAAAGGCATCAATGAGAGGAACATGGTTAAGACTGGAAGCTTCATTATCCTATAGAGGGTATAGCCTGGCAAGCCTATTATAAGTGCGTGTATTTGATTTATTCACTTTCACTCTTCTGTAACTATTTTCTTTATTCCTTCCATAAAAGGGAAGGAACCACACGACTTTTTAAAGTAGGATGGTGTCTGCGCCCTTTTGATGTTTTTTAACAGGGTCTTCTCCCTGGATTACTGCAAATGTATCCACCAGGCTGAAGTTGAAGCACATGAGACAAGGCTCCTCTGATTCTTCAGCATGGGTGCCTAAATTAGCCCCCCCCCCCCAGCCTTCTCTACTAGTTAATGAGAGTTACTTGACATAGGCTGTAGTAGTTGTTACCGCTGTTCTCGGTTACATTCCAGGACCAATTGTTTTGTTAAATAAAATATAATTGAAACTACACCTGGGGTAAATGCCATCTGATCTTACGCTGCTTCACAAGATAGGAACAAGGACAACCTCTATGGGTGTGGTGGCGGCCTTTAAAAGAAGACCTCCGGCCAAGACTTGATGATCCATAGGAGCATCTTCATGAGGAGACTGTAAGATGTTATGATTAAGTCAAACCATTGCTACAAAACAATACTCGATTTTTATCACCTTTTTTTTTTTTACTTTGCCCCTACCTTCAAGGAAGCAGTGACTTTGTGATAGCGCTCGCCTTCATAAGAATGAAGAGTAGATAAGGTAAGATATGGGGATCAGGGAGGGACAGAGAGAAAGAAAAGAGAGTACTTACATGCAGGAGAAGGAACATGCAGCACAGCTGGCTAACTAATGGACAAAATAGAATTGGGCTTGGAGGGAAAATCCAAACCATATTTAAAAATGCCACCAGCTGATTCTCTGCCCCCCTCCCTGAATTGCTGCCACCTGTGCATGTGCAGAAGTGGCGAGCGGCACAGCCATCAAATTGATAAAGATTTCCTGTCCTTGGTGTTAAGAGGCGGATCATTAAACCATTGTGTGCTCCCATGAAGATGCTTTGGGAAATGTACTATCTTGATGTAATTGTAAGACTAATAATAATAATAATAATGATGATGAGCCACTTTTTGCAGTGGATGTACTAAATTCTGGTCTCACTCTGGTACGGGGCCAGTAATTGTAGTTCAATTATTAATAATTTTAACAAAGAACAAAGAGTTCTATTGCCCTGAACACACAGCACCCTCACAGCAAAACAAGCACTTATGCACTCCACTATTTTCTGGCATATGACCAATCCCTGGAATTTTACTTGGATGCAGCAAATAATAAGAGGGTAGGTTGGGTGTGTAGAAAAGTTCTCTACAGGCTGAATGAATTGCTGCATAAATAGTTGTGAATGTCTTTAATGAGGCAATAAAATGTTATATAATTCCATGAAACAAAGTTGTGTTTAAAACATTTTCAACTAATTTGAAATGTAATAGGATACCATGACCTACAATTTAAATAATTGCAGAGCATTTTCTGAATGAATGAGTGTAAACCAAAAGAATGTTTAGGATCTTCACAGTCAAAATGGAAACAGCCGATTCCTCACTAGAGTTATCTATCCTACTAATATTAAAGTTCCCCTTAAAGAAGTGAAGGAAACCAGAGCACATGGGCACATCTAATTCCGCAGTTAAACAATGGTCTGCGGATAGATTTCAATAGTTATTTACGATCTGCTTAACCACTTGACTTCAAGAAGGATTTAACCCCCTTCAAGGCCAGATCATTTTCTGCTATATAGCACTGTGCTACTTTAACTGGCAAATATGTAGTCATGCAACACTGTACGCAAATTAAATTTGTATAATTTTTTTGCAAAATGAAAAAAATTTCTTAAAAATCCCCGCTATTTTCTACTTCCAGATATAAAATACATCCAATAAAAAATGTTTTTATCAACATAAATACACCAATAAAATGAATGCTAATTTCTCATTTAAAAAAAAAAAAAAAAAAAAAGCACAGGGTAAAAATGGGCTGTGTAAACCTTACCTAACACATTAAAGGCATAACTGCAAATACATCCAGAGAGTGCACTAAATCTATAACTGTTGATTCAAACAAAGCAAAATTGCCAATCCATACTCTTATTCTAATACAATTTGGCTCTAAAGGAAAGACTGGGGAGCTTAAAGAGAACCTGTCAAAAGGAGGCCTGGCTGCAATGTAAGTACCAGTACAGTGTCATGTCTGCCCTCAATCACCACTTCTGGGAGCTGGGTAATGGCAACTTGTAGTGCTGCACTGGAGCTTCAGCAGTAACAGATCACAGGCATCTTGTCAACTAGTCACCTCTTTCTATTTTAATTTATTTTTATTTTTTTTAAATCTCACCTAAACGGTATGCTGATCATAGAAACAACAATCTGTAGATTGATAAGAGGAGGAAAAGAGCTTGTTTTAAAGTAATTTACAAACAAGTATGCTCTGAAATAAGAAAATGTGTAGCCTGAGTCAGTTTTTTTCCGTTCAAGCAATGGGTTGAACAAAAATGAAACTGACCCTATTCCCCCATCCACGCATTTACGGTAGATGGCAAAATTCTCCCTGCTGTGTCATTGTATTATGAAAGCAATGAGACTTCCCTGCTATCAGAATACAAAGATCAGCACTGATTGAGAGGGAATTTTCCTAGCAAGGCGGTTATACAAAAGTAAATTGACTGTACAACCACAGTGCCTATACAAGGATACGGCTGGTCTCTGCTGAATGAAAATGGGTGTATAAAATCTGCCTATAGAGAGTGACATAATAAGAGAGAGAGCTCTTCAGCCAACAGGAACTAATTATGATTTTTTATCTTCTCTTCTCTTGAAGAACAGGAACATTCTGTGTCTCTAATTGCATGGACAGCCAATATTCTCAGTTAATCCGGACATAGATGGATCAAAATTCAGCTGGTTTAGCATGGACTGGCTGAATTTCGATCCATCCATGGGCAGGCTGGTTGTACAGAAGTCATTCTCTCAATCAACTTCTATACGACCAGCATGTTGGAAAATTGTTGCTTGATTAGTGGCGGTGCTGATGAGTGTATTCAGTCGTCAGGGAAGCCTCCACATTGTGCAATAGCTTTGAGGGAGGCATTGCTCCCTCCACCTTAAATGTGTGGATGGGGGAATTGATTCATTTTCCTGCTGGTTGAAAGAAAGAAAATGAATCACATATGACCTGCATTGCCTATCAAACTATCCTTCCAAAGCGAAGTCCTAATTTTTAGGTAAGCAAACATCTTTGAAAAAAAAAAGGGGGTACCTTCATTACAAAGTCATAACAGAATTAGGATTGAACTAAATAAAATACAGCAAAGAATGAAACAAGCCATGATGCATACAAATATAATTTGTGTCCCAGTGACCAAACAGGTGATCATGAGGAAACTGGAATATAATGCTGATCAAATACTGAGTCGGCTAAGCTGTTGCCATAATTCTGATAACATTACATAGGAAAGTTGGGACTAAGCATCACCTTTGGAAAGAATCCAGATATGCAAATCCAAAAGACAAAAAGATATTGCATTTCTTTGATGTATAGCTGCTGTCACCAGCGTCACAAAGAACACTATGAGACGTGTCCTGTGGATATAGCCTATCATTCAGAGCAAAGATTAACTTAGCGTGGGTGGAAAACTATCTCATTCATGCAATTGTGCAACAGAGTGACTGTGCGTGAGTGTCACCCAGTTCAGCAATGTGATAAAAGGGAGTGGCCAGGAAATGCAGAGGAATATAAATACATTCTTGGCATATACTGTGAAAGGTTTCGATAGTTGAATCGTGTTCAGCCTATCCTACATTTAAAGATTAATCACGATTAAAGAAAATGGAATCTGTAAACCCCCTCTTAAGTTAAAAAGCAAAACTACTGCCTTATCTAAAACTCTCACTAGTACATAAACCTAACAAACAACAACTGTATGGTTTGAGCACAGGCTGCTCTGTGACATTTCAGGTGTTCACTCCCAAAGGCTAAATACTTCAAAATGACGTGAAATACCCCTGTTTGTTTCTGTGACTCAAGGTACATTTCACTCTCACTTGCTTCCCAATCCTTATTAGGGAATTGTCCTTTACTGATATCTCATCATCTAGCTTACATTCATTAAAATTGCAGAGCTGTCTTGCTATATTATTGCATCAGATTACAGGCTCCACTTCCTTTTCATCACCTTTGCACAGATTTATAAAATCACATAACACAATCCTTTAGAAAAGGTGCAGAATCTACAAATTATCTATTAACCTGGGGGGTCATTTACAAACACTAAAGCATAGGAAAAAAGTGGCATTGCCAATGCCGACAGGATGGTTAAAGGGGTTGTAAAGGCAGAAGGTTTCTTATCTTAATGCATTCTATGCATTAGGATAAAAAAAACCTTCTGTGTGAAGCAGACTCCCCAACACCCCCAATACTTACCTGAGCCTCATTTATGTCCAGCGATGTCCACAAGCCCCTCGGCCATCTGGAACTCACCCTCCTGATTGGCTGAGACACAGCCACTGTGCCATTGGCTCCCACAGCTGTCACTCAAAGTCAGTTAGCCAATCAGGAGAGAGAGGGGCGGGGCCGTACCACAGCTCTGTGTCTGAATGGACACAGGGAGCTGCAGCTCGGCTCTGGTGCCCCCATAGCAAGCTGCTTGTTGTGGGGGCACTCGACAGGGAGGAGGGGCTAGGAGCACCAAAGAGGGACCCGAGAAGAGGAGGATCCAGGCTGCTCTTTGCAAAACCAACTGCACAGAGGAGGGAAGTATAACATGTTTGTTTGTTTCTTTTTTAAATGAGACTTCACAATCACCTTAATTTACACTGGAATAACGACAGTAGAAATAATTTTGGTTGCTTTTAGGAACCCTTTCATGTTCCTTGCCCAAGTGGAGTTTGCCAAGTCTGCCTCTGGCTTCCTACATGCCTTGGATTCTTTAACAGTGAGCTCTCCTTGCCTAAATTATATTTCTGCCTAGCTAAAAAGGAATTTCATCCCCTTTAAGTGTTTGAGCGACTACTGTTGCATATTCTCGAATATAAAATAATTAAAAAGACAACAATGAGTGTGGGATCCCTTCCTAATTGCCATAGCATGTGTGTAGACCCAGAAATCCCTGAGAGACTTAACTCGCCAGGTGGTATATAACTTTCCAGCAAGTGTCAAAAATTAAATATCAGTTCCGACTTTTGAAGTGACACTGTGAGGAGTTTCAAAATGTAACCTGTATATAGGATAAAATGATATATGCGAAGCACACACTGGTTCCACATTTTTTTTTTGTCATAGTTTAACTGAACAAGCTGAAGTTAGAAGCTGATTGGCTACCATGCACAGCTGCAGCGGATTTTGTTTTTTTCAGGTATAGTAGATCAACCCCACTGTATTTCAGTTTAACCCATTTCCAATGCTTGGGAAATAATGTCCCTTTAAAGTGGAACTAAATGCATTTTACAACAGACTGCAATCAGCTCAGCTTACATTGCCATCATGGTTTCTGTGTGCCAGGATGACGGATTCCTGTGCATGCACAGGATTTAAGCCATCCCATGCTGGTCAATGGAGATGCTCAAAGAGCAGCACCCAGGGAGAAGATGCCAGCACTGGCGAGGGACCTACATCATTAGAAAGGAGGTACGTTTTAGTTCTGCTTTAAACAGTAATAACCACAGGCCGAAAATACAGTCATGTGAATGGCAACAAACAAGCACATAGACACAATTTAATATATACATCTCATGTAAATCTGTCTTGGTGAAGCGGGAAAAGGTCAGGCTTATTTATGTTCATAATAAACATATTTGCTGCTGTTAGACCTGAACTGGGTCTAAAATTTGAACCTGCCATCTAGACTGTGTTTAACTGCTTGGCCCATTTTTAATGTATCATTCCAAGACCACAGACCTTTGGGGGTCACACAAACTCAAATATAAAGCTTCACACAGCCCCCCTTTTTTAAAGGTTCAAGTAATATATTATTGCATATGAGGTTAAGTGTCAAGTTCCAAATATTTGTTTTTCCTGAAAACTTGGTGGTTCGTCCACCGCCTCAAAATTTTTCACTTTAGTACTCATCCTTTGTTGTCTTTTCCCACACTGTGGTAAGACAGTAGGTCTAAAATATAGGTCATCCTCCCCACTGAACACAGAGTTATACAGGATATCACATGTGGCATAAAAACATTTGGAGGTGTCTGCTATCCATCTTAAATAGGGCTTTAAAAAAATTCCATACAAGGACACGATAATACTTGTTTCTACTTTTTTCATTAGACTGAGCCAAATAAACTATATGATCTATATGAAACTCAAACTAGGAGGGTTATATAAGCAACGGAAAACAGTTTATCCATTTTACATCTAACAGTTTAGAGTCACAGTAGCCAAAAGTGTTCTACTTGCTGAAGGAAATAAAGAAACACCACCTGAATAATAAAAAGGATGACTGCAGAATGATTCATGGACAAGCCTCCAAAGAACAGAAGGATGACCAATGCTTAAAATGTCTCTATCAGCTCATTCTAACTGCCTTCCTGGGTAGCTTATGGGACGTGTTTCAGGTAAGGCTATAATGAAAAAGTGACTCAAAATGATATATCATGTAATGACATGTTAAAAGATACAGTAGTTGTGTCTTTTTCCCAGAGTAGCAAAATATATTCAAGATGACTACATACTGAGTAATAGGGTCTTTGGACATGACAACAACGTTTTTTTTTGTAATACTCAAACATGACTGATAAAATAACATTTTCCCAGAGAATGAACATAACGCATTTTTTAGCTAAAGAGCATTGTTCTTTCAGATAGGTAGGAGTTACTCTGTAACTTACCCAATTAGCGACACCATCTGCTCCACTATGTGCTTGCTGAAAGTTATGATAACAAAGAGTTTCTGTAAACCAAAAAAAGAACGCAATCAATTAAAGGTAAAATGGATGATCACAGACGGAAAAAAGGTCAAAAGCCCTATCTGCTCAGGCTTCAAACAGTTACTGTACTACCAGAACCCACCATGACATTCTTTCCAACTGGGCCTGGCAAATTTTAGAGGCACAACAGTACTGAAATACTTATTTCCCTTCTTTATACAAAGATGAGTGATGTTTACCACTCATACAGAACTTACAAACCTGCTGGACAGTTTCAGGCTTCATGCACACTGGGCTTAAAAAAACTCCAGTTTCCTTGGCAGAAAAAAGACACTCAATTTTTGTACAAAGTTTAGACGATTTTAGAAGAGTTCTACCTTTTTTTTTTGTCAGAAAGCTCCAATCAGAAACTCAAACCAGAAGGGTTTTTTTTTTTCCTGCCTCTAAACGTTAAGCACAAAATATGCATGTTATTGTCCTAATGTGGATGGACACATAGGATAACATTGAGCAGGCAGAACACAAAACTCCCGTAGAAGCAGCGATTTTTAACAGTGTGCATGGAGCCTCAGTGTGCAATATGTGTTTCTGACTATCAGATGAGCTTAAGAAAAGCCCCACAAGACCCAAATCTCTAGGTCATGGCAAGTGAAGCTTGAAAGACATGTATGATAAATATAATATGATTTCATGATTATCAGATGAGTATGCTATGATGATGATCAAATGAAAGTAAATTAATTATATTGCTAGAATAAGGTATAAAAAAATTTGGGATGAAAAAAAAAAAAACATATTTGATTGCGATAACTCCTTAAACTTTTGCTATTGTGTATCTAATTTTTATTTTATTTTTTTAAACAAGAGGCATAAAAAAGTATTTTAAACATTCTGAAGTTAATAAAAAAAAATGCTAAAATTCCACAACAAACTTCCAATACACACTTAAGCGCCAGGCATTCTCTCTTATCAAAAATGTTATGCAGCGCTGTAAATATCAAGTGTTTTGTGCCTGCGATGTAAATAGGGACATTTGAAATATAAAACGACAATAAAAAAAATAAACAATAATTTTAACAATGCACAAAACATCTTCCTGGCAAAGTGGATATTTTAAGTAACAATGTCTGAAAAATTCATCTGACATTTTAGTGAATTTGAATATTCTTAAAACAGTACCTGAAATTCATTAAACAGGAAAAGTATTTTTATACAACAACACAACAGCTTGCATTTTTTACATTTCTGTACAATTTTTTCTTTTTTGCATTTATTCAAGCAGTCTTTTGTATGATTTTTAATACTGAAGGCTTTTTGCCAAGTTTTCGTCTGATTTTTAATTGTGATTTCTATGTACATTAACACCTTGCCCAGAGTGATCATATTTAATAAGCAAGTTATGTTTTGTAGCTTAGGCATCTAAAATATCAAAAATGTACTATAGCAATCACATGGAATTTGAAACTCATTTGGATACATAGTCAAACGTAGTACATTTTACAAAGAATAATGCAGTGCAATTCTTTGTATAAATCCTTCACTAACTGGTGTCAGACTTGGAGAAGCAATGATTACAGTTTAAACAAAAAGACAAATGTGCTGTAACAATAAACAAATTATCTCCTCATGATATGCTGTTAAACCTGAAAATTGAAGTAAATGACTGAAGTGGACATGTCACTGAGGTATGATATACATACAGTAATATCAAATATAAAAACAACCAAAGTACAGCTCTAAAGTATGATAAATGACTCCCAGTAAAAGTCTGAAGAAAATATAGTGCAAGGCTGATAAACATCTAAAACATATAAAACATGTGAAATGTAATCATTGATAATCCTCCAAAGAGCAAAGAAAGTCCAAAATTTGAAAAATGGGTGCCACTTATCCACCACCCATCTCGGAGTTCATCAAATTTTAAAACTACATAAGTCCTGTGAGGAATCTTTTCACATTAAAGAAGCACCACAGGTTTGTCAGCTCTTTTCATTGCAGATTTCTGGTTTAAGATAACAATTTTTGCTGAAAATGTAATCTAAACATAAAATAGAAAGCAGCAAATCTAAAATATACTGATATTACTGTATACCCAAAATAAGAGAATGAGTGAGCACCCCAAGGTCTTCAGTGACTAGCATGCAAGGTGACTCCACAAACCTTGTAAATGAAATATAAAAACCAAGTGCAGCGCTAAAGTATGATAAATAACTCGTAGTGAGAGTCTGAAGAAAATATAGTGCAAGGCTGATAAACAGCTAAAACATATAAAACGTGAAATGTAATCACTGATGATCCTAAATATCTCTAAGGATCAAAGAAAGTCCAATATGTGAAAAAGGTGTGCCCCTTATCCACCACCCATCTAAGTTCATCAAATTATAAAATACATTAGTCCTCTGAGGAATTTTCAAAATATATCACGTGAAGATTAACTGGTGCTAATATCTCTGGCACTATAAATGCACTCACCAGAAATACATTATATTGCACGTGTCACAATCCTCATATTGCTGAAATATCCACTAGGTCTCCACATAATCCGATTGGTGACTTCCCCCTTCTGAAGTGCTGTAATTAATAAGCTCACCAAAGGAGCCACAAGAATCCGTATATAGTATATAAAGCTAAAGCATAAGTAAGACAAACAATCTCCACCGGCCTTACTAAGATGGCTGCAGAACCGGAAACGGCGGTGTGGCGTCAGCACGCAGCCTACTCCCAACGCGTTTCATGCGCACGTACATCCTCATGGGTACGCCTGCGGACATGCATGCACACGAAACGGGTTGGGAGGAGTCTACGTGCTGACGTCATGCAGCCGTTTCAGGTTTAGTGGCCATCTATAAGTGCAGCCGAGATTGTTTGTTTTTACTGGATCTTACTTCTGCTGCAACTTGTTATGTTACTTTTACCAAGTGCAATAAATCACTACACTATATACGGATTCTTGTGGCTCCATGTGGTAAGCTTCTTCATTGCAGCACTTCAGATTATATGAGGAAGTCACCAATCGGATTACATGGAGATCTAGTGGATCTTTTATTAATATTAGGATTTTGACACGCGCATATATAATGTATTTCTGGTGAGTGCATATATGATGGCACAGATATAGCACCAGATGATCTTCATGTGATATATTTTGAAAATTCCTCACAGGACTAATGTATTTTATAATTTGATGAATTTAGATGGATGGTGAATAAGTGGCACCCCTTTTTTACATATTAATGTATTTTTCACATATTGGGCTTTCTTTGATATTTAGAGATATTTAGGATTATCAGTGATTACATTTCACGTTTTATATGTTTTAGCTGTTTATCAGCCTTGCACTATATTTTCTTCAGACTCTTACTACGAGTCATTTATCATACTTTTGCGCTGCACTTGGTTTTTATATTTGATTTACAAGGTTTGTGGAGTCACCTTGCGTGCTAGTTGAAGACCTTGGTATATCAGTATATTTTGGATTTGCTACTTTCTGTTTTATGTTTAGATTAAGTTTTCAGCAAAAATTGTTCTGTTAAACCAGAAATCTGCAATGAAAGGAGCTGACAAACCTGTGGTGCTTCTCAATGTGAAATGAGCATGTTCAAAATTAGGAAATATTTTTTTTTTTTTGGAATTTTATTTCACTTTATAAACTGTTTATTTCTTCTTATTAGCTATCCATGAACAGCTGGGTCAGGTTATACTTACAAAAAAAGTTTTTTTTTTTTTTTTTCAATAAAGCTGATATTTTCTTACAAGCAACCAGTGAACTACTCCCCCATACAGGACAGGGAGATACACAGCTGAGTACACATCTCTTTTCAACAAATAAAGGGTTTTGATGAAATGTAAAACCCGTTTAATAATATTTCACTCAGATGGATATTTCACAATTTATCTACATAATTGGGAATTAACCCTTGCTGCCAAAGCCTTTTCTTGTTTTTATGCACACATGCTAACATGCACATTTTACAAGAAAACACACGAAAAATTCCAAAACATTATGTTTTGTGAAAGCAGAGAATTCACAGAATAAAAAGATAGTAGTTGGTCATCTTTTATGTTGAATAATATTGGCACAAAGGTTTATTCAATTTTTATTTTCAGTATTAATTACATTCAAATTTGTTTTAGTGCAAATGCAATAAAGTCTGTAAAATATAACCGAGTTGAGTAAATGTATACCAAATACACTCTCCCTCCATTTGTAAGTATGAGTCGTATGTAAGTAACTCGGAGGACAGCCTGTATGTCAAAGATTTAAATTGCGGTTGTTCCCGAAACTGCAGCTAAATACGATACCCAAAAAATTGAGGTGGGTGAAAGGGGGTGCTGTGACCAGGGGGAGAAGTAGGAAGAATGAGAGCCCTGTGAACGAGGGGGTGAGATGGTGGCTGTCACTGAGTGGGCTGTGACAGAGGGGGAAGGTGGATGTGAGGAGCACTATGATGGGGGTGCTGTGATGGAAGTGAGTGCTATGACAGAGGTGATGAATGGGGGGTGCTGTGACAGAGGAGGATGAGTTGGGTATGGGGGGGGGGGAGAATGACTAGGCTGTGATGTGGTGGAGAAGAGATATGCTGTAATTAGGTAATGGAGCTATGGACTGTAATTTGGGTCAAGGTAGTGCAATGATATTTTGGAGGTGAGGTGGCAGAAGTTGGGACATACACTGTGACTGAACGGGGGGCGGCGGTTTAGACAAAGTGGTGGCAGAGGAAGGCATGTGCTGTGACTAGGAGGGTGGGGATGGTGCTACATTTGGCTACACAGCTGTTCCTGTTGAGGAGGCATGCTGCTCTTTAGCCCTCTCTCCTCTAGCTACTTGTTGGTCTGTCAGCACAGAATGAAGATGAGTGTTCTAAGCAATAAATCAAAGCAAATATCCCCAACCAAAGTCAAAGCATATTGCCAGCACACCATAGATCATGAAGATTTTTTGTTTTTTTGGAGAGAATGTCCAGACGTTTCTTAGAATGATTATATCACAGCAGCAAAGGTGCAAAGTTAGTTAAAGTACCAACCACCAAACAAAAAAACAGTTATTCTCAGTTATAAAGTCGGCCCAGGGGATCATGAACCACCTAACTTCTATAAAGCCATCTCCTCCTCAGCCTGTTATGGCCCCGATCAGTACAATTCCTTTTGCACAAGGACCTGGGCAGCATGGAAAGGATTATAAAACCAAATGAACAAGAAGAGACTGAGGAGGAGATGGCTGTATGGAAGGGAAGTTGCTAGGCAGTTAGTACCTCATCACAGATAGGCAAAGAGTCAGGAGATGAAGAGTGCTGAGGGTCAGGGAGCTTTTGGGGACTGGTGTACAGCAGAGTGCTCAGGAGAAATGTGAAAATGTTACACAATCAAGAGGTGGAGGCAGATTCTCCACTGGCAACAGAAGGCTGTTTGTTAAATCAATGATATATACTAAGAGACATTTTGGTATAGTTTGACCAATTTAGGATACTGCAATAAAAGCAAGGATAGCATTTAAAAAAAGCAAACAAAGGCTGAAACTGCTAAACTGTATTCTAATATCCAAATTTTATTCTCATGATACCTTTCCCCCAAAAATGTTCAGTTCACAAACAAATAATCCCTGCTCACCACACAGTGAAAACATTTTAATTCACAAGAAATGGCCAGTAAGTTGTTTTTTGGAAGTCTATAATCTTATCAAAGCGTTATTTTATTACCACCATAAAAAGGTTCATTTCTTTACTCTCCTAAACATCACCAAACACCACTAAAACTTAGTTATCACCAGCCCAAAGTTAGCACAAACTCATGCTATAAACTTTGAGAAATGATTGTTACAGGCAAATACCTCAAAGTTTGCTAAAATAATTTGTACGTGGTAAATATTCCAAGCTGAAATGTCTTTTGTGGATCGAAATATCCATTTTCGATGCGAAAAACCAGATGTGTGATAATAATACTGCTTGCATTATGTGCTTTAGATTTAAACCTCAGGTGTCACTAAACATTAACTGCCTATCACATGTGCTGACTAAATATAGCCATGCACCTTAGAATCTAAATATACAATTTCCATGCAATCTGTAGACACATCTGACCTGCAGTTCCAGGTCCTTCTGACCTCCATTTGACCTACTTCAAATGGGTTTTGCATCTGCATAGACTTGTATAGTAATACAAACTTGTTTGATTCACACTAAAGACTGTCAACACTGGCCCCTGGATTTACCAAAGTTAATATAATGTCAGGGTCTACCTAAACAATATATTCAATTTATATCCGATCAGGCTGAGCCCTGTACCACATAGCTGTTACATGGCGTGTCGATAATAAGGTCTGATGAACCCCAAACTGGGTGGGTGGAATGAGGAATTTGTACTGAACACAGTGCCACAATCCTTTCTTCAAAATTGGCAAGCTAGCAACACAAATTATCAGATATACAGAAAATCTCATGTCTGTGCTAGGCATTCATAGGATTTAAACTGGAACTCCAGGAAAAAACGACTTTTGCCGTTTGTTGGGTCCAGCTCTACTTCTTTGTATACTAAATTCGGGGGGCTGCTAGGGATGCTAAAATCTTAGGTTTAATATGTCAGATGCCACTATCAGAACAAAGAGTTTGTTTTACATGAAAGGGTGTACAGTTCCTGGGGCTAGAAATAGGTTTAGGCAAAAATAGTTCGTAAGGATTCATATTATACAAAAAACATTTAACCCATCCTTCCTTTTTAAGCTGAATCTCTAAATGCCCTATCCTGAAATTAAGGAACTTAATGACTTTTTGAAGAAACCTTCCTTGTTTTAACATTTCTGTCGCATGGTAGCGAGTGTCACTGACTTTGGATAAAGGTCAGAGTTGCTACAGTAGATGCTGTGAACAGTGCATGTTTCTGTTAGAATATGTGGTGGCGGCTACCCATTATTGTGTATGAAGGTTAACTGCCCCAATTATGTTTACGCCCAGTCTGCTGGAACTTAATTTGATGTCCTGCAAGCTGGATAATTACAGCACATGGGTGAGGCTTAAACCTAAAACACACTACTAGTTTTTTTTTCCTTCAACCCAGCAGGCTGAGCGAAAAAAAAAAACTTAAAGAGCCACCATACTAATTATGCGGTGTTAGCACAGCAATCTCCCCCACTGCGCTATTGTGTTCTGTCAGGGAAAAGCACCCCCCCCCCCCCCACTGGCTGAGAGATCTGATCGGATGACGCTAGGCAGACCTTTTTTAGTCATACCCCTTCGGCTGGCTTTTGTCAGACTGGCCGCCATACACACGGGCTAAATGTTGGCTGGTTTCTATTGAAATTGCCAATGCCACCCAATATTCGGCCTTTTAGAGTGCCGTATTTCCCAAACATTGATTAAACATGAAAGTTGTACGACTTTCGGTCTGACTTTATGTCAGACTTCTCTGCAACTTCACGGGATCTGACTTTGATCTGACCACACCAGGCCCTTTGAGTCTGGTAGGAATCTTGATGGTGGGAACCACATAACAAAAAAAAAAAAAAACGCCTCCCCCTCTCCTGGACCATATCAGGCCACATCACCTCAACATGGGGGGGGTGGGTGTTTTGGTGCAGGGGGGGCTCTGCGCCCCCCACCCCAGACCACCTTGTCCCCATGTTGATGGGGAGAAGTGCCTCTTCCTGACAACTGTGGGTGGTAGTTGTGGGGTTCTGCAGGAAGGGGACTTATCGGAATCTGGAAGCCCCCTTTAACAGGGGGGCCCCTAGATACTGACCCCCCATGTTAAAGAGACTGGGGTACATTGTTCCCCTACCCATTAACCTAAAAAAAAGCAGTGTAGTGTAAATAAAAACAAGAGACATTTTAGTCCCTTATTAAAAGTGTCCCCTGTCGTAGCTCCAGCATGTTTCCTTTTTCCGGTTTCGCCACCCATCTGTTCTTCCTCTGGTCTTATCCCTCTGGTGACGTATTTTCTTCCGCAGCTGTCTTCTCTGCCGCTGCTATCTTTTCCGCTGTCGGCCCCGGTCCTCCTCCGACGCTGGCTCCTGCTTTTGTGTCATCTCTGATGTCTGCCAGTTCTTATATATCCATAGGATGTGGCCATCCGTTGACGTCGCCATGAGACCCCACCCATTGTGACGGCAGCGGAAGAGAAGACAGCACGAGGGGGAGAAGACCAGAGGAAGAACACATAACCTTAGGGGGAAGACCTGAGGTAGAACAGACTGGTGGCGGAACCCGGAGAAAGGAGACACGATGGAGCTATGACAGGGGGCTAGGACAGGGTCTTCACTTTTAATAAAGGACTTGTCAAAAACAGTCTTGTTTTTATTTTTATTACACTGCTTATTTTAGGAATGAATGGGTACCCCGTACTCATTCATATGGGGGGGGGGGGGGCTGGGATCTGGTCCCCTGCCTGCAGACTCCCACAACTACCGCTCACGGTTTTTAGAAAAAGGCCCTTGTCCCCATCAACATGGGGACAAGGTGCTTTGGAGTGGGAAGTGAAGAGCTCCCCTGCTCCAAAGCACCCACTCTCCTCCCATGTTGAGGGCATGTGGCCTGGTATGATCCAGGAGGAGGAGGAGGGGGCGTTCATTTGCCCCCCCCCCTTTCCTGACCTGCTGGGCTGCATGCTTGGATATGGGTCTGGTATGGATTTGGGGGGGGGGGGGGAGTGGGCACGCGTTTTTTTTTTATTATTATATTTTTTGGTGTGGGGTTTCGCCTCAAGATCCTCAGAGCACAAGTCGGATCAGTTAAGATGATGATCCCGACTTCCATTCCATTTAAGGGGCTGAAATCGTGCCCAAGTCGGACCAAAGTACTGCAGGAAGCAATTTCAAAATCGGACCAACACAGGTGGGACCAGTTAAGACGGCTCTCAAAGGGAACCATTGATTTTGACATGTTATGTGACTGGTAGTCGGCTCTGGAAGTCGGAGCACATGTCCGATCAGAGTCAACCAGCCCTAAAGGAGATTTAATAATCAGATTATAATGTGCATGGTCAACTTTAAGTATGAAAGCTCAAACTGCTGAAAGTCAAAACTCATCTAATCAATAGAAATTGGTCAGGTTAGAAAAAAAATTCTGAATACAAACATTTTTACTATGATAAGTAGTTACTGAAAAGTGCCCACCCTCCGCCCTGCTTCACAGGCCTAAACACAAATGGTAGTCCTTAGGTGAATATTTGTGGAGGCACTGGCCAGCACAGATACCTGATAATAGTTGCATCATAAAAGTTCGACCACCCCTCTAGTGTCTTTTTGGAGTTTAAGAATGCACAATGTACATTGCATTTTTATACAATACCATAAATGTACAGTTAAAAGATGTTTGAATATGGTAAAAAACTATAGGTAAATATCAAGGTTAACCACTAATTTCCTGAGAACTGTAAGTGGTAAAACTATTTTAAGAACATGTATTTAAAGTACATCTTCATGAACTGAGAAAAAAAATCTTGATTCTTCTATTTTATTTTTATACTACTGAGTAAAGAGACAAAACAAATTGAATACCTATTTGTTTCATCATTGCAATGTTGCAAGCAAGACATATAATAGCATTTAAAGCCTGTCAACAACTAAACTGGCACATCTGAACATCTAAAACATTTACACAGATATAAATATGAACTTGCCTGAATGTGCATTTTAATTATTGCTTTGCCAATCAGAGTAGCTCCAAAGAAAGTCCAGAAGGGAACAAGGAAATGCCCACATGTTATTCCTGCCAGGTCAAAAAGGGGATTGGGAATCTAGGGAGAAAAATAAAAAACAATGTTAAAGCATCAACAATTCAACTACAGAATTACCCAGGTCAATGCATTTTTTTTCCCCTAGTATCCCAAGTATTATACTCCATTAAAACTTTCCCTAAAACAAAAAGGAATGCTGGAGATTATTTTCTGTAAAAATAAATCTAGAGCAAAGTAGTAGGATTTATATTGCTAAAAAAGCTTTGGTAGAGGATGTAACTCCACATTCTGTTATGCTGTCATAGATGGATGGAGGAGGGAAGGATTTTGTGGCGGCCACTGAGCTTTCTTGTATTGAACTTTCCCTGCACTCTATTTTTACTATGTATCTTGAAGTCTTCTGAAAAATAATAGATGTAACTATCAGTAAAGATTTTATTCATTTCTACATGAAGCAATTTGTATTAGTGGTATCCTGTCTTCGTCTATATGTGTACACAAGAGTGCCAAGACAGCCTTCAACAAAACTTGGAAGGCTCTCCCAAAGCTGGACAAAGATGCTCAAATTGGATATCGCCAAACACCTTGTCAAGCACAGCGTAGACACATTTTACAAGCCAGTTCACACTCAACCTATATCAAATTTCTTGATCACACCAAGGACAAAATACATTTCTTTAAAATGCTGTATACATACAGTCATTATATAACTATATTTATTTTAAATTATAAGTAAATAATGGTCTTAAGGCAGAGAAAGCTTTAGATATCACCATGACATCAAACGTAATTAAATGGTGGGAGACAATGTGAAAGTGTAAAACTACAGCACAATCATGAAAGGGACATAGGGCAGGAAAAGTTATTTTGCACTTTTATGGATGGTATAAGAAAGGGTGCATCTGGTGTAAAAAAAAAAAAAAGAATGTCAGCAGTTTTTTAAAGAGGAAGGAAGGCAGCAGAAGCTCCAGTGGTTCTGACAACAGTCCCGAACCTGAATAATATATCAAAATTAAATTAGTTTAAGTAGGATTGGTTTACCTTTACAACACGTTACGTTACACCCATATTTAGGGTGTAATCTGTAACGTGTTCCAGCCCCCCTCATTTTCCCTGTGACAGTGAGCAGGGGTTTCTCTCCCCTACAGCCAATGTCACATTTAAGATTGGATCACAAGGATCTGTGAATGAATAAACTACAAATCCTGTCTTCCATCGTGGCAGATAGTATTGTAGTTCTCAATGGACAACAAGTGCACTGATCAGCTCACTCATAGTCCATTCACTCTTCTTCCCACTTTATAAAACTTTAAAACCTGTAAAAGCCCAGAAAACTGGATGGAGAGTGTGCAGGAGCCTGACAATGCACCCGCAATCCACTGATTGCAGGCGCAATACTTGCAGAATCCGGTGTAAAAAAATGAATACATGCACATTTTTATCCTGCAAAAATATGTGCGTTTATTATATTTTATGTAAAGTGAATTAAGTCTTTAACAGCAGATGTAATGCTACACTGTTGCAGAAGGCTGTACTTGCTGTGTACAAAATTTATTTTGGTGGTTTCAAGCATCAATGTAACTATGTAACTATGTAATTTAACTCCTGGGTTCTTAAAACTGCTGATAGCCAACCCTCCTACCCCATGAACTAATGAGACCAATGTACCCCCTCAACTGATGAGACCATTGTACTTTGTTTACCCTGATATTGTGAACCCCAAAAACATCCCACTACCGCCTCCGACTGTCATTCATGGAACTCACTTTGCTCTCACCTCATGAAGCCAACCACATAGACCCTCTTTTCTCCCTTCAGACTGAAAAGACCTGACGTACCATGTAGCCAGTACAGATGACACCTATGGACTCCCGACTCCCTTGACCCCCAACTGACTGATGCCCCATGCTAACCCCCCCCCCCAATCTTTCCACAAGGAAGAGGCATCTTTTAGTTAGTTTAACTATATAGGAGTATCATTTCGTCACATCTTTTCTAGAAGCTTTCCGGAGAAGTATTAAACATGTGCAGTCAATGAAAATCGATCTAGTACAGACGTACCAGAAAAGCATACAATTTCCCACCGGAGGAAGGAACGCTCATGTGTTGGAAATGTGTTAGTGATAAAGGAAAGAATGCCTTCCTTAAAACAAATACAGAGCTTGCACTGAACTGGATAATTCACTTACATCCTAGGTTACAACCTCTTTGTTTAAGGACTGTTTACTTCCAGTAAATGTCCTGCATATGACATACCATATAACTAAGTATGCAAGGCAAGTATCTTTACACAGAAGCTTATACGTTTACTCACAGCGTTCTTAACACTAAAACAACATTAATTCCAATAAATTATCCAATAAATTGACTTAGCTGCCATACACTCCATGAAAATATTACTCAGAAAAAGAATACAGACAAAACTTTGGAATTCTTGGGGTTTCTAGCTGCTAAACGTATATACACCAGTCAGCCATAATGTTATAATCATCCACTTAATACTGAGCATGTCCCCCTTTTGTCACTTGACCCATCAAGCATTGACACCACTAGACCTCTGAAGGTATGGTGTGGCATCTGGTTCCACGCCCTCAGCAGCACATCCTTTAGATCCTGTAGGTTGCAAAGTGGGCCTTCTATGGATCAGACTTGTTTTTCCAGCACAACCTATTCGATTTAAGATCTAGAGAATTTGGAGGCCAAGTCAACACCTCAAACCAATTGTTGTGTTCCTCAAACCATTCTTGAACCATTTCTTTGGTGTGGCAGGGTGCATTGCCCAGCTAAACAAGGCCACTGCCATCAGTGAATATAGTTTCCATGAAGGGGTGAGCAACAACATTTAGGTAGGTGGTACATGTCAAAGTAACATCCACATGAATGGCAGGACCAAGGTTTTCCAGTCGAACATTACCCACAGCCTCAGATGATACACAGAGATTAAACAAATCTCCCTACATACGTTTTACATGCATATCTGCAGTCTTTAGCTTTATATATTCTTTAGAATGTGCACATTGTGTTAGAAATGTTCTCTTCCTGTTCAGCATTGGGAGTGTTGTGTTGGTATACACTGTGTGACAGCTGATTGGAGGAAAAGCAAACACACCCTCTCCTCATAGGCAGAGGAAGGAAGGAATATGCTGTGAATAGACCAGCTCTCTTCTAATCTATTTAGAGCACCCACCCCGACACAAAATTCAGCCTGGTTTTATCTCAGTTGACAGAGGACTTGTTAGAAGCTATCATGCTGATAACAGAAGAACGGAGAAAACTACGGGGCTTAGGGCTTTGGAGAGAGATAAGAAAACACTGCAGATATTTATGCCCAGGTCAAATTTCATGAATCAGGTTTACATCCACTTTAAGAACAAAGAAACATTTAAAATTGGTAAAGTGGTTTAGAATTTGAGCTAATATCAATGAAATATTACTGTTTACATAGAACAGTGTATAATCCACTGCTATAAATGTTGAGTTACAACTTCTATCAACAGTGGAAATATCCCTCAAAACCAACAACGCCAAAACCCGTAACAAGTTTATAACTCATTGGTCCTAAAGCAACACTCACCGTCTTAAATAGTTTATAAACTGGGACTACGTGGGTTTCTTCAAACTAGACTGTCGGCTTTACATCCATTTTTCACTGATTTAGCATCTGTTTTTACTATTTGTCAGCTAAATGGCCTGTACTATATACAGTACATATATAATCTAGTATAGTTACAAAAACACAAAAAATTAATAATTGAATATGTTACATAGGAATCACACTTCATTAGGAATTGGAGAAAAGAAGTTTAAAAGACATATACTTAAAGTGTATTTCCACTTTTACAGCCAAAATTTTAAGTAAAACTCCACAATATATTATGTTTTCCATTCACAGCATACCCAAAAAATATTTTTTATAAAAAATATTTCTTACCTTTTAAATGTTTCTCATGAAAAGGCCTTATGGCTGACTTCAAAGATTTTTGAACAATGCCTGTCCTAAAGACAGACCAAATCTCCTTTCATTAAAATACAATGCAAGAAGCTTAGCTTTTAACCCTTTATAAGGACAGACCGTGTTCAACTCTGGCTTTTTGACTGATAAAAAAAGTTCTGCCGGTACAATATAGACAGGGTTAACTGTGGCAAAAAGAACTGCCCAGCCCCCCTAATAAACAAAGAAAACTAGTAGGATTTTACAGTGCAGGAATTTACAGAACAGAACATCTGAAAAGGTAAGCTGAAATTTTGTTAGCTTATGCTTTATCAATGAAAACACATGGGCATTACAATTTGGCTGCAAACATGGAAATACACTTTGAGGACCTTTTTTTTAGCAGTCCCATGAGCCAATGGAGTCATTACACCCAGGGCTGCCATTATAAATCATGGGGCCCTGTACGGCCTACCTGACATTTTCACAAGTACAGAAAATATTGGTTGTTCTTGCCAGAAATGCAGTACCCTTGTCAATTCCTGTGAGCTGAAAATGAGAGCACAACCACCTTTATCTTTCTTGTGTAAACTACTAGTTCAATGAACCAACCTTATAATGGAGATGAACAAAAGTGGATATTTTTTAAGTCCACCCTGGGTGACAGGATTACCAGGTGAACAAAAAAAGGGTGACAGATAGAGAGGAACAATGAAGAGACAAAAAGCATAGTATCTGCAGGATTACCAGGTGGAAAAATAACCCTGAAAAAAGAAAACGAATCCAGCCACAACATCCAACAATGGGTAAGCTGTAATATAGTACATTTTGTGTTTTAGCTTTGCTTGAATTTAATTCTCCTTACTGGATATAATTGGTAATACTGTAATGCACTTTATTCTTGGAACTGAGTTCACCTAGTATATTTTTCTTCTTCTAAACCCAATTTTTAGGTTTTTGCATTTAGATACACTTTAATTCAGAGAATGCTTTCATATGAGATGCCTGGGTGTGCGAAGTGCAAAGATGCCCAGAAAGGCAATATGAAGAGTGAGCATAAGTCTGCAAGTGTAAGGCGTCAGACACACTGGACATTTTCTCTGCTGTTTCTAGTGGCATTTGGCCTTTTTTTTTCCCCTGCCTCTAAATGCCCCTGCATGTTAGCCTATCTGCCTATGCACACATAGGTGTTCAGAGACAAAAACAAAAACCCACAGCCAGCGTGTCCAGGAGCAGCAGAGTTTAGCAGAAAAAAAAAAAAAAAACACTTGACATGCAGAAACGCGTTTAAACGTGCCTAAGCACTGGGACCTTTAACACTTGAGCGTTAGGTAATTTCAATGACCAAAATAAATTAATATTCTGGCCAATGAAATTAATAAATGCCCAAGCGCCTGAAGCGCCTACATTTACAAGCGGCAAGCGTTTTTTTCTGCCAAAACTCTTCTGCCAGGAGGAAAGGAGTCTAGGATAGTTAGCAAAACATCTAGAGTGCGTCTAGGTTTTTTTTTTTTTTTTTTTTAACGCTGAATTGAACAATGTACTACCATGTGCTACCATGCACAGTTGCACCAGATTTAGTATTCTCTAGTTTTTAGTAAGTTAACCCCACTGAGTTATAAGATAAAGCTCTGCCTTTAAACACAAAATTGTAATGTTACAACCTACGTGAAATCCTATTTCTATAGACATCATAACAAACAAAAAAATAAATAAATTTATATATCTCAAAAAACTTACAGAAGCACAGGCCAAAATCCCCAAGAATCCTACTTTCTGCACCAGGTTTTGAACAGCAAGTTTGGCTCGGGATGCAAAGTCCTAAAAAGTAAAGAAATGAACGTTAAATACAGAAATAAATTCAATATCATTTTAGAGAGTCTGACATGATGCATACATACATCAATATGAAAAATACAGTTAAGAAGCATGATATGGGAGATCTGTATATAAAAAAACACTTCAAACCAGGCAGCCAAAATTAAATCAAAGTTGCATTTACTGAAAAAAAGGAACTCAAATATATCAGAACTATATTATCATTTGAAGGGCACAGTTATGATAATGGATAGGATAATAGAACCATAAAACTACAAAATCAGCAATTATAGAATATATCAATAACGGACTGTCCAAAACAAGGACCATAGAAATCAATCAATTTTCTTTATTTTGAATGATGGAATCCAGCTGGTTGCCACGGGCCACATCTCCGATTTTGCTACAGTTATCAGAAACTCATTATATTGCTCATCAGCTATATGACTGTAAAAAGATTTCCAAATGTTTTTTTTTTTTTTTTTTTATTAGGGTAATGTATTAAAACTAAACATTAATAAATATTTTTTTATGGGAAATATGGCATGCAAGTGCAAATAATCAACAAAATGTGTCTTAATCAAGTGAAAAATGCTGCTGTATTCTGATGTCTATCTATAGACTCCTTTTCTCTTCATACTGCGCACGCGCAGCAGGATCTTCATCCTGACATTTGTTGGATGCAGTAAACTACATTTTTAGTGCGCAGGAGAGGGGATAGTTTTAACTCAATGTGTGCAGGTGCAGCATTGTGTTATCTACTGACTGGCCTGCATATCTAGGAAGAAGACACTAAGAATGACACTTGATAGGAGATGGTGCCAGCGTTTGTGGAGCAGCAGGCTGGAGCATAGAGAAATACAACATAGAGAGAGAGAAGACTCCTATGTCATATGATTTGGTAACTATCAACTGTTTACAACATAGACACACTAATTGTGTTTATAATACTGCATTAACGCCTGCATTCAAAGTGTACATAATATACAGTTCCGATTTAACACCATAAATTCGTTTTATGTTGACACAATGTATCATTGCCATTTGACAATTTAGAACTAAGGTTAACAAACTATCGTTACAATTTTTGGATTCAGTAATTCCAGTTAATTTATAAGGGACCAACACATTTAACACTAAGTTGATTATTACAAAGATCAGATATTCATAAACTGGAACATAGAAAACAAGTAAAATTATCCACTGCTGAAGTAAAAACGCATAAAGCAAGTTTGAATTAAAAGTAGTGTGTTTAAAAAAAAAAAAAATCATCAGTAAAAGCATGTTGGAATAAATATAGCAGATACATATATATGTTTGCACTTTTTTTTTCCTCTTACTGCATTGTTGCATGTTTTTTTTATGACACTCTAATGTGAACAAATGTGCAGTTCCACATATGGAATATAATTAATAGGCAAGCAAAATAATATATTTATATTTTTGGGCTATAAGGTTGTAAATATTTTTTTCTGTAAATCATGCTTAGAACAAACATGAAACTTACTGAAAAGCTAAAGACAAAAAAAAAGACAAAAAGATAACAAAAGTACAATTACTAAATTGTTCAAGATCTTAATATGACTGTACAGTTTGAGGCATGATTCTGTATTTATATTCTGTATAAATACTGCAAATATGCACATCATTACAACAGGAGTCTGCACAAAAAAAAAATCTTGATGTTTTAAAAAGATTGTCAGCAAATATCAGAAAATTGCAGCTCTGTGAAAACAACATACGTATGTATAAGGTGTAACAACATAATGCAGATGTTAATTAAATGTAAAATATATATATTTTGTTTTATATATTTTAAGATTTTCCCATCCTTGTGGGACTTCTCTCTGCTTTTATAGCTAGAATTTTAAACATCTCTTTCATGCACTTCTGGTGAATTAAATTACACTCTGTGAGATAGGTTTACAGTTCTTACATGTTTCACTACTTTTGCTTAAACAGATTGTATAAAAAAATAATACTAGACAAATAATACAGCACAATAAATTGGGATGAAGTTAAATCAGTTATTTTAAAAAGCAGTTTTGTCCTAAATCTGCTACATTTTGTAAGTACAATAAATACATCCATACCGCACAATTTTGAACACAAAAAGCTTTAATTCATGTAAAAGCAGTACATCTTACTGTATTCCTAACAACATTTGCAGTAAAATAATAATGAAAAAGGATGGCTTATTTATCATACTGGAAAATAAGCAATTTATGCATGGATATAGGAAAGAGTATAATGCACAGATCACCTTGTATAAATTAAAAATGAATATGTGCAGTGTATATTAGGCAATATATGCATTGATATAGTAAAGAGTACAATGGACAGATGACCTTATATAAATTATATAAATTAAAAATAACTATGTGCAATGTATATCAAAAAGCTTAAAAATAAACCCTCACAGCCTTATCTAATTGTGACTGAGAAAATGCTTTAGGTTTTATAATAATTTTCATGTTTTGTTTCCTTTAGGTGGAGTGTGCAAATGAATATAACCTTGAGTAAGAAATTTGGAAAAACCCCTGCAACAGAGTTTCAGTTTTTATATAACTGACTGATTACAGGAAATCAATGTCAACTGGTAAAAATGAAAGAAAAATTGTAATTTGTGTATAAAACACAAAATTGGTGTCTTGTAAATTACACATAGAAATCTAAAAATGATATAAGCACAAACATGTAACATTTTTCTTAACTATGATCAATACCAATACAAACCTGACTAAAGCATTTGATTTATCAATTTTTTTTTTAAATTTGTAAAAATAGGCATAAAAAAGAACCCTTGCTTCAGATATACTTAAAACAAAGATACAAAGTATGCTCAAAATGTAGCCTAAATATATAATTATTCTAAAAAAAAAAAAAAAAACAGCCATTCCCAAGTCTTAGAAACAATGATAATTAGATTTATTGTTATACTTTTTCACATATTATTAATTTGTAATTTATTTCTTTACCCTTACCAGTCACTCATTATTTTAGCTTTGGAGATAGTTGGTGAGTTAATTTGCTAATAATGTATGTAGCCTATACTACATATACATATATAATTAAATTGAAATAAAAATTAACACCAACACATCTCGAAATTAGAATAAGTTCCTAAAACAACCTAATTTAATAAACAAAAACCACACAAAAAAAAGGCTAAGTAAATAAAATACCACTCCTCTAGTCTGTTAAAATATTCAGTTAGTAAGAAAGAAGAGGATGTTTCACCTGTCAATGTAATAATCAACGTATTTGCAGAGACGTTATTTCGCTTCTTTGCAGACACCAAGTTATTTTTTTGTTCATGCTGCATCTAAAATACTTCTACCCCTTAGTCATACACTTAACTCTGCATGAACTGATAACCTCCCCACCACCACCACCAAAAAAAATAACTTTTATGAAAATAAAAGACAGCTTGTGCAGTGATTTAAAATAATCAATTACTTTTGGTTCTGGTGCAGAAGTTCAAAATCCTAAATGACACTTTTTTTAAGGTGATGTCTTTTTCTAAGTCTCATTACCAACACAATGCTTTATATAAGCTTACTAAGCCAAAATAGCCATCTTGGTCACTATCTACAGGTCAGTGTTCACAGGATTTTTTAGAACATATAAAGTATTCAGACAAAGCTATACAGTGACACCTCGACTTCTTTTTATATACATAAATTGACCTATAGGGATTGATTTACTAATGGCAAAGAAACTGTTCACTTTGCAAGGGAATTTTCCCCAGACCTCAGTGAAAGTGGTGACATTTTACTTTGCAAAGAATATCCAATCACATGCAAGAAAAATTAAAAAAAAAAAAAAAAAATGTTTTTTTCTTGCACATGATTGGATGATAGATTTCAGCTATACTGCATTCTCCAAGCTATGGAAAAAATGAACAGCCTATTTGTATTTTGTAAACCAACCTTCAATAACCATTCCCCCCCACACAATCTTAGATTGCTGAACTGTTTTTTCTTTTTTATCTCTAAGAAAGTCTGGTTCTATGCGGCACCTTACCTTAACATTAATAATTCTGTGGTTCCCCTTACCAGAACAAAAACTGTAATAATTTCCATCCATACTAACAAAAAAAATGATTAGCAGTAAGGCTTTTTTTTTTTAAATTTGTATCAAGCTTTTTTTAAATTAGGTAATCCATATTACTTTGTTAAAGGCCATTAACTTAGTTAAGCAAAACTCTGGCCAAAAGTTTAAACATTTTTTTGGATAGACTAATGTAGGGCAAGAATCTCTGGGAGCTGTGTCCCTAGTGCTGAGATTTTTCCCTATATCCTACTCTGTGACACTCTTCACCTAGACAAGAAGCCAGGAGAATCTTTCTCATGGGGACCCAGGCAGCAATAAAAACCTGGCAGAAATTCTTAAAATCTTTCTTCACTTCACTAAAAAGTTGTATGAATATTTTGGTCTATATCTCTAATGAAGGTGGGGTCCCCTTTAACTCTAGCATTCAATATTTGTCAAACAAGAATTTAGAGGAAAGCTCCTAAGTGAGGTTACAGACCTTGACGTAGTGGTACATGGTGGCCACCAGAAAAAAAAAAAAAAATGACAATGCAAACCTCTCCCATGTGTTTACAGGGCTGCACGCAAGTGGGAATTATGTTCCATACAAGGCAGAAATGCAGGAAGGTCCAGAAATTCTGGATACATGGTTACCCATTAATTCATACTGATGTTAATTCACAAAAGAAAGGTTATTCAATAAACAGGCGTTATGGAATTCCCAAATATCTCAACTAGCTAAAAATTGGAAAAAGCCTATTATTTCTCTAGACTTAAGCTGACCATAGGTAGATTGAAATACAGCTGGCTGAATTTCAATCAGTGTGTGGCCATCCATGCTCGACAGAAGTCGATCATGTTGGAAAACCTTTTTCAATCATTGGCTGCAGCCAATCAGCTGATCAATATTTTCTGACAGTGCCATGTGCAGCTCTCAGAATATAATGTCCTGGTAGGGATATTCCTACATCTACATGTATGAATTTGTTAATTTTTTTTCTTTCAGTCTGCTGTCTGAATAAAAAATACTGTAACTAACCATCTAGGGCTAGCTTTAGTAAAGAATAATGTAAGTTGGAACATGATAAACTACAAGCTATCCAGTGGACTGGATGGACACCCCCCCCCCCCAATTTCTTCTTCGCTTTGTCATATAACTCTATTTTCCATCATGGGTTTCTTCGACCCAACTACAACGAGGCGCACAATAGTCAGGGAGATGTAAATTTCAACTATATACACACCCATACAGGCATAAGTTCCTACAATATTATAATGACGGCCACAAACCAGAGCATGAAGCTTACAATTGAACCTTGAAATAAAAGACAATGATAGGTCAAGTACCATACTATAAAGCTTCTTTTTACATGGCAACATTTAATTTATACATATGTTGTATATTTATTCGTAATTAAAAATATTGCAAACAAAATGAGCATATAGACTCCAATAAAGTATCTGTTAAGATGCTGCACCATGTAAAACCACAGACCCCCTTATTTCAAATATTAACTGTGGTTTTCTATTACCAGTACTCTGATGGCCCATAGACTAAAGCAGTCCATAGATGGATCTTTTTTTTTTTTCAATTAGTGGGTTGAACGATCCGCACATTCAAAGTGAATGGGGGAATCCTCCCCACTGAGCTTTTCCCACTTTCAGAATACACAGATTAGTGCCACTTGCACTGATCGAGTGGGGAAAATCTGACAGGGCGGTTGTACATAAGTCGATTTTAGATCAAGTTCTGTACAACCTCTCTGCCCTTACATGGATTGAAATTTGGCTGGTCCTTGAGGAACTGGACAAATTTAAAGCAGTTGTAACCCTAAAAGGAAAAAAAAAAAAGCTTCTGTTCTTTTAAGGTATGAACTACATTTCCCATGATGCTCAACTACAATGCAGAGTGCAGGAGCATCAAAGGAAATGTAGTTCCAAAACATCTGGGGTGCCAAGGTTCACCATCACTGCTATAGATCATACCTTAAAAGAACTTTGATCTAAAATACCTGGTTGATCCTGCCAGTTCCTATATTCCCCTCTATGTACTGAATACTGTGGCTGCTGATCCATGATACTGTGGTCAGTTTACGTGCCTCCGTCATCATGCTCTGTGCTGAGTCTCCCCCTCACCCACCTCCCTCCCTGCTGCTTAGTCCTGAAGCCTGTGTATGAGCGCTGATCTCTTCACCGCCCCTCCCCTTCTGCTGCTATTCCCTGTGGCTTGAAAGTAACATCAATCTGTTTTATCAATATGCAAAGTACAGTGTGTCTGTTTTTTTAAAAATTCTAATCCTAAATACCTTCTTGCACAACACCAATGTAAGGTCACGTGATCTCCCTCTGCTGGCTGGCTGACGTCAGAGGGGAATCTCAGCCCCTTCTGCCACTCTCCTTAGATCAGGGAAGGAGAGCAGAGGAGGACACGTGACAGGACAATGGTGCTGTGAGAAAAGGTATTTAGGATTAGAATTGGGGAAAAAATGGACACACGGTACTTTGTATCTTGATATAACAGCGGGGATTCAAATTATTGATGATTACGACTTTACAACCACTTTAAATCCATGTATGACTGGCTTAACTGTTACCAATTAGTCTATGGCCAATCAGCGGAGGACACAGACTAAGCCTGGCCATATATGGATCTTTTATTTTTTCAATCAGCTAGAATGCTAAACGAAAAAGAAAGTTTTCTCCATCCACACAGATAAGGTGGAAAGGGGACCCCTCCTAGCTGAAACATTGTATTCTGACGGCAAGGACTTTCCACTGTCAGGTCAAACTGATCAGCGGCAGCAGCCCCTAATTAAGGAAATAATTTCCAACTAACCTATTTGAGTCAATTGATTAGATTGACTAAACCGGCTGAACCCTACTGAACCAGCTGAATTTTGATCCATATCTGGCCAGCTTAACTGTTACTAGTGTGCTATAAACCTGCCACTCCCATATGAAAAAGATACAGCACTTTATCCACAGAACTTCACAAAATGAGCACAGCAGGGTTAGGATCAAGATATCAGACCACTAGCAAGTAGTTTTCAAGTGGCTTTATTCTACAATGTACAGACAACGGTAAGCTGGCCATAGAATATAATGTGTTTTTCTTTTTTTTTTTTGGGGGGGGGAGGGAGGGTTTAGTCAGAGGGCGGAACAAAAAACCCCCAAAAAAACAGATTCCTACTTCTATACAAACGAGGAGGATGGAGGAATCCTTCCCCAGCTTTATCTACAACCCCTCCCATTGTATTCTGACAACAGTTCCCACTGTGCTGTCAGGATGCACTGATCAGTGGCTGCTGCCACTGATTGAGAAAGGTCTTCCAGCATGTCCATTTGACAAAAGTCAATCTAATAATCAACTTCTTTCAAACAGAGAGGTCAAAATTTGAATGGTCCATGCTGAACCAGCTGAATTTCAATTGGTCAATGGCCCAAAATTAACATTTTGGATTTTTTTAAAATGACAACTGTCATGTACAGAAGACAAATATTCCCAAATAGATGTCAGACAAAAAAAAAAAAAGCTTCAGAGATTCTAACCCAACTTCAAGCTTCTAAAACATGTTTTGATAGCTTCTAAACACTAAAATAAAAAAAATAATAAAAAAAAAAGTTGCAGACTGAAGGTGACAAATCACAACTGGTCTGGAGGAAAATGTTTCTGGAACTAAACAGAATTTCAAATCAGTAGAACATTTCAGGTAAACAAATAATTAAAATCAGTCAGTGTTGGAAGTGTGCTACAGTTAGCAAGCCTGGGTCACATTACCTGGAATGGTAACAGCTTACTAAATGCGTATTAATGTATTGTTTTAGAATTAGGTATTTTCAGAGCTACATTTTTGCAAGCAGAATTCTTTGCTTACAGGTATACTGCACACTGAGCAATGTTTGAAAAAATGCTAAGAGTAAAACAATTTCTAAAGCAATTAACCACTTGCCAACCGTATAACTTACATAAATGGCAGTAAGGTGGCACTGCTGAGTTGGATCATGTACTTAGTACGTGATCCAACACTTCCAGGTAGGGAGTGCGCCTGCGCACCACTGGCGCTCTGCTCCCGCTGTGATTATAAACAGCGAAAGCTGATCTGCAGGTACCGCAAACTCAATGTCTGCCAGCACCCGCAAATCATCCATCACAGAGGCAGAACGGCAGTCTGCCTATGTAAACAAGGCAGATCGCCGTTCTGACAGGAGGTAAGGCATGGATCCTGTGTCTCTGCAAAGCAGGGACATGGATCCATGTCTTCCCCTAGTAAAAGCACCGACAACACAGTACACTAAAACAATGGCTAGGAACATCGTTAACCCTTTGATCACCCCTGATGTTTACCCTTTTCCAGCCAGTGTCATTAGTACAGGGACAGTGCATATCTTTAACACTGATCACTGTTTTAATGTCACTAATCACCAAAAAAAAGTGACAAAGGTGTAAGTTAGTGTCTAACGGTCTGCCGCAATATTGCATTTCCACTATAAGTCGACGATCGCCGCCATTACTAGTAAAAAAAATAAAAAGTAAATAAAAAAAAATATTTCGTAGTTTGAAGATGCTGTAGATATCAAATACCACCAAAAGAAAGCTCTATTTGTGGGAACAAAAGTACAAACATTTTGTTTGTGTACAATGTTGCATGACTGCGCAATTGACAGTTAAAAAAATGCAGAAAAATGGCCTGGTCAGAAATGGGGGGGGGGGTGTAAATCTTCCAGAGGTCAAGTGGTTAATGTGCATTTTCTGCAGCTTTTCAGTTACTTAGGGATATTGTTTGGCCATATTAGTGGACACCAGCACTCCTTAGATCTCATGTGAAGTGAAAAGGGACAGAGAGAGGGAAGGATAAGTGGAGTTCTGCAGTCCAGCAGGCAGGGTTGACAACACTAGTACAGAAAATCCCAACTGTGTTGTCAGCCCAAACAGAGTTAGAAACACACATATTTGTTTTGTACATGCAGCATTTGTATGGGGATAATATATGGGGAAATGTTGCAGAGATGTACTAGCACTTTAACTTAGAAAATTGTACACTGGCTTCTATGATACCCTTTCCAAAATATTGTAAAAATAACTTGTAGCTCCTGGTAACAAGGCAAGGTCCAGCAACAAACTGTAATTACCTATAAAGAGTGATGTCTTAAGGACCAACCTTGACACTCAGTCCATCTAAGCTATTAGACCTTCCCCGGATGCCAAAGGCTTTGCAACAGTGAACTAGCAACCCAACTGAGGTAGTGTAAATATTACATGTAGACACACAGTTTGGACTGAAAAGGTCAAACTGTATTTTATATTATTCTATACGTTATGCATAAAACGACCATAAAAAAATGACCTTGGAGGAACCATGGTGCCCAAGAGTTTACAGATAACAGTGGGAAAAAATCCTTTGTTTGAAAGATTAGTCTGTTTCTTTTCAACTTCCCCATTGCCTAACAGTAAAAAAAAAAATGCATAAACATACAGCTATGACGTAAGAAAACCAATGGTTAGGTTTCCTGAAAAGGAGCTTAAATTTTCAAACCAGAAATCAGCCAAAATTCTGGCTGATAAAATAAGTGTTCTGAGAAATGACCGTATCGTGCCGTGTGAGGCTGGTCTGTTCATATGTACAAAGATCTTTTATAAGAAGTGGTGGTTTAAACCACAAACTGCTACTAAAGAAAATTAGAAAATACAAATAGTAGTTTTTTTTTTTCCCCTTAAACTCATTTCACCACTACATTTATGGGAAATTGCTTCTAATGGTTAAACTCCAAGTTACCAGGGCTTACGAAAATACTTTCCCTTATACAAATGCTCCAAGTATTCAAAAAATGAAATGGACAATATTTCATTTCTACTGCCTTCCCCAAGACAGCACAATGGAATCAAACATGCCTGCTGGATAAAAGCTGTCTGTGGTCAAGCAGTAAAATGTTGTCTGCTGCCTCCATTGCATAGAGAATGATTAGCTCAGTGGAATAAAATGTTCCTGATTGCAGGATGTGAGCATGAAACAGACTTAAATTACTAGAGATCACTTCAGGTTTATAAGTTACGAAGTACTGCAGCAGCCGTGAACTCCAGTACTGAGCAAAAGAAATAAAAAGAATCCACTGCTAAAGATAGATTTTGTGAAAAATACAGGTCAAATTGGCTTGTGGCTTATGGCATGTCCTCAAGACAGTGAAAGGTGTAAATCTGCTTTCCTATAACCAATTTACAGAAGAAAAAAAATGCAGTACTTTGCCTACCCTGCACAACAGCGAGTAAAGCCGGCCATAGACGGTTCGAATCTCGGCCGATACAGCAGGAACCGGACGAGATTTAAACCATGTATGGGCAGGCTGAGTGTACCCAAATTGATTGATCAATTAACTTGGGTACAACCAGCCTGTCAGATTTTACATGCAATTTTTGTTAACAGCTCTTATAGCTGCTAACAATAATCACAGTGTTCTCCTCCCAGCTAGGGGAACACAATGGCTGTGTGGGAGGGATTCCCCCATCAACACTGACTGTGCTGATGAGGGAATCAGACTATTTTCCTTCCTGCAACCCATGGATGCAGGAAAGAAAATTGCTCCATCTATGGCTGGCCTAAGTGTTAAAAAGAAATGGAATATCATTTCAGAAATTACCATGAACTACACCTAAAAAAAGGGATATGACACTACCCAAATAAAAATGAAATTGTTGTTTTAAACAATGCAAAAGTGACTGTACTACTACACTAATATTACCAGTAATGGATAGAAGCTTTATAGAGATATAAGTGCAATGATGTCTTACCTAATAACCTTGCTGTGTTCTGTTTTGCTTTGTGTAAGGTTGTGTGCCTGAAGGCCATGTTGGCCTAAAGAAAGATCTTTTGCTGGAGTCATCACTGGAACACAATTACACCATCACATAATATTTTGTGGCTGCTGCAATCCAAAATAAGTTCTGTGAGATGCTCCTGGATACAGAGCACTTGCTGAAGAAGCCCAGAGGAGGGGGGGCGTAACACGTAGGGGTGGTAGGAGTCTTTGCTTGAGATGTCAGAAGTAGCCATTTTGATCACTGTGGTGATCACACTCTTTATATATCATTGTGAGTGTTTTATTTTTTTATCTATGTGTGGTTTTAATAAATATTTTGGAAATGGAGAGCACTACGGTTTCTCTATCTTTTCCGATGACATGATTTGCTTTGAAATAAGTACCAAGAATGAAAGTTTTCTGATTCAGGAGTATGAGTAGGAGGACTGGTCTGCCGTTATCCTGAGTGGAGTACATTAGAGTCTGGATGACTCTGTATTGCGGTCATATATTGGAGGTGAGCAGGCACTTTATCTGGAGGTGGTGGGCACCGAACACAGTGGAAGAATAAACCTGAACTGTCACTTCTTTGCAGTGTGCACAGCAGTGGATCCCTTTCACATTATTTATTTGCATTACGTGTGGTTTACACAAGTTGTGTGAGATTTAATGAAGTTTTTTTTTTTTTTTTTTGGATATATGTTACTTTGATGTAGTAATATTAAGATTATTGAGCTGATTGTGCTACACTTATATGAACACCTACCCAAAGATTTCTAGCCAAGTAGCTATGGGAGCCCATTCTAAGTTTTTGGTATCTCAAGAAGAGCACCAGGCTCCTGCGAAAAAAATGAAAAGCCAGCATCTACAGATACTGAATCCAGCAGTGTCTGTACCCGAGCCGTGTTTTCAATCGGCTATTGGGTGCTTCTAACAAATTGGGTATCGGCTATTGGGTGCTGCTGCGGCTATCTCTAAGAAGATGGCTTTGTAGCTTCACAGCCGGTTCCCTACTAGGCATGCACGAAGTGTGCAATGTTTTCTGGTTGGGAAGGCTGCAGGAGAAGAAAAAGGGGGCTGAACTTCTGGCTGAGTTCGCTGCTTTGGGTGGGAAACCAGGTACCCACTCCCCTCCAAAAGGTGCCAAATGTGGCAGCGGAGGGGGGAGGAGGCAGACAAGTGGAACTTCTCCTTTTGGGATGAGCTCCGGTTTCCACTTTATCTTCCTGACAAGACCTCTTTAGTTGCAGGCACTAGAGAGAATAAATTACACCAAAACCCTAGATGGTAAAATTCCCGCTTAGTAGAAACATGAGATCCTCTGTTACCTAGTTGCTCATAAAACATTAGGTTTTAATAGCTGCAAGGTGGTTGTCAGGAGAATCTTCTCCTGGAATACCCAAGTGAACCCGTGATATCATAATAAGGTATGGATGGACATTTAACTTATTCACAAAATCATTTTTTCCTGTGACTGTGTTTAACAGTCCACTCCAAAAAAAAGATTCAGTGTAAAACTCTTCTTCAAAGGACTCTTCCTCTTCTAGGACTTTGAAATTACATCACTGTCGAAAAGGAAATGTTTAAAAAATAAACCGTATTTAGATGAACTAAATATGGATGAAATTCAACAACAATAATCTGAAAAAATAATAGTAATTAAGGCAAGTACAGCAAACATCGCACACCTGTTCCTGAACAAGTGACCAACTGCCCAGACGCAATAAAATATTCAGGATGAAGGAAGGGATTTGGGCACCATAACAGGAAAGAATTGTTGAGCTTCAGCCAAACTGTACAATATTTCTTCTACAGCAGTGATAGGCTGCAGAGGTCACAGAGGCGGAAGAGCAGCTGGAAGGCCCTTTTTTGTCTTTTTAAGGATAACCCAGTGATAAAAACAATACAAAGACTGAATGAATAAAATATAAAGCATGACACATATATAGATTAAAAGGAACATATACATGATCGGGCAAGAAGTGCGAAAGCAAAACAGGCAAATTAACCAACATATGCATTTTATAATCCTTAAACCACTAATTTCTATATCTATTCCTCAGTACAAATGGTGATGAAATCCCATTCTTACCATCAGTGAACTGTAGGTCATGAGTGCGAAAATTAGCATGTTGCTCACCTGTAATTTCATATTAAGCTGGCCATACATTACAGTAAACCCCCCTCCATTGCGGGGGTTAAGTTCCGGACCCAGCCGCGAAAAGTGAAATTCCGTGAAATAGAAAAACCCTATTAAAATGCATTGTAGGCATGTTTTTTTTACTGTCACTGTACGTGTAAAAGCATTTTAAGGTCTTTAAACACACTTTTAAAACAATAGAAACTCATTTAAACACATAAAAGATACTAAGAGACATAGCAAGAGCTATGGAAAACACAAAAATATTTAATTTTTAATGATTTATATAGTAAAATAACATAAAAATACAAAAAAAAAAACGCGAATTACCGGGACCGCAAAAACTGAACCGCGATGGAGCGGGGGATTACTGTATACAATTTTCTCAATCAATTTCTTTTAGATTTACCTTCAACTATGTAGTACAGTGGTGTCCAAATTTTTTCAAAGAGGGCCAGATTTGATGAAGTGAACATGCGTGAGGGCCGACCATTTTGCCTGACATTTGAACCATTAAAATTATACATACACATACACACACACACACGCATACATATACATACATACACACACACACACATGGGAAATAATAAGCATCAGTGCTTTATGAATACACTTACAGAACCAGGCAGTAGGATTGCAGGAGTGACACCTCCTCGGTCAGCTCCACAAGATCCTCGGTCGGCTCCTACAGGTGGCTGTGTGCGGTGAAGGAGAGAAGGCATGCAATTTTCATATTCATTCCGCACTCCTGCGCAGTCGTGGGCGGCGCCGGGCAGATAGAGCCATTGCATCGGCATTGGGGTGGGGATGTGAGGAGTTTTAGAGAGAAAGGCATTGACAAAAGTTAGCTGTGTCTTGGGCCGTATTAAACTAAAGGACGGGCAACAACTGGCCCACATGCCAGACCTTGGACATGACCAGAGTTGTATAAAGTACTCGAAACCCATACTTGAGTAAAAGTACAAGTGCTCGATCAAAAAGTGACTTGAGTAGAAGTGGAAGTGCTCGATCAAAAAGTGACTTGAGTAGAAGTACTAAAGTATTTCTTTTTGCTTGGTTGGCCCACTTTGCCGTGTGTTCGCCCCCACTTCAATTCGTTCGTTGATTTCTCGGGTTCACGTTGCCTTGTCGGTTTCCCTTGCCGTGCATGTCGTTGAGTGGCATCGTGGCCTCTGCATGGTATATGGTCATGCAGATATGGAATTACTATGCATGCTATTTGAGTGGCATTGTGACCTCTGTGTAGTTCATGCTTGCTTGCGACTGCCAATGTTTTTGCTCATTCTGTGTGGACGCGCTCTGGCTGCTCGGTGGTGCTCTTGCCATGTTTGCGATCGACTTGTTGTTCCTCGGCAGTTCACTTCCTTGTCGCGCCCCCCCACTCCGCCCGGCTCATCCCTTGTGCCCACGTCGCCTTGTCGCTTTCCCCTCGCCGTGCATGTCGGTTCGGTGGTGCTGCGTCTTCTGTATGCAATGCAGCTGTTTGCCATTGTCATTGTTATTGTTTACTCTATTTGGATGTACTCTGCTTGCCCTGCGGCATTTCGGCGGGACTTGCTCGTGTCCTTTTCTGTGTGTGACGCCTTCGCCTCGCCCGTGGGCCCCGCGTGCCCTCGGCTCCCGGGGGAGACGTCTGGGTCGATGCCCCCGCCTCCGGGACCAGTTGCTGTTGGGGCTGCCGTGTGGGTTTTGGGATCGTGGGGACTCTGTTTCCTGTCCCCCCTTTCTCCCCTTCTCCCCCAGTTTCCAGGTTGCCATCTGGTACGGTGTACCTATACGCATATACTTATTTACTTTTATAGATATGATCATACACCGACTCTGAAGAAGTGGCGAATGTAGTCCACGAAACGCGTCAGTCTATGGATGTTATGATGTCATTTTATTACTCTGTTACTACTGTCTCATTGTTATGCTGGTTCTTTTGAGATTGCCTTTGTTGGGATGTATAACTATGTACTTTGCTATTTATTTAATACCATATCATCTCAGCCTATACGTGTATTACATCATGATTACCCTTATATGTATCAATAAATGTGATATAATTTTTTACCAAAAAAAAAAAAAAGAAGTACTAACGTATTCAACATTTTTTGTACTTAAGTATTGCAAGTAGTTTTTTTTTTAATTTTGCTACTCAAGTACTGAAAGTAAAAGTACCAGTAGTTTTGAAAAAAAATTGCTACTCAAGTACTGAAAGTAAAAGTACAAGTACTGTGTTATGTAGTTATTAAAGAAAGAAGTCAAAAGTTTGAACATCATATTGTCTTTTATTATTTCAAATGCAGCTTTTATTTATACATACAGTAGCATTTATTTTCTAATGCGCTGATAATACACGTTTTGAGCTTCATGAAACCTGCCATCTACTGTTCTGGCAGTGGTAATTTTTATAATAGTAATGAGTAACTATGCAGCACAAAAAAAAAATATCGGAGTAGAAGTATTGAAATCATTGAAAAAATGTAGTGAAGTAAAAGTAGAAGTAGGAGAAAAAAAATTCTACTCCAGGAAAGTACAGATACTGCCTTTCGGTACTTAAGTACAGTAGTGAAGTAGTTCTACTTAGTTACTATACATCTCTGGACATGACTGATGTAGTACAAGGGCCGGCCTGATTGCATACAAATTGAAAAAGTGTTTAGGTTTTACCTCATATTATATGATTTTGGTAAATCTAAAGGAAAATTGTACAAGATAATTGTATAATGTATAGCCAGCCTTACACGGTGGTAACCAATGGGCCCCTACAATAAAAAACTATAAAAATTATAATAAATGAAGTATAGGGAATAGGGGCCCCTATCCTTGTGAGCAGACCAGGAGTGGTGAAATGTATCAAGGAAGGCTGGCTTTTGGGTGGAGATATTGCTGTATGCAGTCAACTGTTTGACCAATAAAAAATACTGCAAGAAGAGCTTTTTTTCACTCTCAGTGATAACTGAGGGAGAGACAGACAGCAATAACCATCTGACAGGTGTTTTAGTCCTTCTTTGCTCTATCCATTTTCCTTCAGGGCTCTTTCACATGGGCGGACTTGGGCAGTGGATCAGGCTGCTCAGCGGGTGATCTGTCCGCCGATCTCCGCTGAGTAGGCGGATGACAGGTCCGTGTCCCGCTCCGCTTATGCAGAATGGACATAAACACAGTCTCCTTTCCTCTATGGGCGGTCAAATGTAAAAGGTGTAAACATCCGACTGTCATCCGATCCGCCGGACGGATGGGGAATGGATTCACCATCAGTCTGTTTTTAGCGGATAGGATCGGATTGGATGCCGGCAGGTGTAAACAGATGTCACATGTCCATTTACATTCATGGCTCCATAGAGGGCAATTGATGGTTTGACCGTGTAAAAGGGGCCTTAGTTATACTTTAACCACAGCACACGTTACTCAAAGTGACTGTAAAGTCTTGTTTTAAAAAAATACAAATAAAATAACAAACATGCTATACTTACTTCCTCTGTGCAGTTGGTTGTGCAGAAAGTAGCCCGGATCCTCCTCTTTTCTTCTACTGGGCCTTTCCTCCTATCGAGTGCCCCGACAGCAAGCAACCTGTTATGGGAGCACCTGAGCCGAGCTGCAGCTCCGTATGTCCTTCGTTCGGCCCCGCCCCCTCTCTCTCCTGATTGGCTCACTGACTTTAAATAATAGCTGCGGGAGCCCATGGCGCCGTGGCAATATCTCAGCCAATCAAGGGGAGAGTCCAAGGACGGCCAAGGGACTCGTGAAAATCGCTGGACAGAGAGGGGGCACAGGTAAGTATTAGGGGTGCTGGAGAGGCTGCTACACACTGAAGGCTTTTTATCTTAATGCATAGAATGCAATAAGATAAAAAACCTTCCTGACTTTACATCTCCTTTAATTTTGCAATTGCATGGTCATGCAGTGCTGTTCCCAATATGCGTGTATTGATTGGTTTGGGCAAAATTTCTAGTGTCTACTAACTATAAGATATATCCTGGAATTTTTAATTTATTTATTATTATACTAGTAATGGTGGCGATCAGCGACTTATAGCGGGACTGCGATATAGCGGCGGACAGTCTGATGCGTTGGCACTGTGGGAACCAGTGACACTAATACAGTGATGAATGCTAAAAGTATGCACTGTCACCGTACTGACACTAGCTGGGAAGGGGTTAAACATCTAGGGTGATCAAAGGATTAAATGTGCACCTAACCAGTGTTTTTGTGTACAATGTGTGATGTTTTTTCCCAAGCAATGCAATGGATTTTCTTTCCAAAATCCATCATTTCCCTGCTGACAGAACAGAGCTCTGCCTGGTTTACATAAGCAGAGCCCTGTTCTGGGTCTCTCCTCGCCAATCAGGAGGTGTCGGCTGACATCTATTGGCTGGCACCCGCTGATCGGCTTCTGGTGTGTCTAATCACAGCACAGCCATGGCGCCTCGCACCCCCTATGCAGGAGTGCCTGATCACATACTAGGTACATGATCTAGAGGAGGAGACCTGCTCTACCACCGTATAACTAAGTTATGAGGTCTGCAAGTGGTTAACAGGAACATTGCCTTTATCTTAAAAATTACAACAAAGGCACCTTTAGAAATGTTTCATAATGGCAGTCTACAAACAGATATATATAGATAATTGCAGGCTTTGTATACCTTATTTTTCTTTTCCTCGTCATTCTGCTTTTATTTTTCCCTAAGGGGAGATGAATTTATCTCCCTTTAGTTCCTGGAACACTGGGTCTGGTCCTGGAACATGTGACCATGCACACCATCTGAGGAGGAAGGCGCTGGTGATAGAGCATTCCCAGGATGCATCTGCGCAGCCAGGGTTATTACAGCATCAGTGCTTCACTCAACCAGGAAGTGGAAAATAGTAATGGTAAGTAGGGTCTTATGCACATGGGTATATGAATTTAAAGCGTAACTCCACTTTTGTTGGAAAAAAAAAAAAAAAAACATTCCCCTCTGGGTGATCTCTGTACATTACAAGGATTATAACAAACTTTGCTGCAGATTCCTACCTTTTGTTATTCTGAAGAAATCATTGTTTGTTCCTCTGTGCTGAGTAGGTCAAATGGGAGTGGCTTCATAATTATCTGTCAGTTGTGGCAGCTGAAGGGCTCTAATGAGGAAAGCTGCTGGGCCTGCATCCCTTTAGACGTGTTCCTATTGTGAGTATCTCACCAAAAATGAAATTTTTGTTGCTGGGGATGCCAGAAATCTGACTTGTATCTTAGGCAGACTTCTGGGAAAATTGGTGAGCCAATCACACAAGCAGGAAATTATGTTTCTGGGGTGTGGTCAGTACACATTCTGTGTACAGAACAACTCCAGGTAGCCATATTGGATTTCATTTTCAGAAAATTACAACAGCTGCAGATTGAAAAGGAAAGGTCATTTTTAATAACATTCAATCACAAATATCAGCAACTATAATTCTATAATTATAAATTATAAATATAATTATTTATAAACTATATAATTTGTTTATATGCTATATTGTTTTTTCTTTATTTGCTATTTTTCTTCCCACCAAAGTGAAGTTACCCTTTAACCAGTTCTGGACCGGAAGGATTGGCCCCTTTAATGACCAGGCCATTTTTTGCGATTAGGCACTGCGTTACTTTAACGGAAAATTGCACGGTCATGCGCCGCTGTACCGAAATAAAATTAATGTCCTTTTTTTCCCATAATTAGAGCTTACTTTTGGTGGTATTTGATCACCTCTACAATTTTTATTTTTTTGCGCTTTAAACAATTCTGAAAAAAAAAACAAAAAAAAAAAAAAAAAACATTTTTCCCTTTTTTGCTATATAACATTCCCCAAAAAAATGTAAAAATCAAACTTTTTTCATCCATTTAGGCCAATTTGTATTCTGCGACATATTTTTGGTAAAAAAAAAAATTGCAATAAGTGTAATTTGATTGGTTTGCGCAAAAGTAATTGCATCTACAAACTAGGGGAAAGATTTATGTAATTTTTATTTATTTTACTAGTAATGGCAGCGATATTGGACATTGTAGCACCTTTGATGAGTCTGTTCTGCACTTATGCCATCCTAATCAAGGTCGCAGGAACATGGGGTAGAGGTCTGTCTAAAAATCCTACTATAATACTTTCTTTTACAAATGCCCTGTTCTCAATAATTTACATGAAAATGTACAATTTCATTGTTGAGTGTTAATAAAACTGCTTTTAAAGTGGTTGTAAACCCTCACTTATACCCAGTGAAGTGACTGGCCTCAGGTGATACACAGAGATGAAACAAATCCTCCTACATACATTGAACTTCTCTATCTGCAATCCTCTCTTCTCCACTTAAAGTGCTGAATTTATAAAGTTTGTGTGAGCTTTCAGAAAAAGGGGACAGAGAGCTAAAAGTTACTCAGTGAAGAGAGCTCTGAGAGCTGATTGGAGGGAAGGGGCACAACCACCTTCATACAGCAAACAGGAACAGAGCTGAGGCATTCAATCAGCTGGAGATCCCTCCCCTGTCACCATTTTTCTCTTGGTGTCAGGACAACTTGTCAGAAGTGATTCTTGCGGATAGCAGAGGAACGCAACAGCAGACAGAAATTACACTTGGTGATCTTAATTGAGACAAGTACACACTATAGAGGGATATGCTTTGTTCAAATTTCATGTCTGAGGTTTACAACTACAGTACTTTAAACCTTTTTAAATTGTATTGTTTATTTTTTTTTCTTACTGTGCTGCTAACTTGAAGTGCTAAAAATAAATAAAGAAATGAAACTGAAAATCCAGAAAATAAATTGACTAGTCTAGTTATAAAAAAGCAAATTAAGTAAAGATGAATGTTCTTTAGGCGATTTTTTCTTTTGAACAAATGTTTATATGCAGCAGTAGAATGCCATGCATTGTCATGCCAATGCATTATGGTCACTAGAAGGAACTGAGCAGCATAGGAAATACAAACATCTTACTAACAAGAGATACAATATAATAGTTCTAATAAACGTCAGAGGGAATTAAAGCGGAGTTCCACCCGTTTTGGTGTTTAATAAAAGTCAGCAGTGACAAAAAGTGTAGCTGCTGACTTTTAATAAACACACGCTCACCTCTCCCACGGTCCAGCGATGCGGCCAGTGGGAGCATCGGTTCTCTCCCTCTTCTCACCGCGGTACCGGCACCACTAGTGTGGGCACCCGGCTGTGACAGCTTGCGGCTTAACAGCTGGGTGCATGCTGTGCATACGCGAGTTGAGCTGCGCGTCGTGAGTAGATGGCCAATCTTCTGGGACCTGTGAGGTGTCCCAGAAGATTGCAGGAAGGGAGGGGGAGAAGAGAACTTCAGTTCGAGCTGCCTAGGTGGCCCGAGCAGAACTGAGAGCGGGTAACTGTCAAATCTAGGTACCCACTGCCCCCCAAAAAAATGACATGCCAAAGTGGTCTTTTGGGTGGAACTCAAATGTAACCATTGGTATGCGGTATTTTACCACTACCCACCTTCATTCAGAAGAGAAAATAGCCCACAGGACATTTGCATAGTAGTGCGCACATGTGGGTGTGAATGGGCCCCTATAGTTATTTTTGTCTTTCACATTAAACCACAGTGCATAGATATGAAACAGCCACATAAGTAAAAATCCGTTCTTTCCTGACGTGCATTTACATGCAGCAAAGTGCAAGGGCTGCTGCAATTAAAATAGACAAAGGAGAATGGGCCCCAATACATTTAGGCCCCTTTCCATCAACGGAGCCGTGCTGCTCAGCGGGGGATCGATCTGCTGATCCCCCGCTGAGCAGGCGGATGACATCCGACCCACCAGACGGATGGAAAATAGGTATTCCATCCGTCCGGATTTGACGGACAGGATCGGATCAGATGTCAGCGGACGTGTCTCCGCTGACATCCGATGCCCCATAGAGATGCATGGGACATCCATTCAGATCCGCCTGAAAAACTGACAGGTGGATCTGAACGGTCCCCAAGTGTGAAAGGGGCCTTAAGGGGCCATAATGACCAGTACAGATCCCTGAGGTACCCCACTGGTAACATGACCATTCAGAACAAGGTCATGTTACCAGTGGGGTACCTCAGGGATCTGTACTGGGACCAATTTTGTTTAATATCTTCATAAGTGATATTGCAAAAGGCCTCGATGGTAAGGTTTGTCTTTTTGCTGATGACACAAAGATATGTAACAGGGTTGATGTTCCTGGAGGGAAACGCCAAATGGAAAAGGATTTAGGAAAACTAGAAGAATGGTCAGAACTCTGGCAACTGAAATTTAATGTGGATAAGTGCAAGATAATGCACCTGGGGCGTAAAAACCCAAGGGCAGAATATAGAATATTTGACACAGTCCTGACCTCAGTATCTGAGGAAAGGGATTTAGGAGTAATTATTTCAGAAGACTTAAAGGTGGGAAGACAATGTAATAGAGCAGCACGAAATGCCAGCAGAATGCTTGGATGTATAGGGAGAGGTATAAGCAGTAGAAAGAGAGAAGTGCTTATGCCGCTGTACAGAACACTGGTGAGACCTCACTTGGAGTATTGTGCGCAGTACTGGAGGCCATATCTCCAGAAGGATATAGATACTCTAGAGAGAGTCCAGAGAAGAGCTACTAAACTAGTACATGGATTGCAGGAAAAAACTTACCAGGAAAGGTTAAAGGACCTTAACATGTATAGCTTGGAAGAAAGAAGAGACAGAGGGGATATGATAGAAACTTTTAAATACATAAAGGGAATCAACTCGGTAAAGGAGGAGAGCATATTTAAAAGAAGAAAAACTACCACAAGAGGACACTGTTTTAAATTAGAGGGGCAAAGGTTTAAAAGTAATATGAGGAAGTATTACTTTACTGAGAGAGTAGTGGATGCATGGAATAACCTTCCTGCAGAAGTGGTAGCTGCAAATACAGTGAAGGAGTTTAAGCATGCATGGGATAGGCATAAGGCTATCCTTCATACAAGATAGGGCCAGGGACTATTCATAGGATTCAGATATATTGGGCAGACTAGATGGGCCAAATGGTTCTTATCTGCCGACACATTCTATGTTTCTATGTTTCTTACAGTGTTTAAAATGTCTGTTCATATTTAAACTATTAGGCCCCTTTTACACAGGCGGACCGTTCAGATTCCCTTGTCAGTTTTTCAGGCGGATCTGAACGCATGTCCCATGCATCTCTATGGGGCATCGGATGTCAGCGGAGACATGTCCGCTGACATCCGATCTGTCAAATCTGGACGGATGGAAACCCTATTTTCCATCCGTTCAGCGGATCGGATCGGATGAGAACGGACAGGCGGTCTGTTCTCATCCGATTCCCCCATAGAGAACAGCGGGGACCTGACAGCTCTGTCTCCGCACACAGCGTGGAGACACAGCTGCCATCTGCCTGCTCAGCGGGGGATTGGCGGATAGATCCCCCGCTGAGAAAGACGGAGTCCGCCGACAGACTCTACAGTGTGAAAGGGACCTTATTATTTGTTAATGTGTCCGGATTTAGAAACAACATCATTTGCCCCTGTTTTAAATTGCAACTTCAAAGCTACTGAATGTCCATTGTCTTGCAAAGCAAATCGTAAGAAACAAATTAGTGAATAGTGAATGAAAAAGCTGAAGCAGGAGGAACGTTCAAGTGGGTTTTCCACAAATGTGACATTTCAGTTCAACAAGACAAAGAGGTCTGTCATTTTCATTTTTTTAACGAGTAATGAAATCAGAATCTGACAAGCATCTGAATATTTATATACACATCACCTCATTCCCACTCTGCCACATTATAATGTGCAAAAGGAACTTTACTCATTTCATAGCATACCAGGCATAGTCATAATGTCATCAATGCTCAATTCAGTATTGAAGACCACCCACTATCAACGTGGGGAGAAGAGGAAGGAGATCTAAGGATGTCATGTGACTAGCATGAAGACCCCAGGGGAAAAAAAGGTGCATTTAAAGGAAATTAAAAAAGAAAAAAATACAGGTGCACAGGTGTGGGGATAGAATAGAATTAGGAGTTTAAATCACAATCTGCATTATATTTCAAGGGCTAGTCCTTGCCATAGAATACATCTGGCATTCTACATTTTGAATGCCCTGACCCACAGATTGCTGCTCAAATCAGTTCGAACTGAACATTTCCTTTAACAACTATGTCCAAAAAACACATACAGGGCACAATTCACTAAAGGTTATCGCATGCGTTATGACAGTCACGGGACCACTTCACTATCGCTCATATGCGGTACTTAGCACAAACTCCAAAAACTTAAAATACTGCACAAAAAGGCATTACCACTTCTGAAATGGAAGGTTTTACCCCCTTAATGACCAGGCCATTTTTTGCGATTCGGCACTGCGTTATTTTAACGGACAATTGTGCGGTCGTGAGACGCTGTACCCAAATAAAATGTATGTCCTTTTTTTCCCACAAATAGAGCTCTCTTTTGGTGGTATTTGATCACCTCAGCGATTTTTATTTTTTGTACTATACTACACAAAAAAACAGCGACAATTTTGAAAAAAAAAAATATTTTTTTACATTCTGCTATAAAACCAATCCAATAGAAAAAATTTAAAAATCGATTTTTTTCATCAGCTTAGGCCAATATGTGTTTTGCTACATATTTTAGGCAAAAAAAAAAAAAAGTGTATATTTATTGGTTTGCGCAAAAGTTATAGCTTTTACAAACAATGCAATATTTTTATGGAATTTTTATTTATTTATTTAATTACTAGTAATGGTGGCGATCAGCGATTTTTAGCGGGACTGCGACATTGTGGCGGACAAATCGGACATCTAACTGACACTTTTTGGGGACCAGTGACATTAATACAGTAATCAGTGCTAAAAAAAAAAATGCACCGTGACTGCACTAATGACACTGGCAGGGAAGGGGTTAACATCATGGGCGATCAAAGGGTTGTGTCCCTAGGGGGTGCTTGCTAACAGTGGGGGGATTGCACTGATTAGGGGAAGTCCGAGATCCTGGTTCCTGCTTAGCAGGAACACAAGATCTCCATCTTGTCCCCTTTCAGAATGGCGAACTGCCTTGTTTGCATAGGCAGATTGCCATCCTGCCTCTCCTGGGGATAAGCGTGGGTGGTCGATAGACATCGGGTCCGGCAGACCCGCTGATCGACAATTGTTAGCCAATTGTGGCGCAATGGCACCATCTAGTGGCTATTGAACGAAATGATGTACAGGTAGGTCGTTTCACGCAATAGCGCCACATTGCCGCAGTAAATACACAGCAGCCAGGCAGCAAATGGTTAAAGTCAATTCACAAGAGGAAATGAATAAATAAGTAAAAACGTTTTTTAAGTACTGGTCAAAGCTTGCGATAACTATACGGCAACTTTGGCAATTCTCAGATCCCCCACTGATTGGTTTAAAAAAATAGGTGGGAAAGTGCAAGCTGGAGCAGGTTTTAGCTAGATTTTAGAGAGTTGCTTCTGAAGGCTACCAAACACCATAGCAAAGAGGATGGAGCCCTTTGAATCCAATCTTCTGGAGTTTAAAGCAATGCAGAAGAGGAGAAGTACTCAAGTGGTCCTTTAAAAGGAAAGAACCTTCAAGGAGCGCACATTGCTGGATCAATTCTCTGATGCAAAATGCTCATGCGAGATGCTTGCGATAACTTACTGTGTGGATCATGCGGTATTTAGGGCATACTTCAGAAAGATAACGCATGCAAGTTTTTAGGGAGAGTTTCTTCGTGAATGATAGTTTTTTTGTACGGAAAGTTGTGCGATATGTTACCTCATACTCAGATGCAGTAACATATCGCTTAGTGAATTGTGCCCATTGACTCAAATACACACGGAGGCCCCACAATTGGCAAATATATCATTATGATCTTGGACCTGATATAGTGAACGGACACACCAGACGACCTGCTGCGAGCTGCTCCACAACCCAGTGTGAACACAGCCTAAAGGATTTTTTAATGAAAACATTTTAGGTACCATAGTCTTGTCACCAAATTGCGGGCGTGAGTATTGACAAGTTTGGTATCTATTTACTCAACACAACCCCATGTTTTAGATTTTTACCAACAATTGGCCATTATATTGTGTTTGTATGCACTGAAATTTGTTTTAGAGTAGTCCTTCCTAAAAAATTTGAATTTGATAAAGGGCTGCGCAAGTATTATGCAACATGAAAAATTGTAAGAGCCACTGGTTGCCTAGATGCAACATAACCGCTTGGTAGCCATCTCTGCCCCCCTTTCCCCCTCCCCATGTCCTTCCTCCACCCTTTCGCCCCTCCCCAAGTCCTCCCTGCCTCATGGACTGTTTTTTCTTTTTTGCCCTCTCTGACCTACGCCTGACTCTCGGGCATAAAAACTCTTCCTTTCCCCTCTGGCATGCTTGCAGTTGACTTATTATTGGGCAGATGCTGTGGCCACGTGCTGCCTAGGATGTACTTCCTGCTTCCGTATACCAGCCACTTGATAGATGTCGGTGGGTGCGGGACTCAACCTGGAGTTGTATCGGCCTATCAGTATTTCCCATGTTCCTTGACACATCTATACTAGATGGAATATGTTAGCTGGCCTATGTCAGAGATCTCCACTCTACTGATTGTGTCATGTTCTCTGGACCATGGGTGGGTTGTTCGCTTGATAACCATGTTGGCTCTTATGAGTTTTGTATTATCTCTGTTCAACCTGTCATGCTAGTCTGATTTATGCACTTGTTCTCGACTGTACTGTATGCCTTATACCTTTACTATAAATATAGAATTAGAAAAAATAAAATAAAATTTTAAGAGCCACAATTTTATTCTCCAGTGCCTCTGCTTTCAGAAAATATATATTGTTTGGAGGTTCTAAGTTATTTTCTAGCAACAAATGCTGTTTCAAACATGTATGTGAAAATTTTAAAAAATTGCCCCTTGAGAACCAGTGGATGAGCCCCTGCTGAGGAATTAAAAGAAAAAAACAAATAACTGCCCAGAGCTGAAGTTAAAGGCCTCATGCACACTGGGCATTTTTACAGCTGCTGTTTTTGGCTTCAGGTGTTTTTTCCTGCAGCCAGTAAACTCCCCAGCATGTTATCCTATGTGTCCATGAACTAGTGGGTTTTGAGAGCAGTTTTCAGCTGTAAAAACTCACCAACTCTGATAAAAGCTTAAAAACATTGAAAAAACATGGCTATTCTGTGGTTATCAGTATTTTTGAGCCACAAGCTTTGTGGGAGTATAGTTTTGCTGAAAAAAAAAAAAAAAAGGCTAAAAAACACAAACACCAAAAAACATTACAGCAAAAACGCTGTAAAGCTCATTCTACAGCCAGCGCTACTGGCCATTTTTTATTGGGGGGGTTAATGAAATCAACATCTGTATATTAGATAATTAAGTCAAAGCCCTATCATCGCATAGAAACAATGGTTTCTAGGTTTTACAATATTAAGAGCTAATAGGCGTGGAACAAAGATACAGTATCTCACAAAAGTGAGTACACCCCTCACATTTTTGTAAATATTTTATTATATCTTTTCATGTGACAACACTGTAGAAATTACACTTTGCTACAATGTAAAGTAGTGAGTGTACAGCTTTTATTACAGTGTAAATTTGCTGTCCCCTCAAAATAACAACACACAGCCATTAATGTCTAAACCGCTGGCAACAACGAGTACACCCCTAAGTGGAAATGTCAGAATTGGGCCCAGGTGTAAATATTTTGTGTGGCCACCATTATTTTCCAGCACTGCCTTAACCCTCTTGGGCATGGAGTTCACCAGAGCTTCACAGATTGCCACTGGAGTCCTCTTCCGCTCCTCCATGACGACATCACGGAGCTGGTGAATGTCAGAGACCTTGTACTCCTCCACCTTCCTTTTGAGGATGCCCCACAGATGCTCAATAGGGTTTAGGTCTGGAGACATGCTTGGCCAGTCCATCACCTTTACCCTCAGCTTCTTTAGTAAGGCAGTGGTCATCTTGGAGGTGTGTTTGGGGTTATGTTGGAATACTGCCCTGTGGCCCAGTCTCAGAAGGGAGGGGATCATGCTCTGATTCAGTATGTCACAGTACATGTTGGCATTCATGGTTCCCTCAATGAACTGTAGCTCCCCAGTGCCGGCAGCACTCATGCAGCCCCAGACCATGACATTCCCACCACTTTTCATGACTGTAGGCAAGACACACTTGTCTTTGTACTCCTCACCTGGTTGCCGCCACACACACTTGACATCATCTGAACCAAATAAGTTTATCTTATTCTCACGAGACCACAAGACATGGTTCCAGTAATCCATGTCCTTAGTCTGCTTGTCTTTAGCAAACTGTTTGCGGGCTTTCTTGTACATCATCTTTAGAAGAGGCTTCCTTCTGGGATGACAGCCATGCAGACCAATTTGATGCCGTGTGCGGCGTATGGTCTGAGCACTGACAGGCTGATGCCCCACCCCTTCAACCTCTGCAGCAATGCTGGCAGCACTCATACGTCTATTTCCCAAAGACAACCTCTGGATATGATAAAAAATTATAGACCCTTCATTTCTTTTTAAGTGGGCAAACCTACAAAACCTGCAGTGAATCAAATATTTTCCCCACTGTATATGGCTCAATAATCTACACCAATATAATTAGCAAGGCTTTGCCTGCTATCCCTAAACGAGAAATAAACACATAATGATTCACAATGTTTTACAAATAGGTTTTTTTGTTTTTTTTTCAGATCATTCAGTTGGGTTAATTACTCTGTCCTTTTGCATTGTGAATGTGTTTTTTATAATTTTATGCACGATGTTGAAGTTATACCAAATAAACAATTGTAAAGCTCACATTTAGGTTGTCCCAGAATTCTTCTGTCATTCTTATTTATGTCGGATTATTTTCCCACAACACAGTCTGGGACCCAGACTAGACAGCATAGTTTGAGGGCTGAGAATACTACCAAGTGAGATCACAGCCATACTATTGAAAATATGACAGAGCAGACAGAGATGCAGCAAACAACTTGCTTACAGCCTGCACAGATGGAGAGCATAAAATTATGTCTAGCATATGCATCCCTCTGTACTAGGCATCAATTAAGCTATAAAAACTGAGGTTGAAGCGTTTTAATGTTTTCTTATTGAATGAGATGACTCAATGCTTCTCAGACATCCTGTGAATGTCTTATAGACCTCGGTGGGTTTTATGAGTCTGGAGAACACAGAAACAGGGGTTAATTATCTCAATATCCTGGTGTTTGGAAGACTGGAGTCAAACCTTTTACATGTACTTGCCATACATAACCCACAAAATATGTGAAGCATACCTAAACCAAGTATAAAAATGTAATACACTACAGCTTACAACCAATCCTTAGATGTAGTGGCATTAACTTTGATATTTCGTTTGCTTCCTCAGCTGGTGATCCTGCCAGTAACATACTTCCTGTCCTAAGGTGATAACACTCACTGTACTGTATCTATGGAGGAAGAGTGTTGTCATCCCAGGCTGTAGTTATATAGTACACTAGGCAGGGCTAATAATGCTGGTTGACATTTCAGTTTAGCAGATACATAAAACGTTATATGCTCACTTGATGACTGGCAGATCAATGGGTATTTTTCTATCATTCCAGTGTTTCTAAAGAGAAAATACATTGGGAACGTGCAGAATAGGGAAGATGTACTGAATATGCTTTTCATTTTGTCCAGACATATACTTTAATACCTGGCCTGTCTACCATTAAAGTGGGGTACACACTATAAGAAAATCGGGCGAACGATTGTCCGAATTTCCTCATTGTTTCACAGCAAATCAGAACCAATGAACAAAAATTCTTAAGAAAATTCCTATGAAAATTCTCGTACAACAAAGGCTTTTTTTGTTGTCTGATCATGCGCAGTCTCTCTTTTCTGATTTTTCTTGTACAAAAATCGTACGAAAAATGGTACACATTAAACGAAAATCGTTCGTAATTTCCCATATGAGAAATATTTTGGAATTTGTCCCTTGGAGAATTTTCGTATGAAAATTCTAAATCGACTGTAGAAAGTTGTGTACACACTATACGAAAATCGTAGGAAAATTCTTTGGACGAAAATGTTCGCCCGATTTTCTTATAGTGTGTACTAGCCTTTAGCAGAAAAGATAACATAAGATAAGATTTATTGTCATTGTAGAAAACAAATTCACAATGAAATTACATTTCTACTCCGCACATTATTCATACATCCCAATCATCACTTCACATTTACAATACCAGAGTCTGGTGCTTTCAGTATATAGTTTGATGGTGAAGGTCCCACCTTTGTCGCTCTTTCTGACTGATCCCCAAAAAGCATACAAACTGTTCACAAATAATAAAGCATTGGTTTATTGGTACACAAAGAAAGCTCTTTCTGCCAGTCACATACACATTCTTATTCAAAGATGCTATATAATCACATTTCTGTAAAATTCATTTCCAAGCAAGACACCATAAGAAACATGCCAAGGTAAAAAGCTATTATTGCTTGAAGCCTTGGTCTCTTCAGTGGCTACTTAAAAGGGAAATAACAATGAGGCAGGAGTTAAAATCCTTCCACACTATTCAAAACGAAAAAAAAATGGCTTTAACAACACTTTAACACATATGATGTTGGCGAATTAAGGTATATATTACAAGAGCAAAGAACTGCAAATAAGGACATAGATGACGGTCATGTAAAAACATGTATAATAAACAAAAAGGCAATGTTAATGTCCATGAGTATTCAAAGGGAGGCATGAATAGGGGACATAGGTAAAGGACTGCATCAAAAATTCATATATATGGTCCAAAAACGTTCCAGGGGGATGATCTGCTGCAAAGGGCAAGCTCTCCAGGAGAGTGAAGCCAACTCTGGGAAGTAGATAAAAGAGGGCGGCATTCAGTAGTTTTCTGGGTGGGCTGGCGGTCAGCGGAGGCTGCGAAGTGATGGCCACAGCAGGCATGCGCACTCCTTTTTCAAGTGTCACTTGAAAAAGGAGCGCACATGCCCACTGTGGCCATCGTGAATGCTCCGAAACGCGTTGTGTGTCTCCTTCCGCCCTTATCCCTGACGTCACATGCCATCACCTCGCGGCCTCCGCAGCCTGCCAGCCCGCCCGGAAGACTACTGAATGCCGGCTCCATCACTGTCTGCCGTTACCATCCTGTGCTTCGTGGTCTCAGTGTGGATGTACACCATCACATTGGATGTCACTACACATGCCTTGTTCCTTACTTTAATGTGAGTTACTACTGTTTTTATCTGTTCCTATTAAATACCATTGCACTCAAAGGCGCTCTCGTCTCCTCTTTTATAACAACACTTTAAGATGTTATAAAAGATTTTAGTGATTTACATATACTTTAAACATGACATTTGCAAAGTACTATTTCATTACTATTATTATTACTATTACTACTATATACTATTAGTATAATTTCAAAGTACACAGAAGCATTTATGGTTTTTAACAACCAAGAACTGTGTGAATCTCACCTAACCTCTTCCTCCACCGTGTTTTCTTGATGGTTAGATAATTGGTTTGTTCAACCAGGTTCAACTTTTTTGCAACCTCTTACTGATGAACAGAGCCTAGTATTAAGTCAATGAGCTGATTGTTTTACATCTAGGGTTTCTGGTTATGCCACAGACCACTCACAAGAATTTTTCTGCAGCAGGAGACATGCTGATGGCATATATGACTATAATTTTGAACTTTTACCTGCTTATTACACTATTATAAGTGATGGGTAGCTGCAGATGTGCATGGGATTATTGGGTCTGGTCTCCCTTGACCTGATCATGCCTTACAATGAAGAAAAACTTGGAAAAGTTTCTGAACTAAAAGAAAATAAAAACATTTTTAAACAATGAAATCACAATAAACCCACCTATCATCCTTCTCAAATGTCCCTATAATGCACATCAACACATAGGCTGGATGGATGACACTAGTACCTTTTGCATTATTGGCAAAACAACTTATGAGAAAGATCATTGGTATTCACTGATTTGCAATCATAAGCCTGCCAATATCACCTCAATCTCTGTCCACATCAAACACCATAAATGCATCACCGGCCATTCCCTGCTGCAATTCCCTGGCTATCAGCTGAAAGTAAACAGAGACAAGGGGTAATGGCATCCTGCAGCATTCCTGCCCCTTAGTTTACTTGCAGCTGTCGGCTGGAAGATCTTCTACCGGCAGCTGAATGTCGGCAGTGATCGGAGTCAGAATCATTGGATGCTAGGATGCTGTTGGCCCACAGTGTCTAGATAGCAAGGGGCTAAACATGCAATGAGGTTGGCATTTCTGCAGTATGGACACTCAGGCCTCAGTGCCACCCCCTCCATGTGGCAGATTTATGTACCTGTTGCCTGCACCGACATTTGTCGTGTGATGAAGCAAATGAGTTGTTAAACAGTGTATTCCCCAGAATATGTGCTGTTATACGCCATCATGGTTTCATTTCTGAACTATTCCTTTGGGGTGAGTTTAACCTATAAAAAACAGCCAGGATACGTATTACTGGTGAATATGAATATTATCAGAATATGTGCATTTGGGTTTTTTTTTTTGGGGGGGGGGGGGGGGGGTTGGATTTTCTTTTTCTAGTTACATGTGTGCAGGTTAACAAATTAGCTCCCTATTTCGCAATCCAGTTGTCTATTAAGGTGTTTAAAGAGTAACTCCACTTTTGTGGGAAAAAAATAGCAAATAAAGAAAAAACAATATAGCGTATACAATTGTGACACAATTCATATTGTGATTGAATGTTATTAAAAATGACCTTTCCTTTTCAAGCAATATGGCTACCTGGAGCTGTTCTGTACACAAAATGTATACTGACCACACCCCAGATCCATCATGTCCTGCTTGTGTGATTGGCTCACCAATTTTCCCAGAAGTCTGCCTAAGATACAATATAGATTTCTGGCATCCCCTGCAATAAAAATGTCATTTTTGGTGAGATACTCACAATAGGAACACATCTAAAGGGATGCAGGCCCAGCAGCTTTCCTCATTAGAGCTCTGCAACTGCCACAGCTGATAGATAATTATGAAACCACTCCCATTTGAACCACTCAGCACAGAGGAACAAACAGTGATTTCTTCAGAATAACAAAAGGTACGAATCTGCAAAGTTTGTTAAAATCCTTGTAATGTACAGAGATCACCCAGAGGGGAATGTTTTTTTGTCAACAAAAGTGGAGTTACGCTTTAACATCTGTGTTGTGAAAGGAGGGGGTGGTTCATGGCTTGATGAAACTGCAGGAAGGCTAAGCTAAAGTTGCTGCAGTTAATCGCATGTCTTGCAAGCAGTCACTGAGCAATGCTATAACCGACTCAAACTGTACAAGTTACATTTTGGAATATAGCATGATCAGTCATTTTTAAATACTGCAATCATGCTTGGTTATTCCTTCGGGGTTACTTGCTACCATATTGTTTGCACACTTGGGTGACAGAGCTCATTGTGTAATTAAGGCCGGCCATAGATGGAGTGATGCTGATTCCCCCCTTAACACAGACCGTGTTGACAGGGGAATCCTCTTACGGAGCCATTGTGTTCTGTGGGGAGGGAGTCTTTAATTTCTGCAATAGGGAATCTTAACGGATGCAAGAAATGGACATTTACATGCTCTTGAGTCTTGCAGAGTAAAACTTATGGCACTTTGCTGCGCCAAGGGAGCTTTAATGCAAAAAGTCAAATAATCAACAGTACTAAAAAAAAAAAAAAAAAAAAAAAAAAAAAAAAAAAAAGATGATAGAAAAAAAAAAAAAAAGGTAAAAAGATTATTTTATTAAAAACAAAAACACGGCGTATAGTTAAGATAATGAGTGTTTAAGCAAGCCTAGGCTAGGTTTTGCATTTGTGCGTTGCGGAAATTATTATCGGACAAATTATAGTTTTTTATTTTTTGCATGCTGGTCTCCATATCAAAAATGGTAAGGTTAGTAAAGTTCCAAAAATTCTCATACGACAGAATAAAAATTGGGGAGTGATGTATTGTATTTGTATTCTATTCTCGGACAAAAACTGTACGATTTGACATCGTACGGGGAAAATTTTTGTGCTCGTCTTATCGGATAATTTCACATGAATTGTCGTGATCGACTCTTGAAAGCTGTGTACTAATGATCAGATTATAGATGATCACTTTGATCGCATGTATGGACCTTTAGGGCAGCCCCAAGATAAACATGTTGCCTTGTATAAAGGGTTCACAGAGTTAATTTAAAAAAATGGCAGTGATCTATCAAACTCCTCCGACCACCCCCTTGATAGGATATATGGCAGCCAAAAAAATCTGTACACATGCCGAAGGCGCTATGCTTTGCTTCACGCAATGGCATATTTAACATACTGAGTTTGATAGGTGGCACAGTGGCTGTTTGTCCAATACCATGGCAACACAGCAAGGATGCATGTTTAATTGTGACAGATGTCACTCTCAACTGCATCTCAAACAATCCACAGCATTATTTTTTTAGCTGTCAAACACAATTTAGTACAAGCAAGTAAACAATGGCAGGGGAGGCAAAGCGTACTTCCTAACCTATTTGTAGATTGTAAGCTCTCATGGGCAGGATATTCCTAACCCTTGTTTTTAATTTTATTGTAAGTGCACAGCCCTGTGCAAACTGTTGGCACTATATAAACTCAACGGCCACTTTATTGGGTACATCTGTTCAATTGCTTGGTAACACAAATTGCTAATCAGCCAATTACATGGCAGCAACTCAGGACATTTAGGCATCTAGATGTGGTGCATCAGAGGACTGCGTCCGTCAATGAACGATAGAGAAAAGGGAATTTTAGTGACTTTGAACGTGGTATGGTTGTTGGCGCCAGACAGGCTGGTCCGAGTATTTAAAAAACTGCTGATCTACTGGGATTTTCACGCACAACCATCTCTAGGGTTTACAGGGAATGGCCTGAAAAAGAAAAAATATCCAGTGAGCGGCAGTTGTGTGGAGAAAAATGCCTTGTTGATGTGAGAGGTCAGAGGAGAATGGGCAGACATGATGATTTGAGATGGCCTGAAAGGCAATAATAACTCAACCACTCATTACAACATATTGAACCTTGAAGCAGATGGGCTACAGCAGCAGAAGATTACACTGGGTTTTCCACTCCTGTCCACTAAGAATAGGAAACTGAGGCTACAATTTGCAAAGGCTCACAAAAATTGGACAATAGAAGATTGGGAAAAACATTGCCTGGTCTGAGGAGTCTCAATTTCAGCTGCGACATTCAGATGGGAGGTTGAGAATTTGGCATAAACATGAAAGCGTGGATGCATCCTGTCTTGTATCAAAGGTTCAGGCTGCTGGTGATGATGTAATGGTGTGGGGGATATTTTCTTGGCACACTTTGGGCCTCTTAGTACCAATTGAGCATTGTTTAAACACCATGGTCCACCTGAATCTTGTTGCTGACCATGTCCATCCCTTTATGACTACAGTGAACCCATCTTTTGATGGCTCCTTCCAGAAGGATAATGCACCATGTCACAAAGCTCAAAGCATCTCACCACTGGTTTCTTGAACGTGACCATGAGTTCACTATACTCTAATGGCCTCCACAGTCACCAGATCTCAATCCAATAGAGCATCTTTGTGATGTGGTGGAATGAGAAATTTGCATCATGGATGTGCAGATGACAAACGGGCAGCAACTATGTGATGCTATCATGTCACTATGGGCCAAAATATCTAAGGAATGTTTCCAATGCCTTGCTGAATCTATGCCACAAAGAAATAAAGCGGTTGTAAAGTCAGCCCCACTAAAACTTACCTGAGCTCATCTCGATCCAGCAATGTTGCAGGAGTGTCTCGGCTGTCTCCTTGGCTCCTCATTTGGCTTAGATGGCAGAGCAGCGCAGTGCTCCTGCTGCTGTCAATCAAAGTCAGTGAGCCAATGAGGGGAGAAGGATGGGTCCAGGCTGCAGCTACTTGTCTGAATGGACACACGGAGCTGCCGCTCTGCTAGGGTGCCCCCATAGCAAGCTACTTGCTGTGGGGGCACTAAACCGGTGGGAGGGGCCAGGAGAGCTCAAGAAGGACCCGAGAAGAGGAGGATCTAGGCTGCTTTGTGCAAAACCACCACACAGGGCAGGTAAGTATAACATGTTTGTTATTTTTAGTATCACTTTCAGTCAAAAATGGGGTCCAACCTGGTACTAGCGAGGTGTACCTAATAAAGTGGCCTGTGAGTGTAAATAATGTATAATAATAATAACCTACAGTGTCTAAGATAAAGGTTGACTTGTCACATGATTTTATCACAGTTTTATCTAGATGTATGAAGACGACAGATTATCCAAACCATTACGTAGCAACTGAAGTTATGGAATGCAACAGATAATCATCAGTAAGTTCAAGGCAGAGTTTTGTAGGTCAGCACTCTACAATAAAAAATATAACCGGTGTACAGGCCACCAGAACAATAAGTGCACTCACTCCATAGCCAACATACAGAGGCTTAACGAACGACAGCCTGTCAGTAACTCATAATTTCTATTGTCACTGGAGACAGATGAATGCATTTAACTCTTGCTGACTCATTCTAAGCTTTCCATATCCTGGAACAAATCTAATGAAATGTTAATGAGCGCACCTTGTGTACTTTTCTCTGCAGTCCTCTACAACAGTGTAGAGCAGGTGAGCATTCTGAATGCATGCTTATACCAGGTCATATTTCTCCTAACTAAATAAGAGAAATCGATGATGGTGTCAATTGGCATCGCTGGCAGAATACGAAGGCACAAAAAGCTCCCCACACACTGCAACTATGAAACACTGCACATGTGTTGGATGGTGGGGAAGAAAAGTGTGTAAATATTATATTCAAACTTTACCACTTCAGCTCTGGCAGATTTTACCCCCCTTCGTGACCAGGCTATTTTTTTGCTATTTGGCACTGCACTACTTTACCACTTAAAGCGGAGTTCCGGCCTCAAATACCTTTTTTAACTAAAAATACCCCAATAATACTAATCCATCGCCCTTTACAGAACCCCTTTTCTCATACTTACAAAGTGTACGGTATTGGATTTTAGTCAAAATCTTACTTTTAAAAATGCTGTCTGGGCGCAGCCATCTTGGATGTGGGCATCTGAAGCCGCAGTGTAATCTGCTGTGTCCTTCTTACTGATTCCAGGGAGTGTTCTGGGAGTTCTTCCTGATTCCAGCCTCCTGGGAGTGATGACAAACAGCTCCCAGGATGCAATGCAAAGGCGGAAGTGATGTTGGTGGCCGCAAGGAGGGAGAAGGAGGAAGTACAATAAAAAATGCCCTGAAAATAAGGTAATTGAAAATGCCCAATTGTTGATCAGCAAAGCGAGCACTCCAGGAATCACTAAAGTTGCAAAATAGGCCGGAACTCCACTTTAAGGACCAGGCCTATTTCTGACACTTGTTGTTTACAAGTTACAAACAGTATTTTTGCTAGAAATTTACTTAGAACCCCCAAACATTATATATGTTTTTTTTTAGCAGAGACCCTAGAGTATAAAATTGTTGCAATACTTTGTCACACCGTATTTGAACAGCATTTATATACGCAATTGTTTTGGAAAAAATACACTTTTTTAAATTAAAAAATAAGAAAACAGTAAAGTTAGCCCAACATTTTCTATAATGTGAAAGATGTTACACCGAATAAATTGATACCCAACATGTCATGCTTCAAAATTACGCATGCTCGTGAAATGGCGACAAACTTTTGTACTTAAAAATCTCCATAGGCGACACTTTAAACATTTCTACAGGTTACAAGTTTAGAGATACAGAGGAGGCCTAGGGCTAGAATTATTGCTCTCGCTCTAAAAATCGTGGCGATACCTTACAAGTGTGGTTTAAATACCATTTACATATGTGGGCGCGACTTGAGTATGCGTTCACTTCTGCTCATGAGCTTGGGGGGACGGGGCGCTTGAACTTTTTTTTTTTCACTTTATCAAAAAAAAAAAAAAATGTTGTCTCTTTAAGACCGTTTGGGCGGAAGCGACATCTGATGTCGCTCCGGTCCTTCAAGGGCGTAGAGTCGTGTGGGGGCCATCTTGCCTTCACTCAACTTCCTGCCCAGCACCAGAGGGGATCGGATCATTTTACCGGCTACCGACGGATCCGGTTAGGGGGGAAAACGACCGGGAAGCGGCGGGAGGGGGGTGATCACCTCTCCCGCCGTCCATAAAAGTGATCACGCGTTGAATCCCCCGCTGGGACCACTTTTATGTGAAAGAGGACCACCGGCCATTTAGGAAAACACCAGAGTTATGGCAGTTATCTGCTGCCATAACTCCGGTATTTAACATCAAATTAGGAACGTAAATACACGGTGGGCAGTCCAAGAAGTGGCTAACTGGTGATTCTGTGGTGATACAACCAAAAATAGCCAAAATGTATTCTGCTACATGTTTTTGATATAAAAAAAAAATCCCAACAAGTGTATAGTGATTAGTTTAGGTGAAAGTTATAGCGCCTATAAACAATGGCATATGGTACATAATGGTATTTTTTATTTTTATACTAGTAAAGGCGGCAATCAGCGACTTATAATGGGACTGCAATAGTGCAGCGGCTAATCTGACACTAGGGGGAACTGACTAAATGCCACCGACATCACCAAAGGCATTATTACAGTGATCAGTGATGATACTATACACTGTCAGACTGTCATTGTACTAATGACACTGGCTGGGAAGGGGTTAACATCTAGGCCAATCAAGGGGTTAAATATGTGCCTAAAGCCTGTAAACACGATCATAATATCATACGGAAAATACAGCTTTCAAAGCGATCGTACGATAATCTGATCGTTCGTACACAGCTTTCGTCCAAAATTTTCCAAAGGGACAAACACGAAAATTTTTCTCGTACGGTACCATATTGTATTGATTTCATTTAATCAGTACAGTTTTCGCCTGAAAACACAATACAAATACAATTTTTTATTCTGTCATATGAGAATTTTTGTACTTTATTGGCCTATTTGTTTTCGATATGGAGACTAGCATGCATAAAAAAAAAATAAAAAGGATGATCATTCGTCCCATAATCTCATTGTGTGTACTAGACTTAACTTATCTACAATGTGTGCAAAGTGTGCTGCTTTTACTAACTGATCTTTAAGTTTCCCATCCTTTTGCAGGGTAGAGAAAGACGGATTGTTCCCTGTGTACAGAGCTCTGTGATGAATGTCAACACAGAGCTCTGGGCTGTGAATGTACACAGCTGATCAGCAGGTCACAGCTATAAAATCATTAGCCAGGACCTGCTGACGGGTTTCTGCAGTGTAGAATCACAGCAGGAGCCAGGCAGGGGGCGCGCATGCACACCCCCTAAATCCGGAAGTAGGCAGCGACGTACAGTTACGCCGCTTTGCCTACAGCAGCCGCTTGTCCGCAGTACATTGCGGGCAGTTGGTCGCTAAGTGGTTAAATGACCCTTTGCCTGTGTTCATTTCCCATAGAAACAAAGACAAGCCAGTATGAATTTGGGTACTCTGTTGATTATTGTAATCTAAAAAGGTAGGTCAGGGTGGGTTTGCGATTTCCAGCATATGGCTATGGATTTTTTTGGCACAAAAGAAGATTAGGAGTATAAAAGTTTTAGAGCGGCTAGGCATGGTATCGTCATCTATATACCCAGATAGAAATTAGGCAATTGCGTAAGATTACTAATGAAATCTGTAACTGCAGACCAGAAACTTCTGATAGGTGGGCGCTCTCAAACCATATAGTAGAATGTGCCATCAGCCATGGAGCATTTTGCACAAATAGAAGAGGAAAGCCTGCCAATGTGAAATGAAAAAAAAACTGGTTGTATAGTAAGATCTTTATAAAAATGTTGTCTGGATAACTTTGTCCCTTGAGGAAATAACCATGGGGACCTGTAGGGGGAACATTTCCTGCCACGCTTCCTGCCTGTGTGATTGGCTCACTGATGTTCCCAGAAGTCTACACAAAGACTCAAGTCAGAATTTTGGCATCCCCTGTAACAAAAATGTCATTTTTGGGGACATACTCCCAAAGGGAAATCACATCTAAAAGGGATGCAGACCCTGCCAATTTCCTCATTAGAGCCCTTCAGGTGCAGCAGCTGACTAATAATTTTAAGACCAGTCACATACAGATTCACTCAGCACATGAACAAACAGCTATTTCTTCTGAATAACAAAAGGTAGGAATCTGCAATAAAGGTGTTTAAATTTCTGCAATGTACATTGATCACCCAGAAGGGAATGTTGTTTTCTCAACAAAAGTGGAATTACTCTTTAAAGCGGTAGTAAACTCCCCTCTGTGATTTTTACTTACAGGTAAGCCTATAATGAGGCTTACCTGTAGGTAAAATACATATCTCCTAAATGTGCACCGTATAGGAGATATTGCAGCTGGTGATGTTACCGGCACATGCACTCTGAAGGAACCAGTGCTGTTCCTTCAGAGCAGTGTGCTGCGGTAGAGTGACGTCATTCAAACGGCCCGTGAACCCGGAAGGAAGACCCGGTAATGATGGAAGCCTCTGCAGCAGTGACAGCCTGCTGGAGGGCTTTGTTTCAAGGTAAGTCTTTCATAACGTACTAGTATGCATACTAACACAATATGGCTTTACCTTGCAGGGAGAACGTTTTATTTATTTATTTATTTTTTCCCGTAAGTTTACTATCATTTTAAAGCTGGAATTCTCTCTTGTGGTACGGTTGACCCACACTTTACAGGTTAAACGCTTGTGTTATGTCTAGGGGCCACAAAATCAGTTACTTATATGATCCTACATTCAGACAGGCTCCCTCCAGGTTGTAAGACAGTCCCTGCACAGCCTTGCTTTGGATGTGAGGATGTCAAGGACCAGTCCACTGTCAAGAGTATAGGAGAGGGGAAACCTCTGGGTGCCTGGGAATCAGAGGATCGGGTAAGTAAAGTTGCTTTTTGTAGTCCTCTAAACCTAAATGTACATTTTTTTTTCTTTCTGCTAAGATAGGCTTGAAAATGTATGTAAAGGAAAGTTTAGAACCCCTGTAAAATGTTTCATGTTGTCTAAGAAGTTGCCTGGGAAGTTTCACCCACTCAATTTGTACTGGTGATCACTGTCACCAAGACAGCACTTGAAAGTAATTCTAAATGTTACAATTCACTACAGAACAAAAGGTGTGGGGACATCACCAAAAAGGGACACTTGTTTTAGGGACAAATGTCTGAGGGAATTTCTTCACTTCCTGTTGTATCTCCAGGACAGGAAGTTAAGGGAAAACTCCCAGTAGGACATTGGTAGCAAATATTAAGCTGACAGGTTTTAAAGTGGTTGTAAAAGCTAAAGGTTTATTACCTTTATGCATGATGGTAAAAACCTTCTGTGTGTAGCTCCCCCCCCCCAGCCCCCTCTAACACTTACCTGAGCCCCATCTCGACCCAGCGATGTGCATTAGAGCAGCAGCTCTCCTGGGTCTCCTCCTCCCTATTGGCTGAGACAGCAAAGGGAGCCATTGGCTCCCACAACGGTCAATCACAGCCAGTGAGCCAATGAAAAGAGTGGAGGCAGGGCTGAACCACCCTCCGTGTGTGACTGGAAACACAGAGCAGCAGCTAAGGAGCAGGTCTGCTTGGATCCCCCATAGCAAGCTGCTTACTCTCAGGGCACTTGGCAGGAAGAAGGGGCCAGGAGCACCGGCAGGGGACCAGAGAAGAGGATCGGGGCTGCTCAGTGCAAAACCATTGCATTGAGCAGGTAAGTATAACATGTTGGTGCCAGGCGCTACCACAAACTTGTGTATTGTGCGTTTTAAACCGCAAAGATAGAAGTGTGCTGTGCGTTTTAAACCATTGCGTTTAAAATCATACCATCATAAAAGTGCATATAAACGTAGATATGTGCTGTGCGTTTTAAAACAATGCGTTTAAAATCATACTATCAAAGAAAGTGCATGTAGTGCATTTGATAAACCATATAGTGTCGCCACTTGGGTTATGCAAAGTGCTTTAGTGCTTGCTGTGAGCCAGTGCAACAAGTGCTCAGATAAATACTGTTAACATGAGAAAGTAAGCACCCGTGGATCACCACTAGGTGTAATCGCTTACCGCACACTTGTAGTGGTTGGCTCCGTTCCCCTCAGATGCGGTAATAGAAAATAGCCTCCATTGCGTAGTATATAGTATGTAGGGTGAAAACAGGTGTAATATCCACTCACATAGTAGGAGTTCACTTTCAGCTTGCAGGGACTGCCAGGCTATGTCGCTTTCGCGATCCACCGGTCTGAGCCACCGCTACTGAAAGTGACGTACGGATGCAATAAGCCACGCCATACGTGTTTCGTCACTACGACGTCATCTGGAGCGTAGTATGATTTTAAACTCATTGTTTTAAAACGCACAGCACATATCTACGTTTATATGCACTTTTATGATGGTATGATTTTAAACGCAATGGTTTAAAATGAACAGCACACTTCTATCTTTGCGGTTTAAAACGCACAATACACAAGTTTGTGGTAGCGCCTGGCACCAACACCTTTGCATTTTTATACTCATATACTGCCTCAGAGGCAGGTTGGCGGCAGCTTACACCACCATTTACAATTTATCAGTTGTACTGAAAGCTCCTTAGCGCTGGCATAAAACTCACCCCCTATATAAGTATAACATGTTTGTTATTTTAAAAAATCTGCCTTTATTATCACTATAACCCTTCCCTTCCTTAGTCTATCTAAATCCTTAAAACAGTTTTGGTTATACATACACTCTTAAGTGATAAAGCTTAATTCAATAAGTCGGATCCCACAGCCCATCCAAGGCTACCAGACCAGCACACTAGGTATGGTAGCTTGCTCCACATGTCAGGTATCTACATGGCCGGAGGACAGAAGAATGTGTGGAACCTTGCCCTGCTGATACCTGCCAGAATGCACTCAAGGACTAAGCTTCCTGATGGAAAACCCATCTCAAACATTTGGTGATATACAGGCCTACTCCGTGGTCAGTTGATAAAGGGGTTCACCTAACCAATTCATCTGTGAGTTACCCAACATATGGAGTGGATAGTGGGCAAGTCATTTTAAAGCAGAAAGCAGACTGGGTTGTGAGGGCCTGGGTTTGCTTTGAAATGTAATAAACAATTCACAGAAAAATTGCATTCAGGCAGGTAGTTCTGCGTGGACGGACATTTTTCCATGTGTCCCATACTGTGGGGGCCAGGTGAATTGATATCACATGGGTGAGCCCAGGAAGCATACAGGAAAGGACCTCTATTGATTGCATACACAGCACTAAGTTGCTACTCACGAGCAGGTTTGGCTACATGAAAAAGTTATGCTATAATTAACATTTTGGACAATGGACCGTTTCACTTTTGTGTTATAATATACAGTATATGGGCATTTTTGTGTATGCTTTCTCTTTTTTATATGTTGTATTCTATGCTATTTTTACCAATTTAATTTTAAATCTATACATTTTTACAATCCTTTGGCATGATGTTAGGATTATCATCTCAAACTGGCACATAGTTTGAATTAATTTACTATATTTGGTGATGTAGCGCCACCTAGATTCGCTCTGTAGAAATCTGGCTGACTGATTGTAAGATGCCCTGCATACTTAGCATTAAAGTAATATTGTTCAATGCTCTCGTGCCAGTTTCGTCGTTTGCCCTTAGAAAGCATGTTATGGGTATGGGTCAGGTGCAGATAAATCCAAGTTCTTTTTATACACAGCTGCAGTACTTGAAGGTTTACAACGAGGCTTCTACAGGTAATTCTACCACCGAATGAAGTCGGAGTCATGTATTCCTTGTGACCAAACCTCTGAACGTTACACCATTACGTAATGGTTACATCTCACTGTGCTGATGAGATGGGTGGGAAAAGTAAAAGATGTAGTCTGTAGTAAAGCTGAAGCTGGGTGTGGTGATGAGGCAGGCTGCTTTCTGCCGTTTGGTTCATAATGTCCTAACTGTAAAACAAACGATGGGAAAGATGAGCTGACTACACACTACCTTTAGGAAACACTAGAAGGATGAGCTGTGCAGCCAGTTGGCCAACAGGGAGTTGGGCTTTCCAGACAATGTAACGCTCGTCCCATTACAGATCACAAGATGGGACTCCTAACAAAGTGTAAGCCACAGCAGCTCCAGCTCACTTCAACATGAGCCCTCTAGAGTCCACGTTGACAAATTCTTTAACAAGCTTTGTGGTTACAAGGAAAGATGGTTTCACTCTGAGTCACTCCTGTTCAAACAGTTTACTGGAAATAGAGAGGAGGGGGAATTTTCAGAGAAGTCATGTGATGGGCCAGACAAACCATAACCAGAATAGGTTCAGCAGAGTCAAAAACAGGTCCTGACAGCAACTGACACCCAGGGAGTGCATGGCCTCTTAGTCATTAAGATCACTACAATTTCATTTGGAGAACAGGGTTACAAAAGGAACTAGGGCAGACAGAAGGATTAACTCGTCCTGTGCACTGCTTACAGCTGGAGTTCTAGCAGATATAATCAGAGAGATAAATGTGTAATCCAATTCCTTGCCATGAAAAATCAGTTACCTGAAAATGTTAAATGTACCAGATAATTCCACCAACTAATCCATATGACTACATATGATTACTTCCGTTATTTGTGCTCCATCAAAATATAGCTGAATATTCATCTATTTCAAACAGCATGCTTTAGATGGGATAACATTTTAAGCACAATTGTAATAAAGCATACTGTACATGAACTGATTTCATGATTTGGTGCAATAATGTGTTATAACCTATGGCAGGGCTTGACAAATTTGCTTAAAATCTAGGAGCCAGCTAAAAAAGTTAGGAGCCAGTTTTTTTAACCGCTTCCCGACCGCCGCACGACTATTTACTGCGGTGGTCAGCCCCTCACAGGCAGAGCGACGTAGTACTACGTCGCTAGCCTGTAAGGGTCTAGGGAGCGAGCGCGCGCTCCCGCTCCTGCGCGGTCACAGACCCCCCCGCGCGTGTGACCGGCGGACCCGATGTCCGCCAGTCACTCGGCGATCGTCGGTGCAGAGGGAGAAAGGCAGGCGGCTGATGCAAACAAGCCGCCTGTCATTCTCCCCTGTGTAGAAATAGTGATCATACGGTTCTACTATGTAGGACCGTTGATCACTGTTCCTACACCTCAAGCCACAGCCAATCACAGTTAGAATCACGCCCCTAGGGACACAAATAACCCCTCCCTCTCAAAAAAAGTAAACCCCTTCACTGCCAGTGTAATTTTACAGTAACAGTGCATATGTATAGCACTGATTACTGTAGAAATGTCACTGGTAACCCCAAAAGTGTAAATGTCAGTCAAGGGTCCGATCTGTCCGCCGCAATGTCGCAGTACCGCAAAAAAAAAAATCGCAGATCGCCGCCATTACACGTTAAAAAAAAAAACAACAAAAATGACAAAAATCTTCCCCTTTGTTAGTAAACGCGATAACTTTTGCACAAACCAATCAAAATACGCTTTTTGCGATTTTTTTTACCAAACATATGTAGCATAAAACAAATTGGCTGAAAATGTTAAAAAAATTTGATTTTTACATTTTTTTGGGGGGAATTTCATATAAAAAAATGTGAAAAATATTGTTATTTTTGCAAAATTGACGCTCTTTTTTTGTTTATAGCGCGTGATCAAAAAATCGCACAGGTGATCAAATACCACCAAAAGAAAGCTCTGTTTGTGGAAAAAAAAGGACGTCAAATTCATTTAGGTACAGCGTCGCACGACCGCGCAATTGTCCGCTAAAGTCACGCAGTGCCGAATCGCAAAAAAAACCCTGGTCGGAATGGGGGTAAAATCTTCCGGGGCTTAAGTGGTTAACTAACAAATTGTACAGGGGGGGGGGGGAACATGTAACCTGTTCCCGAAGGTGAACTTCTCTTTTAACCCTTTTGCTGCCAGAGAAGTTTTTGCATTATTTGCACACGTTTAAAAAGTCATTTTAGGCCTAAAGATTAAATAAAATCCCCAAATATTATATCTTTTCTGAAAGCAGACACCCTAGAGAAAAAAATAGGGGAAGTTTTAATTTTTTTTTTTTATCACTTTGATTTACCACAAAGGTCTGGGAAGCAAAAAATAAAATTAAAGACAAATTAAAAGTTAGGGCTCTTTCACACGGGCGTTCCGTGTGTCCGTATATCATCCTATTTTTTTGCGGATGATATACGGACATAATGCATGTCAATAGCATTGCGGATGTCAGCGGATGATCATCCGCTGACATCCGATTTTCGTCCTTTCAGTTCTGTTCCGTTTTTTGAAACGGAACAGAACCCTATTTTTGTTCCGTTTAAAAAACGGAACGGATGCAAAATCGGATGTCAGCGGTGTCATCCACTGACATCCGCAATCCCCATAGACATACATTATGTCCGTATATCATCTGCAAATGGATGGGATGATATGCGGACATACGGAGCAGATGACACAAGCGTCATCCGTGTTCGTGCAAAAAAAGCGCCAGAGCCGAAGAAAAAAACTGAGCGGCCGTGTGAAAGAGGCCTTAATGTTAACCACTTTCAGACCGGAGGATTTGGCTGCTCAATGACCAGGCCCTATTTTGCGATTCGGCACTGTGTGACTTTAAGGGACAATTGCGCGGTCGTGCAATGCTGTACCCAAACAAAATTGATGTCCTTTTTTTCCCACAAATAGAGCTTTCTTTTGGTGGTATTTGATCACCTGTGCGATTTTTATTTTTTGCGCTATAAACAAAAAATAGAGCGACAATTTTGAAAAAAAAAATATATTTTTCACATTCTGCTATAAGAAATTCCCCCCCAAAAATGTAAAAATTTTAATTTAGCATTTTAGGCCAATTTGTTTTCTGCTACATATTTTTGGTAAAAAAAATCACATTAAGCATATTTTGATTGGTTTGCGCAAAAGTTATTGCGTTTACTAACTACAGGAAAGATTTATATTGTTTTTGTTTTTTTTTACTGGTAATGGTGGCGATATGCGATTTTTTGCGGGACTGCGAAGTTGCGGCGGACAGATCGGACCCCTAACTGACATTTTTTACACTTTTGGGGGTACCAGTGACATTACTACAGTAATTAGTGCTAAAAATATGCACTGCTACTATAAAAATGACATTTTCAGGGAAGGGGTTAACAGTACTGGTGGTCAAGGGGTTAAATGTGACCCTAGGGGCGTGATTCTAACCTTCTTGTGAAGTCATCACAGAGACATGCAATCCTATATAGCAGGATCACATGACAGCTGTGATCACTTCAGGGAGACGTACAGACGGCTGTGTTTACATCAGCCGTCCGTCCTTCTCTGTCAGCGGCGGGAGATCCCGAGTGGCAGCCATCGAAGCCACATGCCAAACGCACTAGCTTCCCCGCTAGCTCCTCCCAGGCGAGCGCCGTACATGTACGGGCTTTTACCTGGGAGCGCCAGCCTGCCGCAGTACATCTGTGGCGGCTGGGGCTAAAGTGGTTAAGGGGCAGGAAAGCGCAATAAATTACCCAATTATTTTGGTAAAATATAAAAGCTGAGGTTGCACCGCGTAAATAGATACCCAACATATCAAACCTTAAACATGTCAGTACCCTATATTTTCCATAGGGTACTATTTCCATTTAAAAGCCCCGTAAGTCATTCATTTAGCGTTATTCGTTAAACGAATGGCGTTATTTAGAGTTATTATATACGTTATTGACGTTATTTAGAGTTATTATATACTCCTTCCTGATCCCCCGAGAGGCAATCAAATATTCCCTGGATCAACTTTACCTATAAATATTAGTACCCATTTATATTATTTACACCTAGGAAAGAATCCAGGCTTTTTTCTTTTAAGCAATCTAATGAGCTGACCAGAACAACCTCTGGAGGAAGTCTATTCCACATTTTCACAGCTCTTACTGTGAAGAAACCCTTCTGTTTTTGGAGACTCCATCTCTTTTCCAAAGAGTGCCCCCTTGTCCTCTGTGATGACCTTAAATTGAATTACTCAAAACCAAGTTCACTATATGGACGCCTTATCTCCTCTTCTCAAGAGAGAATAAATTCAGTTCCTCTAATCTTTCCTCATAGCTGAGCTCCCCCATGTCTCTTATCAGTTTGGTTGCCCTTTTCTGCACTTTCTCCAGTTCCCTGTTATCCATTTTGAGAACTGGTGCCCAAAACTGAACTGCATATTCCAGATGAGGTCTTACTAATGCTTTTTTTTTTTTTTGTCACAGGTTCCCTTTAATGAGACCTGCGGGGTCTAAAAGACCCCGCAGGTCTCCCCTGTGCGCCACTGAATGTAATGCAATGCACATTGCACTGCATTACATTCTTTCCCGGCCTTGATGGAGGGAAAACAGTCACTTCCCGGGTTAACTAGAGGGGGAGGAGAGCGGACAAGTGTCCACTTTCCTCCCTCCTCCTCTACGAGGTTTGCCAAGCCCTGACTTATGGTAACCAATCAGAAATGTTTCGGCAATGAAAACTGAACAGGCTAACAAAAATTTGATGCCAAAGAAAAACACTTCACTGTTCGCTATACAGTTGGGTCCATATACAGTGCCTTGCAAAAGTATTTACCCCCTTGACTTTTTACCTATTTTGTTACATTACAGCCAATAACAAAACATTGAACTTATTCAATGTTTTGTTAATCTGAATTTTGTGTGATAGATCAGAACACAATAGTCTAAGTTGGTGAAGTAAAATGAGAAAAATATATACATAAAACTATTTTTTTAGAAATAGAAAACAGAAAATTGGCATGTGCGTATGTATTCGCCCCCTTTGTTATGAAGCCCATAAAAAGCTCTAGTGCAACCAATTACCTTAAGAAGTCACATAATTAGTGAAATGATGTCCACCTGTGTGCAATCTAAGTGTCACATGATCTGTCATTACATATACACACCTTTTTTGAAATTCCCCAAAGGCTGCAACACCTAAGCAAGAGGCACCAATAACCAAACACTGCCATAAAGACCAAGAAACTCTCCAAACAAGTAAGGGACAATGTTGTTGAGAATTACAAGTCAGTGTTAGGTTCTAAAAAAATATTCAAATCTTTGATGATCCCTAGGAGCACCATCAAATCTATCATAACCAAATGGAAAGAACATGGCACAACAGCAAACCTGCCAAGAGACGGCCACCCACCAAAACTCACAGACCGGGCAAAAAGGGCATTACCCAGAGAGGCAGCAAAGAGACCTAAGGTAACCCTGGAGGAGCTACAGAGTTCCACAGCAGAGACTGGAGTGTCTGTACATAGGACGACAATAAGCCGTACGCTCAACAGAGTTGGGCTTTATGGCAGAGTGGCCAGAAGAAAGCCATTACTTCCAGCAAAAAACAAAATGGCACATTTTGAGTTTGCAAAAAGGCATGTGGGGGACTCCCAAAATGTATGGAGGAAGGTGCTCTGGTCTAATTAGACTAAAATTGAACTTTTCTGGCCATCAAAGAAAACACTGTCTGGCGCAAACCCAACACATCACCCAAAGAACACCATCCCCACAGTGAAACATGGTGGTGGCAGCATCATGCTGTGGGGATGTTTTTCAGCAGCCGGGAGTGGGAAACTGATCAGAGTTGAGGGAAAGATGGATGGTTCTAAATACAGGGATATTCTTGAGCAAAATCTGTACCACTCAGTGCGTGATTTGAGGCTAGGACGGAGGTTCATCTTCCAGCAAGACAATGACCCCAAACACACTGCTAAAGCAACACTTGAGTGGTTTAATGGGAAACATGTAAATGTGTTGGAATGGCCTAGTCAAAGCCCAGACCTCAATCCAATAAAAAAATCTGTGGTCAGACTTATAGATTGCTGTTCACAAGTGCAAACCATCATACTTGAAGGAGCTGGAGCAGTTTTGCAAGGAGGAATGGGAAAAAATCCCAGTGGTAAGATGTGGCAAGCTCATAGACTTATCCAAAGCGACTTGGAGCTGTGATTGCCGCAAAAGGTGGCTCTACAAAGTATTGCCTTTAGGGGGTTGAATAGTTATGCACATTGACTTTTTCTGTTATTTTGTCCTATTTGTGGTTTGCTTCACAATAAAAAAAAAAACGTCAAAGTTGTGGGCATGTTCTGTAAATTAAATGATGCAAATCCTCAAACAATCCATGTTAATTCCAGGTTTTGAGGCAACAAAACATGAAAAATTTCAAGGGGGTGAATACTTTTGTAAGGCACTGTATATTTGGACACAGGCACAATTTTATTTTTTTCCCTGTTATTTACAAAAACATATTCAAGCTATAGTTATATAATGGATATGGGCTGAACGTGCACACTCTCAGGTTTAATTTGAGGGTATGTCCATCCAAATCAGGCAAAGGTTTAGGAATTACAGCTCTTAAGAATAGCTATCTCCTCTTTTTCAAGGGACCAAAATGAATTGGAAAATTATCGTACGACAGAATTCAACTTCAGAAGTGATGTCATGTGTTGAATTGTTTTGTATATATTCTTTCGTTTCTGAGCATGCCTAGTCTTGCTCTTACGAATGTTTTCGGACAAAAACTGTACTAATTAAACAAAAATTGGACGTTGTGTTGACGTACGATAAGAATTTTATAGCCTGCACATCCAGTTTTTGCGTCCGAAAATTCGTAATCGGCTGTCGAAAGCACTGTGCTAACGATCAGAAAATCGGCAGATCATTCGTCAGACGAAATTTTACTTCCGATTTTCGCATCGTGTGTACGGGCCTTTAGTGTGGTATTTGCATTTGGAATCTATTGCTATAAACCTACATCATGTGTTCAAAGGTGCTGTCAATGCAAGTGAAACAGGTCATTGGAAGGTTTCAAAAACATCCATCAGAGAGATAGCAGCAACCTTAGGGCCCCTTTCACACAGGCGGACCGTTCAGATCCGCCTGTCCATTTTTTTTTGGCGGATCTGAACAGTCCCCCCATGCATCTCTATGGGGGATCGGATGTCAGCGGAGACATGTCCGCTGACACCCGATCCGATCCGGTCCGTCAAATCTGGACGGATGGAAACCCTATTTTCCATCCGTCCAGCGGATCGGATGAGAACGGACCGACGGTCCGTTCCCATCCGATTTCCCTCATAGAGATGCACGGGGAACTGACAGCTGTGTCACCGCACACAGCCCGGAGACACAGCTGTTATCCTCCTGCTCAGCGGGGGATCGGCGGCTCGATCCCCCGCTGAGAAAAACGGAATCCGTCCGACGGACGGATAGTGTGAAAGAGCCCTAGGAGTTGCCAAATCAACAGTTTAGCACATTCTGAAGAAAGAAGAACACACTGGTGAGCTCAGCAACATAAAAAGGCCTGGCATCAATGGAAGACAACAGTGGTGGATGATCGCAGGATCTTCTCTATGGTAAAGAAAAACCCATTCACAACATCCAGCATATCATTGTCAAAGGCTACAATCAAGAGAAGACTTCAAGAGAGCAAATACAGAGGGATTACCACAAGGTGAAAACCATTCATAGGCCTGAAGAAAAGAAAAGCCAGATTAGACTTTGCCAAAAACATCTAAAAAAGCCAGACCAGTTCTGAAAAAGCATTCTTTGGACGAATGAAACTATGAATAACCTATACCAGAATGACGGGAAGAAAAAAGTGTGGAGAAGGCTTGGAACAGCCCATGATCCAAAGCACACATCATCTGTACAACATGGTGAAGGCAGTGTGATGGCATGGGCCTGCATGGCTTCCAGTGGCACTTGGTCATTGGTGTTTATTAATGATGTGACAGAAGACAGAAGCAGCCGGATGAATTCTGCAGTGTTTAGTGCTATACTGTAAGCCCAGATTCAGCCAAGTGCAGCAAAGTTAATTGGACAGCGCTACACAGTACAGATGGACAATGATCCAAAACACACTGCAAAAGCAACTCAGGAGCTTTTGAAGGAAAAGAAGTGGAATATTCTGCCATGGCCGAGTCAATCACCTGATCTCAACCCAATTAAGCATTCATTTCACTTGCTGAAGGCAAACCTAAAGGCAGAAAAACCCACAAAGAACAGCTGAAGACAGCTGAGGTTAGAGCCGGGCAAAGCATCAGAAAGGGGGAAACCCAGTCTTTGGTAATGTCCATGGGTACCAGACTTCAGGCAGTCATTGCCAGTAGGGGATTCTCAACAAAATATTAGAAATGAACATTTTATTTATGGATTATATTAATTTGTCCAATTACATTGAGCCCCTGAAAATGGGGGCACTGTGTATAAAAATGGTTGCAGTTCCTAAAATTTGTACTTGATATTTATGTTCAACCCCTTGAATTAAAGCTAAAAGTCTGCACTTCAAATTTATTTGGATTGTTTCATTTTAATTTTATTCTTGTGGCAAATAGAGCCAAAAGTATGAAAATTGTGCCTGTGTCCAAATATATATGGACCTAACTGTATATGAAACAAACTGATTTCCTGAAATCTGTAGCCATTACTAAACCACCGATTAAAATGACACACGTGCAAATACATTAATTGCAAATGTCAATACATTATACAAAGCATTAACAAAGGAGGCGAAATATGGTATAAACCAATTTCCCATGTAACAATCTAGTTTCAGAAATGGGATATGAAAAAATCTCACTGGGGTTAATTTACTGGAGAGTGTAAAATGTGGTGCAGCTCTGCAGAGAAACCAATCAGCTTCCAGTTTTTTTTTTTTTTTGTCAAAGCTTAATTGAACAAGCTGAAGTTAGAAGTTTAATGACTAACATGCAGAGCTGCACCAGATTTTGCACTCTCCAGTTTTAGTAAATCAACCCCGTTATTATATACAACAAAGTACCCTTTTCCATGTTCTAGATGACATAGAAATCAAGAAATTAAAATTAAGTGATCCCTTTAATAAACTGGCTAAATGGGATATTTCTGTAATAAACGAATTGCAATGAATCAATACAATCAATTGCACATTTTAGGGCTTGTAAACACAAGCTTCAGACTACATTAGGCTCGGTTCACACTGCCACTACCTGAAAGTCACGCGACTTTGCCAGGTGACTTCCTGATAATTTGCTAGTGACTTTGAAGCGACTTTCAGGTAATGCTTAGGGAATCTTTCTCACATCAATATAGAAGAGGATCCGACTTGAAGGTGACTTTCATTAAAGTCTATGGGTACTCGTTGGAAATAAATCGCCTTGAAGTAGTACAGGAACCTTTTCTAATGTCGGAGCGACTTCAGTACTGCAAATTAAGGCAGCTCTCATTAACTAACATGGGATTTCACATGTCATGCGACTTGGGGGGTCTCACAAGTTGGATCCCAAGTTGCAGCAGTCTGAACCAAGCCTTTGTGGTCGGTTTTCCAAGTGTCTGAGATTCAGATTGACTTGTATGACTAAAAAAAAAAGCAAGTACGCATTGTACAGTAAGATGTAAGGCATGTACGTAAAAATCTACAATACATGTGCTCTTCCACACGAAATACAGTTCAAACAATAACCACTGCATTCTACAGCCTTCAAAAATGCCCCAAAAAGTAATGTCAGAACCAAACACAAATATCCCATGTACACTAGCTGTAAGTTATCATGTAGCAATTAAAAGGGCTTCTCATAACCCTACTGTATGTGGTTATTACATGTAATAAAAGCATTTAGGCCATGCTGTCATCAAAAATGACAGAAGTTGGGAGAACTATAACTGCCAGGACAGCTTATGCATATGCAGCAAGATCTATTTAATTTTAATAAATATTATTTTTTTACTTTAAAGTGGAACTTTAGTCAGAAAATTAGGCTCCTCAGGCTGGCTGCTTTTGCGGGTATAGCTACTGTATGTAAAACATTAAGGGCACTTTCACACTGATTCGCTTCAAAACTGCCAGTAAAATGCGTTAATGGAACCATTTTTCGGCGCTTTTGCAGCGTTCGTGATGCGGTTTTTAAAGGATATGTGACTCAAAAACTGCACCAAAAATACTTAGTGGGGGCATTTTTTAGGCCCTTTTGAGGCGGTTCCCATTCATTTTAATGGAGAGGAGCATTTTTTTTTTTTTTTAGCCCCCCAAACATGCTCCAAAGATGCTGCAAGCAGGATTTTTTTCACCGCAAGAAAAGTGCACTGTTACAGTCTGAAAAAATTAATTGGTTTTAAAAGAAAGCATATTTCTTCAGCTTTTCAGGCACTTTTTGTAATACAAAAGCGCTTGAAAAACTCCTCAGTGTGAAAGGGCCCTAAAAATAAGTAGAGGTATAAGGTGAAGAGCTGGCAAATCATCCTTCCGAAAATGTCACTTTATTACATCGAGTGAAGTGTACAAATTATAGTGGCTACTTAGTAAACTCCACTTGATGTAATAAAGTGACTCTTTCGGAAGGATGTGTTGCTGACTCTTCACCTTACCTCCATGTTCCATTAGGCTGGGTTCACACTGCCGCACGGAGCGGCTCATAGCAGGGGTCCGGTGTGTCCCTGTTCACTGTTTCGGGTCGGATTTCAGTCCGAACTTTTGGTTGAATAGAAACTTGAAACGGACCGGAAGGTGCACAGGGCTCCTCAGCAATTTGCACTGGAGCCGCTCCGGAGATATGTGAACCGGCTCCATAGAGAGCCGGTCACATTCTCCTGACATGCAAATTGGATATGAGGGAACCCCGCATTCAATTCACAATAGTGAGGACCCAGCCTGAGCCCACGTTAACATTGGTCCGATTTGACATGTCAAATTGCATGTCAAATCGTAGCCAATTGCCAGCAATGGCACTATCCGAATCGGTGGAATGCTGACTTTGCGGCGCTGCACCGATTCCCATAAGAAGTTTTTTTTACTACTTTTGGTGACTTCGAGGGGGGGGGAGGGGGGAAGGGGGGCGATTTCAATAGATATCTGTGCAGGAACCCGCACAGATGTCTGTGAAATCGCCCCCGAGGTCAGACTAAAAGTGCCGCTTTGAAATCATGTGAGTTTAGCTGAACTCTCACGATTTTAGACCGGCCTTCAGTGTGAACCTACACTGAATGTTGGGAAGACACTCTGAGCAGAAGCACCGTCAGTCCACCTCCGTGGGGAATCTGTCTTGGCTTTGCACTTTTCTTCTCATTTAAATTTCTGCCCAGAATTCAACTTTAAGGATAAACCAAACTAAGCACCTCTGGCAGTGCTATAGTTTGTCCAAGTCCATCACTTTTGCTGGACAGCTTGGTCTTCATGAAAATGTTGAAAAAAATATAAATAAAGGCATGTCAAGTAACAAATGAACTAATATGATGAATACTTCCATTACATGCAATAACCATATTCAGATTTCAAAATATAACACTTTTTGCAAGAGTTACCCTTTAAGTACAAGCACAGCAGGCATGGCCTTTTCTATTGTCTGGGCACTGGCACTAAATGTTCCCTCCCTTGTTTACCCCCTTCTACTGAATTAGTTTATATATATATATATATATATGGTAAAAAGAAATAAATGTGTTTTACCCAACATTTTCCTTTAAGAAAAGTATGTTTACTTATTTAATGATTCACTGTGCACACTATTCAAAGGCACTTTTCTCTTGGTACACGGTAGCTGTGCGTAATGTATAGTGTACTTATTCGTCATGTGCTGTTTATTTGTTAGCTTTTTCCAGGACAACCATGACAAAGTGCGTAGCAAGGCTTGAGGTGTGGCAGTCCTACACCATTTTCCACAGAGGCCAGTATCTGAACCTACTCTCCATACAAAAAGCTTTTCTTCTTTGATACATGTATATATAAGGTCAGTCCACTTAAACAGCTTTCCCCGTTATGGGTTGGCGCTATTAAAAAAAAAAAAAAATAAAACAGTCACTGCCCTGCTATATCTCTTGCCATCACCAACAATGTGATAAATTAAATAGAACCCCGCCTTTGGAATTCCCATCAAGCAGTGCAAAATATATACCTGGTTCCGGAGGACAAAAAAAAATGTTTATTTTATAATTTTAGTTCTAGTTTGTCATTTATCAGCCTGATTTTCGGGGCTGAAAGGGAACAACAAAGTTAGTAAACCTTTAGACATTTTTTTTTTGTACAAGTGATCAGAAGTTTGGTACAGGTCAAACACTACCTATTGATCAACTTCTGTACAAACAGCCTGTTGGAAAAGTTTTAGCTATAGCCCGAAGAGCTGATCAGTATATTCTGACAGCTGGGAAGTCTCGTTGGTTGAACAAAAAATAAATAAAATTACTAATGTATTGGCTGCCCTACTTTCTGAAAAAGCTATAGGAGCAACAAGCTTGCAAGGTATCACTGATTAGAAATTAGCCCAAATTCTGCGCAAATGTCAGAAGTGACATCAATAAATAGATGGGGGAGGGGTAAGCGCGATACCCCTCCCCCATCTATTTATATCTGAAACTGTATGGTCTACAGAACCGGTATCTGCAGCAATAAGGGGCACTATACATATATATATATATATATATATATATATATATATATATATATATATATATATATATATATATATATATATACCCTCTAGACAGCGCAAGGCTCACAAGCTTACCAACATCAATAAATAGTTTCTGTAATAAGGATAGGTGAATAAAGAGATTTCTGAATAATTTCTAAATTAAAGAATATCTAAACCTAGGAACAAAAATGGTAATATTGCAGCTTACCTGTATTTAGATGTGGTGGCCGCATTTGTTTTCTTTTTTCATGCCTTTACCTTTTTTTTTAACCTGGTACATTTGCCATTATCACACCTCCTGTCCTAGAATGGAATGATCATGGTTCTGAGCAGTGTAGTCACCCTAGGAATCGGAATGTGCTAGGACTACGTAACACCTCTCTCTGTACCCCATAACAGGGGAGGCGTATTGTAGTCTATAGGGGTAGCAGGAAACAAAGCTAACTTATACCATTCCAGAGGTATAGAGCACAGGAAGTTATCAGCTCATAAGATTTTTGGCTGAATAAATCGTTACTTTTTTTGCACTTGTAAAAAAGATATAACATGCTTTCAACTCTATATTTAACAGTCCAAAGGGGAGCAAATAAGAGAAATGTATTGTAACAGTTTACATACAGTTGAAGTACTTTAAGTGCCGGTTCACACTGTTCCGACTTGGTCGCCTGACAAGTAGCTGTCCATGCTGTGCAATAGGAACCGTTCTAATAGGAGCGACTCAAGTCGCTCCCACTTTGCAAAAAAAAAAAAAAGGTGCAGGAACATTTTCTAAGTCGGATGCGACTTGCATTGACTTCCATTATGTGAAGTTGTTGCAAGCCGCGCCGAAGTCGAGGTGCACGGGCGACGGCATTAGTCGCCCGAAGTCGTGTCGGATCAGTGTGAACCGACTTTAATTTGCAGAACAAATTTAAAGAAACAAAATCTAGTTACATATGTATGCATGTAAAACCAACATATTTTAAATAGCTGCTAGTACCTGAATCTTTCTTATTTCACCGTGTTGTAATCTCCACAGCCACACACTATACAATTCTCTTGTACAACTTTCTTTTAGATTTACCAAAAACAATATAATATGAGGTCAAACCTAAATGCTTTCAAATTGTATAAATCAGACAGGCCCTTGTACTACATAGTTAAAGGTAAATCTAAAGGAAATTGAACAACAAAAATTGTATAATGTGTATCCAGCTTTACACTGGGCAGGGAGGGTCAGCACTCTAAACTAGTAAAGGCTCTTCTGCTTTGCAATATCGTCCAAAAAAATGTTAACTTGCTTACAGAAGGGGAAAGCACGGGGATGACCTCATTAGTGTGCTATTGCTCCTTCATTGTTTAATCAGCAGGCTAGGGAAAGAGAGGTGACCAAGGACACACAACTTCAGTAGTCATATTTTCCGGCCGTCATCTACCACAAGGGCTATTATCATTGCCATGGTGTCCGGGGAAAGTCGTTTTATGGAACCTTGTGAATGATTACAGTTGTACTTTATATATAGGATATATATACAGCGTGGGTGGCATACAGAAGGAGAAAATTTGGATTTTTGTCTGGAGTCCTGCTTTAATTTGGATATACTGTTACATTTCTCAAGAAAGATATCTGCTAAGAAAAAAACGGTGTCATTGTATAACGTAATAAAAGTTACTATTTCCTTTATCAATAACATGGTTTCATAGTAAGCAAATGCCTAATGACCGTTTCAGAAACACACTCAATGTTCTGCTACCACCCAGTGGCTAAGTGATTGCTGTACCCTGCCATGAAGAAAGAATAATGCCTAAGGCTCCATTCACACCTGAGCGTATCGTTTTCAGGCGTTTTTTATTTTGGGCATTTTTTTGGGGGGCGTTTTTTCATGTGTTTTTCAGGCTTTTTTTGCAGGTGTTTGGAGGCAGGCATTGATATCTAACAAAAACGCTTCTAATCTGCAAAAAAACGTGGACTTTTTTGAACTTCAGGCGTTTTGCTTCAGGTGACAAAACGCTCGTATGTGAATAGGGGCCATTAAAAATGAATGGGATTTTGCTTGTTAGGCGTTTTGAGACTTCAGAGAGGAGCGTTTTACGAGCTGAAAAACGCTCAGGTGTGAACAGGGTCCAAGATATATTATTTCAAAAAATGATGAACAGTTAGTGATCTTTCTGAAACCCAAAACCAGCTGAAACGTTTTTCTTGTATATATTTTTGGATAGGATGAGGAAGGGTAAGAACCTCTGCCATGTTTTAAATAATGTCTGTAACCCTGTTGAGTTCTCTCAGCTGAAAAAAGCTGTCTGCGACCTGGTGGAAGAGATTACCGTCACTTTCTGTCCTGTCTGACACTCACATAGAAAGTGAGGTGACACAATAGCCATAAAAACCTGGCAGAGATTCTAAACTTTCCACTCTACTAGAAAATCCGTTTAATTGCATTTGTGTCCCTGATTAGGATTGAGGGGGTTATTTACTCTTTCTTTTTTTAAATTCATGTATCAGGAAGGAATCTCCAAAATTAGGACATAATATAAGGTTTTATCAATATACTGTCCCACGCAATACCGAAAAAATGTATTAACCAATTGGTTCCAGATGTTGGCCCATGCTCCTCTGCGCTGTAAGGCAGGCCATAAAATATGCAATTTTATTTCCCTTAACCACAGGCTGAAGGAAAGGAAATTGCTCAATTCCCCCATCAACTCAGTCAGTGTTGATGGGGGAATCCCTCCCTCAATGCTATTGTGTTCTGCTGGTGGGGAGTGCAGGGAGGTTTCCTCACTGGCAGGATACAATGAACACTGCTGGCGGCTATAGCTGCCGGCAGTGATCGGACAAAAAAAAAAAAAAAAACCCAACAGGCTGATTGTACTGAAGTCGATGGACAGCATTAAAGCGGTAGTAAATCGCTTGCTTTTTTTTTTAACCTGCAAAGCGATGTCATAATGTGCTAGTATGCATCGCATACTAGCACATTATGTGAAACTTACTTTAGAATGAAGCCCTCCAGCGGTCACCGCTGAAGGCACTTCCATCTTAACCCGGTCTTCCTTCCAGGTTCACGGACTCTGACTGTGTGAGTGGCTGAAGCCGCGATGATGTCGCTCCCATGCCTGTGCATGGGAGTTGCCAATTTAAGGCACAGGACTCTGAAGGAACAGGTATGCCAATCCTTCAGAGCCCATGCGCCAGTGACGTCACCGGCTGAATCTACAGTAAATATCTACGAAACGGTGCACAATTAGGAGATATTTACAGTACTTTTAGGTATGTCTTTTTATAGGCTTACCCACAGGTAAAATTCAGGCATGGGAGTTTAATAGAAGGGAAAGAAATCACACACTGGCTTCTACATGGTTGCCCCCTTTCCTGGCCAGACCAGAGAGACAACGCTTCACCAGCACAATCTTGTTGAAGTTAATGTTGCAGCATGTTGGCCAGTGAAGACACCTTGCCATAGAAACAGGGCACTTGCAGATGAAGAAAAAGAAAAAAAAAAGATACATAAAAGTTAGTTCTCCACAGCACTCCTATGCCAGGACCTTTGGAGTAGGGAACCAGCATTAGCCCCAACAGCTATTGATACAAGCCAGAAAAGCGCAATGGTCCCACTAGCAAGTAGCTTTCAACTACATCTACAAGGTACAAGCAATGTTTGGACCCAAAATATTCATGCTGTTGCAATAGCCTGTACCTAATTCAAGAAAGATTACCATAAAGATTATTAGTTCACAAAATGCTAGACTTTGTCCATAGAAACAATATTGTATAAGGAAAATATACATAGCCAGGTTTATATGCCTGTTAACAAATATATTTCAAATTCGTTTTTTTATATATAGACATGTATATGCACGCACAAAACAGGAGCTCAATCCAAAATCTATCTATCAAGTTAGCCCTGGTTCACGTTAGTGTGAGGAGTTTTAAATGTGATTTCAAGTGCGATTTTTGTGCGAGTGCTTTGGGATTCTCATGTGAGTTTAGTGGTGTGCAATTTTGACTACCACTCAAAAAAAATGTACCAAAATTGCATCAAACAAGCATGTACATGTGTTTTTGATATGTTTCCATTCAGATCTATGGGCCACAAAATTGCACTACATCACATCAAAGTAGCACAGGTTCCTTCCTCAAATTCGCATTGCAGTCATGCTGCATTGATGTGAGTAGCCACCATCAAAAACAATGCTATTTCCATTGTCAAGCAATTCTGTGAGACTCGCATCGCATCCGAAATCGCACTCCTGTGAACCAGGCTTGAATGTAATATGCCAACAACTACAAAGGAGATGTGGCTTTACAGGTGGCAATGGATGAGGACCAATCCCCCCTTCTCGGGATAATTCTGTAGTGGTCACTCACTAGGGCTGCTGTTAAACTGTGATTTTCTGGCAGTTCTGAAGATAAGATGCCGCAGAGGGGGCAGATCTGTGTGACAACATGTGTACCCAAAGCCAAGAACATGAAACTATTGTGAAAGCAACAAGATTACATGACTGTGTCATCTCCAGGACATCATCTTAAGCCTAGTGTTGGGCAGCATCGACGGGTCAATAGAAAAGCCTAGCACACAAGGGCCGAATATCGTGCCGCATCAGCCGGTTCAATAGAAAGCCTAGAACACACGGGCCGAATGTCGTGCCGCATGAGCCGGTTCAATAGAAAGCCTAGAACACATGGGCCAAATGTCGGGCAGCATCGACGGGTCAATAGAAAGCCTATCCCACACGGGCCGAATGTCGGGCAGCATCGGGCGGTTCAATAGAAAACCTAGAACACACGAGCCGAATGTCGAGCAGCATCGGCGGGTCAATAGAAAGCCTAGCCCACACGGGCCGAATGTCGGGCAGCATCGGCCAGTTCAATAGAAAGCCTAGAACACACGAGCCGAATGTCGGGCAGCATCGTCGAGTCAATAGAAAGCCTAGCCCACACAGGTCGAATCTTGGGCAGCATCGGCCGGTTCAATAGAAAGCCTAGAACACACGAGCCAAATGTCGGGCAACATCGGCAGGTCAATAGAAAGCGTAGGACACACAGACCGAATGTCGGGCGGCATTGGCAGGTCAACAGAAAGCCTAGCCCACACGGGCCGAATGTCGGGCAGCATCGGTCGGTTCAATAGAAAGCCTAGAACACACGGGCCAAGTGTGTGGCGGCATTGGGCGGTTCAACAGAAACTGGCCGACATTCTACCTGTGTGTACTGCACCCATTCTGGTCCATTTTTAGAACACAATAGCACAGCAGAGGTGATCCCTGTACTAACATCAGATTGTTAGTACAGTGGCTCTGACCTGAGCAGTCAGTTTTTTTTTTTTGTTCAGCCCTGCTAGGTTGAAAAAAAAAAAAAAACGAATAGTGTGTACTAGGCGGCTTTAGTTCAAAAAGTAGATGCTAACTCGAGAAGATGCCTGAACAAAGTTAAAGCCAGATTTTTAATCTCTTTGGAAGGTAATACCTATAAGTGTTACATTTATACATTACATTACTTAACACCCACACAGTTAACATGAAAAAACCCTGTGCTGATGGAAAACCTTCAATGAACAACTCATGCTAAAATTGCTCTTAGAGAGTAAAAGTGTGTGTTTCTGTAATAGGCGACATTCAGTTTTCAGTTCTTTGTAAAGGACTGGTCTGATAGGATCAGTGTTTTCAGGTAAAACAGTATAAAAATATGTTGCCACTTTGTTATAAAATAAATAAAAAATGCATAACTATACAGTATAATAGCCTTGTGACTTACATACATACATGGCTGTCTGCCACCATAGCCTGGGCTGTGTAGGTCTGCTACGTCCGCAGATTGCAATCTAGATCTAGACACTACCTAAAACAACTTTCCCTTTAAGAATTACTGTTTAGTAGACTTTTACTAAAGTATAATTTATGACTGGCTAAGAAAAACATTTAGAATCAGACAGGATGCGTTCTTAAACACTGTTGCTTTTCTTCCCAAAAGCCCTATTTTAAAATGTAAAACACAGACAAAGACATTGTGTCATGGTGATCCTGTAATCTAGTGTGGAAGTAAACAGGACAAAAGGGATATTGCAGACAAAGCTGGCACTGGCCCAGTGTATGTAGCCACTGACACATATCATGTTGGCAGAGAGATGCAAGCATCAGGTCATTTTACATTTGGCAGATGTAATGCAGCAGCATGCAGAGTGCTAAAGCACTTGGCAGGAAAGCAGAAATGCACGGAAGGATGAAAAAAAAAAAAACCCAACGAACAAACAAAGACAATGCATATGAGAACAGAGAATAATTCCATATGGATAAAGTAATACCAAAAAGCCAACACAAGGTCAGTATCTCCTTAAAGCTGCAGGAGCAGAGTCTCTAAAGACTGCTTAGAACACTTTCATAAGCTTTTCAAAAGGCACTCGAAAGGCGTGAAGTCAGTTACAGCCTTATAAAAGCTGTCATAAATTAGGGTTTAATGGCCACTTTACATCTCTTCATGAATGGCTTAGGAGAAAAAGTAACTGCAATCTAACCTGCAAGAATAGCATTAGGCCCCTTTCACACATACGGTCCGTTCAGTTCATCAGTTCAGTCACGTCAAAATGTATCAGTTTTTCATCCATTTTTCATCCATTTTTTTACATCCACTACCAATGCAAAAACGGATGAAAAACAGACCGTTTGTCCGTTTACATCCGTTTTTCGTCCGATCCGTTTTTTTGATGGACATTGACGGATGAAAACGGATGGTAACGGATGATCATCTGTTGTCATCCGTTTTTACATAGAGATACATTGATGTCCGTTTTTCATCCGTCAACGGATGGATGAAAAACAGACAAACGGACCGTATGTGTGAAAGATGCCTTTGTAATACAGAAGATGTTGATTTCCAAAAGTAGTGAATAAAGAACTACAAAATCAGTATTAATGCCACAATATTTTTCTTGGAAATATAAACATTACATATGTGTAAGTCCAGTTTCTGGGACAAGACATCATTTAGCATGCAAGTAGTATTGACAGAGATGCGATACATGTGAAATGTCTCCTTCCAGTTTTTGTGCTAGCACAACAAACCACTGTGCCTCTATTTTACAACTACTGTAGGCATTACAGTTTGGCAATAGTAAAATGACAAGCTGCATTTAATTTCATTCTACTTGTGAAAATCTTTCCATTTCACTTCCCAACAGACCTTAAATGCTATATTCAAGACCAGTGGTCTCCAAACTGCAGCCCTTTGCGTGCCTTTATCCAGCCCTTGAAGCACTAATCCTACATATAGGATACTATTCTGCCAACTGATAGTGGCAATGGGGCACCATTTCTCCCATTGACACCAACAATGGGGCACTATCCCTCCCACTGACACCAACAATGGGGCACAATCCCTCCCATTGACACCAACAATGGGGCACCATCCCTCCCATTGACACCAACAATGGGGCACCATCCCTCCCATTGACAGCAACAATGAGGCACCATCCCTCTCATTGACAGCAACAATGGGGCACCATTTCTCCCATTGACACCAACAATGGGGCACTATCCCTCCCACTGACACCAACAATGGGGCACCATCCCTCCCATTGACACAAACAATGGGGCACCATCCCTCCCATTGACACCAACAATGGGGCACCATCCCTCCCATTGATAGCAACAATGGGGCACCATCCCTCCCATTGACAGCAACAATGGGGCACCATCCCTCCCATTGACACCAACAATGGGGCACCATCCCTCCCATTGACAGCAACAATGAGGCACCATCCCTATCATTGACAGCAACAATGGGGCACCATCCCTCCCATTGACAGCAACAATGGGGCACCATCCCTCCCATTGACAGCAACAATGGGGCACCATCCCTCCCATTGACAGCAACAATGGGGCACCATCCCTCCCATTGACAGCAACAATGGGGCACCATCCCTCCCATTGACAGCAACAATGGGGCACTATACCTCCCTCTCATTGACAGCAACAATGGGGCACTATTCCTCCCAATGATACCAATGATGGGGCACTGTTCCTCCAACGAATACCAAATGTGATGTTTACTCCCACTGATGCCAGGAAATTTTCCACTTCCGCTGGCCACAGTCCGGCCCCCCAAATGTCTGAAGGACAAAAAACTGGCCATTTGTTTAGAAAGTTTGGAAACCCCTGTTCAAGACCATTCAATTTAAGCATTATCAGAACAGTTCACATATAATGATAGTGCATCTCTACCCAAAAACATCTTGTGTACATGCATCTCTGTATGGTTATATCTGACAAATTAAAACAATAAAAAAAAAAAAAAGTAAACTTTTATTAGATTGCAGCTTACCAATTCTTAGATCTGATGGGTGCAGAAGTTTTCTTTTTTAGGCTTTCTTGCTGCCATTTTCAACTGGTGATCCAGCCAGTAAGTCTGTTGTTGTTTTTTTTTTAAAGTCCTAAGCTCTCCAGCAGAATATACCAGTTTTCATGGATGAGACAAGCAGTTTAACACTGGCACGGGTGCTTAAAGTGATCAGCTTTTATTTATTCATTCAGCTTTAACCAAAAATAAAAAATTGTCTGCTGTAACTGATTTTAAAGTGTTAGTTGGAGTTTGGCTTCAATTTGTTAGTGTATATAAATCTGCTAATATATTTAACATGTCTCTTCCCCCCTAGACTGACAAGGCTGCTGCCTTCTGTGCCTCCTGTGCTTCTTCATCCAGAGTTGTGCCTCAGTAATTACTGGCTAGATTACCAGCTGAAGACATAGGGAAAAAAGCCAAAGAAAAATGGATGCAGGCACCATATGTAATGCTTGGCAGGCTGCAATATAATACATGTTGATTTTGGGTTTAATACTGCTTTATATAAAGTCTGCCTATTTATGGGCAGCTTAAATGGCTTACATTTTTGTGGTATATTGCAATGTGTTAAGCACACATTAGGTTGCGCATTAACATGCTTTTTCTTAAAGTGGAACTTTATGCTGGGAAATTAAAATTGACAGACAGGCAGGACTTTTAATGCTGAAGAGAAATGCTTTTTCTTTTTCTTTTCTGCATTAAAGCTACTCACCAGCCTGTTGGCCCCTGTACAGTGAGCCGTGCACGCGCAGCTCACTGTACAAATTGGGCAATATCGAATCTGGGCGAACTCCTCGACCTGCCAATGACAGTGGCTGCCAATCAAGAGCCGGAAGCCAGCTGCCCGAAGTGGTCAGCGGCCAGGCAGGGAGCTCTGGGACGCCGCATTACTGGAGCGGAAATGAGTATTGTTCCAATTTAATGACCCAACACAAGGCAAAGAACCAAAAAAAACCTACACTTATATATATGTGCATTACTGTGCATTGCAGAAGTGTGCGGTAAAACGTGCATTTTATGGCACTTCACTGATCCACATTTGGTCTCCCTTGACACTGAAGATCTATGTTTTGCACCATTGCTCATGTATGCTTCAAAGATGCTGAAAAGGATGTACGTGTGTTGACAAAAACACATTTTATGACAACTCGCATACTAGAAAACGAGTAAAGAAATAAATTGCAACAGGGTAGAACATTGCGAAACATATCTTTGAAAGAGACCGCAAACATGGGTAAGCATATACACTTGACATCTTTAGGAATGTTCTGCCATTCAAGCACAAAAAAATATGTAGGATTAGAGAATTAGATAAATGATTGCCATTCCCCACCTGTGCTGTCTGAGCATGTTCCAGCATCTCCTCAAATTCCTCATATTCCTCATCATCAGGTTCTGCTCCTGAAAGGCGGGCAGCTCTAGCCATGAAGTATGGTGGCAGCTCTCCAATGGCAGTGCCAGCACCCTAGAGTTATAATAAAAAGCCAAATTGATACATAACATAAACCACAACTGCAATAGATTTATGAAAAGAATCATGATGAGGCATACATCTATCTACACCAATCTGAAAGGAACTTTAACACTTTATTTCTACATATACCTTTGTATTACCATTTAAAGTAATAGGTCTATGAAAGATGCTTATTATTCAGCCTATGCTGTTTGTATATACACTACAATCTATATAAGAAAAAGCAGACTACAACAAAAACTAAAGATTACTCAAAAAGAATCAAAAACATTATATGTAATATTTTACATATAAAATTGAGATTATGGATACACAGTTAATAAAATAACTGAACAAGTGGAATGATGCTCAGCATACCAAAACATTTTGGACAATTTCATGCTCATCCCCTTTGGGGACGGCCCCTTTCTTTTCCAACATGACTGCGCACCAGTGCACAAAGCAAGGTCCATAAAGACATGGATAAGCGAGTTTGGGGAGGAGGAACTTGACTGGCCTGCACAGAGTTCTGACATCAATCCGATAGAACACATTTGGGATGAATTAGAGCAGAGACTGCGAGCCAGGTCTTCCTGTCCAACATCAGTGTCTGACCTCACAAATGCGCTTTGGGAAGAATGCTCAACATTCCCATAGACACACTCCTAAACCTTGTGGACAGCCTTCCCAGAAGAGTTGAAGCTGTTATAGCTGCAAAGGGTGGGTCAACTCAATATTGAACTCTGCGGACTAAGACTGGGATGTCATTAAAGTTCATGTGTGTGTAAATAGGCAGGTGTCTCAATACTTTTGACAATATAGTATAGGTCAAGGCACAGATATTACAACAGACTTCTAAGCTGGGAGGCATTCACGAAAAAACCTACATGGTCATTATTGTATTCATAAATCGATGCCTAATCCACCACGTGACAAGTAGCATTAGTTGCTACATAGAAGAAAAAGAGAAAAACAAGACAAGATTGGAGAATAGGGTAAGAAAGGAAAGGGAGGGAAGGAGCACCCTGGAACTCATGGACTATTACGTAGAAAACTCAATGCAGGATCTCATGAGCTACTGTTCCATAAGATGTTGATCAAAATCTGATGGCAAAAAGTGGGAGACCCATGGGTGCCATGCTTTATGAAACGTTTGCATCATATCCATAAGTTTTGCAATAATAAAAGGTCCAATTTATTTATTTACTTATTTTTGTTAAAGGAATACTTCAAACTCTTGTTGGCTTGATTTTAACAAGAGTTATTTCCTCTTCCTGTCCAACAGACACCACAGTGAAGAAGAATACTTGTCTGCAGAACAAAATGTAATCATTAGAAGATTTGACCTTCATTTCTGTTTTGGTGATAGCTTAAAATTTTGGACTTTTCCTAACTTTCAGTCCTGGTACTAATGGTCACACTGATGCACTGAATGGGTGCGCTTCCCAGTGGGGACACAGACAACAATAATCACTCAAGAAGGGTTACGAATACTTCCCCACTGTATACAAAAAAATATATTAGAAAAGTTTTGGCTTTAGATACACTTTAAAGAGGAATTCCAGCTTACACCTAAGTAGCCTATAAACTGTCCCCTACCCCCTGTATATACTTACCCATTTTCAAACTGTTCTGGCCTATTCAAATCATCCTGTTTCCCTGTATCAGCACACGTGGCTTCAGGGGGGAGGTGGGAGCGCCGACAACAGACGTGTCATTGAAGCCTATGTGTGATGTCACCGCTCCAGGCTTTACTAGCTACTATAAATCTACAAGCAAATGCAGTCTGCCCAGGAATGCCCACCCATCCAGGTATTTTGATATTTGCATAACTCCTTCTAAGGACTAGTCCAATGCTCGCATGAGGGTAAACAGTTATTGGGAGGAGTACTGAAACAGGGTGCTGCAATGTTTTCGGGAAACTATGTACACCACCCTGCTAGTACCATCCACCAGCCATGATCTGCAGGCATTTCAAAGAGGAGCATAAAAACTCAGAAAATACATTACAAGGTGTAAAATAAGTTAAAAAAAAGTAAAATATAAAGGCAATTAATTATTGGGATCATGGAGAACAAATACAGGCCAGGTTAGTATAACAGGGCAAAGGGCAACAATAACCCAACAGCAACCAGACTCCACTTTTCCTCAATGCACAATGAAAAATAATCTATGACTGATGTGGTTATTGTACACTGCCCTAATGCAGGGGACTGCCAAGCACGATTCAAATGCCCTACCTGGCCAGGTTTTTTCTGGTTAGAAATATGGAGGGATTTTCCTCTCCCAGTAAACAACATGACCAACATCCTGACATTATTTACAATGATTTTCAGACCATGTGCACAAACATGCCTCATGCACACTGGACGTTTTTATAGCTGCCGTTTTTGGCTTCTGGCGTTTTTTTCTGAAGCCAGTAAACTCCCCAGAATGTTATCCTATGTGTCCATTTACACATAGGCTGTTATCAGCGTTTATTGGCATGGGTGTTTCTGGCTGGTTTTTAGAGCTGTAAAAATGCTCTAACTCTGAAAAACTCTAAAAAAATGCAGCTATTCGGCATTTATGAGCTTTTTTTAGCCAAAAGCTTTTGGGGGAGTATAGTTTTGCTATTAAAAAAAAAAAAAAGAAAAGAAAAGAAAAAAAGCTAAAATCGCAAACGCTGAAAAACGCTACTGTAAAAACCCTGCAAAACTCATTTTACAGCTAATGCTACTGGTGGTTTTTTCAATGTCCAGTGTGCATGAGCCCTAAATGCTTGCACCAAAATACCAGATTTCACAACTGTTTGCACTAAGCAGAGATGTCGTGATGTCGTGTACAGACAGGGAGTTTTTAGGTTTCCTGATATATCCTTTATAGCTTTACTTTTACTACACTTACCCACATACAGGCCTCTAGCCTGACTTTAGATATGATAGTCCATAATGTAATGGCACCTTCTACCGATTCCTCTTCTGGACATATAATTTCATCTGGATAAGGAGGTTCCGGAAAGTTGACCGAGTTACATTCATAAGCAGCAAGTGTCACTGAAGCTATGTGTGGACCCTGATAAAATAAGAAACAAAGCAAATTTATACATTATTGTATACACAACCCTAAACACTGTATAAAAAGGATATGTTCTATGTTATGATCACAAAAAATGATAATAGGATCTACATAAACCCTGCCTTAAAATGTAGCTATGGTCACATTTCAAAATCATTACAGTAAAACATTGGATTGAGAGTACCTTGGTTTGAGAGCAAGACAAGCACATTTTTTTTTAAATTTTGACTTAATAAACAAGCGATGTCTTGATGTACAAGTAGAGTCATGTCACAACTGAGTATAAAAGAGGAGAGAGGCGCCTCTAAGTGAAGCAATATGGTTACATTTAATGAAGGTACAACATTTAGCAACTCACATGGTTGATGATTAAAACAGGCACATCTAAGTATGCAGGCATCCGGGGTAAAGCTGTCCATATAGACCATCCTTCGCACCGCCATGAACGTCATCCCTTCCACACTGCGCTCCATGAGCGCTTCAAGTCTCGCTTTCAGATCACTCTACTGCAGGGTAGACTTCTTGGTCATGACTGCCGGACTGCCAAGACTGACGGTGGTGAGGAGTAAGGTCTATGTGGGCAGCTTTACCCCGGATGCCTGCATTCTTAGATGTGCTTCTTTTATACATTAACCATGCGAGTTGCTAAATGTTGACCCTTTATCAAATGTAACCTCATTGCCACACTTAGAGGTGCCTCTCCTCTCTTTTATACACTGTAGGCTTAGTTTTGCTTCTAATTACCTTGTGGAGGCTGCCATTTGTGGATGGACATTTTATGGTTACACAATTTCACATTGCTACAATCTTTTAACATGAACTATAAACTGAAGCAGGCCCGGACTGGCCATAGGGCAGACCGGGCACATTTCCGGTGGTCCGCGGCTCTCACTCATCACAAAGACACAGCACAGCTCCGCGGCGTGGCCAATCAATCCTGCACAGCCAGTGCCTCAGGGGGTGGTAACGAAGAGGGTGGAGCAGAGCAGAGGGACCCCCTTCTGCCTGATATCGTGACGTGAAGAAGCGGGGAACACTTACTTGAATTCCCTCACTGCGGCCGGCTCCGCAGCCAATCAGCCTTCTGTGTTCAGGGGGGGGGGGGGGCAGAGCAGAGCAGAAGGCTTATTGGCTGCGGAGCCGGACAAGTCAACAGTCAAATGTTCCCGCTTCTTCAAGAGCTCACCCAGAGGCTGGCCACTGTCATTACCCATGTCATTAAGAAGAGCAGGGCGAGGCAGGAGACACAGATATGCGGTAAGTGCACTGGTCTCGTGCGGGGGGGGGGGGGGGGGACACGCTTACGCTGGTCACTCTGCATTGAAAGGGGGCACGCTGGTCTCTGTGCTTTGAAAGGGGGCACGCTGGTCTCTGTGCTTTGAAAGGGGGCACGCTGGTCTCTGTGCTTTGAAAGGGGGCACGCTGGTCTCTGTGCTTTGAAAGGGGGCACGCTGGTCTCTGTGCATTGAAAGGGGGCACGCTGGTCTCTGTGCATTGAAAGGGGGCACGCTGGTCTCTGTGCATTGAAAGGGGGCACGCTGGTCTCTGTGCATTGAAAGGGGGCACGCTGGTCTCTGTGCATTGAAAGGGGGCACACTGGTCACTGTGCATTGAAAGGGGGCACGCTATACCTTAATTACTGAAGGCCCCTTTCACACTTTTGTCTGTCAGATTAAACTAAAAAAGGTACCGTAGTCGAATCCACATATCCTGGAACATTAAATCCTGTCATCACCCATCCCGATGAACGCCACGCCCCTTTCTCGCCCACTCCCGGGCTGCTCAGTCCAAAATGCCCGGGCCTATTTTTTGTCCCAGTCCGGGCCTGAACTCAAGTATTTATGAATAAATGGTAGTGGAACAAATCATCTGAGTTTCCATTATTTCTTATGGGGAAATTTGTTTTGATATAAGAGTGCTTTGGATTACAAACATGTTTCCAGAACGAATTATGCTCGCAATCCAAGCTTTTACTGTATATTAATTTCTACATTGTGTTTAAAATTATATTAAAGTCTTTTTTTCTTTTTGTTTAAAAATAACAAACATTTCTACTTACCTGCTCTGTACAGTTGGTTTTGCACAAAGCAGCTCAGATCCTCCTCTTCTCAGATCCCTCGCTGGTGCTCCTGGCCCCTCCCTCCTGCCTAGTGTCTCCAAAGCAAGCAGCTTGCTATGGGGCACCCAAGCCGACCCGCTGCTTTGTGTCCATTCAGACGCGGCTCAGCCCCACCCCCTCTCTCTCCTCACTGGCTCAATGACTTTGATTAACAGCAGCGGGAGCCAATGACACCCACTGCTGTCTTAGCCAATCAGAGAGAATCCCCAGACATCCGAGGCTCTCGTGCAACATCGCTGGATCAAGATGGGGTTCAGGTAAGTATTAGGGGGGCTGCTGCACACAGAAGGTATTTTATCCTAATGCACAGCATTTATTAAGATAAAAAATTTTCTGCCTTTAAATTGCTTTAAATGATTCCGAGCTTACTCCTATTAATCTGAACAAACTTGAAGTACGGTCTAAACCTAGCTATGCTTAAACCTGCCCCCCCCCCTACTCTAAGCCCTATACTATACTACCCTGTAAAGGAAGGATGTGTATATTTATCTAATGTAAGGGTGCTCCCGTCCGGTCACGTGATTGGCTCCCACCACCAGCTTTAGAGGAGAGGAGGGACAGCGGACAAAGAATGGCCCATAGTAAGCCTATAAGTGATGTCACCACCCAGGCATTGCAGCAGTTGTCGCTTGTCTCTTCTCTACCCTGAAGCTGGCCACTGGGGAGGTCACATGACCGGACCAGAACACCCTTAGATTAGTAAGTATACACATCTTTCCTTTACAGGCTAATTCATATAGGGCAAAGAATGGGGGTGGGAGCAGATTTAATCTTAGATACATTTTGACCAGACTAAAGGAAAGATGTGTATACTTACCTTATCTAAGGGTGTGCCAGTCCAGTTATGTGATTGGCTCCCAGTGCTTGCTTTAACGGGAAAGAGGACAAGAGATGCCCTATAGTAAGACTATGGGTAACATCACCACTGAAGCACTGGAGCCGCTGTCACTGCTCTCTCCTCTCCCCTGCAGCCGGCTGCTGGGGAGATTAAGTGAAGAGACTAGAGTGCCCGTAGATTAGGTAGGTATACACATTTTTTCTTCACAGCTAGCAAAGGGCATAGAATGGGGGTGTGAGTAGGTTTAATCTTAAATACGTTTAGACCAGATTTCTGCTTTAACTTCCTTGAATTCTGTAACACATATTCACTATGCCCTGTAAGTAGGCATTGCTGTGTCACAGTATTCACAGAGCCTGACTTCTGAACTACAAGTGCTGAGAGGAGGAGTTTCAGGAAGTACAGGAATCACTTTCAAGTAAGCTCATATTGGATTGTCAAAACGAACTATTGTTCGTATTGCTAGTATAATGCTGAAATTAAAAAAAAAAGAAAGAAAGAAAAATTAATAAATGCACATTGTTTTGCAGGCAATGTTAAAAAATGTGCATTTGTTATTTTTTTACATTAAAGCCTGTTAAGGATTGAGTTAACGTATCCTTTAAAGCAAACCATTCCATTCCCATACATGTCAACATCATAGTACCTACTTAATCCATTCAATCAGCTGTTTCAAAAAGCACTCCTTTTGCCAAAACATGCAGTCTAAGCAGATTAAAGAGTGTTTCACTGATAAGAAAATTATTATTTTCTTCTACTACCCTGACAACTTATGTATACGGGAAGCAGTATCACATGACTGGCTGAGGGGGTCTCTGAGACGCGGGCTGTAATAAATCATTGGTTTCATCTTCTCTATACTGTGTGATAAGCAAGATGGCAATGCCAACTGGGTTTTCGGAAACAAACCGAAGCATTCACTAATTAAGCATTGGTGAACCATTTACAAGTTGAATGGCTCATAGCATTCATAACTACTCATGGTTTTTTAAAAAAGCTGGTGAAAAAAAGAATTGCTTTAAAGAAGACCGTTCAATAGCATCCAAAGTCCTAGCTTTTCCCATCTCTAAGGCCCCTTTCACACATGCTGTTCGTTCGACGTTCGTTTGACGTTTTTCATCCATCTGTTGACAGATGGAAAAACGGACATCAATGCATCTCTATGGAAAAATGGATGTAAATGGATGATCAGTTTACATCCGCTATCATTCGTTTTTTTAAACTGATCAAAGCTCTATTTTTCTTCCGTTAAAAAAGGGGATCAGCTAAAAAACGGATGTAAACCGACGAATGGCCAGTTTTTCATCTGTTTTTGCATTGGTAGTAGATGTAAAAAAAGTGGATGAAAAACAGATGAAAAACTGATGATCACGGATGATCACTGATGAAAAACTGATGAATACTTCATCTATTTTGACATGACTGAACTGATGAAATGAACGGTCCGCATGTGTGAAAGGGGCCTAAGGCCCCTTTCACACATGCGGACCGTTTAGATCCACCTGTCAGTTTTTCAGGCGGATCTGAACAGATGCCCCATGCATCTCTATGGGGCAGTGGATGTCAGCGGAGACATGCCCGCTGACATCAGATCCTATCCTGTCCATCAAATCTGGATGGATGGAAACCCTATTTTCCATCCGTCTGGTGAATCGGATCAGATGGGATTGGATAAGAACAGACAGGCGGTCCGTTTTCATCCGATTCCCCCATAGAAAAGAATGGGGACCTGACAGCTCTGTCTCCACACACAGAGCGGAGACAGAGCTGCCATCCACCTGCTCAGCGGGGGGATCGGCGGATCGATCCCCACTGAGAAAAACGGAGTCCGCCGACGGAGCGGACAGTGTGAAAGGGGCCTAGATGTAACCCAACTCAATTTCTAATATGCAAATTAGCTGATCATCTAAACCAGACGTCTAGAATGATTTTGTGTGTGTTTCTGCTCTGTTCTAGTATTGCTGGGTATCAGGCCCCACCACTGACAGCTGAGGAAAACTGACCACACACAATTCTGTATTCACAATTCAACGTCATAAGTGTGTTTATCTCCAAGGGAAATCCCTTGTTTTCCAATAAGGGCTGCAGTTTTTCTGACATTACACTTGGAGTGTTGTTAGGTTCACAGTTTACATTAAAAAAAAAATAAGTTTTTAGTGGAGTTGTTCTTTAAGCAACAAGCACTGTCCATTTACTAGATGTTTGGTGTTATAAGAAAAGAAAATAGTATTACAGTGCACCAATATTTAACAACTGACGTGTTACTAAACAAAGGACCCTGTATTCACTATATCTGGTCTCCCACAGTACACAGAACATGGAAATGCAATTATTTTAGTAATCAATAAACTGCTAAATACCTGTATGTACCATGTGATCCAGTCGCAGTATGGTTCCAAAATTGGGGCATGCACGACTTTGGTGTGATATGCTGCGATTTCAGCCCATTCAAAATGAATTAGCTCAAATCGCACCACACTGAATAGCATGTAAATTGAACAGGAATGCAGTGCAGTTCCTGTGCGATTCACATGCAGTTCATAGTGTAAACCGAGTTAAGACAGACGGGAGAAAAAATAAATACATTTTATATATATATATATATATATATATATATATATTTTTTTTTTTTTTTTAAACTACCTACATGTTTGAAGCCAGAAACCACCATAGTTTATAGATGACATTATCAGATTTGGCTAGTAGATAAAAATTTGAATTATTATAGCACATGTTCCTAGTAAGAAAAGGAGGGACAGGAGAGGTGAAACCTTTTACCTTGAGTGAAAACTGCTGGCTTATTATATTCACCAGTTAAGGCTACATTCACACCTGAGCGTAGCGTTTTCGTGCGTTTTTTTACCGCAATTTTTACCGCGATTTACAGGCGTTTTTTGTGCAGGCGTTTTTAGATTGAATAGAGACCAATGGAAAACGCCTGTAATCTGCCCAAAAAGAAGCTCATGTACTTTTTTGAGCATTGGGCTTTTGCTCACAGCGTCAAAACGCTCAGATGTGAACAGGGGCCATTGAAATGAATAGGATTTGTCTTGTTGGGCGTTTTGAGAGCTGATCCTAGAGCAGAAAAACTCCCCAAAAACGCCCCAAAACGCCAACATGTGAACGGAGCCTTAAGGTTTAAACTGAACAGGAAAAAATGTAATCCATGATTTCAGAAGATGAAAAAAAGTAAGAATGGTTTGTGTTAATCTTGAATAAACAGATAGCTGCTCTCAAATTAAGTGGAGTGTGCACCATTCACACAGGCCATATAAAGATTAAGTCAGCAATGTTAATTGCTCACATACACCGATCAGCCATAACATTATGACCACTAACAGGTAAAGGAAATATCTCATTAAAACAGCATCTGAAAATTGGTGGGATATATTCAGCAGCAAGTGAACATGTTGTCCATGAAGTTGATGTGGTGAAAGCAGAAAAAAATGGGCATTGCAGTTTGTTGTGTATGGGGCTGTAAAGCCCATGGTGACCCGTGTCCACAGCAAAAGCTTCTACAGTGGTCACATGAACATCAGAACTGGACTATGGGGCAATGTAAGAAAGTGGCCTGGTCTGATGAATCAGGTTTTCTTTTACATCCTATGGATGACCGGGCACTTGCGCGTCACTTACTTGGGGAAGAGATGGCACCAGGATGTGGTATAAGAAGGCAAGTCGGCAGAGGCAGTGTGATGCTTTTGGCAATGTTCTGCTGGGAAACCTTGGGTCCTGCCATCCATGTGGATGTTACTTTGGTGTCCATGCCTCAATAGGTCAGGGCTGTTTTAGCAAAAGGGGGCCATACTCAATATTAGGTGGGTGGTCATAATGTTATGGCTGATCTGTGTACATACTTGTAAATAGTAGCCATCAACATGTCCTAAAGTTGGAGCTAACACGGGGGTAAAAAGTCAGACTACTCTGGAATAAGCTTGCCAAAACTAGAAGCCAACAGCCACAGTTAAGGGAGCCAAAGATAATGGTCATTTATTTACATCTAAAGAAAGGTCTACAATTATTAGTTGACAGCAATAGTTTTAGGTACATGGGATACTTGACTTCTGGGATTTGTGTTAGCAGAAAATTTACTAAAGTCTATATTTATGTTATCTGGAAAGAAAAACATATTCATTTTCAGAAAAAATAAATATTCTTTGTGTGAATTAAACATAGCTCTTTGTGCGCTCCATGCCTTTAACCACTTCCCCTTAGGTGGACGTCATATGATGTCCTGGGCTTTAGGTTGGAATATCTGAATGATACCTGCAGCTACAGGCATCGTTTAGATATCATTTTTTTTTCAGCCGGCAATTTCCTTCAACATAAGAACAATTATAGGGGCTGTTCAGTTGCTTGATCGTTCTTACAGGTGGCGGGAGGGGACAACCCCCCTCCCGCCGCCCTCCAGTGCTTCTACCGGCTCGCCCGTGCGATCGGCGAGCTGGAGAAGGCATCAGCCACCGCCTGAAGTACACCATAGAGACTGCATGGACCAGATGGTCCCCGGCAGTCTCTAGGACTCTCGGAGGCCCGGATGTGACGTGATGACGTCACACTCGGCCTGGCAGTTTTCAATACTGCACTGATCTCGGCTGAATATCCAAGATCGTTTTTTTATTTTTTATTTTAGGCTTTCTAGCCTGTAGGAAATCTCAGGTCTTATTGACCCCAGATCTTCCCATAAGGAGGACCTGTCATTCACTTTTTCTATTACAAGGGATGTTAACATTCCTTGTAATAGGAATAAAATTGATCAGAAAAAAAATTAAAGGGAAAGTGTAAAAATAAAAATAAAATAAACAATTAAAATAAAAATTGAAAAGTGCCCCCGTCCCTGCATACTTGCACGCGAAAGCAAACGCATGCATTCGTAGCGGCCACATATGTAAACAGCGTTCAATCCATACATGTGAGGTATCCCCGCAAACGTTCGAGCGAGAGCAACAATTCTAGTGGTTCGAAAAAAAAAAAAAAAAAAAAAGTGAGGGCCACATTTAATAACATTGTCAACCCTGGACAGAACAGGAATCAAGTACAGCAAAAAGGCCAATGGGGCATTTATTTGGGGGTTTTCTTAGGTTTGTTGTTTTGTTTTTTTTTAATGATAACAGGAAAAATCATAATTAAAAGCATTAACAAAATAAGGGCAAACCATACATGGGTCATTTTTTTTTTTTTTTTTTTTTGTACAATCAATGGGTTGCATCATGAAAGAAAATTATTCAATTCCCCCATCCACACACTCGATAGGGCAATCCCTGCTGAACTGGATGAATTTCGATCCATGTATGACTTACCTAAAGTGGTTCTAAAGCCTTACGGTTTTTCACCTTAATGCACTCTATACATTAAGTGCCGGTTCACACTGGTGCGATGCGGGAACCCTGCAAATCCACTGCGGGTTCCCGCATCGCACTCGACTCACAGGCAGTTCACACTGCCATATGCAAACTGCTGGGAGTCAATACGAAGTTAACAACATCCCCAGATTAGTTCGCATATCTCAGTGAGAACTGTCAGTTCCGAAAGGAATCGGATCGCATAGGTGTGAACACCCATGTGATCCGATTCTGGTGCGGACCAAGAAAAGGTCCTGTGCGACTTTGGTCCGAGTGTGATGCAAATTCAGCCATGCAATCTGTATGGCTGAGTTCGCATCGCACAGACATCGCATGTGATTTCCAGAGCAGTGCGAATCACATGCAATGTCTGACATCGCATATGTGTGAACTGGCACTAAGGTGAAAAACCTTCTGTGCGGCATTAAATAAACCAGAAAATAGACCTCTAGAAAAGAAGGTACTTAGGTAATGCACTTTTTTTTTTTTTCTCAAACCATTTTTTTTAAGATACACTTAGTCACATAAAAATCTAACATCACAAATTCTCTTTTGGCTTCATAAGCAAACACAAACACTCAATTTAAGCCTGTTTGTCATTCAATTTTATATTCCTGCATAGAACTTTGCATCCCCATACCATCAACCATTAAAATAAATAGCAAAGATCAAAAAAGAGAAACTAGAAAGAAGAATAAAAGAAAAAAACGGAAAAAGAAGAAAAAAAAAAAAAAGGAGGAGGAAAAAGAGCAGGAAAAAAAAAGGGGTGGGGGGGGGGGGGGGTTGGGTACACCTTTCCTGCGGGCTTCCTTCACGGTTCTCTATATTCACATGTGGTAATACACAATTACCCAAGTACCTTCTTTTCCAGAGTTCTATCTTCTGATTTATTTAATTTTTCTAGACTGCATATAGGCTGGTTTCCCAATGAAAGTATTATATATATATTATATATTTTTTTTTTTTAATTTACCAGCCCCTGATTACAACAGAATATCCTTTCATATTAAATTAGGAGCTTTCTCCAGACAATCAATTTTATCACATTAAAATATACTGCATCATCAGAAAGGTATTCGACTTTCTCTTAAAGACAATGACTGTTGTGAATGTGGCTAATAATATAAATTTAAATACAAAAAACTGAAAAACAAGAAAGAGAATTACTAGTTCACAAGTAAACCTGTAGGAAATAATAAAAAAAGTTTACAAAAAGAAAAACATAAGTGAAAAAAGTGTTTTGTAAAGTACATTTTTTTGTTGAAACTTAAATGATCTTACATTGCAGGCGACTGTCTTCCCTGCCTACACAGTCTCCTACACTGTTTTATGGATCACAAGCTCGGGAGGTTTTAAAATACATAACAAAGCAGCAGTGCTGCCAATTTCCTGGTGAATAATTTCCTGGTGAGTCAATGCTTTCAAACAATACTAAAAAAAAAATATAATATATATATATATATATATATATATATATATATAGTACATCCACCCATTCAAGCCAATGAATGGGGAAATCTCCCAAAATGCTCAGCACAACAGCATGTTAGACACAAAGTTATTGGCTTTGGTTTTCTCAGACTGTGGCAAAAGGGCAACAAAGGTAAATATATATTTACACATTTATGTTTCCCCAACCCGTCCCCGAAAATTAGGTGGAGTCCTCTTTTTCATTAAGAAATCTCAAGATTACATTACAAAAAGAATTGACAGATTTTATAATGAAGTCGACTCCATGACTTCCAAGGGATATCAAAAGATTTGACAATTTGATGAAAAAAATGTTAAAGAAATGCCAAGTAGATTCCTGGCATGACAACACAGTTTAAAAAAAAAGTTTAATTTTAATGTCACAGAATTTCTCAAGACCAAAGGCTGGACATTCAGTTTGGTGGCAGCCAATGTACCAAAAATATTACAACGGATAACTGATTATCTGCATCTTTTCTACTGTTATCACTAAAAGAACGTTTCATTTTCTGTGGATCACATCTATTTAATAATTACTTAAAGAACTCAATGACTACATGGATCACATACACATAACACAGAGCAAAGAGGTGTTTTTCCTTTACTTGCCATAAAAGAGAAGCGAATATTTAAACCTTGTACCCTACATCATTTAGTACTTTGTCTCTTTAACCACTTTAGCTCCAGGCCTTTTCTAGCACTTTTTGTTTACGTGTAAAAGTCAGTATTTGTTTGCTGGAGAATTACTTAGAACGCCCATATTTTTTTTTAAAGCAGAGAAAATAAAATGGCGGTAGTTGCACTTTTGAAGCCCATAATATACCATTATACAATGTACTTCTTTTTTTACCTCTACTGAAAGAAGAAAAAAAAAAAAAAAACACAGAAAGACCCCCTGTGAAATAAAAGGGTATACAACCCATTTACTACATGCAAAAAAAAAAAAAGGGGGGGGAGGGAACTTTTCCCTTTCCCTTTCCCCTTCCCACACCTCAAAAGAGGGCATAAAATCCAATTTTGATATGGATAAAAAAAAAGGGGGGGGGGGGGAGGACCTGCACAATAATTCAAAAAATCTCTCCATTCCTAACTTTACACAGAACTCTTTTCCTGAATTTGCTGACGTATAGATAGTCTCTCCCTTGGTAGTTGCACTTTATGTCACATGGTATTTGCACAGCGGTTTTTTAAACGCAATTTTTTGGGGAAAAATACACTTTTTTTTTTTTATTTTAATGAAAAAATACATAATACATAATCCAATTTTGTTGTAAAATATAAAAGATGATGTTACGCCGGATCAATAAATAACAAACATGTCACACTTTAAAATTATGCAAGCCTGTGCAACAGCGACAAACGACATAAATGTTACTATCCATAGACGATGTTTCAAAAGCCTTTACAGGTTACTACTTTAGATGTACAGAGGAAGTCTAGTGCTAAAATTACTGCCCGTGATCTGATGTTCACGGTGATACCTCACACGTGTGGGGCAAATCGCTTTACGCGCAAGCATGGGGGGACGGGGGCACTTTAATTTTATTTTTTAATTATTGTTTATTTTTACACTGTTGCTTTAATTATTACTCTTTTGATCATTTTTATTGCTGTCACAAGGAATGTAAACATATTTGTGACAGCAATAGGCCATGACAGACACTCTTTATGGAGAGATCTGGGGTTTATAAGACCCCAAAATCCCTCTTCCACCCTTTAAAAGTATTCACAGCACCAAGATCGGTGTTTGTGATTGCTTTTAATTTTTTGAAAATGGTGCTGTTGACACCCGGGTAAACTAGAAGTGATTTTGGGTCCTCGCTTATGGGTTACCATAGCAGGGAGCTGATCAAAGCCGATCCCAAGCTGGTCGCTCGGGTCCCCCAGTGGAAGGACTGAGAGGGATGTCCCCTCCTCATGCTTGTAAAAGCAGTCCAGTGGCTAGTTACCCACTAGGATTGCTTTTATAAGAGAGCCAACTGCCCGCTCTAAAAAAAAAACGTTACCGGGGTGATGCCTGCAGCTGCAAAACCACCAAAAGTTCAGTGACGTACAGGTACGCCATTGGTCCCGAAGTGGTGTACCAATCTTTTCCAACTTCCATTAACTAAATAGACTGACAGCAGAGCACACACAGTAGGGTTGATTTACTAAAACTGGTGAGTGTAAAATCTGGTGCAGCTTTGCACAGAAACCAATCAGCTTACAGGTTTTTTTTTGTCAAAGCTTAATTGAACAAGCTGAAGTTCAAAGCTGATTGGGTACCATGCACAGCTGCTGAAATGGTATTTTACCAATAATAAAAAAAAATTGCAGCAATTTTACCACAATTTTTCTGTGCTTATGGTGTGTTTTTCATAGGTCATGTGACTCAAACACTGCATTAAACATGTAACACGGGTGCGTTATTGATGCGCTCTTGCTGTTTTCAATGCATTTCAACAGGAAGGTGCGTTTTTTTTATGCTTTTTTTTTTTTTTTTGAACTGACCAAATATATAGCACAAAATCATGTACTTGTATGTGATTTTTATGAAAGGCTCTGGAGGAGTGGGGGGCGCGCCACCAGAGCCGCGCTCCTGCTGTTATTGGACACAGCGGGAGCCAATAAGCGGGTCTGGCAGGCGCAATGGCCACCGGTCACTTGTGATCGTTCAGCCAGAATGACAGAAAGGCGGTCTCTGCCTATGTAAACAAGGCAGACTGACATTCTGTCAAACAGGAAGAGATCTTGTGTTTCTACTAATCAGTTTGTAGACGCTATAACTTTTGCGCAAACCAATTAATATTTTTTGTGATTTTTTTTTTAACAAAAATATATAGCAGAATACAAATTGGCCTAAACTGATAAAGAAATTAGTTTTTCTTTGCATTTTTATATGGGATAAATATTGTTTTTTCAAAATTGTTGGTCTTTTTTTGTTTATAGCACAAAAAATAAAAACCGCAGAGGTGATCAAATACCACCACGATTTTACTGTGCTTATGGTGTGTTTTTAATAGGTCATGTGACTCAAACACCACATCAAAAATGTAACAAGGGTGCGTTATTGATGTGATCTTGCTGTGTTTTCAATGCATTTCAATGGGAAGGTGCGTTTTTGATATGTTTTTTTTTAACTGACCAAATATATAGCAAGTAAGATTTTTAACACCGCAACGGAAAAGCGCAACGGACCAGTGTGAAGACAAACAGAATTTTAAGGGATGCATTTTTCTTGAGCTTTTCTACACTTTGATGAGAAAATGATTGTTAAATTAAATAATGAATGCAGTGAAAATAAAGTCACACAGCTAAGTGAACAGACCCCAAAGTACTTATTCACAATAGGTGAGGTAGCATTTATTAAGTTCCGCTGCGGTTATAATAAATGGTCACTTTATATACAAACAATGTTAATGGAGCTACTTAAATACCTTTCCTCCCAAACCAGGTTGATCTAGTCAAACCTATATACTCTTTTGTAGTGCACTAAAAAAAAAAAAAAAAAAAGACTAATCACATTCTCTTACTGCGGTTTTACAGTTGTGTAAACTTCTGTGTGAAGTGATATAAAGTGAGGACACCATGACCTATAGCTTTTTTTTAGATATATGCCGATACTTTTCCTTTTTAACCATTCTCTTCATATTAATTTGTACGAATAAGCCATTATTGGTCACTTTCCAACCACAATGACTTTCTGAAAACATGTTTGAGTTATTTAAATCTTTGCCAACTAGGGCAAAAATATAGCCAGGATTAAAAGGTCCAACGGATAGCTGGACTAATTCTTGTCTACAAAAATATCATAAACATACGTAAATAATGAACCTTGAAGAGCTACTCTTAGTAAATGGATTAGATGTGGTCATTTATATGAATTAACTTTTTGGCCAAACATCTAATAAATTCCAAGCACAACCACCAATTTCCAGCCAATGGAATGGACTATGTTAATATTCAAAATGTACCAAACAGACACTGACAACACAAATGTAGATTTAAAATTATCACCTGGAGGACCTGTTAGCACCAGAGGAACAAATTGAACAAAATGCAAAAAAACCCCAATGTATTTCACATAAAACAGTTAAGACTCAAAAAGGAGTAAGACTGTTGCTAAAAGATAAGTAATTGTGAATGTAATGCATCAGCAGTCTTGCAAGTTTTTTTTAGCCTCCAGTAGAGGATCATAATGTGCCTATTACAAGTCCCAGCTCTACTTCCAGTAACAAGTTTTGGTGGCTATTATTCCAGCTGAGCCAGAGCCAGTAAAAACAGAATGTGAAAACAGCAAGTCATAAGACCAGAAGACTTACAGTGCAAAACACAGGATAGAAACAAAACACAATCCTGTATTTCACAAATGCAGCTGTACAAGCCAACTATATGAACTGAAGTTTGCAGTGATCACTCAGCATAACAGAGGCATTAGGAAAAGAAATGTCAGGAATAAAGTTACAATTATGGCAATTCAAGAAACTCACTTTACCCCTGAAAGAGAACCACACATCTGGCCTATAAACATTTGTTTAAAAATATTATAATACAGCAGTGCTTAGGAAGGATTGTTTTCCCCCTCTTAGATTGGCCATACATGCCTTGTTTTTCTTTCAATTAAACATTTGCCCGAAAATCTACTAGTTTATGTCCAGCCTAAGACAACTAGCAGAGCTGTCTCCAACTCCCAGAGAATATACACTATATTGTCAAAAGTATTGCCTTTACACACACATGAACTTTAAAGACATCCCAGTCTTAGTCCGTAGGGTTCAATATTGAGTTGTCCCACCCGTTGCAGCTATTAACAGCTTCAACACTTCTGGAAAGGCTGTCCACAAGGTTTAGGAGTGTCTATGGGAATGTTAAACCATTCTTCCAGAAGCGCAATTGTGAGGTCAGGCACCCATGTGGACAAAAAGGCCTGGCTCGCAGTCTCCTCTCTAATTCATAATAAAGGTGTTCTATCGGGTTGAGGTCAGAACTGTGGAGGCCACTCAAGTTCCTCCACCCCAAACTCGCTCATCCATGTCTTTATGGACCTTGCTTTGTGCACTGGTCCAAATCATTTGGTGGAGGGGGGATTATGGTGTGGTGTTGTTTTCAGGGGTTGGACTTGGCCCCTCGGTTTGCTGACGCCTTAGAAATTCCCTTCACTGGAACTAAGGGGCCAAGCCCAACCCCTTAAAAACAACACATCATAACCCACCCTCCACCAAATGATTTGGACCAGTGCACAAAGTAAGGTCCATAAAGAAATGGATGAGGGAGTTAGGGGTGCAGGAACTTGACTGGCCTGCACCTCAGCCCGAAAGAACACCTTCAGGATAAATTAGAGCGAAGACTGCAAGCCAGGCCTGCTTGTACAACATCAGTGCCTGACCTAACAAATGCGCTTCTAGAAGAATGGTCAAACATTCCCATAGACACACTTAACCTTGTGGACAGCCTTCCCAGAAGAGCTGAAGCTCTTCTAGCTGCAAAGGCTGGGCCAACTCAATATTGAAGCCTACAGACTAAGACCGGGATGCCATTAAATTTCATGTGCGTGTAAAGGCAGGTGTCCCAATACTTTTGACAATATAATGTAGTTATCCTTTAGAAAGAGTAAGTAAACCTAAATAAGGTGCCCAGTATATTTTACAGGTAAGCTAGCAAGATTTAGAAAATCTAGGATTGAATATTTAGGTTCACCCAATTGTGAAATGGTTTATTAAATATAAAAAGAAAACAATGCACTGTGCTTAATGGTGGTAAACCCATACAAGAATTATCAGACACAACCCACCCACCCCTACCACAAGGAGTCAATAGATCATGTGCCTGCTTTTCGACAACTTTTACCAGCTGTCCAAAATGAAGTCAGAGCAACTTCATCCTATGGTTTTGGCAGACTTAGCAGAATATGCTTTAGGACATCTGCTTCTGCTAAAGTTCATAGTTAAAAAGCCACAGTTTCATCCTCACGGAGTGAGCATTAAGTACCAGTTGCCAAAGCCTGTATAGCAAAACTGTTTGACCAAATAAAGTCTTATTTTGACAGTATCATGATTTTTATATATACATCATGTGATTAGTAAGAAGGCTGACACTTACTTGATACCATAAATATACCCAAGGAGGAAGTGACAGTGAAGAAATATGCCGTACAAAGTCTACATTTTTGTCTACATGCGGTCATGAAAATCAAAGTGCTAATCATTCATATCAGTATTATGGGGGTCTATATTTAAATGTTCTCACACAAGATTCCCACAGTTTTCATCCAGGATTGACATAATTTTCCAAATGAACGCAGTTAATAAATGTTTTCACACATGATTCACACATTTTTCTAATAGACCCCCTAGGTATTTGCTCTTTCATTTAAAAAAATATATATATTTTTTTTACTAGTATGTGTGGTAGGGAATAGGTTTCTATGCTGAATGGCTTCAAAAACAAGATTTTTGGACACATTACTGATTAAGCAAATACAAATAAATAACCACACATAGGTATTAACCACTTAAGGACAGCCCCATGTACATTTACTGCTGCAGGGCGACCCTTAAGTGCAAAATCACGTACCTGTATGTGATTTTTATGAAAGGCTTTGGAGGGGGTGCCACCAGAGCCACGCTCCCACTGCGATTGGACACAGCGGGAGCCAATCAGCGGGTCTGCCTTGGTAAAAAAGGAAGACCACCATTCCGTCAGACAGGAAGAGAGAGAGAGCTTGTGTTTTTACTAATCAGGAACACAGATCTCTCTCTTCCTGCAGTCAGTGCATTCCCCCACAGTTAGAAAGCACTCCCTAGGAGCACACTTAACCCTTTGATTGCCTCTGGTGTTATCTACTTTCCTGCCAGTGTCATTTATACAGTAACAGTGCATATTTTTAGCACTGATCAGTGTATTGGTGTCACTGGTCCCCAAAAAGTGTCACCCATGTCAGATTTGTCCGTCACAATGTCGCAGTCCTGCTAAAAAAAAAAATCACTGATCGCAGCCATTACTAATAAAAACAATTTAAAAAAAATAAAAAGTCCATAAATCTATCCCATTCGTTTGTAGACACTATATATTTTGCGCCAATATATACGCTTTTTGTGATTTTTTTTTTTACTAAAAATATGTAGCAGAATACAAATTGGCCTAAACTGATAAAGAAATTAGATTTTTTTTACATTTTTATATTGTATATGTTTTATAGCAGAAAGTAAAAAATATTGTTTTTTCAAAATTGTCGGTCTTTTTTTGTTTATAGCGCAAAAAAAAAACCTCAGGAGGTGATCAAATAACACCAAAAGAAATCTCTACTTGTGGGAAAAAAGGGACATCAATTTTTATTTGGGTACAATGCCGCACGACCGCGCAATTGTCAGTTAAAATAACACAGTGCCGTATTACAAAAAATGGCCGTGTCATTAAGGTGTCATTAAGGGGGTAAAACCTTCCAAAGCTAAAGTGGTTAAAGGGTACCGCAAAAAAAATAAAATAAAACAGTTTAGGGAACTTGTTTTTAATGTCTTTATCTAAATGATTGGATTTGTAAGTGTGGTGTAATATTCCAATCATTTTCAAGCAGGGACATTCTTGTGCTTGTTTAGGTTTGTAAATGAAATATAAAGCAGAATATTTTGAAAGAAGATACAAAAAACACAATTTTACATAAGTGTGCTTTAAAAATTTGGTCTACGAGAAAGAAATATTCATAATGAAAGCTGAAAGTCAGGAGAGATCTTACATTTCTTTCTGTATCTAAGACTAGAGAATGAACCTGAACTATGGAAGCTGTGCCAAAAAGAGAAAAGCAGATGGGAAAGGACTTGTCACCATGATGCCAGGCACAAAAAGATGCACTTTTGTTGGTTTTGTTTTTTTAAGAAGAATTCAAAGCAAAAAAGGTACATATTTCCAGGGCACTGCTTAGGCACAATCACATTTCCCTATATGATCAGAGTTCTTCAATTTTAGTTTAGATCCATGTTTTTAGTCAATGAATTAAAAATCTCTACTAACCCACTACGGGGCTAATTTATAACAGAAAGTGGACATTGCTACTCACTCTTCGTTACACCAAGTTCTCTGTGCTAAGTGGAGCCGAGAGAGCTCCGTTATTGGAGGAGAGCCATTATTTGACTCTGAAAGGTCCCAAGACCAGGCTCTACTCCTTTTATTTCTTTTTACCAAACTTTAATTTAGTTTGGTTGCGCTCTGCCAGGCTCAGAATCCAGAAGCTAGCGGAGAGCAGAGCACATTTGTAAAACACATCACTGTGCTTATAAGGCCCCTTACACATAGGGCGGCTCTGTTGGATTCTGCCTGCTCAGCAGGGGAATCTGTCTGATCCCCAATGAGCAGCTGGATGGCTGGTCTGTGCCCGCTCCGCTTAAGCAGAGCAGACACAGACAAAGCCCGCTCTCCTCTATGAGCGGTAGGATTATTACACCGACTGCCACCTAAATGGATCCCCATCTGTCTGTTTTTAGCTGACAGGTTCGGATCGGATGTCATCGGGCGTCAATGGAACGTCCACCACTCCATAGAGGAAACTGGAGTATCCAAATGGATTCGCACAAAAAACTGACAGCTGGACCTGATCAGTCCATCCACGTGAAAGGGTCCTTAATGTGCCTGTTTTTTCTGTTTAAAAAAAAAAAAAGACAGAAAGGAGCCCCTTAGTGACTTTTTAATCAGTGAAGCAACTATAAGAGCTTGTAATTTTCATTATGACCACTTCCCTTTTACAGTTCAGAGCAGAGAAGACACAGTATTACTATTGCGATAAACAAATGTAAAGTAAAACACAAGTTGAGAAGCCTTAAAAGGAAGGCTTAACGAGGGGGTGGGGTTTTTTTTTTTTTTTTCTCTAGATAGTAAGAGTAGGTTTTGCCTCGTCCCTATTTTGAACAAAAAAATGGGGTGTTTGGTGTCTCAGGCCAAGGTAGTGGGACTTTTAGGGCAAGTAATTATATTACTACAAGTAAAAGTAAAAAGATATAATATCGGATTTATTCCGTTGTACTTAAGGCATAATGATATATACATACATTCCAATAAGGTGGAGATATGTGTTTTGGGTATAGGCCCAATGTGATAAAGATAGAAAAAGAAAAACGATTCGAGGGAATCTGTGACATATGTGATAGTTTGTGACAAAAATAGGGATAATAATCTCTGTGTTTCCGGTGTAGTCCAGGAAGTAGTAGTTCACAGAGTTTATCCCTGAATCTGACGCGTTTCGGCTTTCTTTAAGCCTTTCTCAAAGTTTTTTGTCACCCAGCTGAAATATATAAAATCAATAACATATCTGTTATTGTAAATATTCATGTAGAAAAATACTGGAGTTTTAGTATAAAATATTTAAGTACATACACTATGGGACCTTGCTTCAATAGACCAATCTCTGTGTCCTCTGAGCCTGCTACAAGGAGTCGTGGGGTACCTCTGTCTGGAAGAATATGTGGGTGTGAGTATTATTTTTATTTTGGATATTGATAGCCTGAAGTTATTCAATAATTACCATTTACTCACGCATTCAATATAGGTGTTCATATATGGTGGCTTGGTGGTAATCCAGCAAAGTCCTGCGTGATCCTTTTCTAAAAAGTCATAATGTATATATATATGTATGTAAGGAGGGTTTTTTCACAATAATAGTATTTGTTTATTTATGCAGAATTTTATATCCGCCTGGACCAACTTACATTTAGTGGATTGCAGGATGGAAAATTCCAATGCCGCGAGTAGGTTTGCAGCCTTGCTTCAATATGCCATTCTAAAGGAATTATAGATAATATAATTCCTATTATATACATTGGTGGTCAGTGGTGAGTATTTTATTAAAGGTGACTTTGAAGGCTTATGGATCCATGAGGTCCATTTAAAGACTTACATTTGAGCAGATGTAGTAAGGTATGGTAGGAATTTCTCCACCGCAGCGGTCCGTGTCTCTCCTGTTCCCTCGCTAGGAGGGATGTGAAGGGAGACGCCGGCTCCCCGGCCTTTTAACGCTGCTCGCGCATGCGCAGAAGGCGCCGCACGTATGCAGCTCTTCCTTGTCCGTGACGTAATGGTCCCGTACTGCGCAAGCGCCTGGGTGTTGCGCACGCAGTACGAGCCTGTCGGGCAGGGAGAGCGGCCGCCGACACGGAGTGTGAGACATGGAGTTGTCTGGCCGTGGTCAGAGGCATGATGTTTAGCCCTTCCATGTCACGGCACGGTAAGCCCCTGCCCCTATCGAGGACAGGGGCAATTGTGACATGGAAGGGCTAAACATCATGCATACTAGCCCATTATGCCTTTGTCTTGCAGGTTTTTTTTTTTTTTGTTCTAAGGGTTTACAACCGCTTTAACTCTCAAATATATTACCAACAAAGCTATAAAAGATAGTTTGACAGACCACATTTTAACTAAACTATGAACTTTTTTTGCCAATATGAGAGTTGATCATTTTACTCTAAAAACGTTGTATAAAAACACTGCTGAGCAGGGCATTCCTGGAAAGCTCAGCTTATCCCAAAAGCCAGTAGCAGGAACCACACACTTTATTGTAAAAAAAGTGGGAGAGCAGCCAGACTGACAATTTAGGTGCTTGGCTTATCTCAACAGTTAGACCAGGTTTGCCAACAAAAATAAGATGTCAGTTTCCCGATACAGGCAGTCCCAGGGTTATGAACATCTGAGTTATGAATGACTCCTACTTAAGAAACAGACGTCAATGTCGGCCGCTTGCGCTTCACGCTGGTCCCGGGTACTGCCGAGCAGCCATCTTGCAGCGTTGGACATATCCCACACTGCAGTACTGCATGGCCACAAGAGCCCCATATTACACAACTGCATGCCCAGAAGCGCCCAGAACATCCCACATCACTGCACAGGCTGGAGTTGCACTTAAAAATGTACTGTACCAACTTACAAACAAATTTGACTTAAGAACAAACCTAGAGTCCCTATCTTGTTTGTAACTCGGGAACCACCTGTTGTACAGTTGTACTGGCCAAAAATGTACTGTCTTAGAGTTAGCTGCAGGTGCCACCAGCCAAAGCTCATCTGAGGGAAACGTGATCAATAAGATTAAAAAGACCTTGCATGATAATTATTGTTTTCCCACTGAAAAACAATGAGCACCATCATTGCCTCATGACCTTTCACGTTTAGGGATTTGATGACCAGCACAGATGCCTGAAGGCAGTTGAAACATGCCTACGTGTCCAAATTTACACCAGTGATTATGACTAGTTAAAAATATACTGCTCAGAATAAATTAAAGGAACACTTTCTAATCAAAGTGTAGCATCAATTAAACTCCTGGGATATTGATCAGGTCAGTTAAGTAGCAGAGGGTGTTGTTAATCAGTTTTTAGCTGCTTTGGGGTTAATTAAATTAACCGGTGCACTAGATGGGCAACAGTGAGACAACCTCCAAAACGAGAATGGTTTTACAGGTGAAGACCACTGAAATTTTTTTTCACCTACTCATTGTTTCACTAGTTTTGCATTTGGCTAGATTCAGGGTCAGTACTGGAGGCAATACCTGGACCCTATAGAGGTTGCACAAGCAGTCCAACTACTCCAGGATGGCTCATCGATATGTGCCATTGCCAGAAGGTTTGCAGTGTCTCCCAGCACACTCTCAAGAGCATGGAGGAGATTCCAAGAGACAGCCAGTTACTGTAGAGGAGCTGGACAGGGCAGTAGAAGGTCCTTAACCCATCAGCAGGATCGGTATCTGCTCCTTTATGCAAGGAGGAACAGGATGAGCACTGCCAGAGCCCTACAAAATGACCTCCAGCAGGCCACTGGTGTAAATGTCTCTGACCAAACAATCAGAAACAGACTTCATAAGGGTGGCCCGAGGGCCCGATGAACCTTTAGTGGGCCCTGTGCTCACTGCCCACCACTGTGGAGCTCCACTGGCATTTGTCATTGAACACCAGATTTGGTAGGTCCGCCACTGGTGCCCTGTGCTTTTCACAGATGAGAGCAGGTTCACCCTGAGCACATGTGACAGACATGAAAGGGTCTAAAGAAGCCACCGAGAATGTTATGCTGCCTGTAACATCATTAAACATGGCCGGTTTGGTGGTGGGTCAGTGATGGTCTGGGAGGCATATCCATGGAGTGACGCACAGACCTCTACAGGCTAGAAAAAGGGACCCTGACTGCCATTAGGTATCGAGATTAACTCCTTAGACCCATTGTCACACCCTACGCTGGTGCAGTGGGTCCTGGGTTTCCGGGTTTTTGCAAGAAGACCCAATCAGAGCCGAATGCAGCTTTGATCGGGTCTTCGGGGGCCGTGCAGGCTGGTTGTCCGGGTCTCCCGATGGGACGGGACACCCGGGCGAGCCGCGGAAGGCGGCGGGAGGGGGGGGGGACGTCCCCTCCCACTCCTTGTAATGACAGCCGAGCGGCTTCTCAGCCTATGGACGCCAGTACCGGAGTGATGCCTCTAGCTGCAGGCACCAATCCGGTACAAGCACTTTCCCGAAATATCAGCAATATCGGTCACCTTGGTGGCTGATCCCGATATATCGGGGAAAGCGCAGATCGGCCCTCGATATATCGGCTTTGCCGATAATCGGTCGATCCCTAATACAAACTACGGAGTACCATTCAGAGTTGCTGCAATGACATTTCAGCAAAATGGATGAGACTGCTGCATCATTTTTTCGCTTTAATTTTTGGGGTGTCTTTGAATTCAGCCCTCTGTAGGTTGATCATTTTCATATCCATCCAAAGATGTGACATCCTTTCCTTCCTAACACATTACCCAGTCCATATTGGTATAGATATCCAGCATATTTTTACCCATTGAGATCTGATGTGTTTTCAAAGAGTTCCTTTCATTTTTTTTTTTAGCAGTAAATAGATATTGTGTGTGTATGTACAATGTTGACCTGGGATGAACGGTGGCAGTGATTGGACACATCTAACAACAAGCAAGACACAAGTATATAGATATTTAAATTATATAATATGTCACACTTTGTGTTTGGCTTAACTTTTCCTTTGAGCTCTAATATTTTAAAAGATGGTGTTGACTCCAGCAACATTTCACCAGTGACTTTGATTTGGTTTCATTTGTGATAAGGTGGATTCCTGTGTACAGGTTTATTATAAAAGAAATAGGTATAAAAAAAAATATGTAGGCTGACTTTGCTGAGCTCTAGTTATGAAAATGCTGGTTGCCTTGCTTTTATACTAATCCTTTGGCTGTAGCACTTTCTAAATGACATACCTATAACTACTATTAGATCTTCTGACTTACCTCTGACTTTAATAGCTGTATGCTTGATTTGACCACTAACCCCAAAAGGCAGTTAGGCAAGTAGCATTTTCAGAAAGTGATGGGTAATGTTTATACCTGTATTTCCCATTATACGTTTACTTTACTGAAAACACTACAATAAATATATTTACAGCATGATGAAAAACAACTTCAACATAATATTTGTAGAAACCACTCTTAATTGCTTTTAGATGTCTAATAGAATTGCCTTTTTGACGTTGCCATTTCGAAGATACAAAGCTAGCCATACATGGGCTAGACACACCGTACAGATCTGTTTTCCCATATTAGTCAAAATGTGTGAATTAATTAGATATTCTGTAGACATGTTTAAACAAAAAGGACACATCCTAGTTACCATACTGACTCACCTGAGAAAAATTTACTCGCCACACTGGGACTGTGACTGGAGACCCACTGGAGCCTGTGGTTAGGCTGGAATGTGATTTGCTACAAATTCCACAGTCAGTTAGAAATGGAATCAAGCAATGACTGATCATTAGGAGGACTGGCATAAGTCAGGCTGTCTGACTCGCCCCCCAAAGCTTACATGCTTAGACTAAATAGTAAGTTGTATTACATCTGTGTGTACACATGGTTTAGTCTGTTAGCATTCCAAACGTACGAGAACACTCCTAATATTGGAATTGACATGCCTTCAAGAGAACAACTCAACATTAAATAGTAATCAAAGAAAAGAGGACAGTTGAAAGGAATACTGAAACAAATACATAGTAGGTTCCAGTAACTAGAATGATATGCCAGTGGTTCACCCAAGTAAATT